>NC_046185.1:94447717-95689860 GCF_011004875.1 Balearica regulorum gibbericeps
CACAGTGTTCTCTTGAAAAATGAGACTTTGCTGAAATTAGGTTCTTTGTAAAATCTTTTATATTTGTTATGAACCTGGCATGTAGGCGGGCTGCTCTTGCAAAGCTGAAGACTTGGCAACCTTGGAAACCTTGATCACAGTGTATTATACCTCTAAAAGAAGCCAAAAATTTGATAAAAGATGGCTCTTCTCAACCGATTACAAATTCAGGCCTTATCGACAGAATAAATGTACTCATGTAAATATACTCTCTATCTCCCTTCATTTTTAAATTCAAAAACCGGGAAAAGAGAAATCGCCCAGATAACTCTGAGTCTTTATTTTGAGAGCAACGCTGTATAAAGTGTTGGAAAATATTTGAAGGAAAGAATAATTAAAGCTCTGAAGGCAAATGCAAAATGGGATAATCCTGGTTTTATCAAATGTAGATAGTGTAGACTAAAATCTTTTTGGGTAAGATAATTGACCTTTACCCAGGGACAATGCGATAGCCTGAATTTTCACACATGTTAGAGCAGCACTTGTAGTGTGAAGGCAAATTATTACTGAAGTGGAAATGATGAGGATTACCACAAAAAAATGATTAGGTCGATAAGGTGCTGACTAATGCGAGACTGCAATATATGAAAAGAGAAGTTCTCAAGAAGAAGAAGGGGCTCTGTTGACACTTCCTCACAGAACAGTCTTGGGACTTATCCTACCCTGTTTAATCATTTTCAGCTTAAGGACAAGTGGCAGAAATGGCAGTGGGTTCAGTAGCACAAAGTCATGCACGCATGGGATATTAAGCCAGCCAGAACTTTGCAGTGGATCTCCTTAGGAATTCTTCTTACAGTGAGCTCTCCAAAGTAGGAAAAAAAAAAAAAGGTCTTTTAATCTCAAAAGACCGGATTTTACTTGCATATGCAGTAGAACAGTTTGAGTTTTAAACAAAGACAGCACAGTGGCTAGGTGAAATGCAACAGAAATAAAAATGAATGTATAAACAACTCCTCCCCTCCTGCCCACAGTAGCTTTGTTGGCTGGATCCTTCCTTCTAGTTGTGATTTCAGTCCACTGAGTGGCTTTCTGGGTTACAGAAACTCCATGTGATCCTCTCTTGCACCATAAGAAGAAGGTATAGAGCTCTAGCCTTGTCTCTGCTCCTTGCTCCTCAGAGAGCAGTCTCTCAGTGCCTCTGCTGCTCCGCAGGATTTTTTTGCCTCTTCCTCTGCCAGCCGCACCCTGCCCTCACGGAAATGTCTCTCCTCCAGGCAGCTTCTCCAGAATAAGAGCAGTCTCCCCTTCTCCACAAGGCCAGCGTGACTCAGTCCCTTCTTTCTTTCTTAAAGGAATATGACATACCAGCACAAACTGCTAAAAAATACCACCCATTGCAGGGAACCAAGTGGAAGAAAAAGATCTCAGTGCATTGGTTGTTGGAGGGTGACTGTTGACGACTATTTTGAAGCAGCTGTGAAATGCAGTATTAGGATGCATAGGCTGAGGTATTTGTAATAGAGATAGGGATGCAGGAGTTGCTTTGTACGAAGCACCAATAAGACCTTTTTCTCCAGTATTGCATGGAAGTTGTCACCAGTGTCCAAGAAGAGGAGATTAAAATGGAATAGCTGCAGAGGAAGGAAGATGAAAAGAGAATTAAAAGATATTGAAACAGTTACTAAGAAGGGAGAAAAACTGAAGAATAACATCATCACAAAATCAAAGTACTTCAGATCAAAAATGAGGAAAAAAGTCCTAATGGATTTCTAGGGCATGTCTTGAAGTGATCTTGAAACAACAGTAGTGAGGACAAGAAGCCAATGATGTCTTAAAACTTGAACTTTATAAATTTGAGTGCAGGACTATATGACAGAATGAGAAAATTTCTGGGGATGGGAAATTAAGATCCCTTGAGTACCCAAGGTATTGGCATCTCCAAAAATCACTGATTTGGCTCACTGTCTGCACTGTCCTTACACAGTAAAAATCTCTTCACCTTTTGGCTTCCCCTGGTTGCCTGTAGAGGTCAGAAGGTTGTGTGTTCTGCTGTGTGCTCAGAGATAAACCAATGGTCAGATTTAGAGTGAAAGCAAAACATTTCACTTACTTAGGACAGATTGTCAGGGACCATTAGCTTTGGGTCTCCTGCCATTCTCTTTTGTGAGGGTCATTCTCTGCCTCTCAATATACACTAGGAGTTTTGTTTAGGAGGTACTTTTCTATTGCAGGGTCATAGCACAGTGCTGATAGTGTTGATTTTCATCCTGCAGTACATTGTAGTTGTGGATTACCCCAAGTTTTACATTTGTCAGGAGATTTTGGGAAGTGTTTGTGGTGTATTGTAGTGAACAGAGTTCTACTACTGTGGAAATTTATAAAATAGGCACATACTGTATGGTTACTGACAACTGTAGATGACTGTGACTGATGACTTCTTAAATTCTTGGTTTTGGATGATACTCTGATTTGGGAACAAGAATGTTTACGTAGAGAGTAAAACTAAAGGAACTGATATACTGGGAAGAAGTGATATCCACTAAGTCTTCCTGTGTAGGTAATACCTTGGTGGAATTTTGGATGAGTGCAATTTCCAAACTGTAAGGTATATACGGATTAAAAATGAACTCAGTAGTCCTTTGTTTGTGTGTTTAAAGCAAACCAGAAATTACATATCCGTGCTTCTGTCTGGAGTGACAACTACCTTCAACTTGTCTCTCAGCTGAAGCAGAGGAAAAGAAATAAATCAGAGTGTAAGTCAGAAAGGAGGAAGTGCTGGAGCCAGAAGCGGTAACATTTGGTGACATATTGGAGGACTAAAAAAAAAAACAAACCCCATATTTTTAACTACAGTAATTTAAAAAGAATTGGGGCCATCTGCTATTCTCAGGACATTAATTATTAAAACTTACAAGAAACCAAAAGCATAATGGCTGATAGATTCTAAATTGTTATAAATCTTATTCATGCTCCTTCCTCCACTCTGTCTGATGCAAACAGCTGATCAGTAGCAGCAGAAAGGATTTAATCAGAATTACAGTGAATTTAAGGATAAAATTGCAGTTCTTGAAAATAGGCTGAAAGATTTTAAAAATGACTTCAGTATAATTTTGTAATATTAGGCCCACTTATACACAAAGTTGCATCTGTTTATCCAGATATATGTTTTAAAATTTAGTTAAATTCTTACAAAATCCCATGTGGATACTCTTGATTAGATTTTAATCTGGCTTAAATTCATTACAATTAAGTCAGTTCCTTGCAGGGTTTGAGGTTTTCAGCCATGTGCACAAAGGAATTTGCACCACTGTCACTAAATTAAACCATTGATTGTGGTTCAGTTGGTGCAACACTTATGTAGGAAAAAGCTCTCATTTATTGATCAGCCTGAGCTGCCAACTGTAGATCCAAGTCTAAGCCTCAGTAAAATACAGGTATGTTGAAATATTGGTCCAGACCTGTGTATTTCTGTAGGAAAACATGAAGTCAGTCAGTTTGCTAAACCCTCCTGTATATTTTTGCAAACTCTTTTAGTGAAAAATATGATTTGGTCCAGATCAAACCTATGGGCAACAATAGATTTAAACAGCTACCATAAAATTGTGCAATGAGTCTGAAAGTACGTGTGTAAAGTGCAGGTGTAGCCATGCCATTGAGTTTAAAGGATTACTATATGTTGCAGGGAGACCAGGCTAACAAATCTGACCATTGGTTTTTCACAAATTATAGTGCTAATAAGTTTGTATTAATTGGGGTTCATCTAGACAAAAAGCCATATACAGGTAAAACCATAAGAGTCTTCATAAAATTGTTACCTTTGTATTATGATACACATTTGCTTCTGCAAGGAGAAAGAACTCCTCAGGATTTATGAACTACTTGATGTTCATCCACGGGTAATGCTAGAAATAGACTGTTGGCATATTAAGGGGATTTATGCATACTATTACTCAGTATATTTTTGAGACTATACCACTCATGAGATCCAAAACCCAAAATGTAGTCAGTCACATAATATGTGTCACATTGTTGTTTGTAGCCGATGAAGAGAAAAAAATGGGCAAAAAGACATAATTTAAAGGCAAAGATTTACAAGCGTAGTTTTAAATCAAACAGTTCACTGAAATGACTGTTAAACTACGAGAGAAAACAGGAAGAGATTATCAGATATTACAGTATTATGAAGCATGAGCTTAAAAACTAGATGGAAAAGAATATTCTGCTGTTCTAGGACATACTGTCACAACTGCATATGACTGAGCAGTAACTGGTGACAGACAGATGGTACCATCCAGAAAGCCCTTCTCAAAGTAACAGCCAAGGTTAAAAATGGGACTGCACTAGAAGCCAAAAGTTAAAAGAAAGTTACTTATGAACAGCCATAATTTCAAAGTTAGACATTGAGTATATACTGCAGGTGTAAGTGTGTATATAGGAGTAAGACTTCCTCCTGGGTTACCTGTGGTCACCTAAAGTTTTGCTTCCTCTTTGTAATACATTTAGTATTGTGGCCAGATATTTATTATGCCTGAACAACTACCTTACTGGTAGTTGCTATGGAGGCTTTCTGTTTGCCAGCGGAGTGATGTGAACTATCATTTTGGATCAGAGTTGCAAAGGTATTTCTCCTCCCAGAAATGCCTATAGCCAATGGACTTTAGGTGCTTAAGCTCCTCTGCAGAATGTACTAGATTCCTATTTGTATTATTAAACAGCTAAACACATTTCTAAATCTGTCCTTAAAAGTAATCTAGTCTGTAGGTGTACTCCTTTGACTAACTGGGATTAGGGCTTGGTTTCCTTTAAACAAATCTCAACTTCACATACGTTGCACTCTCTGTTAGCAGGTGGCAGCCTTCTCCATCATTTGTTCCTTGCAAAAGATTCTAAAGTAATTTTCTGCCATGTGGTACCGCATCTTTTTCAGTGCTTCACTGAATTGGCTGGAGCTTTCCATTACGAATATGAACACACTGTGATGTGCAGATGGAGTCTACCATTGATTGAGTAGAACCATTGTTGTCCTACTCTGAAAAGTATGTCCTGCTCAAATAATCCAATATATCTAATGATTTTTCTAGACAGGCCTTTACCCTCATGTGGTGTTGTTCCTGGAAAAAAAACCCAAACAACTTACTGAGAAAAACTCAATGTTAATTTTGATTATGAGCTTTCATTCAACTCAAATGAGAAGAGTGAATTGCTGGTTGTCATCATCTCCAACCATAGACAAATGCTACAACAGCCTCACATCACCACCCTGTAGTTTCAGTATCTTGAGCTGTAGCTGAAGTCAGCTCCTGATGCTTTCTAATTGCTTGTGATTATACTCCGTCAGCCTCATATGCAAAGGTAAACTGATGAAATCATCTCACTCCAAAGAGCACAACAAGTGCAATTGTGGAACTGGATTCAAAAAGGACCAGACAAATTCATGGGACAAGGAACAAGTTAAGCGTTGTGCTCTGAAAGCAGCCGTTGGCTCAGAAAGCTACTAAAAGGCTGACAATCAGAAGGCAGGGGATTGTCATAAGGGGAAGATCACTCTTTATCCTTATCATCTTTTTCTTAGTCTTCCACAAGTAGCTGGCAGTGGCTGCTGCCAGGCACTCTTCCCCTTTCCATGGCAGAGCCCTGTTAAACTAGCAATTGATTTGGGCATTATCTTTGCATAATGTGACCCTAGGTTTCCGTGGAGACCTGAGAGCTTTGCAGGGCTATCAATCTTCAGTAGCAGTGTGTCTCTTATATTTTCTTTTTACTCTCAGTAGCTCATTCTTTTGCTACATTTTGCTATTCCTCAGCATTGCTTGATAAATGTTATAACGTTTCATTGCTTTCTGGTAGGTTATTGTTTCCTTTTGGGAATGCAGTTGGTCATCTGGGTTATGTCATTTTTTATCTTTTGTTCTAAGTATTTCTGCAAAGTCTCCTTTTGCCTTCTGTCTGTATCACCTCACCCACAACTGGTAACATTGCTACTGGTAGAGGGGACAGGTTATTCATGTTACTACAACCATGCTACAGCTGCCTCCACAATTGTGCTACAATCAAACAGGTCACAAATCTCACTTCACAGTTGCAAACAAAGCAGCTGAATGCATGCTATTTGCAGTACAAAAATGTTGGTGCCTTAAACTTGTGATACCAATAGTTTCTTTTTCATGGCAAGTCTGCACATTCCTGCTTGGTGTGTGAACTGCTTTTTTTTTTTTTTTTTTTTTTTTTTTTTTTTTTTTTTTTTTTGGGTCAGCTACAGCACTGGGATATGAAATTAATCTTGTTTTCAACATCCTTGCCCCTGGGCTTGTTTCAGTGTTCTTTCTGTACTGCTTTCCATAAGAAGTCTACCGGATTGTTGTCTCTCTCTTCCTGACCAGTTTGTTTCTGCTGCCTCCATTCCTTTGGCTTGAGTTGGCAGCTGTTGATTTCTCCTCTGCAGCAATTTTTTAGATGAACTGGACCTGTGTCCCATATAGTTTTCTTTTAATAATGGAATCTTTTAATGCTTTAGAAAGAAAATCTGAATAAGCCTCTTAACACTGAGATTAAATGTTTTTGAGGGGTAAAATGTGTGTATCCTTCTACAACAGTCAGCAAACACCTTTTTATAGAACCTCCATCACACCAGTCAGCTGTCTAACCAGCCAAGCTTCAAACTTTTCCCATTAATTTTTCCCAGAGAGAGAGAAGAAATAAGTGCATTGTTTCTCGCTACCATTCACCATGTCTGCAGGTTCCATGTTTGTTCCTGCTGGAAACCCTTCCGTCCCTGCAACTTGAGCGTTTCTCCCCCAATGCCAGGCAAGTAGCTACCTGGTGAATGTGAGACAGAACAGAAAGGGAAGGAGCCAGTAGAACACGCGGGTTGGGCAATTGCCCGCTGCTCTCCTGCAATGACCTCAGCCAGCAGCACCGCACGAGAGGGAGCAGTGATTGCAAATGCTGCAGATCAGAAGGGCAGGAAAAGGAGGAATCCAAACGTTCCTCTTGCCCCCCCCGCAAGGGGCCCGGGTGCCCTCCTCGCCAGGGCCAAGGCAGACAGCTGTAGCTACCTCCATGCTCTCCCTTCCTCTCTTTCACGCGCGAGCCTGCCTGCTAAGCTCCCTTTCCTTCCTGCTTCACGATGGATTTATTTCTGGTGTGTAAGCCTCTCCCGGCCAGGGTGGGCCTATGGTTGCAATAAGCCTAGTCCAAGAAAACTGTTTTCCTCACTGGAATTTTTAAAAAGTGTGGGGTAGAATTAAAACATAACATTAGTAGTAATGCAGTGTAAAAACTCGAACATAAACTATAATTGGGACTTAAGCCACATAAGTATCACTGTAAATTCTTACTTAATGTCTTTGGAATCCACTTGTAGTGCCTCTTAACTACTGCTCCAAACAGGACAGATTAAAGATAATTAGGATAAAGCAGGATAATTAGATATAATACGCTCACCAACAAAAATTCTGTAAGAATTTACAGCTGTGTAATCCCAGTTGATTTCAATAAGGTGGAACAGGATTTTATATCAATGCAGAATTGATATACAGATCTTCCATGCTTCTTATATCACAAATATGCTTAAAAATTCCAATTCTTTCCAGTGTTTTATATAAGCATTAAAAAATGATGTACATAACCCTAATTCAAGAGTCTAGCAAAGCATATAAGATGTAAAAAATGGCTATTTTAACCAAGGGTGAAGTCCAAGTTCCCAAATTCCAGCTGAGTACTTTTTGCTTAGCCATGCCAAAGTCCAGCATCATCTCCCACAGAGCTGGTGACAAAACTGCCCTAAGAATATAGGTAATTAATATATGTCATGGCGTTGTTAAAGATTAACTTTGAAAATACCTGGAAAGTAAAGATTGGTACTGCTACTAAATTAGAAGTCACTCGATGCTAAAATGTCCCTATTACTTAATTTTTGGAATTTGGAGATATGAATGTGAGATCAAGTCAATTGCTCTTACCGATCTGTTAAGAAGAATGAGGCATCCTTTCTGAATTCATTCATTTGTTGTCATATCCCAGTAGGAATATTCATGTTTCCTGTTATAGAAACTACACCTGTTAGGTAAGCCGCTCAAAATCGGAATTAGTTTTTGGTTAATATTTACTTCATGAACTCTTATTGTAAGGGAAATATATCTTAGCACTCAAAAAAAAAAAAAGAAAAAAGAAAAAAGAAAAAAAAGAAGCTTGAATCTAAATCCAGCTGGGAGTCTTCTCACAGTTGCCAAGAGTATTGCCTTGCCTTGAAACAGCGGTTATCATTAGGTGCAAGGGTCACTGATATTGTTATAATGATAGCAGAGATCTTAATTACCAAATTGGAGGAAAAAATACCAAATTACGGAAAATACAGTTCTTCTCACCCTTTCCTGCCCCAGATCAAGTTGTTTTCATTGACGGCCAATACAGAAATAAACTAAACTCCTTGTCCTGACTTTTACCGAATAGTTTGGATTTGCAGCCTGTGCAATCCATTGCTTTTTGTGTGACTAACTACAAAAATCTGCCTTATGAATCCTAAAACATAAAACTGTCATGGAGGAATTCTCTCTGTCATTGTATTCATTGCCAAGGTAATGGAAGGCAGGAAAAGTTCTGGACAATTATTTATGGTGAAACATAATCTCAGAGGATCAGTCTTTCAATGATTAAAATTATACATAGTTGTGAAATTAGATTAAGTTGATTTTGTGAAAACTATCAGGCAAGATTTTTTTCAAAATTCACTTTGCACAAATGTATCATCCTGATAATGGAAGTCTCCATTGTGAGCATATTATCTGAGACTACTCTGGGCAAGGCTTCCGAATAAAACAAAACATCTCCCAGTGCTCTCAGATTCTGCTATTACATACATTTTCAGACAGCAGGGCCACAAAAAAGTATTATTCTTTTCCAGTCCCTTAGCTGTCATGATAAATCGATTAAGTTGTAATAATTTCACCTACATGTGGTACTTAGAAAGAACAGCCTGAATTCAGAGTCCGCTTTCAATCTGTGGTTCTTAAAGACATCACAGGAGGGATGCCTGAAAAAAGGATGGAAGCTATTTTTTTCCTTGTGTAGCTATATTATATAATGTCTCTATCCTGGATCAGAAGACAAACTGTTGTTTATCACTGTGGAAAAGCACACCAAGGGAGACTTCAAGTGGCAGTTGAAAAATATGGGATGGAAGATCTGTTCCCAACCTGTACTGAAACAGAAGTGTAAAATTAATAAATAATGAAGTGGCTTGGTTCAAGTTACAGACACAGACCAAAGGAAAGCAAGAAAATGAAAAACCCAAGATTTTCTCTTCAGAAATGCTAGTTACTGAGATTCCTCTTTGAGGGTGGTGCAGACCGAGTCCTGTGCTTTGTCCCCCTACACTGCTTCTTGCTTTTCAGCCTATTCTCAGTGGGCAAGAATCTCTGTTACCCTGTTGGGGTGGTATTGCACCACTCCTCTAGTTTGCTCGCCGCTGCGGTCATCCCAAGTGTACCTTCTGAACAAAACAAGGTTACAGCTTGATCTCGCTCTTCCTAAGTGGAAATGCTCATAATGGGAGATGCAGCAGCTAAGCACAAAAGCACAGCTGATGTTACTGTCAAGCACCATGGTTCATATCTGGCCTGCTTTTTCCCTATCGCAGAGATGCCACTACCCCAAGGCTGCATGATATTATCTCTTGGCAAGCCCTGTTTGCCATTCATATGCTTGTCTGTAAGATGTGTTTCCCCTGCATGTTGTGAGTAGGCTAAACGTGCATTTTGGAGTGTCAGTTGTAACATCTGTCTGTTGGAGGGTCATCTAGTTTTAATATGCAGTTACAAAAATAGGTAATACCGAGGCATCTGTAACCAGGAATAAGTTCCTAAGTGGTATTATTTTCCAGTCTAAGTAAATAGTGCTGAATGATATAGATTGCCAGGCCTATCCTTCACCAAAGAATTTCTTTCAGGTCTATCTTGAAGATAAGCTGTGCATAGTACTGACCTGTTATTACAGACTTGAAAAACAGAGTGTTCTCTAGGGCAAATCTACTTGTTGTCAAACTCTCCAGCAGCAACAGTATTTTTGGGACAGACTATTTTACTCCTTTACTCCTTTCAGACACAGCACGAGCATTTTTCTAGGCAGCATTTCTGCCTACCAATTGTCTAACAGCAAACCCATCAGCAGTAGAGTGACTTGAACTAGCCCTGGCCAGGGTGCATCGTCTTGAATTCTGTGGCAAGTTTATTTAAAGTGATTTTCTTCTAACATCTTTGGCCCAGTATAAAAAACCCGCAGAACGCAAATCTGTGATGCAAATGACATGAAATAGCTTCACTTTTGAAGAGTGCCAGGGGCTAAGGTCACTTTGATTTTTTTAAAAAATAGACTTTTCATCTGAATTTAAATAAAAAGAGTTTGACCATTCCTGGAAGAAAGCACCTTCAGTTCCTCTTCCTATTAGTACTGCTGAACATGTCAGATGCAGAGACACTGCTGTTGTATCTCGGCACCTGGAGCTACTGTGTCCTTTTTCAGCAAGAACAGCTCCAGCACATGTGCTGTTTCTGTACATGGCAAATGGCATCTGGCATGTGAGAATGACTCACTGTCTCTTAGTTCTGTGACTTATGGCCAAGTTCTGCTCTGAAATCTATGCAGTTCTGCTTGATTTTCACTACTGTCAATGAGAACACAGTTTTGTCCCGAATGTTTTTAGGGTCACTGTCTGCTTGTTACTAGGTCTGGTTCTCTGCTGTTTCATTCACGTTGATCTGTTGAATTGAGTGGAGTTGCCATGCTGTAATACTGTGGATTTGATTATCAGGACCCACAAACTAGAAAATACCTCCTGCTCTGTTTTTCATCTTACACTGTTTATACACCATTGGCTTCTTAGTGGTTTCTTTGCACTTTCACTGAGGTGAGAGGAGAATCAAATCCTTAGACTGAATACAAACTTCTGCTAGTTCATATATAACTCTTTACTCTCTGATATTAAAGTAAGTGACAACTCTTCAAATACTCCTTGCTGTCAGGTTGATTCTGCCTTCAGATGCTCAATACCTTGTTCCCCAAAGGGCTCTCTTTGGTTGATTGTATCTTGCACAAACAGCTTAGTCTTTCCACTGCTCTCCAGGGAGTGCTGAGAGATACAGGCTGAACCAATATAAATAGGTGTCTTTCCACATTTTGAGGATGAGAATAATGCTCTAGCCACTTTCCTTTGGAGAAAATCCTGAGCTGGATCACATCACAAATCTCAAGTCCAGGTAAGTGTGTTGGCTGCATCCCAGCCTCACTTTGGAGTGTAATGTCTCTAGTTAGACACCATCTCTCTCAACTGTTGATTTCCCAATGGCAATGGGAAGGGAATGTGACTGTAATAGGCCAGAATGGAGCACTGCTATGCAGCCAAATCTCCACTGTGAAAAACGGGAAGTTCAGGACTCCAGCGCACGCGCTGACACATTTCTGCTGCTTAATCTTAGGCACAGGCAAATGTCTGCTTATTTTCCTAGCAGAGAAAGGCAGTGCTTCTGCTGAAAAACTCATTTGTGAGGTTCAGCTTGCACTTCATTGGATGTAGCAGTTTGATAACCTCTTTGTCTCTTCTAAAAGAGGAAGGAAAATTAGAATAAGTAGAATTATCTTGCCAGGGAGACCTTGTGGTGGCTCCTCAAAAGGAGAAGATTCTTTATGTCTTCATTCTCCTTCAGACACTCACTTGAGAGTGAGCACATGGAAGTCTGTGGGACTTTTTGTGTAGTAAATCTGGCAATACTGAGCCTACTGTGACCAGACTGGCATTGCAAGAAGTTGCACGCATCAACAGTTTCTTGAGCATAAAGATTAGAATCACAGTGAGTCAGCAGCACTATCCCAGCTTCACTATCCCATCAATGTATATCTTGCATATAAATTTATGAACTGAAAAGATATACTTTGGTCTGTGTCAATGACTTACTAGATCTGGGCAAAGCCCTGCATTTCGTTTCTCTCGGGAGATTCTGACATTTCCTAATTTGCTCTGGTGTGAATCAGAGTGGAAACAGAACAGTCTTTGCAAAATGAAATTTAGAACGAAAAGAAAAAAATCATTTCAAAGGGTCAAAATATTTGGCTTAAAGAAATCTGGAAATGTTTGAATCCAGTTGTGTCACATATTGCTTAATATTACAATAGCATATCAATATGTAACAGAATTTAGAGAATTCAGAAATTCTCACAACAGAACATAGGAGAAGTGACAATAAGAAATTACACTTTTCCAACTTTAGATATAGAAGTGGGCAAGCAAAGCATGCCAATAGCATTGCTACAGCAGTAGGCAGCACTACAATTTCCTCAGTGAGCCAATGGAAAGTGTTACTTAGGCAAATTGGTATTGCATGTTTGCAACTAGTACACTGAAGTGTGCATAGATATGATATGCTGGTGCGGACACCAACCAAAGCAGCAGAAGACACAGAGAAAGATAGATGAAACCACACTCTAGACAAGCTTCCAGAATCTGATAATTGATGGTATGAATGTGAGGGCTGAATTAAAAAATAAAAAGTCAGTGAATAGCTAGGTCATGAAAGTCACGCATAATGTCTCTTTGGCTGTCTCACATACATATATGTGTATGAAGCCATATGATGTTCCCTAAATGGTAAGACCAAAGACCACATTAAACTTATTATTTTCAGTCAAAGATCTGGACAGTCATGGTAGGATGCTACTGTCTGTAGAAGTACAGAGTGTGGTTGTGAGCATGAACTGTTCTGTTCTCTTCCGTTCTGGGAAAGAGTAAGATATACCCCAGGAAGACAATTGGGTGTTGCTGTCTCTCTGATCCTTTGTAAGTGCAAAGATAGCTTGGCAAAGGAGACATGCAAGGTGAAGCTGAGCATGCATGTCAGGCTGTAACTTTGGCATGATGAAGAAATCTCACTATAGCTTGTATGGGAAATATTTGAGAAAGTGACACCAAATGCTTCAGAGGAAGTTATTGCAACTCATAAACAAACAAAGACAAGCTGGACAAGCAACAAAATAGAATGTTACAAGAAAAGCATAAACAGGCCAAGTCTGCTGGCAAAGCAAGAGCATGATCAAAGCAGCAAAGAGATCACAAAGACAGCACAGGCAAAGATTTGGGAGAGCTCAGCAGCCAGAGAATACCTCAGACTAGCTAGAAAAATAACTTGCATGGTGGTTAAATTGTACGGGAAAAGAAACTGAGGCAATACTACTTGTGCTAGGATGGCTAACAGTAACCTGACAGTTAAAGATTATAAAGAGGTGCTGCAGGTAAAGAAGGATGTTTTGAAAACATGTAGCTGATGACGCATGCATTCTGGGCACGTAGTAGGGAG
This sequence comes from Balearica regulorum gibbericeps, assembly GCF_011004875.1. Classification (NCBI taxonomy): domain Eukaryota; kingdom Metazoa; phylum Chordata; class Aves; order Gruiformes; family Gruidae; genus Balearica; species Balearica regulorum. Next base: position 94,461,040 of record NC_046185.1, read on the forward strand.
AGGACAGCTTGCAAGGCAAGATGATATGGCTCTCAGAATAACAAAGGATCTCAGCACTGAATCTTCATCCAGAAGAAACAGTGTCAACACTGAGGCAAATGAAAGTGCAAAAGCTGCCTGAACACGTGACATTACTGCTAAGATGGCAGAAGCATCTGGAACAAGCATCTGGAATGGACTGAATTTAGAAAGCATTCATGAGGAAAGAATGTCTTGCCAATCCAAATAATTATACGGATAAAATTTATGATCAATACTAGGAAAAAATACTTGTGAACAGATTAAGGCCACTTTTAAAAGAAAGAGGAGAGGATAACAGTGCAGCATGGCCTGGCTAAAACGGTATGGATTGAATATTCGTGTTTTAACAGGGGACTGGAAAAAATGTAAGAATAGGGTTTAAAACCTTACTAAAAAAAAATCCAATTCTTTTTTTCATTAATTTTATAATGACATTAGGTTCAGCTCAGAAGGGAGCATTATGAAAAAGTGACTAAATCAGACTAATCAGGGCTATAGATAAGGTGGTGACAATGCTGAAAGGTGTGTATAATGACTCTTGCAGTCTCATAAGAACTGATGGGCAACTGATCAATGGATTAATTCCAAAGGCCAATAGAACAGAAAGGGCCAGAGAGCTGCTGTTCCTCTTCACCACTCTCTTTAACTAGCGATGATGGAGTCCAGCATTGGATGGATGTTGGATGAACAGCGTCCTTCAAACATTCTGTTGGAAGAGGCTTTATTCCATCTTCTGAGGACTGCATACCTCAATGCCTCCTCTGTCCTGCATCTGCAAGTGTGTCTATGATGTGACTAAAATGGAGATATCCCTGTCGGTCTGGTCCCTGTGGGGTCTCTAGTTGCATGGCTGGTCATACAAGTCATCCCTGTCATTTTCCCCAACATTCCTGTGTGCTTTTATCACAGGTCATGCAAATTATGTGATGCGAAAAAGTTTACAGTGTTGCTATGTGGCAAGTACAGTCCAGTTGCTTCAGTCTTGAAAGAATTTGAGATAAGAGGTTAGAGAGCAACAAACTCAAGACATCCAGCCTGTATCTTTCTCCCAAATTGTGTCTGAAGGGCCTATGATAAGTGGGTAGCAGGCAACAAACTGCTAAACTAAAATTGTTCTGACAGGCTGGATCTAGTCCACAAAACTTTTTGTTTGAGGCTCTCTGATAGAGAGTTAAGCTTCCCGGTTTGTGGAGATGATGTCATATAACTGGCAGACACACTTGAATTGATGAGAGGTTCTTGGCTATCTTAGAAAATTGGTGTGGTTGCCTTGGATTCACAATAAATGCCTAGAAGATTAAATGGTTGTTTCTAGAAAAAGGGAGAATACATTAAGTGTTGAAATGGAGCAGGGTTAATCTTCTAAAACAGTATCTTCTATATACACCTAGAAACCTTGGTGAGTGTTAGTTATCAAGGATGAGGTTAACAGAGCATGTGCTGCAGCCACAACAGCTGCACAGAGATTGACAGAATTCCACATGGGATAAAACCAGGACGTATGGAGGGAGCTGCACTACCTAAAGCTGAAGTCAGAATTTGGGAGACAACAGACATCTGCCATCTCATAAAGCAGACATTTGGCAACTGATCATGAAAACCTTCTTCCCCAAAGACCCTTTGTTCAGGAACCACCAAAATGGCTGTTCTTTTAGAATACGACTGCACTACTCCACATCCCTGCACAGGATCCACTGAACAGTTTTTCTGAGGTCCAGGAAGCCAGTTCCACCACTGTGAAGTCAGGAAGTCTGCAGAATCGCTGCGCACCTGCTTCCCAAGCAATCAGAGGAAGGCTGAGAAATGCAGGAATACCAGAGACATCAAATCCCTGAGATCTAGATTCAGGCAAAATTTACTGAATCAGTGCCTTTTCCTGGTACTGACAATAAGGGTTTTTTGTGTAATTGTTTGGATCAGAGAAACATTCTTTCCTCATGAATATTTTTAAATACAATGCCTTCCAGATGCTTGTTCACAATGTCTCTGTCATTTGGGTGGCCCCAAATCTTTTAACAGGTTATTTGGTAAAACTTTCAGCCGAGTCCTTTACTCTTTGATGCAGTTGTCTGGGTGACCTGATCAGGGAGCAAATTTGTAACCTGAGGATAGATAGAGGGAGGTCTTTGCTCCTTTGCAGGACTGTATTCCCAGTGGGTGTGGACTAACGTCAAATCCTGAAGTTGTACAACAGGTCTGTTGTCCACTGAAGTGAAAAGTCCAATAGGAGTTCAATAATATAGGCCTCATTTACTGTAAGTTCAAAGGAAAACACTAAAATTAATTGCACTAAAACCAAATGGGTCCTCTGTCGGAGATCCAGTATTTTGCTTTGAAATGACACGCAGTTCGCTTGAAACACCATTTGGCAAATGTGGGAGCTTTAGCGTCTTTCCATGATATAAAGGACCATTGAAATAAGAGGCCTGTGAGGACGGCTGTTAAGCTTACTGTGACTTGGGCACTTCAAATGCTACGTATTACACCACTGACACCAGTGAGAACTGAGGGTGTTTTCAAAATTGTCCTTTTTGTGCTACAGAAAATTGTTTTGATTTTTATTTTAAAAAAAGTACAGCTGTTCCAGAGTACTGAAGCAGAAGAAAATACTCGGGGGGGGGGGGGGGGGGGGGGGGGCAAAAACCACACAACAAAACTAAATGATTTTATTAAACAGTCTTGTGACTTACATAGATCTGATCTAAAAATTTAAAATATGAATAGTTTTAGAAAGATTGAGTGGCCAAGGTGAGACATTGCCTTTTAAGAATATTTAGCTTGGTTTTGGCTGTTGTGTATTTATATTTGCCCTCACCAAGCTAGTTTGTTGAAAAATATGTGTATGAGATAGGAAGAATCTAAAAGACGATGATTATAACACACATCACATCTTTAAATCACCTTTAACAGATCAGCAGAGCAACATTACTTTTCTTTTTTAAGTGCAAGGGCTGTCTCTTAGAGCTCGGACATTCTCTGAGTGGCTGAGTGGGAGAGGATTTTCACCAGCAGAACTGCTGAAGCATTCTTAACGTGAGATCTGTTTTCTCCGGGTTTAGGAGTTAAAAATCTAGGCATCTAGTCTGACCTACTCATTTAAGCTCCCTTCGTAGATAGGTATCTTCAAAGTTCAACCTTACCTACACTAGGGTATGGGTTTGAGATAGATAGGTTGGTATTTATCACCTGCTACCAGCCACAGGTGGGGCATGAAAAATCAGTATTGCCTGAACTGAGAGTGTCATCTCTGGTCACTTAGAACTGGTGTGGAATTTCTTTTTGCATTTTCTGATAAATCCATCTAAAGCATCATTGAAAATAAAAATCAGAAATTTTGAAGATTTGAATTTTTTTCCTTTTTGAAATCAGTTTTCCCCACAATAATTTATATCTTTAGCAGCAATTTCAAAGGTGATAAAGTGAATTTCTATTATAAATACTTTCAAGAGAAAGCTTTTTGTTGCCTCATTCTGAGGTGTTCCTTTCTCCATTTTTTCTCACTATTTTGCCATGTTAACATATGAAAGACTCAGTTATCCTTTACATTGGATTCAACATCTTGAAAGTGGTTTCTTGTGAACATTTATGCCAGTGGAAGATCATGAGACTAGCTTAAATACCTTGAGTTTAAATTTAAAAATGGATGAATGTTTGCTTTGCTTTTTGTGACAACAATCTGTCATTTTTTTATAGTCCTTGAACTATTATGCGTAAGAATGAATATTAATCTTAAGTCTTTGACTATACCTAATCAAAATGTAGTCTGTGACAACTGCACCGAAAGTTGATGTTTGGCATGAATTACATGCCATTTTCTATCTTCTGTCATAATAAGTGCACTTAGTTCTGCCGTACACCTAAACTTTACTTGTATTTGCTTTCCTCAACTTCATTCCACCAACTTTATGACCAGGAGTCAGTGGGAATACTCAGCGTAAGTAAAGCTGGCAGTAATTAGTCTTGGAAATGCTCAGTGGATGCTCTACTGATGGATTTCTACTGTATAGGATAATGACAAGACTGGTGTGAAGAGAAAAGCTCTGTGTATGACATGGGCAGAAAGAAGGGCATATTTCTCTTGTTCAGCACTGAGTTTAACGTGCTTACACTGTGTTTCCCAAAATTTTTTCCTTAACTTTATCTATGTCATATTTTCCAGGATTGTAAAGTTTCATTGTGGTGGGTTGACCTGGGCCAGCTGCCAGACACCCATCCAGCTGCTCTCTCCCTCCCCTCCTTTATGGGAGGGGGAGAGCAGCTGGATGGGTGTCTGGCGTTGTCTTAACATGGCAAGAGAATAATGTGGAAAAGCTTGTGGGTCAAGATAAAGACAGGGAGATCACTTCCAAATTGCTATCACAGAGAAAACAGACTTAACTTGGGGAAAATTAATTTAATTTATTGACAGTTAAAAAGAGAGTAGGATGGTGAGAAACAAAGACAAAACTAAACCACTTTACCTCTAACCCTCTTCTTCCCAAACTCGACTTCACTCCCTCAGTCCTGGCTCCTCTGCCTCCTGCCCCCTGAGTGGCACAAGGAGATGGGGAATGGAAGTCCGTAACAGCTCCTCTTTGATCCTTCTTCCTTTTCACACTTGTCCCCTGCTCCAGTGTGGGTTCTCCACATGCTGCAGTCCTTCAGGATGAACCTGCTCCTGTGTGGGCTCCTCTCCATTGGCTGCAGGTCATGCCAGAACCTGCTCCAATGTGGGCTCTCCGTGGGCTGCAGTGTCCTTCAAGGCATGTCCACCTGTTCTGGTGTGTGGTCCTCCATGGGCTTTGGCGTGGATATCTGCTCTGGTGTGGAAACACCTGTTCTACCGTGGTCTCCTCGAGGGGCTGCAGGGGCATCTCTGTGGGGGCACCTGGAGCCCCTTCTGCCCTCCTCCTGTTCTCCCCTCAGGGTTCGCAGGGCTGTTTCTCACCCCGTTTCCCTCAGCCCTGGCTGCCGGGCAGCACTTAGCCCTTTCTTACCCAGGCTTTCCCCAAGGCACCTGCCCATGGCTGAGGGGCTCAGCTGTGCCCTGCGGTGGGGCCCTTGGAGCCGGCTGGAACTGGCTGTGTCCGGCACTGGGCAGCCCTGGCCGCTCCACACAGGGGCCACACCTGCAGGCCCCACCAGCACATTCCCACGGACACCCCGTAAGTTTATGTACTCCATTGCTTGCTGAAGTGTTGGGTTTTTTTAATTTCTGAGTTATCACGTTGTCCTTGATACCTTCCTCTAGCTCTCGATCCCTGCTTTCCGAATTACGCATTTGCTTTCTCTCAAAGTTTAGAGGAAATTGTCATCCAAAAATCAACAGGTGGGTGTTGGTCTGAGGTGAATGAGATCCAGCCTGTGTGAGAGTCTGATCGTAGATGAGAGTGAAGCACTGAACACCTCGTACAACGTTATCAACTTTTGAGTGGGAATGCCTATAATATTTATTAATAGCAGAAGAAAACTTGTTTTTCTTCATACAAAGGAAGGTATCATTAAACATCTTCCTCTTTTAAGGGAATAAGGCTCCCTGGCACAAAATGTGTTAAAGTGTGTAAAAGTCTGTCCTAAGTCAAAAGGGGATCTTGGTATATTGTGAGGATGGCAAGTTTTCTCTGCTTAATTGTGGCTTTCTTAATTGTGGTTTTCACACATATGTTATTTATCAGCTAGCAAAATATTGTATTTTATGTCTGTTTTCTTTATTTGTACATGACGCTTTGTCTTACTATAGACAAACACATCAGCAAATTAAGCATTAAAATGGACATACTTGGGCAAATTAGCACACCATTAAGATGAATAGGGCAATTCTGATTCCCTTAGGTACCATGGAAGTGTCTCTGCTGTGGACTCGCTAGGAGGTTGGAAACCTGATTTACACAACTTGCTGTAGAGGGAAAGCTGTATGAGATAAGACTATTTTAATAGAAAAAAATTGGGGACTTATAAAATGGCATAGTCTGGCATAGTGTGGCATAGTCTACTTTATGGTACACAGATGTCATAAATTTGTGGTATCAGAACATTTTCCACAGCTGCAAATTTCTGTTGCTGGTGATAACATACATTAGGCTGTATTTATTGTATGATATTATTCTCTAAGTACAGTGCCAGTAAATTATACTTTATCTACATTATCTCCCTGTCCTAGTATTTGTGCTTGCAACTCTTGCCTACATAGAGTACAAAAGGATGGGAGAATACTTCAGTAGATAACTAAATTGATGGATCTAATGCAGAGCACACCCATTAATAATAAGCTATTTATTTTTCTCTCCTGTTGTTAGACATCTCTCATTAAAATGGCACTTTAAAATGCAGGTGACCTCTAATTCTGCTCTGAAGAATTAATGATCCACTTGATCTCTGTACTCTGTGGAATTGACTGATCAGGAAAATGTGTGCGTGAGTACTAATGATGCAGTATGTCCACTCTAACTGTTTCACTTCACTGCTGTTCTCAGCCTGCCCTTCTGCTACACAGAACTGCAGAATTTTGCTCCCTGGGCACTTATCTGTGAAGCTATAGCAAATTTTGAAGGGCCCTTCAGAGCCTTGTGGAACTGTAAGAGGAAAGATTATGTCCTGCTGAGTTGCTAGGAAAATTTTCATCAACCATTGCCACCTTCTTTTCTTACAACCGAGGCCAGGAAAAATGCTCGACTTTTACTGTGTGCTTGGTGAGGAACAAAAAGTATCTGCTGGAGTTTCTGTACTGTCAGCTGGAACATCACACTGATGTAAGACATTCTGGAAGCATTCACTTAGACCCATGTGAGCTCAGCTCAGAAATAGCCCAGTCTGTATGGTTCTGTAGGATGGTGACATCTGTGGCTTTTTGGTCCAAAGCACTGACTGGTCAGGCAGGCATGTTTTCAAGTCATGAGTTACACAGGGAAAGTTTTCCCTGGGAAGGGAAAGGAGACATTTTTGTTATCAGACTAGACCTCCAAGATGAGAGCACTAATCACTGGCAGATTCCCAGTAGACTTTGGCCAGTCCCACCAATGATGCTCAGCTGGGCACTACTTCAACGTTAGGCAGTTCCTGACCTGCTGATATGAGACTGTGCGTGGAAATTATAGTGTGCTGAAGAAGCATTCGAAATATTTTCATGGGTTTCTCAAGAGCTGTTGATGGAATCAATGTGCCCATTCTCTTATCCTTTTTTTTTTTTTTTCCATATGAGCACAGAAATGCTCCATAGGAAAGGCATATTAACTAAGAATTAATGCAATTTCATGTTCTGAAGTGGTAGCCGTGGCAGATGCTGTGCACATATACAGCAAGAGATAATTCTTTCTCTGAAAAGCTCTCAGTATAAATAACAACAGTGATGATGATGTAAGTCTTAGTGAATCATCATAGGAAGTTGTTGACTTATACATAGGGAGGCCAGGCAAAGTGCATGTTTTCAATGTTTGCTTCCTTTGGGAAAAGCGGTCTTGGCTTCATGTCTGCCAGAACACTGTCATTCATAATGTCGTCACAGCACTACAGTTCCAAGTGGCCCTGCATACTTACCATTTTTTAATGACGGCATTCCTAGATGACATTGAAAGACAGCTTCAACCATATATGAAATAAATACCTGGTAGAATGAACTTTTGGGTGACTGTAAACTAGGAGGGGTTGTCTGAAATTTAATGATTAATTTGCAGCCCCAATATAATGCATTTTTAATCATACACTTGAAAGCAATGATGAAATCTGCAGGAACAGCAATAAGGAAGCAGCAACTACCTGCTGCAGAGTCATACAGACAACATACTGATAAGACAGCACACAGGCAGTTTCTTCCTTGGTTGATAGCTACAATGTGTAGCAGCAGTGAGAATATTGTACATGTTTTCAGAGTGCTTCTTTCTTAGGGAACCAGGGAATGTTCAGCCTATAGGAGATATGTTGCATTGCTATTAACTTTCTCATGCAAGAATTGGTGTAGACAAAAGTGTATGACCTTCAAGTCAGTTTGTTTTCTCCTTCAGTTTGTGAGCAATGCTCAATGTGTTGTCTGTCCTAAAGTGGAGTTGCTGTCTGTGAAATAAGTATTGGTGTTATACTGGTGAGAGAAGAGATGGGCAATGTGTGGTTTGTAGCCACTTCATTTCCAGAAGTCAAGTTCATATATAAGTAATACAAACTGAATTTATCTGTGGTTGCACTTGCATTTTCCCAGCAGCAGTGTTTGTATAAACAGCTCCCATATCTTTGTCATTGGCCTCTTTTCCATCCTTTCACTAATCTCTCATTTATGCTGGAACAACTGCATGTGGGGTCTGTGCTATGAACCAGATGTGGGAACTCATGCAACTGAAAAACCCTTTGCACTTTTTCGGAGTTTTTTATTTTTATCCAACATTGTTGTCAAATGTGGCGCTTTGCTCTTAGCCGCATGGAGTCTGAGTATTCTCTAATTCTCCTGAAGTAGGAGGTAGGTCTGTAATGTCCTCACTGTTACTACTGTGCAGATAGAGAGCACGAGCGCCAGAATATGAAGGGGTGATATTAAAAATGCCATGCTCGTGCAGTCTCAAAATGATGATAGAGAATTATGGAGGGTTTGTAGGCATTGCTTAAGTTACAGCCCCTTTTATTGAAAAGGGTTTTTTTTTCTGTACTAGTTGTAGGTTATTCTCTATGAATTTTACCTAATTTATAAGGCTAATAGTGATTATTACCAGTGTTATGGTGGTATAAAACATTCTCATGTGTTTTGTTTCTCCACCACACTTTGATGATATTTATTTTTTTGTACCTTCAAACTGCTGGAAATGGGAAAACTTATTATAGAAATTCTTGGGAAATTTGTCCGCCTTTCAATAGGAAGTATTAAGATGCTTACCCAACTGTCTCTGAATTGCAGTGTCGTTTAGGGAATTAATTGTTGCATTGGCAGCACACAGATTCTCTTTAGAGCTTCCTGCCATGAACCTGCTGTGTTGTGCAAGTGCAGTCAGCGACACATTTCTGCTGGTTCTTCAAGCCCTTAGTCACAGCCCAAAGTGTTTTGATTTGACCTTGCTCAGCTGAATCTGGCTTTATTTATCTTCCTAGTGGATCATCGCTTTTCACGTTCCAGATAGTGAAGGGAAAGGAAATGAATTAATACTCCTGCAATTGACTTCTATGAAAATAGAGTGTGCCATACTGCTTACATAGGCTGTGAGTAATATATTCCTTGATGGTCAATGGGTGGAGGGATTCTGAGCATTCATAATGAGCTGGCAGCACTGCCCCATTATTGTCTCTACAGTTGCGACTAAGAATGCGACATGGTTCATCCAGAGGCAAAGAAAGATGACAACTCCATATAGCGAGGAGTGTTTGTGCATGCTGTTGTGTGCAATGTTACAGGCACTGATGGGCAGGATGGCAGTGCAGCTTTATGTGAGGTATTCCTCTATGAGTAGATAAAGCCAGTGGGCTGTAAAGACACATAACCTTTCAGTAGCTGTGTCAATGAATAACTAACACTAGTACTTCCAGAGCTGATATTCTGTACCGTTTGGAGAGATGATTTGTGAGTATGTTTTTGAACGCAGAGTAACAAACCTTGCAGCTCAAGGCATGCTCTCATTCTGTGATGGATGTAAGTCATACCGCATTTTTTCAGTTACATACCAGGTTCAGATTTTTGTGGGAAGAAGATCCAGCATGCCTGTGTGGGGAACAAAGGTCAGACAGATGGGAAGTGAATGCTGCAGAACCATGATGAGTCATTTTAAGTCCCATATTTAATTGATTCATGTAAGAATATCATAAACACTCCTATAACTTCCATCACAATGATTATGCATAATTCAAGAGTTGCTTAATGAGGCTTACCTAAGTCCCTTCCAGCCCTACCATTCTACAACAAAAGAAATAATGGAGCTTTGTAATAACTGAGCCTAAAGATGCCTGTTCTGTAAACACAGAAAATTTCTATGAACAGAGGTGATTTCTTTGCGCTGGAAGGGCAATGTGGGCCTGCATGTGTGCCTGCTTGCACGTATATGCACAAGGCTTTAAGGGGGAGTGTATGTGTCCACTAGAGAACACAAAGTGTTTGTGCTTGTAATGTGCAAGTAATTGAAGTTAGTGAAGCATTATTGGTGTTATACACTGAAGAGAGGCTTATGTGGCAAAAGAAAAAATGTAAAGGTTCTGGTGTAAACAAGGATACTTTGATATATACATCACGTCTCACAATAATAATAAAAACAGGACCAGAAGAAGAGATCTGGGTCAGGAAACTGCAGAAAACTCTTTTAACTGATGTATGTCAGAGCAAAATAATGAGAACAGAGGCCAGTTCTGACTACACTTATCCCTTAATAATTCCATCGTACCTAAAAGGATATCATAGATATGACTAGCAAAAAATTTGAACATAATGGAAGGGAAAAAAAAATGTTGTTAACCTGGGAGCAATGAAATTGATGGTGATAAAGATTTTAAAGAAAGGCTTAGAAGAATTCTGTATTATCTTCCAAATTATAGGGCTATCAAAGAAGGCACTGCATGTTGTGGAGGAGTTCATTACTGTTGTAGCTGGTGCCACTGGTATTAGTTGGCAGAACATTGGGAGCAGGAGGAGGATATTCATCCGCAGCCCAGCTAGCTGACCAGCTGTGCATTTAGTGAGTGCGGTACAAAGCTATCTCACGAGGCTGCTGGCTTTCTTGAACCTGGGCTGCAGCTGCAGAAGGCAGTGGCAAGCTAAGGAAGGATGCCCGCAACCACAGCAATAATCAGCTTTCAGCGAGAAGAGGTGGTCAGCATGCCTCCAGGGAGCCCTGCTGGGGCTTGTGTAGAAAAGACAACAGCTACATCACTGTGAAGAAGTGCAGAATGTATTTTTGCTGGAGCCAGTCCCAGATTCTGTAATTCCCAGCCCCACTTTTAGTCTCAGGGGAGCGCAAACAGGGTTTCTGGTTAATCTGTATTTAAGAGTGTAAGAGGGAAAAACTCCTGAGCCCCCTCCTCATTTATGCAGCAGAGCAACAGAAGCCATCACTTGTTGACTTTTAGTGGGTTAACCATGCTAATTTTAGTCTGTTTCTGCCGCAATCAGTAGTCAGCAGATAACCTCCACCTCAGCTAATTTAATGCCTCCTGGGTTCCCTGAGGTTTCCCTTTCAGGATCCACGCAGGCAAATGGAAGGGGGAGGAGTGGCCAACTTACCATTAGAGATGCTGCCAGCTGCCAATGGGCAAACTCAGAAAGCAATCCATTTTTGCTGATTATTCGGAAAGCTCTGATGGTCTCCATGAGTCTGGCACTGGTGTGTGTGGCAGGAGTCACTATACACAAAAGCATTGACTGAACTGTTCCCTAAGGATTTACAGTGTGAGTAATAGTGGGTAAATTTCTCTGGAAATTTCTGAAAGGGATGACTGTGTATCAATAAGTTGTTCCAGATGACTAAAATGAAGTGTTGGAAAAGCCTTGAGGGACTCATACAATATTGTCAAGGAGACTCCTTCCCTCTGTTCTTAAAGGTGGCTTGCAATATTAAAAAAAAAAAAAAAGCTTTGGGCATTTAGTGCTAGTTTTATGAAGGAGGAAGAAGACCTGAAAGTTACCTGATTTGGTTTAGCCTATCCCTACCAGGCATGAGTTTCTTTACTTTAGGAACATCTACTACTTTCTCTGTTTCTCCTTGCTTTACAGCAAAGTATAGGGGCATGAAGTGCATGCTTTCTTAGCCTTTAATTGAAACTGAGATTGGTGGGCTGGAGCTTGAGTCTTTTTTATGCCTTTGAGCTCTTTATGTAGCTATTGCTCAGATGTTTCAGTTCCATAGGTGTTAACCAAAACAAAGGATTAGATTACACATCTTTTGCAGTGAATTAATTAAATGGATGCAACCCCAATTCAGTTTTGTTAGATCAGCACAAAATCCCATGCATAGACAAGCCCAAAGCATTTTAGACAACTCAGTGAAAACGTTCTTGCTTTCACATTTTGCTCCTGTTTTTTTCCTTGGTTCTTCTGGTGAAATGAGGCTACTAGTTCACAACTGGTCACAGAGGCTTCTGGGAACTGGAGTGTAAATAAGACCTGAGTAAAGAAAACAAGCTGGAAACCACTCATCAGCTTTATCACTGCCCTTTTCACTTTTTGGACAGAGTACTGACCCTGTGGGAGAAAGCTGTGCTGAAAAGCCCAGGAGGGGTCTGGGTGCATAAGACATTGAGTCTGCTCAGGGACCTGCTCTACAATGATCCTTCCCACCAGCCCTGACGAACAGCTACCCTCACACAGAAGATGCCGGGCAGCAGGCAGCAAAGCCAGTGCAGGAAATAGTACTGAGACTGTGTTTCAAATTGGCACACCCAGCCAACGTCGGATTTATTTCTCCCGACTGTCATACCATCCCAGGACTGAAAAGAACAGAAAATGAAAGCTGTAGTTCTGTGACTTTTATCCTTGGACAAGAAAGGGGCAATACCCCTTCTGCATAGGAAGCAAAAGAGGTGTGTCTTCAAATTTTAAGGTCTATCAGGGAAAGAGATGACAACACACATTTGTTCTAGGGATACCCTACATCTGCATTGCCCCATCCTCTTTTTTTTGTCAATTATTCTACTTTATTGTCCATGTGGAAAAAGATAAATATGGCCATTTGGCCATGATTTCCAGGCCTCTGGCCTGGATAGTAGAGTATGGGATAAATAGCCATATTCAGACCGCCCCTTTTATTGCACAGATGGTATGTGCTTGCACAATAACTCAGTTGCAGCTCAGATACCTCTCCAGTGTGTCAGACTCATTGTGGTGTGTCACATAGTGCACGCTTGCACACTTCTGACTATGAAATACTAGATAGAAATAGAGCAACTTTAATTACTTTAGACTTGTGAGTATTTTGCATAAGCAAAGCACATATTTTTGTAGTGAGGCAGAGGCTAGAATGTCTCTCCATAAACATAAGCAATTTTGTGCGCGCTCTGCAGTGCATCCAAAAGCCATCATAAACAGTATGGCAGTCCACGCTCCTTCTGTCTCACTCCTTGCGTTAGTGGTGATTGGTGATAATAAAGGGATTAAAAATAGGAACAATGCAAAGGCTGTTATATAAGGGAAGTAACTGCTCTGTGCAGAATATGTAACGTGCCTGCTCTAAGATTTTAGTATGCATTTACACTCTTTCCTGAAGTCTGCAGCTCGAAAATATTATTTGGTGCTTCCCAGACAAAATCTTTTGCTGACAACTCTCTTTCATACGATTGTAGGATAATTCAAGTTCGAAGGAACCTCTGAGGTCTCTGGTCCTACCTCCTTCTCAAGCAGGTTACCTTTCAGTCAGGTCTTGAAAAGTTCAAAGAGTGGGGAATGCACTGCCTCTCTGTTAACCTGGTTTTCTGCTTGACACAGGGAAAAGTTTTTCTTTGTATCCACTGTGAAGGTCTCTTATTTCAGTTTATGCCCATTATCTGTCATCCTCTCACCATGCGCTACTGTGAAGAGCCTGGTGCCACCTCCTCATACATACTGTCAGGTTGCTAGTTAGGTCCCTTGAAAGCTGTCTCCTCACCAGCAGAACAAGCACCATTTCCCTCAGCCTCTCCCTCCAAGACAAGTGCTCCAGACCCTTGAGCATCTTGGTAGCCCTCTGCTGGATGTGCGCCAATGTATCAATGGATTTCTTGTATTGGGGAATCCAAAACTGTACAGAGTGTTTTAGATGTGGTCTAACAAGCACTGAGTAAAGGGAGTTCATCACTTTCTAGGCTGCGCTTCTGCTGAAACAGCCCAGGATGCTGTTGGCTTTCCTTGCTGCCAGGCTGGTTGCTGGCTCATTCTGACTGCCCAACATGATTCCCAGATCCTCCTCAACAGAGCTGCTCCCCAGCTAGTCAGTCCCCAGCCTATATCATTGCTGGGGCTATTCCTTCTGAGGTACAGGACTTTCCATTTCCCCTTGCTGAATTTCATAAGGTTGTGGCTGACCCGTTCCTCCAGCCTATCCAGGTCGCTGTGAATGGCTGCCCTGCCCTGAAGTGCATTGACTGGTTCCCCCTGTTTGGTGTCATCTGCAAACTTGATGAGAGTTTACTCCATCACCCCTCCAGGTCACAGTAAAGGTGTTAAAAGAGAGTAAAAAATATGTTAAATTATGAAGATGTTGTATATGTTTCCATACACAAGAAAGCCTCTTGAAGGAGAGATTACTACCAGTTATACCCATCCTATAACCTAAGAAGATGATGTTTGGAGATACGTGTGAGTTATGCAGCAGGTACAGTCCAAGTCCTAGTAGGCAGTTGTGCCATATGCACAAAAAGTGCACAGCTGCAACTTTGTGCTCAGCCTCAGTAGTGTCATGATCACCTAAATGGCTGAAGCGGTTCTTGTCCCTATGGGTTAGACTCCCTACAAACCAGTCCTTCCTGCAAATCAGCCTTATCACAGATAGGGAGGGTAGTCAACGAACTTAATGAAAAATCGATATGTATATGCATAGAGTGGAACTGAGGATATGTAGTTCACTGCCTATGGGCATGGGGCATAGCCTCAGGAAAGACTGTTCTTGAGTCTATATGATCATGAATAAGTCAATTATTTTCTTTTGTGATTCAATTTCTTACCTCTAAAGTAAGGATAATAACATTGCTGTACTACATAAACATTTTTTCAGGGTAACTAATGTTTCAGAAGTGTTGGTAATTGGTTTTGGACTGCAGTAGTTTCTTCAGATTCTGAGTGAGATCAGAAGCCTGTGCATTATACCCCATGCATACATGTACTGTGGATCATGCATCCTCCTCAGAGGAAGGTTTCACATAGGGAGGGGGAAAATGGAGGAAAGGGGAACATGAGTGTTAGAAGCCTTATCAATATTTACATAAAAGATTGTCAAACTAGGGAAGAACTGCTACACAAATGAATCATCAGCAATACTACAGCAATATTGTTTGGTAAATTCTTCTTTAAAAGCATAACAAGAACTTTATAACAAAATTGTTGTGTATCTAGATTTTATAATGCAGAGGCCAATCATCTCCTATATAAACCTTAAACTAGGACATGCGTGATAAAAAATTCCATCTGCAATTAGTACAAAAACATTTTAACTAGGAAAGTTGATTTTTGTTTGTTTAAAAATCATGTTCTGCTTTCACCGTATTGATCAACTACTCATAATCACAACTACACCTGCTTTTAACTTTTATTTCTCATTAAGTGTATAAACAAAGCAAAATAAACTTCTAGTGTTGAGCCTGACCCCATGCCCTTTGAAAACAAAGGAAGAACAAGACTCCTGGTAACTTCAGAGGGCATTGCATCCAGCCCATTGTTTTTAAAAGTCAAAAGCTAACACAGATTGTTCATTTCCTGGCATTGGCATCAGCAGTAAATGGGATTGCCTCACAAAACGTTTGCTCAGTCCTCTGGGGACAAAGGATAAGAGCGTGTTACATTGCTCAACAATGATCTCCTCAACCAGCTACACAGCAGCACTGTTTCATTTGAATAGCTCGTTACCTCCTTGGCAGTAAAACGAGACCATGGAGTTGAAACTATGGGGAGAAGAGTGAAAGCCAGCAAGAAGGGTGGGTCTGAAATACCATTCTTGAACATGCCCTGCTTCCAAATGAAATGAGTAGAAGATAGAGGCTAACATTATTGCAAGGCAGCAGAGTGGTAGATTGCTCATCTGAGGAAACACAGGGGCTGCTTGATGGCTGCAGCCTTCTTGGTATTACTTTAGGGCAGGAAGTATCTCTCTGTGTTGTAGTCTCTACAGCGTAGGCATCTATACCGTTGCCAGTTGTCCAAACTCCCTCCATAGTGAATGGACAGAAATAGGCCTTCCTACTCTATCTTCTAAATGAAGGTGATTCGTTTAATCTATTTTAAACATCAGAAATGGGATGAGAGGAGCTGTGCCCTCAGAAGGCCTGTTCCCTTGACTATAAAGGGAGCCTAGACAGTTAACTCAGATACAGACACCTACAATGCAGAATCTATATTTGGACAGATGAATCCCACTGCTGGTGTTTACTATAAATAGGGAAGTGCACAGTATATTTAAAGCAGAAAATCCATTGGGTACTGCTGAGATTATTGTTAATGCTGCTTAAACTAGTTAATTAAATAACTAGTCAATCACCCCCTAGTGTAGAGAGGACCAGCCATACGGCTACTGAAGTGAATAGTAAAATTCATACAAGCAACAGCAGGCACTGATCTGTGTCTATGTGTAACTGCATTGAAGCAAGAGGAAAACCCAGCCTTAGTTCTAGATCCAGTCCTTTTCATTTTTTTGTATTATGGTGATCTGAATATTTCATTCTGCTGGTTGTAGCAGAAGGGAGCAGCTGCAAAGCTCATCTGAACAGCTATCGCTCTCTGTGTGAGTGTTTCTAGTCTGCCCAATTGCAAGATACACTAATGTAAGCCTGTTTCAAGGATGTTCACTGCCCCCAAAATATAAGACTCTTCAGGCCTGAATTGCCATTTAGGACCCATCATTAATAAATTCGGGGTAATGGCTTTACAAAATTAAATAGCTGGCATTGACAAGTTTCTGTATCATAAGAGTGACAGCACTGAATGTTGTCAGTGTAAATCAGATCAAATGAATGATTCTGGTACCTAAACTGCAAAAACACAGCACGTGGTACTGCCCAATCAACTATAGCTATAATGACCATAGTAAATATGTGTTAATTTACTCCTTCATAAATCACTTTGAACTGTATTCTGGAAACAGTATGATAGGCAAGGGAGGCATTTGTGTGGGTATTTTTATAATTAAAAGGAAGAAAACCTTTCATAAGACTGGCTGCCAGGTGGCTAACTGCCATCTCTGAGAGAATGTGTTGTGAAACATTGGGCACGTTTACCATGGAGAAAGACTCACCAGCCTAAAGGGTTGGATGGATTGTTTTGAACTTTATAGTGGTTGGTGGAAATCCTGAAGTCTGTTCTTGGAATGTAAACCAGATTTAGCTGTGACAGCTAGATCAGGATCCTTAGTTTCCTCCACTAGTTTACTCAAGTGGAACCTCACATTCCAGTAAGCATCCCTGGCTGAAATGAAACACAATTTCTTACTTACTTGTTGACTTGTCCCTACCTTTGTGATAACTGGAGACTGTGTGTCTATTGTAATTGTGAAATCATCTCTGAGAAATCGGTAAGAGTTCATGAAGTGCTGCAATTAGGTGTAAGACTTAAAGATGGCAGAAGGGTTAAGAAATTGAGACAACAGTCACTCATTCAAAGAGGTCTTTCTGATCCAGTCAAGGGTGGCATGAAGATCCTATGTGACAGATAAGGAAAAGGTGAAGTGAGAAATTAGTGGACCAAAATAGGTGAGAGAAATAATGAAGAGATACCTGTTTGATCTCACATCACCTGTTCATAGATGCATAAAATCATAGAATGGTTTGGGTTGGAAGGGGCTTCAAAGATCATCTAGTTCCAACCCTGCTGCTGTGGGCAGGGACACTCTCCACTTGACCAAGTTGCCCAAAGCCCCATCCAACCTGGCCTTCAACACTTCCAGGCATGGGGCCTCCATGGGCAACCTGTCCTCTCTGGGCAACCTGTTCCAGTGCCTCACCACTCTAACAGTAAAGAATTTCTTTCTAACATCTAATCTAAATCGACCCTCCTTCAGCTTAAGGCCATTACCCCTTGTCCTGTCACTACACTCCCTCATAAACAGTCCCTCACTAGCTTTCCTGTAGGCCCCTTCAGGTACTGGTAAGCTGCAATTAGATCTCCCCAGAGCCGCCTTTTCTCCAGGCTGAACAATCCCAACTCTCTCAGCCTGTCCTCATAGCAGAGGTGCTCCAGCCCTCTGATCAACTTCGTGGCCCTCCTCTGGACTCGCTCCAACAGCTCAATGTCTTTCTTGTACTGGGGCCCCAGAGGTGGACGCAGTACTCCAGGTGGGGTCTCACAAGAGCAGAGTAGAGGGGCAGAATCACCTCCATCGACCTGCTGGTCACACTTCTTTTGATGCAGCCCAGGACACAGTTGGCTTTCTGGGCTGCAAGCGCACACTGCTGGCTCATGTTCCGCTTTTCATCAATCAATACCCCCACGTCCGTCTCCTCAGGGCTGCTTTCAATCCATTCCTCGCTCAGCCTGTAGTTGTGCTTGGGATTGCGTCAACCCACGTGCAGGACCTTGCTCTTGGCCTTTTTGAACTTCATGCAGTTCACACAGGCCCACCTCTCAAGCCTGTCAAGGTCCCTCTGGATGGCATCCCTTTCCTCCAGCGTGTCGACCACACCACACAGCTTGGTGTCATCAGCAAACTTGCTGAGGGTGCACTCGATCCAGCTGTCCATGTCACCAACAAAGATTTTAAACAGTGCTGGTCCCAGTACCGACCCCTGAGGAACGCCACTCATCACTGTCCTCCACTTGGACATTGAGCCACTGACCACAACTCTTTGAGTGCGACCATCCAGTCAATTTCTTATCCACTGAGTGGTCCATCCATTGAATCCATGTCTCTGTTGAACCTTTAAAAAGAAAACTAGCAGGCATATGGTGGAAGAGGTTTCTGAAGGACTTCCAGAGGAAAGGCCACTGGTTGATTCTTTCCTCCACTGCACAGCTTCCACTAGACCTAGGCCATCAAACATGAGAAGGTACCTGGCTGTTCCCAACAAACCAGCAACCTGACAAAAGTGAGGTCTTGCCTTGCCCTTTCCATGTTCTCTGAGTCTCTTTCTTTTCCCTTCTCATCTGGGTTTTGGTCTCTCTTCCTGTCACTCAGTTTTGAACCTCACTTTTAGTTGGCCTGTGCTGCTCTGCCAAGTGCAGGTTGGGGAATAGAAGGAAAGAGACCTGACTTGGCCAGGCAGGGAATATCCCAATAGAGGTAAGGGAATCGGGCTCCAGGCCAGCAGTTACCAAGGGTGACTGGCTACTCCAAACTATTTTCCATAACTACTCAGTTGTCTTGTATCCTGAAAAGCTCAGCAACAGCTACACCTCCCCTACTTTCCACTTTCTTATCCTTTCTCTTTTCCCTGTCTGTATTTATTAACAAAAGCAGGAAATCAATCTTTACTCCTACAGACATGAACCAAAAGATGAATAAGAGAATTAAACCTTTCTTGTTGTGCTAGGAAGGACTTCTGGATAGCATAATGGATTCTAAATTAATAACCTTTGGCTAGCAAAGGGACTCTGACAGATTTTGATTAAGTTAGTCTTGTTTAACCACTTGATTTCAATTTCCAAATGCTTTGTGTTTTGTTTTTGTATATACTAATCAATACATTGCCCAGCTTTGGCATGTATTTCTAGCACAGCTGCCATGTGACTGAGCAGGCTAAGCTCTCTGTACTTAAAACCACAAACCATGTTAATGGTTTAACACTTTGCATTGGTAAGGTCACATTAACGCCTATGACTGAAGTCTCATTTATTCCATTGAAACTCACACAACACAACTGGTTATATCTGACTTCTGAATCCCCTTTGCACCACTGCATAATTTCCATCTAGATTCTCAGGTAGAAAGAAAAAGCCAGGTTCTTTTATTTTTAGCTTATTTGACCATGTGAGTGTCAAAGTAAAATGTCATGAAGGCACAACCAAGTATTGATGCTTTGGCAAGTCACCAGTGACGGAAAAATGAAGGCACTGGAGTTTTTTACCGGTTACTGCATTTAGCATTAATACATCGTGAGAGAAATGTAAGTTAAAACACGATATATTATAGAGATAGTAAAGTGTGTGTAACCTGCAATATTTTACTCAGGATAAATGATTGTGTCCTGTTCTCAATGAAAAGGAGCTTGGGAGCCCATGGAATAGCAGAAGATGAATCTCTGTTTCCTTTTACATGTCCTTTCAAGTTGAAGGAGGTCAAATAAAGCAGTCTCTAAGCTTATAAATCACTCTTCTAGGCTAGTTTAAAATATCATTCTACAGAAACATAGGTGACAGGGTTTTAAAATGAAGATAAAAGAAGTTGCTGTCAAGTATTTGATTTGTTGAAGGCTTTCAACAAGGACTTTGGAGAGGACAGAAAAGGAGAAATTCTGAAGAAAACCGGAAAATCTCTGGTGGTAGAGTTGTTCAGACTGGAAAACTGAAAAAACCCTGGGATCCAAGAGCACAGGATCTCTGATGAAAGGTGGGAATGGATGAAGTGTGTTTAAATCCAGTTACAAATAAAGTGCAAAACATTTCTGAAGAAAAAACCTTCTTTTTCATGAATTTGTATTTTATTTAGAATTTCTTATAGTCTTCATCTGTCTTAATGATACCTGAGCCAAACACTACAAGGACTTTGACAACATATCCTGCAAGTTTCCATGGCTCAAAGATTATTTATATAATCATTATTTGACATGAAGTCAATACAACATGATAGACATTAAACTGGGTTCTTTTAATAACAACCTTATTAGAGTCAAGCAACTAATAAGTACGGAACAGACAAGAGTCTGTTGTCTGAACATTTTAGACATGAGGCATTTTAGGCTCTTCCCCACTGTGAGAAAGAGCCTATGTGTTTTCAACCATGATACAGTGAAGTTTCAAGCAGGAACAGAAAGGGGAACGGTACTTTTATTCATGTTTCTCTTCAACCAGTTCACAGGCTAATTCTGACCAAGACACAGCTTTAAACATTACTGTTCTTCCCTGCAGTATGAGCAGAACTGTATTTAACATCATGATAGTTCACCTATTTCCTATTGTAATGCATTTTCCCAAACCAAAGAAGGCAAGAGGGCTTTCATTGGCAAGTCTCCACTGGTCTCACTGAAGTGAAGGTCACGCTGGTGTGAGCTAGCTTTTTGTTGGTGATCTGTACCGACGCATCCTATAATATTTTTTTCTTCTGAAGCTTTATGACAAAGCAGAGGAGTTCTATGAAAGTGCTGTCTGTCCACCTAACCCTTCTTAATTGCATAAGGAAAGGTACTCGGAGAGGTTTAGTTTACATGGTGTGGTCATTTTTACTAGCAAGAGGTCATCTCTGCAAGAATGACTGCTTGAGGGATAGCGTCATTGGACAGATGCCCTTCAATGAAATGGAGGTAGGTCTGGAGAAATAACTGAGGCTGGGGACTTTCTGTCTTTGTTGCTAATAGGAGACCATATGTTTTTTGATGTGCTCATGAAGTAAGTTTGACACACACATTTCTCCTGATTTATTTGGGGGTTTATACCTGTTTCAATTCTCCTATACTTCTTTCTGAATACTAAATAACTAAAACAATCCAAAATATTACTGTATGGAGACATATTGGTAATTATACATAGGCATAAAGGTTGAAAAACCCTGGTCTGCCCTCCTTGCTTGGTTATGTATAATTTACCTAAACTGCACCCATGGTATATGTGAATCTGTTGGCACAGGAGATTACAGCTACATAAAGAAGCTAGTTTTGAATGTGAAAAAGTCCCTTTCTTGAGCTTTATTCCCTGCTGTCATCCCGTTCCTGGGTTTTCTTCTTGCCACAGCTCTGGTGAGAGCAATTTCCTCATACTTGCACAACTGCTCTGACCAGTCCATTCTTGAACATTTCCACGTTGTTAACATTATCCATGTCCAAGGACATGCTGACCTGCTGCTTGCCTCTGAGTAGTAATCATCTTCATTCACACATTTTTACTGCCAGAGTGTCTCATTTTGCCACCAGCATGTGTAGATACTGGAATAATATTAACAATACCTAGAGCAATGTCTTTTCATTCTAGCAAGATACACTGTTTTGGGAAGAGAGCATGTATAACTAAGTGTTTTGCTAATTAGGAGATATTATTGCTTATCATGAACCTGAAGTTCTCAGGCTGATCCTTGCTTGTCAGTCAGTTTAGTAACATTTTCTAGAGCAAATTCCACAGAGTCTCCAGTACCTGGGCAGAATAGTTACTGTATTTGTGCTAGTGGAGGTATTCCTTCTGGTATTACTCCAGGGGTGGTCTGAGATGATATTTAATGTCTTCAGGAGAAGTGCTGATTCACACAGTTAGCTACAGCACTGTTTCTTTACAGGAAACTGCCAACTGTCTGCCACTGACATCAGAAGGAAAGGAAGAGCATTTTGATTGAATAAAGGAGAAATACATCCATGGAGTTAAAGTTAGATTTTTTTTTTTTTAAAAAAAGTGAGCAAATACTGCTTCAGAGCAACAACAAGAACAACAAAACCAACAATAACAAAACAAAACCCAGGATAGAAGAGAGAGCCAAGTTTGCACTTCATATTTTTAAGCACTGCTGATTTGGAAGCAAACCATGAATGCCAATAGTTGCTTATGCACTGTACATGCTGTACTCCAAAAGCATATCCGCTATGGCAGGCCAACCAGAAGGGAAGGCATGGAATTTTCCTTTGAAACAGAAAAGGTCTCATTGCTCATTATCAATTTTGCTCTCAAGTTAACTCTTTTGTTTCTTCTGTTCTGTGTAAAGCTGACCCTGCATTTGAGCAGTCCCGTAACACCTCTGTCATTGCATTCAAGGGTCTTGAATTAGTCTCTGATGTTTAGTCACTGATATAGTATAGCATTTCTTATTTAATGTTCCTTTTCTCAGTTAATACTGCCAAGACTTCTCACCTTTGCTGAGGCCTTCTGCTTTTTTTCTTGTCTGATACTGCTATTGTTGTTGCTGTTCCATGGTGATAAACAAACTGAAGGTGGACACAGGCTGGTCCATGGCCTGATCTGAAGCCCAGGGGCTCTGTCCCTGGGGACCACGTAGGTGAATGTGAAGGAGTTATTGCAGGAAGCTGTGCACAAATTCTGTAACTGGAAAAGAGTGTAATCCACATTAAAGGCACTAAAGCAAATTACATTATCCTGAGAAAATAATAGCATCTTCCTTGTTACATTTGCTGACACAGAAGATTAGGGCTGTTCAGAGCAGCCAGAGAACAGCAAGGAACAGGGAAGAGGATCCTGTTCTTCTATTGCCAAAGTTTGGTTATCGCAGCTCTTTGGAGCGAACTCCTGGATGTGAGGAGAGAAACTGGGACAGAAAACACAGACATGGCTCTCTTTACCCTCACAAAACAGAGGAACAACACCACAACAAAACCACTATGTTTAGGGAACAGAAACTATAAAGGAGCTTCTGGAAATAATCCAAACCAGATCTCAGTAGGACGACATGGATGCTCAGAAACAGAAAAAAGAACCATTAGCAGATATTTGCCTACAGAATGGGATAACCGTAAGTATTGACTATTGCATAATTTGGTAATGTGGATATGATTATAGGCAGTTTTATTATTATCTTTCACTGTTTTATTTATTTATTACTGATGTTTGTTGCAGGAAATCTCTCTCTCAATACTTTTTTAGCACCGAGGAAGTCTGTGCAGCCTCCTGCATTGTCTCCCCTGTTGCTTTTGCATACTTTCACATACGTTCACTTTGTGACTACATGGTTTTGTTATGTGCAAGTATTCAGCCACAGGTACTTTGGCATCCTAGAAAAAAATTATATTTTGTGGAGGAGTGCTACTGCTATATATCATGGCACATGTACAGTGTGTATGTTTCCAAGCCTCAGCCCCAAAAAAGAAAGGAACCCAAATGCTTTCATTACATAAAAATACAGCAAGGTATTATGCCTGTAAAGGTAACACTCATTTGATGGCCAGGACACCCACACATTTGGCATGTTGCCACATACAGTTAGGTAAGGTAATGTCGCATGCACAGCAGGCTGTTCTTATCCTCCATCTGCTCTAAATCATGCAGATTCAAGTTGTGTGTTCCTCAAAAGTCCACTTTTCCAGCACCGTCCAGTCTGTACCAAGCACAGAGGCAAGGATACCTCAGTGTCCAGATTCTTTAATACTTGAGCTGTAAGTGCAATGGAGTGAGGTGGGGTTTTTTGCGTTAGGGCCTAATTCACTTACAGCAGAGAGCCAGGCTTTAGGCTACAGTTTAATCTCTTGCACCTGAAAAGCAGGTGTGTGGAGGGTGGTTGTTCAATTTAGTATGTGAGGTGTTCAGTTGTTGTATTTGAACAATGTTTCAGCTCGTTCATGATTTAAGCAGCCTAGCAGAATGGTCTGTGTTTCTCTGAGCTCATCTAGTTTAAGTATGTGCTCTTAAAGTATTTGTTGTGTTCCAAGTCTTTATAACAAATACATACCAGTTACAATAGTTTTTCCACTGGGACTAAGTTACACATAAGTGGGGGTAAGGCTTAATATACAGAACAATAGAAAAATATAGACATGATGTTCTCAACAAAAATACCATTTTCTGTATGTTGTAATAGTTTTTTTTTAACTGCCAGAACAGTGGATGTTGCTTGGAGATAAAAATTGATGCATCATTGCTATCCTTCCAATGAAAAACAATAGATCAGAGTACACCGAAAGCAACCTCTCTTCTCTTGACATTCATAGAAGTTGACTGCAAGCTGTTACGTTCAGTGGTCAACTTCTTTTGTAGCGTTGCCATAAAATGTCATGTGTATGTTGTGTGGTCATAGCATGCTGCTGTGAAGAGCCACTGTAGCATACATAGAGGAGGGAAGTGAATTAAAATTACTATAGGGATCCAAGGCAGATTCTGATTGTATTGGTGTAAATATAGTTACTTAACTTAATCCCAGATTTACAGCACTGTAACTGAAATAAAAATGACACCCCTATAGATGCATTTTCTGACTTCTGTGAAATTCTGGTCTGAATCTTGACAGTGGTTAGCAGAGTTGCTTCCATTTATATCTTAAATATTTCTTTCAGATTTCTATTGTCTTCCTTTTTTCTTCACTTTCTGTGCAGCTGTCATCATAGCATTTCAACTCCAGTTAGAAGAGCAAGGCAGATGTCTCCCAGCAGAGGCTCTGCCAACATCACTCCAATGACAGCTGTGGGAGCAGTGTTGTGATAACAGCATGACCACCAACGTCAACAGAGAATGACCACATCACATCTGCAAAGCTTTTCAGCTTCCACTGGCTTAGGGCCTGCAATCTCAAATCACTTTTATACTTGAGTGTCTCAGCTGGCAGCACTTAATGCTACGTAGTTCTCCAGTATATTATATACATTTAGGTCTATTTTGTTGGGTTTGGTTTGTTGTTTTTTTTTTTTTTAAATCTGAATTATCACAATGTATTTTAATCCTCGGGTAAGAAGGACTTTTAAACAGGCCTCTTCCTGAGTTGACCCCTAGGCCTAGCTGTACCTGAAAAATCTAATTGAAGATGCCAAAATGTTACCATGAACCACAACTTTCAGCTCTCCAAAATGGAATTTACCATGACAGTATAAAGAACTACCTCAACATTTACTAAAAGAAGAGAAAATTTAAAGCTAGCAAATACCAATAGCTTACAAAAAGTTACCTGAAAACAATACTTAGTGTATTAGTGTATGTTGGTGTTGTGTTTAAAGCTTGTTTGTGTATAGTTTTAAAATGCACCAAGGAAGATACTCATAGGTGAAAAGAAACACAATTCAAAAAAGGATATGCTTGCTATGGAAGCAACTATGTAAGTTCAGTGGTATTTCTGCATGCTCCAGGGTCTGTGCAGGGATTTCGTGTGTGATAAAATATTTTGTCAAGTGAAGTTCTAACTTAGGAACAAAGCTCCCTCATACATCAGCAAGCAGTACCTTTGCTTGCACAGCCCGTGCAGATGCCTCTGTAGTGTTCTTGCACCTTTGATAGGAAAGTGACGGTACTACCAAGAGCTTCATCCTCTCCACATCTACAGGCAAAGCCTGCAGATTACTGCAGAGAGTCTTTATTCATTATACTTAAAGTCAAATGGTCACTCTGACTTTTCAGCAAGCAGGACTTCCTGCAGGTATGTAATTACAGTTCCCGATAAAGTAATGAACATAGTGTCCATGGTTCTCCCCACCACTGCCAGTGCAGCCCAGGAACATCATGATTCTCTTGAGCTGTTAAATTGAGCAGAAAGGATGTCCCAATCCCTCTCTACAGCTGATGGTTGTGATAACCTTTATCAGCCACCAAACAGACTGCTATACTGTGCAAATAGGAAGCCAATCCATTGTTTTCTTGGAGATATTCCTTACAGAGTTTGTTACAGAAGTGCTTGGTTCTGAATGATTAAAACTACTCATTGCTCTAAGTAGTACTGTCCCCACTTAATATAGAAGATCACACAAATTCATCTAAATCCAAGCACAGCTTACAAATTACTGGTTGAGTCTTGACTATGCAGTAATGCTGGTAATTGACTACACTGGAATTTGGCAAATAGTATTGGGTTAACCATACACACCATTTTTACAATAAATTCTGTCATACCTTGAATCACCTGAAGTATTCAGCCCCTTCCCTCCACTCCCATCATTCCCCAGAAGGTAGATCCTCCAGCTGTAGAGTTTCCTCACTTTTCTGGGCTGTTGGATATATCTGATTCGGAAGAGAAGGGCTGCCTCAGGATTGCCACAGGTGCCTTCTGCTACATTTTCATACTGGAAGTTGTAGGAAGTTGGAACTTGTGGAACTTGTAATATCTGATAAAAAACTTTGGTCCCATTTCAGGAAATCGTCCTCGTGCAAAAAAGCTCATTAACATATGCTTAAGGTCTGCAGAAGGCAGTGAGAAATATGCACATTCTTAAAGTTAAGCATGTACTTTTCCAGAGAATCTCAAAGTGTAACTTGATATGGCTTCAGGTGTGAGCTTAGGCAAGAAGATGTTTGCTGAGGCTGGGGAGGATAGGTTGTGTGTCTGTTGCTGCTCTATGGCATATACAGGGTGAGGGTTTTCTTCCCCCTTAAAAAGAGACATTTTAAAGAAGAATATTTGGGACATTTGTTTTTTCTATATTTAAAGGAGAATGTCTGATCTCGATTGCCCTAAAATAAATTGTGATTCATTTGTAATACAAGCAACCAGGCAAATGAAATGTACTTAATTGAAAAAGGAAATAATTTTAGTTAGCTTCAAATTCTTTTTGCTTCAAATGCTTCAGCTCAAATATTTGTATGAAAAGATGCTCTGGTGAAAAATTGAACCCTATGATTAATGGCCAAAATCTTCTCATCCACACCCATTCATCTAAGCCATCCAAGAAATCTTTCAAAAACAGAAAAGATTTATTTGAGATCTCTAAGTACATAGCAAACAGAAATAAAGTGTTTTTAAAATGCAGGTACTTGTAAAGCTTTTATTTCACAACAAAATGAAAAATAGCTTGAATATATGTTTCCTCTTTTTCCACTTACCCATCAACAAATCATATTCTGATACTAAAGACCTTCTTGGATCTCCCCGCTTTACCATAAGTGATATTTTTAGTGTTATCTGAACTTTCTTCTTAGGTCCATTTCGCTTTCCAGACATTTCAGTTAGAGGAAGACTTTGGACCTCAGAATGTAGACACTGACAATCCAAAGCCAGAGGACTGGCGGTAGGCTTTCAGGAGCAGCCTTTTTTGATTACTGTACTCAATACCTCTGTTATACATCCTATAAACAGCTAATGCCAAATATCTAAGAAAGGAATTTGGCTTGTCTAAATGCAGGATTTTGACTGTGAGTGCTTTTATTTAGAAAAAAGGTTGCCCTATTTCTAAATAATGTACTTTTTAAATCTATGTTAATTCACAATTGAACACTGTTGCTCCAAAATTATAGCACTCATGAAGACCTGAACTACCATAACTGTAAGCATAATATATGAGCCATTTTGTTATTTTGGTTCCACTTAACCACGTAGGCAGATCCTTATATTTGTGTAAAACTGGTTATTTCAGCTTATTTTGTATCTGTGAATTTCCCTGCTGCCCTATTTTCTCACTCAGATGATGGGTTCTTTGTATGAGAATGAAGCTGATTGGTGCAAAAGCAAGGACAGTTGAAAGTCCTACGCACGGTCCAAATCTATTTCTAATCAAAACAGAGTTAGGGTACAGACTCACTAGATGTGTGCTAGTTCATTCTTAAAATAAAGTATCCAATTTTTCAAAGCCCAGTGAAAATAGCACTGATGGAACTAGAAGTGTACTGATTTTCTACGGTGCTTCCAACCTCGTACAATCACCCTGTTCAAGTTGAAAATGCCTCTTTTTTTATAAAATACAGTACCACACCAACTCAAAATTCATAGGATGGGAGACCATTACAGAAGGTGATACACGCATGTTACTAAAGCTTAGGAAGGAACATCAAAATAATTATAATAATGTGTTAAATCACATGACTCTTATTAAGTCAACATTCCAAGTGCTAAGCAGGACAACATATCATTTTCCTCAAGCTATTTTCTTACCTAGTCACTGAATTAAAAACAGCTACTCAGTCTTTGGCTCCCAGAAACAATCTGAAAAAAATGGATAGCTTTAAAAGATAAATTATATTGAAGTTAAACAAAGCAAATTCTCATGTGTACCTGCTACACATTTTTAGCCAACTACTGTGTATACAGTGGATCTCCAGGAATATTTAGGTGTTTGAATTCCAAATATAGGCATTCAAAGTCCTCACTTAGATGCTTCTTTGCCTAGAGGCATATAAAATCTCTAAGTCCCCAAGTTCTCATAGGTGATATTTACGAAGTGGCTAAATGAATGAAACTAGGAGGGTTGATGCCTGAGCCTTCTGTTTCTCAAGGAAGATAGTCCATGCCTTAGCTTGCATCCAAAATCCAATCCAGAAAACACTGAGTACAGACATGTTGGATTGGGCCATATAGGAAACATGGCTGGAGATCTCTCATCACTCTTCCTGCCCTTTTACTCATCAGCTAAAGAGTTCAGCTGAGACATGGGAGGCACTATTTCTTTTGTTCATATCTCTGTCTTTTGAATAGGTATTTCCCACCTTCCAGGATCGTTTTAACTTTAGGCGTAGTGTACTTTCCAGAGCGAAAGCATTCAACATCCATTCTTTCTACGCTTTTCCAGTGTGCATGGAGTAGCAAAATATTTGTTAGAACTAAGAGACTGCAGGGAAGGAAATGAAGTAATATAAAAACTAGTGTGAGAATATCGCTCAGTGGTTAGCTCTCTCACCTAAGTAAAGAGAGGACTGAATCCCAGTCCCTGGTCTCATGATTACTTAATATGGGATACTTAAAATTTCATTGACGCAGGCACTGAGACCTCTTCTCTTGTAGCTGAGTGCCTCAAATGCTAGGCAATAAAGAATTGCTCTCTCTTTTGCCTAATGAATATTTAATTATTCTCAGTGAAGTAAGGCAACTTCAACAAGAGAAATTATGGCTCTTTTTCTGTCCTCAAACTAACCACTGAGCTATTGGATAAAACTGAGCTTCTGGCTATGCCCCTCTTTGAATATGTGAGCCCAACCATGCATTCAAGGTAGTAAACACCAAGAGAAAAGAAGTTTCTTGCTATAGCCTGAGATTAAGCACTTAAATCCTTCAGAGATCTTAGTCTCCATACTCTTGCTACTTTTTGTTGAATTTGTTGGTTTTCTGCTCAGAGTGCTCTGGGTCTATGAGCTCTGCATTGTTGGCATCTAACTCAAGGCTGGTATATAACACCTGAAAGTCAGATACTAGAACATGCAATGTGGGCCTGTCTCTGTCCCTCAGGGGTCTAGCTCGTAGTATCCACACTCCTTCAAAAACACCATAGAGGGTATGGTATCCTGCATGACATCCTTGTCTCTAAATTGGAGAGACATGGATTCAATGGATGGACCACTCGGTGGATAAGAAATTGACTGGATGGTCGCACTCAAAGAGTTGTGGTCAGTGGCTCAATGTCCAAGTGGAGGACAGCGATGAGTGGCGTTCCTCAGGGGTCGGTACTGGGACCAGCACTGTTTAAAATCTTTGTTGGTGACATGGACAGCTGGATCGAGTGCACCCTCAGCAAGTTTGCTGATGACACCAAGCTGTGTGGTGTGGTCGACACGCTGGAGGAAAGGGATGCCATCCAGAGGGACCTTGACAGGCTTGAGAGGTGGGCCTGTGTGAACTGCATGAAGTTCAAAAAGGCCAAGAGCAAGGTCCTGCACGTGGGTTGACGCAATCCCAAGCACGACTATAGGCTGAGCGAGGAATGGATTGAAAGCAGCCCTGAGGAGACGGACGTGGGGGTATTGATTGATGAAAAGCGGAACATGAGCCAGCAGTGTGCGCTTGCAGCCCAGAAAGCCAACCGTGTCCTGGGCTGCATCAAAAGAAGTGTGACCAGCAGGTCGAGGGAGGTGATCCTGCCCCTCTACTCTGCTCTTGTGAGACCCCACCTGGAGTACTGCGTCCAGCTCTGGGAGCCCCAGTACAAGAAAGACATGGAGCTGTTGGAGCGAGTCCAGAGGAGGGCCACGAAGTTGATCAGAGGGCTGGAGCACCTCTGCTATGAGGACAGGCTGAGAGAGTTGGGATTGTTCAGCCTGGAGAAAAGGCGGCTCTGGGGAGATCTAATTGCAGCTTACCAGTACCTGAAGGGGCCTACAGGAAAGCTGGTGAGGGACTGTTTATCAGGGAGTGTAGTGACAGGACAAGGGGTAATGGGCTTAAGCTGAAGGAGGGTCGATTTAGATTAGATGTTAGAAAGAAATTCTTTACTGTTAGAGTGGTGAGGCACTGGAACAGGTTGCCCAGAGAGGACAGGTTGCCCATGGAGGCCCCATGCCTGGAAGTGTTGAAGGCCAGGTTGGATGGGGCTTTGGGCAACTTGGTCAAGTGGAGAGTGTCCCTGCCCACAGCAGCAGGGTTGGAACTAGATGATCTTTGAAGCCCCTTCCAACCCAAACCATTCTATGATTCTATGATGATATATAAGGGCCATATGCATTCAGAGTAGGCAGTGTTAAATAGGAAAATAAAACTGAGAGGAAATAGAACCATAGAGCCAATTACTTAGGTAATTTTCTTTCTTCTGACCCTCAGTGCTTGAAAATCCTCAGGATCTTCTCAGTAAGATAGTCATTTTGCTGAGAGAGGTGTTTGCTAGTAAGGCAGCTTGTGCGGACACACTCCTATTGCCTTCCAGTCTGAGCAGTGCTTATTAGTCTCCTAATAGTAGTAGTAGTAGTCCCCAGCTCCTAATAGTAGTAGTAGTCCCCAGCTGATGGTCCTTCGAGACCTGCATGTAGCTTACAGAGATCCTGAATTGCTCTAAGCTAGTGTGGGTCTGTTGTACAACTAGCATGCAAATCAGAGAACCTGCTGCTAGTCCTTTGCAATCACAAGAGATAGTGGCTGGCTCAGAGGGCTGGAGCCAATGTGAGCGGACTCACAGATAGAGACAGATCTTTAGGTTTACCTGTTCCTTTGGGAGAAACAAATTGGCAAGATTTTGAAATCAGATACTATCTCCTTAAAGGGAAGAACCATGCTGTGGGAAAAGGCATCAGACTTGAGTTTTTCTCAGGAAAACTAAAAATATCTGTACCTGAGCCTAGACACTAATCTTCAAATTCTCAGGGACCGAAAGGCAGCTAAAAGGTAGCTTGTCAAAAGAAGGCACTTTACTTGGAGGATACTCACATTTTTCAGTACTCTCAGATGTCAACTTGACACAGCTCCTTCATAACTGGCTGAACTCCAGGTGTGATATTTTGGCAAGGAATATATCTTCTGGGAATGAATTGGTGTGGAAAAACTGCAGAAGATCAAAACACGGACTTTGGCTGACAACAGGGCACATGAACCATGAACTGCAGACAGAGCGGACTCCTGGCCACCTAACTGTTCTGTAGTAGCTGCACTTAAATATGCTTTATCAAGTTTCAGATCCTAGTCTTTACCATACAATACAATGTCCATAATTATTTCTCTGCTAAACTGAGTTTGAAAAGCTGTTGAATTGTTTTATTTCTGTTCAAATTACTCAGTACTGCTGACATGAACGTTACCGGACACAGACACTGAATGTGATTCCTGCAGATTTGATTGCATAGAAAGATTCATATATCCATCGGTTCAAAGCTTTGTTTATAATTCATTGTTCTGAGGAAAGACATTTCCCAGGTCTGGATGGACTGGTAGGACCTTAGTATAATTGGAATATGTATATTCTATTGTACTCTTACTCTGTCTTTGCTCTTTACTCTTCACCTTAGTTTAGGGATGGTCTTTGATAGGGCAGTATTAAAATTGTCAAAATGGAGGGTCAAAGGTTTTTAAATTTTGTTTTGCTGATTCTGTACATAGTGCAGGTGAATTGTGCTTAAAGAACTGGACTTGACTCAGTGGTTCAGGATTCAATCTCTGCCTCTTTCACATTTCTGTGATCCGCAAGTAACTCGCTTTCATGCTGTGACTTCCTCCTCTGTTAAAATGGAAATAATGATAGAAAGAAGGAAAGAAAGACTATCCAACTATGCTGTTATTCTTCAGAATAAGGTTTGCCTTTTACTGTGTGCTTGCACAGTTTTTTGCACAATGGGACTCTGATCGCTACTGTAGTACATAAGCAATAATGATAAGGTGTAGATTTTATATTTTCCACCATCAGCATGATTCACTGTAAGACTTAAAATCTTACTGTTTATTCTATACTATTTGGGTAAAGAGCAGTGTCATTAGAAAGCAGCAAAATTTTCATGCCACAATTTATAAGGCTACAAATACTCAAGAGCAAGTGAGAAATAGATTTGCAGTTATTAATATGCAGCACTAATGATAATAATACTGTACCAAAACCTTACATTCACGTAGCATCTCTCATCCCAAAGTGATTAAAGTTTCTAAGTGAAACACAAAACACACAGAAATGTGGTCATCCATAGATAAAGTGAAAAATAGAGACTTGAAGAGATTTTTCTGCCAAGAGCATATGCTGAATAATGAAAGGAAGGAGTAAGCAGAAGGAAAGTTTGAAATAAACAGAACAGAAGTGCTATCCATTTCTGGAGGTATTTTGTACTCATGAGGTGGTACTACCAAAAGAGCTTTGGTGAGTTGCTGTAGTTGAATGACCATTAGAAAAAGCTCCATAACTTTCAAGGGAAAGATTACTGATGCTATAAACATAAAATTGCATCTCCCACTGGATATAGTAACTAGATAGTGATATTGTATCCTATACCTCCAAGTATGAGTTGAAACAGCTAAGCATACGCAGTAAAGACTGTCTAGAAGACAGCATGACAGAATGTGGTGGGTTGACCCTGGCTGGGGGCCAGGTGCCCACCAGAGCCGCTCTATCACTCCCCTCCTTCATTAGACAGGGGAGAAAAGGTACAACGGAAAGCTTATGGGTCGAGATAAGGACAGGGAGAGATCATTCACTAATTATCATCACGAATAAAACAGACCGAACTTAGAGAGGGAATTCATCTTATTTATTACTAAGCAAAACAGAGTAGAGGAATGAGAAATAAAACCAAATCTTAAAAACACCTCCCCCCACCCCTCCCATCTTCCCGGGCTCAACTTCACTCCCGGCTTCAACCTCCGCCCCCCCCAGTGGCACAGGGGGATGGGGAGTGGGGGTTACGGTCAGTTCATCACACATTGTTTCTGCTGCTTCTTCATCCTCAGGGGGAGGACTCCTCTCATTGTTCCCCTGCTCCAGCGTGGGGTCCCTCTCACGGGAGACAGTCCTTCACAACCTTCTCCAACGTGAGTCTCCTCCACGGGGTGCAGACCTTCAGGAGCAAACTGCTCCAGCGTGGGTCCCCCACGGGGTCACAAGTCCTGCCAGCAAACCTGCTCTGGCGTGGGCTCCTCTCTCCACAGGTCCACAGGTCCTGCCAGGAACTTGCTCCAGCCTGGGCTTCCCACAGGGCCACAGCCTTCTTCAGGTGCCTCCTCCTGCTCCGGCGTGGGGTCCTCCACGGGCTGCAGGTGGAATCGCTACACCCCCTCATTCTCCCTCCATGGGCTGCAGGGGGACAGCCTGCCTCACCATGGTCTTCACCACGGGCTGCAGGGGGATCTCTGCTCCGGCGCCTGGAGCACCTCCTGCCCCTCCTTCTGCACTGATCGGGGTGTCTGCAGATGTTCTTACATCTTCTCACTCCTCTCTCCAGCTGCAAAATCTCTCTCTAACTGTTTTTCTCTTTCTTAAATATGTTATCACAGAGGCGCTGATTGGCTTGGCCTTGGCCAGCGGCATGTCCGTCTTGGAGCCGGCTGGCATTGGCTCTGTCAGACACAGGGGAAGCTTCTGGCAGCTTCTCACAGAAGCCACCCCTGTAGCCCCCCCCGCTACCAAAACCTTGCCATGCAAACCCAACACACAGAAAAAGCCCAGTATGGTGGATATGCCCAAACATGAGGCCTGCCATGCAAGATAAGGCATCTAATGTATATGATTTGCAAAAAGCTTGGTAGAAAAATTGCTGAGAAATGACAAGAGATTTAAGAAAGTTAACATAAATCCATTTGAATTACATATGAACATTTAACTGCTATTGGTGTAGCTGTTATTATTAAACTTGCAAAAAATGAAGGTTCACAAGAACAGATCAGGTCTTCACTTCTAAGCTAGTTATGCCACTGTGAGAAATTGGTGTGTACATTTTTTAAAGCTACAAATATTTATACTTACCAGAACTTTTTGTGTTATCAAAATCTAATCTTATTAGCTGACCTAATACATTTCCTGCATACTTGTTGAGTATTCCCAAGTGAGATCTAAGCGCCTGTAACATTTAGGATACAGTACTTATCCTCTCTGGTATTAACTGTGTGCAGAGTTCTCTCAAGAAGAGCACAGCCTTCAAATCACAGAGTAATCCTTCCAGTCTTCTCACAGCTGGCAAGGCCTCAGCTGGACTAGAGTGTCCAGCTCTGGGCAGTGCTCTTCAAGAAAGGAGTGGACTACTCAAGACAGTCCAGAGAATGGCAGTGAAAATAATGACAAGCCAAAAAGACAAGTTCAATGAGCCAAGACTGAAAGAAATGTTGTTGTGTACCCTAAAGGAGAGAAGACTTTTAGAGAGGAGGGTATACGTTGTTCTCAGTCCATGGAGACAAGACTTCTTGTGTGGAAGAAAGAATCTTGCAGGAAGAAAGAATCAGGTTAGCTGTTGGGAAAAACTTGCTGAAGGTAGGGGTACTGACACCTGGAGTAGGTTTGTGTCAGGAGCTGGTAGAGTCGCTGTCACTGAAGACTTTAATACAGGTTAAACAGTCTATCAAAAATGCAAAAATGCTGTAGTCATCGATGGTGGCTGGAACTTGATGACCACACAGCATGCTTCATAGTCGTTTATTCTGATGGCTTTCTGTTGCTTTTATGGTTTCAATTGCCTGTTCAAAGTTGTTGAAAGAGTTTTCTTCAAACTCTCTGAAATAATTCATATTTGGACAGAGGCCAGCTGTGGAAAGTATCTAGGACAAAGTAACACCTTTTTTGTAAAAGATACAAACTAGATAAAGTGGCCTTGGATTCTGAAGTATGACATTTGATACTACAAATATCTTAATTAGATGGATAAAACTGTACCACAGAAATATACAGAACATTAATATCATTGGATTTCCTACTTAGAAATGTATGATGTCACCTCCACGCATGATGAGCATCTCTGGTGTGCAGCAAAGCTGCTGGAGCAGCTTTTTGAAGTTGTAGCATGACAGGCTTTTGGCAACTGCTTGGAACAAAGCTGCTCTGATGGTTGTTTGATTAAGCAAATCTGCTGTGGTGAATGTCTGAAGCCAAGCTGTTTCTGCAGCTGTTTGAGCCAGAGCTAGTCCTGCAGTTTTTGAAGAAAGAAGGCATTTGTAAAGAATGGAGGAGAGAAATGGAAACAGAAAGGAGGGAAGAGAGAAAGAAGAGGTTTTGAATCATTTTAACTACATGAAGCATTAAAAACAAAAGTATGTTTGTTTTCAAATACCTTTGTAAAACAAAACTGTAATGCCATCTTGGGGTTTTGGTGATACTGGCGATTGTAATATGCAGGATTCCTAAGGCTCTATGTGTTTGTATAAACATACTAAATGATAGGCTTTAAGAATGTCATTAAAGCTGCAAAGTCAAGTAATCAAAAGGTAGAAAATGCCAGAAGTCAGGTGATATGCAAACTTTGCTTATCTCCCCTGTGCCTTTAGTCACATATCCACATAGGGGTTTTTCTTCAAGATCCAAACCTCAGTCAGCACTCAGGGGTGACAGGTAGTTTTAAAATGATATCTGATATTTTGTTTTCTTGTCCTTGTTCAGTGTAAGTCCCACTGCCTTATTTATTTCACAGTATTAAAATCTTGTCTGACAACAGAATGATTAATCTCCTCTTGATCTTTTCAGTGGTTCTCGTCACTGTACTCTCTGATGTACAAATATGAATATGTTTACTTTTATGATACACCTCTAGCAGTTAAAATGATATCGATACTCCTGCTTTTTGCAGAAATAAGGTTAAAACTATCCTGTAGTTTGGGGTGCTCAGTTCAAAGTGTGTGATCTTGAGCCTTAATATAGCAATACATTTATTCAAGTTGTAATTCCTGTTGACTTCTCAAATGTGCAACACTTCTGTAAGCCAGATCATAGGAACACAATTGAGGCACCTAGGCACTACATATGAAAAGCTTTTACTGTAGATCACTTGCTAAGAATTACACAGGGATTTTGAGAGAGAAGAAGGTGTATAGTGCCACTGTAAAATAAATTAAACAGATAAGTAATCATGCAATTAAGAAATGTGTCACCTAAACACAAAGGAGACAATATACCATCTCCATGATTTTACAGCTTTAGTTTTTCCATTTCCTAACTTCTGAACACGTGGTTTGGAGTCTTGAAAATGTTCCATCATGCTTTTCTGTGTGTAGATAAGTTTTTCTTTTTTGATCCAAACTAGAAAAAAAAAAATCTCCCACATGTTCCAGCTGTCATGCCTAAATGTGTATGTTTTTTTAATAGGTTAGGAACATGTAGATGCCCCACATAGTCTCCTGACATTTATGCTAACAGAGTAACTAGGAATAATATTTTCTGTCCTTTCTGTGGACCACAAAAAAATGATAGAATGTTTTGATGGACAGTTTCCAACCAATTTTCTGACAATGGCTGGATTATTGAAGTCAAGGTTCTTGGGCTCCACTACAAGGTCCAGACTGAATGCACATCCACAGGACACAGATGTTATTTTCTCCTTAACCTCAGCCCTCTTTCCAGCTCCATTTCCATTTCTCGGCACACTTCAGTTCCTTCCACTAGTTCCTTTCCTTTCTAAATTTTAATCTGTTCTGTCTCTCCTGGACCCTTTTCCTTCTCCACCATAGATTTCCCTGTAGACTGATGTCCAGCACCAATCC
Organism: Balearica regulorum gibbericeps; assembly: GCF_011004875.1. NCBI lineage: Eukaryota > Metazoa > Chordata > Aves > Gruiformes > Gruidae > Balearica > Balearica regulorum. The sequence goes on from NC_046185.1 coordinate 94,498,173, forward strand.
CTCACCCAGACTGAGTGGATCCTTCAGTCTTTCTCACAACTGCCAACATTTCAGCATCTCTTCTGAATTTTTTTTTTCTTTCCTGCTGGCTCTGAATCTCTTCACCTCCTTTTCCACATGCAGTTTACCATCTCTATCACCATAACCGTCCCAGTTCCTTCTTCTTTCACTCTGTCTCTGCACTCTGGTATCCTGGTTCCTGTCTGCTCCTCATCTCGAGGCAGATCAGCTTTTTGCAAGCTCTGCTTTTAAATAGTGCAGCTTCCTCCTTCTCGCTTCCTGTTTGGAGTAGGTGGGAGAAATAGAGCTTCTGCACTCCGTCTTGGACTGTAGCCCAGTATGACGTAGAGCTGTAGTTGCAAGGAAAATCCTGCTCAGCCTCAGTCTGGAACATGTTCTATAATTACAGCATCTTTGAGAAATGCAACTGCTGACACCTGAGACTTCTGTACTGAGCATGTATGAACTGCTTTTTTTTTTTTTTTTCCCCGAAGGACTAGAACTTAGCCAAATTCGACAAATTCTCTTAAGAGATAGAGAGAGCTACATCCTTGAACTAAAGGCAAGACTCTGCCAAATTTTAAGCGCATTCTACAAGTCGTGGTAACCCTAAAAAAATTCAGCAGAACTCTGTTGGGATTTTTTATGAAGAAAATGACGTATTTTCCCTTAGCCTTGATCTCAGAAATGGCTGAGTTATTTGTTTCCAAAAAAAACAAATTCAGCCTGAGGCAGATGCTCAGTGTGGAAAATTTCAGTGCAAATAATTAAACTTTGGCAAAGTTACAAATAACTGAAAACAGAGTGTCATAATGGGAAATGTTGGACAACCTTGCTAGACATGTGTGCATCCAGGTCTGTCTATAATACAATGTCCATTAAAATTTGGAGCAAAAATTATTTTCATGGTCATCAGAAAAAACCTCATCTCATGGCTTTGCTGTCATCACAGTGTCAAGTTTCATACCAAAGCTGTTGTAGGAGGGTCCAATGAAGCTACTTTGAAAGCTTTGTTTTCATTAAAAAGGATGTTATTTTATTTATGATAAAATATTGCTATTATTGCCATATGGATAACTCCAGCCATTCTGAGATCCTGAATCAGGTCTCACAAAGTCAAGAAAGTGATTCAAAGTTTGTGAGATTTAAAGAGGTTTGGGGGAAAATGGTGACTTCTCTTCCAGTTTCTGAGCTTTGGAGGTGTTTTTGCAATATAATCAAGTCCTTTTCTGTAATTGTAAATGCAATTCACTTCACTTACATACTGTTTATACTATGTTAAGAAGTTAAACTACAAGCAGAGACTTTAAGAAAAATACCAAATATACTGCTAGTTTTCATACTTATTATTCATAGTAAGTATTATTATAATATATTATAATATATTTGTTATTATTAATATATGTCATAGTTATAATATACTGCTTGACTTTGGACCCAGAGGCCCATGCCATTGCTAGTGGTTTTTCCATTGAATTTGTTATGGACTAAGAGTCTGGATACAGAGTGCTCAGCTGATGCACAGTTGTCTGCTTGTCAAGATGCAGCAAATCTCTTGTGCATTTGAGCCCTTTTTTCCAATGACTAATAAATTGGGTTTGAATTCTGTATTTTTCCTACTGGTTTAAAAAATTTTAAGACAGTTACAGTGCATATTGTATACACTTGAAAATGAAGGAGATATGTTGAAGGCTCAGTGCTGGGCAAACTCTTCTGCTTTGGCAGTAACAGTGTATCAGTGGCTGGTATCAAGAAAAGATTCTAAATCCAGACAGACTGTAAAAGCTCCAACAGTTACTGATAAATTTCGCAGAGATCAAAGAGTCTATGACTGTAAATTTAAAAAAGATGGGTTTTTTTTTGACCTGGATTAATTTAAGCTAATTTTTTAGGAGAGCTTTTTCAAGGTAATAATTGTGTGGAAGGTTGGTTTGGCTCGCAAGGAAAGGTTAAGACATCCACACAGATACATCTGAATCACCAAGTACCAAGCATTGTACGGTAATGGCATAAAATCTTTGGAGCATCTAAGTACCCAGAGAGGGGAGAGATTGTTTACTGCTGTAAAGGAAACTATAATAAGAATGAGCAGATTTAAATTAAATGAGAAACTACTACATGTAAATGTTAGGGCAACATTTCCCTGATTATGAGATTCACAAAGATGCCTAGGAAACCAGCAAACATTCAGCTTCTTTGAACTTCTAGAACTAAATTGAACAAAGCAATACCCAAGGCAGTTGCAGAGAGGTGACTGAAATGAATTGTTCTGATCCTTAATTGCCAAAATTTTGTTATTGAAATCCAGGAAAATATACTCCTCCTTTTCCTTTACAGTGCTTAGTTAAGATAGATATGAACTGTCTATGGCTTTGCCCTGACGCATTGAGATTGATATGAGGTTAACTAGGTAGGGAAGCCTCTAAGGGAATGGGATGACAGAAGTAGCATAACTGAATAATTCTGAGTCTCACTACATTTACTCCTGACTATTTGGATCATAGTACCATGTATTCCATCACCTGCAGCTGGACAGAAGATGACAGCTCCTCAGATGACATGCATCTCACTTAACTTTGGCTGTCTGAAACAGACAGTTGCACCTGAGCTAATCACCCTAAGTTCCCTTTCCTGTCAAGGGAAAGAAGTAAGCATCTTGTAGAGCACAATCCATTTCATCTAATGTAGATGTCTGAAGTAAGGCAAAAGAATGACGCTTGAGGTGAATATTTCTTGGTCTTGCCTGTAATGGCTGCCTAGGACAAGTAGCTAACCTGGGATGGCATAGTTAGGAGAAATTACTTCCTCATTTTTGTCCAGGGTGGACATCACTACAAGTTTCTTTGTCACATATAAGCCAAACTGCTGAAAAGGTCTAAGATGAATAGAACTACACTAGACAGGCATTTCGGAACTTCTGCAAAAGAGTTGCTCAGCTTCTGAAGGGGATTGCACAGGCAGGCTCCTGACACTGCTTTTCTAAATTCCATCCTAATTTGAAGTATGCTTCTTGTGACCATGCAAAGTGACAATGCCTATTTTTAAACCCCTCAGGTGTTTAGGCCTTGTTGTAGCTGTGTCCTGCTGCTGACTTAATTAAGGCCCCCCAGCCTGAGACTAGCTCTTCTCAGCAGTCTGCCACAGCCTGCTTTCAGCATGCCTGATGAGGGTGTACTGGTCCTGCGTTCTGTTTGCCTTGTGGTCCGCTGCTCTCCTTTGTGCATAGAGAGGAGGATGCCAGCTGTCCTTCACCAAATTGCACCAGTTAGTCTGAGGGTGAGTTGTCCTGCTGTAGCTGAGGGACTCTATTGATGGCAGCTCCTGGAAAGCATGGTCTTGCTCTGGCCTTCTCTCTCCCAGCCGTTGTTATCAGATCTAAAGTCACACAGCCTCAGTGTCACCTGATGCGGCTGACTGACCCAGTGAGGAACTATTTCGTTTTTTTCAGAGTTAATTTTCCACTGGATCAGCCAGCTGAACTGACTCGCCTTGCAACTACGCTTTTGTTAGGTATGATATGTAAGGAAGCAGAGGGAGTACATGGCCACAGATTGGCTGGGGTACAGGACTTCTCCCAAGAAACTAGTGAAAGGACAAGAGGATATAGTCTCAAGTTGTGTCAGTGGAGGTTTAGATTAGATATTAGGAAAAAATTCTTCACCTGAAGAGTGGTCAGGCATTGGAACAGGCTTCCCAGAGAGGTGGTGGAGTCACCATCCCTGGAGGTGTTCAAAAAACATGTAGACATGGCACTTCGGGACATGGTTTGGTAGAGATGGTCATGTTGGGTCGACGGTTGGACTTGACGATCTTAGAGGTCTTTTCCAACCTTAAGATTCCATGATTCTGTGACTTCCTCCACCCCTTCAGCTGCATTGCTTCATCATCTTAGCTGCAATATAAAGTGGAAATAACTTCAATATGGATTGTTAATCAAGGCAGTTATTACTCTGTGTGAACAGAAGGCTTTCAGTATGTATAATTGTTTATTGGTATCTAGTTAATCAGGTTTGGTTTTGCCATTCTATAGATGAGTTTATATTGTTAAGGAAAGCCTTGAAAGCCTCGAAAGCCTCATGCTATTTGAGATTGAAAGATTCAGTAAATATGTTTTAAAACATCTCAGGAAGCCTAAGTGATGGGTTTCATTTATAGCTCTGCTATCGGATTATTTGCTGCCATAGCAGTGCCAAAGTATGCTCCTTTTTTTTTTTTTTTTTTTTGCCCCCAAATGAGAGTGAAAAAACACAAGATGGTAGTTCTCACATGAGTTGCAGCACTGCCCTTACTGTGCTGGGCAAGTTCCAAGCAGTAACCAAATTCATAGTGACTACTAGGACATTCCTTGTAGTTTCAGCTGCATGTTGCTCGTTAACTTCCTGTTCTAAAATAGCAGGGAATGTTGCTATCAGCATCTAAACATTTATTGCTTCCTTCCCCAGCAGCAAGCGCAATTCACTGGCAGGCCTCAAAGTATGGAACCTCCCCCTGAAACTGATAGCACCTCAGTAGGTGAAGGGCTTTTAATGATTGCACCCATAACGCAGACCCTTTTGGTTACAGGAAACGTGCTAATGCAATTTACTATTATCTTTCGCAGCAGGAGTTCCCTTCAGGGAATACTTGGATTTTGTGAGGTGCCTTGAGAAAAGTGAATTATTAGGGATTGGAAAGATGTTAAAATCTCTATACAGCAAGCAATTTGACCATGACTGGCAATTACCTGAAAGTGCATCTCTTATCAGGATTTCTACTCCATGGAATTTCTGATTTTTTTAATGGTTTTTAGTTTTCCTTCTGGCAGCAATCTTCAAAAATCAGAGCACTTCAGACATCTCAGCTTTAAGTACTCAAAATCGCTACTTGCTTTTAAAAGCTTTGGCCTTATGCTAATACCACACATATAAGTGGAAATGAAATGGGTCCGTGCAGATTTGCTGTATTCCACTGCCACATCGTTGTCCCAATGCCAGAACAGCCAGCCACAAATTGATTCCACCAGCACTGGAGGAAGTATTATGTATGAAAAAGGAAATTATGTCTAAAGTTTGTGAAAGAGCCTTAACTCAGGATTTCCTGTGCTTTTAGTTTTTGTGTTATTTAGGAATGAGAGTCAGCAACCTTAACACCATCTTAATGCAATTTTGTGTGTGTGTGCTGGAATTTCCCTTGGTTTTTTGGAATGTAAGTGAAGTGAACACATAGACTCAGCTGAAATACAGTTGAAAAACAATTTTTATGTAAGTAAATACTGTCAATTGTAAATGTTTATATTTTTACTCATGGAAGAGAAATTAATAATACCAAATATGCCAAATGCATCCTTCCCTAGCAGGTAACAAGGAGTTCAAGCTCTTTCCGGCATCATCTACGAAGGGAAAAGAGCAGGGAATTTCCTCTAAGAAACCTCTTTGGTCTAGTCCACCACCAGTTTCTATAGAGACAGTATTCTCAAAAATCATCCTCATTTATAGCTATAAATAACTCCAACAGTTCAGTGCAAAAGTGGAGCTTAGCCATAGAACTTACTGGGCATAAGTTGGATGTTATTTTGGAGAAATGGAAATCCAAGGCAGATCCAATGTTTATGCGCAGTTGTCGGTGGGAATTTATATAGCCATTGGGGACGGAAAAGATGTGCAGAGGCAGCCTGTTAGTGACACCATTTCATTCTGGGAGGATTGTATCTATTGCTCACATCACAGTGAGGAATATTACTGCACTGCGAATGGGGAGTTACATGCTGCACAAAGCTGCATTAGTAGGAGGACTAGTACTACCTTAACTGCTCTTCCCCTGCTGGTAATACAGGCCCTACATAAACTAAGAGTCACGTGCTTCTTGGTTGGTGTTTGTATGGCTTCTGAGTTCTGCGCAGTTGTTGATATATTTTTCTTTATAATGGCCATATGAGAAACGAATTATTATCTCTATCTTACTGATGGGAAAACAAGTCCCAGAGCAATAAAGAGCTTGATTTTTAACATACTTTGACATGTTGTTTGGAAGCTTAAAACTGTTTAGATACTTAAAGATGTAGGAAGGGCTGCAGGAGTGCTTCCCAGTGCGTCAGTTGTGTCAAAGTGCAATCTCTGAGCAGAGCATCCCCCTCTTCCCACTCTGTGCCTTGGTTTTCATAGGAAGGAAATCTGTGCACACAAGACGTAGAGCCCTGGAGTGCAACTGCTCTGCAGTCTAGACATGGCCATAGGCACCTAGACAGGATTTTTGAAAGCACCAGGTGCCTAATTTCTGTTGTTCTCTATGTCAAACAGGCCCTTAAATGCCTCTGGAAATCCTACTGACTTCTTACTGCATTCTTTAACAATTCTGCCTCTAAGTGACTACTCAAGATCACAGAAATAGCCTGTGGCTACCATGCTAACCACTGCGATATTCTTTCTTCTGTACCAATAAAGATTTGTTAGAATGAGCTAAATTGATGGAAGTTCCCAGCAGGACTAGACACTTCCTGATGGGGCAGAATGAGATGTGAACCTTCTGTCAGCTGTCAGGAGGGGTGGGGCTTCAGGCAAGACTTAGGTACTAGGGAATATTTCCACAACAGGGAACTTTGTATGTTATAAACCTGGCTCTGTTGTACTGTCCCATCCTGTAAATCCTGACTGCTGCTAAATATGTTTTGTGTTGGTTTCACCACAACAAAATGCTTTAAATTGCTTTGCATATCCACAGTAAAATACTTTCATCGACAAATGCATTACTGTAAATGAAAAGTTATGGAGGAAATGCAAATACTTAATTGAGGCAATATTAAATTCAATACATGCTCTTTCTAGTAGACATCATCAATATATGTATGTGGGTAAGTCTGCAGTTTGTAAGTTTTAAATCTATTAAACTGACACTAGTTGTGAACAACAAATAAAAAGAAGACTTCTTTTAGATACCTCCACTTTTTCTAAACATAAAAAAGAAATCAGTGGATCTATATTTTTTATAGGCATAATCAATGGGAAATTTTTATAAGCTTCCTGCAGGAAAATTCCACCTCAGTTAAAAGAGGAGCCTTACCATATAAAATGAACATAATCATCTCTTTTGCCCAGAGTACCACAACATGTTGACAGTTCTTGATTGCTGGAGATCAGGAGTCTTTACTAGATTTCTGTGCCAGCCTCTCTAATGAACCGCACATCCAGACAGGTTAAGACACTGAGTTGAGATCTGAAATAGGTTGTACTAACCTATTAGCTTTGTTTACCGGGACACAGACAAGAGTGTCTATGTTGCAAACAATGGTGTAGCACAGAGATACCCAAAGCAGAGTTAAATGAGCTAGTTTGAATATGGCAATAATATTGGTCATAACAACACAGGTCACTTCACGCTGCTGCTTAGCAGGGAAATATAGCCTTTGGGAGCTCCGTGCTGCTGCAGTTTTGTTTGCTTCTGGCCTTCAATGTATCTTCCTTAACACTAGCTTGATACTCTGCTTAATTACAAAGTGCAGTTTAGACAATTTGCAGTGCTGGAATCCAAAGGCAGCTGATGCAGCTCCAATCTTCATATCATGCTTTGTAGCCTGAAAAGGTTCCTTTTTGTTTTGTATAAATTTTTATAGGGCACCTACATTCATATGTTCCTCTGCAGTATGGCGTGGCTGCCTTGGATGCTGTTTCACTTCTTAGACAGACACAGTCTTTAGCTACACAAATAGCTATGACAAGGATGGTCATTTTCATTACTAAATTGAAAACAAAATATTATTGGTACAGTGTACTGGGTCTGGCTTAGCTGCCTACAGGGGTTAACCCACAACACACAGTTATATGCAAATACTGCAGAAGCCACTGCATGAAAAGCAAAATACCTTGATTAGTGTCTTCATGGTAGTATAGCAAATGATTAGGTGAATGGTAGAAACCTTGTTTCCTACAGATTTGTGTATCATGGTTGGATTTTCTGGTGTCTAAGAAGGTGTGACCTCTAATTACCTAAGGGTGAAGTAATCCTGTTTCTCCCCAATATGTGGATAATGGCTGAACTCATCTTCTATACATTCACTTAGCAAGTGCTTTTTCTATTTGCCTGTTTTCATGAAAAGAAGGTCTTAATTTCTGAGATCACCCTTCTGATGGCTTTGGTTGAAATTAATCAACAGACTCAAGATGTATATGGAGAGGAAGAAATGGACCCACATGCGTGCACACATGTGGGATCTGTGAACCTCCTTCCTTAAGAAACCAGGCTAAAAATAGTAATGAACCCTCAGTACTACTTAGAGTCCAGTCTGTTCAAGACAGAAAATGATTGCTATCACTATTTTATACAAGTCAAAGCCAAGCATTAACTAAACGTCCAGAATAATCTATGAGTGTCTAATATGTCAATGCCTGAAGTGTTCCACATGGAAATATTTTTACCAATACTGGAAATATGTAGTTTTCCTGTAGAGGAATCTTTATCATTTTCAGCTGTTGTCATCAGTTTAAATATTAGCTAGAAGTCTGTGGCTTTTTAATTATGCCTTTACAATTGTGATTACTGTACATTTATCTGTGGGAGGTCTTTCATCCTCATTTATTCTTTTCTTTCAATTTCTAAGAAATGTCTTTCCATTAATAGTATTCCCAGCTTTTTGTTCACAATAGGATCATTTTCAGAATCAAAATGGACACCTCTCCAGGGTAATAACTCTCTCGGAACAGGCGCAGATCTACTTGCCCACCGGAGTCATGATCCTGAGTAACAAATGGCAGCTGTACTGCTTTCTTGCTCTGACCAGGGTGATGGGCAGCACTCCTGCCGCCATCCTGGCTCATGGGACCAGCAAGGGAGGACGTGGGGTTGTGCCAGTTCACTTGCCTTAATCAGGGCTGAAGTTTGGCATGTGTTAAAACACTGACTGTCAGTGGGGTTGGTGAATGCATCTTTGGGTGCAGTGATTTCTAGCAGGTGAGTGGCATGGATAGGTAGGAGAGGTGACATTGGCTGCCTCTCTGGTGTAGCTAAATACACCAGATCGCCCTCTCTGTCAAAGCCAGTAGTAAGCAATGATATGATTTTTTACCTCCTGAATTTCTGATATTCTCTCTTTGATATAGACAAAGCCTCTGTTTTCTATGCCTTATCTGTGGCTTGCTCTTTCATTGGCCACAAAGGTCTCATGTTGAAACAGGAATTCCTAGGACAGCTAAGTCAAATTAACTAATGATACAATATCAATGAACAGAAGTTAAACCTTACAAAACTTGTGTGTCGATAATCTTTGGCAGAGGTAGAGCGGTCTTAAAATACAATTCATCATCAAAAGGAGTTAACCTAACAGCTCACTGCTGCTACCCTGCTGCTGTTAACACATACTCGCCACTGCCTTTTGCGAGTCCTGGCACTCATAAGACGTGCACTGAACTAATTCTACTCGCTAACCCAGAAAAAACCACTAGAGAAGCAAATAATTTTTTTCTAAGGCTAGCGAGCTGAACCAGCCCAGCACAAGGGAAGGGACATGACAGGATGGCCAAAAACAAGGGCATGGGAAAGGAGGAGCAAGGAGTAGGACTGCCCCTTTCCCTAGCAGTGAAATGTTAGACATATTATGGGACTATTTGTTTTGAGCTACCACAAAAGAGGGAGACATTTAGATGGAAGAGGGAGAGCAAAGGCTGATCAACCAACAGATAGCGCTCTGAGCAGCAGATACAAATGAGGTTTTCTTGGGATTTGCATCTCAAGATGAATCTTGCACATGTGTTCTGTCTAGTCAACAAGGTTTGGGCTCACATTGCACCTTTCCTTCAACGGAGGGATTTATAAGGGCCTCTGTCACAAGCATCTGTCTTTTCTACTTCGTCAAATATTTTTATAAACTTTTTATAATCTGCCAAATGCCCATCCCATGCAAAACTGGATTGAAATTGGCCAACAGGATCTAAGTAGTTATAGGACAAGAAGCACTTGTACGGACTGAGAAAGAAAGTCTATGCAATAGCATAGAATATATTTTCTTAGAAAAAGGAGGGGAAAAAAGTGTCACATCATTAATTTTCCATTTTTAAAAACTGGAATTTAAAAAAACCCCACTAAAATGTCAACATTGGAAAACAAAAAATTATTACCATTTTATAAATCATTATTCAAAATGTGTTGACCAATCTAGTAAAACTACAATCCAACATATATTTTATGCCTTTATGGATCCTAGAGCCTCATAATTTACCCATACATTAAGTGCAAGGAACAGAAATATTTCATAATATGCATACCTTTCCAGGCAAGCAGCTTAGTAAAGACAGCCCAAGATTAGAAAGACAATTCCACCACGGACCTGTCACCATATGGGTTGTAATTCTAATTTACAGTGGCAATAGCACACCCTGCATGAGCCTCACTTGATTCAATAACATTCTATTATTTCTAAGAGCTGCAGAGTGAACCTTTATCAATCTCCCAATACTAAATATATCAAGATGTGACAATCACTCCTTTCCTTATGGATTAAATAACAATTTGAAATGTCATATTTGGATCTACTGAGCAATATGCCCGCTGCCAACCATTGACAACAAACTGCAGTAGTTCATTTGACTCTATGGAACATTTGAAAGCAGGCAAGCATGAAGCATGAGCATTAAGCATGTTTGAGGTTTCACTCACATATTTCAGCAAATTGTTCATATATACCTATTAATATTTTCAGTTATTTTTATTCAAAAGTACCTCCACACATGGTAAAGCACAACAGAAAGGGGTGCTTAGAGATCCTGCTGTTAATGAAGTGCCCTCAATTGAAATTCCTCTCACAAATATCCTTACACAGAGGAAATATTTTTCCCCTCATAAACTTCACTCCCATTAGAGAACATTTTATATCTTGACTACAAAATAGAAGGAGATTCTCAAAGCCTCACAAGCCTTTTCCTGATTAAGGTAAACAATTTAATTACCTATCTAAATTGTTAGTGTGCTTCAGTAGGCTGAGTGACAGTTCTCACTCCTGACAGACTATTTTACATGTCCACTTGGCCTAGATCATGTGCTATGCTTCAAATTTGTTATAAACAAAAGTCCAGTCATTTATGTGTGAATTATCTCTGCCCATAAATTAGGAAATAAGCTCTGAGTTTGTCCCCAAATTCTACATTTATATGCCCACAGTCTGGGTTTTTTTTTTTTTTTGAGATCCTTCTTGCTTGGATGTTTTCCTGAGGACCTTGAAGCACGATCATAAAAGTGGTAATAGCTCTGGCCTTTGGGTTTTGTTAAAGTAGGACACTGTCAGAGGTGTTACATGTACCACCTGGGGTTAGAAAGGATGTGGGTGAGAGCAACAAGGACCTCTGCTTGGCAGAAACAGCAAAAGGATGGGAACTGCAGGCTGTTTTCTACCAGAGAATCTGTTAGAGAAAATAAATACAGTCTATAGGCATAGCTCTTTATGGCAAAAGGGATGGACATACAGAAGCCAGTGGAGACATGACCTTTGCCCATGCTGACAAAGGTTTCCCTGGCTCCTGTTGCGTCCTAATTGATCTGGCTTTCTCCAGATGCCCCGCTGTTTACAGTGGCCAAGCCTCACACTTCTCCGTGTTCACAACAGCAATGGCAGCTTTGGTTGAAACTGCTCCAGGCCTCTCCTGGAGATTAGCACGCACATAACAAAGTCAGCAAAAGGGAATGGATTTGAATGTCTCAGCCAATTCCCTACAAAACCTGGTGTAGGGTTGGTAACTTCGAGGAGAGAGGCTGAACAGAGAGCTGGGGGCAGTAATTTCTTAAACTGCAAAAGCAAAAGCTAGCTTTGCCAGAGCTTGTCTGACCATGCCCTAACTTCCCCTTTTTGAAGTGTACAACTAGCCTAAGAAGAGCCAGCACTGCCCATTTAAGAGTCTTTGAAGATACCTTTAAAAACTAAGCCAGGTTGATTATGTGATTACACATTTGTGTGAGAAAATAGCTGATTTCATCTCTAAAATTTCAGGGGTATCCCAACTGTGGCTGGTTTTATATATCAGAAACAAATGCTAATTTGGCAAAAAAATAGTCTGAGTCTGCAAACTGCTAAGAAAACTGGTAAAGGGAACTAGATCCTTTGCATTATAGGTCACCAACTGAAACCCACCATAAGTCAGTAGCTGGAGCCCTTAGGAACTTTAGTTGATCTGATGATGTTCTATAACCCAATATGAAATAAGTTAGTCATTTCAATTCAAATCCTAGTAAGTACATATTACCAGCACCAAGCTCCTTCCCTTCAGCTCCAAATAAACAAAAAAGTGCCAGCTGCTATTGTATCAGAGAAGCAAAAAACTATATTTCTCATCTGAACATTTTCTGTTGTTCCTTGTGGAGGCCTGTTCATGGGATCAGATGAAAAGATGTCATCGGTACTGCACAGAAAGTTCTTGTTCTGTGGATGAATAATTCAATTTCCGATGTTGCTAATCCAGTGCCTTTCAGAAGCATTAAATTAAGTTTAATTAAGCATGTCTGAAGTCATTTGACTGTTTATTTTTTGTTTTCTACTCTATTAAACCACTGCATGTACAAGAATGCATAGAAAGAAAAAAATCAGTGTCGAAGGCAAACAGGGAGCTCTATTTTGAATTACTGGAGAATTCTTCTGCAGTAGTGTAAACAAGGTTTTTATTGCACCTATTATTGTTGGGTTTTGGTGTGGGATTTTTTAATAGAAACTATTTGGTATTTTTTCAGCTTCCTCACACTATAAATAGGCATCCTTTCTCAAAATCTCTCAAAAGTAGTAGTGTTCTCTGCGTAAATGTTAATCAGCTTATACAATGTATCATCCTCATGTCCCTTTAATGAGATTAAGCTCCTCTTGCTGACTGCAAGATTCCCTGAAGTCCTCTATTCTTCTTGCCATTTCTATCAGAGGAAGACCCCACCCTTCCTGTGTCAGGTATTTTACAAGCACATTAAAAAGATAATCCCTGCCCTGACAGAAAAATTCCCTTTACCCACTCTCTAACATTGGAGTGCGAGCTTCACAGCACAGCTTGAACCAATGCAGTGACTACTGCTGCCAAAATGGGGAAATCCCCTTCCTGGCCATTCATTATTCTTCTTTTGGGACCTTCACTGACATACAAATGCTTGTAAACTAAGATGCAAAAGTCAAACAATGTGAATATCCTTACCTACTTCAGCACAGCAAAGGCTATGGTTGTCTGCACATTGTGTTTCTTTGGGCCACTGGAACCAGCTTGAGCAGCCCCTGTTGTCTTCTCAGTTGTGTCACTATAACACTTTCTGGAGCTGCAAGGTGATCTAGATTTGAAATTTATTCCAGTTAAAAATAGCATTCTTTCTTCTCCAATGTTTGGGGTTTTTGTTTGGTGGGGTTTTTTGGGTTTTTTTGTTTGTTTGTTTGTTTTTTTCCAGATGGCATCATGTAGCCCCACCAAAAGTGGTATCAACACAAGTGAGTGTGCAGTGCAAGGTAGCAGGGAGAAGCAGGGGATGCTCAGGCTATTGCTGTGGCTGAAGAAAAGTCAAGTCCCCTGATACTATCCCCAAAACATGCGAATTAAAGCAGAATATCTAATCCTCAGACCAGCAAAATAGTTTGTTCCCAAAGACTGCAGCCATGGCTGCATGACGTGCTTTGCTTATAGTCAGGCACCTTTGGAAAGCTGAGCTCTCTGCTGTTGCTGAGAAGATCAGGAGTTTGGGAAGCAGTTACCGTGGTGACCTCTCCCCACAGCAGCAAATCTCTCTATCTGCCTCCCTGTCTTCTTAGGCTTGCTGCTCACACTGCCGTCTCTCAGTAGGATTTCCTCCTCATGCCCCAGCCTGCCTTCCTTCCTCCTCTCCTCAGCTGGTTGTAGCAGCACTGAATGTTCTTCACCTCTAAACCACTCCTTTCTAGGCTAATTCCCTTCTTCTTTAGTCCAGAAAAGGCAGTGACAACAGATACTTGAACCCTTTATCTAAATAACAATATTTTGGAACCAACTCTTGGAGGCTGATGACATGCAAGCATGTCTCTGCATATGGAAAAACCCCAACATTTACAAGAAATCTTACCCTTATATCTTCTTTAATACACAGAAGTTTGACACACTAGGCACTTTCCTCCTTTTCCTCAGATATTGGGGAATCTTGTACCAGAACAGGGAAGACACAGGAGACTGAATGAGAGCTATAAAGCACTTTGCCATGTCCTCCACTTTCATTGTCCCTTCTGGGCGCCACAGAAACAGGGGAGACGCCCAATCTGGGAACCAAAACCACCTAGCAACCGTAGCCTGAATGAGGGCTTGGAATGCTCTGCCATTTCATTTATCTTCTCTGTCCCTCCTGGCAACCAGAGAAACAGCAGTTGAAGGCACACCCCATCCAGAAACCAGAGACACCCAGCACTGGACCCTGAGTAAAAGTCTGAAAGAGAGCCATCCTATCCATCTCCTGGTTCCCACCTGCCACACTGTACCTGGCAAAGGAATCAGGTAAACAAATGTAGTCACAGCCCCTGAAAATGCCATCACAGCAACTCTGAAAATGACATAAGCTCTCCATGCTGCTGAGAAACACAGTCTGCCTCCGTGTCCACAGAGCAGCTTGTACTTCCTGTTACGGCATGAGCCAAGCCTGTTGGCCACAACCTTGTCTCACTGCAAGCACGTGTCTGTACAAATGCACCCCACTTGCGATGTGTCAAAAATCTAGGTTTTGTGCAACTTTGGTAATTGAAGATGAGGCAACAGGCATTTCATTAGGCAGTTTTGGTGTGAGAGGAGAAATGCATTCCCTCCAAACTCCCTATTAAAAACACCTGTCTACTCAAGTGTATCATCAAGTATGAGGTCTAATCACCCAACACTTTCTCAAAATGTGCAAACTGGGATGATTGAGCTTCTAGAAATTTTCGCAGAGGAACATAAAGTAAAGAGCTTTTTTTTCAGGTAATAAAAGCAAAGTCTTGGGCTCATCTAGAGAATGCTCTAAAGTACAGATTAAAGATGCAACTGTACCTTTCCAGACAATGAATATAAGTCAGCAGATTTGATGCTAAGGGTTCCTCACTTCACCAAGATAATATTTGGAGTAGAAGATAAACTACTTTATGTATATAGGTATACATTTTGGTCACATCATTCAGAATAACTAGTGTCTTAGCTTACAATTCCACTCATTTCATGGACAGTGGTTCTGGGTTTTTTTATTTCAGAAACTATTTATTTTTATTTACTTTACTGATAATAAACTTCTGTGTTGTTAGTTTCAGAAAATTTATTTTTGGCTTTATTTTTAAAGTTATTTTCAATTTTCCTTTGCTATTTTTGTATATATCTCTAACCTAATGTTAGACTATGAAAAAAAGTCCCTGTATATTCTTCACCGTACTCATTAGAGCCTTTTTCCCTTGAGCTAATAACGTTCTCATGCAAAAATGAAGGAAGTGGGTGTAAAATCAGACTGACAGCATGACTATTTTCCAATATTTTAGATAGGACTAGCAAACCATCTTCAGTTCCGATGGTCTGCCAGCACTAAAACCAAGAATTAATTTGGTGACAGTGAAAGCACAATTCATTTTATCATGTACTGAAAAGATCTACCAGTCTACATTGTGCAACTTGCCGATAGGGATCAGAGGTTGTCCATCACACCATCTGCCTTTCATTCAGCAGGCTTCCAATTTCCTACAGACAGTAGAACAGCTGGGAACAAGCCAGCCTTGAGGCGTAGAGCTGGGTGCTGTTATCGTATTGCTGGCATTGTAGCTCAGGGCATCGCGCATTCTTTCCCAGAAGTCTTGCTGAAGTGCTCTTGAATAGGAACGGTGAAAGGTCATGAGTAAAAGGAGTAGCTGCAGGTCTGCCAGGAATGATCAAAGCTGTCTTAAAGTATAACTGTTCATCCCGGTGAGGTCTCACAGCCAGGTCTGCAAAACCTCCTCCCTAATCAATGGCATCGGAAGCAGCAAAGATGTTGAGTATTATTAGCATGACGATTCTGACTGAATTAATGACAAGAGTAGGAAAGTCCTTGTGGGGCTCCTGTTACATCAAGATGCTCATTAGAGCTTCTAATGGAATAATGAAAAGATTTGTCAAAAAAATTGCCTTTTCATGCTCCTCTTATCAATACTGGCAAAATAAATCAATTTCTCACAATGGCATTTTTAATTTTATTCCCAAACCATTTTGGAAACATAATAGTTCATTAGAGTTTACAAGACTTGAAAGCTTTTGATAAGTCTTTCCATGATTTTTAATTAAAAATGCTTAGAAAACTGCAAAATGTGAAATAAGTCCATTTCAAATATTTCCAAACCGAGAACAGAGAGGTTTTGAAATTTCTGATAAAAGCAGGTTTTCAGCTTCTGATAAATTCAAATATTGATGTAAAGTTTGGTGTCCCAGAAAGGCCTTGTTCTGCGACTGGGCATTTTGTTGACATTTTGTCATCGGGTCAGTGCTTCCATTGTTGCTACAGCTAAGACAACTGGAAATTGGAAACCCATTCGTCATGTTAAGTTGCTTGCTAGAATAAAAATACAAGGAAGACACTATGACCAGTCTTTCCATCTCTGCAGAGGAAGTGAGCTCATTGTGATTTCTCCATGGAAGGGAATGCCAAAGAACAGCATTATCCAGTGGTTAGGGCACGAGACTGGAAATGAAACTGCGTGTTTTCTCCTCACAGGCCTGCCATTAGCTAAGTGAGCAGTATTTGGCAAGAAGTATAATGTGTCCAATCCTCAGTGTGCCTACCTGCAAAAATTTCAGGATATCCAGATATACTGAAGTGTTTGAAATACCTAAAGATATACATGAAACTGGTGCAAAGTATTCCTTTGCCTAAGGAAGTAAAGCTTATACGGCTGAGATGATGTCTTTCATTTTGTACTTACTTTTTACTCAATCAGTAACTGTAAACTAAATTAGATGGAGACTAAGAGCATTTGTAGTTATTAAGTTACTGAAATTTCCTGAAAATTATCAAATAAGCAGAGAGAGTGCCAAACTGGCACTCCCATTTTCTCCTCACTGCCCCTTTGGGGAACTGCTGCGGTGTGATCCCAACAGTTACCTGTTCTGTTTGTCCTGACTCTGCAACTGTTGCGTACCTCAGATCCAACCTATCTACGCGTATGGAGCTACAACTCAGCCACCACATATGCTGTTTCTTCTCATCCTGTAGAGGGACATAGGAGAAAGCTATGGATACTGTAGGATGCAGGGGGAGAACTCAGGAGAGTCGCATGAGGGAGCTGGGGTTTCTGTCCTTGTTTCTTAAAGGGCACATAGACGCAAATGCCTAAGAAAGCAGGCTTTGCTGATTCCTCTGCTTATGGAATTGCTTATTAGTAGTAATTGGTCATGATATATCAATAGCTTTAAATTGAAAATCAATTTCTTTATGTTCCCTTTCTCTTATGTAGTAGGACTAGATGAAAGCCTTCAGGTGGAAGTCATGTCCCCATCAAAGATGTGTTTTCATTCAATCTTTTCTATTTCATGTTCTTGGTAGGGTATTCACTCCAGTTATCATGTTTCAGCTAACAGGTAGTGAACTCCAGTTGAAGGGTGGGAATTCATTAAATTACATAGTTCCATTACTTAATATAGTCAGGCTTACCCTGAGAAACAAGCAATGATTTAGGGAGAATCTGCCAAGAAAGTGACTCCAATTTAAATTAAGGTAATGCAACATTTGTGTAAATACTAGTTTAATCTCCTGTTGTTTCGGTTTATTTTAAACCACTTGGAACTGGCATATACCTGACTGAAATAAAGTGTCGCTGCAGTAGTTTGCTCTCAATTAAATAGGTTTTAAACTGACTTGATCTAAGGAGTGAAGCTTCCTAATGTGCACAGATACTGAGGATTTTCTAGTGTGTAAACTAGAAGGACAAAGCACCTTGCCTAAATTTGTCCCTCTTGAAAATGCAAAGCTAATGAACTGCAAAAGAAGCATTTTCTGATCTTTAAACAGGAGATGGGCTGTAGAAGAGATACAATGCTAAAGAAACAAATTGTTACAGCTCTGTTTTGTTAATTCCAGGAGAGAGGTATTATTTTGGTAGCGATAACCTCAGATTTTATTTTTCTTTTTCCAGCCCTGTTTTTATTTTTTAAATTCCATAACTATTCCTATTTTACAGCCTTTTAGATTTACAATAATTGTTTAAAGATTGTAGGTAATCTTTGGCTGTTGGATATTATTTTAAAATGCTCTGAAAATACAATAAAGGATAGGAAAGAATCTAAAAAACTTCAAATAGAAGCCCATTTATTTGTATTTCAGCAAGAATCCAAGCAAAAACTTTTAACACGAGAGACACTTCAACTTCATCTTAATCTGATGGCAGTGAAATAATGTCTCAATTACATTTTCTGACAAAGAGATCTTCCAGGTTGTGTCACAATGCAATAGTAATTGAATTTAGTAATTCGGGTAATATTACTGCATTATTTTTTTTATAAATTTATTTTTTTCAAGCTAGTGAATATTCATACCAGGTCAGTCATAAATGAAGCTGTTTAGAGGTTTATGTGTTTCATGTCAATCAGTAAACTTTTCCCTTCAAATTTACATTGCATGTATTATTGTTTTTTCTCATCACCTCACAACATGAATGAAGCAGTTATTTTCACAATAGTCCTTGTTATGTTGCATTAGGAATGAAGACCTAGAGAAATTAAACACTTTAGGGTCACCCATAGGCTGTGACAAAACAGGGTGAAAGACCGAAACTGGTGAATGAGAGTTGAAGAATTGAATCTAAATCATTCTCATTGTAGGCTAGTCCCTTAACTCAGAAACTCTTCCTCTTTTCTTGTCTGCAGTCAGACTCTGATGTCAAGAATGAATCAACCAAACCACCTTGTGTCTTTCCCTGAACCTGTTTCTTTATTTGAAAAATGAGATGATCCTACTTATAGTAGTTCAGTTGTCACTTCCCGGAGGTAAGTAAAACCAAAATATTTAATATCACTGAGGAAATGGCTGTTCAAAACGGTAGCTCTCAGTCTTTTTAGATCAGGACAGTCTTTCCTTGCAGTCCTATCCTGAAGGTATGTGGCAGCCTAATAACTATGCTACCCACTCCCCATTCTTAAAAACTGCTTGCACCTCAGCCTCCAGTTAAACAGACTCCCCAGTGCAAACCTTTTCTCCAAATCCTGCACTTCAGCTTCAGCAAAATACCCTTTCATTCCACTACTCTTAGCAGTTTTCTCTACTCTTAATTGAGCCCGCTGAAAACTCATGTATTTCCTGATGCATCCTATCAGTATTCCTGCCCAGTACCCCAACTCAACAGAGAAGCTCTGAGGAAGTCATTTCTCTGTCTCACACCTACTAACAAGCCGAGCCCTTTAGCTGCCTCTAGCCAGTCAGTCTGCGCTCCCATCTTCGCGGATGCTGGTTCTATTGCTGTGGTACATCCCCCAAACTCAGTACAAACTCACCATCATATCAAGGGGCAGGGAAGGATGGAGTGAAAGAGCCAGCCATCTACCACCAACACAGTGGAGCTGAAGCCACAGTCTCTGGCTCCCTCCATTGACTTGGAGTAAATGTTACACACTTCACATGGCAATTTGGGGAAAGAGAGAGGAGGAGAGGAGATAAAGGTCAATGACCTTTTTGGGGGAGTATGCCTCCAGAGTATCTTTCAAGCCCATAGGGTTGGCCTAGCATCATCATCCTTCACTGGGAAGCACAGCCTTAGATGCAAACAGACACCTACAGATAGTCTGGGACCATTCTGTTCTTGCAGATGCAGTGCATCTCTGCTTAGTACCAGTAATAACAATATCTAAAGCTGGTTGAGGAAATCATTAAAAATGGGACAAATAAATACTTTTAAATGCTAATTTATTTTTAAAGTTAATTTTTGTTTAACATTTTTATAAGATTTAGTAATTAGATGTAATTATTTAATTTGCTTTTTTCTCTAATTTCCTTCAAATTGCAGTGTCAATAGCATTGCTTCTGGGGATTTGCTTTTTTTTCCAACTTCTTTTAGTTATTCTGATCAACAGGATTGCTAGAAATCCCTACCTTTATCCCTACCATGACTTGACTACCTTTAAAAACATAACAGCAGTCCAGAAATATCACACATGTCCTCACCAGTGGAGATGTGAAAATACAATTTTTATTTCTAAAGCCTTATCTGTTCTTCCCTTATTCTCTTAATAGCTAAGAGTTAAACACCAGGAGATTAACCTGCAGTAAAAGTTCTCCATTTATGATAATGTTTAACATCTTATCATTTGCCTTGATGTCTCTGGCTATTGGCTGTTATTATTTTAAGTAGCTTCTGTTACCTTTCTCCTACAGCTTTCATTGAATAGTTTATATTTCATTCCCCTGGCCTTGTTTTTAACGTTGTTTTCTAAGGTTTTCTAACCACATGCAATTACACCATCTATCAATCCTTATTTTCTTCCTCCCCTTCTCCCTCCAGTAACTTTAGAACTTGTTGTCCAAAGTCAATCATTTTTGACAATCTGCATGCATGCAGCTCAGAGCTCTCCACAGTGTATTCATCTCCTTGCCAAGCTGGTGGGTTAGTACTCATCAAAGTGCCATGTGTAGGGAACTGTGTAGGACAAATGGAAAGTATTGCTGGGGGTTTATGGGAGGTAGCGGTTTTGCAGTGGGAGTGTAAAGTAACATAAGGGAGAATTTTCTTTTAGGTTATCAGATTATTTAGATATATATTTTGTAGGAAAGATACTCATATGTATATATATTTATATATGTACACATATATCTCACAATTGGAAAAAGTATATATGCATATCACAATGGAAATGTATTTTCTATGTAATGATGGTAATTTCCCAATACAAGCAGGTGACATAAAGCAAACTGGTAAATCTTTGCAATAGACAGTAAAGTAAAGTAGATTTTTGCTATCAGGATGAAACAGATTTTTAGCACTAGCATTTGCTGGAACAAAAGGCAACCTCTTTGGACCCTTTGATGATATGGACTACCGTGCATTATAAGAAATTTGTTTAGCAGTCTTGATTCATCAAAAACAAGGCAGCACATGAGTATATAAAGGAACACCAACTTAAATTTGTGCCAGAATTCTGACATGCAGTCCCTCTGCCCTATCCCATTCTGCTTCTGCTTGCACAAGTGTAGTAACATCCAAGAAAGAGATGGGAGTAGACAAATAAAACCCATAACTTTTCAAACTCTACTGCAAAATTTCACAGAGCCTACCTGCAAGAGCTTTGTCATACCATCTGACCTGGAAATACATGTCCTTCAGTTGCTACACCAATTGCTTGGAGTTCTGACTATGTCTATGGGGCACAATGTAGTGCCATACAAAGATATCCAGGTGCACTCATATGGTGGCAAGGTGGCTTAATGAGAACAGTGCACATGGAATTCGGTGTAGCAATGTAAATATAACCCAACCAGCAGAGAGGACATTCTAAAGGTAGCTAGAATATCTTTCTGCTGTATTACAGATTTGCTACTGTTTCTAGAATGTGAACTTTCTACATGAGAAGCAAAAGAGTTGGGAAGTTCTAGGGATGATTTTAAAATTAATTAGCTGAGATTCTGGTAAGAGTGTAGCTAGAGCAATCCAAGATACCGGTGGCTAAAGATGCCAGGATCTGGGCCATACTAAGGAATTTCAATTCCATCCTGCCAAGATAATATCATATAATGCACCTACCGGATTGCTGCGGTCCTCATCCAAATGGGGCTGAGAGCTACATGGCTGCAACTGTGTTATATGATGCAAGTGAAAGCTGGATGGGCTGATTCAATGCAGTGGTAAGTTTCAGTCTGGATGATCTCCTTGGTGGAAGGATGATGAGCACGTGGCTGGACAGATTTCTTCAGATCCACAGCTGATTCTAGAGACAAGGAGTAAGGTTTATGCTTCAATCACAAGAAGAGTGGTTAAAATTGTCATAGAGATTCCCACTCTTGTTTTACAAACGTGATATTTACTATGGTAGGAAGATGGAGCAGAGATTCATTTCCAACATCAGCACGGACCCATGCAAGACCAAAACTGCTAATGCATTACTTATAGCATGTTGAGGCCTGAGCCTGAGTTCACCCAGGATAGCTGAAAACTTAGGTAAGCAAACACTGGTAGATAGGATAATTTAGGAGACCTTTAGGAATTCCTTCTCTCCAGAAAGACAGATTTAAGAAAGTGAACTAATAGAAGAGTTTTCCAGTTTCAGAACTGATCTTTTAAGCAACGACTACAACGCATAAAGTAATTTTATTAAAACTGAGAACTTACAATGGCTTAATTGCATTGATAATGCCACATGACAAGAGTTTTGAAAACCTGCCTTTATCAGTGACAGGAGAAAAAAAAGAGCACCTATGCCATGAAAACCTTCTATCTCTGTGTTCAGATACTGTGGCTGCACCCTCTCCTTTTTTACACTTTCTCTTTTCAGTGTCTGTTTTTCCAGCTCTTCCTCAGATGTCCTAGTTACATATGGCTACCTTTTTAGCTAGGGATGGGTAAGTTCATTTTATGGCTATGTAACAACTTGTACCAAAAATGTGCTTCTGTTTCCACAAATCATTTGAAGTGTATCAGTATCAGAGGTATTACAACATTAGGCAATACGATTTTTACAAAAAGAGATTCAAGGATCTTATTTTCTTCAGGGCTTATTATATGTTGAAATGTATAATATTATTGCCAAGGTTTTGTGTTTTAGATAAAAATGAAATAATTCCAAACACACTGCTTTTCTCTTTGCTGTTGTGCTCTTCTCTATTTGGCTTTTTTCAGCAGGGCCTTTGCCTTTTATTGTACTATATATATGTCATTCTCCTTTATTTCTTACTTATAGGTGGATTAACATGCTACCGTTAATAGTAAAGTACATTTACCGTAGAGCTTTGCCAGAAGTCAGGAGACCAGTCAAAAGAGATTTACTTACATTTTGCAATATGCGTATGTTTCATAACTGACTGACAGTGTTTTGGAAACTTGAGAATCTCTTTTGAGGCAAATAATGTAATTGAGAAGTCTCTCTCTGCTTATTCCCAGTAAAAGAGTAAAGAATGGCAAAGATTTCTCATTTTATTCTTTCAACTTGATCTTGGGATTCTAAATTTTTAACATAAAACCGCCGTTTACTCGGGTAGTTAGTTTTGGCTTTACAGAAAGCATGGCCAGAAGCAAAGCTGAAATAGGTGCACAGTAAGCATTTAGGTTCTAAGCAGTAAAAAAAAAAAAAAAAAAAAAAACCTACACGCACGCAGCTTTCCAGTTCTGGTTCTCCAGCCCAGATGAGCACAGAGGAATGTGGGGTGGAACTCACCCTTCTGCCAAGGGTATTACCTAAGCCCTATTTTGATGGGGATTTAAGTGGTGTATAGCCCTTGCACTGCACGGGGGTGAAATGGAAAATCACGGAAGCCTCTGTAGACCTTCCTTCAAAGCAAGGCTACAAAGCAAACATGTGTTGATTTCCAGGATCGGGAGGCAGAAAATAAACTCCGCCTCTGTCCCAGAAGGAAATGGTTGAGTGGTCACGGGATTACTTCGTGCCCCTGTGGTTGTCATGTTGATGGGACTGGGTGCACACAATCTTGCTCGTTCTTATCTGATTGGCTCCAAGAGGGGCTTCAAGAAAAGGACATCCTAAGTTTGCTTTTTCTCAGCAGTTGTAGCCTAAAAAGGTGTGTCTGCATTTTAATATACTTCTTAATGAATGCCAAAAAACTGTTTTAAATGCTACTTTGCAAAAGATTAAAAGAGAATGTCTGAAGGGGATAATGTAAGTATGGGAGGATTATATTTTAATAAAATTAATCCCACCTATTAAACGAGGCCTGTAACAGTGTCCATCTGGTCAAATCCAATTTAACTGTCTGAGAAGCAACGTTAAATTTGTTCTATGCATTTGGTTAAGAGAGAGCGGAAACCAGTAAAATCCTTCTCACGCTAAGTGGAAGACTTGAACGATTGAGAATTGGTAGGACATAAATTACAAAATGCCTCTCATTTGCTGAGAAAAAGATTGTAAATCCTGAAGTTTTAAACAAAAGTTGTCACTGATCGCCCTAGATAGGGAAAGACAGAGGGATGGCTCCTGGGACTGCTGATCTAAGTGTTTCCCAGAGACCCAAAGATGAAGCTAGGAGGAGCAGGGAGGAAGGAGTAGGGTGGGCACTCTTGCTATGCATCTCCTCCAGAAAAGTAGCAAAAATGTGGTGAAACCCTATTGCTTAAATGCCTGATCAAAAGCCTGAAGCGCACAACAGAAAATACTGTCATCCTAACAGACCATTACACATGCATACAAATTTTAGAGCCTTCTCCCAGGCTCTAGAGTAGATGCTGAGGAGGAAAATAGCTCACTGTCTCGTGCACTCTCTCTCTCTCTTTTTTTTTTTTTTTTTCAATACAAGGAAATTTTTCTTCTTGCCAAGGAAAAAGGTTAGTCAGCTGAAAACTAAGCTCTCCAGGCTGTGCCCTCGCATGTTGCTGCTTGTGCAGCCCAAGCACCTGTGCTACCAGCCGCCAGAGGCTTCCGGAGAGAAGTGGCCCTTGGCCACCCCCTCCAGGGCTACGCCCCATGGGCCCCCTCCCACTGGCCTTGCAGGCACCTTCCCTGCCTTCCCCAACACAGCAGGCTGGGCTCACACGTGGTTAGGCAGACAGGTAGTCCTCCTCATGGCTGGAAGGGGAAGACATCAGTCTGGCCCAGGGTTTTCAGCCACATATGCTTCAGCTGCTAGTGCAGCTCTTCAAGGCTGATGAGTTAAGTCCAGCTGCCCAAAAGGGTCAACATGCCTAAGGAAAGGGGCACCTGGAGCTGTTCTGTGGAGTCCAACTGTCTGCCAAAGACATGAAGATCTGGTTCCTGAAGGATCTGGAGGTAAAAAGCCCACAAGTCAGTAGCCCAACTCAGCTCAGCAGGAGGAGATGTAGCTGATGCCTCTCACTTTGGTAGGGCCAGAGGATGCCCAGAGAGCAAATGGTGTCCACGGAGCAGGAAGCAGTACTCAAAGTAGGTGTTATATGTTGCTTAGTCTTACCTTAAAGCCCTAGACAACCATTCTCTTCTCAGTGAGGAAGTGGTAACCAATAAGTATGTCACCTGCAGAAAATATACACAGGTAATATACGCTACAGCCTTTAAGAGAACATTTGTGCTATTGAAAGAAACCCCTCTCCCAAGGGTGTACCAATACATCGTCTCTCTTTGGCACAGGACACGTTAGCTCTGTGCAGTGAGGGAAATTAATTTCATGAGAAGAAAATTTCTCTGACACAACTGGGTAACCATAGCTTCATAGCCTCATGGCTCCTGTTATGCTGTCCATCAGAATTGAGATCAACTTTGATGTCATAAAAAAACAATTGCTGTGTAGGAGAAAAATCTCAGCTCCAATACTTTCATTCAGAATCACATCTTCCACGTGGATAACAGAGCCGAGAATGATTAAGAGCCGACATAAATGAATCAGTCCAAGTTAAGCAGACACTTTCTGCAAGCTGTTTTTTCTATCATTGACTATATAGTTTCTCTTTAGGAGATAATGACTATTTGTCTAGCTATATTAAATGCAAAAAAAAGTAAACTTACTATAGTCCCAACTACCAAATTGTTCCTTTATAATCAGAAATACCTAATTCTGTGCTTGTGTCTATTTTTGGATAATTTAACAATTAGCAGAACTGTTTAAGGTAAACACACATCCTTCAGAGATTACACACATCCTCCAGTGATAGACCTGTTTGCATCAAAACGGATTAGGAGCTGAAGGATCAGGTCCAGAGTCATGAGCCTCCATCACTGACTTTGCCTCTGATGTTCCTTTTACATGTAATATGTTTGTTCTTCTAAGATCATCAGATAGCTTTATGTCTCTTCATTCTTGCCATTTTGGCTGTGAACCATGGCTAACACACAATTCATTTGCCTCAGCTTTTCCTGCTGCTTGTCTGTCCAGGTCTTTAGCTGAATGTTAGCATCTGAGTAGGAGAAGAGCTTCCAAACCATGTGGATTTGGTGATAAGATTGATGACATACTTTGAGACCATTAGTGGAAAAGACTGATAATATATGCATTCATGAAAGACTGTTACTTGAACCTAACCTTACATATTAAAGGAGGCTCTTATTCTAGCAGGCAAAATTGAGTTGGTTATTAATAATGCCAAGGATGGTTACTGAGGAAAATATGTAGCTCATATGAGTGATTCTTTTTAAGAGAAACTGGAAAAGCAGAGTTCAAATGGGATAAGTGCAGCTTAGTGCTTCTGCTTAAAGCATTACTGTTGCAAACAGAAATCTGCCAGATTTACATCTGTGTTTTCTGTCTATTTGCCTGTGGCCACACCACTTAGGTCTGAGATCTTCATCAGCTCTCATGAGTAAGCAGAGTCCAGCTAGAACAGGACTACTCTAAGAGTAACAATGAACGATGCTTCTGCTTTTCTTCTGTGGCAGCTTTTTTCTTATGGGCAGGCACTGATCCTATGGATTACTCTGATAGCAAATAAGAAAGATTTCCTATTATTATTATTCCTATTATTATTATTAAAAATCCCAAGACTGCTTTTTCATGGCAGACATTGGCCTTCAACAGGCAGTTAAGACTCTGCTAATACAGTTGCTTTTCTAGAAAGGAGGAGATTATGCCCTTATACACCCCAGGGGGCACAGCGCAGAAGATGCAGCCCTGCAAGAGAAGGTGCACATTTTTGCACTCAGGGCTATGGGGTAAAAACTAAGCAAGAGCCTCAAGAGATAGACCTCTGAATGAAGGCCAACAATACAAGTGGGTAAGTGTTTCAGACAGAAATCAAAGCAAGCAGCACAATAGCCAGTCATACGCGGAGTACCTGTTTCGTTGCCAGCATTGAAAACACTTTTTCATTCACAGTCATTAGATACTAGGATTGTGCCTGAAATTCCTTTAGTAAATTCAAAGATACAGTTATGTCCTGCATATGTGTTCTAGTCAACAGTATGTTGTCCTTTAAAAGCATGATCCACAGATTATTTTCAGTATACTTTTAAACACTCAGGTTACTTAAACCAACACAAGTTATTCTATACAATTCTGATTTGGAGTGAGTCCAGAGGAGGCCCACAAAACTCATCGGAGGGCTGGAGCACCTCTCCTATGAGGACAGGCTGAGAGAGTTGGGGTTGTTCAGCCTAGAGAATAGAAGGCTCTGCAGAGACCTTATAGCAGCCTTCCAGTACCTAGAGGGGGCCTGCAGGAAAGGTGGAGAGGGACTGTTTATCAGGGAGTGTAGTGACAGGACAAGGGGGTAATGGGCTAAGCTGAAGGAGGGTCAATTTAGATTAAATGTTAGAAAGAAATTCTTTACTGTGAGGGTGGTGAGGCACTGGAACAGGTTGCCCAGAGAGGTTGTGGATGCCCCATCCCTGGCAGTGTTCAAGGCCAGGTTGGATGAGGCTTTGGGCAACGTGGTCTAGTGGAGGGTGTCCCTGCCCATGGCAGGGGGGTTGGAAGTAGATGATCTTTGAGGTCTCTTCCAACCCAAACCACTCTATGATTCTATGATTTACCTAAGTCTCAAATTCAAACCATGCTTGTCTAAAAGTTTTATCCTATGCTTGGGAAATTTAATGAGTTTTAACATTGATTTAATCTGAAGAAGAGTAAGCCCTAAATGCTACCTGTGCTCACTGTAGCACTGTTAGACATGAAGGACACTCAGATCAAAATGGACGACGTGCTAAATTAGAAGCCAAAAATCCAAACCCACAGTGGTCTGCCCCCAGCTATGTTCTGTTGCCAAAATACAGGGAACAGATATTTTACCATAGTTGTGTGACTGTGAGTTTTCTGTAAAGTATTTTGAATGCAGGAGGTGACACACAATTAAGAGGGGAAAAAAATTAACTTTTAGTTGGTAGAGAGCGCTAGAATCTCTTAGAAACAAATATTCACAATGCTTATATAGAAAGATAGACTAAGTAGGTCAAGTCCCACAAAATTAGATATTTATCATCTCTTCTGTCCTTCCTACCTCTAAAAACAGATAAACTGACTGCTTCATAATGTGTTATCATTCGAAAACTATTTGTTTGTAGTTCAATGGTACCAAAGTAAAATGTGCAGCATTACATTCAGCTTTAAGACAAGGATGACAGGTTAGTTTAGATGTATCTGAGGTTCAGAAATATTTTTAATTATACTTGTCTACAGTTTTCTTTGGTTTGTTTTTTTTAATGACCAGTAAATTTTATCATTGTGTTTGTGACACCTTAAAACAGTTTCAGTTTTCAAACAGCCAGTGTCTCCTGCTTTCTGAAAACATGTCCCCCCCACCCCCCCCCCAGCAGATAGAAGATAGCAACTTCAAAAAGTGAATGAAAATTCAGTTTATAGTTCTCATATCTCTCCCTTACATTCGATTCTCAGGATTAATATTCTGAAAACCTTTTAACCAGTAAGGAGTTACCCCATGAGGTTTATCGTTCACAAAGCCAGACCATATGCTTCACTGGAAAAGAAATATTTCCAGCTAGCTTGTGGAGGAATAGACAACGTAGACTGAAAAGAAAGGACACTCTAATGTCAGCTGTAAAGACAGTTATCCCTTTAAGGCTGTTACATACAGGTTTTATCAAAAAAGGTTTTTTAGGTCATTTTTAGTGGTACAGAGATGTGCTGTCACAAAATTTCATCTCACTTTTGCTGGTGTAATACAGAAATAATACCACTGAAATCATTAGGGTTACTCTGCCTTTATACAGAGACAATTTTGCCCAGTCACAAAAACATTTCTTTCTTTTTGCTCTGTGTACAATCTGACAGACAGTAATGGCAACATGGCCCTTGTCTTTCCAGGTTACAGGATTAAAAAGTAAAAAAAAAAAAAGTAAACATTAAAATACTAAGCCACAGTTAAGGATTCAGTTTGTCTTCGTCTTTCTGACAATGAAAGCCCAGAATAAAGTGCTCTGAGGGTGACTGGCACACTAGACTAGAACTTGCCAAAATTTTAGAAGAAAAACACTTATTTCCCATTTCAGTAACATCTCAATATATATAACCCAAATTCCAATAGCTTACTTCAGTGTTTCTCAGAGTTTTGTTACCTAAGTTACCACGAGGTAAGCAAGGGTGATAACTTTACTTTACGACAGTGAAAATGGCTGATTTGTATATCATTATTGTATTTATATATTGTATATCATTAAGCAATGTAACTTACTACTTTCACTGTAGCATAAACTACCTCACGTTTATTAAATAACACAAGTGTGCACCCTGGCAATTAACGTGCAGTAACAGAAACACTTTAAGTTTATACCATTGTTTCTCCTATAGTAACTTTCTCACGGGATTGTCCTTTGCACTGCAACCTCTTCGCTAATTTACTGTCCATTCTTCAGCAAAGTGGCCTCTCATATAAGCACACAAAGGAATAAATGTTTCTGATTCTTTTCCTCTTCCTTGCTCCTTCCCTCAAGGTTAATTTGCAATATTTATTTGTCCTTTCCTATATTTACATCATCTTCCACATCATTATTTGCAAATGTTAAAACTATATGTTTTTTCTTCAAAACATCAGTGTAGATGTTACATGACCTAAGAGACGCAATAGTCCTTGGCTTTGGTTTTGTAAACAGATTTCAGCTGTCTAGGTTTCTGGGGCTTGTGTTATCCAAGTTCTAATCTGTTCAAACTCCTCCACATTACTGCTCTTGACCTCCTTAAGGTTGTTGGACTAATGGTATACCACATGGTATTTTTCAGAGGCATATACCTCATATGCCTATCCTTTAGGCTGGAGACACTATATAGCACTGTAAGCCTAGTGCTAACCCCATTTATCTATATCTTACTGTTCAGCAGAGTGTTTTAGATCAAGCACAGAACTGCAGTAACCACAGCTACCCAACATCCAGCCCATAGCTGGTTAGCTCAGGCTGCAAGCAAGGCTTGTGCAGACTTATCCCAACAGGATTAAGAGAAGGCTCTTCCTTTACTTTAGATATCCATTCATTCAGCATATTTTCACTGCATTTTACTTTTGAATCAGTTCTGTAACACAAATCTAACCCAATTTACATTCACATTATTGAATATGCATTCAAGCTTGATTGTCCCCTAGCTCACTCCCCAAACCTGCCAACCCATAAAGGTCCATTTAGTGAAATAAGTTCTGTTTCAGGCTTGTATGTGATAAGTATGTATCTTTTGGGAATGGAGCGAAGTAAAAGGTCATTGGAATCAAAGGAACTTCTCTTTCCTCCGTACCAGCTTCCTGTACCAGTTGAGTGGCAGTATTGTCTGCTGATTCCAGAGTCCTGCCTCCCCAGGCAAAGTGGGGAGAAACAGCTCTTCAGACCCAAATATAGTTCTTCCTCTCCTCATACTTCTCAGTATCATCGTAGTAATATTTGCACTTAATGCTGCTCAGCTGCCAGAAAGAGTAGGAACTGAATAAAGGAAAACTTCATTTACTCTAGAGTTCTCCATCTCTCTCCATTGTGGAAGAAATTCCCACAATGCTAGCAGGGTAGTAGCACCTAATAGTTGTTTCAGTCCTGCTGGCCTCCCAGAAAGAAAAAAGCAAGGTCCCATATCACCTTAGTGTGGTCATGGAAACTACTGTCCCCACTCACCTCACCCTCCCTTGTCTTCTCTCCTGCGACCAATGCCAGACTAGACACAGCAGTGAGCGTTCAGTGGACAGGCTGTACCTGAGCTTAAACCCTGGCTTAAAATACAGTGCAGAAATCATTGGCCAGGAGTCACATAGAATACTAAAATCACCTTCACATCCATCATCTGGAGTCATTCTCTAGGTATCTAATTAAAAATCCATTTCCTAGACTCTGAGGAATACAGACCTGTTTGACTCTCAGAGGTGAAAATATTAAAAGTTAAATAAATAGTAGATAAATAATCAGGTCGCAATTCCTTATACAATATTCCCCCTGTCACAGAAAAAGTATGCAATTTATATTTGTCAAGAGGCTGCAAACTGTGGAAAAAGAACTGAAACTGAAATCCTCCTCTCAGATATTGTTCTCATTATACAAACAGTCTGCAGCAGAGGAATACACACTGGAGGAGGCTCAGTCTGCTATTGAGCTGCAAAATTATTAAGTCAAAGTATTCCTCATCTACTTAGTACATGACTTACCCACTGGGTCTATGATTTTTATTTAGGTTATTTGTTTGTGTTGATTTGTATATCTTCCAAAAACAAGTGACATCTGAATTTTCACAATGTTACCTTGAATTATCTCTATTAATTAAAACTATTTTGCTTTAATATTTTTCTATCTTTTAATGCCTTGACTTTTTTGTCCCTTACCAAACTTTATCCTATTCATGTAGTACTCAGATGTTTTTAACTGTCTTAAAATGATTCTAAATACAAAGCTTGAGTTTAAGACATTCCCAACCCCATGATCAAGAGGAGTTGAGAGAACTTCTTTTCAAGTACAGCAGATGTTTTCTCTGTCTCAGTCATATAGAAGAGAAAGCAGAGTACACAGAGCTGCCAAATTAAAGAGGTGGGGGATGAGGGGGCTTGTGAAAGGGGGGCTACTGATGCTATGTCTGCATTAGCAAATAGCATGGACACGTAGAGTGGAAGAGTTACAGCTGAGAACCCAGTATCTGCGTTGTACACTTTTCAGGGTTCATAGCTCATGGTGTAAGCAGGGCAACATAACTCTGATGTTTCTGTACTCATTTCTGCAGTCTTCTTCATTCCACTCATTGCTTATGAGGTACAACTGCTAGAAAGGCTTGCCTAGGCATGCTGTGCAAAAGATGCTGAGGGCAGCTTCTTCATTATCAGATGGGGTGTTTCCACCATTCTTTCTGCAGAGTCCCATGCTTAGAATAAGCTCATCAGTGTAAAGTTTAGGAATTAAAAACACTCTTTGTTTTGTTGCTCTGACCAGAAGTTTTGGGAGGACCAAAAACTGATGAACTGGGTGGGTTTGCAGTCCAGTTTCTATGCTCAAAATAATACAAGAAAGAGTAAGATCTAATGAGATAGACCTGAGGACATCTTCTGTTAATAAATACAGACATTTGGATCATCTCCAAAAAACATTACTTTGACAATCAGAGACCATACATTTTAAACTATAAAGAAATTTAAAAATACATAAAATCTTTTCTGTTATTTTTTACTAGCCCTAGTAAATATTTACAAGTCTGTGCTTTATGACATATTTTTAGCACTTTCATCACATAATTTCTTAATCAACACCTGTTTGGAAAGGTTCTGACACTTACTTTTGGTTTGCCTACTCTGTTGGTTTTGCGTGGCAAGGTTTTGGTAGCGGGGGGGCTACAGGGGTGGCTTCTGTGAGAAGCTGCTAGAAGCTTCCCCTGTGTCTGATAGAGCCAATGCCAGCCGGCTCCAAGACGGACCTGCCGCTGGCCAAGGCCAAGCCAATCAGCGCCTCTGTGATAACATATTTAAGAAAGAGAAAAACAGTTAGAGAGCGCTTTTGCAGCCAGAGAGAGGAGTGAGAAGATGTAAGAACATCGGCAGACACCAAGGTCAGTGAAGAAGGAGGGGGAGGAGGTGCTCCAGGCGCCAGAGCAAGATTCCCCTGCAGCCCGTGGTGAAGACCATGGTGAAGCAGGCTGTCCCCCTGCAGCCCATGGAGGAAGGATGAGGGGGTGTAGAGATTCCACCTGCAGCCCGTGGAGGACCCCATGCCGGAGCAGGTGGAGACACCTGAAGGAGGCTGTGGCCCCGTGGGAAGCCCGTGCTGGAGCAAGCTCCTGGCAGGACCTGTGGATCCGTGGAGAGAGGAGCCCACGCCAGAGCAGGTTTGCTGGCAGGACTTGTGACCCCGTGGGGGACCCACGCTGGAGCAGTTTGCTCCTGAAGGTCTGCACCCCGTGGAGGAGACTCGCATTGGAGAAGGCTGTGAAGGACTGTCTCCCGTGAGAGGGACCCCACGCTGGAGCGGGGGAACAATGAGTCCTCCCCCTGAGGATGAAGAAGCAGCAGAAACACCGCGTGATGAACTGACCGTAACCCCCACTCCCCGTCCCCCTGTGCCGCTGGGGGGGGCGGAGGTTGAAGCCAGGAGTGAAGTTGAGCCCGGGAAGATGGGAGGGGTGGGGGGAGGTGTTTTTAAGATTTGGTTTTATTTCTCATTCCTCTACTCTGTTTGCTTAGTAATAAATAAGATGAATTCCCTCTCTAAGTTCCATCTGTTTTGCTCGTGATGATAATTAGAGAATGATCTCTCCCTGTCCTTATCTCGACCCGTAAGTTTTCTTTCATTGTACCTTGTCTC
The DNA here is from genome assembly GCF_011004875.1 of Balearica regulorum gibbericeps. Lineage (NCBI taxonomy): Eukaryota > Metazoa > Chordata > Aves > Gruiformes > Gruidae > Balearica > Balearica regulorum. Next base: position 94,531,412 of record NC_046185.1, read on the forward strand.
CCCTGTCTAATGAAAGAGGGGAGTGATAGAGCGGCTCTGGTGGGCACCTGGCCCTCAGCCAGGGTCAACCCACCACACCTACGCAACCTTACTGGTTTGCAGATGTATTAGGTTTGCGTGGCAAGGTTTTGGTGGTGGGAGGGCTACAGGGGTAGCTTCTGTGAAGAGCTGCTAGAAACTTTCCCCATGTCCAACAGAGCTAATGCCAGCTGGCTCCAAGACGGGCCCACTGCTGGCCAAGGCCAAGCCCCATCAGCAATGGTGGTAGTGCCTCTGGGATAACATAGTTAAGAAGGGGAAAAAAAAATGCCAGGAGCAATTGCAGCTGGAGAGAGGATTGAGAATATGTGAGAGAAAAAACTGTGCAGACACCAAGGTCAGTGAAGAAGGAGGGGGAAGAGGTGCTCCAGGCGCCAGAGCAGAGATTCCCCTGCAGCCCATGGAGGTCCGTGGTGGAGCAGATATCGACCTGCAGCCCATGGAGGACCCCACACCAGAGCAGGTGGATGCACTTGAAGGAGGCTGTGACCCTGTGAGAAGCCCGCACTGGAGCAGGAGTCTGGCAGGACCTGTGGCCCCATGGAGAGAGGAGCCCACACCAGAGCAGGTCTGCTGGCAGGACTTGTGACCCAGTGGAAGGGACCCATGCTGGAGCAGTTAGTGAAGAACTGCAGCCCATGGGAAGGACTCATGTTGGAGAAATTGGTGGAGGACTGCGTCCCATGGGAGGGTCCCCATGCTGGAGCAGGGGAAGCGTGTGAGGAGTCCCTCCCCTGAGGAGGAAGGAGCAGCAGAGACAACGTGTGATGAACTGACTCCAAACCCCATTCCCTGTCCCCTTGTGCCACTGTGGGGGTGGGAGGGGAGGAGGTAGAGAAATCAGGAGTGAAGTTAAGCCTGGAAAGAAGGGAGGAGTGGGGGGAAGGTGTTTTTAAGATTTGGTTTTATTTCTCATTACTTGACTCTGATTTGATTGGTAATAAATTAATTTTCCTGAGCTGAGACTGTTTTGCCCGTGACGGTAATTGGTGAGTGATTTCTCCCTGTCCTTATCTCGACCCACGACCCTCTCATTGTATTTTCTCTCCCCTGTCCAGCTGAGGAGGGAGAGTGATAGAGTGGCTTTGGTGGGCACCTGGCACCCAGCCAGGGTCAACCCACCACAGCAGAACAATAAGAAAATAACATCATAATCAAAATACTATAAAAAGTAACATATGCATTTGCAGCATCTGATGTGTATTACACTTTTGTGAGCAATACCAAATCTCCTATAATATCATCTTGAATGGAATAAAGGAAGCAAAAGGATGGTCAATCAAGGCTTTATTCAGAAAGTCATGTGTTAACCAGATTTTTTCAGCCTAAAAGCAGTCATGAAATTGAGCATGGAGCCACAAAAAAAAAAAAAAAAAAGTTGTTATAAACATCATAAATTTCCAGTAACTATTTGACAGCATCACTGTGAATCATTCTGGAACATATTTAAATCTTGTATGTGCCAAAAAATTTAATATCAATGAGTCTTCATATGAGGTTCAGCCTAAGGTAGAATCAAGGTGAGCGCATGTTAAAAGGTTTAACATAGACTCTGTCAAACAGGAAAGTGTTCTTCCACATTTTCTGTTGGTATCGTCATTCATTCATTATGAAAAAAAGAAAAGATATGGTTTGCTGCAACACATACATTGCCTAGTTCAACAACAGTACATTAGGAGGCTTGAATTTTGCTGACAAAATAATTTTTCTAGGGGATAGCTCAATTAGCATGCAAGCGAAGATTGAAGGACTACTCACCATCAAAAAGATTGAGTTAAAAACCAATTATGAAGAACACCTAGCAAGAATTTCAGCAGTTCCAAATCAAGTATTATCTTAAAAGGCAAAGGAACAAAAGAAGTAATTCAGTTTGCATATCTGCTCTGGGCAGCAACCCAAGAATATGAGCATGGTTGTACTGGGTCTGTGTAGCCCAGTATCCTGTTTTGGATGGTTGCCCAGCGGGGGTGGACATACTAGGCTCAAAGCTATAAGTTTTTCTGCGGCATATTTTCTGACTTTCTTGTGGAGACTTGGGTTCATGTCCTACTCTTGACTTTAGAATTTAACAGATGTAATCCCTCCTACTGGTGGCAGTTCTTCAGGTACACACGAAGGGCAGTGATCAAAAGCAGATGTCTGAAGAGTAAAAAAATGGAAAAAGCATGTGATGATACTTTTCCAAATGCTCTCCCAGCAGCCAGCAATTTGAGGAAGCGAGTGGGAAACAACATGAGTGGGGAGGCTATCACACTCCCCTTGTGAAAGCAGCATGGCTAGGGGCCCAGCTCAAGTGCCTGTACAGAAATGACACAGCCTGGGAGCAAACAGGGTTAGCAGTCCATGCACCTGTGACCTCATTGGGATTACAGAGACATGGTGGCATAGCTCACAGGATGGGAGTGCTGAACTAAACAGATACAGGCTTTTCAGGAAAGGCAGGCTGAGAAGGCAAGGAGGAGAGGAATATACTCTATGCAAAGGAGTGGCTAGGATGCATGGAGCTTTGCCTTGCTGAAGAGCCAGCTGAGACCTTATGGCTAAGAACCAGAGGACAGACCATCACGGGTGATATTGTGGTAAACATGTGCTACAGACTGCCTGATCAAGAAGAGGAAATAGATGAAGCTTTCTTTAGATATCCAGAAGCCTCATGATTGCACATCTAGGTACTCAATCACCCTAATGTCTGCTGGAAGGACAATAGGGCTGCGGCAAGCAGCCCAGGACATTTCTGGAACATGTCAATGACAATTTCTTGACACAGGTTATAATGGACCTGCTTAGAGAAGGTGGTCTCCTTCACTAGCAAGTCACTGATGTAAAGATGAGCCGTCTTAGCTGCCATGACCATTAGATCATGGAGTTAAAAATCCTGACAGGAGATAGACAAATAGTAGGATCACAACCCTGGACTTCAGAAAAGCGAGTTTTGGGTTATTCAGCGATCTGCTTCGTTAATCCCATAGGAGACTACCCTAGAGGGCAAAGGGGCCCAAGACAACTGGTTGATCTTTTAGTAGAACTTCCTCAAAATGCAAGAAAGATCCATTCCAATGAGCAGAAAATTGACCAATTATGGCAGAAGGTAGCTTGGGTGAATGGAGAACTCCTGACTAAGCTTGAATGCAAAAAGAAAGTACAGAGAAGGAAGGCCACCCAGGAAGATTATAGAGATATTTCTTAAGTACAGAGGAAGGAATTAGGAAAACCAAAGCTCATCTACATTTGAACCTAGCAAGGGATGTAAAGAGCAAGAGGAAGGACTTCCACAACTACACTAGCAGCAAAAGCAAGACTGAAGAAAACGTGGGCCTGATGCTTAATTGGAGAGAAGACTTAGTAATAAAGGATATGGAAGAGGCTGAGATATTAAAAGGTTTTTTGCTTTTCTTTTCACTGATTAGGAATGCCCTGTGACTGCTTGGTTCCCACTGCCTACTAGCTGAGTCAGTGGGAATGTAGAGGGAGGTACAATTAGGGAGCTCTTAAGCCAGTCGAGCACATATAAGTCCACGGGACCAGATCAGGTGCATCTGAGGATATTGAGAAAAGGCAAACATACCCATCTTTAGGAAGGGCAAGAAGTACAGGGAAGTACAGACTGGTCAGCCTCATCTCAGTCCCTGGGAAGGTCAAGGAAGAAATCGTCTTGAGAGCTATTTCCAGCCACAAGAAGGAGCAAGTGGTCACTGGAACAGTCAGGGCAAATTATATCTAACCAACTGATTGTCTATGATGAGATGGCTAGCTGTGTGGATAATGGGACAGCAGTGAATGTTGTACACCTTGACTTTACCAGATCTTTGACATGGTCTCCTGTAGTATCCTTATAGGCAAATGTGTAAGATATGGACTGGATAAGTGCATAAGGTAGGTAAAAATTTGGCTGGACCATGGGGCTTGAAGGTCAGTGATCAGCAGTAAGAAGTCTCAACAGACAACCAGTTACTAGTGATTATCCCTCAGGGTTCAATACCGGCAGCAAGACCATTCAACATCTTTATTAACAAACTGGATGATGGGCTAGAGTGCACTAGCAGCAAGTTTGCAGATGATAGAAAACTAGGGATAGTGAATAAGATGGCTGCCTCCTGTGTATTTTTATAGCTAGATAAGCTAGAAAAATGGGCTGAGATGAACCTCATGAAGTTCAACAACGGCAAAGGCAAAGTCCTGCACCAAGAATGGAATAACCCCACACAGCAGTATAGGCTGGGGACCAACTGGTTAACAACTGGAGACCAGCTCATATACAAGATAGCTCAGGTAGGGACTCTCTTCTTGGAGGTGCACAGCAGAAAGACAAGAGGTGACAGACACAGCATGAAACCTGGGAAATTCTCGCTCAATACAGGGAAAAGAATTTTTACTATGAAGGTCGTCAGACACTGGAGCAGGTGCCCGGAGCAGGTGCCCAGAGCAGTTGTGGAATCTCCACCTTGGAGGCATGCGAGACCCATCTGGACAGAGTCCTGGACAACCTTCTCTGCCTGGGCCTGCTTTGAGCAGGGGGTTGGACCAGAAGGTGGTCCCTTCCAACCTATGTGATGCTGTATTTCTAATTTGCAGCTTAGGGACACCCTGAGCCTGAGACAGTTTTAATGTAAACAGTAATTCTCACTGCTTCACAGCTCTGCAGCTTAACTACATGCTTTGCAAAGAATCACTTCTTCCTTGGTTTGAGTCTGCTGCTTTCTTTTGTTGCCTTCTAATTCTTGTATCAGAAGTGACAGTGGATAATTAATAATTTCCTTCCTTCTACATGTCACTCAGGATTTTATCAGACTCTGATGTTTCCTCCTCAAACATCTTTTCCAGGATGAAGAGTGCTAACCTACATATTTGCTGCTTGTATAGAAGCTGTTTCCATGTTCTTTTATCCCTTCTCTAAACCTCTTCCAGTTTTACTGTCCCTTTTTTGGGGGAAAGGGGATTGGCAGAAGGGGTCAGCAGGTTCTCACACAGTATCCTAGAAACAAGTTCAACATGGAGGCATACGATGTTCTCTGTTGTAGTGTCTAGTATTTCCCTAAAAATTCATAATAATCGATTTAATTTTTTTTACTCTTAAGCATTGAGCTAACATACCCATGCAGGCCAAGAAAACATCCACAAGGATGTTTTAAAATGTTATCATCTACATTTGCAAGCTTAAACAAGATTTGGTTATCAAGAACCAGTGCTTAAGGAACTATCCATCCATTTCCAGCTGAAAATTTATTCCACCACAATATATGTATGTGAAAGCTAGAAATCCAAAAGGGGTAAAAAAAAATGTCTAAACCTCTTCAGAATCAAATGCCTGAATAAAGTACTAGGTATTACATGCCTACATGCATCAGAAAGTTTAGCAGATCCATCTTTCCAAAGTTATCTAGAAAGGAAAATAGAAATATTTGGGGTACATGTGAAGAATGAGGCCAAAGTATGTGCCATAGCATACTTGTCATTGAGGAGCTGGAGCAACACACGCAACAGTCTAAATGAAAAAATCCTGCAAATATTACTCAGTGAGGGAAGAATCTATGGGACCAAACAGTGCCGAGTACGTATTAAGATCAACCCAGAATACTTGATGGCCTTTTTGTGAATGTTTAGTGATTTCTGATTTTGCAGGAAGGATTCAAAATCTGGCTGATGGCACAGCATGTATTACTGTGATAGTAAGGTAACATGAATAGCAGTCAGTGAAACTACCTTTGTTTATATTTTCTCATGATCAGATCTTATACCAATCTCATTGTTTTATAATCTAAGACTCTGTTCTTGCAAATAGCCATTTGCAAATGGTAGTTTGCTCTACCTGTATAAGTTCCAACTACATCAAGGAAATGGAACGGAGAGAATGTGGTTCAAGGTTTATAGCAATAACGTCACCTGGTTACTTCGTTCAAGCATTTAGAGAACATGATAACTCAGTTAACAGCTGTGGTTTAAAAAAAATAATAAAAATTACTCAATTTCTGTGGTTTTCATGGAAGAGACAAATCTTAAAATAGGGATTTGAATGAGCAGAATCAGCCACTGTGGTTTCTCTAGCTATAAAAAATTGTTCCTAGTTGTCAACTAATGTGTTAGATGTCCTTCTTTGATTTGCTGTTGGCTAACAATCAGTGCTTATAGTTGAAGAAGTGTTGTAAACATGATTGGCTGCTTATTTTTATAAAAATGAACAAGAGAGCTAGCAGGAAAAAATTGTTATTTGCCTCCTTCATAACTGCATCCATAATTAAGACACAGACTACCTGCTGTCCTCAAAAAAAAAAAAAAAAGGATCTGATTACTTATTTTAATATAAATACAAACTATTTGCATTGGTTTCATTGGTTTTATCTTTATAGTGGCTAGGCAGCACCCAGTTTCCCAGCAAGATGGCAGGGGCATTCCACATAATGTTCCTTCCTGCTGTGCTATTCTGTTCCTTTAGTGGGAGGTAACAATAGAATTAGCAAAAAAGGCAGGAAAAAACCCCATATTAGAAACCCAACCTCTTCACATTCCAGCAAGTCCAGAGTAAGTATCACATACAGGTATCTGCAGTTTCACACCAACACTCTAAAGGAGATCAAGTGTTTGACCTATCAGTCTTCAGAAGGTACTTTAAAATCCTGTGGTATATAGGCAAGTCAGTGGAAATAAGACCGTCAGAAGAGTCTGTTGTAATGACTTTTAGAAGTTACCGCATTTACTAATCCAAAATGAACATGACTTATAGAATGCATATCTTGTTTAAAAAAAAAGAAAAGTAACTTTCTTAGGGATTACAAACTTTGCTGACTGACAATGATAACGTGGTATCATATAAAGAGATTTCTGCAGGGAATTTAACTTGGTCTTGCATAGTATTCTCATTGAAGTAATTTGTGCTCAAATCAAAAAATCAAAGAAGCTTACACTAAGTAGATTAAAAACATGATAAGAGTACATAGTTGTAAATGGTGAGCTGTCACCCTAGTGTGGAGGTTACTTGTGTATTCATCAAGGAGCTACACTGAGCCCCATGATGGTCAATATTTTTTATAAAGATCTGAAGAAAATATGAAATCTTTCTCCTAAGCATCGCAGAAGGCGTGAACTGCTGCAGCATGCCAAATCCTTGGCCAGACTCATCATCTGCTTCATCTGTTGGTGCTCTATGGTATCTTCAGTGGAAAGTTCTGTGAGCAGTCTGACTTCTGCACTACAAATGTATTTTCTCCCTTTCCATTTCACTGTCTTCAAATGGAACAACTCTACGTCTCCAGTTCAACAGATTTCCACTCCCATATTCTAGATGTCCTCCTTTTATTTATTGCTTGCTTCTTAAGCCTTTCTTCAGTTCAGTTTTTACTTGTTTCTCTGTGATGGAAGTCACTGGTTTCATCCAAGAGAAAATTGGCAAATTATGACATACGCTCTCCCTCATTTTGACTAGTCTGTTCTTCCTCTACTTCAACTACATCTTCTTCATACTAAGATTTTTAATCTGCTGACCTTCTCTGACCCTATTAGTGAATCCTTCCAGATCAGGATGCATTCTCACTCATTCATATCACACCCCTGCTTTTCTCATCACTTCTCCATCTTCTTGATCTTTCCTTTCACAATAAAGACTATGTTTTATTTTCTCCCAGTTTTAAAAAATCCAGTCCTTCTCCCCCCTTTCCACTCTGTAAGTTCACACTGCAGTTGCTGTCAGGAGTCTCATGCCCTGATTCCATTCTCCTTTTGGTTCAGCTGAGTTTTCAGAACCTTTCTGTTCACCTTTTCATTCGCCTGAAACTACAGTCAGTATTACTATATTGACCTACATCTGCTTAAGGCTCAAAATCAGTACCCTCACCTTAACACAATAGTAATACTCTTCTTTTGAATTCGTTTCCTTCCTTAGCTTCAGTGACTTCAGCAACTTTGTCTTTTCTGGGTTCTCTTACCCTCTTACCAATCCCTCTGTTAGTCTGTACTTTCAAGAATCCTCTGCCTTCATAGATGATTGCATGGAGTTCGGACTTGATCGCCTTTCTCTTTTCTTTGTCGTCCTGCATCTCAGTAGTCTCATCAACAAGCACAAGTTCAACTACCATCCCCATGCGGAGATACAAATTTATACCTCTACTTCATCCATAACATCTTGACTTGTCTCTCAACCTCAGCATCTTCTGATAGCTATCAGCTCAAAAGCAGTATGACTAAAGCATGTCACACACTCCTCTCTTCCCTAGTCAGTCCTTAAAACTTCCCTCATCTAGAACTGTTGTGAATAATGTGATCCCTACACTTGTCAGACAGGCAGGTGATGCAGACAGCTTTTTAGGTCCAAAAATCAGATTAAGTTTCCATCTTATATATTATTTCTGGAGCCTGTAGATAGCTACAAAGTTATAACTTTTTTCCAGATTCTCATAATCTTTACTTTCAAACACTACAACCTTTTTCTGCTCCTCTTAACAGAAACAATATTCATACTACTGCTGTAAAGACCATCTTTCTAGGCTTCCTTTCTTTTTGACTCTCTTCACTGGCTCTTTCTTTGCTATCACATCAAGAATAAGTTCATATTTTTAAAGATTGCCTTGCAGGCATGTTCCCACTTTTCAAGCCATTTCATTCACTCTCACTATGTCAGTTCCTGTCTGCAACTGACCAATTATTCCAACCTTTTCTTCCATATCTGCTAAATATAATTACCTACGTGAGTTTTCTTGAGTTTTCTTTTATTGCTTCATAGGTTTGAAAGGATATCCCGCAAATGACCACCACATCTGCCCTAGTGGATGTGATAGGTACAGAGAGATCACTCAAATTACCATCATGGACAAAACAGACTCAACTCAGGGAGATTAATTTAATTTATTGTCAATCAAAAGTCAGAGTAAGATAATGAGAAATAAAAACAAATCTTAAAACACCTTCCCCTCACCCCTACCTTCTTCCTAGGCTTAATTTTACTTCTGAATTCTCTACGTCCTATATATTTTTTCCTTTCCTCTTAAATACATTATCCCAGAGGCGCTACCATCATCGCTGATGGGCTTGGCACTGGCCAGCGGCAGGTCTGTCTTGGAGCCGGCTGGCATTGGCGCTATCGGACACGGGGGAAGCTTTGCACAGAAGCCACCCTTGCAGTTTCCCCACTACCAAAACCTTGCCACACAAAACCAATACACTTCTATTCTTGTCAATGTTGCTTATATCAAAGTAATATTAATAACACGGGATTTAGTCCTGATGTTTTCGTACATATTGCCTAGATTTTAAGATAATGTAGTAAAAATTCCAGTTGCTACTAAAAGATGGACTAAATATACTTCAAATTACTCCTTTGTAATTATTAAGTATTTTTAATTTTACTGATACTTCAAGGAAGTTCTCTTAATGGATTTGCTTTCAATGGGAATTATTTTGATTATAGTTAAAAATAATTACAACCAATTTTGTTATTGCCTTTTTTCTTAATATGTAATCTCATACTCACACTTCACAAATAGCTCAGTGTCACCAGAATGGATAAAATTAATCCTCTTTGCAACTTCTTTGGCATGTTAAGTCTAAGATAAAGTGATGCAGAGTAAAATAATATTAAATCTGTCTTTACTGACCAATGCTTCTATGTCTGTCTGTGTAAATGCAACAAAATCTGTTTACTCACATACTATTCTCTGTTTCATGACTCACTATTATCATCCAGTCTGTGATGATAGGCTCCTTCTTTGGCAGTAACTGACAGTCTTTTTGAGGTGTATGGAGAGGTATATAGAGAATGTGAAAGATGCATAAAATAAAAACATCTACTCAGAAGCTGAATAGGGCAAACAATTTGCTAGCTGTTTTGCCATTCAGAAATCTTGCCTTTCTACATGTCAGCGTCTCATCAGAATCTTCTGACACTGGTTCTGTGCTCCAGAAAGTCTCCCCGCTTCAGTGTTGAGTGATTGATTTAGCTTGTCAGGGGCTAACAAGACTTAATGTTTCTCCCATTGCCTTAATGTGGATCAGCTTCTCGCAAAATCCCACCTTTAATAATAAGAAACCCTAATGCTTCAGCAAGGCTTATGATCAATCTCACCTAATTCTACAATAAAAGCGTTTATATCTGAGCTAGTCATATTGGGCTCACTCTAGTAAAAAAAAAAGAGAATTGATAGGGAATAATTCATCTGACCTATTTTAGATATCTACCTTATGCTAAAGTAAATCATGTCTAGGAGTGTCATTTTCTCTCTCATTGATTATAAAAGAAGTCTAGACAAAAAGCATAAAGACAGACACTGTTGACATCTACTTCTGGTCAGACAAATCCTGCCTCTGGTTCTATTTGTACTTTTACAGACGCACCAGTGATAAAACCCAAATGGCTCACTCCAACTTATTAGGTCCAAGCTCGATTTATGGGTATGGTGGACCCTTTATATATTCCTATTCTACAATGTTTTACATATATAAATATACAGAATATAATGCATCCCTTGGTAGGGTGCCTAAACCAAAGTTTAGGCATGTCTGTGTCACCATTTTTGGAGATGACTGGATCAGCTGTGTTTGATAGTTTTCAGATGTACAGAATGGTTAAGAAAAATAGATACTTCGGTTAACATTCACAGATATTTGAAATGGTCTGTTCTATATATTTGCATATGTACAGTTAATATTTTTAAACACAGCTCTTGAAGGCAAAATTGGAATCATCGCCATCATTTGATATCCTTACAAAAGCTCTTTTTAAAGAATTCAAAATTAACTGGAGAGGATTGAGAATATTGAGGAATAAACCAAACAGGATAAGGATTTTGGTTATTTGTCTTACAAAACACATCTGTTAAACCAGCAAGGTTTCTGATTATGGATGATTTTATGCTATTTTTATTTTTTAAACCTAAAAACATGAACACAGCTGGAACAATATGCTTGTGTGACATCAACAAAAGGATTAGAAGAGAAAGCGTTAAGAAGCAATAGACTGCTGTCTTTCTGATCTCTGTAAGGGTGGGATTCAGCTCACTAATATTAATTATATAAAAGCTGGACTCTACCTAAGTGAGTTGTCAAGGGTCCCTCTATAGTCAACAGAGAGACTGGCACTTCCCAACAATGATTAATAGAGATGAGGAATAGATGTCTGAAGGGCATCAGCTGAGTCCTTTCTGAAGTTCCTAACTCTATCCATTGATTGTAAGAGAGATCTGTATGACTAGCTCAGAGTAAGTAAATAATTTTTAGATGCTTAGAGTGAGAAGAAATTAAGCCAGATCAATTTTTCTCTTACTCATGTAGTAACTGTTACTTATAATGGCTACCAGCCCTTGGCCAAGGATAAATATGATGAAAAAATTTTGGTAGTATTTCAAAAAAATCAAATTACAACAGCCATCTGGATGCTAAGGAAATCTTTGTAGACTTATCAATTCACCATGCTTATTGTACAAAATGTAAATAAAATTTAACCAAGCAACCTGTAAAGTATCTTGAGTTAATTTGTGTGAGGCAGAAAATGGAAAGTATAATCATTGTGCATGAATCTTAAATCCTGTTTTCAGAAGAAAAACACTTTGGGAATTTTTGAAACATTCCCTGTTATCTTTAGCTAGAGATCCTTTATCTAAAATATCAGTGAATGTTAAGAGAAACACTTGTGATCCATTTAGTTCATTTTTAATAAGTAACTTTCCCTTGGCTTGTTAGTTAGAGCTTTCTCAAAGGAGTTTTACTCTATGAGCATGCCAATTTAGTTGCAACATGGTATTAAAGGATATTAAATGTCTGATACAACACACCTACCTTATATCCAGTGCACTGTTAGAACAGTGATCTAATAGTCAGAACAGGGGGGTGGAAGAACTATTTGCAGCTCTGACGTTGGCTCTCTATGACTTTGCATAAGTCACAATTCTGCAAAGTCAGAGAAAATGACTAAGCCAAGGGGGAGGGGAGGAGGCTCCTATCCACTTTCAAAAGCACAGTCTCCGCTCCCTCTGGAAAGTGAAAAGACTGAGAATAGAATTCAACACCCACAATGAATCTAGCTCTCAGGAAAATTGCATTCCCCCTAATTAAAGATTGAAACAGTACAAGCACATTTTATCTACCATCACTACTAAAATGGCACACCCATGACCCATTAGCTTTTGTTACAACTGTATTTCAGTTCATCTCTGTAATTCTTTGTGATGTCAGTGTTTTAGCTTTTGTAACTGGCATTAGGAATCAACATGTTCCAGTGGATGGATTGGAATTCTCCAAAGGATGTACAGAAAATTTTATTATGTGTAGGATAATTACCTACTTGGTTACTGAAAAATAATTTGTTTCAACAATGAGCTTTACTGCTGACTACAGGGCTGATTCTCTAGGGAGGATTCTTACACCTGCACAAAATCCTGTTGATGTTAATGGGGCTTCATGTCTTATCAAGAATCGACCCACCAGATGAGCTTGCAGAATTAGAGCTTTAAAGCAGTCATTTTTAAAGCTCTGTGACCTCGAGCAGGCTGCCGAACAAGTAGATCATAAGAAACAAGCTCTGTTTAATCAATGAAGTCTACTTACTGCCAAGTTCTCACCCTGCTTCTCTCATTTCCCCCCTGCAGTGAATAGAATACTAACCACTACCAAGAATATCCTCCTAACTAATTTCTAGACCCAGTCCCTACTGGACAAGTTAGGAACTGCCTAAACTAGTAGGTATCCAAGAGCCTAAGGACTAATAAAAGTAGGCAGAATCTCCCCCAGAGTTAGCACCTTCCTTTTGCATGGTTCTTTACCCTCCTTCCCACTTTCAATTTTTTTCTCTGTAGAAAGGAAAGAAAGAGAAATAAATGATATTTGTTGCTGAACCAGGTGCCAAAGGAGCTACATAACTGGGTCACTTATGTTTACAAGTCAGAAGACTTGTACCCCCATTTTAAATTTCACGCATCATTGTTAAATGAAATCAGGAAATTGCTGTTGCAGTCAAAGGAAGATTACTGTAATTTCTTCATTCACTTACAGAAAAAGTATTTTATTTTATTTGACCAGAAACTCCACCAAACCTTTAAAGTAGCTCACAGGTAGGGACAAACGCATAGATACACCAATAAGTCATTAGGTTATCTTGCCAAGGAAAAGTGATTATACTAATGAAGCAGTTATTCTTCTAAGACTAGAGTATTAGAAAAGTGTAGATAGCAAATAAGTGAGGCAAAGGAAATAAAGTAGTTAGGATGGGTTGGGGAGGAGGGTATTTATTGGTAGCAAAGGGAGTGCTGAGACTGTGGAGGAAGAAGACACACAGATTCTGTTTGTGATTCAAAAGGTGAGAAAGATAGAGGAGACTAGAAAATGGGAGGAGACAGGAAGAAAAGGAAGTCGAAGAATATATCCCAAAGGTTACACCTGTAGTTCTGTAGTAGATTCTTCAGTATGTCAGAGCAAATTTGAACACATGGACACAAGCTCATCAGTCCTGGCTTGACTTCAACCCCTTTTTCTTCTTTTTTTTTTTTTTTTTTTTTTTTTCATCATGACATCATGCCCATGACATAAAGGGTCCATGCTTCCTCAGTGGTTCTGAGGTTATGACTGCTCTTAGAATCATGGCCTCTCTCTTGCGTCAGAAGGCTATAAATAGGCTACAGAGGTAAGTCAGTACATTCCAACTTCTTATGTTATTTATTTGTATCCAAAGACCTCCCTGTGATTTGTGATGAAGGGTATCAACATTCTAATACTAAATATTTTTAGCATAAGAATAAGGAAGTTTCCCATTAAATTGCATGCTACCCATAGTCCCGGAATTGGGATGACTTACGTAACAGCCTAAGATGCAGGCACCTACATCAAAGGCTATGGAAGCTGACTCAGTGAATACGCCAACTATCTACGATACATGTCTGATACTCATGTGTATGTTGGCGACTATCCCAGGCTTATGCCTTAACTTTTGCTTTGTCCTCCCAGATGTGTCATCATTGGGAAATTTGCAGAGGGCTGCTTACTAAAATGCATTATCTATTATTTCAAAATAATCCCGTTTTACTGTAAACACAGATCATTCCATGTCAGGCTTTTTTCGAGTACCTTTAAGTTTTGAGTGATAGAGATGGAGAAGTAAACATGCGTTAGAAGTCATGGCACTTAAGAAATACCAGGAAAGAAACATGATATGGTTCAGGAACAGATAACTGCTTTGTCAAAATTGTGGATGGTATAAAGAATGTAGCTATCTTTGTGCCTGGCTATAATCACATATTATTCAGGAGAGAATGTAAATGAAATTGTCCCAGACAAATCATGTGGCTGGTCTGGAGACTGCATGTGTTATGATGCTACGCTGGGAAAATTGCTACCCAAGGGCAAAAGGCTAATCATTAGTGGTAGTGTTTGTGCTCATCTGATCAGAGACAAACCAGGCAAAAACAGCCACTCCTCCCACTCGAAGAGTCATCTGCATGCTGTAGCCAGTTTGTGTGCTCTTATGCCTTTTCAAATGCATGTTTCTTCATCGTCTGCTGGGCAACCCAAACCTCTGAAGAATCTTGTTCCCTCACTGGTTTGTGATCCATCTTACCCATAATTGTTCTGGATCCGAGGGACAAAGACTCACGGAGTCTCTTACCTGTATATTTAGAGATAGAGGCATTTCACTACTACTGCAATGGAAGTGCATTGTGGGGAGGTGTGATACACTGCAGAGGCACTGCTGATATTCAGGGATACTCTAGAGACATGAGGTAGCATCATGGGAATAGGCTGCAAAACTCAAGGAAGGTCATTCAAATGGCTGCTGAAACCTACTAAGACCAAGCGTCCATCTGAAGACAGATAATTTTCTTCATAACTGAAATATACTTAGTAGTAGAAGAATACTGGAATAAAATAGTGCTGCACTTAACAGATCTGAGCTTGCATCTCGTTGTATCACAAACAGTGTAGACTATTACATTTTTCCCAGGAAAAGAAAGTGTGAGGTAGCGTGTCAGTGGGGAGCATCCTATCAGACAACAGCTAGTAAGTTCCTCCCTGCCCCCAGTCTCATTTCAGATCATGTTATACAAGTTACATATGTAATGTAACTATACAAATTACATAGGCACCTAATATAATCGGCTCCAATGAGCACATATAACACAGTGGGATTGTAGTGATTATATATATCTGTTTCATTCTGTGTTGCAGTTCTGCAGTTCTACTAAGGATCCAGCTAAAGTTTATGGTAAAAAGCTGAGACTGAACAAGACTCTCTAAAAACACTGTTCCTCTAAAAACTTCATGTAACACCAAACTGCTACAGTAATTTTAATTTTTTTTTTTTTTTTTTTTTTTTTTTTTTTACATTTTGCCCCAAATTTTAATGCTAATCCTTCTTAGAATATGTGTCAAATCTGGCCACAGCACTCCAAATTCCATAGGGAAAGCAGTATGTTAAAAGATCCTGAGAAGAGATGAGAGGGGAGTCAAGTCCAGGTAATGACCCCGATAAAATAATTTGTACAACAGTAGAGTCCAGTTACAAGCCAAAATGTTTGCAGACAGGCTATTACCAGAATAAATAGATGGCTTCTGATAACATGCTGAAACCATCAAACCCAAACAGCACTTGGATAGTGTGAATTTGAGGCTTTCCATTTTTAAGAATTTTTATATGTGTTGTTTGAATTCTGCAGGAGCTCTTTCAGGAACATTTGCCCTGAAAACAATGACTCAGGTTTAAAAGCCAATATTTCAAAATGCTTTAATTAATGTGCATACCCAGATTATTCTGAAAATTGATGTGCCTAGAGAACAGAAGAATTAAAAGTGCAAGTTTAGGATAATTTGCTTCAGTTGCCTTTCTGCTCAAAGGAACTTATTTTCATAATCAAGATGGTTGATTTACATACATAAGTGTATTGTCTTGAAAATTGCAAAATTCATTCCTGCTTTTGCATAGCAGTTCACTGCCCAGTTCAGCTGTGCTAATACAACTCTGTGAGGCTGTTATAACCTGGACGAGCAACATTGTCTGAGGTTAAAAAAGAAGCTGTGGGGTTTTTACCCTAATTCAAGTTTCTAACAACAAGCAGAGGTGATATATGTTTTGAGATCTGAGCAGAAGAACCTGAATTTATGTTCTGAAGTGATGTTGTGCTGGCACATACATCTTCTGAACCTTGAGTGTTAGACACTTCACCTTTGCTCAATTAGATGCATGTCTGCGGGCTTCTTTTCTTCTTCACTCCTCAGCTCCCTGGTTACTACAGTTTGGTTTAAAAATTGCAATAAAATAGGTATATATTTTAAACTGCATGAAAGCTGACTGACATCATGCAAATAACAGCAGTATAGCAGATGTACAAGTAAAACTAGTGTTGTGACACCCAGTTTTTATTTGGCCAACTGTCTTTTCATTGGGCCAACTTTCCAGGAGTTGCTCAGATGGAAAAGTTATCATCACATACAAAAAGTTTACTCAGTCAGTTTACTCAGCTGTCTGATTCAAATGCTGATGTCTCAGATGGCCTCAGTTACCAGCCTAAACCACCCACTATCTATCAGGAAGCTTCCATGTGACATCCCACATGTAAGTCCCAGTTGTGCATCCTCATTAACAACATTTTACTGAAAAGAAGGGAAACTGATTGCCACGAAACGAAGCTACGAAAGTTCAGCCTAAACAGTGGTTCTCTACATTATTCCTGAGTGTGAGCTGCACCTATACTTAAAATCCCTGAAAATCAGTAATACTAATAAAGCCCTTAAATTTAGAGGGACCAAAAAATACAGGATTGAAGTTAATGCTAGGGAAACACTGATAGCAAAGGAATGATTGTTTTCCTGCTATCAGTAGTTCTACATGTAGACATATATACATATATATAACATATCACAACAAGGGGCTGTCGTTTCATTTAGTATTTAGATTTTCCTAAAACTTTGGGTAGGAATGTGCCAAGATGCTTTGGAGGAGAAGTCACACAAAGGAGCAGTGAAACAGAAGAGTCTTATCATATTTAGCTAACAACTCTCTCTAGGCTTTTCCAAAGAATGCCATTTGGCCTAATAATTAATGAGTGAATTTTCCAAGAAAGAGTAATAACATTGCCAAATTTTATTCTTTGCCCAAAATTACTGGCCTGCAATAGCTAGTTAGTTAGTTTTATTCTAACACGGAGAAAAAAACCCCCACAAAGGTTTTATATTTTGTTTCAGAAGAAACTTCCCCCAGAAGCTCAAACTGAAACAGACCTTCTGGAAAAGGGTATGTCCAAATTTGAGTCGAGATGGCTTTTAAGTTTTTCAAAATAACAGGCAAGTGAAAACAAATTCATAATGGAACATGTCAAGCAACTTCCAAGGCTGCCTATAACAAAAACAACTCTTTAAAATTTAGTTTGTGTGGCTTGAGATGGGGGTTAAGCTATGTAGAAATAAATCCTTTCATGAGCAAGGGCAATACTAAGAAAACCTGCTTTTCTGTTGGTTTCAGTCCTTTATCCCTAAACATCCACACCATGGAAACACGTTTTTCCCTCAGCAGCAACATGATGGGACTAGCTACTTTGCTACTGATTTCCACAACATTTTAGGGATCTCTGAGATCTCTTTCCTTCTGTTAAATTTGTTTGAAATTATTTACCAGGTTTATAGGTCATTAGAGAGACTCTAAGAAAAGACATCACATAAGCTATAATTTATCAGGCTACCAGATAGGCACTCTTTCATTTCCAAAATGAGGAATTTCCGTACAAGAGAGTTCCTTATAATACATAGCTATTCAACTGATACAATTCATATAAAGGGTAATTTTCTCCCATGTAGACAAACACTTAGGATACAGTCAGGTAACAAGACTCAAGTTGACAAGATCTTAAGAAGCCAGGATGCTGTTTAAGATACCATCTCTCAGATAAAATGCAGTAACTGACAGTCTATGTATTCTCAGCTATGCAAATGTAAATAAAATAATCTAGCATGTAACTCTTAAAATAGAAATAAAACTGTTGTGACAAACAGTTATACAATATTTCCAAAGTAAAATAACTATTTATTAGGGACTAATGGAATGTCTCCCTCTTGCCATTATAGTGACAAATGTTAGATGACTATGAAGCAGCTTTTTTTTAAACCTCACTGGAAAAAAGCTATATTATGTATTCTTTTCTGAACTTTGCTCTGAGGGACCTAATAAATTGATTGTTGTTAGGTAATGCCTCCTTTTCTATGCATTTATTTTAAAATGTTTTGATCCTGCTTAAAATACTAAAATTATTCTACTGAGATGCTCATACGTATTTCTGATGTGGGTGAGGGACTTAAAATTTGGCAGCAAAATAGCTTCTGTGTGAGGGATGAGCCTTTTGTAACCTCCTGATGGATTGCCACAGTGATAAGCCTTTTATGCGAACCACTCTGCACATGCTCAGCGGCGCATAGCCACAGCTGGACAGCTACAGCCTCTTACGAGTCTTTCCCCACTGAGGTGCTGAGCTGGACAATTGCTGCCGCTGCCGCCCCAGGTTGCTGTAGAGCACTGCAGGATCAGGCTTCGGAGCTGAAAACTGGAAGACTCTTCTCTACGGTCTTGGTGTTTTTATACTGCCAAGTCAGTACTGGAGTACGAACCTGAATGAAATACTGAAAGAAAGGAAAAGCAATCTGTCTGAAATGCCTAAACGTAGCAAAAGCTTGGACTGGGGGAGTTCGGGTGGACTTTGGAGACCAGGCAACTTGTTGTTGATATTGGCAAATTGAGAAAAGAAAATCAGTTTCAGGAAAGGGAGATTTAGGACTGAGATAGCTAGGGGATGGGAAGGCTGAGACAGAACAGGAAGTTGAAGGGCATCCTGAGACTAAATAAATGAAGAAACTGGAACAAGAAATCTGGGTTGGAGGAATGAAAGACTGGGAGGTGGGAACTGGCAAGGATGAAAAGGAAGCAGGCAAAAAGCCGGTGGAAATTGATAGTGGGACTAGGAGAAGAGATAGTGATCATGTGTGTGTTTGAAGAGAATTAAACAGAACAGGGAGCAGGGAGCAAGGGCAGATGGGGAATGGCTAAGCACTCTGACCAGAGCAGGAAACTGGTTGCTAGCCACAGCCAAAAACTTAGAATGGGAGATGGGGGCTGGAGCTGCAAGAAGAATCCTGCAGCTGAAGGCATGCATTGATTTGGCAAGAAGTCAATGACGGAGAGACTGTACTAAGATTATACAGAAAAGAAAGAGGACCAGCAAGACAGATTTGAGTGGATGGGGATAGTAAATATCCAGCTGTGGTGAACAAAGTTCTCTGCCGACTAGAGCACACCCTGGCAGGACTTAGACCTGAACCCAAGTTTCTTGGCTGTTAACATTCTTCTGTGGTCAGCAAGTACTTGTGAAACTCACTCACATTTGGGGATCTCAGTATGTGGTCTTAAGTGGATTTAAGACCACACTGCCACCGAAAAGGATGAACATGCATTCTCTCCAGCCTCTGGCTGCTCTTTTCTTGCATCAGCACCAAGGAGTATGGACCCACAGTACAAGCTGATGCAGCTCACAGATCTAATCAGATATTAGATACTATTTTGCAGAGATAGCTTTTGGTAAGATCAGCAATCTGGTCTGAGTTACTGTGTTGCTACATGATTACTCATGCCAACAAAAGGTAAAATGGTGGAAGCTGCAGCAGAGACAGATGGGAATGCGGGGAACACCTCCACTCCCAATTTTTTTTTTACTCTCTGGTCCTACATCCACTTACACTAACCCTAAAATTATGCCCTCTTTCCTCTCTATTGGTGGAACATACGGAGGTGGATAGCTTACTAATACTGCTACTCACTAACTGAAATGGTAGGAACCTACTTTCTGTAACTTAAAACTTTAACCCTGCTAATGAACAATAATACTGCAATCGATATGATGCCACATGAGGAGATCCTGGAGGTTTGTTCACTTCTTTAATTCTCTATAAAAATTAAAAAGAAAAAAATCTGTGTTAACATATTATTAAATTTGTAAAATAAGCATCCTGAGATAAGAAATTAAAGTTTCCTTGTGAAAAAACCCCCCAAACAACCAAACCCCAAAAATATACAATTGTATAACTAAAGGCAATATCATAATGCCTACAGAGTTCCAGTAAGGCAACTTAGAGGTTTTGACTTTGCAGCTTTCATAATGTTCTTTTAATGTTTTCTATGCCTGTGTGGTAGTATACAAGCTGTTTTGAAACTCTGCTTAAGTGTTTTAGAAAGGCTGAGGAAAGAGGAGAAAGAGGCATGTGTGTTTTATATGTATAAGCAGGCCAACTAAAGGCTCTATAGCTGCAAGAGAGTGAAATGAAAGGCACTTACATCATACAGCTTTCCTGCAATAAAACTCTAAACACACCAAGGACTCTTGAATATTCCCTTGAGGTTGCTTATTGGCACCTGCAAAGCAGAAAGAACTCTTTGTATTGTATTAATTATAATGTCTCGGTACCACTATGAGTAATGCAATAGTACTTTCTTTTTTGCTCTCAGGGAGAAGGGGAAAAGTCAGTACTAGGCAGCTTATTTAAATAACTATAATATTCATTACCTGAAATTCCATATACAGAGTTCATGTTGCTGTGCTTAGAATTTGTTTGAAGTGTAGAAATGATAATAATTTTTTAATGGCTGAAAAGGGAAAAAGCATAAGGCTTGCAAAAGACGACCCCAAGTCACAGAATGATTCTGCCTTTCTAGGAAGTGGACTTTGGCTTGGTAATTAAATTCAAAATCAACAAACTCAGAGAGGAAACATTTCCTTTGTACAGGCATATCTACTTGGAGATATGCATAAAGTGAGTTTGAGTAGAGTAGACTGGCAGTTGTATTTGCAGAGTTGACTGCTGAGAATTATCTTATCAGGCTGGTAGCATTGGTAGACCAGCCCTGATTTCACCAAGGGGATTGATAGGTGATGGCAGTATTGTCATGTTGGTCACAGCCTGGCTCATAGCAGAATGGTGAACCAACTAGTTGCACATGTAAGCTGGTCTCAACATAAGCAATTTTCTTTAGACTGGACCAGACAACAGAGACTCTCCCTTTGCTACCCTTGATATCACCAAAGCCAAGCAGACTGATGAGTAGGATAACTTCTATTTGCACCTGTGAGGTTCATCATATGTATGATGGAATGTTTTTGAGCTATTTGTATGATTTCTTTTTCCCACTTTTCTCCAAATAGATAGTTGTATTCATGTTCTCAAAGGATATTGCAGATGGAAAAAATTAATTTGTAGTCATAACTAAGAAGGTTTAGTTTCAATTTCCAGAGCCAAGAATTAACTGGATGCTCTGGAAATAGGAGGCTCTAGGTCTTGGTGATGTTTTGTTTTTAAGACAGAGATTGTGGGTTATCATGCCTTTCCATCAGAGCCGTGTGCTAGTGTGTTAATTGGGGAAGATGCTCATTTTATTGTGTTTTTGAAACTGTTATATGTGATATATATGATTTATGTGATACAGACTTAATATGTTTATCTTGTGGCACACTACACATTGGAGGATCACTGCATCTGAATGTGTATTGATCAAAAGAACACCCTCTAAATCATTATTACAGAAGCTTACAACAAAAACACAGCCAAAACAATTTTGCAAAAGTTGTAAAGTGCTTGAGTAAGAGGTAGACTTACCTGTGGATAGGGAGGAAAACACTTACACCAGTCTGCACAGGTTGTCAGCATTACTGGAGGCCCTCTGAAATGATAGTGGAAGTACCCGAGAAGATGGTTCCACCACTAGAGTAGTTGCTCCAAGTGAGTAAATGCCCACTTAATTAGAAGAAAAAAACATGGCTTTGACATATTTGAAAAGCTTCTTGAGCTGTAACTAAAGCGCACATTCCATGGGTACTACTGTATCAAAGGCTCTAGGGAAAGTATCAGAAAAACCTGTACAGCCTTTTTTGCCAAATATCATTATTTTCTATGAATGCATTGCATTATCTGGTAAAATAGTTTGAATGTGTCACCAAACATGTCATGCCCACCTGCACTTGGAGATTA
This sequence comes from Balearica regulorum gibbericeps, assembly GCF_011004875.1. NCBI lineage: Eukaryota > Metazoa > Chordata > Aves > Gruiformes > Gruidae > Balearica > Balearica regulorum. The sequence continues at coordinate 94,553,417 of NC_046185.1, forward strand.
TGTCTGAAGAGAAAAGAAAGATCAACAGAAAATCTCTAAAGAGCAAATTTGACATTATTCACACTTTGAAAATCAGAAATGCCAAGGCTACTTGTCACAAGGATATAGGAACTTTGCAGTATGGACAGTGATGGGAATCTCTACTAGATATTTCTCAAGTAACTCTATACATAGCAAAAATATAAAAAAGCCAGTGTGAAAGGAGTCTTAGTAACAAATGATCTACACCAGGCTGGATTTGAAAGGGTTTTTTTAACAATTAATTCTTTGGTTAGATTTGTAAGAAGAACAACAGATATGTCCTCTAACCCACTTGCAGTTGTAAATTAAATTCAAATATGCTTTCTGAGCAAAATCATGTATTGTGGTAGCAGTGTGGGCTTCCGTGGCATTGTTAGTGAATCCTGAAGTGTAACTGAGTTGCTCTAGAATTTAATGGACTATGTTCCTGAGATCAGAACAACTATCATCTCCTATTTAAGATGCCACAGTCTAAAGTGAAATGGAAAAAAATATCTGGAACTTTTATCCCTCAAATCACATTTGGAAAAAAATGAACTTCTGTTGATGATGATGATGATGATGGTGATGATGATGACAATGATGATAATAATAAGTAGCATTTATCTTTGGATTGAAAAGATAAAGTGAATTTCATGCAATTTAAAGGAGACTAACAGCCAGTTGCAAAAGCCAGGAAACAAAAATGGAGCCTTAAGGAGCCAATGAGGTCCTCAAAACTTAGAATTGCCTGAAAACTCTATTCATGATGAAATTTGACTGGGACTATTAATCTCTGAATGGAATTCAAAGCGGACCAATCTTAGTCTTTTTTACATCTCTAATTACTACTGTCACTAATGGAAAAACTGTAGAGATACATTCACTTGATCCGGTTGCCTGCAGGAGAAAAGAGAGGAGAACAAATTTAAACAAAATCAACATGAATCTAGATTACAGGATTTGTTTCCTAAGTGGCAGGAACTCAGAATTAGTACCAGAAAAGACAAGGTGATAGAAAAAAGAAAAAAGAAACACCCCAAGAAATTACAAGAATTATCATTAAGCACAGTTGTTGAGATTTCAGATTTTGCATGTTAGTTGAACACTCAGAAATAAATTATGTTGTTGCTTGATTACCAATTGACGATAATCCAAACATGTAAATTTCTTATCCACCTTTACCTTAGTGGACACTTAACAGCCAGAACTTGAAATTCCCTAGAGGCATAGAGTTGTTTTCCCTCTTTTCAGGCATGGGTTTGTTTTCTGAAATAATAGCCATGTGGGGATTTTTTATTTTTGTTTTTACTTTCCCAAAAACATTTATAATTCCCTAACAAGATTTAAATAGAAATTGCATTTTTTCAGCAAGCCTGAATCAGCAGGGCATTAGTTTGCATGTTGAAGACTATTTATAGTGGAGGGAAAAATCTGTGTATGTGCATAGGTGTCTTGCTTTAAGGTTTATGTTCTGCTGAAAACAAAACCTCTTTTCTTTATATCCTAAAACGTGAAACAAATTCTTACCTTGGGCAGCTTTTCAAAACCTAAGGATCCTAAGAGCTATGCAAACACTGTTTTAAATATTTTTCAGTATGTCAGGAATAGCATAGAGGATGGTTATTAATCTTCACCTTCATAAATTCCCTCCATCCCCTGAGATTCCAAATTAGCTGACAGGTTTGAAAATTCTCCTCAGCCAGTTGGGCAGAAAATAAACCTACTTACCTTGTTCACTGCTACATTTTCATCATCAGGAATGTGATTGTGTTTCATGTTACTGAGAAAGTACCCATGATGAAAGCTAGCAAAGACTTCTATGGAACAGAATAAATAAGAAGGTGGAAAGCAGACTTTGAAAATATATATATATTTATCTTCAGTAACTATTGCATTGTTTTATCTTTGTTGAGGACATACTTACAGCTGTTCTCCCCTTCAACTTTCTGTAAGTGAACGAGTATTGTATTTCCTTATGTGACATTTCCATGATAACACCGAACACATATTTTAACTGACCTTAGAATATCAGATAAATGTGAAAGTATTGTAACCAGTTCTCTTTCATTCCTGTGCCTCTGTTTATTTTATTTTTGCCAGATATTGTTTTCTTCTTACACAATGTAATAGGAATGTGACTGTGACAAATCTGGGTGTGCCTTTGAATAATTTTTCGTGCTGTATTTGGATCTGTCCTCAATATGAAGTTTCTGTACTGTACACAAGGCACTGGACACGTGACTTTCAGGTCTTGAAGTGCATCTTCACCTCCAGCTAGGTGACAGACACATATAGACGAACACCTGGGTTAACCACCTGTGGATGAGAGTATCCCACAATGGAGTAGTACCTTCATTAATACCCCCACTGTTTTTTAAACTCATTTCTATAAGTCAGGTTATTTGAGCTGAGATACTCTCTCAGAGATGATTGTGTCAGTTGTTAGAGGTTGCCTGTCTTTGGGGGTGGGGGGAGAATTGTGAGAAGCCATTTGATGACTATCGGCATGACTATGTTATTCCTGCATATCCCTATGAAGTGGATTAGTTCCAGCTGGACCTTAACCAAAATTGAACTAAATATGTGCTTAGTCTCTTTGGTGTTTGTAAAATCCCTTTTTCTCTCATGCTTTATTCCAACTGCTAAATAAAAATGCCTTCTTTTAAGAGAGCTGTTTGTCAATATCAAAAGAAAAAACAGGTGCCTGAAACCAGTCAGATCTGCAGGATGATAGGCACTAGTATACACAAGATAGCGCTTGCCTCCTGACTGAAAATAAAAGAAAAGCAAGATTGCACACAAACACAGCCCAGGATCAGACAAGTCAGAGAGGAGCCAGAGGTGAAGTCACTCATGTAACATTGAAAACGACATGTTAGGATTCTGGTAAAAGCTGATACTGACTCCGCTGCCTACTCTCACACTTACAACTCTCTGCAAAAAATCCAAACTTTTGAGTTTATCAATCACCCCTTGAATACATATGCATTCTCTGCCCAATAATGACTGCTTCTCTTTAGCAAAATTATTTCTGCTGACTCTTAAAAGTTGCTTCATAAAGTTTTGACCCTTTGAAGACAATGTGAGTTTTATCACCTGGCTAATGGAGCATGTCCATAAAGCATAAAAATTCTGTTTTTTCTTACATGCAACTTACTGATGATTTTCTTTGGTATGTTTCAAGTATATTCAAGAACAAGTAATGTAAAGAATAGGATCTGAAGTAGGCTTTAGCCTTGGCTTCTCCTGTTTCATGTAGAAGCAGGGAAGTTTCTTCTGTGACGCCATCTCCAGTTTCCTTGACGTGTTCCACATGACAGATTCCCTGAAATAGCCAGGAAGACGAACAGTCACTGTTCTCTGCTCTGGACTTAGATAATTTAATAGAAATATAACTGATTTGTGGTAGATTTTTGATGGTTGACTTGGGTTTTTTCCTTGCCATCTGCAGAGCTTTGAGTAAAAAGTCTGTTCCCTTGGGAAGTACCAGTGTCCCAGCATTTGTAGGCGTAGAAAATCCTTCATTGCACTTTATAACCACTTCCATATACAGAAACAGTAGTTCTGAGGTCTTTTGCAGATATTACTCTTAAGTCTTCATCTTGTCTGAGCCTTGAACTATTGCAGTCAAATTAGTTAGAGCAGCCTTTATAGGTTCAAAAGATACAGACAATTACAATACTGTTTTTTCAAATTTTCAGAAATATTCTTCAAATAGTTCCTCTCTGGTATATGTATTATATTGAAAAAAATTAACACTATGATGTGATATATACAGATGTTATCTTCCACATTCATTTGGGATCACCTGAATGACTAACTAATAACTATGCTATTTCTGAGCAATGGAATCATCCCACATTTATTTTCAAAAATCTTTATACTGTGTAGTTTTTATGCATGCCTGTGCTGATCTGAGATTGTATCTTTGGGGACTGCATTACATGCTATGTTACACTGGTTTTATTATAGCCAATACAGATAGTAATGCCTACAGTTAACGTTGCTCGACACTTTCTAGTATAAGACACTTTACATTGTTATCTTTGCTGAGTAAACCATTTGGATTACAACTTTTCGATATATGCCTCTTGGTGAATTCTTTAAAAGAATATTACACCTGAAAAGATTCAGTTTGTGGTTGGGTTCCCCCCCCCCCCCCCCCCCCCCCCCAAACAATGTTCAGGAAAAATATGTTCTTCTTTGAATAGCTTTTGTAGTTTCTCATTATTGGGATGTGCCACCAATACAACTTGACAGCTGCTTGATTTCTTGAGGAAGTACTCACTGGAGTATCTTCCTATCTCCTTTACTCATTTCTTTTCCTTACTGCTGCACAGTGATACAAGGGTATGATTACAGAAGGTAGATGTAGGGAAATTTTAACAGCAAGAGTTCATTCAGCATTTTTGGGATTTCAGTGAGCCAAGCTGACATAAATACAACAACATGGTTGGCATTTAGTTACTTTTTCATTTTGATTAGACATGACTTTAGAACATTTTGGTTTATTAACTTTTTTGTTGTTTTTAAGAATAATGAATATTATGCTGCAACATAAAATTATTAATGCCAAAATAAAAGATAGCTATTGTGACTGTGTTAATGCTTGACCTTCTAGAGGAAAAGTCATTCTCCGTTGCATTGCTGTAGAAAGACTGATAGAAACATATTCATGCCCTGCTAAAACACAATCTCCTTGTGTGAGGACAATGAACACAGTTCAAGATGACATAGAGGCTTGACGACGAAACCTAGTAAAGCGTTTACTAGTGAATTACCCTTGTCTATTGACAGCAAAACTTGAATAACGATACCAAAAGATTGCCAGCTAGCAGCTGCTAAAATTTAACAGCAAATCCAGTAGAATTCAGCCTATCCTAATACAGGCAAACTTCTGGAACAAGGCCTTTTGTTCCAGTGCCGCCAGTCTAAACAACAAGGCTATTGACTGCATGTGCCAGCCTTTGTTAGTGGGGGCTACCTGAAAAGATTAAAATTGCATGAATCTGCAATTTTAGATCCATTAATTCTCAGCTGCAAAACCTCCATGTGTGAACTGACCCAAAAGGAGTGGTCACGTTGACTCAAGCTTCGATGTTAAAGGATCATTTTGTCATGGTCTATCCCTAGGAAATACATTTATTTCCAATGGCAGTGCTGAATAAGTCTCAAGAAGCCATAGTATAGTTTTGATGTTTCTTATTGCCACAATTATTGCAAAAGGTCATTAATTCATCTATGGACCACCAGACAAATCAGTAAGCCCTACAGACAACTTCAGAGAAAGATAAGGAAACAAAATGAAAAGCATTGAGACCACTTCCTCTTCCACTTTGTCACACTTTTACTAAGCTGTATACTGACATGAACACGCTTCCCCAGAAAGGAACCGTTCGCAAACCACCTTCAAGCAAAGACATTAATTTTCTCACTAAAGATTTCTTACCTTTGCACCCCTTTATTTACAGAAGAGAACACGCTTTTTTGTTCAGGCCATATTGAATCCACAGTCAAATCTGCAGTCTAATGATGAATCAAGCAGACATTTTATTTTCCCTTCCTCATGCTGAAAGGCAGTTTGCACAGATTTGTGAAAAGTTTTTCAAGCACCAAGCCTAAGTGATTAGCATTTTTTTATATAGGAGTAAAACTTTTGGTAAGAGGTACTGGTAAAACTAGGTTAGACTGCAGTGGATTGGATAAACCTACTGATTACAGAAAGTCTATAATTAAATCCACTGTGTAGAAAACCTTCATCTGGACAGTCAAGGGAAATCAAGCACTGGATCCCACATATCTACACCTATATTCCCAGAACTGAGGGGAAGCTGCAGGGCCTGTTGAATTCCAAAAGGCAGGCACAGAACCAGGTGATCAGATCTAAGTAGATATTCCCATGAATGTTTGTTTCTTCATCATCTTCTTCAGAAGATATGTTGCAGTCCTATGAACTGGAGGAAAAAAAGGATTGCAACCTGCAACATTCTGCCAGCAACCCTAGCTGAGACATCACAACAGTATTTGATATTCTGACATGACTATGTTAAAGTAAAATTACTCTTCTGGTCACAGAAAAATACAGGGTTGAATCATGAAACTGAAAGAAAAACATAGATCTTTGACCCATTTCTGATCTTCAAAAACTCAACTGTTAGATAAAAAAGTTCATATTCTTTATTCCTAATAATACATTTCTATTGCTCTAGAAGATAGCTTTTCTCTGCATTTTCAGTTTTCCCTTTTTCTGTTATTGAAGAAGATAGCTTTATATTTTTCTCATATGAATGGAAAAAATTAGGGCTTTTAGTCTTTCTACAATTATCAGAAGGAATACCCTGTTCTTTCTCTATATCTACAAATGTCCTTATCACAGATAACAGCTAACAGTTTACCACTCAAACTAACATTCTCTTCACTTAACAACACTGGTTATAGGATTTTGAAAAGACTTCATATGTCATGCTGAGAAAAAAAATGCTGGAGATTTTTAAACTCTGGAAAAGTCGACCTGTAAATACTATACTCATAACCAGGAAAAAAAAAAAAAGTTCTCTATGAACAAATATCCTATATTGCAATATCTACTTCATTAAAAATCTGTAGGGCTGTCTGTATTCTCTACAAAAAAACAGAATTTCAGCTGTCTCTATTCTCCACGTACTTACTCACTCTAAAACTGTATTTAGTCATGAGAAGGTAAATTACGGATCCCAGAGAAAAGCAAAGAATGGCTGTCTTTCAGACATGGTACCTATGTTTACATCAGTTCTCAATCTACTACTTTCTTAGCTTATGATACCTTCTTCCAAGAATTGAAGAGGACATTCCCTAATTTAATTTTCAGGTAATACACTCTTCATAGTGATCGTTACATTGACTATGAGAATGAGCAAACTGTTGTGGCTGATCAGCCATTTAAAGTGTTCTGTACGGATAAAATTATCCTTCAGCTTCACTCCATGCTCTCATCCTAACCCAACTATTAAGCTAGGATTTTGTTTTCTTAGTTGTTTTATAAACCAGTTCTCATCCTCACCAAGGCAAGGGAGGCTACATTCCAGTGGTAAGACAGGACAGCGCTACTTTGAATAGAGCCAAGGAGTTCAAGGAAGTAGCTAATTTTTTTTATCTCTGATGTGGATATAAACATCTCAACTCTGCTGGTGACCAACAGGGTGAGCTGAAATGGCAAGCAATGTTTTTATTTTAGATTTCCAGTTTGAGGCTTCTAAACATAAACTTTTTAAAAGTTAGGTAATACTCGTACACCTTCACTGTCTATGTGTGTTCTCCAATCAGCTATTTGCATTGCTTCTTCCATGGAGCTTTTGCCTCATTCAAGGCACAGAGCGTCTTCTAGGAGTAAATCAGGGATGTATAGCAGACAGATTTACCAGGGCTGTAAAGAGACATTAATCTCATCTCTGTTACCATTGACTGCACGGCTTCCGTAGTCAGGGCTAACTATGTCTGTTTCTGTGTAATGATGGAAGCTGTTGTATTTAGGATTGCAGTCTCATGTGTTGTAGAACTAGAAAGGTGGGTGGTGAAAGAGGCAGGAGAATGTAGAAAGAGAAAAGCAGGTCCTATAGTTAAAATATGCATTTTGTCCTATGAGATTATAATTTAGTCCTACTTCTGTCACAGAGCTTCCACTTGATACTAAGCAAGTCATTGAAAACATAGTAGTCATGGATGGCTTCTATATATATCTTTGGAAACTCAATTCAAGATGTTGGGTACCCAGCTGGAGTTACAGAAGCATCTAGTATTTACACCTGTAACAAATATCTATAAGAATGCTACTTTTAAAATAAAAGGTACTATATTCTCTTAGGTACTTAAATCTAGGCCTCTTTAATAGAACAGCAGAAATCAGTGGACATCTCTGACAATATTTACTTTAATTTCGTGTCTGAGTTCTACATGGGTAGAGGATGGATAACAATATAAACTCCTTTCACAGGCAGATTGTGAAGAAAAATTAATGGCTGTTAAAAGAAATTAGTACATTAGGTCTATTGTTGAAGTCTACAAGGAAACAGCAAAGTATCTGCCAGCATTCTTTGAAAGCAAGAATTTGGGGAAAGAAACTATATCCTTATCAATACAGAGCTAGATATGATGATGTCAGTCCACAAAAATTACCAAGAATCTATTACTATAAGCATATTTATCATTCTTTTCTTCAGTTATTTAAATCTGATTATGTTACTGTCTTAATCTAATCTAGAAGTCAATGTTTTGCAGATCAATGAAAGTAATCTCTTAGTTTAGAGAATTAGGAGGCTCTTCTAGATTTTCAAGTAAAGAATTGTGTTTAACAGTTGTTCCTTCAGGTGATCCCATTTTCCTCAACATGTCACAGAACTAAACCCTTCTTTCTGCCTGAAATGACCTCAGTTCAAACTGCCCCCACTACAAAATGGGAAACAGTTCTCAGCTCTGTGTTGGAAGTATAGATACAGATTGCAAGTAATGCTTTTTTCCTAGCATTTTTTGTTTCTTCTTCTTTAACTTAAGCATCTCAGACCACTTAGAAGACAAGAGACTGAGATGGAGATGAGGAAGAGGTGAGGAAAGGAAGAGGGACAGAAATTACAGAGAATACCAGAGTGCAAGGATGAGCCACATCCTAGGTGTTAAGGTGAGGACAAAGAAGTAGAGGATCAAAGTAGGAAAAAAAAAAAATTAGGTGCAAAGGGATATTACGTATTTCATATCTAATCTGTCAACATAGTTTGGCCAGTCTGGAGTTTTAAATTACCCAGGTGTCTTAGATCAAGAAAGTCTGGATCACAGAAACATGAGTAGGATTACTTCACCTTTCTTTAGGCAGTTGCAGAATAGGTGCCAGACTTCCAATCAGTAAAAATCCAGTCAAGAAAGTAAATCAAATTTAGACTTCAAGTCATCTGACCAGACATAGGCATCTACTTTAGGATGAGATGAAGCATGCCGTGAATTCCGTTGACTACACTGACTAGCTTTTTGTTGGCTGTGAAAAAGTAGCATTGGATGATTTAATCAGATGTTAATGCCTACAGCGTAGACCATCACATTTAGCCATATCAATTGCACCTTTTGAAATCCTTTAGCTAATCACTGACTGTATCTCAACTACTAAATGCTTCATTTCCAAGCCCTACTCCCCACTGTCACTAACAGGCAGTTAATCACCTTAATATAACCAATCACAAGTTACTGATAGTCGCTTTATTATCAAGAGTTATGATCTTGTGGATAAATATCTGCTTATCAAATATGGCTGCGATCCCTTGGGTAGAGCAAATCCTGGAGATGTAGACCCATTCCCATCTAATACAGATCTCTGTGATATTTTCAGTACTGGCAACTTCCAGCCAGCTGCGGCCTACCACCAAAACTATTTCAAATTCAGCTATTCCAGCACCCATGAAGATCTTTATAGATATTACAATGGTACGCAGTGAGGTCAAAATGGAGTTGACTTTTCAAATGAACTTGATTCCATGATCTGTACCTTGCCCATAAATTAGAACATTCTTCATTCTGCTAAACAGAAGAATGACTGTCCTCCTGACTTTACCAGTACTGCCGTTATAGGCAGTTGTCCAGTTTAAACTGGAAGCACTGTATGTGTATGGTAACACTTCCTTCCGGGCTGACATTGTCTGATTCTTTCCAAAGCTGGATTAACTGAGGCTGTTTCAAGCACCTCTAAAAACATTTGCTGCCACTGTTAAAACTCAAACTGGCCTGGCTTTCCGCTCTTCCTGGACTGCTCCGTTGCTGTATTCCATACAACTTCTCTACTAGAAACATTTATATGCAGTGTTAGTAAAGCCATTTAGGAAGCTGGCAGGAAGATTGGTTTCAGCAACCAAAATATTGATACAAAATTGACACATCCTGCCTCAATGAGGAAAGTATGAAACACCTTCAGAAATAAGAAGGAAATGGTGATCTCAACAATTCACCATACAACTTTTGGACAACTTGGTTTTTTCTAGAGAAAGCAAGATGAGAGCAAGCTATCATGGAACTTGGTGTAGCAAAATCTAACTGCAAAACCTGGGCAGCGGTCACAAAATCTGGTACCTCTCAGATGCTTGAACCATAGCACTATCGCATGGTATTTTTTAATAGTATGGCTGATTCTCCTGAAAAATCTTATAAACCAACGAGGACAAAAGGTTAGAACAGAAGGCAAAGAAGAGTTAATGGCAATGCAAGCAATGAATATGCGTAAAAGAAGAACTTCTTTCACTGAAGATGAAATGTGGAGTGTGACTGAAACATTAAAAATTAGTAATAACTCTGAGCTTTTGTTTTTTCCTTGAAGTACTAAAAATAGAACAGTGCTGATGAACTGTGTTTCTTTTCAGTTATCCAGAAGAGCAAAACACCTAAGACCTGATTTACTGCAATGGTAAGACTCCTAGTACAAACTAAGATGTCCTATTCTTATGCCTTGCAAGGCAAAGTAACATCTTCAGCAACCACTGTTGCCACCTCCTTGTTAAAACATGAGTATCAATTACTTCAAAAGATTGTCCTTCAAAGGGTGGCTACAACAGTGATGGTATGCTTGAGTACAGCTCAAAAAGGATTCAGACCACACTTTAGGGACTGTAATTAAATGCTCACCTCTAGAAGGCAGTCGCAGAGTTCCTAGATCTTAACCGTTTCCATTTCATACACAGGCCTATCCTTCTGTCAATGTTCCTGTTACCGAGCAAAACCCTTTTTCATCACTTAGATTCAGGCTAGCTCTTGAAGATCTCAAGAAGTGGTTTAAATACAGATCAGTTCTAACTTTTTCATAGACTAATTAGGAAGGTATGGAATGTATGAAAGTTGTTAGATGTTTTATCTGCATAAATGATGTCCATTTAGCAGCTCAGCACAAGCATTTAAGTTATCCAGAAGAAGGATGCTGACTTAGGAGACATGATGTATTTGTCACAAAAAATGGGCAGGTTAACCAAGTCTGAGAAAGGAATCTCCAGCTCTTTCCACATAAATCATCCAAAGCCCAGAAATGGATCAACGTTTTCCAAATGGGTACCTGCTGGATGATGGTCCAAAAACTTGTTTATCAAAGTAGAACGTTGAGAAGTTTCTTGGCCTTCCAGAAGCATTTTTGAAAGACTTGGGGGGGTGGGGGGGGGTGGGGGGGGGGAGAAGAAAAAAAGAGGTAAAGATCAAAAATTAGTTGAGTCATTGGCTTGGCTGATTACACAAATATGGTGAACTCTGTTTAACTTGTGCTGTTCTGCAGCAGCGTATGGCTTCCTGGTGTGTTATGGAACAAGAAACACTCCTGACACTGGTTTTATCCCCCACTTCAGCTCTTATGAGATCAGAAACACCATCTTGCAGCATTCACTCTTGAAGGAGTAACTCATCACATCTACATTGCGCAACAATGCCTTCAATTAGTCAAGTTAATGGTTTACTATACGGCACCTTATTTGCACAATTTCCTGTGAAGTACGCTCAGATGACATATGAGGTGACAAGAACAAGTTGTGTCGTATAACTAACACTCTAAGCCAACAACTCAGTAGCTTTCTGGTGACCCATCATGCCAGGGAGGCCTTGGTGGGGCCTTCCCGATTTTGCGAACACGGTCAGTTGGGCAATGTAAAGCCACGTATGTGCCTTTGGCAACCATCATTGAGGGCTGCTCGGTTCCCGTGTGGATTTGCCCATGTCCTTCACTCTTTGATGGCAAAGGCATTCAGCAGAGTTAAGTCTGGACAGGAAAAATGCATGTGGACGCATTACAAGGTCGCTTAGGCAGGCGGTGGTGGTTGAGTAGGGCAAGGGACTGGGAACTGGCCGGAACCCATGGAGGAGCCGGGCTGGGAAGGCCGTGGGGTCCGGACAAGGCGTGGTGGGGGCGCGGAGAGGGACGAGCGCGGGGGCTGCGGGGTCAGAAGCGTGGGGGGGCTCAGGGAAGCGACGAGGGCTCCGCACGTGCGTGGGCCCCGTGTCCCAGCCCCCCACCTCCACGCCCGCCTCTCCCAACTCCGCGCCCGTCCCGCGGCCCCCCGTTCCCCCGATTCCCCGGGCGCGGCCCCTCCCGCGCCCGGGCGCGCGCCCCGCCGCCCCCCGCGAGCCGCCGGGCTCAGCTGAGCAGACAATGGGAGATCAAAGCGGGGGGGGGGGGAGGAGGAGGAGGAGGAGGAGGAGGAGGAGGATGGTGCCGGGGGCGGCTGGAGCCGAGGCGGAGTGGTTGCGTGTGGCGCTCTCTCTGCGCTCGATTAGTGTTCCTGGGGAGGGAGAGAGCGAGCGAGCGGGGGACGGAGGGGTGGGGGTGCGGGGCGCCGCCGCCGTGCGCGAGTGCGAGTGAGTGTGTGTGTGTGTGTGTGCGTGCGTGAGAGAGAGAGAGAGTGTGTGTGTGTGTGTGTGTGTGCGTGCGTGCGTGCGTGCCGGCCTGCCGGGGTGTGCGAGAGGCAGCGCGAGGGCGAGAGAGCGAACGCGAGCCGGGAGCAAGCGAGTTGCGCAGCTGCCGTGCGCGCAGCCCCGCCGCCGCCGCCGCCAGCAGCAGCAGCAGGAGCACCTCACTGGCATTTAGCGAGCGGAGCTGCTAGTTGCGCTGGAGAGAGACGCGCAGGGAGGAGGAAGAAGAAGAGGAGGAGGAGAAGGAGGAGGAGGGGAAGAGGAGGAGGGAGAGGGAGGAGGAGAAGAAGAAGAAGAAGAAGAAGAAAAAGAAGAAGAAGAAGACGAGGAGGAGGAGGAGGAGGAGGAGGAGGGAGAAGAGGAGGAGGAGGAGGCCACACGGACACCAACTGAAACAAAGTATTTCCAAACCAGCACCCAACTCCACCTTGTGAGGCTCCCCAGCATGGCTTCCGAGGAACTCTACGAGGTAACAGCCCCCGAGCGCCGGCCCTGCCCCCGACCCCGCCGGCCACCCCACCCCACCCCACCCGCCTTTTTGTTGCTCTCGGGAGAGCCGGCGGTCTTGTCACCCACTCTTGCTGCGGCTGCCCCTTCCCGCTGGGCCCAGCGCCTGCGTGTGTGTCCCCCCCTGCCCAGCCTGGCCCCCCGCCCCCCCTTCCCTCCCCAGTTTTGCTGGAGGAGGACGGAAATGTGACTGAAAGGAGGAGACGGCAAAGTGTTACCCGTGGCCTGCGCTTCCCCCCCCCCCCCGCCCCACGTTCACACTACACTTTGACTCCAGAAGGAGAAGCGGGGGGGTGGTGGGTGCTGAATGGTGGGGAGCAGCGCTGACAGCCGCGACTTGCTCCGGGAGTGAGCACGCCGAAGTGCGAGCCCGGCGGTGTGCAAAAATGTGTGCAAAGCCGAGTTATTGCATGTGTCCGGGGGGGGTGGGGGGGGGAAGCAGAGGGGCTTTCCTCCTGGATTTGTGTCTGTACCAAAGTCCTGTGCTACCATCCTGTGCCTTGGTCATGCAGTAAGCTGCGGTGATGCAAAATATTAAAATTTAAACTCTTCGGCTCTTCGTGCTCTAACGATACGGTTAAGGTTGCGAGGGAAGCCAAAAAGATTCAAAGTTAAGGCTCTGACACGCCATCCTTCACTCGTCGCTTGGGAGGTGGTCAAAGGGTGTGCTGACGGGAGAGGAAGGTTTTGGGGTGAAGAAGGGAATGAGGTGACAGCCTAACTTTGAATTTCCTGTCTTATGTGTGGCAATTTCACATCCTTGCCCTTAATTGAAAAGCATTATGGTTCTCTTGGATTTAACTTCCTTGTTTTTATTTTTGCAAGAAGTCATCCCTGGGAGTGAAAAGCCGTTGTTGTTTTGGAGCCATTCTTGTCTTTTGGGTAAAGAAGTGGCCACCCAAAACCAAAAATGCTTTTATCTCATAGTTAATAGGCGTTCAGGCAGTGTTTTATACAAAAATATTTATATCCAGAGGCTGGAAGGCTAAGGTCAAAGGGAGACAGACAGCCTTCAGGACACTTGACAGAAGAAGATGTCTTACTGTACTGTTGGTGCACGTGTGTCTCCCGTTAATGGAGTTAGATCTGTGCTGCCGTGGGTGAGCAGACCCCGTAGAAGCCAGTGAAAGGTGCCCCGGGGTGGGCTTATGTTTTAAGCAAGTTGATTGCCGAGTGGAGATGCTGAACTGATAGACTAGAAGACTGAAGGCCTGTATTCTCAAGACAGATAAAATGGTTAATTGCTTTGGCAAGTCTCCCCATCCTCATAATGTGGCTTAAGCCAATCTTGAAGGGATCATCCCTGGAAGTAGGAGAGAAATTTAGGAACCACTCTGCATGTGAAAGAATTGCCAAAAACTTGCTTTGACTTCGGAAAAAGTTCTGTCGGATTTGTGGAGTTGGGCCCATAGACTGTGCTGTGGCCAATACTTGCTCTTTGTGCGTCACTGTCTTTGATCAAAGATGGACCATGGGATATCAGTTTCGATAGGCATAAAAAATGACCAGAAAAGTTCTATTTGCTGGGCTTTGGACTGAGTTTAAGAGTGATCACTGCTCATTATTCTTCTTGGTTGTCTTAAGTTGTGTTTGAACTGTTGACTTGTGCGAAAGGCTCAGTAGTCTGTTGAGCGTGGCCGTTCTCACTGGGCAGGCAGCATGTGATGTCCGTCGGGCAAAAGCCTCTTTTGCAAAATGCTTGAAGTGATAAACTACTTTTTTATTTTAAAAATCAGACACATTCTTTAATTGTGTAAGTGCAAAGTTTATCTGAGACGCTGAAATTGTTAATGCTTTTGGACTCGGATGTGGTCAAGCTGTCTCTTGCAATTTTTTTTTTTTTTCTAAATTGCTGTTCATTTTTCACAAGTTTTATCTTGTAATGAAATTTATAGCCATGCCTGAAAATCATAAAATAAATAATTTAAATATAGTGAACACTAATTTGGGAAGTACATAACTGCAAGTTGACCTGAAATGTTGAGTATTAGGTAATTTAAACCCTTCTGTGAACTGCTCATGTTATTGACTGAGGTTTTACTTCTGCTTCATGGGTATTTTTTTTGTAATTCATGCCATACAATTCTTTGAATCTGGCGATTGAAATCCAGTGCTATTTGTTATACTTCCATTTTTCCTTCTGAATCTTGATCTTGTGTCTTGATCAAAAAGAGTGTATAATCTATCTGTGATTGTTAGACTAAGTATGAATGCCAACTAATCCTGCTGATGTGTCTCATGGTTCTTCCAAAATACAAATGAGAAATCCTCTTATAAACAATAAAAATGAAGGTAAGTTACTTTTTTTTTTTAAGAAAAAATATTTATGGATTCACTTGTTTGTGGGATGATTTTAGTTTTACTCTGGATACCATCTCTGGAGGGAAGGAGCCAATCTATAGGCCAATGATTTGGAATTCAAAGATTGAAGCCTTTAAATACGCTAAATAACGTTTAAATAATGGACTGGAAAGATGACTTTGTTGGGCTGGCTGTATATCCTGTATGTCATTTGCTTCTGAGCATTTTAGAGGTTATGGTAATGATTGCCTGCTTTTTCTGAGGGGGAGAAAATCTGAAGAAAATATGAAACTTACTGAAAAATGTTGAAGAGAGTCTTTTTTCTAGATGGAAAGTGAAACAAATAGTAATATCGCCAACCTCTGTGGGTGAGGTGAATAACATAGTTTTTCTGTTTGTAAGTTTGATTCTTCAAGTGACAACATGTTAGTGAGGTGGACAGACATGGAGAAACTGGTGAACAAGACACGTAAAGGAAAACATATGAAAAGGTGCTGTCAGGGTTTTTTTTCCCCAAAATTTGTTTCAATGTGTGTTGACATCTTACGGCATCTTTCTTTGTGGATGCCTGCTGCTGTCTGCATTATTGTGGTTTTCGGAAAGATCTTTGTACAGCTGCTTGAGCAAATAGTAGGGTTACTTTCTTTTACACTGTGATCAGTTTGCTTTGCTTTACTGACTGATTCCTACCCATTGAAAGATTGTTGATTGCTCTCATTGTCTTCACGGACGTAATTAGAAGTAGGGTACCCACCTCATTTAGAAAGTTCATCGGGAAGCAAACTATGTTTGCTCTCTCTGCAGTTGAATCAGTCGACCTCCTCTGGCAGACCGTGGCAATGATGTCTGGGATTGAAGTCATCCTGCGTTGTGGTTGGCATGACAAATTTGTTTGATGAAATGTGGAAGGGATCCCATAAAAGTACTCCCCAGAACAACTGCGTGTTAGCCAGCAGGTCAGAAGTAACAAATGGTGGTTGGTAGACAAATACTAAAGCTGTGCTGAGTTTGGAAGAGTCTCTTTCTTATAAAACTTAATAACTCCTCTTGTACTAATTGTGGTGGAAATATATTGAAGTTCTCTGCTTGTTGGAGGTTGTATCTAATCAAATGACCAAGCATTTCCATCTTTTCTCTGAGAATTACTGGTGCGGCTGATGGTGTACATGGCCCACTGGATCTATTTGCGTAACTGTAGTTAGGCTTGGACCGTGATTGCTACTCATATCAAAACAGTTTTACTGGGTTTGGCCAAGAAGTAAACAAAACAGTTTGTGTGAGCTTTGCAAGTGCACCTGTGCATTGGTGTCTTTTCTTCACTCTGTATTTCACTTTGACATTGCTCATAAACCTAGGGTTTTAAGGTGACTTAATCGATTTCCATTAAAATATTACAGGTTAACATATTTAAAGTCCTGTAGTCCAACATGATACATTTTTGTATGTTTTATAGAATGGAAAAATGCCTTTTTTTTTTTAATTCTTCAAGTGTCTTATAAAATACATATGCATTTTTTTCATCCCTGTGTCTAGTATTCTCAAGGTGATACTTCACTTTCAATGATGATTCAGTATTTTTGGTTTTATTTTTAGAACTAAAGTCTTTGACATTAAATTATACAGATACAGTGAAATTACAAACCGAAACTAATTTCAGGAGCAACTGGCAGAAGTTCTGTGGCCTTGCATTAGGCTATACATCAAGTTTGATCACCTAATAAGTAAGACCCAAAGACACGCATTCCATGAAAATTTAAACTTTGTGTATACAATAGTGGCCACAAGTCAAAAAAAGTGATCCTGTGGGCTGTTCTTCAGCTACTGTGCTAGTTTTTTAAATGATAGAGTATAGAAAACTGAAGGAGAAATGCTGTCATTTAGTTGAAAATTTGATACTGCATGGGAATTGCCCACTTAAAATCAAAGTTTTTCTCACAGCCCTAGTAACACTGCAGCGACCAGATCTTCATCATGTTTTGTGTGCATTTACTGGAAAGTTTAAACATTTGTTTTGCCTAAGTTAACTGAAAGGGTAAACCCATTATCTATAGTATGCAGCTTGGAGTTTGTTGTAATTTCTTATGGCTATTTGATGAAAAATCGCTATTAACAACAGATTAGAATTGCCTGTTTGGGCAATAGCCATTTTCCCCCATTGAAATGGGTTGGTTTTATTCAACCTGTGTTGCAGGAAGTCCAAAATATCTTCGGATCTGTCTTCTGTTGCTTGTTTCTGCTGTGCTGATTCCTAAGATCTTGGTTAAACATCAGTGACATTTGCTCATGAAGGGGGTCTTACAGTCATTGAGCTGTAATGCTTGAATCTTTCCGATTTTATTTTGACAAGTGGTGCAAATGTTTTTGCTTGTTTCGGAAGAGGTAAAAGACTAAGACTTGCTTGACTAACCCTAGCCAACTAAACAAGACTAGGAATTTTCATCAGACCTGTTTGTGTTGCTTCCACCCCTTAGGAACTGTACATCTGACTTAAAATAGAATTGATGATTAGCTGTTCATCCCCCTTTGGTGACTCTCACTTCTTTAAACCAGAGCACTAATGCAAGAGCACTGCAGGAATGGAGACACCACGTTTAGTGCAAGAAACTCTGTTCTTTTCCGTGCCCCTTGCCTCACTGCTTTTTGCCAGCTTGAGTTCTCTCTCTTCTCCTGTCCTAGAGCTCTAGACAGAACCGAGGAGGTTTGGTGCCCAGGGGAAACGCTTGAGCCCCCGGGGCCTCCCCCGGTGCGCCCTGCCCTCTGCGGTGCCCCTGGCCTGGCGGGGCTCTGGTGGCTGCTCCCGGAGTTCCAACTCCCGCGGCTAAAGGAGTGAAGTTCTGCCTGGGTCCTCTGTGGGATCGTGAACGATTCACAGATCAGGAGATGGTTTAGCAGTTTTTATGCACAAGACTGTTTTGTACATACATGTATATGTAATAGGCATATTACGATTTTTTTTTTTTTTTTCTATGTAACTTGGTTTGAATTGCCCGTGTCCACCAGAGACAAAAAGAATGGGAGGGCGAGGAAGCAGGAGAGGGGGAGAGATGCCCCATCCACAAAGCATGTAAGGTTCTTATAATTTTTACCTTCACAGTCTCTGACAGCAGACTGTGATTTTATTTCTTGATTTTTTTGGTCAATTGAAGATTGGCTAATGTGTTGCCAGTCACATTTAGAGTTACAGAATAATTACTTCCACCTTACAACACTATACTATCGCAGAAGGTTGCTTCCGCTATGCGAGAGGTTCAGTACCTCTTGAATGAGGATAAATTATTAGACACAAAGAACTTAACGAGACACGCCACAGCTCCTTGTTCCTCTGGAAGGTTGGTGTAGCTGGAGCAGCGTCAGCGATGCCGTGTCCCTCTCTGACTTCTCAGTAGGTGCAGCTTCATTTCTTCCTGACTGCTGCAGCGTGTCTGACCTGTGCCAAAGCAGTAGAAAAAAATAGTTACTAACACTTGCGGTTTCATCTCTCTCTGAGAAATACTCCACGCTTGCAAACGCCACTTAATTTGATACAAAGCTTTGACAAGCAGAATGACTTCTTAAATATGTGCTAACTGGATGTGCAGATCTGTTGGATATAACTGATATGCGGGCCTATAATGGCACTCTTACTCTTCTGTAATAAACTCCAAATCTGGTGTTACTGGGCAATGTATTATTTTGGGGTATCTGTTGGAAGCATGAGCTCCACAGACCGTATTGGCAAGGTGAAGAGGGATGCACAAGTCTCTCCCTGTTAACTACTTCTGTGTTTTTGAGGTTTTGGATGGCTGGATGGCATGTGATGAACTTATTTGTCAACAAATACAGGGTTGTTGGGGTTTTTTATTTTGTTTATCTTTGAGGAAAACATTAATAATTTTCATATTAAATGTACTGTGTGCTTTCTCTGACAGTATATTGTTAGTCCACAAAATATCTTAAAAATGAAAGTTCTGTATTTTTCATTATGCAATGTATTCTCCAAAGCCGTAGTATCTCTCTAAGAAGAGCTTTTATTTTTCTAATTTTTGATGGGCTTTTTATATTTACACGCAAGAATTTTGTGTTCTTTGAAATAATTTCTTTGAACTTCTCTCCATATAACCATAGATTTGCATTTTAAAATTATTTTGAAGCCACTTTGCTAGCATAAAATGCAAAATGAAGCAACTATTTACTAAATATCTTTTAACTATATATTTGTTTCATTGAATAATGAAACAAAGTAACTACTGTAACAGTTGTGATTCTTCAGTGAGGCTTCACATTTTATAATCACACTGCATAAAATAAATGAGTACAGCTCTGATCAAATCTCACTTCTTGGCCATGTTATGTCTGATGGTTTGTTTGTTTCATTTTTTTGGTGGGGAAAGATAAGGTATGTGTTTTAAGTGGCCTAACCACATTTGTAGTTGTGCCTCTCCAACTCTTCTGCCCCCACAGTTTCTGAAAGCTTCACAGCTTTTAAGTAAATTAAGTCTTAATGTTCAATCTTTGCTGATTTTCGTAGTAGCATCTGAAAACTCAAAATCCAGGGTTTTATTGAGCATCCTGGATGAACACGGAAGGAAGGAGATGTACTTTTTTCTTTCTCTCTCTTTTTTTTTTTTTAAATTGACTTTGTGTCAATTTGTATTTTTTCTAAAAGTGATTTTGCAAAGATATTTAAATACCTCTCTAAGATCTCCACTTCCTGTAAAACACTGGCTTATGGAAATGTACTTGGTTTAGGGAATAATAAAATATTTTGCTTTAGTTTTAAGATGCCACAGTTTAAAGCAAGTTATGGGAAGTACGTTGTGATGTATTTATCACAGAAAAATGTTAGATGTACATTTTGTAAATATGTATGTAGAGAAACCATTCAGGTACAATCTTAAGAGTGTTGAATATATCTTAACTCCAAAATACTTCCCTGACACTGTGATGTCTTGAATGTTGTATTCAGTAGGTATTCTGAAGTCTACAGTTTTTGAAGTTCTTTCCACAAAAGGCAGTTCTTCAATGAAACATTGTCTGTATATTGATAATATTTTTGTTACCAGTAACAATGTAATATATGAAGGGTACAAAACGATTTAAAGTAACTTTAGGAAAGTTAGCTGGATTATAGTTTGGCTAGTTGCTAAATCAGGCTTGTTTGTTGTGTTTTGATTTCAGCACCTGATAGTCCCCCATTATATGTATAAAATATAGCTCGTGCTAGCACACTGTGACTCTTCCGTCATATTTTAGTGGCTAGATCACTTACAAGGTTAAAACTAACAGACCTGGGATTGTGTCTCTGAGAAATAATGAGAGTGTAAGGCTATACGTGCTGACAGACAAGGTCCATCTAGTTCGGCATCCTGATTCCTATCACGGGTCCATAATATCTTACCGTAGAGGGAAAAAGTGGGAAACGTGGCACAGCAATAATCACTGGGAGCTTTCATGGCTGGCTTTGTTGAGACCAAGGCAGATTTAAGCCTTGTTTATAAAATGCCAGCAGCATGACCCGAGCTCCCCAGATGTTCAGAGCCCACCTTCATTCCCTGCGCACATCTGCCGGAGGGTCACGGCTGCACGTTCGGGCAAAGACAGGCACATCTGGGGGGGAGAGAGGTGCCTTGTGTGTTTCTGTTGATCCTGGCAGGGCATGATGTAAGCAGGAGTACGGCGTGATTGCCAGGTTGCTCGCTCGTGTTAGCAGGATTGTGTGTCAGACTAAACTTTTATCATTTCTCTTCAGACATTGTTTCTAAACGCTTGCTAGGGTTTTCTTCAAATGGTATAGCTTAAGGTATTTCTACAGGTCTTCTCTGAGTCATAACCATGCTGTTAGTGAACACAGTAAAGTATGAACTTGAACTTTAATTTTCAAAACACCAACTCTGAGCAAAATCTGAAGTCATCAGCAGTGTATGCTCTAAATACCTGCAAAGTCTTTGGTGGAAATGTCATGTGCTTAAGGCCTATATCCCAAAATAAGGTCTAGAGAACTACTTTGCATGAGTAGAGTCCTGGTCTAGAAAACTTAAGAGAGAGGAATACGGCCACAGCATAAAACAAATTGTAATATCAAATTCTAGGAATTAATCTCATTATTTGAAATTAATACTATTTTGTGAGTGTAATTATAAACCATAGTAGATTGTACTGGAGTACAATCTTTCTACAATTGGGAAGATTAATGGAAAACTTTTCCTTAAAGAGAAGAAAAATAAGAGATTTTCTTGCTGTGTAGGCTTTTTGCCATACAGTAACTCTGTACTGTAACTCTTAGATGGTCCCTCATGTTTTCAAGACTGGCACATTTTTTTCTCACTTGTTTGGGTGACAGATAAGGACCAAACTTCATCTTTGATTAACAGTGCTTTCTAAAAACAAAGAAACAGAAAGAAAGTGAAAACAATGATGTTTACATCAGACTGAGAATCTTGAGCTTTTGTTCTTAGTGTACTTTTCTGTGGAATTAAGTCATAAATATAGTTATTCTAAATAGATGTATTCAAAGCAACTGGACAGTCAGTTGAGTGAGCATTTCCAGCTAAACAATTTCTAATGCTTCCTGAAAGTGACGCTGTAGAGCCTCTCCCCCAGGAAGACCGAGGCGTCCGTAGGAAGAGCTCACCACCACCCTTTGCAGCTGAAGGAATAACCAGATGTCCAAACATTCCCCAGGGCAAAGGAAGTTTTTTTAATTAGTACAGTTTTAGAGGAGTCAATCAATTTTCAGTTATGATATAGTAAGGTCAGAAGTTTCAAAGTTAAAATTTAAATTGTCAGTGCACACCAGGTTGTTTATAGTGTACGTACATAGCTAAAGAAGGTTAAAGCCAAGCTTAGAAATTGTTTTCAAGTTTGTTTTTCCCTTTGTCTGGTTCATATGCTTAGTGTTATATAGTTCATGTTTTGATTTGATTATACAAAAGGGTATGTGTTGAGTGGGAGAGGAAACGACACTTGATCTCTATTTCATTTTAATTTGGAAAAAACATCCATAAGACAATGTAATACAGGAGTCTAGGATGAGCTTATTATTATATGACTTTTGAGAAGCATGATTTCCAGAGAATTAACATTGGAAAAAGCTGTATTTTTACCTAGGCCATCAAGGAATGATGATCAATAACAACAAATAATTTTTTTCCCAGATGCCGATGGCAAATAAGGTAGCATCCTGTTTCAAAAGATCCATCAGTGTTTCAGATTGTATTTCACTGGTGTTAGAGGCATCTCTCTTGTATCAGGGCAGCTCCTTAATTGATTTTTTTTTTTCCTCTCTCCCACATTGTACTCATCAGATCTCCTGAGATTTGTGCTTATTTATTTAAACCGCCCAAGAATAAAATATTAGGTTCTGAATGAGAAGATGGAAATTTTTGTATTTAAGGATGCTTCTTTGAGATGTGACATTGTAGGAATGTTACAACACGGAAGGCAGTGGATCAAGCAGTTGTTGATTTGTCAGCTTATGTCCGTGAGTACAGAACCCCCGTTGGATATGAAGGATTACTACTTCACAAATCTTTAAAACCACACAAAGATGGGATCTTGCTCATTTTTTCATCAGCAGGATACAGGTGTCTTAATTGTATGCAAACCGTTCCATGCTTCTCTACTTTCTTATCAGTAAAGATTTAATAGCAGAGTAGTTTGTCTTTTATTAGATTTTTTTTTTTAAAAAATGCTTATTGAGATAAATCATTAAAACATCTTACCTTTAAACCAATTCTTTACAAGGATCAATTTCAATTTTAAGTTCATTTTTGCCCTGAAACTGGTGCGATGCCGAGCAAGCATATTGAATAAGGTAGTGGTTTGGAGGTTATCTCTGCTGCCATTAGTGGCAAAATACGGATTTAGTGAGGAGATAGAATGAGCACTAGCATGGCACATGGTTTCTGTCCCCATGAATGTTAAGTCTTGATCCACCCACAGTGACAGATGAAACTTTACTGTTACTCATTTATACCTATTCCTATGTTATTTTCCTCCATTTATCCAGATAAAATTGTTCTGCTCTAGTTCTTCATACCTTTTGATACTCATGAAAAGCAATCAGTGGTGGACAGCTGTTAAGTTACAGTTAAATAGTGTGAGATAACTTGCACTAAAAAAAATATTATCTTAGTTAATCATTCTTTACTGGTACCGGTCTGTAAAATGGGAAGGTCCTGTCTTTATTACTGTGAGATATTTGAATATATTCAATATTAATTGAATTATAACATTAAAGTTCTTACTCAAGTAATTACCTAGTTTATTCTAAAGAATGTAATCCTCTGCACTTGAACATATATATCTCTAATCAAAGCTATTAAACATAACAAAACTGAATCCATGCATGCACACAAAATAATTTGCTTTATTATGACATTCTTGTTGTCAAGTAAAAATAATGTCCTTTGGCTTCTTTGGTTGTTCATGATGGACATTTTCATAAATAATAGGAATTAATAAGAGTCATTATTCTAACCTATATATATATATATATGTGGTTTTATTCTTTCCATTAGTAAAATAATGCTTTATTTGGTTTGGTTTTTTTACTTTTCTTCTGTACACTTGTTTATATTTGTAAAGCTTGAATTAAGATGTGAATAGAAGTGATTCATTTGGGGGAAGGGATTTTAGATCTTCGTATGCTGAATAAAGTCTTAAAGTATACTGAGATATAGTGAATTATGAGAAGGGGAGGAAGAAAGTAGTGATTGGACTGTGGAACCATGTGATAATTTTATGTTCTACTTTTCACTAAAAGAATGCCCCCTTTTCATTCATTTCTCCCTTTTGTCAAATGTTTGAGCTCTACTTCCCAGCATCTTCCCAATATCTGTCTCTCTCGTTTTCAGTCAAACCACCAAAAGAAAAATCTTTTTCCGTCTGACTTGTTCAGAAAAGGACACTTTCAGTGTGCAATCAGTTGTCTATCGATTGTAATGTAGGGATGATTTTTATTTTTCTGAGCAAGAAACTGGAACTTTGTTATGTAGTAGAAGAAAGGCATATCCTGCTAGAACTGCCTTATCTTTCATAGAAAGATGGGTAGGCAGGGGCTGTTGGGAGCAAACGGAGGATCTCATCATTAGGATACCTGAATACTGTCTTGAAAAATGTAATTCTCTCTCTCTTCTGTCATAGTTAGCCTAGCCCTGAGCATATCACTCAGATATGATTGCTAATCATTTGCTCATCTCCCTGACAAAGTTTGAATCACTGAGCCAATACACTAGCAGAATAAAGCCGTATTTTTTTTTGTTTTTGTTTTTTTTTCCACTCCAAGTATATATTGTCAGAATGTCTTAAAATAAAGTAGAGCAGGCTGATTGAGTCTTATAGAGAGAATGTTGTTTTGTGAGGGTTTCAGGGGTTTTTTGTTTGTTCATTTTTGGGGGATTTTTTTGGTGGGGCTAACTGCAGAGATGTGTTTAACTAGCATGCAGTGTTATGTTTGATATCCTCTGTAATCAGTGATGAGAGTCATCCAGAAGGCCATTCAGACCATCTGAGTGAAATTCCTTTAGAAGGTCATTGGATCAGCAACTTCATCCCCTTTCTCTACAAAGGCTAGGTGGGTTAATTTAGTCAGTTCAGTTAAATATACTTAAATGTGACCTCTTAAGCACTGAGGGTTTTTTCCTTTTTTTCTACCGTCTTCTGAACCTAATGCAGGATAATACCCAACATTTCGTTCATTACAGGCCTTCCCTCAGGACTGGAAACTATGTTAGTAGGTGAATGTTGTTAAGGGATTGTGCTGTTGAGGTATAAAGTGTTTAGGCACAGCACTGAGCTACTGTGGTGTAAGATTTGTTATCTGAGTGACAGTAACTGATTAAGTTATGGTTTTAAACCATAAATGTTGTATTTTACTTCATTTTACCTTAAATCTCAGAAGATGTTTGGTGTTTGGGTGGCAGTGCTTTATTTAGACTTCATTTAGCAGGTCTTTCCTCTGACCACTCAGCTGTTCCTTCCGTGAACCACAAAGGCAGCTTGGCCACATCTTAAGAGGATTGGAAAAATTGATCTGTCATAATTAAAACCAACCAAACAACAATCCCTGGCTCCAAAAATGTTCATTTGGTTGAATCGGTTCCTCAGTCTGTTTCAGTACATGTCCATGCACATATTTGCCAGGAAGACTTGAGCCACCAAGTGATGTCTGCAGAAGAACAGCCTCAGCGAGCGAGCTGCGAGACGGGGTGAAGAACTTTGTGTTTCCTGACAGCATTTGTGTTAGTTTTCTTCTCTTTCCCTTAGTGTTTCTTTCAGTGGGGTGATGTTTAAAAGTTAGTTTTGATAAGGAAGGAGACTATCTGTTCCTTGTCCACTTTCAACAGGGAGTCTGAGGGCTCTGTTCTCTACAGGTTAAGCAAATATAAGTGCTGTGAGCCTTCTTGCCACCGCTGCCCCCTCCAGCAAGCCGCTTATTGTTCCCCCTTCCCTTGCACCGACACTGATTTGTGTCGCTGGGCCAGGTGAATGGTGTTTAAGGAAGCCTGTCTAGCTGAAGGCTGTCGACTGCTTTTGTAGAAATAGTTTTCTGGCAGTTTTCTGGTTGACTCAGGTTGAAATCCAAGAGGTGCTACTTGAAGTAAAGGAGCAGGAATATACGGCGTGGTTGAATGGAGACAGGAGAAAAAACCCAGGTAGATATGGGGGGATGATTGCAACAGTGACTTGGCTCTGTTTAAAGGGGGGAAAAAAAAAAAGAATCCGTCAAACTGCATGTTTAATTTTCAGCTGGATCAACTTGCTGGACTGACTTGCAGTGTGGCTGCACGGCTTCTCACCCTTGGCTTGTGCTGACTCGCCGAGCCCGTGTGCCCGGGCTGCGCCGAGTGATGGGGTGATCCCGTTCAGAGTGGAAGACACTGTGCTGCATGGTTTTAGTGGCTGATTACGCTTACATTTTAATGTGAACGTGGAAAACTCGTGCTTGCAACAATTTGGGATTCCAGTTACTTCTCAGTGCTGCAGAACTGCTACTTATTAACAATTCCCTGAATTTTCCTTTAAGCACAGCAGTTACAAAGCTTGCTGGAACTTTTTGTTACTTTTGGTGTGCCACAGGAGCAGTGAAAGTTCTGCAGCCGTGCAGTATTGTCTTTCCCCTGTCCACCTTGATTATATTATAATTATGCTCTGATGCTGTTTTGCAAACCCAATTTGAAGATGGGGGTGTCATACAAGCATAGTTAAAAGTATCATTTATTGCTAAGGATTCTGGTTATTCACCGAGTGGGCAGGGAGTGGGGTGGGACAGGATGTCTCCTAGTAGTTGCGCTCACTTTAAGCTGCATTTCATTTAAAATGCTGGTATTCATAAAGATTGTTTTTAGCCCCTCCACTGGAATTAAAATTCAAAATATAAGTACTGTCAATATCTTTTGGGTAGAAAAACTTATGCTTTAATTACTTTTGGTTTCAGTTTCACAGGCGGGAACAAATTATTTTCACTTTGACTGTGTTTACATGAAGGTGGGAAAACTGATAAGGAAAGTGAACTGTGTTGCTCTTTAACTCCTTCCAATATATAAATAAAAACTGGTTAGGAAAGAATAATATCTACTAATAGTGAACACTACAAGGCTAGTGCTGTATTAAGGAAGGATTTGGGAGCATAACAATAGTAATTGAGTGAGAATTTAGGAAGCAGCCAGGTAGTTTAAGTGCTCCAAATCCAACGTTCTCAGTTCTGTGTGTAGGCTCCTTATTTTGTTTATATTAAGCAAAAATATTCCATCAATTATTTAGAGGTAGCTAATAATTAAGAAATGTATTATTTCTAAATGTTAAACATGATGATAAAAAGACTAAATTATGTATTCAGCATTTTAAAGACAATTTTCTGTTATTAAAAAGATTTAATATACTTATTACAAATGTAGTCTGCATTTGTATGCAGTTTGAAAACATAAAATAGATTAAAATATTGGTTATTTCAGAGGTGTAGCACACAAAAATTAAGATTGCGTGAATGTATATTCAGATGACTCATTGTTTTAACAGGTGCATGTAGCAATAAGTTTAAAAGCTATACTTTGCTTTTAAACAGTACAATTTAATGGCATTGCCAGCCATTGGCATTGATCCTTCATTTAGCTTAAAAAAATACCAATAATTAAATAAGTAACTTAAAAGTACAAAACAAGATTGCAGTCAGTTTTTAAAAAATTCTGTTGATCGTCATCTGGAAACTCAATCCAATATATTCAAATTTATTTACTTGCCAACAAAGTATTCAAAATAAAACCAAAACCAAACAACAAACGCTTTAGACTACTTATGTGAAAATTACTAAGTCAAACAGACTTCCACTATGCCAGTTTTTATTGAGCGCCACACTTTATAAAAAGAGGAGAATCAAATTATACAATCAGGCCATCATTGTTGCCCCTTCCATTTTTCCCTCTGTGTTTCAATTCTGACGTTGTTTTAACAGCCAGCCTGGCCTAGGCACTGGGGGGTTTTTACACCCAGAAAGCAAGGGTTAAAAGTACCTGGTGCTTCCAGTACCTGAAGGGGGCCTACAGGAAAGCCGGGGAGGGACTGTTTATCAGGGAGTGCAGTGATAGGACAAGGGGTAATGGGTTTAAGCTGAAGGAGGGTCGATTTAGATCAGATGTTAGAAAGAAATTCTCTACTGTGAGAGTGGTGAGACACTGGAACAGGTTGCCCAGAGAGGTTGTGGAGGCCCCATCCCTGGAAGTGTTCAAGGCCAGGTTGGATGGGGCTTTGAGCAACCTGGTCTAGTGGAGGGTGTCCCTGCCCATGGCAGGGGGGTTGGAACTAGATGGTCTTTGAGGTCCCTTCCAACCCAAACCATTCTGTGATTCTATGAAAACATTGCATGTTATTTTTAAGATAAAAGCAATGAGGCATAGGGTACGCTTAAGGATAGAAAGTTGTCTCAGAAAGTTCTGTAAGGTCTGAACTTTCTTTTTATAGAGATAAAGGCACATTTTCCTGGAATTCGTGTGACAGAGAAATCTTTCTTTATATGTCTAGATGCAAAGAAACTACACATAGTTATTTCAGAGTGATTACATTAGGTGATCATGAATAAAATTTTCCTGGAATTTCTAATTTGTGCAGGTCATTCATTATCCTTTTCTGAGAATAAGAAATTCTGTTCTCTTCAATTTTACTCTTCTGACAAAAATGAAATGCCATATAAGATTACTTCCACGAAAACAATCAGCACTGATAGTTACCATTGCTTATTTGAATCTGCTCTATCCAGCGTAGGCCTTGCCAATAATACGTAATCACTTTTTCTAAAAGGATTATTTCCTAAAAATAATGTAATACAGATTTTACTGAAAATATAAAGAAAACAATTTTGTCTCAAATTCCTATTACTTAATAATAAAAGCTACCCAGGGGATTTGTAATTCTTACAAAGAAAAGTCATTAGGGATAGGTATGAAACTGTCATAGTGTAGTAAGTTGGAGGTGAAGATTCAAATGAGTGAAGATCCAGAGAAAATGCCAGGAGCAGTAGTGGCTATTAGCTGTCACAATGATAAGACCATTCATAGTACATTATATGGACACTAATCATAAACCTTCTATCAGTGGGATTAAGAACAACATGAAAATTCTCTTATTTATTGAGAGAAAAAAAATGCTAGTAATGACATGTGTCCGCTATATAGGGGAAATAATAATTGAGAAGAGACAGAAATACTGCAAAAAGTATTATTCTCTGATTCTTTAAAACACATGCTCTGAGTCAGAATACTGTTGTTCTCTGGCCAAAATCTAGATGTTGTTTTCACAATTTACAGTGACTTACAAAAAATATTTCTTTATTCTGGTAGGAACAAACAATTTTTTTTTTTATTTTTTTTTTGTCTAAAGGAGTCAGGATTTAAAACAAACAAACAAACCCAACTAACTGAAGATATCTAAAGTACTGGGGTTTGTATTTTGTTTTGTTTTAATTTTAAATGTTGTAGACGTGTAAATGAGATAGGATAGACCAGGATATAACATAAATTCTAGACTGGACAGGCTGATAGTGATCACAGAAAGAACTGTGGAAAGGCATAGATGAGAATTGCTTAACAGAAAATTGAAGAAAGCAGAGTCACTGCTTGCCTAACTGTTCATGATGATTAGAACTTGTCTGTATTTATTTCTGTATTCTGAGGCTGAAAGTTTTTGGTTGACAAAGACTCTCATGTGGATATAGTAAGCTTTCATAAGGCACCTGATGCAGTACTGCACGGTATTCTGATTTTTAAAACCTAGCTCTTTGCTAAGTCAACATGGCCCGTATTAAATACATTTCAAACTAGTTAATTGACAGATCATAAAGCAGTAATAGATGAAGGACGTTCATGTTGGATTTTATAGTTTTTCACAGCTCATTGCTTTGAGGATTTGGATAATGATCTGGAGGAAAATAGAATATAATCTCTGGTAAAATGCATACGTGCAAAAAGTTGATAGATTAATAAGTGTGAGGGATGGTCTGTACTTAGTTAATGGGGATCATTTCAACATATGCTAATATAGCTAAATATATCTGTCTAGACAGTAAGATCATACATGTAGGATGGAGAGTAGTACTTGCAAAAGGAGTAATTCAGTGAGAGGATACAGGAGCTAAAATGCACATTGCGGTCCCTTGGAATGGATATAGGGGATCTCAAGTGGAATTAGGTGTGCTTTTATTTTCCTGTATAGCTCTAATGAGGCAGTGTTAGAAAATTACATCTTATCTGAGCTTAAGATGCAAAAAAACCCCAAAACCTAGATAAACTTAAAAAGATTTAGAAAAACATGTCAAGGACAGTAAAAAACCTTAAAAAGAAGTAAGTGAACAAACTTGGGTGTATAATAAGAGCCTGGAGAAGCTCAGTGTATTTAGTTTAGCAAAGGGAACATCAGGAAGTGACTGATGGCCTATAAGTACTTATATGGGGCAAAGATTTTAGAAGGAGCAGTCCTTTAGGTGTAGTAGGCAATGGCATGACAAAATACAGGAGCTGAAAGCTGAACTTGGGTGTATTTCTTCTAGAAATGTAATAAATCTAAACCCGAAGGCAGTTATCTATCAGAACAGTTTATTTAAGGATGTTCTGGATATGTCAGTGATATAAAAAGCTGTAAATTTTTCCAAAAAGATGCCTTTAGTTCAAGCACAATATGATGGCCTGATGCAGGAATTTTGGAGTGAAATTATCTGTTGTACAGAAAGGCAAACTAAATGATCATCGCTCACACAGGTCATCTACAAAATCTGACCAAAGTGTTTTCAGCATGAAAGGCACCCTGTACTCAGTTGTAATGTGCATCTGTATTTTTGAAGAGAAGGCTGAAAAGAGACGGGAAAGGGAGGGTTGGAGGTCTGGGGAGAGGATATAATAAAGATGAGTGTAAATTTTATTGTACACATATAGAGGAATTAAATATGAGATTTATTAAATCAAAATAAGCCATTCTCTAAGCAATGCATATATCTTCTATATAGCATTTCGAAAGATTTTTTACATGATAATTGTGTGAATTAGCAACCAGTTGGGAACAATGCCCTGCTATTTGTTAAAGGAGAGACAATAAAGTTCTTCTAGACAGGAAAGAATCTACATTGTTAACAGATGACCTGAAAGTTCAGCTCATTGAAAAGGCAAATATTTTGACCAGGAGAATAATTCTTCCTGTGGAGCAGTATGAGTTGCCATGCTTAAGCCGTACAGCTATTTTTAACCATGTCACAGCTATTGAGCTTAGTCTTCAACTTACTTCATAAACCATGTAAAAAAGACTAAGTAGGTCTTTCTCTTTGATGAATGTAGAGGTGAATGTGTCAGAATCCCTTTTTGTTGCAGTTTTTGTTTATTTTGTGCAATTTCTATATTGATTTTAACAGTCCAGATGTAGATTTTTGTCTCTTGTTATCACTATCTGCCGTGTTCTGTTTTGTTAAACTCCAGAAGCATTATTGCATCGGAGTAACTGTGGGTAAAAGCTGGAGTTGCATGTAGAATGAAGGTTGTTATGACAAGGGGAAAAAAAAGTTAAGGCTTTCTATAAAATCCTACTTTCTGCGAATGGCACAGATACAGTTTTCCAAAAGTTTCTTCCTGAACACTTCTGTAGTTTAAAAATAAATAAAAATATTCCAGCTTAATGGCAGTTTTACAGTAGAATTTGAGTTCAATATGTAACTTTTGAGCTTGTCCGGATTCTTTCAGTGGTTTGACTTGAGCATCTAAAATCTTTATCAGAAAATCTTTAATTTGATTTCCTGAATTCTAGGTTTTTCTGGTTTGAACAGTGATTTTTGTTTACTGTGATAAAGGTCTCTGAATTACTTCAGTGCTTTATAAGAGTAAAGTTGTGCCTAAATTATGTCTTGCAAATTAAGATTCTTCCGTTCACAAGATTTGTTAGTAATGTAATTAAGATCTTACTGAAAAATATTTGAAGGAATGAAATACTGTTTTCAAGACCTATGCTTAGATTTAAAATATCTCATTTTTCAAAGATGTTTTTAATGGAAAATGATATATCAAGGAAAATCTATTTTAACTTTAAAAATGGGCATCACAATGTCATTTTGTGATATGCCTCTTGAGGTTGTGTATTGTGTATCTAAATTCTGTATGATTTCTTTGGGACATGCTATAGAGTTTACGCTTACTCTGTGTATGTACATGTGTACTGCATCCTTTGGGAAGAAAACAAGCATCTTACCTCTTTAATTACCATGCCCTTCCATGTAATGTGGCTTTAGCTTCTCATGCTTTTTAGGAAAACATGACCCAAATAGGAGAAACAACTCTGAATCGCACAGAGTGAAAAGCTCTGTGAATTTGGTTTCTTTTCCACTTTTGCAATTAGTGAGTATAGTCACTGTATGTATCTAAATGGTGAAATTTGGTCAGGCCTAATCTTTTCCTTCTTCTTTTCACCACTTGCCTGTGCACATGCTATTGGGTTTGTGGGAAAAAGGAAGGCAGGCACGATTGTATTAAATTTCATGATAACTTGCATGATGATTTGGTGGCAGGCTGAGAATAGACCAGACTGCCTTTGAGTATTATTCATGGAAATGAACTGGGAAGTGTAGCCATGGACACAAACGATCCTTATGTTAGGACACATTTTGGTAGTTCACCATAACATTTCAAATAACTAATCTGACACTTTTTAGAAAGACTATTTGACTGATACAAAAAGAAAAAAAATAATGATATGATATAATTGAAACTATACCCAGTCTGCTCTGTCATACAGTTAACTGGCAATGCTTATGTGTTACCACAAAAAAAAAAAAAAAAAAGAGATATTTCAAGTTCAGCTCCCACCAAATTATGTGATAATTACTTTTGCTTGCCTGATAAAGACATGTGCATATAAATAAACCACATTTAGGTTAGCTCCTTGTTCTTATATACTTGATAAATCTGATAAAAATCTTGCACCCCTGCAAGGAGGAACTTTGTGAGCTCTTTAGGGCAAGGACTATGTCTGAGCATCTTTTTTTTCTTCTTTATAGATTTTATACCACATCGTAAAAAGACTGTTATTTACGTCACAAATTCAGGCACTCTAGATTGAGGAAATGCCAGATTTATGGTTGCCTGTGAGTTCTTATTTCTCTTTTTTTGTATCGAATTTGTGCACAGCCTGGATCATGGGTCTTGCGGTCAGGGAAGAAAACTCTTTGCAGTCATAATTAAAAGAGAACTAGAAGGTGCACAGCTAATCTACCCTTTCGGATGAATTCAGTAGGAAGGGGTACTTCCACTTCAGTGCTCCCAGGAGAGTAGCGTAAGCCATGAGCAAAAACCATGGTACTGACCATGTTCTCCTGTTTGTCCTTGTTCTCAAGGACTAGAGATTCCCACATATTTCCAAGGCAACGTATGTGGATATCTTGCCTCCCCCCCCCGCCTCCTCAGCTGGGTGTTCCCTCTGCCAACACTGGCGTTCAGGATTTCACAATAAAGTCAGTTTAGGGAGTTTATCCACGTGAAAATTCTTCTCCCTCACAACCTTCCACTTTTTTTTCCCTCCTTTGATGCTTAGTAAGTCTAGTTTGAGGCCAGATTTTCTCCAAGAGCAGGTTCAGTTTAAATTTTGGCAACCCCATGAGTATTGCTCTAAGCAGCTGTGGAAAAACATCCTTGGACAGTTCAATCTACTGAGTTTCAGAAGCTGCTGGCAACTTTGGAAGTGATATAACCTCTGAAAGACACTACTATTGTAAGGAAACTTTAAGTTTGGCATTATTTCATTACCGACTTCCCTATAATGAAATATCTTTAAAGTAGCAGGCAAAATTATATTAAAGGTACAATAACTTTGTAGTTGAAACACGGATGTTTTTGTATTTGTAGTTGGAAGCACTTGGAATGAATTTGTTGATTAAAATCTTGATTTGTGTCTACTTAAAACAAAAATGCAAAGCCCAAATTCTCAGTCTGGAAGGTAAAACCCCAAACTTTCTAGAAATGTATTGATTAAGACTACCTGTTGTTTTATCACAAGAGAGCAGAGTCAAATTTTGGTTTTCTTCTAGAATTTGCTCCTTATTCTTCATTGTTCAATAATTTTCTTAACTTGGAATTAGTATGAGGAGCTGATGATTTTGTTGATTTTTTTTACCCTTTGGATAATAAGAAAAATTATGGGGAAGGAGTACTTCTAATGAGCATTTATCTGTTCCCATCAATAACTCTTGATTATCGTTAAGTATGAACCTTGTATCCAGGTATATAGGTAAGGAGTTGATAGTTTTTTCCATACCAACAGACCTATCATTCATAATAACGATTCTATTTTTCTTTGTCTACATGGATTCCAGTTAGTGTGCTTGACTTTCTGTGCATAAGAGCAATTTTCTGGGCTCTTGTCTGCATCCTAGAAGACATTGCCCCTTCCCTTTCCCCACCTGAACTTTAGAGTACCTGTTTTTCAGAGAATAATATATTTCCTGTCCATATAGCTTCTCTTGCTGTATCTTATCAGGCTTAGAAAGCAATAGCAACCTGCCTCCAATGTAAATATTTACAGTCCTCCTTCAGCAGTAGCTTTGTCAATGGAAGAGCAAGTCCACCCCAAAGCATTCATCACTGCCCTCTGCCTGGGGTTACTGCCCTCTCTGGTCTGCTAGCTGAGCTGCTCATGGGAGCTCTCCCTAATCCAATTCGGTCAAATTGAGCCATGTTAGGAAAGATTTGTTATTTAAATTACTTAAGCTGATCTAGCTTATTTTGACTGACATGTTTAGGGAGTTCTTATATACGCAGCTCAGCCAGAAGATTTGAGAAGTGGTAACTGTCAGCAGGATGTGATGATAACCTGGGGGCATGGGTGGCAAAGAGCAGGTCTTTCCCAGCTATGCCCATACTGGTTGAGGTACGCTCATCTACAGCCTGAAATTTGGGAACCTGCTTTTCTTCATGGAGAAAAAAAGGTTTTTTTGGCCATTAAAAAAAAGAGAAGACTGCCAACACCAGTCTCTCTCTGAGTGCTCGTTAGCCACAATTTCACCCGGAACCACCTAGGGTATATTGGCCAAGAGGCTTTGATTGTCCACTTTTGAATGACTCCTGCCAGCATTATTTCATAGTTGAACTAAAGTGCAGGTCTCCCTCTGGTGCCTACTTTGTAAAAGCACAAGATTTTATAATTGGGCTGAGCAATTGAAAACCGACTGTATGAAAAGAGAAAGGTCTCTTTGTTGTCCCGGTAATAACAATTCTGAGTGCTGACAGTAACGTTAGACAGTAGACTACTTTTTTTTCTCATGGTACATAATGCTAATCTACACATAAATTCAGAACTGTGTATTCGCTGTCAGCGGCAGCAGTGCTTGTCCTCTGTACCTCTTCTAACAGTAAAATCTTCTATTTGGGACGTATTTTTGTTAGTAGATATGTGGAAATAAAACAAGAGGATTTTTGTCAGTTTCTAATCTTTTTCACTTCCTTACCAATTCTGTTTAGCTGTTCATTTTGGAAATTACTTGACCACAAAATATTGGTCTTTCTTATACAACTAGTTTTCTGCCTTGATGGATCTCAAATTGTGACGATCAAGATCTAATTTAAAGCCCTTAGCCCACTGATGGAAAGGCTTAGACATCAGAACGTTGATAGGAACACACCGCCACACATCCCCAACAAAATTCTAAAAACTGATGTCATCACTGAGGGAGGAATTTTTCATTTAAATCACCTTCCCAGGGCCTCTGCCCCCTTCAGAGAACCATATTTTACATCATCAGTCCTACCGTTCACAGCTATCTATGTGTAATTTTTTCTGTTCATATTCCCAAGAACACACAGCACAAATGTTTCTCAGAAATAGCCTGGTTATGCCATATATTAAAAGAACTCCGTACATTTTGGACTTAGACCTTTTGGTTGTACCTTGCTGACTTTGAGAATACCTTGACAACTCCCGATATCAGCAGGGGGTTCTCAGACAACCCCAAAGTGATGTGTATGACTCAGTCCTGCATGTTGGTATTTCCAGAAATAGCCTGCTTTAAAAATGCCCCAAACAATTGTTTAGTAATACAGTTCTAGAGGAATACTGGTTAATGTATCGGACACATGATTTTCTTATCCTTTGTTGTGAACCAACATATGTCTAAAAACTTCCCTGGTGTGAGAAACAAAGCAACATAAATGACTGATTTGGACTGCCCTACCACGAGCAAGGTCAGGTTGATGCTTAGAAATGATAAGCTGAAGGCAGTCCTCCATCAGTTTACATATTTGATAGGCAGATAAAACAGCAGTCTAATCCTGTATTTGAAGCTCGCCTGGGGGTATCTCTGTGGACAATGTCCAGCACAACAACCTGCTCAGCTGAGGTTTAGGATACTTTGTTTTAAAGCAGAGGAACAAGGAACCTTGTGGAATTCGTTGTGGGGAGTCCCATCGTCTCATGATGTCCATTGCTGTCTATGTCGGGGATGAGCTGCTAGCCCTGAAAAGAAGGCAGGTGGTCTTTCGACTCACTTTGTGCTTTACTGCTCTTTGGAAACCTGCAGAGGATGATGATGATCAGGTTCTTTTGGGGTGTATATAGGAGTGGGGGTGTTGTCAGCCTTTAGTGTCCCTATATTTCTCTACTCCTTTGATATAAAACTAGTGTTTCCCCATCTGAGTGTTAGGCTGTAGTTTTCATATGTATTAAGTCAGTACTGCAGCAGAAATGGTGGGGGGGGAGGCGACGTGGTTTTTTTGGATTTTTTTTTCCAGTGCACTCTCTTCCATTGTGCTGGCTCATCTGTTTTTATGGCTGAATGTGAACCAGGTCCAGAAATTCAGCAGAATTAGTTCTCCGAATGGGTAGAATATGCATCTGCACAACAACTATGCCAGTACAGAAGTTGGGGAGAAATAAAAGGGAACTTCAAGAAAACTGTATCGTCTTTTTTTTTTTATTTATTTTTATTTTTATTTTTAAAAAGGAAGGAAGCAAGGATGAGCAGGTAGCAGGTCACCCAATGGGTAACACTTTCCTGCAAGTTGCCATTAAAGGGCTCCTGTTCATTCTTAGTAAGATTAATTCTCAGCTTGAACATATGGCTATAATTGGTCTTTGTGTTGTCCCCTTCTCCCGTATTTTTCAATTTTTTCATAGAAAAAAAACCCAAAGTGTTGAAGAAGCTCATTCACACTCTCCCATTTGGCTTTCAAAAAGAGAAAATCAGAGTACTAAATTACTTTTTCACTGCTAGCACTTAGTACCTCCTTAAATTCTGCCCTTGAGTTTTGACAATCTTCTCAAAGACAGACAATCTAGGTCCCAGTGGTAACAAATGTACATGGAGAGGTGGCAAAAAATTGCTTGCAAGGCTCTCATTTTTTCAGTGGTATAAAAAATTGTTTTGTCCTGGAGGCTCAGTCAGATGCTTTATAAGGCTTCTGAATCTTACTCCTCCATTTCCTTCCCAGGGAAACTTCCTTTCTTCGTGTAATTGTTTTGTCTTTAAGAATTTGTTTGCTTATAATATTCCAGAGTGTCTTGGAATGAGAGAAACTCTCTCAAGAATACTGTGTTCTCAAAATACACTCAGTGCTGTGGAAGAATATTGCTCAAAAAGGCTTCATAAGCTTCATAATATAATAAAGAAGGCACTAAAGATTACTGGAAGGCACCCAAAGCTCTGTCAGTGCCAGATCATGGGAAAGTTTGATGAAATATAGTTGTCAATCTACCTGTTTACACCTGCACTACATCCTTAAACTGGGAATCACAGTAAGGATTGTACTGCAAGGCAACTAATGAAAAACATTTTTTTTTATGTTGAGAACTCAAGTTCAGACCAGTTGTTGGGGGGAGGAGGTGTTCAGAAGAATATACTGCACAACTATAAAGGGCACTAAGGGCAAATTGCACCTGACAAATTTGGTGGCATCCTCCGATGGGGTTATAGCGTTGGTAGGTAAGGGAAGAGTGACAGACGTCATCTACCTGGACTTGTGCAAAGCATTTGACAGTGTCCCGCACAACCTCCGTGTCTCTACATCAGAGACATGGATTTGACGGGTGGACCACTCAGTGGATAAGGAATTGGCTGGATGGTCGCACTCAAAGAGGTGCTGTCAATGGCTTGATGTCCAAGTGGAGACCAGTGATGAGTGACGTTCCCCAGGGGTCAGTATTGGGACCGGCACTTTAACATCTTTGTTGGTGAGATGGAAAGTGGGATTGAGTGCACCCTCAGCAAGTTTGCTGACAACACCAAGCTGTGTGGTGCAGTTGACACACTGGAGGGAAGGGATACCATCCAGAGGGAAGGGACCTTGACAGGTTTGAGACGTGGATGCATGCGAACCGTGTTCAACAAGGCCAAATGCAAGGTCCTGCACGTAGATTGGGGCAATCCCAAGCAGAACTACAGGCTGGGTGGGGAATGGATTGAAAGCAGCCCTGAGGAGAAGGACTTGGAGGTGTTGGTTGAGGAGAAGCTCAACATGAACCAGCAATGTGTGCTTGCAGCCCAGAAAGCCAACCGTGTCCTGGGCTGCATCAAAAGCAGTGTGACCAGCAGGTTGAGGGAAGTGATTTTCCCCCTCTACTCCACTCTCTTGAGACCTCACCTGGAGTACTGTGTTCAGTTCTGAGGCCCCCAACGTTAGAAGGACATGGACCTATTGGAGCGAGTCCAGAGGAGGCCCACAAAGTTGATCAGAGGGCTGGAGCACCTCTTCTGTGAGAACAGGCTGAGAGAGTTGGGGTTGTTCAGCCTAGAGAATAGAAGGCTCTGCAGAGACTTTATAGCAGCCTTCCAGTACCTAGAGAGGGCCTACAGGACAGCTGGAGAGGGACTGTTTACAAGGGCATGGAGTGATAGGACAAGGGGTAATGGGCTTAAGCTGAAGGAGGGTCGATTTAGATTAGATATGAGGAAGAAATTCTTCACCGTGAGGGTGGTGAGGCACTGGAACAGGTTGCCCAAAGAAGCTGTGGATGCCCCATCCCTGGAAGTGTTCAAGGCCAGGTTGGGTGGGGCTTTGAGCAACGTGGTCTAGTGGAGAGTGTCCCTGCCCATGGCAGGGGGGTTGGAACTAGATGATCTTTGAAGCCCCTTCCAACCCAAACCAGTCTATGATGTTATGATTCTAAAGGTACTTCAAAATAGCCAACCACTTTTCTTGAGAAAAACAACACCTTTCTGGAAGGCAATACTTACAGATGATGATAATTTCAATGCTGTCCAGTTTCACTGTAGGAATAATTCTTGTTTAGCCTGAGAGAAGATCTAAGTGATGGTGTATCGCTGTTTCTCAAAATGGACCTTTTCCTCATTTAATTTTTTCAGAATTGCTTAAATTATTTTTACACACATCTTGAGCAGTTGGGTTTGCATAGACTTCAGTGAAAGTTGAATACTACTTGTCGTCTGAGCATACCTACTATACTACAATCTTCACTGGGGCTTAAACACATCCTTTATCCTCTGTGAGTCCTGACTGAGTTTAGCCAGGAGCTAGTGTCCAGATTCTCAAACCACAGTACTGCTGAGCATCAGCCAGGCAACTGTCTTAACAGCTATGCTTGCAGCGCTGTAGCCCACTTCTTCCACAGTATTTTTCCTTCTTTTCCATTTGGCCAGTTTATTCCCACCTCCTACTCCAAATCACTTGCAAATTTGTTATTGCATACAGTGCTAAAAAGCCACCTGCTTGTCTTTTTGTTTAAACTACTGTTGTACCTTACTTTATACATGCAACCTTTGTATCCTTTGTTCTATCCTAATCCTCATCTTCTTTTTACTTGACTTCTTTCATAGACAGTGTTCCTAATTCCCCTCTGCTTGAACCCTTATTCTCAAACATTATTTCCTTAAGCCCTTATTAAAATAAACCAAACATCTTCTACCTTGAGAACGGAACACAATGAGGGACGTAGAGTCTTTTAATAATGCTCTTTTTCAGAGTGTACTCTTTACTGTTCCTTTCTGTTGACCCTCTCATCCTCTCTACCCTTTTCTTCCTCTTACTGTATTTTAAATCTTTTTGGATTGACTATGTAACTAAGTGCTTACCAGCAAGATTTCAAGTTGTTTGTCAGGTGCCAAGCTGAGCATCTTTTTTTTAGATTTCCTCTGGTGTCACAGTAAGATCTGTTTCTGCAGATTTTGAAGCATTAGCATTGTTGGTAGTCAGCAAAATATCTCGCAAGCTGCGTTGGCATGATTGAACCACATCACTAAATGTAAAACTTGGTGGTTAAAATTGAATATATTTACCTTTGACCCTTTACTCTCACACTGAACTTCAAAAGCAAAAGCACATACTGTTAGATCCATTGTACCAGGATCCACCATTAAGGAGGGTTTTTTGGAAACAACTCAGAATAAAGTAAATACTGGTGCCTTGCTAAGTAGTAGGATATCCACTTCTGTTTTCTAAAAGAATGCAAAGCTAATCCCACAACTTTTACTTATGTAGAAAATGCATATTCAGGCAAACCATCCTTTAGACTGAATTTTTTCCCCAAAAAATTTAAGATATATTCTAAAAAATTTTGTTGGTTTTTTTCATGCCTGAAACATGTATATATGTAGATTTTTAGGCCAGAAGCAGTTACAGAGGTGTATGTGTATTGGATACGCTTCATAGTAATATGCAGAAGGAGCACATGTTGATTCCCAGATCTGAAAATGGTTATCTGAACAAATCCTCATATACTGTACTTGGGGCTCTTCAAGTTCCTTAACATACTTCCCTAATTAAGCTGTTCATTTCCTAGATTTAAATAGCTGTCCCCAGCTGTTGTGCATTAGCAGATCCCCACTGCTAGTCTAAAAAATTGGCTGAAACGGTTTTTTAAATTTAGAATTTGGTCTGAGTTTAATTTAGCCAATGTTTACTACTATAACTTCTTCTGTTTCTCAGGAGAGAGAGGCTTAGGCAGTGAAGTAATAACATTTAACAGTTATAGTAACTCTTGGGTAGCTGTAAGAAAACTGAATCTGAGGAATTTTAAAAAAAATCTCTTCCTGACAGAGCATGAAAGTAACAATATTATGTAGATAAGCGAATAAGAGGCAAATTAACATAAAATTCTGAATATGTGATGGTAGGTGTAGGTGTATTTTTAAGTAAGTATTTAACTTTATTGAAAAACATACTTAAAATACAATACATCTGTTAAAGGCTGAACTTTCTATAACCTACCATGATACAGAAAACTACAAAAAAAGTACAGAATACTGTGTATTTTGCTGCCAGAGAATTACATCACTGAATCAGTCATGGGCTGAGCTTAAGTAAATTTGAGTTTTAAGTACCTAATCCATTCTTAGCAGTAGTAGCAAACTTTTTATAGGTGCACAGAGATACTGTCTTCATTTCAGCTAATTCAACCATCTCAATTAGTTGAGTAACTTATTAAAAGCTAAGAAAACATTTTGGATTTCAGAAATCAATCTTATATATTCCTGTCTGAATAAAAGAATAGGTATGAGTTAAAATATTTTACTTCCAAAATCTTGAA
Organism: Balearica regulorum gibbericeps; assembly: GCF_011004875.1. Taxonomy (NCBI): domain Eukaryota; kingdom Metazoa; phylum Chordata; class Aves; order Gruiformes; family Gruidae; genus Balearica; species Balearica regulorum. Next base: position 94,594,592 of record NC_046185.1, read on the forward strand.
GCATAAACACAAAACCAAGTTTTTCCCCCTGCTATTGACTATTTTATCAAAACTATTTATAATAAAATCATGTTAAGTAAAAAAAAAAACAAACCACCACCAAAAAACCAACAAACCCAACCAAGTATTTAAGTACATAACCTATTTTTAGTTAACTAATACCAAAATAACAATCAGAAAGGTAAGCTTCATACACTGTGGTTAAATTTTAGTTTACATCCAAATAAAAATTCATTTAAGTTATAAATAAACCCCTGGATATTCAGAGTTTTCTTAATTCTTCTAAGATTAGGAATGGTGCATTTCTTGACTGAATAAAAAAATTAGTTAAACCTTTTCACACCTTTATCATCACACTCAAAAATGCAAGTAATGTATCATCCTGTTCAGCAAAACCCACCAACTTTGGTTAAAAGATGGCATTTATCATTTTGACTTAACAATACCAACCAATGAAAATGGGCCTTTTGTTAAAACATAGGATGCAGCTGCTTTTAAAATGTGAGATTCAAGCAAGCAGAAGACCTTGATTTAAACCAGGATCAAAATCTGTGGTGGTCTTAGGTTTGATGGTTTGGGTTTTTGTTCTTTTTTTTTTTTTTTTTTTTTCTTCGAATGAATCCATTCCGCTGATCCCATGCCTCTGAGTTTATTCATTTGTGCTAAAGCACCCATCTGGTGCAACAGGGAAGGGCATTACCTAGAAAGAAGAACTGAACAAACTGAATCATAAGTGATTTGTTCCCAAAATGTAATGAAAGAGAGAAACACAACTGGACCCCAAATCTTTGGAAGCTGCAGATATGGTTGAAGAGGAGTGAAAAGACCGTTGAACTGAGCTGCAGAAACCATCTCTCACTAAATTGGTCTGATTCATTTCCATTTTGTGTGCGTGTCCAGGAAAGTTAAAAAGAGCAGGAAAGAAGGAGGGAACAAATTTGTATTAAAGAAAATTTGATTAATGGCTAGATGAAGAGAAGGATAGAGTGGGAAAAGTAAATTTAAACAGCAGGTTGAGCAAGAGCTAGCTGAACTTTGTTCTAGCCCATTTGTAGTACCTGAAACATTCTTTTATTTTCTCCTTTAAATTTGGTGTGGTTTGCTTTATTTCTTACTCTCTATATGCGGTCGTTAAGTTTCTTGTTTGGTTTTTTTTTCCCCTGATAACCAACACTAAAAAAACCCCAGGAAACTCATTCAGCTGATTTGAGAAAGGGAGTGTGGAGTTAACTACCCAGGAAAGTGTAGGATGACTCATGAGTCAGGAGACTCCTGGTTTGAGAAGGACCTCAATTACCATGGGCTGGACCCGCATATCCAAACAATAGGAGATGGAGATGAACAGCTTCAAGGTGCATTTCCATTGCAGTTTTTAAGCCGAACTGAGTGGGGGCTCTGGTTTCCATTTTGACTCATCCCAAAGTACAGTTTCCTGCCTCGTATGAGCGCTGCTGATGAGCTGATCTGTTGGTGAGGCTGTTTGGAGAGCTGGTGAGTTTTATACCAGGTGAGGGTACAGGGGTTAAAAGGTTCCTGAATCCTCTCCCTGTGAGATAAGATGAACTCCAGTGCTATTCTCAAGAGAAGGGTCTGGTACAACCTGGGAGGTGGCAAGAATACTTTAGTTGTCCTGAAGCTTCCCTTGCTGGAGAAATGGCTAAGTGATGTGATGAAATGACCTTTCTAAGGCTTTGGCTTTATTTGCTGAATGGGTAGGAACATTGTAGTACTTAATCATTTGGCTAATCTTCAATGGGCTCAGTTATTAGGATGAAGTTGATTGTGGCAGGAAGAGAGGAAAGAAGAGGGAAGATAAAAACAGGCTGTAAGACAGAATATATTGTGACAGTGGGACAAAATGTTCCATGACCCACTCTAAGAAATCTTTGGACATTTTGGTATCTGCACAAGAATGGTTGTGATTGATTATCACTGAGCGGTGCCATTTCTTCTTACAGTCATGGGATTTGTCAAACCACATCAAGCAGAAGAGAGAGCTTGAAATTACAGGGAAGAGCTGTCTTCAGCAGAAACTATATCTGATGCCTGCAAAGGCCATCAAACCCAACAGCAAGGTCTCTGAGCTGGACCCTGCTATCGTTTTTGAAGACCTTTCTCTGTTTCGGTTTTATTATCTAGTTACTGTCAAAGTGCGTGGTTTCAAAGTAATTCAAAAAGCCTTTCTGGTACCTGTTAGCTGATAGAAAACAAACAAACAAAAAGAATAAAAGGAAAAATAACGCAGTTAGTCTCCAGAATGAGTAGCTTTCCATTGATTAAAGCAATTAAGCTGATTCTTCAGGAGCTGCAATATCCCTATAATTGATATAAGGGATGGGGAAGAATAATAGTGAAATTATGACTGCCTGTTTCAATGATAGTTTATAATTTACCTGCAACATAAGACCTTACCTGTAAGCTTCTGTAGACCTTCATTCTGTTCCATCAAACCACAGCTAAAATTAATGTTACGTTGCACAACCTAGTCTAGTGGAGGGTGTCCCTGCCGGTGGCAGGGGGGTTGGAACTGGATGATCTTTGAGGTCCCTTCCAACCCAAACCATTCTGTGATTCTATAATGTTAGCACTGGTGCCACAAGAACCAGAAAAGTTCTTTTCCTGTGCCTGGTTGCTCTTTCCTGCCCCTGTGCATGGCAAAGCTTTTGAGCAATGATGGTGCAATATGATATTGGAAAGCAATTTAGGTTTAAAATATTTTTTTTTCTTTATTGGAACATTTTAAAGCTGAATCTGTTTCCCAGACTGGTTCATTGTGTAGCTAAAAACCCCTGTGCTAGTGTTGGGGGAGGGTCCAAAGAGCAGGGAATGCTTAAATTGGCACCAGTGCCCATACCAAAAGAAAAGTACCCAGTATCATTGTGTTAGACACTGCTGTCTCAGTTATGCCGGTAATTTTAATGTATTCTTATGGAAATGTGGGGGGGTTGTGTGGTTTGTTTTGTTTTAATTTAGAAGACAAGGCTTTTGCATTACCACATGCCTCTGGCATTGGTATCCTAGCTATGTGATTGCCTGAACATCACCTTGCTGTAGGGTATGGTTGAATTCCATTGAGGGTGTTAAATCCTGAAGGCTGTAGCAGGCTCACTGTTGGTGTGTGGAGTAATCTGGATTTTACCTGTGTGATGGCTTTCTGCTCTAAAAGTGTTACATGTTCTCAAGTGTCCTCTGCTTTGCCTTCTTGGAAGCTAATTAGCCTTCAAACATCAGGGTCCTCACTGAAAGCATTTCTGTGAAGAGCTACCTAAAACTTAGAATTTCCAACAGAGGGAAATTCTGACAAACAGCATTTCTTTGGGTTTGGGGGGAACAAGAGAGGATGGTGAGGCTTTTTCTTGATAGAAGTAAATTGAAATTAACTTTCTGACTGTAGAAATTCTCATCTTTTTCTTCTCTTGGGAATGTTGAAGTTGAGCTGACTTTTGATACTTCAACCTGCATTTCGCCACTGTGGCATGTCATCTTCAGGGTGTTGTCATTTAGGAACCTCAATATGTTATCTACTCAAATGAGCCAGGATCTCTGGCCAAGTTATTTCTCCCAGAATGCACTGAGAGTTATGTCTCACTTGTGTTTCCTACACAGGCAGGTAGGAGGCATGCCTGCATAATGTGAGGAATTGCATCATCTTCTGAGGAAGGGCTTGTGATCCTCTGAAAAGAGTGGGGGCTTTAGGAGCTCAGAGAAGAGGCCATCATGTCAACTTTTGTAGGGAATGAAGTTAAATTGGTTTTGAATTACATTAAAGCAGAGTGCATTGAGTTGCTTTAAATAGCATGTTGAGATGTTCCAACTGGGATCAGACAAAGAATGAAAAAGTGTCATGATTTTGCTGACTGGTGAAAATAAAACTTTCAGGAAAATTGAAATTTCCCGATGGAAACATTGATTTAATGAAAACTGACTTACTGATAAGGAAATATTTAATGGGAAAATTTCCTGACAACATTTAAATTTAATAAGTAATTATCTTTGTTGCCTGTACTTCCCAAACTGCCTCTGTAACCCTGACTCTAAAGTATCACTGGTCTGAATGAAACAGAACATAAGGGCTACTACTGCAGTTCAAGCACCTGATCTGCTGGTGGCCTTGGCATTTCCATAAATCTTCTTTACCCTGTTGTCAAGGAAGTATTAATCCTCATCCTTCTACTTTTTAAAAGTACTGAGTGGCTTTTGATGTAAGAGATGATCTACTGGATTAGCCCAAAGATTCACCTAGGTAGGTGTCTTGAAATGACAGTAGTGAATAGATAAAGAATAAGACAGCATAGAGTGACTCTTCCTTTGGCATACCTTTCTTGTTACTGGGAAACAGTAATTTAAGAGCTTCCTGAGCTACAGTTTGTGCTCAGTATTTAGTAACCTATAATGGAGCTATAGTTCATAAATTCATCTAGTCCCTCCACTATGTGATGTGACAATATGTTCTGCAACTTGGTTTTATCTTTAAATAAAAATATAATATTTTTATTTATTTTTCTCGCTAGTTATCCCCAGCCTTTTGTTGTTGTTGTTATGGGAAGTATCAGAAATATTTCCTATTCATTTTCTTATTCATCATTTCATATACCTATTAACCTCATTCCTCTCCTCCCCAGACTGAAGAGTCAGTTTGTTTAGTTTTTCCTTTGTTGGGAAGAGTTACAAACTTCTGATAGCTCTTGTCACTTGATATAATCTGATCTCAAAAAAAGACAGAGAGACAACTGTACATGTGATGTGGATAGTATTTCGGTTTATACCATGCACTACTTGAGGAATTCAAGCAAACTTCAAGAAGTTCATTAATTGTGTTTTGAGGTTTTCCAGGTTGGAAAACAGTTTACTCCCCAGCATTCAACAATTAAATGTTTGTGATGAATTGTTTAAGCAAGAAGAACCCAGTGGCACTGGGGAGTACAAAAAAAGATGGTGCTTTAGGTTTATTTTGGGGGGGAAGTGGGGTGAGCTGAAATAGTTGGAAAAAAGGATAAGACAGGAGCAAACTCAGAAGGCCACCAGTCCGCAAAGCTCTGTCTGGACACTTTGAGATCTAAAGCCTGTTTCTGCAGAGGATTCAGTTTTACACATAGTGTAGCACAACTTACCAATCCTTGCAAATATCAGGAGTTGAAAAAAGTAGCCCCTCAGAGTACCGTCTGTTCCAGGAAGTTGGATTGTACAGTTGTTTGTCTTGTTTGTCCACCCCCACCCACATTAAACATCAACATTTCCATCCCATAGACACTTAAATTTTAAATACAGTCAGTGGAATCTTAATTTCAGCTGTTAGTTTAGGCAAGTCTTGAATAATTTATCTTTAATGCTGGATATTACCACTTTCATTCTTCAGAACTAGCTCCAAACTCTTTGATAAACAGAATCACAGCAATTTAATTTTATATTTGTGTTACTGCTGTGTAGTACAAAGTAAATCCTCTCCCCCAATAATCAGTAACAGTTAAAAGTATTTTCAATTAACATTATTAAAATGACAAATAATACTCCACATTGTACTTCTATGGTTAGTTGTTTCCATCTTATTTGTCCTAATTTTATCTGTCAAACTGAATTTATCTAAACTTGGTTGCAACTTTTTATAGGATTTTTTTTATTTTAAGTTTTAATATTTTTTTTCCATGTAAAAACTTACTCGACTTTGTTGAACAACTTCCCTAATTTGTGACAGTATTTTAAATTCTCATTTTCTCTCCCTTTTAACATAAATTCACATATCACCCTTCTTCAAAATACGGTCTATTCATGGTTGCTAGATCCAACTGTTAGTAGGTCAATCTGATATTGTGAATGGACTACCCTTATCCAAACTGATGTTTGCATCTAAAACAGTAGTAAGTATTTAATTGTAAACATATACTGCCTTGGAAAAACCCTCTAAGGGAAAAGGAAACACAGGGGAAGGTGGGTTTTTTTTAATTTTTTGGGGGGTGAGAAGGGGGAATGGTGATGTAGACTGCAAACTGGGCACCTTAGTCTACTCAGGATACTGGCACTTGGCAAGCTGTGAAGTTGTAAGAGTGAACCCGCACAAGGAGGCAGCTTTCAAACAGTTACATTAAGGCTATCAGCAGAAGAAAGCTTACACTGCTTCTAATGCACACGTTACTCTCAACAAAAGGGCCGGTGCTCTCATAATGTTAAGCAAAAGAAAAAAAAAAAAAAAAGCACTAGCTGGTCTGCAGAGTGTATCTGTTTCATATCCTGTCATAGACTGGTAGGTAGGAAATCAAGCATCCCATTATAAGTTAAGGTACTGCTAGCAGGGTGTCTCTTAAGGTGCACGCACACAGACACATGCAAAACCAAATAAATAATTTTTTCCCTGGATTTGTTTTTGAAAGTGATGCTCACTGTTGGTGTAGAGTGGAAAACGAAATGAAATTTCACATTCATCAACAACTTTATCATTTAGGATTAAAGAAAGTCTGCTTCACTTCCCTTTCTTCTTGCTATAGTGAGATGTCACGGAGTTCTGGAAGTGTCAGGAAGAATAATTTAATTCAGAAACTGGCATCTGAATACCTGGGGTTTTTAAAAACAAAACAAAATCCTTGACTTAAACACTTTTCCAGTTTGGAAGCAGTCATGGTCTCTGAATGAAGATTCTGATCTGGCCCTTGAATAATTATTTCTAAGTGTGAGATGACAAGTTAAAATGACATTCTGCCTACAGAAAAAAACCCCACAACTTACCTAGCCTTCTCACGTTTATGAAGAGTACTAATATAGGTTCCTTGCAAAATTATTATTTTGTTTTCTGTGTTGGGCTGGTTTCATTTTTACTTATCCTCTGTTTTAGTTGTTAGAAAGCAAGACTTCTTTAAATATGCAGAGTGTGGAATACATAGAAGAAGAGACAAAGTCCTAATCCTTTGTTTTGACACTACATTGTACTTGATTGCTGTGAAAAGATTCATGTCATAAAACAAATTAATTATTAATCATTAATCATCAATTCATAATTATTCATAATTATTTTCATGAGTAAGCTCAGTATTCAATCTTTAATCTCCAAAACTAATGCCTTTCTTCAGGTAACTTCCACATCTCTGATTTTTTTTTTCCCCCAAGTTGAGGGACTCAGTTAAATTTCCTTTTCATGACAAACCCATATAATCTATGTTGCTACTGAACTGCAGCAATTTTCAGCATAGTTCCACACTCTCGTTATTCCAGAAAAACTCACCACTGCTGTATCTCCACTTTTTTTTTCCTCCCCTGCTCTGTCCCACTTCCAACATCTAAGAGTATGATTACATGATAAAGCAGCTGAAAACCAAAACATTTTTGGATGTATTCATTTTTAGGCAGATCCATTCACCAGTTTGATTCATGACATTGCTACTTTCTAGAAAAGTAAGGAATCAGCTATGTTCTTTATAGTAACAGCCAAGTTGTTCCAGATTCAACAGAATATGAAACCAAGGTGTTTGTTGTCATGGATTATAATTATGAGAACAAGGAAGGGTTTTTTTAAGACCTAGTATGTTGAGGGGGGGGGAAAAAACCTAAATAAATCTTGCATTCCCCCAGAAATGTCATACATGCACTACTAACATGCCTTTTAAAAAAACAAAACAAAACCAAACAAAAAACCCCAACAAGCAAACAAACCCAAAACATTTTAAGAAGAAAGCACTTTTTAAAAGAAAAAAAAAATTGAAGGAATTATTAAAGGATATTTAACTTTACCTAACATATAACTGTGTGATTTCAGATCTAAAAGATCTTTCTCACATTGATCACATGACTAATTTCACTCAATATAGTGAAAACCATAGCCTTAAGATCAAAGTCTAAATTCATCAGTGATACATATCTTGGTGACTGATTAGTAATAATAAAAATAGCAAGGAAAAAACCTGAACTTTTGTGTCGCTCAAGTAGCGAGGTCTGAAAGATGCAGGCTAATGAACTACATGACAAAGTACAGCAGTTTGGGCACAGTTTCCAGGAAAACCTTTTAAAAAAATCATTAGTGCTTTGGATTACATCTAAATTTGGGCATTTGTTTGAGAGATTAAATTCTGTTCTCTGTAGTACCACTGCAATGGTAATAATATCAATTAGTTTAATTTTTGTGTAACTGTAGAGATAAGACTAAATTCTGTGCTGAGTAGCACTAATTGTACTTTACTGTGCTAAAGTATTAAAATGCTATCAAAAACTTCCACAAAAGACCTTCAATATGCAAACATGTTTTTTAGAGGCATGTTTTAAAATGTATTAAAGTTAATCACTAGTTATTTTGAATTTACAGGTGATACTGGGCATTGCCAACAGATGACTAGATTAATTACCAGCACATGAAAAAATGTAATTATTTATTTTTAAAGAAGATCCTGAGTTCATAAAATTTTAAAAAACTGTGACTATTTATAGAAACAGATGGATTTTTTTGGCAGCATAGATTCTTCAGATGCAGTGTAGGTATGCAGTAATAACACTAGTTATAAAGACAAATGTCCAGGGAGAAAGGAATTCTCATTTGTCCTTCCAGTCAAATTTGAAAGAAAATTAAATATATTTTTATATTTTAATGTTACTATAACTGTACTATGACAAAATCAGTATAATGCCATATTCCTGGAATTGGGCAACTTCTAAATAAATTATTTCTACTTTACGTAGGCAGGGATTACCAAATCCAGAAGTTTGGAAAACCAACATGCTAGATCTTGCCTGAGCATTCCCTGAATTTGAGGGCTCCTTTATGCAAAGAAACCGACTGGCATTACTTCTGCAGGGAGGGTCTTTTGTGAGACAGTAACTATTTCAGAAGGGTGACTCCCCACTGTTGACAGTGGCCTGTGATGACGGGTTTTTTTCAGTGCAGGCAATCTGTAAATAACGCTTAAGTTGCAACGTGAAGATAACGTTATATGAATTTTTACATTCTTTTTGTGGCATTAGTTTGGCTATCAGTTTTTTCAAGAAAGAAAGGGTAAAAATGCTAAAATGTTATATATTAAAAGCAGTTCTTAAGTAAAAAAGTGTTCATACTTACAGTGCATATTTAAACTGGCTTTAAATATGAAAAGACATAGAGAAGGGGAAAATAGATGCCAGTGTATTACATGCTTAAGTCTTGATCTGTCATTGAAATCGTACACGTAACTAAGGCAAAAATAAAAGTTTGGGACTAACTTAAAAGACTTCCTATATAATAAAGTACCTGGTTTGTGAACAGTGACTCTAGCACAAACAGTTGCATAGATTAAAGTGAACACAGTGATTTTTAATTTTTAAAAAAATAAAACCAGTATTATTTTGCAGAGTATTTTACAAATTACTTCAATGTTGAAACTAGAGAAGCGAGTAAGGGTATAATATACCGTTACAGTATAAAATGATGAGGAAAATAATCCTCAAGGCATTATTTGGAGAGCAAACTATTATGAGGGATTAGGAAAAGCACTGCAAATAGCAGTATCAGATTCAGACAGCAAAAAACAAACGCAGGAAAAGGAATAAAAAGCAACCAAGATTGAAGGATTTGGCGTGAGAAGAGACACACTTACCTTTCCTTTTTTGGTTGGGTTGTTTGTTGGTTTTTTTCCCCCACAAGAACTACTCTTTGAAAGAGATGGAGTGTTTTCGTAGAAGTGAGTAGAGCGGGTGGGTGAGGATGCACCAAAAGCCAATGCAGTATCCATATCGGGTGAAAAATACAGAAAAATATCTACTTCCTCTGCAAAACAGCATGTGGTAGTGTGTTGGGTTTGCATGGCAAGGTTTTGGTAGCAGGGGGGCTACAGGGGTGGCTTCTGTGAGAAGCTGCTAGAAGCTTCCCCTGTGTCTGATAGAGCCAATGCCAGTTGGCTCCAAGACGGACCCGCCACAGGTAGTGTACTTACAAATATTTTTGTAGTAACAATAGAAATTGACAGATTATTTTATGTGACATCTCAGTGGAGGGAAAGACTTGAATGCAAGTAGAGAAGGAAATTTGTGCTTGTAGAAGGTAACTCTTGGTTGCTTTGTTCTTGAAGATGGACTTTAACAAGATGAAGTGCCATGCCATTTCTGCCTAAATGAAGATTTCAACCCTGATTCTTTTTAGGAGATAGCTCTGGCTTTCCCCAGACTTTCAAGAGCATTGGCAAAATCTGTGAAACAAGTAGTTTAGGTTTCTTTAATATCTGTGTTGTGACCTTAAAGGGCACAGTTTTTAAGTGCTTTATCAGGAGTGCAATGGCTACTTCATGCTACAGCCAATTTTGAGACAATGTTTTCTGGACAAAGATAATGTGTAAGAAGATGTGTTTTGAGTAACAAATCATTTTTTTTTATTTTATTTTATTACCTGATTCTGGAAATTGTGTGTATTTTTCTTTATCTTACTTCATTCCAGAGGGCAACGAATAGAAGATACTTCTGAAGAACTTTTTTATATCTATATTACTTCAGAAATTCTTGTTAACCATGTAATAGAGAAGTTGCTGCTACCCAGGTTTTTTTTAAAAAAATCTGAATTATTGGAAAATTAGTTTAAGTACCTCAGCACAAGCTGCTGTTAATGAAGCTGCCATTTTCCAAGTCTATGACACTTTGCCTTTCATGCTGTTTGTTGTCATTGGCAAAACACAAGAGATTTTGAGAGGGGACAACATGTTTTATCAACCAACATCAGGGTAATCAGTTTAATAACTAGTGTCTGTTACTTTTAGTATGCACGTATGAACTGATGGTGGATAGGATCAGTAAATAACGGCGCTTAAGACAGTGCGTATTTTCAAAAGACAATAGAAGAAAATCATATAGGCATCGGTCCTTTTGATTCAGAACTTGTCGGATCACTGTAATGTGTTCGGTTGAGTGACTACTGATTGGATGTTAAAAAGTACGTATCATGTCTAAAGCATTAGATACATTTTGGGAAAAATCATAATAATTGGAAATATATTTTCATACAAATTATGCCAGTAGGAAGTACACGTATGTTAAAAACTGTGATAGAATGTAGGCCAGTTTTATTGCTGGTTGGCACGTTTGAAGGATGAAAGGAGGAGGCTTAGGAACCCCTTAAAGTTACAAATACTGGTGAAATAAGAAAGTCATATGAACACATACCCTAGTGCAAAACTTGAACTACTGATGTGCCATATACAGGCCTAGTAAAAAGTTAATTATGTGCCAAAGATCATGAACTTGTTTGTATGTACTCTTGATTTCTTTTTGCTAGGAAGGTACACACTGAACATTATAAAACTTTAAAACATTGCAAGCTAGAAGAATCTTTGCCAAGCAGAGTTACCAGCAATCCCACAGCTTTATTTGTACCCCACAGCTCAGTTCCAAAATAAAATGGGAGAGTGGAGTTATGGAAGCTGAAGTGGTATTAAATAAGAAACAGGAGTTTAGGTTCAGACTAAAAGCTGGGGATATGGAGGGACTTGAGACCTAAAACAGAGAAATGCCTTTTTCCAACTGGAAAAATAGTTCATCTACTAATAAATCCCATAGAGAAACAGAATGTCAGAACTAAGAGGCAGCTGTGCAGCACTGAGGTTGATTAATTAGGTTGATTAATCTAGCTTCTCTAGATGGGATTAGATCACGTATTGAGAGAAGTCATATTGCAGGCAGAGTGACTGGGGACCCGTACTCGTACAGCACGTTCTTCTAGGGCCTGTTATACTCAAGGTAAGGAATACAGAAAGAGCCAGTAAATAATGTTTTTCTTAAATATGACCTGGAATTATTTAGTGTGTTTTTCCGTATTCAAAACCAAAAATGCAGTCATGGTCTCGTATCCAGAAGCTTAGGTTATATCTTGCTGAAATAAGCTTTTGGTGCAAGGGTGAGAGGAGCCTGGTAGAAGGCTGTAAGTGCGTATTGAGCCTTCTCAGATGCGTTGATTCTAAAGAAAGCTGTCGCTACTCATCTTTATTTAGGACAAGCACCTCAGGACCTCCGAGATAAAAAAAAGGAGAAGAGAGTACTATTGGGTAAGCTTCTAAGAGCTTATATGAGGTCCGGTGTCTCTTCTAACTGAGGATTGGTCAAGTGATCTACAGTAGCAGACTCATGTCACTGTAGGCTGCTGAAAAGCCTCGTTTGGTGTTGGCAGGTAAAAATGTTATTGTAGAATTAAGTGGAAATTGATAAATTAAGTACAGCATACCAAATTCCCTCTTCAACTGTCCTGTGATTTTCTTGCTATTCTTTCTTGTTACAATTCACATTTCTGAAATTTGCTTAGCCATGACAAAGTGTTCTCTAGCATATTTGGAGTGAGGTTTTGCTGTAACCTACTCTCTCCTTAAGACACTCTTTTTAGGTAAAATATTTTGAATCTTTATCACTCATTTGCCTTTATAGAGTCTTTGTAATTGGGCACTGTTGAAGGTTCAGTTTCTCCTGCTTTGAAAGCAAATGTCTGCAGTCTTGGTGCTTAATGTTGACAAATTCTTTGTCTGCTACTCCATATTATTCTAGCTGAAGGATAAAGTGACAGTATTTCTATTGGCCTTATACTTGAAGTATATAGTAGTCAAGCTGTTGAGGCTCTTATGGTGAGGTACCTTTAATTTATTACTACATTTTCCCAAACTATCACACCACAAAATATGATCATCTTTGGGTGAGAGTTTTGTCTTTTGTGTTGCCAGAAGTGCCAATAATAAATATACATTTCAGTTTTCTGTGTTTTTTCTTTGGGATAGTGTTGGTTGCGCCAAGTTTGGGACCTGCACTTTTCATGACTGCAGTGGAGAGGTGCCAGCAGCAGAATTAGATAAGTGCAGAGGGAATATTTCCCTCTGGGAAAAAAAAAAGATCCAGGATTTGCTTCCTGGGATATAGCTTTTAAAAATGAATTTAAGATGTGAAGAATTTCCTTTGGAACTCTGCACGTGGTGATGCTGAGATCTTTTTGTAACTAGTGATGAGAAACATTTTGATAACTTTATGAGAATAACACAATAATACTTATGTAATAGCTTTGTCCAGAATGCATATCTTCAATCAAATACTGGTAGTTTTTAATAATTTCTTCTGATTAGGGCTATTTCCATTTAAGAAGATAAACCTATTTGATGCTACTTGTTTCAAAAGTAGGAAAGTAGTGCATGTTTGGTAAGCATACATTGTTGCAGGTGTTTGTTTTTGTATTTGTACATATATTAACAACTTTTCATGTATTTTCATTCTGCTTTTGTGCAAAATAGAAAATTTATAAGACTGTTATCCCATTGTAAATAAAAGGTTAGCACAATTATGAGTAGTGAGTTGATGACAGTAAGGTTTTCTAACCATTTTTGCAACAGCTGGATGACTATAGTTAGGGTAAGGCAGCTGATAAATTCTGGAGTAGAATGTAACTTGGACCACAACTGCTGTGATTATTTCTGTGTAAATAGTATCTGGAAAGATCTGTGACGCTGACATTTTAGCATCAATCATCAGTGGTGACTTGTGAGGAAGTAAATCTCAGGCAAACTGTTTCTCCAGTGACTTAATTCTCTCAAGCAAAGTGACTGTCACAGGCCCTCTTTTTTCTGATTGCGAGCTGTATTTTTCAATAGATCATAGAGGAGCTGCAGGTACAGTGATACTCAGTTTGTTGAATGTAAGTACAGGGCATAAAACTTCCCAAAGTGCCTTTTTAGGAGGTAGCTGTGCAGCCAGGCATGGCATGTGCCACAGCTGTGGTTCCCTGGAACCATTGGCATTGGTGAGAATGCAGTAATTAAATTATTCTGTTTATTGTCTTTATTAAGACTATGGAAAGATATAAGTCATAAAGTTGAAGATAAATTATGAGCTTGATTGAGACATTTGTATTTTTATAGGCCACTTGATTAGAAATTTATACAGAGGGATAATTAAAGCTTTAATTACAACCTGCAGGTCAGTATATTAATTGAATGTTGCAGATAGCCACAAAGTGAGGTCTTGCATGACTTGTGTCCAGGAATCCTAAAAGAATTGAAAGTTTTTGATCAAAATAAAGCTTGGGAAAAAGAGAAATCTTAATATTTGTTTTAACACAGTTATTTAATTTTTAGAAGGAGGGTTGAGATGCACAGTTCTCTTTATTGCGCTGCTACCGTGAAGGACCACGGGAAGTATATTAGCCCTTTATGTGACTCTCGTTCATAAACATGAATGTTTTCCACCTTCACTGCACACATTGTTTCCTCAAAAGGAGACTGGGAGTGGTTGTGGGTTGTAAAGTGATGATCCTGTATGAAGTCATCCTGCTGGTCCCGATTGCCAGAAGAGAGTTGAGTGGGTGAACTCTGTATTGGCAGGCCTTCGGCCAGATCAGGTATCATCCCTCATCCCAGAGCTGTCACAAAAGTAACACAAAAGCTGTATCATCTGCTATAGCTAATTTGACAGAAAGGCAATAATCTGCCCACACCTCATCCGTGTTTATTTTGTACAGCTTTGGCTTCCGGAACAATGTATATGTAATACAGTCATCAGTATAGCCAGAGAGTCCGGTACTGTATAGACACTCTGGCCAGTCATGCCATAAGGATGCAGCGACTCAGTTTACAACAGTTCATCGACTGTTAATCTAATCACTCTGTCCTGCTAATCAAATCAGTCAGCTCCAGGAACATGTGGTGGCAGGGTTACGTTTGCTCCCAGGCTGAGGTAAATGGAATAACATGGAGCTGCAATGAAGATGAACTCTGGGATTTATACGGCATGCTAGTGTAATTTTTCAATGATGTTATTCAAACTTATATTATGGTTTTGGTATTCTGAACGTATGTGTGTTAAGCTGTTTTTAAAATTTACCTGCTGATGCCGACTGCAGTGAGCAATGCTGCAAACTGCTGTGAAGTCATACTATTGGAAATTATGTATTTTCTAATAAAATGTGTACATTGAAGATTTTAGTGCTACACATTTTGCAGACCTTCAGGTGTGGTTTTACATCCTCATCAAGTTTGATTTTGAATAACTGTCTTCCCAAAACTACTTTCTCCTTTTACTTTAAGCGAAACATGGCACTTTAACTGTTTTCATGTGTTATATATATTAGTTGTAATTTTTAATGCATTTATTTTATTTACAATAAGAAGTATTTGGACACTGTTTATCATTGACTTCTGCAAGACTTTAGTAAGTAGAGGATATAGGCATTCATAAACATTGCTGGTTGCTTATGGATGATCATTTAGGTCCCATTTGTACATGGACCAGTTTCCAATTTAACCAAGGGGAACTGTTCACATGTAGCACATACATGTGTGCAAGATTTGCATTTATTCTAGCTTCAGTCTCTGAATTGGGGAATGTCTACAGTAGTAATTTGGCTCAATTGGAGAAAATCAGTAGAGCGAAGCAGTTGGTGCTGTGACCCCCACCTCTACATAGTCTACTGTGCAGCACTTTTATTGTGGACTAGATTTAGTGGAACCTCTCAGGATCAAATATCTCTGCCACAACGTGTGTTGAAACTGTTCAGAGCTGTTATTAGCTTGGACGTGTGTGCCTGCTCAGGGGATGAAGCATGACAGGTAACACCGTTGCATTGGTAACACCATTTCCAGGTTATATTTCTCCATAAAGAATCCACATCACGTATACAAAAACTGGTCTGTGAACAAAACCATTGCACCGTAAGCAGGAATGATGCGGAGGGGAGAAGGATTTGCTTCTAAATTGCCCTATTGCTCCGAACTAAAACACTCATGCAAACATTGCCTTCTGCTAACAGAACATGGACTGCTCCTATATTTTACAGACAACAGATAGATTATGAAGTCAAATAGATTCTATTCTGTTAACTTTAAATTAATTTAGCCTGACATGAATGCGAGGACAGAGAGGAACATCATGGGAATGGAAAATGGATTTATGATAAACATGGCAGTGCTCATTGAATATTTACATGCCTACTTATATATTTATTTTGCTCATTCTGGTTTTTGTCCCCCACCCCTTGACAGCTGTACCTTTAGTTTAATCGCTTCAAATCTTCTGTTAAAGTATGATCTTTTTATATATAAAACATATAAAAATATATATACACACACTTAGACACAGAGAATGCCTCATATGGAGTTTACAAATGTGCCCAAATTACAATGCTTTAGACCGAGAACATCCTTTTGACTTTCATCCTTACTTTGACCTGAACTAAAGATCTTTCCTTGTGGATAAAGATTGCATGTCCTTTTTTCTGACCGTAGCAGAACGAAGAGGTTACTGTACCTGTCCTGCCCATAGTTGTCTGTTGTCCTCTGCTGGAAGTTGCACTCCTCTTAGATGTGTCAGAAAATACCGCATATGTGGCTGCTTTCCAAACCAGTTATTTCAGGATGCCTACGTTAGCTCAGGTATTCTTAATATCTAAACCGGGTCACTTTGACAGAACTACATTAGGGAATAATTACACACGAAGTTGTGCTGACAGATGGGGAGGAGCGGTTGTCTCCGAGCACAGGATGGGGAGGAGCAGTTGCAGTGTTGCTGTTTTCGCCCGGAGCAGCTGTAGGTGAACAGCACTTTGGCCTGCAACCTTATCTTGTTCTTGTCCATTTTTTAAAAATTATAAATAAGGTATATTTTGTTAAAAAAAGCAATTAAAATCAAAGTATCTGCTTCTTCAGAGAGAGAAAGCAAACATGAACTGGTTCTCACCACACTCATGGAAAGAAGGGAAATTTACCATTTTACAGATGGGAAATCTCAGGTATAATTATGATGTGTGGGATTGTAATTTGGGTACTCCACTGCTGGATTATACCTCTGAGCAGTGCGTTGTTTTTCTGTCAGTTTTTCTGCGGGTTGAGTTTTTGAGTGTTGTTGAGCAGTACCCCACGTGGGGAAAGTGATAAGTTAGCATGCTAAAATAAACTGGAAGATGTTATCTTTTGCCACCCAGATAGTTTGCCTGATAACTTTCCCTCACACTTGTTTTATCTTCCCTTTTTATATAATTTTCTTTTGTGTTTTGATTCTTCCACAACACTTGAAATCTAACCATTAGCAGCAAATCCTGGCAGTACAGAACCTTTTAATTACTAAAAATAAATATTACCCTGTGGCAGAAGGCATTGGATGCTGTAGAAATGGTAGCTGGCACAAACTAGCTGTCACCAGGATTTCTGGCGTGATCATGGCTAAGGATGTGGTCTAACCCTTACCCTGGTGCCTAGGGGCACTCTGCCAGTTTTTAAGTCTCTGAACTAACTCAGCATAAGATCAGAAAAGCACCAGTTTGGCTCCAGGGAGAAGCAATACTGCCCACGTGGTAGCTGTTCCAACAGGTTAGCTGTATCGTCAAACCGCACCGTAACTGATGTGTCAGGAAGTAGGAACGTAGACTTTTTTCTCCCACCCAGTCATGTTCTTTTTTCATTTTTAGTATTTGGATATAAGTTGCTAACATAAGACTTTGAGATGTCTCACATTATATTTCATGTCATGTCACTGCTGTGCATCAAAGTAGAAATGGATGACTTGGGCAAGTAGTGCTCTTTTCAGTAGGAAAAGAGGAGAAGTACAACTTTGTTGTCTCTGTTTTTGCCATGAAATCGAGTTTAAATACTCCACTAGTTCAGGATAAATATTCCTATTCCTGTTCTATACCCAAACCCTGTGTACATTGTGCAGGCATTTCAGTTTCCTCTTCCCAAAGCTGGGTGAGAAACACGTATGTGGCTGTTATGACCAGCAAAAGCATTGAAGCAGATTATTCCTGAGCAGTTTTTCAAGTGATCCTAGGGGAGTTAGACTAATCAAGCTGAGGCAATCCAAAATGCCCCTCACTAAAGCTCTGAAGCCACATGCTAAATTGTGCATCACAGGTTAATTGCTATAATTTTTGTGTTGTAAATAAAATAGAAATAAGATGTCTTCAAGAAGAGTGAAAGGCTTGGGAGAAAAGTCTCCTTTTAATCAAAAAGAGCAATGTCAAAGTAGGCTTTGTTGCAGACTTGGACAATACGGCTAAATATAATGGTTTTCTTTATGCACTTCTGTTTGCTCTATAAATCATCAGGTTGGGAATGGATTTTTGCGTCTCTTGTTCTAGAGTTCATCTGTTATCTCTGCAAGGTGTCTAGTTTTTTGGATGAGAGGGATGGCTTCCTACCTGAAAAGGGCATGTCCTTAATGGGTGGCCTTTCAGTATTGAAAAACGTTAGTAGAACTTTGTGCCCAGTAATCGATGCTGTTTGTTACAAAGATTTTCTGCTAGAAAATAAAAATACCTTGCTAGTACCAGAGATCTTTCTCTGAGAATCATGTTTTTAAAATCTATTTTAGAAGATCGAGAGAGGGAGAGAGGATAAGCAAGACTATAGCAGTAACTGCTTTTTTGACAATATATCAAGTTTGATTCATGAGTTTGCTTTTATTTTTTAATTCAACATTTCTGGCTTAATACTTGAAGGTCTTTTTACACAGTCTCTACTTAAAAAAAAAAAAAGGAAGGCATATTTCTCCATAATGACTTTCTTATTTGGGGTAGCATTTTTGTTAAGATGTTATTAAATACAGTTCCATGGAAAAACAATAGTTTCATTTTTCTGGCTGCATGGGTTTTTAAGTCCAGTAACTTTACTAAAAAGTGAAATAACCAGAATAAAAATAGTTTTAATGTATTTTAACATTTTAAATAATATTTGGAAAATTTATATTGCATTACTCTCCATAAAATGTATCGAATTGTACAACTGAGTAACAAGGTAAAGGTGGAGCTAGTCTGACCGTTTGGTTTTTATTTCTGTGTTGTTGTTTTTGTTGGGCTTTTTTAAGACCTATGCAAACAGAGCTGTGCAACATCCTAATGACAGGACAGCATAGTACAACACCTGCAGAGTATCACATGAAGTTGTAGGATGTGTAGTTATATTGCTGCTGAGATTATAATAATAGTTATCATCAAATCTCATTGTTGAAAAGCAGGTCATACATTATGATAACATGCCACATATAAAACTGAGGTGCACTCTTAAGAGAATCTGTTTTCAACAGTCCTATGATTTGGTAATGAATCATATACCATATGTTTATACCATACATACCTGTATTTTCCTTCTGTCCTTCCAAACTGTTCTGTGGATGTTCCCTTCAGTTAATGCCATCAGTAAATGTTACTGGTCTTCAGAGGTTCTCCTAGGTACGCGTCGTCATAACTTACATGCATGGTCTTTGTTCATGAGGGGCTAGGAGTTAAATTACTAAGTGATAGTCCCATCCCACACCTCACACCTTTTTTGTTTGTTTGGTTGGTTTTTTAAATAACCAAAAGGAAAATAGAGATGTGGAAGAAAGCTGTATTGGTCCCATAACTGAAATGAAGTGGACTGGAGGATTTACCAGAAGGATCATACTGGATAGGAAAAATTAAATAAAAAGGGGAAATCCTGAGACTAGCCTTGCGCTTACCTCTCTTTTTCTGTAAAAGAATTCCCTTTCTGCAGGACTAGCATGACTGGAGTGAGTTTTGGTAGGAGGCACGAGCCTCTGTCCCTACAGCTGCTGCGGTCTGCCCTGTCTGCTTCACCCCAGTGCCTGAATTCCTCTAGCCTGTGGGTCCCATGTGCAGTTGTAGCATGTGCATGCTTAATACTTGTGACATAAATATCATCTCTATTTGCAGATAAGTGAGGCATAGTAATTTGTTCAAGTATGTGTATCAAAGACTCTGGCCAAAACAAGTTCTCTGTTTTCACAAGAACAACAGCCTCTAAAAAACCCCAACACTTCTGTATTTGCCCAGATTTCTCAGCTGTACCCTATTGTCCCTGGTAGCTAAAGGATAGCTCACTGTAAGTAAGAGATTCTCGCATATGCCTTATGCTAAGCAAGCAAACTATTCAAACAATATCAAATTGATAAGTTTTGTCAGGTAAACACACTGTGTTCATACAGGATATTTAAACATGATCTCTAGATTTAGAGAGGCAAATCCTATCCACGTTGAAGTTGGTGTCCAAACTTCGCTGGGGCCAGTGCTGATTGTCAACTGTAATGTGTCATGTTCAGATTCTTGTACATGCAAAATACTTATTGAAGAACAATTTTGGTATTTTAGAACATCTTTTATGAGGTGGAAGTAATAATCTCAAGTTTAAAGAGAGGAATTTCCAGTCAGCAGTGAAAGACTGTAAGCTATAGAGCTGTGCTACAGAATTACAGAACTACAAGGGTATTTTTAAATCTACCTACACTTAACTATTTGCATGCAATTTGCTCACTTGAGTTGTACATCTGCCCATGTCTAATGTTTAATTTTCCTTTTCAACAGGTAGAGAGGATTGTTGACAAGAGGAAAAACAAGAAGGGAAAAACAGAGTATTTGGTGCGATGGAAAGGATACGACAGTGAAGATGATACTTGGGAGCCAGAACAGCACCTTGTTAATTGTGAGGAATATATACATGAATTTAACAGACGCCACAATGAAAAGCAGAAAGAAAGCACATTAACCAGGACAAACAGGACCTCTCCAAATAATGCCAGAAAACAAATTTCTAGATCTACCAATAGTTCTTTTTCAAAGACATCCACTAAATCTTTAGTTATGGGTAAAGAACATGAGTCAAAAAATAATCAACTCTTTTCTGCCACCCAGAAGTTCCGGAAAAACAATTCACCATCTCTTTCTGGAAGGAAAAATATGGACCTTGCAAAATCAGGTATTAAAATCCTAGTGCCCAAAAGTCCAATTAAGAGCCGGACAACAGTTGATGGCTTCCAGAACGAAAGCCCGGATAAAATGGACCATATAGAGCAGGATCAAGAAGACTCTGTAGCACCAGAAGTAGCAGCAGAAAAACCGGTGGGAGCTTTATTAGGACCTGGTGCAGAGCGTGCTAGGATGGGGAGCCGACCAAGGATACATCCATTAGTGCCAGTGCCAGTAACAGCCACAATTGCATCAGCATTAACAATAAATGGAAAAGGTACGTGTACGAGTCGGCCATTTTTGTGTACGTTTTTCATTTGACTGATCTTTTTTGCTGTTCAGATGCAAACAAATTACCCACTCTGTTTCAGCCATGTTAAATCAAGTCTGGAGAACTTCACAACTTTATTTTACATACCTATATGACTACAAAGCCATTTCAAATTTTGCCAGCTTTTGCTTTCCTCGCAGAGATTCATTGGTATTTGTGTTTTCCGAATCACCATGAGATACATCTGTGTTTGCCTTGACATTGTGTGGTACACATATTCCGTGTACCACTTCCAGAGATTACATCATTGCTTGAAGTTTCTTTAAATAGGTCAAATTTGTTACTAATATTAGAAACATAAATTATTAGATGAACGATGTGAGCAGGGATTCTTCATACCAGTTTACATATCTATGTTGTTATAAATATTGCCTGGGAAAAAAACCTGTGAGAATGATGTTGCTTAAAAAACGAAGGTTTGTTTCAGTGAAAATTTGAGCCAGTTGTAGGGATACACATGCCTTCTCCCTGGATTGAATTCTGTCTTCATTATATTTTATCAATATTTTGTTGTTTATACCTCATTTGATACTGAGACCTTATTTAGGTTTGATGTGTGGCTTGTTAATATCTCAGTAGATGACAGTTTCTTCAAGTTGTACTGTAAAATTTGTGACACCAGTGAAACCCAAACTGCTTTTGCGGGAGGAAGCTGTTTGTTCCCCCTACCTGGCTGAGACCCTTATTTAAGACTTCATGGTCCTCATTCTCGTGCCCCAAACTTTCGTTCTTTCCTGATAGACCTGGGTTGCCGTGTAGTCACAGGTGTTCTTGGAAGGATGCTTTTGAGGCTAAATTTTCAAGTGTAGTACTGTGTCCTCAAATAAAATGCAATGGGTAAAATCTGCAGGTATGCTATTGATGATGGCTTGCTGGGAAAATTGCTTGAAAACCAAGGACTGGGCCTGTGGAAAACCACTTTTACGTAGAAACTATGTAGGCACAAAAATGCGTTGAAGACTTTGGGAGAGTTTGTGTTGGGTGCCCCACTGTTGCTTACATTCAGATTTTCTGAAGAAAAAAAAAAAGCTGTGGCGGGAGAGGTTGCAAAGCAGTGGACAGGGGAGGAGTATGCTTCTGGAGCTGTGGTGTCAGGTCATGGACCAGCCCATTTTGCTGCAGATGAACTAGGTAACCATGGTAATGCACACAGGGATGCCAGGAATATCTTTTCCTTTGCATGGGTTAAAGAAGGAATGTAAATCTCAGAGGATGTAAACAAAGCTGGAGGGGAAAATGCAAGATATGCCAGTGTGTGAGTTTTCTGAGCAGGTGAGGTAGAGGAGTGTGTTTGCACATGTGATCGTTTTCTGATAATTAATATGCATTTTTGGTGTTTTTCCTAGTGAAAAGATTGATAAGGTCTGCCTTCAGCTTCCTGGTTTTTTGCCTCATGGCATTCAGAAAAAAAAATTGGGACACAAAGGACCTTCTTGGGTAGATCAGTAACCACAGATGATTAAATCATTCCCACCAACCTTTTACTCTGATAATAGCAGTACAGCAAAGGCCCAGTTACAGGGCGTCAAGTGGAAGTGGAAAGAGCTGCACAAGAATGGTAGTGACACATAAAATATTAGCTGAGGTGCATTTATCTGTTTGACTGAGATCTTACAATTTCCTCAACTGCCACTACCTCCTTCAGCTCTTCAGAGGCATTTGTCTGAGCAACTAACATTAAAAGCTACCCTCTGACCCTAGGGATGATGGCAATACAAGACTTTTCTCACACTTAGGTTTTCACGTGATCTTAAGGTGTAGATCATAAAAAAGAGAGAGCCAAGGATAGTCACATTATATGGTTGCCCAAAAATACGCAGTGTGTTTCCACCTTCTGTCTGCTGCAGGAGGAATATTAGTTCAAGTACATTAACTGAGGCTTTCCCTCCCTGTCCTGGTGCATTGCTGCCGATCCCCAAGCTGAGCTGTGCAGTCTGCTGGGAAATAGATGCCAAATATCCAAATTTATTACGGCTTTGCAGGCAGTTATGCTCGTCTGCAACACTTTTGGGGATAACATCCAAATCATCTGATTATAAACCTTGGAAACAAAGTTGCAAAAGAAAAATACTTTGAGTTTATATCTGACATCAGTCTCTTTTCCTAGCTTTTTAGGATTTCTTGGACAGATATCTTTCTCAGGGAAGCCCAGGCTCCAACTCAGCCATTCTGCATGGCCAGAGTGGACCTTTATTTAGAGAGAAGCCAAAAGAGGCAGCCATGTCTCTTAGAGCTAGCCTGGCCTTGGGGATTTCTGAGCTGACACATTCTCTGCCTCTTCATTAAAGCTGCGCTCTTCTCCTTGCTGTTTTTATTTTTAACTTCACACTGCTATTCATTGAAATGTAGTAAATCGATGCTTCCTTCCCTCCCCTGCATGGGGCTGTCGCAGTTCAGGATCCTGTTTCACTCCTTACTCAGGACTTTCCTTCTGTCTTAAATGGACACCTCATCACATTTTTGACGCCACCTCGGGCGAATGCCGAGAGGCATTCATTGTACAGAAACACCATCAAATTCGTACCCTCATCTTCATACACACCAGATCTGACATATTAATAATACAGATGATAGATCTGGCATTTGGAGCACTCTTTCCAAACTTCCCACCTCCTCCACATACACCTTCTGTTAATTTTAAGAGTTCCTACTTCCACATGGAGGATGCTGTCAGGAAGACAAAAGCGTGTTTTGAAAAATAACTTTTTACTTGAGCTGTTTTAGGAATTCTTTATCAAAACACTTTTCTTGGAAAAACCCAGTTAGTCAAAACAGAAATCACTAATTGGAGAGCATAATTTTGAAAGATTCTAGAAAAATACATATTACACTTAAAAAAATTTTAAGCAACTTTTTTTATTAAGGCTGATTTAGATTTTTATTTTTTAAAAAGCAATATTGGAAAAATAATTTAAAATGTTAATATGAAAACAGTGTCCCTAATTTTGAGATTATTGCTATGACTGCTTTTTAATTGTGTGAGTCTTGTTGGTTTTTTAGTCCTAGTTAAGGATGGTGAAACTCTTTAGTTTGTTCTTTGTTTTTCCGAGCCTCCCTTTTTCTTATTTTTTCTTTTAAATTTAATTTATAATAAGAGTACACACCAGGAAAAAAAACAACTTCTATGCATAGGAAAATCCCATGACTGCAATTACTCGGAAATGTTAGTATTATTGTAGCACCTAGTCGTTCTTTTCATGATACAAATGACCACGGTGCAGTTCTTGCTCCAAAGTTCCTACAATCTCAGAAAAGGCAACCAGCAAATAATTATACAAATATGCAGGGGTGCCAGGGGAATAAAATAACAGTAATGTTGGCTCTGGGAGTTGGTGGTTTCAGCACACTAAAATCTAGCTGCTGTCCAAAGTATATTTTTTAACAAAGAAAATCATTGTATTGAATGTTCATGTTTTGGCCTTGAAAACATAGTTGGAGTAATATACTACATACAAGTCTAAGAAGGGTGATATATGGAAGAAGTGGGAATGGGTCACTGAATGAACGTTGCCATGGTTCTGTTTTTTTTTTAAATATGTGGTGATCATCAACTATTACTGGAATTTAATAGAAGTGATCTTTAAATGGATGAATGAAGCAGAAAAACACCACCAAAGAACTGAAATGTTGTCGAAAAGATATTAATGGTACCTACAAGCAATGCTTATTACTCAGAACTAGGCAAGACAAAAAGTGGCCTCATGTCTAATAATAGGTTCTGATACCTTTATAGTTTTTGAAAGCTTTCTTCATGAAAACTGAATAAAAAATGAGCTTTGAAATTTTCTTGTAAATATTTTAGGCATAGTACACTTATAAATATCTAGGAAAGTTCTATTTAAAAGAGTACACAAGAAGCGAAACTGTAAAGGGAGTCTAATCTGGCAGTCACACAAGGTTAGTGACTTGTCTTGCAATTTTAGAGAGGACTAAAAGACTGGATTGATTGTTCACCTGCTGCAAAACTTGACCATAAACCAGGTGAATACCATTGCTTGGCAAATTCTAATTGCCTTGCTGTATTTTTTTTTTCTTCATCACCCTGTAGTTGCTACAGTTTTTGTGCAGTTAAGAATGTCCAACATGTGGATGTAATTGAGAATAAATGCCACAAGAAGGGAGATTTTGGGCAGAAAGGCATGCAAAGCTCAAAGTATAAAATGAGCAAGAAAAGCACATCTAGCTGCATGTGTTGTTATAATTAGAATAAGGCAGGCTGGTGGCTGGCGTACAGGAAGAGAAGAGTTACAAGAAATGCAGAGAATTACATCACTCGTTAGACAGACAAGCACCACCAGCGTGCACAGTGGCATTAGCATCTCCCTCCTTGTACATATTAGTTTAGATTAATAACTTGCAGGAGCAGTAGGCTGTCTGACAATACAGAGACGATTGGAGTATTTCACCCTAGAAGGAACAAGGGTGTCTGCTGATTTTTTTCAGTTGGGTAATGGTGCCGGTTTTATCTCGAAACAATGGTATTAGCACCAAAACAAAAGCCGGGCATCAGGAGAAAAATGATTGAACTTTTGTTACCTATTCTCTCCCTTACTCAAAGCAGCTTATGGGATTAAACCCCACAGATTCAAAAACCCAAAAATCCACTCTTAACACCCAAGGAAAATAGTGTCTGTTGTTTGGCTAAGTGTCTGATAGCTTTAGTCTCAACAGGAACCAAGCAAGCATAGAAGCACTTGCAGAGGCAACGGGAACCAGGGAGAAATGTACATTCTCAATACGATACCAAGCCGAGCTGAAAGGAGCTTAGCCGCTCCCTGTTCCTTAGGGTGAGGGGAGCTCACCCAGTTCCCTCCCAGATAAATTCTCCCAGTTACTTTCTTCCCTCTGCCCGTATGTGCCTGGGTGTTGGGCATTACATGAGAAACCATCCGCTGTCACTAGCACAGCTCATGAGGCCGCCCTCAAGAGTCCCACGGGAAGAGCGTAGTGGCTGACAAAGGTGTGTTGGGTGTGAACCGCGTTAATTGACCATAAGCTACGCAATAACCCTCTCAAAAACCAAAAGTGAGAGGAGAGCTGCAGAAGCTCATTGCTGTGTGAGTTAGAGTGGACAGTGCAACTACAGGAAAGCTGAGGTGATGTGTTACAGTTTGTCAGATTTCTTTTTGGTGTCCTGGAAGGACAGAAGCAGCTTTGAGCCCTCCTTTTGTTTGTTTTTGTTAAGGAGCAAAATGTGATTCCAAAAAAAGCCCTAAGACAGGAACTTCTTTTTTCAGTGTGTTTGTACGTTGCACTTGGATGGTGGGTTGATCTCTGCTGACTGATCTGGAAAGCAACCAAGTATTTTATTAGTGCAAACAAAAAGCCTGTGAAATGGGTTAAAGTCCTTTGTAAACCCTGCCTAACTTCTGAAATTACTGGTTAAACTTCTTTGTCAAATGCAGCAGTGTGTAATTTTGTATCTTTTCTATTGTGTATTCATTTAGCAAATCACAAAGAGCAAAGAGTAAAACAGTTTTCATTTAGTCAACCCTAAAGACACCTTTGTTGTTTTTTTCTTCAAAAGTTGCATTTCATTTATATTCTATTCTCTAAGAGTTTTCCATTTTTCCTTCCCTTATGTACTGTATTGCAACATTGTAACTGACTGTCACATTTTCTATCTGTATTACTGTTAAGTCATTTTGAAATTCTTCAGCTACTTTACTCTTAACTAACATAATATTCTGAATTGTTGCCAATTTCTTGTTTATCTGTATTTTCTGGCTTAATATAAATGCAAAAGTGTTAAGTAATATGGTAGACTGGATGGTCTGTATTACATAGAAAATCAATCTGTTACCCTATATTGTTCTGATTTTTTGTCTCCCTGCCCACCCCATTGCTCGTGCAGTTTCTGGTACAGATTATTGTGACTTTACACGGTGCTCCAAGATTGAGAACTTCTTGTGAAAATCTCTCATTTTCCAGGCTATAGATTATCATAATAATAAAGCAGGGTTTGCTTGAGTTTTAAGGCTGTCTTCCTGAGAATGTGACTGGTTTCTTGCTTTCTCTGCCTTCTGCCGTCCTCCGCTACTTAGAGCAGAGATGCCTCAGTTGGATGCTGCATTGGTGTAGTCTTTTGATAGAGCTAAGCTGGTATAAAAGGTAGCTACTTTGAAAAGAGTGGTCCGTTCCTTTCCCTCGCTTCCCCAGCCCCAGGTTATAATGTGACCTAACCAAGTGCTCCTTTAAGGACAGGCTTATTTTTATCAGCCTTCTGGAAGGGACAATGAGGGAGAGGATGTGTCCCTGGGGAGGGAGGAGAGACATGCTCTTTCCGTGTTTTGATTCTGTCACTGAAAAATCTTTCATGCAAAAGCTGAATATAGTGTATTAAAAAAACAAAACCAAAAAAACTCAACCAAAACAACGTTCTCAACAAATACTTAGTTTGGGCATAAAATCCTCAACCTAAGTTGATGGAAAAACTGCTGTTATTTTCACTGAAATTTGTATTACACCTGCAGGCCCACTGGTAAACATAAATCTCTCAGCTGTGCAGTTCTTCTGATGTTGCATCAGTTTACACTGACTGAGGATCTGGAGACTAAATCTCCCTTGACTACTCAGCTGTTATGTCCTCCTGCAGTACTTGTACCAGTATGAGACAAAAGTAATTTCTGAGGACTTGTTTGTCATACCTGCCGTGTCAAAACTCGGGAACGATGAAACACAATGAAGCAAAGGCTGTGTTAACAAGGCTCACTTTCAACTGACTTTGCATATGTCTGCACAGAGAAAATGTAGTGAAGATTAGACTGAATGATAGAATAAAATCGTTGAGCTAGATTATTTTTTTCCTCCACCATTGCCAAAATTATAGAACTTCAGCTTTTGATGATACAGCAGAAATGCGAACCTCAATCAGAAATACTCATGCGGTGCCTTTTGCAGTTGTGCCTGGCAGAGTAAGCAGCAACTTTTTTTTGTCTCTTGCTGTTTCAATGTTTTTTAAAAGTTACGTCTCCCTTCTCTATTAGGGCAGTGAAGTGAATGGAATATATGTTTGCTATGGGAACTGTCAGTATGAATCTGTGTTCTCTTGAAAAGATTAACCTTAATAGGTTGATACAAAAAAACCCATTAAAAAATGGACCGAAACAATCGTGATATGGTTCAGGGAAGATTTGCTTAGATCACATTATCTACTTAAAATAAAAAGGGGATGTAATAAGAGTGCCGTTAAATCTTCCATCAAGAAAACATCCTCATAGGGAGACTGTTACAGGTGGGATAAAATGTCATAGAAAGAATTAGTAAATAAACTGTTACAGGTTTTTTCCATCAATGCTTATGAAAGAGAAAATTGTTAGACTCAGAGATGCAAAACTGAGATTTTAAAAAAAATTTTTTTTAAGCTAGCTACTTGGATAACAGGTGGAAAGAGCTTTGCATTTTATCGGTGATTGCAAAAATATCTTTTTTTATAATGAGACCTGATGAAAATAGCCAGATCCTATATTGTCCTGGGATAGCTGTACTTCCTACCCAGCCAGAGAATTTACAGTACTCAAACTGACAAAATAATGATCCAAAACTGCTGCTGTGAGTTACTGATAATAGTAATAAAGCAAATTACTATTCTTTTCTTTAAGAAAATAAATACAGAAGCTCTACATTTTTGATTCTGTATGCAATTTTTCAAATCAAACAAAAATATCTAATTTAGCTGCTGTACATACCATTTATATTGTAAACATATTTAAAAATACACACTAAAATACATTAGGCCACAAATTATCAAAGAGCTAATTCTGCTCTAATAATTGTTTTCTTAATTTTGCAATCTTAGAATGCATAAAAAAAAGTTTTTGGGTTTTATTTAGGAAGTATTTTTGATTTAAAATGCTTTAAAGATTATTACATTTTAGATGCCTAAAGAAACAAAGGCAAATCATAAACACTAGTGCTTTGAACTAGAATATTATATGTTTGAACACATCTGAAAACTGGGAAGTTCTAAGATTTAATATGGAAGAAGAGGAGGAGAGAGAGCTTCTTATTATTGTGTTAAGAGTTCTTTGAACAGTGGATAAAGAAGTACAGATTGTCATTTATTTTCTTTGGAAATATTCCTTGAAAGAGACAGCTAAAGAAAGTAACTAGTTGCGCTTAAAAAGTCTGCTGAGAAACTGGCTGGGAAGATGGAAACCAGAGTACGCTTAATGGTTCATTTTAGTTGTGTCAGAAGGACAGCACGAGATTCTGTAATAGGATCTGTGCTTATTTATATGTATTGGTGATCTTTAAAAAAAAAATGCAGTGAGCAACAAAGGTGCAAAACTTGCAGAGACACTTAGTTGTTTATTCCTTAAGAAAACAGAAACTTCAGAGGGACGTATCCAAAGCAGGAGGCGAAGTGAAGTGATGAACAGCAGGAAGATAACTTGAACTGATCGTTTTCCTTGCTGGCTCCTAAACGGAGTTTTTAGCCTGGGATGCAGGTAGGAATACCTAAACACTGCTGAGGGCAACTCCGAGAAGACTTGGCTTAATATTGAACTAAAGAAGTTCTCTAGGTTTGTCTGTCACACACATTTGACACTACTCTTCAGTCAAGCGTGGTGTGTAATGAATCAGTGAGAAATACGCGTTGGCTGGCATAGTAGTGTCTTCCATGCGTTAGCGCTGCTGTCCCTCAAATTTCAGCTTGGATTGCTATATCATTTTTGAGATGGGCTAGAATGAGGAGGAGTGGAGAAACTGGCTGGCTGCCTTCCTAGGCTACTTCCTTGTGAGAAGTGTCTAGGTGAACTTCCAGTGTGTACCTAGTTGGAGAACCTAAGCCAATCGATGATGAAAGCTGGTGCAACAGGAACAAAGAGGATATTATTATTATTATTATTATCATCATCATCATCATCATCATGTATCTGAAGGGAATGCTAACAAGATTGCATATGATTATTTTAGAGAAGAAACAAATTATAGACACGATGAAATAATGACTGGTGTAGTTGGAAATTTCTATTCTGGAATTGAATAAATAAGACAAGAGGACATCTAAAGAAATCAAAGGGTGTCAAGTTCAAAACAGAAAGATAATAGCTGTTAATATAGCTTCCATTTAGTCCTGAGAACTGTTTGCTAAAACATATTTGAATCCAAGAGATTAAATTACTTTTATACTCTGCAGACATTCAGAAATTCTAATTGTTGTCCTGTTAGGATTTTAGGATAGGCATTGGAGAAGCAGTAAGAAGGTGGGGCGCTGATCTGGTTCCTACTGAGGTCCTTACCGTGAAGAACCTTTCTCTACTCTAGAGCCATATATGACCTCCTTTAGAAAATGCTTGGAGAACTGTATAAAACAATCATTAAAAAAAAAAACCCCAAAAACCAAAACCCAAAAATCAACAAACCACCACAAAATTTAGATGATTTGCAGAAAGAATACTGATTTTCATTCATCCTTTTTTGTTTTGGGATAGTCAGCTCAAAACCCCCTCCAGTGTAAACAGCCTTGTTACATTGTATTCTCCCCTCATCCCTTGTTTTTCTGGACAGATTTCAAATTCGGTGGGCACTTTTGAGAAATACAGGAATGAGTTGAAACCAACCGTAAATGCAAAGCTAATTCTTGTTTTACCAGGCATAACATTTCATTGATGTAGATAACTTTAAAATAATTTTCAGCATAGGGAAAGAATAACCTGCTAGGGCTTCTCTTAGAGTTGGTGATCGTGCAAAGACGCATCTGTGGCAGTGTGGGACAACACCCTTTCATCAGAGAATTCAAAGATAGTTTTTTTTCTTACGTTGGTACAAGTGGGGAAACGTAATATAGTAATAATGGGTACTTTAAAGAATTTACTGTGTGTTTTGTGATTTTCTGTTTTAATTTCTGAATACAAAGGATGACAGATCGTTCTGTGTTCTTTAATTTTGGAGAATCATCTATTTTTACTTTCTGTGCATGTGTAGGCAATTAGCTTGAAAACCTGTTTTAAATATTTAAAAGTTTATAGAAAACACAAGTTACATCTTTGATTACCATTACTGGAAGCTAGTGAGACTTTTTTTTTCTTGTTTCTTTGCTTTGCACGTTGATAGTGCTTTTTGTTCCATGTGCTTTATTGGGTCCTGTATAATCAGTTAGTTTGTGGGGCATGTTTTTAGAAGTGACCTTTCTGTGCACAGACAATGGAGCAGCAAAAAAACCCTTTTTAAATATATGAGAGGGAGAAAAACCCAAAATTTAAACATATTGCTTATCTTATGTCCTTGTAGGAAGTGGAAAGTTTTCCATTAAAATAAAGGTAACAAATAAATAAATAAATTTACAATTAATTTAAAAAATTGTATTTTGTAATACCTACACAATGAGAGAATGGATTTTCTCAAATGGTCATGTAGTATAAGATAGTGATGATAGTGAATGGAATGGCTGCACAAACTGTGGGTCAGGATCCAGGACCTGTTCTGGAATAAGTACTCTGAAATGAACTTGATTTAGTTCTACTTGATGTTTCTGCTCTAAAGAATCAGAGGAAATGTTTATTTCAAAGGTTTTCTTTCTCTTTCTGGAATGCTAGATTCCACAACCCTTTAGATCCCATAAAATAAAAGCAAAAAGTAACAAGCATATTATGTTTAATGAGCTTTGAAAGCAATGGGTAAAATTATTCTAGCACGGGTGCCTTTAAGACACATGGCAAATCAATGGTATAATTTTTTTAATATTTTTTTTTCTCAGTTGACAGTTTAGATACCTATTGTGTTTACTGACTTCATGGGGAAGTGCTGATGCTCTGAATTTTTGGAAATCAGATTTCTTTTTATTTCCATTTCCAAATACAGATGTAGCTGGTTAACATTAAAGGTTGAGCTCTAAGTCCTCTGGTAAAGTAATAAAATCCAAAACAATGAGTATCCCTAAATGATCTTTATTTTTTGGCTTTCTTTGAGGAAGAAAATGAACTTGCTACAATTAAGTTATTTTGCTTTTAAGTCCCTTCTATTCTAGTGTTAAATTTTACTCTGGCATAGTAGTCATCTTCAAAAATATCATTATTCCTCTTATTTCATGCCATAGTTAAGGGTTACTGTTTTGTTGGCATAGTCCAGTTTGAAATGTCATCTTATAATTGAATATGATTTATTAATAGATTAGTGATTGATGCATGAAATGTTGAGGAGCTCTCCATGCTCTATTAAATGTTTTATGCATATCAATAGCCCACAAATTTGTTTAACAAAATAATAAAAGACATAATTGCAATTGTATGAGCTTTCTTTTTGAAAAGACAGTGAATTGTTATAACAGAGTTGGATTTATTCCCAGCCTTTTAAAAAATGTTTTGTTTTCTATTTTCAAATTCTTGGTATGAAGTCTGATACCAAATTAATTTATATCATATTTGTTTTAGATTGTGGCAGGTGAAATTTAGGCCCCAGTGAAAGTAATACATCTCTCTAGATTCTTTTCAGTTAAAGTGTAATATGAAGAAATCATTACTGCAGCGTTGTGTATTATAAATTACAAACCTAGTAGGGTAATGTAATACAAATAGGCCTTATATATGTTCAGGTTAAAAAGGGTGGGGGTAATACTAAATAAAACTTATTTCAGGATAAACCTGTATAAAAGTAATTCAGTAGGTCTGTAGTTGACCTTGGATTAACATCTCTATTCTTTTGCTGTAACTTTGTCTAATATGTTAATATTTAGCCAGCATAAGAATAAGCTATGCTATGATCTTCCAACGGCTTAGTTAGACTTGATGATCACATTTTCAAATGTTTCAGTCTTTTATTTTTTTATTTTTTAAAATACATTCGTAAAATATCCTTCAATATTAGCCTATCTTCCTACTGTAAGTACTTCATATATTCCTTGGACAGGCCTCATATTCTTTGAAGACTCCAAAAAGAAAAATCCATTATACCGAGGCAGTTTTTGGTGGGTTTCCGATACAGTTTGACTACGTATTTCTATATGTAAAGCACTTCCCCCTCCCGCCAGCTGTCTGTGCCCATTGGCATCTCTGCGCCCTGGCTGAGCCCCGCTGTGGTCCCCGCACCCTCCCCGGGGCACCGAACCTGCCAGAGGAGGCACCTGCGCAGGGCGAGCGTGGCAGCGCTCTGCCAGCACTAGGGAGAGCCTTTGGAGGAAAAGCGGGATACTCCAGCATCCCTGGCCATCCTCAGCAGCTGAAGAGGATTTCTGTTGGTTGCAGAGTGGTATTTATGTGATCGTTGTGTGCTTTTACTGACCTTGTTTATAGGTCAGTAAGTTCTTTGGTATGTGTCCGGTTTTCACAGATACTCTCGTAATTCTGCTCTAATTGCGCTGTGGCTTCACTTAGAAGGAGTAAAAACTTTTCATAGGGGGTTAGGTAGGTAAATCGGATTGGTGTTTGGTTTTTTTACATTTAGATTTTGCAGAAATTGCTGTGAGATCCTGGAAGTGCTCTGCCCTATGTTTGTTGTACCCCAGATCAGTCTCATTTACACCAGCTAGATTCTGTGGAATGACTGTTTTGATCAAATCAACAAATTAAATACAGTACCATTTCTGTGATTAAGTTTTTTATGCTTAGGCATTTAATTGATTAATTTAAAATAAGATCATATATCTCAAAAATGGGGTGTAGTAAGCTGAAAAACTGTGAAGAAGAATATATATTGAAATTTTGTTCACAGTTTATCTACATTCATGGAAAGAAACTTTGTAACTAGAGTTAGTTAGGGTGAAGCCTATCAGAGGAAGGGATGAGAATGGGAGTGTACTCTATTCTTCTCTTAACGGGGGAAGTAACGACCTCCTCCACTTCTGAATTTTCTTGACCATGGTGAACTGTAAAAGCTCCCTGTGTAAACTAGGGAGCTTATTCTCATCAGGGAGCAATTAAAGACTAAAGCCAAAAAGTGACTACCTTGATTTTGGTATTTCTCCATTATAATGGGTGAGGGGGTAAATTATTTTAAAAAATGCACATTCAGAGTTTAGAGGTGGGTGGGGGTTTTTTTAGGAAAAAGAGGGGAACAGATAGGTCTGAATAGCTGGTCTTTCTTACCAGCTAGTTTGCTAGACTTTCACTACTGTTGAGCTGCTAGTTGGCTGGATTTCCACAGGGTTAGTTGTGGAAAAGCCAGACCAAGGAGGAAGATTGAAGGTCCTTCATATGGCACTATTATAGTTCAGGGTTCTCAGTCATTGTCTCAGCTATGCATTCCCAAAAGCAGAGGGAGAACACAGAACCAGACTGGCTGGCAATGCTTGGAAATTGTCTGGGCATCCACTTCAATATGAAAAACTAAAGGAAAAAAATTCACAAATATGGAAAATAGAAGTTTTAACTTTCCATGGCAACCTTGAATGATATTTGTGTACCTGTTAAGCCTTTTCAGCATTCTGGATATAGCAGAGAGGGGGAAAACTAGTGATGCAGGCTAATCTTCTTGAGGGCACTTGAGTGAGGCAAAATCATCCAAATAATAATAGCCCAGACTCTTCAAAAAATTAGAATTACACATTTTAACAAAACCTCAATTTCGCTTTTTTACTCTTACCCATGTTCAGGCACAACAAAGCAGAGTGAGGGTAAGTCATTGGTAAGAAATGGAGTATTCACACTAAAACTGGTTTATATTTACCTACTCAATTTACCTTTATAATATAAGACAAGAAAGAGTATTAAAATTTCTTACTAATACAGCTATGATTTCGTAAATTTTTATTATTCTTGATCATGAGAACTTTGGGTACAGGTCTCCTTGAGATGCAGTTAATTTGGCAAAAGAGACAATTTCTTTTTTCTTCTAACATCTAGCACATAGTAGTTGATCCCAACAGGCAGGTCACGGGTGGAACTGGGCCCAGAGGATCCATCCATCTTTGAAGACTGCTGCCCTTTCCCAAAGGAGATGGAGAACCATTTTAGCAGCAAGTCCTGAGGTCCTTCCGTTCCCCTGCCTCCCAGGGATCCAGGCTTGCAGCTCCTGCTTGCGGGAGGGAAGCCACCATCAGCAGCAGGTGCCCCACGCTTCCTGCACCAGCCGTGTGCCCTGCCCGGCAGCAGCAGGTCTCCCAGACCCCGTCCCCTCTCGAGCAATCGTTTGGCAGTCCCAGGATGGTGTGTGCAGGAGCACCTGTTGCCAATGGAAGAAATGGAAAGCAGGGCTATCTGTATGGGAGAGGAGAGGCAAGGACCTTAGAGCAGCCTTCTAGTACCTAAAGGGGGCCTACAGGAAAGCTGGAGAGGGACTGTTTACAAGGGCATGGAGTGATAGGACAAGGGGTAATGACCTTAAGCTGAAAGAGGGTAGATTTAGATTAGATGTTAGGAAGAAATTCTTCACCGTGAGGGTGGTGAGGCACTGGAACAGGTTGCCCAGAGAAGGTGTGGATGCCCCATCCCTGGAAGTGTTGAAGGCCAGGTTGGATGGGGCTTTGAGCAACCTGGTCTAGTGGAGGGTGTCCCTGCCTATGGCAGGGGAGTTGGAGCTAGATGGTCTCTGAGGTCCCTTCCAACCCAAACCGTTCTGTGATTCTATGGCTTCCTTACAGAGAGAGTGGAAGGTGATGATTTTGGGTGGGGGTGCAGGGGAGGCATTGAAAAGAAGCTGGAAACACTGGCAGGAGGGGAAAGGGACCTTAAAAGTTGGATGTTAATGCAATGACTGCTGAATGTGAACCACCCTGGTATAGTGCATAACAAACAAATTCCTCAAGTTAGTATTCTTTCAGCATGCTCTTATTTAAAAACAAAACCAGTAAATTGTTAAATTATTGGAAAGTATTAGGACCATGCATGTTCTTCATGCAGAAAATTCTAAAATCACTTTCGTTTGTGGGAGTCCCTTATATTTTAATTATGTGTGGTATGAGGCTGTAATGAGAGGATGACTCGGTTTTGGTGTACTGCATTGTATTGTGTGGTAAGTGAATCTCTATACATCAACATACTTGGATATATATGACTTCCCTATTAAAAGGAAATCATGTAGCATCTATTAAAAGTGGCGCACAGTGGTCTCAGAGTTGGGGCGTGGAGTAGGAAGGGTCAGGAGAGGGGAGTATTTTGTAGTATTTGGTTTACTTCTAAATTATGTTTCGTCTGTATGTGGTGATAACATTTTATTTAACGTGATATCCGTCTGCAAGTCTTTGTAGTGGTCACTTAGGCTTTGCAGTGAATGGAGATTAAAGGTCATGATTCAGTAGGAATTGCATAAAAACATAATATGAAAGCTATCAGGAGTGTCATACAGAACCCTACAATACAGTGACTGCATGGCAGATTACTAATATACTTTATGATGGGATTTTTTTGTCTCTTGTTTTCCTTTGTATAAATACAAAAAGTTGCATTAGGCACTTCTGGCTAACTTTAGGTCATGGCGTTTGTCCATCAAATGTGGTCATCAGCATGGAGGCGGCAATTTGTAAATTTTTTTACCCCACAGTTGGAATGCTTTTTTAATATAACATTTAAGTCGAAAGACACTGAGGTCATCTATTCTGTGCTCTAGCGTATTACAAGTCATTACATTTCATCACTTACTGCTATATCCTGAGTTAGCTTGAGTTAGCCTAGAGTATTACCAGACTCTGGAGACTAAATTTTTGTTTGTCATTTAATGCTGAATAGCAGGGAGTTGATTAGAAAAAATATGCTCAGATGAAAATACTTGTTTTGTGTGTCATGTTCTGCATAACGTCTTGAGAGGATGCCATCTGCTTCTGAATAAATAAATAAACTGGATTCCTATTAAAAGAGCTTGCTTGCAGAAAAGCAGCTTATGTTTCAGCCATGTACACATAGCCTAGCCCTGGTAATGTGCCCTCCAAACACTTCCTTCTGGCAACCTCTGCTCTTCCCACCAAGACCCATGCAGATTGTTATGCCTCCCTGAATGCCAGAGTGTGCTGACAATGAAAAACTGTGTAGGCTGGTTATTAAAACCTGTTGAGATCATCCTGCTAAAGGGCTTGCTTTTACTATTAGCAATTTGTTCCTTTAGTGTCCTTCTTCACTGAGGAAGAGAATAGAGGCGGGCTCAGATGATTCCTTGCTAAACCTCTGCCCCATAAACTCTGGACTCTCTCTTGCATGTGAAAGCTGAGTTGGCATAAAGGGCTTAATGAATGTAAGAGAGGGTTTTGTGGTTTCCCTTTTTAACAAACAAACAAAAAAAAGGGAGTTGGGTTGGGTTGGTTTGTTGTGGGTTTATTTTGTCGATTTTTGTTGTCTGTTTTTGTTGCAGTTGCCTATAGAGTAGAATATGACCAGAGAGATTTTTGCATTTTACATGTGTCAAGCTGAGCTGTAGCCTAGAAAGATCCCTGCAGGAGCTCCAAGCCAAGGAGATCCAATGTGAGTAGATTTTAAGATAGAAGGTCTCATAAACACACTGGATTATTTTTTTTTTATTGCATCCTCTGGGCTATGAAGTTCTGCAAAAGTAAGGACAACATTTTAGACTTCAAATTATTGGAAGTTGATTTCAGGAATATCCTCAGGTTCCCTGTACTGAGCCCTCTTACAGGTGGGAAAGGTCCTGGCAAAAAGAATGGATTTTTCTCTCTAAAATGTGTTTGGGTTGTTTTTCTTGCGCCTTGCTAAAGAGTCTTCTCCAGTTTCATTCTGTCTGTTGAATGCAGCTTCTTCAAAATCTTCAGTCTATACAGCTTCCTTGAGGGGAAGGAGAAATACAGCCACAGATTGCTATTAGGCAACCTAGCCCAAGCCAGCTATACTTTTCCCCCCATTTAGTACTGTGGTTAAACATTAAGTAGAAGTGCTTCCCACACCTGCTTGCACAATGACTTTTTTCCTTCTATCTGTCTCTCTTATCACTCCGTGGTTTTGGCTGCTTGTTCCCGTCCATATCCTTTAATTTATGAGAGCCTGAGGGCTGAGCAGGGGCTGAAACCAGCAGGCATTGGGCAGAGGAGGATCTTGAAACTGGCACTGGTGCTTACAGAAGCATGCCCTAGATGTATTTTGAAAAGACTTTCGTTTTCTGTTTTTTCCTGCTAAACACATCTGGTGAAGTGGTGGAGAGTAGTAAAGAGCTGGATTCTTCACTGAGCAAAAGCTCTTTATTACAATGACTACAGAGATAATTCTGAGGTCCCGTAATTAACAATCTCGTAGATGCTTATAACCCTGATGCAATATGCCAATCTGCTATGCCCCTCATAGAAGCAAGCAGTTTCGAAAAGCAGCTTCTTCAAATACAGGCAGTATGCAATCCATAAACATAAAAACCTCTGAAGTGAGCTTTGCAGAAGTGGTGAGATTGCTTTATATCTCGACTAAGCTAATACAGAGTCTTTCTAATGGCCATTTCCCTTAGCCATCTCCACTCTTCGCATTGGCAGCTGTGCCCCTGTAGATGATAACAATGGCAGTAACTGACTCGAAACTTCGTTTCAGCCGAGAAGTTTATCATTCAGACACAGCAAAATGTGGCCTGGGCCATTAGTCAATATGATTTTTGGAACTGCCTGATGAAGGACGATGCCTTTTGACTTCTTTAGACTATGTGATGGCAGGTCACAGGAAGATAGAAGCTAAACATATTTTAAAAGGAAGTATTTAATAGGCAAATATATCCCCATTCTTTACTCAGCTCTGTAATAGGAATACTTACCAAGATCTAGCAGGTGGTCCAATGAACAGAATACATTGGGTTGTATTTGGTTATTCCAAAAAATGGGATTCAATCTTGTGCTTAAGGTCCTGGTTTTTTGTTTTGCTTCTCATCAGACATTTGGATATCCTCGTGAAGGTTGCTCAGGGCTTGTTTAAAGTATCTGCAAGGATGGAGATTCCACACCTCTTGGCGACACTTGTTCTATTGCTTGACTACCTCTTAGTGAACTTTTTTTTTAACCGAGTATCAGAATTTCCCTGGTTACAATTTGTTTCTGTTGCCCCTGCAACGCCCCTGCTTCTGCAATGCCACACATTAGGTAGTTAAATACGACATGAGTAAGATCATCAGCTCTTGTTAGGTGCTTCTTCCTAATGTGTCATGCCATCCTACATAGAATGCAGGAACCAAAATCTGAATCGTTTTTGCTTGTTAACTTTCAGCTTTGGAAGTCTGATTTTGGGGGGGAAAGGGACTTTCGTAGTTCTCAGGATCCCCCATCTAACTCATCAAATAGTTAAAATAAGCTTGTAAATTGTATTCTGACCTTGTATTGTTCAGTATTAGTCATGTTTGAATCATTTGATTATTTGAACATATAGCCTCATAGTCTTTGTTACAAATTCAGAGAATTTGAAAGATCAATAGAGCTCCTCAAGTAGATGCTGTTACCAGTTGGTAATTGTGTGGCATGTGTTCTGGAGCTGGTTTAAATCTCTTGGAGAGTTAATGCCCCCCCCGGCGCTGTTTTCAGTGGTACGGATTTCTACCAACAGCTTCAAACTAGCAAGATGGTATGTGTTTATAGTAAGCCTGTTACTCGAGCACTTTTTCTCCATTTAGAAATACCTAACATCTTAAGCTTAAGAGCTGTGTAGAACAACGTGTCACTGTAGCAATAAATATTGGCCTTTGTTCAAAATACAATAGCATTGAAACTGG
Organism: Balearica regulorum gibbericeps; assembly: GCF_011004875.1. Lineage (NCBI taxonomy): Eukaryota > Metazoa > Chordata > Aves > Gruiformes > Gruidae > Balearica > Balearica regulorum. The sequence goes on from NC_046185.1 coordinate 94,634,107, forward strand.
GACTATGCATGTGGAAAGCAGATTTTTTTAAAAACCTCAGGGATGTTGTTAGGGCTGGAGCTTGTACTAAAGGAGATGTTGATCAGCTTAGTCCATCCTTGTACTGAGGCAGAATTGAGCAAGTGTTAGTTTTCCCTGACAGGGGTTGTATAACCTGTTCTTAAACTACATCCGCAATGGGGATTAAGCCGTCTTTAACTCACCCTTCATACTGCTTTGTTTAGAAAAGTCCTCTTCCTTTTCTTTCCCCAATATATTCTAATTGATACAGTTTTAGCCAGTACCATTCAGTAGTGAGTGATTCTTCCAACAAACAATTCAGATTTGACTTGCACATGCTGTAGAGCAGCTGTCAAATCTCCATACTTAATACTTCTTATGGACTGAAAAGACCTTATTCCTTTCTGCTTTCCTCATAGGTCTTGTTTTTAAATCCAAAGTATCTCTCTTTAGGTGTGGTACCCAAAACTGGATTGTTTCAGCAGATAGTTCAGAACTACTTAGTAGAACGTATCATCTCCTTGCACATGTAAAGTTTCATTAACAATGCACCTCTGAATTGGGCTTTACCGTTCTTTTTTACAACCCATTGTTAACTGGTGTACACTTTGTGATTGATTATAACTCAAAAAACTTTTCTGTGTTCTGCTTCATAGTGTGTTATTCCACATTTTTAGTGCATGTTTTATTTTTCTTCCATACAAATAAAAATTCACTTTTCAAGCTGTCTTCCAAATTCAGGAATATAATTTAGAAATGTGATCCTCCTCTTTTGAAAGCTTGCAGTCCTTTCAGTTTGATGTAATCTGTTAATTTCATAAGTGTAGTTTGTCTTCCATTATTCAAGTCTTGACTAAATGGACTGGAATAGGGCACAAGGCAGACCTTTGTACTTGAAAAGTGTCTTTAGTTTGATAGTGTATGAATAATGTCTCTGCATATGTTTTTTCAACTATTCATATGCCTTGCTTCTCTCACCTCCCAACGGTTATTACCCTTAGACAGTAATTTCTTCTCTTGCTATGCCACCAGTGCCAAAAGCATCCACTCCATCTTTTTCTTCTTTATGCCCCCTTTAGGTCATTTACTTGATTTCAAACAACCTGTAGATGTTGGTTGCAGGTGTGGGGGGTGGTTTTGTGGTTTTGTGTTTTTTTAGGGGGTGGGTGTGTCTGTGAGTGTTCAAAATTGGGTGGCCAAGAGCAGGAGCCAAAATTTTATTGAAAAAATATCAGCAGTGGTCCCAGTGTATTTACAGGTGGAATCATAATACTTAAGTTGAGGGATTTTTTGCATCAGCCCCCCCCCCCATCTATTCCTATAACCACTGCCCCAGTAACCCTCCTGATCTGTCACAGCATACCTTTTTGCACTTGTCTAGTCCAGCAGCTATGATTACCTTTCGAGATTTCCTAACCTTGTTTTGCTGTTTCTCAAACTTGGGGGTGATGTTAGCACCTGTGAGGCTTTCTACATTCTGCAGACTTACTAATTTTATCCTTGTGAAGCTAAAAAGGTGCTAAAGACAGGTCACACATTTCACAGCACAGCTTAGTACCCTGTTTGCATCTACTGCACCAATATATATTCCACTACCGAAAGAAAATTTATTTCCTTTTTTTCTTTTTTCCTTTTTTTTTTTTTAAATTTTTTTTTTCTTTTCCCTCGGTGAGATTGCTAAATTGTGGTTGTGGGTTTTGACTGGCACCAGAAAGGCCTGGCGTTTCACTGCCTCGGTGCAGGATTGGGCTGCGCTCACTGTCCTGCCTTCCTCTTGTGTAGTGGAGTCGTGCTGTTAGGTTGTGGCCCCCTCTCCCCGAGGAGATCTTTGCACGCCCTCCAGGCGGGCTGTGTGTGATGACAGCCTCTGAACTGCCCCAGGTAAGGTTTCTCCATCCCGCTATCAAGCGTGACCTTGGGCTGCTTTAATTTATGAGTGCCTCGCATTTTGATCAGGTTTTGTAAATCAAAGGGTGCACTGTTCTTCAGTCAGTTACAAATTCGAAATGTTTTCCCTGTCAGATTTTAAAGATCACTCTGGAGATTAGCAGCCCAAGATCTGTAGATGTTGTCTTTACAATCTATCGCTTGCTCAGGCTGGTCAGGTGATACTGTTTGCATATATTTGCAACACACTTATCAATTCACTTCTTTCTTCCTTTCTTCCTTTCTAATGTTTTTTTTTCCTTCACACATTCTCTTTTCTTTTCTTTTGTTTTCTTTTCTTTTCTGTGCTGGGCTTTATTGGCCTGATTTCCTTTTGGTAGCATTAAGTACATGTTTTGACCAAGGAACTCTGTAATTATAGCTACTTGAAGTATTGATTCTGGAGAAGTGATTTGCAGCACATCTCTTTTCCATGGGAATCCTTCCCGGTGTTTATAGTGCACCGACTCTTTCATTGCACAGTGACTTGCAGTTTCAGTAGTTGACACTGTTGAATCAGTTGCACTTTCTGTTTCATTTTTAGTTCCAGACCTTTCAAAAAAGTTATGCACTACTTTTTTGAATAATCTGGATTTTATGCTTGTTCCTCCTCATACCACAGTCGCAATGCTTTCTTTTCCCACATTTTTTCCACTCTTTGGGCTGTGACTTTGTAGGTAAAACGAGGCAGTTTCTTATGTTTTGTATTTGTTTCAGGTGGTGATTCTCATCCTTTTTTTTTTTTTTCCCCCCAACAGTGCCATAGTTATGTTTATCTCTTTTTCTTTGTGAAGGTAAATGATTTATAAATCACTTAGACTCTAAGTACATGAATTAGTAGCCTTGTTACTGAGCTTCAGCTCATTTAAATGAAGGTTTGTGGTTCAGAGGGTATGCAGAAATACTCTCAAAATATCTCACAAATTTGTATAATACTACAATATGTACTGAAAGATTGACTTTCAGCATTTATTTTATTTTATCACTCCTAGCTTGAGATAATACAAGTCAGCATCTAGTTCCATATTGTTTGCTAACCATACAGAATTATGGAAAATTTTTGTGCTCAAACAAAATACCTGGTTAGGATTAAAAAAAAAAAAAAAAAAGGCATAATGAGTGAAGTCACTAATTATGAATTGGTAGAGCCTCAGCTAAGTGAATTTCTGCAAAGAACTTTAAGAACTTTTCCTGTCCAGGCTCTGTCTTCCTGTCTCAGGCTTAAAGAAACAGCATGTGTATCCTAAAAACCTGGTTGTCTTTTTGCCCTACATGCTTTTCACTTTAAGATTGTTACAATAGTTTTTGTAGACCTATTTAATGCCACAAGCAATGAAGCGTTACCTTGAGACTTTCTCGAAAACCTTTGACTCTTACTGGTTTTAAACATACTCTAGAAAGTTGACAAATCTAGCCCGTGTTGGGTTTTTCTTGTTTGCAAGGTAAATACAACCTCAAGCTTTTTAAGTACCAAATCACAGGGTCACTACTCAGAAGGATTAGAATATTTTACAGTTAAATTTAATGACAAATTATCTGTGTTTAAGGAAAAAAATTAGTAGGCTTTATCCTGTACTTTTTATTTTCTTTTTGTCAAGATACCAGTAAAAACCACCTGATTTCAAATGTTTCTGTGACAGTTTGACAATTAAAAATGCATGTCTCCAAATTTAAATACAGTCTGCAGTTCATCAGTTATCACAGCATGTTTACAAGGATCTTTGCAGTTCTGTAAGAGGTCACATTTTGCCAGAAGAAAGAGGCAATATACCTTCAAGAGCAATATACGTTTCTAAGAGCCAATAGTTTCTGTAGTCTGGAAAGTTTGGAGCGTAGGGTGATACTTTTGACAGCGGACAGTGACGGGGAAGGTATCCTGGCTCACTGTGCAAATGAGAAACTTGTCTCAGTTAATAGGCTGACCAGAAATACTTAATTTAGGGTCCTTGGTGGTTGCGTGCAATTGCAGCTTTGCTTTTGCTTTTGTCAGTGGCAAATCGTAACTGCTGCTGTGTGCGGGCTGTCGTGGGATAGCTTCCTGCCAGTGCACCTGCGGGGGAAGTGGCATAGTGTAATTCTTAAATGTGGATTTTCTAAGGAGAAGTCTCTGTATATTGATTTGATAGTGTAATTTGTGGTGATGTGCACACATACCACTAGAAGTGTATTTCAGATGACGTGGAGAATGAACTTAATTGTGTCTAACATTAAGTACGTCTTATATTACCTGCCCCATAAAACTCCCAACACTGATGCCCAATTCTGATGCAAATCATGCCAACACTGATGCCAATCACTCCTGTGCTTCAGAGACTCCTGCCTTGTAAATTCACAGATCAGCATTGCTACTGATGCAATACATATCCAAACTAGTTAGGAATTTTTGTGGTCTATTGGTAATAAATAATAATTGGTGGGGGGTGTGTGTGATCATATCTGAGTCAGATGAAACCCTCTTTAAGCCATATTCTTTGCTTTTTATTGTCAGTGTAACAGGCTTTTGCCCACAAAAGATACTGGTCAGATTCTAGGATCAAATGTTTTATTTTTTTATGCCCAAGGGAGCCCTAACCTAATACCTCAACAATAAGTTCAGATTTACACTTTATGTTTCTCTGTATGTTATCTTCTCTTTTTCTGTCCTCCTGTTTTAGCTTTTCAATACAATCCCCGTAGTAAGGTTTTGGGGTTTGATACTAATAGGTTCCTTAGCTTGTTGGCTGGTTGGTTGTCTGTTTTTTCAGTTGCTGTGAGGTGAAAAGGAGTAGGGAACAGTAATCAGATGGAAATGAAACCTGCGGAAAACATGTTACTCTTTAATATCTAGCTTGCTTGAAAGGATTTAAACAGTAAAAATCTGTAAGATGACAAGGAACATTTAATAAGAGTGCCACAGGCTTCATTGAGTAAAAATTTCAGTGAAACATTTCCTACTGTGAAAGCTTATTTCCACAAATCTGCCTGAGTTTTCTGAGAAGAAGGTACTTGGGCTTCATCTGGTGATTGCTGTTCCACAGCCCCCTTTTTTCGCCAGTTCATTTTAGCGTGACAGCCCACAGAAGGATGTTTTTACTTTGCTTGTTTGGTCTTGGTTCCATCTTTACAATATTTAGATTTCTCTAGGATGTCAGTATTTGTGGTTGGTTTAGGGACTATATTTGGTTTTTTCCTCTTACAAGTATTGTTAGACACTTTAAATTGTGAAACAAATTAACAGCTAAAAGACAAATATTTTAAAGGTTAGAGGGTATTTATTTTCTTCGTCTGTGTATCTTTCTCTCAAAGCATTGTACATTGTTAGAAACCAAAGGAATTCTGTGGACAAACACTCTGTTTGACCAAATGTGTTTGCCTGAAATACCCCGGATTCTGTTACATTAATTTTATTGCAGTTGTTACAAGCTCAACAGAAGTAACATTCCATCTATTCTCTGCTGCTGTAGTGGTTAGGACTGCCATAACGTTGATGCTGCCATAGCGCTCATATTCTTACTCTCTCATCTCATAAGGTCTGTCTAGTGTGTTCCAAGTCGCACTGGCCTTTTTTGCTCTAAATCTCATGTTGATGTTCATGCACTACTCTTAAATTTATTTTTTTTTAAATTATTATTTTATTTATTTATAATACTTCAGCACTTGGAACTTTCAATAGGGGTGTGAATACTTGCTTTGAATGACTGATTTTCACAATATGTCAAGTTTGGGATAAATGTATATACGCAGAGAAATGTCTATGTGCTTCTGATTGTTTACATCTGATTATATTTCACTTTTGGTATTTTATAGTAATACTTAAGGTTATGTACTTTGTCATATTTTGTAAAAGAAAATAGGTCTTAATGTGGTCACATGGTTAAATTAACCAAGAAATGAGTCTTTGCCAAGAGGTAACAAAAGCGATTTTTGAAATATAGGTTATAGATGTAAATTATATAAGCCAATGTTAAATGATTTTAATGAAGTTTAATACTAAAATCCACATAGTAAAAGAATCAATTGCACTGGAAAAAAAAAAATTTACAAAACCTGAATCAAACAATAATTGATTCTCTTGAATCACAAATGCAGCTTTGCTGAACAGATAAGAAGGAACAATTTTCAGTGCAAATTAATGTCTTTTGCTGTGATAGATAAAGGAACATCCTTTCCAGCAAGAAATTTTAAAACAAAAAAATGTTTATATGGAATTTTTAGTGTGTATACGTTCGCACAGGCTAACTTTCAGGGGACAGCAATGTCTAATGGGTAGATTTCCATTGAAAATATAATAGGGAGTCATTGTTATATATCACATTTCTTGGGCTTGGATGTTGTTTTAGCCATCTTAATTGCAATATTTAAACTTTGGGACAGTGAGGAAACTTTATTGGCTTGAGACTTTAGCCTTTTGGGAAGAGGAGGGGCAAAAACCTCAGGGTCTTCACCTATCATCCAAACTTAAACGCATTATCAGAAGAATAAAGGAAAAGGAATGGAAAAAGTAAATAGCAGAAAGTTCTGTGATGAATATTGGGCTTGCATCGAGGGGAATTATATGGAAGAAATGTTTGGGATGTCAGGAATTCCCATATCCTGAGAATGTCATACATTGCTCAGGAGTTTGCTTTCTGAATATCTTAACTGTCAAAGAAGGCGAGCATCATCTGCGCCTCACACAACCCTTTGTGCGGTGATTTGCAATTTAACAGAGCTTTGGCCTTTGTGTCAGAGATGTGCTTTTGCTATCATGTTAAAATTTGTTCAAACTTGGACACCTTTTAAGTCTTTCTAAAAATATTTGACTGTGTGCACACTCAGCAAAACCCTCTTCACTTTTTATCCATTACATTGTCCGAAGATCGCCTACACTGAACATAGTCTGGCTCGGAAACAAATGTAACAGCGCCTGCAAATGTTTCCTACTAGCACAATGCTTACAGCAGAGGCAGCGGTCTCCTTTTAAGTGAATGGGTATCTCCTCACCACAGAAATACTGCACTCGCTAGGTAGACTTCTTTAAAAAGACTCTTTTCTCCCCCCCCCTTTTTTCCTTTTTTTTTTTTTTTTTTTTTTTTTTTGAGGGGAGTGAGTTTTGTAACTGGCCCCTTTTGTGATGGGAGGGCTGAGCAGGCCAGGTGGGGAAGGGGTTGCTCACCAAATTGCAACCAGCTGTGGCTGCCTCTGCTGGCACACAGCTAAAGACTCTTTCTGCTTCAACTCCTTTTCTCTCCCGCCCCCTTCCTTCTTGATGAATTTCATCAGCTTTTTCTATCTTTCGATCATGTAATCCTGTGCTTTGCTGTAGAAGGGTGACTCTGTTGCCCTTGCCGCATCCTTTCCGTGTCTGCCCGGCGGGGACCCCACCGCCTCCTGCCTGGGACAGCAGCTGCAAACTGGCGGAGGGCCGAAAGCACTGCCATGGGGGGAAGACCCTCCTGCAACTCGTGTTCAGCTACTGAGCGCTCTTTTGGCTCAAGGTGATGTTTCCCTGACAAAGTATTGCTTGACTTTGGAGGGGGGGAAAAGGAGGAACCTGAAGCCCCTCAAAAGGGAACTGGCTCTGCCTTGGTTGAGACTTATGGAAAACCTGATTTCCTGTTCCCCCAATATCCTTTGGGTGATCAGGTAACCTCGGCATTCACAAGTAACATAGTAGGCAATGCTGGACAAAACAGGCAGTTGCAAAGTGGACTGGAAGTCCACTAAAGGAAGAAAATACCCTCAAAAGTAACTGTTGTCATCCCCTTCAATAAATGCAGTAAGCCAGGGAAACATGGTGCTCTTGAACTTTTTATGTCCACTCCTGCTATTGTTTTATCAGATATTCCTGGCTGCCCCGCATCAGGGTGAAGGTAATTTTACTATGGTCCGCACTTAAATGCCAACAATATCAGACAAATGGGACTGGCTTTACTTCTCTCGCTGCAACCCTGCCAAATTCTAGCTTAACACCAAGCATTGCAGAAGGTCGTCTCAGAGGATGACTCCTAGAGTTGGCCATAAACTCCCTTAGGCAGTCCAGAAGTATAGCACAAAGTTTATCCAATAATAGCACCCGTATTTAATTTAGATAGTAGTTTGGTTGTGCTGAAACCAAGGAGATTAGCAGTTTCCCCTGATGAATGACTGTTCATACTCCTTACCCTTGGAGAAAAGGGAATTGTCAGTTTTAATCTGGTCATTTAGAAGTTTCCTCTTACCACAGGCTATTTTTCTCAGCATTATTTTGAAACTGTTAGAAGGTTATCGTTTCTTGTACCCAGTCATAGAGTCCAGTCTCCTGGTTTGGAATTGTTTTACAAATAATGTGTAAAACAGAAGTCATTTTCACATCAGTGAGGTCATGGCAGAAATGATCAGTTCAGAATGGAGACTGCGCTCTAAAGGAACAATCTGACAAAGACCTTACACAGCATGAGACCCTAAATTTTACAGTACATATCAGAGCTGTGGTTGTGGCTTTCCAGGCGTATATTCAGGCATGTCCACAGAAGAGAACTTTTCCCCCCAGGGTTCATTCAAGGACACAGGCAGAGCGCTCCCCGTCAGGACTGAAAGCAGCAGTTAGCTAAGCATCCGACTGTCATTGTCCACAGTTTGCTGATCTGCACCTGATACCATCCGTCCAGGTACCTTTTCTTTGTTCCAGCATGTCAAAAAGCAACTGCCTTTAGGTCAGGACAAGAAGGCATGAATGATACGTAGTGTGATCACATATGCAGCACAGAATACTAGGAAATAGGGCTGGGAGGGGCCTTTGTCATCTAATCCATCCCCCTCCCCAAAGACGGCTCCGCAGATGCTGCTGATTCAGTCAAATGGTTTTCACGTGCTGGGAATCCATCAGGGTCACTGGGAAACACCTGTAGCTCTGTGGTTAAAGAATGTGCCAGGTTGTGAAAAGGCTAGTAGCTGTTGTGTCACTGTGCGGAGATAAAAAAAAATAAAAATAAGGAACTGCAAAGTGGAGGTAAGTTCTTTTTGAGGGTCATCTGGTGGAGCAGAAGGTGTTTTAGGTAGTGTGATAAAGTCAGAATGCCATCTGCTTTTGTAGATGCCCTTGGGACACCAGAAATATTGATGATTCTAGCTAGTCAAGGATGCAGAGGAAAGAGTTTTAATAAGGGAAATTTTTAGTGAAAATGATTCACGTGTCTCTGGAGATGTCGGTATTCTGTTGAGCCATGTTTGCCTGTGAGGACTACGAAATGGGGGAATCTTGTTTTGCTTTCTGAATCTGGGTTGAATTTACTTGTTGAAGTGTTTAGTTGCATCAGAATGTTAAAAGACACCTCTTGGGCATATGGTAAGGTGGAATTGCAACCCAGGGCAGTGTATGTGTTAAGTGGACCGTACTTCACTTTTTTTGCTTGGGAGTCCTGGTTATTTGCCTGGCTGTGTAGTATGGCTGTACAGGGCCATCAGCGCTACATCACTAGCAAGCCTGTGTGGGGCAAATGCTTCGGGTTTTGTAGAGGAATCCTGACTGGGAGAGGGGTTGTTTTCCAATGCTTTTGGAAGGAAAATAAGTGTGAGAAGTTTGTTGTTTCCCGTTGCCTTGTGACCACTGACATGTGTAGTTTGGTTTTTTTAAGCTACCAAAGCAGAGTGCAATCACTGGCAGAGCCTTCCAAAGAGCGATCGTGAAACAGCACCGGCCTGAGATCAAGCTGTTGGTTTCCCTTTACCATATAAGGGAAACATCTTTCCAATCTTACATTTTAAGATTAAATCATTTCTGGGTTTCAGCTAAACACATGTGGGATTAAAGTTTAAATTGACCTGTAGGATATAGCGTTGGTTTTGTTCTGCTTTAATTTTAACCTTTCCAAGGACAATCTAGTGAGTTGAACACTGCATTAGTGTTTGCAAACTCTATTATTTTTTTTATTTATCTTTGCTACAAGTAACATGAACAATATGTATTCAGGTTCAGACAGCAAAATAATTAAAGCTACTGCATTAACTCTAGTAATAAATGCTATAATTATATTACTCCTGAATGGATATGGACAACATTTTTTTTAACGATAGAAATTGTAACAAAAGCAGAGTTTAGAACAGGAAAGAGCAGAATCCTATTTACAAATGAGTCCAATTTATTAAATACACATCCGACTTTGTTTTGAAGTAGCATTTTTATTTTGGTTTGGAACAGTTTGAAAGATGTTACATAGAAGGAGTGAATCTGAAAACAAAAGAACCACCTATTTAAGTTTTTTGTTGTGTCTCCAGTTCACCCTCTGAGCCAAAATCCATTATTTGCCTACTTCTGCTCTTGATTGCTTCCTACTTCATGGTCATAATAATATTTATTTTTCATATATTACAGGGAAAAAATATATATAAGTTAGATGAAAAGGAAGGGGAAATTCTAAACTTTAAACCCTAATGTTTTAGCCCTTAACCAGCCTAAAAAAAAAAGGGAAAGATTTCGCTTGCTGGCCAGTATACGCAGAGTGGTGCACGGTGAAGGACTTGTCCTTGGAAGGAGCAGCCGTGAGAGAACCACGCGGGGTGGCACGGTGTGAGTGTCTCTGAAAACAAAGCTGTTTCGTGGGCCGGTGATGATGGGCAACATGTCATGGCATGTAGAAGCAATGTGTTTTGACATGCAGTCTACTATTTACTGTAGCTATTAGTTTAGAAAAAAACCTACTTTCCCAAGAGCTTTAGAGGCTGTATCGGTTGCACTGTTTTCTGTGTCCTTCAAAAGGCTGACAAAGTCAGCAACTAAACAATCCCAAATCGGTTTTTTGAGTACATATTGCACTAATGTAATTCTTAGAGATGTCGGGGCGCTCTCTACCCGCCTTTTCCGGGGCTTACTGTAGCATTTGTCACACTGATTTGTGGAGCCTCAGCTTGAACATTCGTCTCCTTTCCTATTCCGTGCAGTTTACTCTAGAATTTATTATAGTCAAAAGTCACGTTCGTAGGGGCAGTCCCGGACCTAGCAGGCAGGGAAGTCCCTCTTCGTGCAGAGGAGGTGATGAATAGTCGCACTTCTCTGACTGTCCCTGTTCGTGCTTCATCCCACTGCAGACTGTGGCAGCCTCAGCGGATGCGTGGCTTTACCTCCCACCTCACGCTCTAGCTCGTGTCTCGGCAGGACATCCTGTCTGCTTTCGGATGCCATTTTCTTTTCTGTGACAACTTTTCTCATTTCTTTGCTTTCTAGCTAAGCATCGATAAACTACAAATTGATGGTGCCAATGAAGCGTGCTGTACTTCCCTCGCAGATACCTGCAAAAATTTTACTCATGATTTTTTCTGTTTGGGCAAGTTTGAAGAGTTTACATCACAGGCTGTTTTCTATAGCATAAATAAGCATTAGAAGACAGATTCACAGCAGGTTTTTATTTGTGGGGTTGTTTGGGGTTTTTTTTAAACGCTTTCGATTGTAGAGTATGTAGCACCACAATGATACCTGTTCTCTGATCGTTTCAATCTGCTGGTTTCCTAAGTGTATAAATCAGTAGCATTGGAGTTTATTTTGCAATACTGGGACTTGCTCTCATAATTAAATGGCTTGATGAGGAAATACCTACTCTTTTCTATAATTGTTATCTGCTAGACAGTATATTATTTAAACTTGAGGAAATGTGGTGCTGTTCTCTTTAGACATGCTTTTCATGTTACTCTCGGTTATCCCGTCCTTTCTTTCCACCGCCCCCTTCCCACATATTCTCGCTGCCCTGCTTGGTCAGCAGCAGCACTCGGGAACTGATCAAGCTGAAAGCTAACCCAGTGCACCCGCAAAAATGTTTGGCTTGTTCCTGCTGCTAAATTAATCTTGTCAGTTTTTGTGGGGGTTTTTGGCATGGCTTCATTTGTTTATGTCAGTTTATTACTCATTTCTTGCTATTTAGTCATAAGTTGATATTTCTGTCCAAATAATGAGCCCAGAGTAGGAAAACACTAATACTTTTTCCTGGATATTCTGTTGTAGTTGAACTGTATTTGATGTTTTCTGTAAATTTGGTTTAGGATTCCAGTTGTCTTAAGACTGGGAAAGGAAAGTTAAACAGGGTAAAAACACTAATGACGGTAAACAGTTTTAAACTGGAATTTGGTTTAACTTTAGAAGCTCTTGTGGAATTGTTCAGCAGATGTATTGGTGGAGGGAGGGAAGGTATTAAGGAACCCAGCTGCCCTGTTTCTGGGTTAGACAGAAATACCTGTGATGGATGACTTGTTTCTGCTCTGGCAGACTATACGGGGAAGAAACAGAGCAATGAAGGGAAACAAATCTTCATTTTTATGTTACGTAAACTAGTTTGGTCCTGAAGTACCGATAAGTAATTCAGTATGCGCTGCTTGCCGAGATCGCAGGGGTGTGGTGAAGCTCATGGAAGGTCCTTGGCTGATTTTCCTGAACTTGCCAGCTAAATGGAGTGCCAGTCTGCTGGCAAGAACAATCGAGCCCAAGGACAGACGTGCAGACTTCATCCTCCTTGTAGCAGGGGTGAACTTGGTTAATAAGCTTGCGGTGTTGGTCTGATCTGAGCCAGCATATGATTGTGCTGCTTCTTGGTCGTAGTCTCTTTTCTGGTTTGAAACAAACAAACAAAAGGAAAAAGTATTTTGTTGTTTGTTTAACAAAACACCATTCTTTTAGAAATTTCAGTAAGCATATACTCTTAAGAATTAATGACAAAGATGATCTCACTGCAGCATTTTTGTTAATTATAATGACTCAAAAGAACACCTTGAAGATAAATTCCTTTGAGATCTCGATAGTATTTTAACTGAGCTGGGGGGGAATATCTGATGGTATAGTATCTTCTGTGATATAGCTATATAAGAAAAGTCATCGACTGTAGTAATTAAAAATGGACAAGGTGTTTTTTAATCGTCAATACGTTGATGTATAGATAATAACAGAATAGAAAACTATAAGTGATATCTTTGTTTCAGTTAACTATTGACCTTATGGCAACGTGTAATAAACTCAGCTTCTCCATTTGATCACAGAATAACTCTGTGTATCAAACTCCCAATGACAGAGAATATTACCGTTCTTACCATACAATAACCCTGAAATCTTTGTTGTTACTAATTTCCACTTTTTGGCATCAATAGAAACTTTCATGTTTTAGGCTCTTATAAAGTAAAAAATTTCTATCTAAAATTAATTTTACTTTTCAATGTATTTCCAACTTTATAATACTAAGAATAATTCTATGTATACAGCTTTGATGCTGAGCAAAATGGGGTTGCTCCTGTGTTGAGATATTATTTTAAAATCCTGAAATTTACATTAGATGTATGTGTACATGATAGGAAGGCTTCTGATGCATGTTTTGTAATGGTATGAAACTGCAAAATATTGGTAAAATATATGACAAGTAAGGAATGAATTCTTGTAAGAAGATGAAATTTCTCTGCAGTATCCAGTACAGCTCTCCTGAGTATTGCTTTGGATCCTCAGCAGATTTTAATTAGAAGGACACTTTTGAAACATGACTTTGAGAGCGGTCTTGTTTATAAACTGAAATAAACTGCAGAGGTTTAAGGCCTTTTTTTTTTTTTTTTGTATTAAAGTTATTTTTCCAACTCTTTCTGAAACTATATCAATACAAGTTTTATTACTCAAGGTAACTTCCAAATTTGCTAGTCTTTGAGCAAGCCTCAGAGGTATTTCACTTACTATGATACATTTCCCACATAGACTATCACATTTGTCTGTTTCTCTTCTTTTTTTTTTTTTTTTTTACTGTAAGTCAGCAATCTTGCCATGTTCAAGCCTTTTAGTCTGTCATTTGTTATATGTACAATATATTCATTATAAATCTTTTCTTGTTTCTTATGGCATGCTGCTTTCCCCACTAATATTTTAATTGATTTTAACTTACACAACATTTCACTCTTTTGGTCCAATTCTCCTCTCTCTCTCTTTTTTTTTTAATCACTGGAAAAATAATTTGTGTTTAGCATCTGTAACTATGAAAACTTTAGAGTTTTACTTTGCATTTCTAATACCCGTTCTTTATCTGTTTTAGCATCTCCCTGTATTCTTCCCAGTGTTCTTTACTTCCTATTTTCTTGTAAGTATAGCATATTCTATTTTTCCCCTCAGTTCCTATTGACCTGTTTAACCATGTGGAGTTTATTGAAGCTACATCTCACTCCTGAAGAAAATAATTCAATTACTGTATAAGTTTAGTTCCATTTATACACCCTCTCCTTATGACTGGGGTGTCTTGCTATTTGTCTAAAAAGTATTTAATGAAATATCTTTTTACATAACACATCTAAAATCACACCGCATTCATCTTGGTAGAATAAATTTCAATTCCATTTGCTGATACTGTCCTGTTTCTATTTTCTTTATTCTGTTTGTTTAGTGGTTGGAATCTGACTTGAACAGGTGGGTTTCTGTCAGGTTTCAGGGAACAACCAGTTGTGTAGTTCATCTATCATTTTGTCTCATCTATGACATGTTTTAAAAGGTTTCCAAATTAAAATTGAGCTCGCAATTGTGACTAGTTATGTACTAGTCCCATTATTTGTGTGTATGTGATCTTTGCTTTACTTAATAGTAATTCTTCTGTCTTTTATTTAGTGACTTCCTCTGATATTTTTGACTTCTCTGTGTATTCTTAATGGGTTGTTTCCTAAGGCAAGATTCAGCATTTTCGGCATCTACTGCATCTAAAGATGTTCAGAGCCCGTTACCCATGAACCACCTCTTAGTAAATGTAAGTCAGAGCACAGCTTTAGGAACTTCCCACTGAACATCTGAGGCGCCAGTGCTGGGCTTTGGAATTGCAGCAATTGGAATTGCAACAATTCCAAAGCCCAAAATTCAAATGCAGATATTCCCAACCCCTGCTTTCTCAAATTACCAGGTTGTGGGCCCAAGTCCTTCCATGCACTTGCGGTGATAATATTTAAAAAAAAAAAAAAATAAAAAAAATCTACAAATTGACTCTTGAGCTCTGATCACACCAGTACGACTCCTGTGAAAAGCTGTGTTCCTACCTCCACCTCCAAAAAGTCAAATAAACCTTACTTTCCTGTTGCTAGCTACACAAGCTACAAAATCCTCTGAGGCCACTGCACACTTTGTTTTAAAGCATCAGATATGATACACTTTGTTCTTTGTTTTTGTGTAGCAACAGGCATTATGGTACCTAACTAAGCCTCCTTTATTTTTGGCATGGTTGATAGTAGTTGCTATGTCTTACTCTCTAACATAGATCTTCACTGGCTTGTCTTTTTTTTAAACTTGTTCTGTAATTTGCCTTAAACCACATTGGTTTTTCTGTTGGTTGGGTTTTTTTCTTCTCTGCCACATCTGTAACTTCCTAATTTCTTGAAATTTTTTTCTTCAAAATTTCAGCGTCCTAATATTAGTCTTTGTAATCTCTTACAGGCTGTGGTTTCATATTAATATATTGGTGCTGCTGAAACAATATGTCCCAAATTAAATATAATAGGGCTTATTCCATTGCTTCCTTAGCTGTCTCTTCTGACTAGCAATAGTATCAATATTGCTACTTGTACTTTAATCTAGATACATACGATTTCAGGGGGGAAGGAAGCAGATTTTTACAGGGGAAAGTAGCTTTTGGGAATTGGGACCACCTGTAACTATAATAATCCTGGCTTCTATACCAACTTGCTCGGCAGCCTGAGGGAAGCCACTTTAGCAGCTCTGCACCATTTTCTATGTATGGCAGCATGTGTTAACTACTTAATTAGCGCTTTGTGGAGTTATCAGTTTAGGTTTTTTGTCTGTGAGGCTTTTCCCTTTGACAGACTGTTCTACTTCTTTGACTGTTGCCATATTTATGGAAGCCTGAGGTCTTAAAGAGAAGCCGATTGCTTTTCTCAGCAATATGAAGAGTACGCAGGCAAATGCAACCCATGCGTGCGCGATCCATCGGGCTGTGTAAGGGCAGCTCACAGCCTCTAGTTCCTCCCAGCTGCTGGCTGAGATTGGAGCATTGCTTTCTCTATTCACTGCTTTTGGCTGCGTCATTTTCTTGTGATTTACCCTGGGTATGGTTTTTGTTTGCTCGTTTACCACTCTATTCTTGATTTCAAAATTTGACAAAAACATGTTCTTATGATGGGCATTTTCCCAAGACTCATGGCCGTGTTGAAGATCATTGCTATCTCTGCAAATCCCACAATGTGGAGAACCATACCGATTGTACTGGGGTCAAGCTGTGGGGCAAGAGGATGTGAAGACAAGTACCTTCTGTGTTTTCTAGTAGTTGCCTGCAGTGATACAGGACAAAGCCTAATTGAGGGAAGATATCATATAAGTTTTTCTCATGCAAAGCATCTGATCCAACTCTTTTACTCTCAGTAGTCTCCTACTTTTGACTTTAGGACTTTCTCTGGGGTTTTAGGGTTTTTGTTTGTTTATAATTCTTATTATTTAATATAGGAAGAGTAAAGAATTACGGATATTTTCCATGAGTTGTCCAGTTCAGGCATGTCCTCAGAGACCCACTGATCCTAGTTAGTGTTGCCAAAAACAAACAGGAGAGATCAGATTCAGCTTGAGAGCACAGGTTATATTTACTTACTCCTTCCATCATGCCTCATTTCAGCTGTTGCCAGTAGATCATATTTGGGGTTTATTCCTCTTCAACAATATAAAAGGACAAATTTGTCAAGGTGATATGCTGTTCTGAATCACTCAGTTCAGAGCATCTAAGTATCCAGCACCTCTTGCATGGGATACTCAAAGATACCTTTCATCATCCTGCTTTCAATGTGGCCTTTTTTTCCCAGTGGTAAAACTGGGGGAGAGATTGCCTCTAGAAAAATTTGTGAATGCCTCTTTAGATGTGGTGTAAATAGCAGTTCCGTGCTTTGCCTAAAAGCAGGGCCTTTAAGAAATCTTCTTGGCTCAAATCCTTGATTCTCCAGTGGAGACTACTTTCCGTTGAGTACCTCCAAATCAAAAGTAAGAACCTGCTTGGCACGTGCATTTCTGAATGTGCCATTCATCTCTAAGAGGTACCCAAAAGACGCAAGTGAAGACTCAAAAGACTCTTCCTTTGTGCTTCTCCTTCCCACCCCAGCCAGTTATTTCTGTCAAGGTTAGTAATTTCTGATGGGGTGCTGCTGCAGAACAGATGGCCCGTGTTAGTAGCAGCCAGCAATGTTATGTATTGCAGGCTACCCAAGTACAGGGTATAGCTGGCTGTGTGTTGTGCTTTAACCCCAGCTGACAACTAAGCACCACACAGCTGCTCGCTTACATTTACATCATGCTCAGGTACCACACTATTCAATACAACCTCATTAACCACCACCCCCACTTCCCATCCTTTGATATAATATACAGATATTATTCCCTTTAGTCTATAGACCACCCCTGTGAAATGTCTGTAAAATGTCCATAAATATCCATAAAATGTCATGGACTAAATGAACTCAGTGGACTTTGGGCTCCATCTGTTATGGTGGTCACTCAGGACAGGGAAGATGGGGCGTAGCATGGAGTTACTGGGCACTAAAGCTAGCTCAGGTTGGGTCACTGCTGCACTTGCACTGCTTCTTGTAAGGCTTGTCCTCCATTGGTTCAGGTGGTTCCTGCTGTAGTAATTCCTATAGCATGCAACTCAAATCCAGGGTTACAACAATATTTCCATTACAGTCTGCACCCCTGGTCCCTTTGGACCAGAGCATCAGGTTTAACACTGCAGTGAACTCCTCCCCTTGCCCCTGCTCCGGCTTGGACTTACCCACAGACTCCAGTCCCTTCAGAAATAAACCTGCTCTTTTGCGGGCTCATCCATGGCCATGCGCTTTGAGGTGCTCCAGCGTGACCTCCTGCACAGCCACTGATGCTTCAAGGTGCACCTGCTGCAGCATGGACTTACGCTTGGGCCACAATCCCTTCAGAGGCATACCTCCTGCAGCACAGACATAACCACAGCCACAGATGCTTCGAGATGTACCTGCTCTGGTGTGAACTTATTCTTGGCCACAGACGCTTTGAGGTGTCCTGCTCCCACGTGGACTCACCCACAGGTCGCAGTCCCTTCGACTCGAGTGCACACAGGAGTTCCACCCAGTCCGGTCCAGCAGCACAGAAACGGCAGCGATGCCCTGGCCATCTGCCAGCCCAGGCGCATCGCCATTGCTGTTATCAAAACGTTCCCAGGCACAGCGCAGTAACGTGATAAGCAGTACAGCGAGCAGCGAAAGCAAAAAGCAGCCAGTTACGAGCACTGGACTCTACAGTAAGGCAAGCAAGCCCCATGGCAAGCACAGGAGCCCGCCAATTAATAGGTAAACAGCAATAACAGCTATAAATTCAATCTTACACATTCCAATCAAATCTGTCGTTATCTCAAACCCTTTGAACCCCAGGTTGGGTGCCAAAAAGGACTGTCATGGTTTAACCCCAGCCGGCAACTAAGCACCACACAGCTGCTCGCTCACTCCTCCACGCCCCTGGTGGAATGAAGGAGAAAATCCGGAGAGTAAAAGTGAGAAAACTCATGGGTTGAGATAAAGACAGTTTAATGGGTAAAGCAAAAGCTGTGCATGCAAGCAAAGCCAAACAAGGAATTCATTCACCACTTCCCATGGGCAGGCAGGTGTTCAGCCATCTCCAGGAGAGCAGGGCTCCGTCACATGTAATGGTTACTTGGGAAGACAAACACCATCATTTCGAACGTGCTGTCCCCTGTCCCCCTTCCTTTTTCTTCCCCCAGCTTTATATGCTGAGCATACCGTCATACGGTATGGAATATTCCTCTGGTCAGTTGGGGTCAGCTGTCCTGGCTGTGTCCCCTCCCAACTCCTTGTGCCCCCTCAGCCCACTTGCTGGTGGGGTGATGTGAGAAGCAGAAAAGGCCTTGGCTATGTGTAAGCACTGCTCAGCAATAACTAAAACATCCCTGTGTCATCAACACTGTTTCTGGCACAAATCCAAAATGTAGCCCCATAGCAGCCACTATGAAGAAAATTAACTCTATCCCAGCCAAAACCAGCACAGGGTGTTAAGGCACGCAGCTGCGTGCACTTGCGTACTGGAAGATGGCCTCTGTGCTGCAAGCTCGTAAGGCTTCAGGTGATCTGTTCATTGACCACCTCTTAGTGAACCTGTTGTTGAATGTCCCACAGGAGGTTGAGACATCTTCTGTTAATGACAGATGTCAGGGACTGGCTGGAAAGGCACACATAGCTCCTTGAGGTGGATATGTAAAAAGAGTGTTTCTTCAAAGCAGGGATGCTCACTCCAGACGCTCTCCTGTAAAGCTCAATACGTACATGTTGGGGTCCTGAACCTCTGACAGTCCTCTAGCCCTGTTTGCCTACCACTTTTCTGTGTTGAAATCTAAATGTTTCTGTGGGCAGTACTGAATGGAGCTCTTGCAGATTCTGGTATGTAAAGCCTCATCTATGTCATAAGAATGAAATGTGAATACTTACTGACATGTATTCTGCAAACATAGTGGTGCTATACCCATCTATCTAAATCTCATTAATAATTTAGCTAAAATGTTTCAGAAAATTCTTGTAAGGACATTAAAAACTATGTCATGTGTACATGGCATGTATATGTTTGTGTTTATACAGGAAACTGCCTGAGATGTCTTTTGGCAGTATCTGTTCTAGGCTAGTCTTACGTTAGAGCACTCTAATTCCACAGGAAGAGCCATTTTTTAGATTGCTTTGGGGATTGGATTAAATTGTAACGAAGTGCTCTTACTCCTAAGGTGAACACATACTATATTTAGTGTGAAATAGCTGGATATACTTCAAGTTTAAACCTTAGCCTATTTTGCAATAGCTTTCCTCTATAGATGAGCCCCAAGAGATGTCCTTACTTAGCTCTCGAATTTGAGAGCATTTCGAACAAACGCTGCGGTATCGCAACCTGCAGCTCCAAGAATGTCAAAGGACAAGATAGGCGAGCTCTTCCTTGTGAAATGTTCCCGGTGTTAAAAGGCCTCAAATAGGAATCTGTAACCTGGAGAAGGTTTTTCTTATTTGTATTCATTTGTGGGAAAAAGAAATATGACTGACTCTGCTTCTCCAGTCAAATACTTTGGTGTGTGCTAGTGTGAAATATGGGTGGGATTTTTTGACTGGAGTAATATCAGAGGGGCTTGGGAAATTTTTTTTTTTTCTTACAGCCACCTTGAATAACAGCTAAAATGGTGAGAATGATCATATGCGCTGTTTTCTGTTTGTCAGTAGTATCCTGATTATAGATTCAATGGAAGAAAAATCACTCCAAAAGAAGTCTAAAACTGAAGTGAAAGGGGAGAAGAGAGCAATCCTAATTTATCTTGATGCCATGATAAAGGAGAAAAAGAATTTGCTTGTCTGAGGAGTGTTTATTTATCTATTTCCAGTGAAATAAGAAGAATGGAGATGTACTGCAAGAGGCTGTCCAAATACTTAAGAGGGAAGCATTTTTTTCCACTGTAAGACAGCATGTGGAAAGTTTGCTTAATACCTTATGCATAAAATTGCAAAGGTCCTTTTTGAAGGTAGCAGGACGTAATCAGACTTTTTAAGAGCTTTGTTGCTAAATTACATATTATTATCCTTGTCTTAACATGTCTTAAGACCACGGGCATGGTCTTAACAAGTGTTAGGTCTAGTATTATTTAGACTTTCTTTTATTTACGCTGATATCACTTAAAATAGACCAAGGTAAACCTATTTAACTTGAGGATGGAGAAATGCCATTTTCTGCTGTAAGAATTGCCCGCTTTCAGTAGTAGAATTTTATGTTCTGGTTAGTTGCGCTTTTGGTTGGCATTACAAGTTTATCTTTACATGGATGCTTATGCTCTGAGAAGGGAAGACATTCAAAAGCAAAAATAATTCAATAGCCTATAACATATGTCCAGTGCAACCAGTAATGCTGCTGTCTTCCTAACAGTATCATTGTAAACATGTAAATATAGTTGGTGCTGTACGTAGTCAAAGAAACAGAAAAAACTATCTATAGAAGGAAAAATGGCTACGATAGGCCATGCTACTGTAAATGTGACATGGTAATCAAGATAAAAATCAGCGTAGGGTTGAAAAACTTTGAGTAGAGAAGTATTACTAAGGGTGTGCGCGTGTGTCTCTCTTCTGGTGTTATGTCCACGACAACAGCGTCCTGGAAGAAATGTAGATTTTATAAGAGCAATGTTTCAAAGCGGCATTTAAAATTAACACCTATACAAAATATAAGGAAAAGAGACATTAAGGGCATGAGAAATTGGTGGGTTTTTTTAGGAATTGAAGATAGACATTGACAGCCAAGCCAGCCAGCCGCTGCAGAACTGTTTACTGCTGAGTTGTAGTTACCTATTGCTCATGTTTCACCGAGTACTACCACTGTTAGTCTGTGCTTAAAACCTACGTTCTTTATGTACGGAAAGGTGACATATTTGCAAAAACAACGTAAGGTGGCTGAAGAACGTCAAACTATTTCCTGGAAACGGAATCCAGAAGTGGTTAACTTTATTTGAAAAGATAAAGTTAGCGTGCACACACACACACCCCCAACAGTAAGAGTTTTGTGGAGGCTTCAACGCCAGCAGCAGGGTATCACGGTGGTCAGCACCCCATAATTTGAAGAAGTCTGGGCATTTGCCCACCCCTTTCTCCTCCCAGGTGTCTTTGGGGGTGCCTGTTCTGATACTGGGGTACGTGCAGATTATTCTTGGTAGTGCTGTTGTTTTGTGTGCTGCATCAATATAACAATGTATTCTGGAAGGATGTAAGTAAAGTGTATCTTTCTTTCCCGAGTGACATATACCTTCTGAACACTCACTCAGAAACACAGAGCAAACCAGTATTTTAGGTGAAATGTACAATAAATTCAGATTTTTTTTTTCTTCTTACAAATATTTATAGTGACATTTCAAAGGAAGCCGGAACTTTTGTTTGATTTGAAAATGTAAGTGCTATAAATACATATACTTAGATAAAAAAATAGGAACAAGTCTAGATTTTTTAGAACCCTTATTTTGAATTTCTATAATCTGTGCCACTACACTGCAATTCTAAGAAAAATTTGCTGTGTTACTGCTGAAGCAGAGGTGGAAAAATTACTGGAAGCTGTTATATGTTACGTTTGCATTGCAGTATCACTGTCTGGGGTTGGTGTCTCGTGTGAAATATTTGATGTAGTGCAGAGTTAAGACTGGAAAAGCTTAATAGTGTTTACAGTTAAAGCTTGCTAGTACATATGTACTTGGAGCAAAACACCACTGGTCATAGGCAAAAAAAGGAACGTAAGGCAACCTGCACTGGACAACTGACGTGAAGTCTTGCGGCGTGTATATACAGGGGACTATAAAGCAGTGTAAGTATAGAAGGGACTTTTGAAAAAAAAAAAAAAAAAATTACAACTTCTAGCACTGATCTATGTATGTCTCCCCCGCCCCCACCCCCCAATCAGTTTTGCAGATCATATTTTTCCCTCTCGGATACTTGAGCTGTAATCAGTTACAATTACATTGTTATTTCTGCAGTTAACACTTTAAGGAATTGTTGTTGCTGGTGTTTGTTCGTTTGTTTATTCAAGTGGAACGCTTCTTATTAACCGTGTCGTCACTTAGTGTAGGAGAGGACACGGTTGGTGCGTGAGGGTACAGGAAAGGCGGGAGGGTCCCTGGGGCTCCTGCAGATGTAGCTGAAAATACTGAGTGATTTAGTGATTAAAATGAGAGATTACTTTGAGTGTGGATGAATGCCAAGTAGTGAGGAGGGGACAAAACAGACTTCTATGCAAAACTATGCCTGTAGCAAAACATAAACCTGTGCCTGGACAATGACTGGTTCCTGACTACGTGTTACTGCTCAGGAAAAAGGCATTGGGTTTGTTTTGGGTAGTTTTCTGCAAACACCTGCTCAGTGCTAGTTTAAAAAAAAAAAAAAACCAACCCACAAACAAATAAATTGTTATAAATTATTATGGAAAAGTAGTAGAGGACAAAAGAGAAGGCTTGAATATTCCACAGTATTGATCTCCATCTTGAATATTGTGTGCCATTCTGGACCCTGTTCCAAGATGCAGTAGAACAGGAAGAGGCGTGGAGAAGAATGTCAGGCTTGGGCTGGCTTCTCAAAGAAGAAAGGATAAATAAGACTGGGACTAATCAAGCTGCAGAAGGGATGTGATGAAAGGGGTGAAGAAAGTGAAGTACTAAGTTGCAGAACTTACTGCAAAAAGATAGTTTGAAAGACAAAACCCTAGTTGTTTCAAAAGTAAATTGCACAATCCCATGGGGGATAAGGATTTATTTACATGGGTTTAGGTGCAGCCTATGGTTCTGGGCATGCACGTTTTAGGCATCGCTAAATTTCTAGTGGCTGGAGTTGAGGAAAATACTCGGGCAGCATCATTCACACCTCCCATCTTATGCTCGTTCTTTAGAAATCTGTGCTAAGCCTTTCAGAAACAGCATGCTGCGTCAGACAAAGCTTTGCATTAAGAGTTCTGCCACTAGTTCGTGTGCGCTCAAATAAGCGTGCAAAAGAGGCTTGGCTGTTGTTAGAGCACCTGTTTGGATGTGTCCCCAGTGGTGTTGCAGGGAAGGGAGTGTCTGTACCCAAGGCTTGCTGTGTAAGCTAAACAGAACTTCCTAAGAATTTGGGAGACAGTAACTGTGAGGCATGAACATCTTAGAGAGGCGCTTGGGATTTTAACTTTTGGATTGTTGTGAAGTTGGTGTATTGCTTGTTTGCTTTTAACTCTGTTCATCTAGATGTCGGGCATTGTGCATTTTGTTATCCCCCTCATATTTTGGAGAGCTGGCTTTTGTCTGGCATCTGCCAGTGGAATGGGGATGATACCTGTGCTGTTCTGCTCCTCTTCTAACTTCTGTAATTTGTGTCTTTCTTCCTCTTGAACAAGACTAGTTCCTTTCTTATCTGTTGCCCATAGCTGCTTTTTTTTTTTTCCCCCTCTAAGAGCAGCTGCATGAAAATGGTGACTGTTATCAGGTTCTGATCAGCAGCTGCAAAACCAAGCCATCCTCTTAATTTCATTTTGCATCTGTATGGTGAAGCTTTGCGCAGTAATAGTGTGTCTTCACCTTCGAGAAGATCACATTACGTTAATTAACAGTTTGCAGTTGGAAGGGGGTTTTTGTAACTATATGAGCTGTTTGTTTACCTCTTAAACAAGCATAGTTCTGCATTAGTTGACAATATCCAGGGTAAATTGTCTTTTTTCCAAGCCCTTACTGTTTTTGGAAGGCTCAGTTTGAAAGGAGTGGGCTGTGGTGTGTTGTTTGTCTTTCATATGGTATCTCCAGTAACATATTAAAATGCAGATCTGCTTGTGGTTTGTTATGAAATCTGTATTTTAAAATTGTAAAATATAGTTGTAATTAGCCTGAAAATATGTAACCTCAATGCAAAATTTTCATGTGAGGAAATCTATGGCAATACAGTTAATTCTCTCTGGCACTTGTTTTTTCATTTTCATCCTCATTTGCTGCAACACATGTCCAAGACTGTCCAGTGATGTAACCTTTGCCTATTGACATATAGCATGAAGTACTGCTTTATGTCTCTGAGTTGTCTCCTCGCTTTTGAGGACTGAATGCCAGAAGAGCGAGCCACTCCTACGCTTTAAGGTGTAGAAGGTCACAAACTTAGAGTGATACTGACAAACACGTCTTTTAACCCCCTTGGTGCCATTTTCTAATCTGTACCAGCCGGCCAAATCTCCCTGCCCAGAGGTATGGTTTCTAAAGCCAACGGGATTTTGGTTCCAGTCTAAGTATCCTAAAAGTGTGTTTACAAGACTGGATGTAGGAGACCTCTTCCACTGAACTGCAGCTGTCCCTTGTTTGTGGTTTGAAATTAACTATTGACAAGTGCAGGTAGAGCTTATATTGAATTGGTGAGAAACCTTCAGTTTTTATAAGCATGAAAAGTGGTGTGTGGTGTTTACATCTTGCTCTCTCTTGCCAAAAGTTTTGTGTCTCAAAGTGTATAGTCATTACCTCTTACATCTCAAAAGTAATTTTCTGGTATTTGAGTATGTCTTTGGAAGTATGAGTCATGGGAAAAGATCTACTCAAAGCTCTTTCACAAGTTTATTTTTTTTTTTTTTGGCTTAGTCTAGTCTATTGTGCTCTCCTGGTTCTCCACTTTTTTCACTATGGCTAGGACAGAAGCCATAAAATCTTATATCAGGGTTTAGAAATCAGAGATGATTTCAGTTGTTTTAATTTACCTTTCCTATGGAAAAACAAACCATCGTGGCCAGTGGTAACATTTCATCTTGTGTTCCTGATGAAATATGGGGCAACAGCAGTGTTTGTTCCTGCAAATTCCCTTTGAAAGGAATTCTTTTAAAGGAATGTAACAACACAGTGTGGTTTACAAGGGAAAAAGCGTCAAAAGAACCCCTCATCAATTTCATATTTGGTATGCATTGTGGTTTTATTTCTTCGGCTGAAATGAAAAAAAAATTTGATAAGCTGTGAAAAATTTAGGAATAAATGTGACACTTCTGTGACAATATAAAATACTAATTTTTCCATTTCATTTTGTTCACCTCTGTCTCAGACCGATCACAAACTGAATTCAGTTTCTTACTCTTCACTTTAAACAATTGAAAAATCCTGTTGTCTGTAACGTCACAAAAAGTGATATGGTGAGAGGATTAAATACACTAATACAACCAGACAGACTTTAAAAAGTAATAAAACTTTATTATTGTATAGTTCCTTTGACAGACAACTTGCCTAATTAATCATACCAAATTTATAATCAGATTTATTTAAACATATTTAATATAAAAACTTCATTTATATCTGAAAGCAGTTTCTGAAATACACATAGAGAAAAGTATAATGTTCTAAAGTTTTATTTCGTCTTTCTCTTAATATCTCTCACACTTCATATGAGTCAAAGTAAGCAACATTTCAATACAGTGAAAATGTGGAGGTATAGGATATTCTGGTTATTTAGGTGAGTTTAATGTCTTCACTGAACCCACAAGTGTTTTTGGGGGGGGGGGGGAGGGGAGGTAAAAAATCATAGCATTGCATATTATTAGAACTTTCAAATTACATCTTCTTCAGAAAGATAATGAAAAACGAAGCAAGATCCACTGATGGCATTTAATTAACAAATTAATTATATGTGGTTTACCTGTACTTTTTAAGACCTCATATGTGTGATGTCCTGAAGTACCTGTTTGTGAGACAAGGGCTGTGGGTTTCCAGTAGATTCTAACAAAGTCTTAGACCTCAGTTTTCAGGAAAGGGCTTTCAAAGCTTTCCAATCTTGGCCTGTAACAT
Source organism: Balearica regulorum gibbericeps (assembly GCF_011004875.1). NCBI lineage: Eukaryota > Metazoa > Chordata > Aves > Gruiformes > Gruidae > Balearica > Balearica regulorum. The sequence continues at coordinate 94,660,266 of NC_046185.1, forward strand.
ATTTTTCCAACATTTTTAACCCTACTGTCCCCTCCTGCCCCGCATACTCCATTGCTTTAATCTGACAAATTCTATGGCACTTTTACATGGAGACTTTAACGTACAGATGGATTATAGATCCAGGATGTTCTCTTATTTTCTCTTACAAATGCTAATTTGGTATTATGTTTCTAACGTGGAGTACAGAAAAACCTGTCCCTTCTGAGTCACGAGGAATGGCCTGTTTACTTGCATGCCTTCAAATTCTGTCCATTTAAGTGACTGGGAACATGACCAGAAACACATAATGCGCTATTTGCCAATTCTAATAGCAAAAATTGTTTAGACTTCAGAAATATCTCATTGTCTATGAATTCCATTAAAACATCCATCTCTGCATGGGCTTTGTTTCCCTCTCATAGTCTGTATTTCTTCATTTCCATTTTCCTTTAAAGACTATTATGATTTACATGATCTTGTCAATCAAGTTCTTTATTTGGTTTATTGTAGGTGTTGTTTTCTTCCTTATATTAACTTCTCATAGCGTTTGAAAGAAAAGGTCTCTGCTTTTTCTTTGCAATCTTGATGCTGTTAGACAACTTAAGTTGGAAAGGGAGAAAGCAGACAGAGCATTAACCTACTGAAGTGCACAGGCATTAGGAACATTAAACCTATAAGATGATTGGTCTGTTTGGCTTAAATGTATTTAAAATGTATTTTCTCACAAGTGTAAAATGAATTTGTTGGATCCCTTTGTCATTTTAATTTTGCTTTGTGCTATTTCTGTAGCATTTCAGTAACTTCTAGGAGACTGAGTTTCATATTTACTGTGTGTTCGTTATATGGCTAGTGTGTGTTCATGCTAACAGAGATTTTGAAACTGCTGAGCTAATAAAATGTAATTACTAGTTTAACCAATAACATTCTATTTCCAGGTACATCCACCTTTATGGAAGCATTAGCAGCCAATGGTACAACCAACATACAAACATCTGTAACAGGAGTGACAGCCAGCAAACGGAGGTTTATTGATGACAGGAGAGATCAACCTTTTGATAAAAGGCTACGTTTCAGCGTGAGGCAAACGGAGAGTGCGTACCGGTACAGAGACATTGTTGTCAGGAAACAGGATGGATTCACACACATTTTGCTATCAACAAAATCATCGGAAAATAATTCACTAAATCCAGAGGTCAGAACAATTCTGATTTTTTTTTTTTTTTTTTTTGAGGGGGAGGGTGTTGAGGGAATTCGAAGTCTCTGCCTCGTTTGTGCCCGTTATTCAGGCACAAACGTACATGAAACAAGATTCAGCTTGCTGCTTGCAAGACGTTACACATACAACTGACTTTAAGTGTAATTCAGCTGAGTTTTAACTACATTATCTGAACCTGTGGATGTACTGTCTCTTACAAGACATATAGTGATTTATTAAGTGCAATTTGAACCTTAATTCAGGCTAAAGCTTGTTTCTTTTTTTTCTGAACTGGTTGCATATGCCATCTGCTGTCCAAATTACAGAAATGCTAAATGAGTGCTTCAGTTACAGATAACATCTAATAGATCCTTTCTTAATGATTTCATTATCTTAATTAAATTTTTGAAATACAAAGCTTTTAATACTTTTTTCTAACGTTCTTATTTTGGGATAATGGAAAAAGTCAACTTTTCTAATATGATGGTTGAGTGGATGCTAAGGAAAAATTAAAGATCTCATGGGAGGAGGAGGAGAGCGGTCTGTTACTTTTTAATGATGTAATAAAAAGATTCTAATGAATTTTTGATTTTTCAGGTAATGAAGGAAGTCCAAAGTGCACTGAACACAGCGGCTGCAGATGACAGTAAACTTGTGCTGTTCAGTGCAGTTGGTAGCATTTTCTGCTGTGGTCTTGATTTTATTTATTTTATACGACGTTTAACAGATGATAGAAAAAAGGAAAGCACTAAGATGGCAGAAGCTATTAGGTATGTAAGATTATCTTCAGTCATCCGAGTGGGTATTCTTCATCGTGTAGTCTGGCGTGTTTTATCTTTTTTTTTATTTGAAAAGCCTCTAATTCAACAAGATCTCAGACACTGACCTGTTATATGATATAGTGTGCAGCACTTCTTTAAGCTCCCTCTCCCTTTCCGTTTGGGTTGTCATTTCATGCATCTCTATTTTTGCTACTAAAATTTAACTATGTAAAACTGGTAGTATGGTAATACTCCTCCAATTGAAACCAATTTTAAAAGACTTAAACAGCCATAGGGCTTCAGGAAAACAAATGTAACATACACAAATACAAGATGTGCATTGAACAAGTAACTTACTATAGTACATTCAGAGCAGCGGAATGATGGATATTTTAGAGCAGTAAATTAACACTAGTGAACACCATCCCAAAGCTAGGTACCAAACCTAACGTTTAAACAAAATGAGCTGAACTACTACAAACTAGAAGAGTATATATGGAAAAAAGTATGGATCCTGGAGACATGTTTTACCAGTACAAGCAAGTAGCTTATTTGAACACTGGTTTTGAGGGCCAGGGCTCTTGGATTAGCTCTTGTGTGCTCCCAGAGTATCTATATTTCTTCAGAGACCTGTGTTCTGTTGTCATTATCAATATTCGTGTCCCTACGTAAAGCTTTGTAACATGTAAAGCCTGTTTCATTGGAGGCACAGTTGCCTCATACAGGCGGTAGCACGTTTTTTTCAAAGGCAAATTTTCAATCCTCCCATGTCAAAGTTGCTGATGCAGTGACTTCAGATGTGGCCAAGGGACAGAGGCTCTGAACACTGAGCTTCTGTCACTGGCTTAATTCAGGCCCTTCCAGAAGCCTGATTTGTCACCTGTTACTCACTGTTAAGGAAATGGATAAAGATAACTTAAAACACCTACAACCCTTCCCCTACTTCAGATAGAATAATAGTATTTTTTGCATATATGCTAGAGATTGTCCTCTCTGGAATATTCAGATGTGATTACAATTATCTTAAGTCTCTGGATGGGATGTTTGTATGACAACTTGTATAACAGGGTTCCAGTAGAAATTTTTTTGCAGTCATCTATTTCAGTTCAGTAGAATGAGTTAAGAAGCAGCATGATAACCTTTAGTGATGGCTGCAATATAGTAAAAATGTCCTGTTTCACAGAAATACAAAAACATGTAACACAGATAAAGAGCAAACTTTAAAATTACCACTAACTCCCCCTCTTTTTTAAAAACTTTTTATAAATATCCCATATTTCAGCATCTAATATTGAAATGAAAACCCATCTGTCATTCAGAGCAAAGGAGTGCTTTACAGGTGCTGACAACTGTATGTTGTATATTGTATTCCAATCAGAATTTGTCATGTACTTGAAGTAAATATGGACAATTTCTTCATTACATGTGGTAGTTATTAACTGAGAAATGTCTGCACCTCAATCTTGAGGTTTTGGAAGTCTCTACTTGGTCTGATGCACACATGTATGTACACACACGCTTACTTTATCCGAAGAAGCTCTTGAAGGCATTTACTGTTTGAGAACAGAGAAGCATGTAAGCATCCATGCTTTGTGGGTACTGGAACAAATTGTCATTTTGTGTTGATAATGGGGATGAGAATATGCATTTGTAACTTAATAGCACAGCACCTATAGCATTATGACCGAGAGAGGGAGATGAGGTGAGGAAGTTTACAGGTGTGTGATATGTGATAATGGAGCTCTACTATTTATGGCTTGTACATAATTTAAAAAGAGAGATTTATTTATTAAGAAAAGCTGTCTCCCAAAAGTCCAGAAATACTCCTTGAGGAAATTTGTTAATGCTTGGTCCATCTTCACTTACACCTATGTACCTTATGCCTTCACTTAAAAGTATAGACAGATAGATACATAGCAAAGACCAAGCAGAGCTGTAACCACAGTTTTGGTGCCCAGAGCTGAGGTATGACTACAGCCTTATCTGAGAGGGCTGTGAGGTATGTGAATATACTGCAAGCGCCACATCAGCTTGTAGAAGCAGCATTAAATCCACACCTGCCCAACCACTGTGCTGCTTTGGGCTGGGAGAAATGCGAGTCTTTTGCAGAATCAGGGAATGGTTGAGGTTGGAAGGGCCCTTTGGAGGTCATCTTGTTAAACCTGCCCCCACTCAAGCAGGGTCACTGAGAGCAGGTTGCTCGGGACCATGTCCAGGCAGGGTTTTTGAATATCTCCAAGAATGGAGAGTCCACAACCTTGCTGGCCACCTGTTCAGTCACCCTGACAGTAAGAAAATGTTTCCTGATGTTCAGAGGGAATGCTGTGTTTCTGTTTGTGCCCACTGCCTCTAGTCCTGTCACTGGGCACCACTGGAAACAGCCTGTCTCCATCCTCTTTGCACCCCCCCCTTCAGGTATTTGTACACATTGATGAGATCCTCCCTCAGCCTGGTCTTCTTCAGGGTGAACAGTCCCAACTCCCTCAGCCTTTCCTCATGTGAGAGTTGCTCCGGTCCCTTCATCATCTTGGTGGCCCTTTGCTAGACCATCTTCTCTTTCACTGGGGAGCCATAACTGGACACCAGTGCTGAGCGGAGGGGAAGGATCACCTCCTGCAACACTCATCCTAATGTCAGGCCAGGATACCGTTAGCCACCTTTGCCACAAAGGCACATTGCTGGCTCAAGTTCAACTTGGTGCCCACCAGGACCCCAAGGTCCTTTGCTGTCAAGCTGCTTTCCATCTGTTTGGCTTCCAGCATATACTGGTGCCTGGGGTTGTTCTTCCCCAGGTGCAGGACTTTGCACTTCCCCTTGTTGAACTTCATGAGGTTCCTGTCAGCCCATTTCTCCAGCCTGTCGAGGTCCCTCTGGATGGCAGCGTGACCCTCTGGTGTATCAGTCTAGTTTTGTATCATCAGCAAACTTGCTGAGGGTACACTCTGTCTCATCATCCAGATCATGAAGGAAGCAGTTGAACAGTACCAGACCCAGCACTGACCCCCTGGGGTGCAATACTAATTACAGGCCTCCAACTAGAGTTGGTGCCACTGTTCACCACCCTCTGGGTGAGTCATTCAGACAATTTTCAATCCACCTCACGTTCTGCTGATCGAGCTCATACATCAACAGCTTGACTGTGAGTGTCTTATGGGAGACAGTGCTGAAAGCCTTGCTGATGTCTAGATAGATGATATCCACTGCTCTCCCATCATCCACCAAGCTAACCACCTCATTGTGGAAGGTTATCGGGTTGATTTTGAAAGTGATGTTACTGTGGAGATGAATTACTACTGAGTTTTCAAGGGCTGGTATATTTTTCTATATATATGTAGTGAGTGCATGTTTCTGTTTCTCTTCAGGAATTTTGTGAATACTTTTATTCAGTTTAAGAAGCCTATCATTGTAGCAGTAAATGGCCCAGCCATTGGACTTGGAGCATCTATATTGCCTCTATGTGACGTGGTTTGGGCTAACGAGAAGGCTTGGTTTCAGACACCATACACTACTTTTGGACAAAGTCCAGACGGATGTTCATCCCTTACATTCCCTCGGATAATGGGCCTGGCTTCTGTAAGTAGCTTGCAGGGTTGGGGCTGACAGCTTCACAATGCACTTGTGATAATTTATCCATAGTGATTTCAAGACTTTTTACCCTTGCTGTGTTGTCTTTTTTTTTTTTTTTCTTTCTCTCATGAAAAGCTTTCATGAGAAACCAGTATTTATAGCTTCTCTGCTCCGTGCTGTTACAACCTAGTCTTCATCCACGTGCACAGAACAGAAAGTAGTCACGGGACCTAATCCCATGTCACGGGCACCCTTAACGAGGATCAGGACAGAAGGGTTCTGTCCTGCGTGCCAGGACACACCTTCCCTGCTGCTGCCTTGTGAGGACCAGCGACCGGTATCTTGCATTCCGCACAGCATCAGGGTGTGGCGGAGAACGGGCTGGTCAGCACTCGGTGTCCTTACGTAGCAGAGCACTGTGTCACCAGCTATTAGCAGTCTCATGCCAGTATGCAAAATAAATGATTCGGCTTTCATGCACTCGTTCTCAAGAAATCGTGTCAAACTTCCTTGCTCTGTAGATCTCTGTTTAACACTAGTGTGTTATGCAAGAAGTACTTGGTCCGAATCACCTTTGTGAAGGACATTTTTTTTTCAGTCTTGCACTCAAGTTACAGTATTGCTGGGTTGAAAAAAATAGAAAAAGGTAACGCTTTGTATTGTTGCTGAAAACATAAGCCACGTGTTACTTAGTATCTCTTTTCTTGCTTTCCAATTAGATGAAAGAATCAAATGTAACAAAAAGCTATTTTAAAATCTCTTACCAACATTATTTTCATGTTGCTTGCTATTTTTATGCTGTGTTCTTTGAAAACTGTTAGATCTATGCCCCATTCCAATTTGAAGTTGAACAGTAACAGTATGAAACAAGGGCTTGTAGCTACACCTGGTTTTCCTAAATTACTCTTTGTTATAGAAGCCAGTTTTTCCCTGAAGGTATTTCTTGATTTAAAAATACAGATTTCAATATATTGAAAGCATTAGCTTGAACAGATCTAATGACTAATTGTGCGATGTCTGGATTTAGTTATTAGAAGAGAACAGAAAAGGTAACTGAAATAGATTAACAGTTATAAGAGTATCTTGAATATCTTAGCATGTTTCAAACTACTGATTGTTCCTTTCCCTTTTTATTTGGCCATCCGTTCATCCATCCATCCATTCCATCCATCCCTGTCCTTTAGAGACTTGTGGTTGTTACTTTTTGTTTCTTTAGAAGTTGTACAAAAAACACAAGCAGCTCTTCCCTAGTATACGCTTTCATGTGTGTTTGTGAATGCTCTCATTTTTAAATATAAAGATTTAAATTGAAAGCTTCCAGTGATAACAATTCCATAATATTCAGTGCAAAAGGGAAAAACAAAGTCCACTGTTTTCATACTATCCTCAACTCTCTGCAGTATAGCAGTGTCAATGCTGTACAGGACAAAGTTGGATTTTAAACAGCAGATTTCATGAAATATACTCAGAATCCATACTGAAAATTTTGATCAAGTAGCATGCTTTCTATCTATAAAAGAGAGAGAGAAGTCAGCAGAAAGAAGAGATGGTACGAGTGAGATAAGAAACATTCAGGGGAAAAAAATTAAAATATCATACAAATGGAAGATCTAAGGCCTCTGTATGCATTGTAAAATTTGCTACAAATGCATTAATTCAGCAATATGAGTCCCACCCTTAACTCTTGTTAGGCTGATTCAGTGCATTCTTTTTTATCATCAGCAGTTATGTAAAAATCTTCAATTGTAAGACTGTTGGAAATATTTTCCTTACCAGGTCAGTCTTGGCTGGTGAGCAAGTCTGTCATGGAGGGGTTTTTTCACAAAGCATGCTCAACAGAGGTCATTATTACAGGAAATCTGAAGCCCAGACCTTAGGATTCAAAACTGATGCTGTATTGGGAATACCAAGAGTTTTAGAAGGATTCTTAAACTTACTTGGCTCTTGAGTTTTGAAAACAGCCTGTAATAGAGATTAAGGTGAGATCTGTTTGGGGAGATATGTTATTGTGAGTCTGCTGTGGAGTTCTTGGTCTGGTTTTCTGGTCCTGAATATAACGCACAGGAGCCGCACGATCAACCTTCACACACTGTGGGTTTCCCTGTCACTCTCCAACACACTTGGCAGTATTCCTTATGCTTTTCGGTCAGTCGTGAGGGATACGCATCTCCACAGTGCCCGTAGCCCACACCGCAGCCAGCACCTCGGGCGTTACAGAGACCAGCTGCCTCCTGATCGTAGTGCGAGACAGTCGAGATGCTCCATGGCATGTAGCGCCTCTGTGCTTCCACGGGTGGTCCCCTGTCAGCCTCAAAGTTCTTGCTGTAAAAGAGAGACCAGAGGAGGTCCCAGGGAAGTTCCTCTGTGGAAGGAGAAAGACAGACTGAGTAGAAAATGAAGGTTGTTAATGAGAATCTTACATTAATAATTTTATCATCATTATTCCTATTGCTGTATTCTATTTCTTGGAAAATAACTACCAAGTGTGTTAATTTTCACAGCAAATACAAGGCATGGTTATATGATTAAAACTTGTTTAGCAGTGGGTCTCCAGCGTATGCTGTGTATAGATCAAAAGTGAAGATGCCAGAGCAAAACATTTCCCCTCAAAACCTGTCAAGTGAGAGAACACTAATGGGAGCGCTCATTTCATGTGAGGTTTTCTGCTAATGCTTTGTGAGGGCTGGAGAAGTAAGCTAACTGCACCATTATCATTTGTGGCTTTTCACGTTCAGGAGAACTCAGCAGTTGCTAATGAGTTTTAGAAAAAGCTTAAGGTTTTCTAGCATTCATTTTTATCCCTGTTACCAAAGATATATGAGAAGAATATGTATACCTGACCAGCTGACTTAAATTTCTGACTTTCCTAACTCCCAGTTAGGTTGGCTTCATAATTTGATCTTTGATATAAATGTTAAGTATCTTTTTAAATTATTTTGGAAGAATTTTTTTTCCACATCTCCTTAGGAAAATTATTCCTGTTTTTTGACAACCTCGTGTATAACACTGATTTTTTGGATAGTGTTTCAGGCTAGTATTATTTACATATAATCTGGAAAATTAGATGGTATAGTTGTGATAGCTAATGAACCTTGTATATTTGATTTTGCTTTCACAGAAGGTAGAACTATTGGGGTAGATAATTTGTACCTTTAGTTTGAGGCTCATTTTTTTTTTAAACTAGTATATGTGAATCACAGCTTTCCATAGTAACTTATGAGAGTTATGCCGATGACAAACGTTATGTAAAAGATCTTCGGAAACATCTCTCTTTTTACAAGCCTAATAGACTGCGAGTCAGCAACCAAACTGCTGGTAGAACCCAGACTTTGTACTTCATTACTAAGGGGCAAGTAATAGACCTTGGAGTTTTCAAATTTCTTCGTGTGTAAAATGACAATACTCAGGTACATTACCTACAGTAATTAGATAACTTGAGATCCTTAACTAAAGTTGCTGTAATTATTACCAAAATGTCCAGTATTAGAAAACATTAAAGAAACTCAGAATTCTGGCCTCAGAAATGCTACACCTGTCAGGTTTGGATGTTTTACAACAGCCTTATTTCCTATATTTCAAGAGTCCAGTGATGGCTTTGTCATATTTTCAATGTGAACTGATTGTCTTTTTTTTTGACATTGACATTCCCTCTGACTCTTTAATCATTGCTGGCTGTTTCCATGCCGCTCTCACTGCAAACAAAGTTTAACTATATAAGAAACTTCACTACACATAGAATTAAAGTGTAAGCATAAATCATTGTAGGATGAAGCTTTAATGGGGAAGCTGATAAATAGTGAAGTGTATGATAATTACAAATCAAAAAGATTCACAGAAGTAGACATCACCTTATTGCATAGAATATACTATGTTCTGTACCTTTAAACTAGTGCAAGATCTTTTAAATACTGGGTTGTTTGGTTTGGTTTTTTTTAATAAGACTGCTAAATCAGCTTTTGAAAGGATTTATGAGTTCAATATTGAACTCCTGAATAAAATGGGAACATTTATTTTCTATGAATTTGATCCAACTTTGGAATATATCCTGCTCACTTCAGAAGGTTTTGGAGGTCATTTTAGAATTTCTAAGATGTTCCGCTATTTTAAATGAAATACTGCTGAAGACTTTTGAGAAGTGCTGAAAATAAACCATATATTTAGGTTGCAAACATTTTCAGTACTAAAAAACCATTTTCGTTGCAAAATATTTAGCTGTTCTTTTCTACCAAGACTGGCAGTTCCCAGGAAGTCTACTACCAAAACTAGGTTATCTTTATAATTTACAGGTAATATAAACTTTTAGCAAAGACTTCATTGCTGCAACTAACATTATTATAAATGATGAGCTGATGTATTCATTGCTGTTTTACAGATCTGCCAGGCATTATAACCTATCACTACATATACAGTTAACCAAGTCAGCAATACTGCAAGAAAGCTAGCCCTAACAAACATTCATGAATGGGAAATGACAAAAGACATTTTCACATTTAATCCATATTTTTAGAACAACTGATGTAGTATAGTCACCAACATTGACCAGCTTATCTGTAGGCAAGGCTTTTTCTTTATTAATGACAAGTTGGAAGAGCTATAATAAAACTATTTGAAATAGTGCAGGCATTTTCCTTATTTGTTTTGAACACTTTTCTTTTAATGAGTTTTGTCTCATTACATTTCATACCAGAAGTAACTTTTTATCCCTTCAGGCCAATGAAATGTTGTTCAGTGGAAGGAAGCTGACAGCACAGGAAGCTTGTGCCAAAGGACTCGTCTCTCAAGTGTTTTGGCCGGGAACATTCACACAGGAAGTAATGGTTCGAATTAAGGAACTTGTCACATGTAATTCAGTTGTAAGTTTCCTTTATTTCTTACATTTTTATAATTAGATTGATAAGAGGTATTATTATACTTCATCATTATGTCCTTCTAAAAAAAAGACTATTTTCATGAAACAAGGACCATATTTTAGTATAGCAATGTCTTTTAACACATTCTTATGTATCTTTTTGTTTCTGAGTTTTTGAGGATTTTTTTTTTTTTAAGTTTGTAACTGATTCTTCTTTATCAGAGGCCTGTGCTGGTTTTGACTGGGATAGAGTTAATTTTCTTCATAGTAGCTAGTATGGGGCTATGTTTTGGATTTGTGCTGAAAACAGTGTTGATGATACAGGGATGTTTTTGTTATTGCTGAGCAGTGCTTACACAGAGCCAAGGCCTTTTCTGCTTCTCACACCACCCTGCCAGGGAGGAAGCTGGGGGTGCACAAGGAGTGGGGAGGGGACACAGCCGGGACAGCTGACCCAGACTGGCCAAAGGGATGTTCCATACCACATGACGTCACACTCAGCAATAAAAAGAGGGGGAAATTTGGGGGAGGGGGGGCTGCTGCTTAGGGGATTGGCTGGGCATAGGTTGGTTGGTGGTGAGCAACTGGTTTTCAATTGCATCACTTGTCTTCCTTTGGGTTTTCTTTCTCTCTCCTTTTGTTATTTTCCTTTTCATTACAATTTGTTGTTATATTTTTGGTTCCATTATTAAAATGTTCTTAACCCATTAATTTTCTCACTTTTACCCTTCCAATTCTCTTCTCCCCCCACCCCCCATCCTGCTGGGAGGGAGGGGTGTGAGTGAGTGGCTGTGTGGTGTTTAGTTGTCAGCTGGGGTTAAACCATGACAATGCCATAGTACATTGTGGTTAAGAACATTAAAATAGCATTAGACTTTTAACAATATGTTTTGGTTTTAACATAGTTGCATAAGCCCAACTTCTTCTAATCAACAGTGTAAACAGTTGCCATAAGAACTACACAGAAACATAGAAATCTTGAGTTGTAATTTAATGTCTTGCATTGTAATTTAAATTACCAAGGAAATAAATGCAGTCTTTGCCATTGTGTTGAACTTGGAGTTTTACAAGTAACGCCTAGTGCTTTCATGGTTGTGTGCACTACTGGCAGTTGCACAAGATAGCTAAAATGACCAATATTTTGATGGTTTCTTACAAGAAGAGATGCAGTACAAGTTAACTGTTCTATGCATTAGAAATTTTGGATTTTGAAACAGATTGTTTTCTAAAGGGAAAAGCAAACAAGATTTTTCAGTCTATTTTAAATGCTCAAGAGATTCAAAGTCTGCCTGGTTATTAGAGCAGTTCTGGATAATAATATTATGACTTGCCTTCACAAAAATGGAATTTTTCTCTCATTTTTGGAGTTTTCTCTAGTTATCAGGATAAAACTGTGAAATAAATATATACATAGTTATGATGTTATGATTTTCATTATTTCCACATTTTTGTGCATTTGTAAATTGTGCTGGTATAGGGTAAAGGAAGTCCTGTGTGATGCTACAAGCAAGACTGAGAAATGTTTCTTAGTGTAATAGTATGTCCATGAATTGATAAGCTTACGTTCATAATAAACTTCAGGATTTGTCCATATAAACCTGTAAGTGCACATGTTGCTCAGTTCTCATGTAATGCTGACTCAACTACCTCCCTTTTTTTTGACCTAGGTACTTGAAGAATCCAAAGCTTTAGTACGTAATATCATGAAGGTGGACTTGGAACAAGCAAATGAAAAAGAGTGTGAAGTTTTGAAGAAAATCTGGGGCTCAGCACAAGGGATGGACTCAATGTTAAAATATCTGCAGAAGAAAATTGATGAGTTCTGATGAGAGATGCCCATTGACACTGGAATTGTATTTCTTGGACATCAGGGCAAGCAAAATATGCCCATTTAAAAAACCCTGTAGAAACTCACCCCTTGCCTAGCTTGGGAACAGGAGTGGATTTCCCCACCCCCACCCCACCACACCCCTTTTATTGTCAAGGGGTTTAAAAGGAAGTACTGTATCACTTAAATTTGAACAAAACTCCTTTCTCCCTGATTGTTGCGGATAGATATACACACACACACAAGTGTATGTGTGTGCTTATATATGTCTTTTTTATATATATATATATAAAAAAAATGTAATATGTGTGTGAGAGTGTGTATGTAGACACACACACACAAGCTAAAAAAAAATGATAGAGTGCACTACCAAACATCTCTTTAAAGGCTCTAGTTTTTGTTATCTTTGGCTAGTACTGTATCAAATCAAAAATGGATTAAAAAGTGAATGGTGTTGCATTATTTTCTGTGTGGCAGGGAAGTCTGGAATAATGCTTTTCTTTTTCATTAGAATACAGAATTGAAACGGGTATTAGCCAGCCCTTACTTTCACTGCCCAATGAGTCAGATAAGATACAAGGCATTGTCTCAGAAGAAGGTTGAAATACCTCAAGTAATGGAACATTCTAAAATTTTGGGGGAATCGAACCCAACTAAGATTAAATCATACATATCCCCAAAAAGAGAGTGTGCTCAGGATTAATGCTAAGAAAACACTCTGCCCTTTTTTTGGGGGGGAGGTATAGAGGGGTGGGAGGAAGGGGGCAGGAATACATTTAATTCTTACCCAGATAGCATGAAGAAACCACTGTCTCTTGGGGAAGGGGAATGAGGGGAAGAGGGAAGGAAAAAAAAACAAAACAAACAAACAAAAAAGCTTGTTTTGCAGTATTAGTGAATCACTGAATATCTTATGTATGAATATCCTAAGTTATAAGTTAGTTTTAGTGGATTTTTAAATAGTCTCTTTGGGTTTGTTTTGGGTTTTTTTTTTTTTTTTTTAAATAACTACATAAGTGCTTCTGTTGCTGGGTGAGAATACTACTTTATATACAGTTTGGGGTTTGTTTTTGGTTCCTTTTTTTTTTTCTTATTTGCTGGTTTAACTGATGTATTACACCAAAAATGCATTTTATGTTCATAAATTTTAGGCTCACTTAGAATATATTATTTAATAAGTTAAAATTCTTTTGGCACACTATTAAGTAAAAAAAAAACCTCCTTTAAAAAAAAAAACTACCTTATATTAGATGTTTAATGTTCTTTGTCTATGCTTTTTTATTATTTTAAATATACACTATATACTGTATGGTGTAAAAGAGTGCCCTGTGTAAATAGACCTATTTTGCATTCCTTTCAGGAGTGGTTATTGATTCCTGACTGCAGATATCTATTATTACTTGGGTATCTGTGCTTGCAATCTTGTTGAATGTATTATGAAGAATGAAAAAAAAGAAATCAAACCTTATTTTTGTACAGTTTTGAAGTTTTTACTTGGAACTGACCCACCTCCCCTTCCCAGTGGAGAGCTGTACAGTGTGTAAATCTGCCTTTATCTTGGATTGGTACAGTATTTTTGCATCTGTGGGACCTACTTTTTTGTTCTAGTAGTTTGAACTATATATAAACTGTACAATCTGTAAAGTTTTTATAGAATAAATATTCAGCTGTGAAAACTGGTTAAATAAAACTAATATTTCTTAACACATTTTAAATGTGGTTCTCTCATATAGTTGTATTTTTCAAAGATATTTCCATTCTGATTTTAAAGTAAAAGTTGCTGAAACAAATCTTGGAAATTAAAAAGACTTCACTATTTATGTTTTATTTTGTTAAACTTATATAAACCTTTTAATATCCTTCAAATGAAAAATTGAAAATTAATTTATCATTGTAAAAGGTATAGAAGTTTTCTCTTAGAGGAGAGAAAGGGGGAAGATGCCATATGGGAAGCCATTCAACTCAATTATTTTGTTACAGTTCTAAAAGAAACATTCAGTAAATGTTTCTTTGTAATCTCTTACAAATGGATCATTTTCCCTACAAAATACTGTGGTAAAGTGAGAATTCCTTAGCTGAATTTGATTTTATTGAAAGGGAGAAGAAAGATACCTTACTACCTACAAGTTCTGTAATGTTAAACTGTTTGGAGTTCAACTCAAATCTGTATTAAGATGCCTTTTTTCTGGCATCTGTAAGAAATATGTGGGCATAGATTGCATCTATTTCAGCTGAAGGATTATTTATGCTTTCCTTAAACATGAAAGAACCTCACTGTAATAGAGGACTGGATCTAGAGGTAGAAGAATTAAATCAATTGAAGGTGCAGGCAATTCAACTGCAAAAAATAATCTACTTGCTTCATTTTTTGTGTTACTATCAGTCACGCTGTTATACTGCCTACAATTTGCATATTAAGATATAAAGTAAGTTGGTGACAACACATTCCTGTCTTTGACTGGAAAAAGTCCTTAGTTCAGATCAATTCATATATATACTATCAGTGTCACTATGCAACTGCCCTACCTTTATATTAAAAGCAGTAGCTAATTTTATTAATAAATTATGCTCTCATTCCTAAATAATGGACACATTTTATCTATACTGGACTACAGGGATACTGTTTCTTTAGGAAAATACTGTCCAGTTCTTTTCAGTATAGGTCAGTAAATACCCTTTCCTGTGTGTAAAGTTACAGTTAAGTCTAGATTAGTCTTCACAAAACTACAATAAAGGCAGAAAAATTATAGACTGCTAATAGGAAGCAAGAAGGCCTGAGAGAATATAAAAGCTCACTGAACACATTTTAAAATAAGTGTTTTCAAGGCTTCACAGAAGACACAGGTCTTTGTCTAGCCTGGTTCACTGCTGATGCCTGTATTGTTCTACATAAATTTGCGGTACTGTGCAGATAAACCAACCTGAAGCATCAGATGTAGCCTCTGATGACCGAATGCAGTTGTAGCCACAAAGGTTTGACTAGGCTCAAGAAGCAGCAGGGGGAGGCTGCTGAAGGCAGCATCACTTCGAAGGCACCTGGTTTGGAGTCACAGCCTCACAGAAGCAGCCGTACTTCAGAATGGCTTTTCTGCCTTGATTGTAGAACTGATTGTGACCATCCTGTACATGGAGAATTTTGGAGCACCATAAATTGCTGGATGCAGGTGTAATGCAAGAACATAGAAATAGCATCTTTCTGAATGATGCCTGAGAGAATTTCCCTATGGTGCACCTTTTTTTTTTAAAAAAAAAAAAAAAGGAGGAAGTTTTCCTCAGTTTTTTTCCTCCTTCAGGCATGAAGACAAATCACAACACCTGATTAGGTGTCAGAAGGCTAGTCAGTGGCAAGTAGAATTAGGAATAATGATAGTGGAATATAAAATTCAGCTAGCTTTAGCTTTGCTCAGTCCTGCCCCTCAAGTAAGTCTCCTGTCAAGACTCTACTATCCTTATTGCATCACTGTACTATACAATGTGCTTTATTCTTTACAGAACAGAGAGACACACTGTACAGCAACTGTAAGTGTTGGTGCTGAAACTTAAAAATAGCATTGATAATGCAGTGTAGGAATCAGTCTCTGCCATTCCAGTTCTCTTCCTGAAATAGGTAATGTCTCAGGCACTAAGCAAATCACAAATTGACAAGCATTGGCAACTGGACTGCATTGAGCATTGAGGCCATCCTAAATCATCCCTCACATTCAAGTTTATTTTTTTGGAAGTAAATAAGAGAACTTTTCTCCTGGTCAGGAAACAGTATCAGAGAGCCATGGGTTGAACATACTTGGAACTGTTTGAAAAACCACGTGTATATACTTAACCACACCTTCTGCTGATAGGTTAATTTGAGCAAAAATAGAAAGTAGAACAAGGTTTTTAGCTCTAAGTAAGCTAACCTACAACAAAAGGTATTTTAGGATAATCTGAAGATCTGAACTCACTTATAGGTCTTTTCCTTGTTCAGGCTTCTTAATTTGCATAAATCTAAGATTTGAAGCAGCTTCCTTCAGTAAGTCCTTCGCTGGAATGCTGACATTGCTAAGAGACACTTCTCTCCGCTTCAGAAGCTGCACCTTTATCATTCCAAAAACAAAGTTCATGGGAATTAAATCATCTTTTTAGGTAAGATTCGTTTCTTAAAGTCAGGCACACTTGAAAAGAATAGAAAAAACACACATAATGATGAGCTATAAACTGCTTAACTTTACATCGCTATATTTCATGCTTTACCCAAACAGTGGATAAAATAGGACTGCAAGCATCTAGGCAATGAGGCAGCAAACAAAACATTTCTGGCCAAGTGGATAGGAGAGACTTTCTTCTATAAATGGAGCCTATACTCTACCTAGATTTGTTACGGAAGTAGAGGCACTTCACATTCATCTGGGACATGACAAGTACGCTTCTGAAGAGAGTAGGAGGGAGGAGATACCTCAACTCAATTTCAGTTTGCCATATGATTTTCCATCCTAAGGAACTGCCAGCAGCTGTCAACACAAAGGCTGTCTTACTGAGCTGTAGCAGAGGCTGAGTTGGCAACCTTATGTCATGCAGCACAGGAGCTCAGTTATACTGAAGATGGCACACAGGTGAATTTTCCTTTCAAGGGAAGAAGTATCAGGAGGAGAGCCCCTGTATAGCACAAGATCGCCATGGGTCTGTTCTGTACAGCCTCTCAGATTTCTCTAGAAAATACTTCATTCATAGGTCTCTGCTTTTTTTTTTTTTCCTTCTTACTCATGAGGGACATGACTGGCAGATTAAGTCATGCACTAGACTTATTAACAGACAAAAACCAAATATAATTACCTCGTGAAATAGTCACAGGATGAAGAGTAGATTGATGCGCAAAGGTTTTGAAGTGCGATACAAAATGAGAAGATGGAGTTCTTTTGGTCCTCCCCATCCCTCCTGCACAGGGAAAAATACAACAAATACAGGGAATTAGAAACCACCAAGAAACAGCAGGTAAGAAGTCAAAGGAGCTGCAGGAGGAAATAATGGCAGTTATTCTCTTTTAAGTCCTCATTCTTATCGCCCTCAATGCTGGAAGAGATACAACTGACAAGAACACCACGTGGACATATACAGCACTGTGGAGCACATTATCAGTATCTATGCCTAAACTCATGCAGACTACGAGCCTCACATTCACAGGCCCTGATCCTCATGGGGGACTTCAACCACCCTGATATCTCCTGGAGGGACAACACAGAGAAGAGCAGGCTTGGGGGGTGGATCTCATCAATGTACATAAATACCTGGAGGGAGGGTTCAAAAAGGACGGAGCCAGGCGCTTTTCAGCAGTGCCCAGTGACAGGACCTGGGGCAATGGGCACAAACAGAAACATAGGAGGTTCCCTCTGAGCACCAGGAAATGCTTTCTTACTGTGAAGGTGACCAAGCCCTGGCACAGGTTGCCCAAGGAGGCTGTAGAGTCTCCATCCTTGGAGATACTCAAAAAACTTCTGAACAAGGGCTACCTACAGCTGGTTGCCCAGGACCAGCTTGACTAGGGGTGGGTGGGACCAGGTGACTTCCAGAGGTCCCTTCCAACCTCTACCACTGTGTGAGGGGAAAAAAAAACACAAAAAAACCCACACCAAACAAACCAACCCAAAACCCCAAACCACTTGCATTCATTTTCCAACTACCCAGTCATCATCCACCAAACAACCTCTGTGGCTAGAACTGCAGGCTCACCAGGCTCTGCAACACTATATGCTTTAGTCTTTGAGAACCCAGCATCTTGGGCTGGATGATACCAAATCACCCAGAACAGAGATAAGTACATATCAGCTCGCATGTTTCAGGTAAGACATCCTTTACTCTGTCTGTTAAAAAGCATGAAGTTATTTGTTCAAAGAAAAAGAATTTATTTGTTTCTTCGAGGATAAACAGGATTGCAATACTTAACCAAAACAAATACATGCCTTTTGCAGTACCTGAAACATTGTTTTGTCCTCAGCAGCTCCTTGAAATTTTGCATTTTTTCCAAGATTTGCCTCAATCCATTAAGGTGAAGAGTAATCTAGCCACTGGCAGCCATACTGAAATGTAACCGTGCCAGCATACAG
Source organism: Balearica regulorum gibbericeps (assembly GCF_011004875.1). Taxonomy (NCBI): domain Eukaryota; kingdom Metazoa; phylum Chordata; class Aves; order Gruiformes; family Gruidae; genus Balearica; species Balearica regulorum. Next base: position 94,678,522 of record NC_046185.1, read on the forward strand.
TGTGAACCTTTAGGTCCAATGTAACACATCTTTACTATGTCCTCTGGATATAAACACACGCTAGCGAGCAACTACGTAACTCTGCAGACCAAGAAGTCAACTCAATGCTGTAATAAACTAGTATTTCCTAGATGCTGCTTTCCAAGACTCATCCATTATAACCCTTTATTTCCATCTCCAGAAAAATGTTCTGATTGCTAGACAAAACCTAGAATATAAACAATCTTCAAAGCCCTCCTTGTCTTCCCTGCCTCCCCCTTAATTAATTAATTTTTCAGTAAATTCACTGTACCATCGGTCTCAGTAGAAAAAGGCACTCACTGAGGCCACCCTCAGTCACCCTAATCACTTGCTGGGTAAACTGGCTGCTGCTAGTAGCAGCTTTTGTGAAATGCAGATGCTGATCCTTACAAATATAATGTTTTTTTGGAATTCACTGAGCTTGTCAAGTTGGACTGTGATCTTTAATCAAACAGTATTACTAAAATATAAAATAAACCTAAAAACACCTGCTAAGCCAGGAATAACTGAGGCACACACTTCTACAGAAATCATGCTTGCACTACATGATGTAAAGTAAAAATGACAAAATCACATAGTTTTCTTTCCTTGTTCAAACGTGAAAAGACATACACATCCCCATATTTCTTCCCTTTCTTGTCTCTACCACATCCCCCTCCACCCCCCTGGCTTTATGCCCAGGAATAGTGGTGGGGATTTAAGCTGGAAAGCTGATAAACCCAGAACTTATGTGCTGGAAGAATTATTCTGGATGCTAAATAACAGTTAACAAAATTAAAACAATGCAAAGCTGGAAGTTTTTAACCTGGATGACCCCTTGAATCAAAGAGATCAAAATAAGAAAGCAAAGGGCAGCCACCTTGTCCACTAGAGGCTTTTCTGCTTGATTCTTGGTAGGCTTCCCAAGACCAATCATGTCAAAATAGGAATCTGCAAACTTAACTTTGTGATCTCATGAGCTGGGCTGTAACAACCACAGAAATATTTGCAATGCCAGCATTGTATTGTGTCTAGGAATAATTGAAGTCACACCATTTTTTAATGTTTCTGAAGGAATTACATGTTCATTCATGCTGACAGAAAACTGTGTTCTAGATAGAAATGAAACAAGTCCATGCATCCAAGGGAAGTGAAAGAAAAAAGCCAGGTCTTGACATCAATTTTCTTGAAGCAAAATAAACTACAACAGCCAGTCTGACAGTGGAACCAGGGGCAACAGCTCCACAATCTTTTGGACATTTTGGACAATCTATTTCAGCTCAATGGAACAGATTGATTTTCCCCTAGAACCATAAACATCTGAAGTTATTGATATTAGTCTGTGGAGCAGCAGAATTATTTCTAATTCCTTCAACAGAAGATCTTTGCAAATTGTTAGTCCTAATGATGTAAAGCAGGAAATTTGGAGAGCTCAATTAATCCAGCTCTGAAGTAGAATAAACACTTAAAAATAATTCAGATCCCGATGTTTCTGAAAGATCCTGGCACAAGACAACAGGCTATTGCACTTAACCCTTAAAAAGATGCAGCCCCAAGATCTACAGTTCAGGTTCCCCTCCAATGGATACCCCCAGTGTCACTGCCAACCATTAGATGAGGGAGACAGTAGTTTTTTCACATCCACTCAATTCTTTTGTATTCTGCTACAGATTTAGACATCGTGGCTCAGCAAACAGATTTTTCACAGATATTAAACAGTTTAAACATAATTCATTGAAAACATAGTTTTCAATGAAAAAAGTGGTAAGCACACAAGAATGTTATTAATGAGATACCTCAAAATCTGAAAATATACGGGGAGTTTCTGGAAATCTCTGGTTAGTCTATATTAAAATGCCATTCAGTTCCTGTATTAGGTTTGTGTGGCAAGGTTTTGGTAGCAGGGAGGCTACAGGGGTGGCTTCTTTGAGAAGCTGCTAAAAGCTTCCCCCGTGTCTGACACGGGCAATGTCAGCCAGCTCCAAGACGGACCCGCCGCTGGCCAAGGCCAAGCCCCATCAGCAATGGTGGCAGCACCTCTGGGATAATGCATTTAAGGAGGAAAAACCCAAAACCAAAATCACGCCAAAAGCAATTGCAGCCAGAGAGAGGAGTGAGAAGATGTGAGAGGAACAGCCCTGCAGACACCAAGCTCAGTGAAGAAGGAGGGGGAAGAGGTGCTCCAGGCCCCAGAGCAGAGATCCCCCTGCAGCCCGTTGAGAAGACCATGGTGAAGCAGGCTGTCCCCCTGCAGCCCATGGAGGAAGGATGATGGGGAGCAGAGATTCCACCTGCAGCCCATGGAGAACTCCACACCAGAGCAGGTGGATGCACACGAAGGAGACTGCGACCCCGTGGGAAGCCCACGCTGGCTCCTGGCAGGACCTGTGGCCCCGTGGTGGGGGAAGAGAGGGGAGAAAGCCCACACCAGAACAGATTTGCTGGCAGGCCTTGGGACCTCATGGGGGACCCACGCTGGAGCAGTTCATGAAGAACTGCAGCCCATGGGAAGGACTCATGTTGGAGTTCATGGAGGACTGTCTCCCATGGGAGGTGCCTTACACTGGAGCAGGGGAAGAGTTTGAGGAGTCCTCCCCCCTGGGGAGGAAGGAGTGGCAGAGACAACGCGTGATGAACTGACTCCAACCCCCATTCTCTGTCCCCCTGTGCTGCTGGCAGGGGAGAAGGTAGAGAAATCAGGAGTGAAGTCAAGCCTGGAAAGAAAGGAGGGGTTGGGGAAAGGTGTTTTTAAGATCTGGCTTTATTTCTCATTACTCATTTCTAATTTGTTACCAATCAATTTTCCTGAGTTGAGTCTGTTTTGCCCATAATTGGTGAGCGATCTCTCCCTGTCCTTATCTCAACCCACAAGCCTTTCATTACATTTTCTCTCCCCTGTCCAGCTGAGGATGGTCAGTGACAGAGCAACTTTGGTGGGCACCTGGCCTCCAGCCAGGGTCAACCCACCACAGTTCCCTCCACTTCCTAACAGCAGGACAGGCCCACTCAGTGCTCATGTGGTAAGTTAATGCTTTGGGAGCAAAACCTGCTGAACAAGAGATGTGCCACATCTGCCTCCAGACAGTTCTTGACACAGAGGCATTAAAAGTGCAATTTTGCCACTAAACCGGCTATCACTGATTCTCAGCATGTCGCTTAAGACTCTTTTTCAATTCCCCTCTGGTAAGTTGGTTTTAATCTTTGCTTATTTGGTTTCGAAAGTTCAAAGTAATACAGCAGTCTAATGCTAATATATATAAAATAAACAAATAAGCCATATAAAAATTGTCCAGAAGTTTCTGAGAGAGGTTGGTTGGCTGAAAATAAATGTAATTTTGCTGGTGTCCAGGAAAAGACATGCACAAAGTCCCTGACTTTATATTCAGATACTTCAGAAATCCTCAGCAGAGTTTTGTACCCCAAGAAGTTGGTTTGAACCCAGGAAATTCCCTGATAGAAAACTTCTGGCCAGCAATCCACAATAACCTGATACACCGTCATTATTTCCCCATCTCTGACGTTCCAAGCGCTCCTCTAAGTTCATATTGATGAAGAGGAACTGTAACCTGAGAAGACCTCCAGCATTAACAGCAAGGACCCACAGCACATCCCCCAGAAACATGTTATCACTGAAGACACAGCAGCCCAGCAGTACAAGGTACAAGAGAGATAAGCGCTGGATTTTCTCTCTCAGACCACCGCCTCATCACAAACTGAAACCACTTGCACAGACAAAGGAGAATCAGAGCATCCCACCCAGAATCTACATGAAACACAGGAAGAGAGATGCACAGCTCCTCTGCAAGGATGACAGCTGAGATTAAGGATCTTTTACATCTGTTTTTCCTATCATGCACAACACGAGCTCTGTTTGAAGAGATGTGCAAAGGCATCCATGTGCCCTGCCTGGACTGCTGCCATACTTGACCCTGCAAATCACTGGTGATAAAACAGCAGAGTACAGCACTGCTAAGATTACAGACTTGCCCAGTTTCCCCACTAGATGAACACACTATCGCCCCCTCACAGGCTTTCTCATGAAGGAAGCTGTGATCCCAGCTCACATCAGCAACGTGAAACAGCACCTTCCAGCACGCTCTCTCTCATAACTAAAGCCATCCACATCTACATATAGCCAAAGCAGTAGACCGGGAAGAGTTGGACAGGAGTTATCTAAGGTAACTCCTAAGAAGAACTCCTAAGAAGCAGTGGCTTATTCCTCCTGGAGACTGTGAGGCCAGAAGCAACAGCACAGTAATGCTGCAACACCTGTGTGCCGTCAAACCATGGGTACCCCACAGTTCTCGCAGTCCAAAAGATGTTGGGTGGCCATCGCCTGGTGCCAGTTCTTTCTTTTTGATTCCTGTTTTGTGGCAGAGCATCAAAATACTTCAAAAGCATTCACCAATCAACTGCTGGCAATTGCCACAGAAACGGTGTGGCCACAAATGAGGAATGATGCAAATGCCAAAGCCTCTCAGCCTTCAAATTAGATGTATATTTAGAAATTCTGTGTTAAACCATAAAATTAAAAAACCTTGAATGCTGTGGGTCTCCTAGCAGTAAGACCTGGCTTTGTTGGTTGGGGCAGCAGGGATTTGATCCTGAAGAGTAACACTCGCTTGTTGCTCTCTCTGGAAGGATTACATTTGTCAGAGAGCCAGAGAGCCTCAACAACTCTGTGTCTCTGTGGGAACCCCTAAGGGGAAAATTAGGGTCTCCTCAGAACTGACAGGAAAATTTAAGACTTCCTCAAAGAAGAAAAGAAGCAAGGCAGAAGAAATCCGAGGGAAGAAGTGGAACTATTCCTAACAATCATGATAATTGCAGTTGTGTAAGTTAGGCTGGCTAGGTGCCCAGAATGGGTAAACCACCCCAAACCAGTTTAACTGACAAGCATATTACAGATTGCACAGCCCTGGAACAAAGCAAAATGACCTCAAATTTTTCAAAATCTTAGCTACAGATTTCCCCCCATCCCTACTTTTTTGTGTAAATTAATAAACCTATGCTCTAAGACAGTGGTGAAATTTGGTATTTCTGAGAGTAACCATGAGGTTTAGAGACACAGCCATCAGTAAAAGCAAATGGGAAATAAATTTTGCTTAGATCCAATTTTAAAAATCCTTTTTTAAAAAAATGTATTTACAATACATAAACTGGTGATTGGTTGCACACAATGCATAATGGGCAGGCTTCACATGTATATTCTGCACAGACAACTTACCCAATAAGTTTACAAGGTTTTGCCCACTGTAAGAGTTTTAACCACATTTTTTCAGTAACTTTTTTTTTTTAAAGATATTTTACTAACAAGTCACCCAATTACCTTTGTATCAAGATACTTTAAACTCAATTTTATCCGCCTGTCACACTGACCTAACATCATTTCAGCAGAATTTCTGAAGTCAACACTTGTAAAGATCAGAAGCGTTCATAAAACTACAAAACAGGGCCTGCTGGCATGGCTTCAGGAGCTTCACTTTAAAGATTCTTGGTCCAAGATTATGTATGATGGGCAAACTTTCATAAGCAGTTCTAGGAACTCTGGAGGTAGATATCAAGCATCCTCCTTGATGTCTTCTGTTGTAAACAAAAAAAATTATTTTTTTTTTTCCCCAACAGAAGATGGAACAGTGCAACAATTTTGCACTGCTATTTGATCTGCACAGGCTTTTTCTGCCTAGAAAGTTAATCTGAATAGTAGTTTTCTTTCTTTAGCAGGAACTATTCACCCTGTGTATGTAAATACACAATTATAAAGAAACAGTGACCCTCAGATATTCTGAGGGAAGGGGCAAAGAGCCACATGAAACAGGAGCCCTGAAAGGCTGTGCACTACATCCTTCCCTGTCTTTCGGATCAGTACTGTATCCAGCCACACATTTAACACCCTTCATCCCTCTCTGCTGCATTGCCTTTATCCAACAGCAACCTTGAAGCAGAACTTTACCAACACTCAGAACAGCTTTTGACAAGGATACGTAAAAGCATTCACCACCTGAGGAGGTCAATGATATCTGCAAAAGGAACATGGGGGCACTGGAAGAAGCCTGGCACCCTTCCAGCTTGACCAACCCAGAGCTGCTGCTATACAGCATTAAAGATCCTAAGGCATTTAGGCTCCTTATCACCTGTTCGCACATACATGAAGTAGGCCATGAGCACTGTTGACTACAATCTGCCCAAAATTACATTTACTAGCTAATTTTAATAAGCTTTTCTTAAATATAATTTTGTATCAGGAGAAAATAAGCAGTCCCTTGGGATTCAGCTCATTTCTCATTGGCCCTTTATTAATTTACGAGTTTCTCAGCCCTTGATGCCAGCTCCCCACATACTCAGAATCATATAAATCAATTTTATCTAGTCTGCATCTTTTCCAATAAAAAGGAAGCCCATTTCCCTCCTAGCATTAAGCCAGTATTCCTCTTTGAAGTCCCATGGAGCTGCATCCTATTCATATCAGAGTGCAAAAATGACTGCAGCACAGCAATCCTTTGGTTGCCTTCTTTCAAACCCTTTAGTCTCTTCTACTGTTCTCCATCTTTCCCACAAATCCAACTTGATGTCTGCTAACACAATGCACAGCACGTTGCCTCCAGACTCGCTGTTTGTGCTTGACAATTCTCTCTTCCCTGCCCCCTACCATCTCAGTGCTTTATTTGTTCTTCTGACTTGTGCCAAACACTGAAGTCACAGTCTGAGTTTTCAGTTTACTCACATCCCTAGCTCTTTTTCTTATTCTATAGCTGCTGCCTCCTTTTCCTCACGCATTAGCAGGTTTGATTAACTCAGTCTTTTTCATACCTGCCATGTATTTACATAATGGATAACTGTAGTTTATTTTCCTCCCCTCCCCCTAAAACCCGACAGCTCACAATGCTTGGTCCTTATGCATTTGCACATCATCTGGGATAATCTGGACCTCATAGTGACACGGGGGTTAAGAAATATGAAGCTTATTTTGGCTCTGTTGTGATTCTGACTCCTAGCAGCCAACTTGCCTCTTTCAAAATGTCATTTTTCAACAAAACCCACAGGCTTTAAGACTTTAATCCATCCCGAAATGACATGCAGATGAACTGGGTCCAGCCAGCTCTCACTTGCCATCAAGCCAACATGCTAATAGAGCTCCATCTTTGCTTTCAAAAACCTCATGACAGGCTAATTAATTTAATAGTCCAGACTTCTCTTTGGTTGGCTTCAATTCCCTTCCCAGAAAACTTCCCCTAGCTCTTTACAGTATCTTGAAACTGGCTTTCACTACCTCAAACAGTTACTGTTCTTCACAGTCTGTCTCAGAATTTTCCACGTACCAACCTTTTCCATCACCATGACAAGCCAGATGCTATTGGGAGAGAAGAAGAAAAAAAATAAGGAGCAACAGATCCCTTTGGTAATTTCCCAATACCGCCAAAACCTGGTAAATAGGACATCATTCTGCTGGCAATAACACCCTCAGAACTGCCACAGGGACACAATTCAACAGGCTACATGTCTGACCACAGTACATGGGGCAAGGACAAACTTTCTGAACCTTAAGAACAATTAACCACGTTTGAAAGCACTGGCTTGGGTGAAACACTCTGCAGTGCATTTTTCTCTAGTCTGCCTTTTCTAGTAAGAGTAGTATCTTTTGTGCAACTTTACCACTTTTCTCGAAATTTATTTTTTTTTGTTAAAGACTAGAAGCACTGGAAGTTAGAGACATTCCCTTTTTACACATTACTACAGCACTTGACATAATGCTGTTAGCAGGCTACAGCATTTCATGTTCAGTATGAGAACTGGTTAGAATTTCAGTGAAGTACTCAGAAGTTGCACTGTTTCCCTCTAAACGTGCTACTATGGGTAATGAATCCTTCACTGAGAACATCCAGGAAGTCAATGCAGGAAGGTTTTAGACAGCAGGAATTGAGTTTATCCCCTCTAATAAAACTGACTGTAGTAATTTTCAAACTACAGGCACAGTGAAACATCTGTGGGGGTTAAAAAATAAAAAAATAGCCACACTAAAGATCCTTGAAGTGAAGAGAAACTTAAGTCCACAAGAAGGCTGCTACTTTTTGTACTATTAAATGGAAACAGGATTCTTTGGAAAAATTTGACTCAACATGCCCCTACTCAGGGTCACACAGAACAGCTCAGAGCTGATGACACACCTCTAGTGGCCCCCCCCCCCCCCCCGATAATTTAGTCAATGACATGCCATCCACAACAGTACTTATAAGCCAGCACACTTGCAGGTAGTTTAACAAAAAAAATGTAAATGCCTTTCATAGGCATTTATCAAGAGTGTTTTTTTCCTTGCCGTGGTTGCACAAAGGCAAGAAACCAAGAGGGTTTATTACAATGCTCATCAGCTTCTTCATTTTTGGCACAGATTCTGGTATTTGTCGATCTTCTCTTAGAATAGGGCAGTATCTCATTTGAGTGCAAATGGAATAAATCTAAACATGCTTAGAGGTATTTGGCACAGTAAGCTATTTGTTTATTAGGAAGAAAAAACCCATGTTTTTACCAAATTCAGGATATCATGGAAGAACCTGGGAGTTCTCTATTTGCGCTGATATCGACCATCTTAACACATTCTGTCCTCTTCTGCCCACAAGACTCTTACCAAGTTTGGAGAAAACCAACTTGGTCTTAAAATACTTTATTTTTTCTGTGTTACTATCTAAAATTTCTCATGTTTTGTCTCAGTCCAAGACCAATTTCTAAATTCTAGTTTTCTACTTATCCACTTTGGCTTTTTAATTGAAAATTAATTCAGAGAGAAAAAGGGGGGCACAACAGCCATTTCAGAGTAGTAACTGTATGAGCTGGCACACTTTAAGAACCTGAGGTGCTTCTACCACGTCCTCACAACTTACAGGGATAAGCACCTATGACATTTTGGACAAAATCTGGTTCATGACGAATTTCTATGCTATTGAAAAAGTCTCAACCAAACATCTGTCCTATGTTACCACTACAGTTTTAACCTGTTAACTTTGTTTCCAAATCACATTTTTTTGGTCTTTCAGAAAATGGCAGGTATTCTTGAAATGACTGATCTCTGAGGGGAGTAAAAAAAAAAAATCATCTTGGAGGTATGCCATTTGCAATTTAAAGAGGAGAGCGAGGTCTCAGTGCTGAGAGCTTTGTGTCTGGATGATGGTTGTCAGATGGCTCTTCCAGAAGAGAGGCCAAAAACTCCACAGTGTATATTCCCTGGAAGCAAATCCTGCTTGCTCATCTACACAGGCTGCTGGTGAAAGGCAGGGTCGGACTGGGCAAGCAGGACCCTCAGCAGGCCCCCTGCCTACAGCAAAGCCCATCTCAATGGCCAATTTCTCAGTTTCAGCACAGTCAACAATTTCAGAAACAGATGCCAGTAAACCAGGAGCCAATCAACGCCTACTGGAGTAAGAAAAGAAAGAGCAAACTGCTCCAGACTACGAAGTATCAAAGCAGTCCTGGATTGGGCAGACCTACCTTCTCACAGGCATGAAGACAGACATTTTCTTCATAGCTCCCCCACTAGAGATCCTCAGCATATAAATTCACTTGATCAAGTCATGCATTAAAGAAGGAGCAGGGAGAACAGGGCCTGGATCTAACAAAGTCTCATACTTGGTTGAAACTTAGCAGCAACTCCACTTTCAGCCCCCATGGAAAAGAAGCCAGCATATATTGTCATTCACAAAAGAAACAAATCTATAGAATAAAAATTTACTTTTCCACCCAGTCCACCAACACCAACGAAGAGTTTTGCATAGAGTGTGCGTGCTTTCTTAAATAGAAGTGTCATGGCTATGCTCCAAGCTGCTGGTTCCATAGGAGCTATATAGAGAGGTTCCCACGGCCACCAATACCTTGGGGACTTGAAAGGAAGCTACAGGAATTCTTTGCAATTTAAAAATGCACTCACTTCTCTTCAAGGGAAGGCACAAAGGAGAGAGGTTGGGTTGGAAACCCTTTTGAAGCCACATCTTACATAGCTTCCTGAAACTGGCTTCAATCCCTGCTGAATCTCGCCCCTCTAAATCTTCATGCAACGCATGGAGCTTTGAGTTCATTCTCATTTAACTGGACTTAATGTCTAAATGTTTTGAGCATTGCATGGAGAATAGCAAAAGAAACCTGGCAGCAAGAAGTTGAGAAAAAGGAAAGAAAAAAATTAAGTCTCTGATCCTTCAAGAAATCAGGGAACCGAACAAGCATCCTACTGATCCTGCAAAGTTCAAGGGACCTCTATCAACAGGGATCAAAATCTGGCTCCTAAAACTCATGTATAATCCCCAAAATAAAGCTCTGGCTGCTTCCCACCAAATGCATCAATTTCTGCCTAGATCACATAGAACTCACATGCTTATAATGGAAGCCATAATTAATAGCATTTCAACAAAACAATGCATGGGAATTTAGCCATGTCTCTGCTCGACTGAAAGGGAAGTCCTACAGCTGAAAACCTCAGCCTTCCTCTTGGGGAGAGCAGAACAATGAATCTCACTGCAGAGTGACATATTCCAGGCAATTACAAGTGCTTCAGACCTCAAAGCCACACTCTGAGCATGACTGGAACATAAATAGATTAGCAACTGCTAAGGACTGCTCTCCTTCTGATTTGGAAAGCATGTTCCCACTTCGGTTTTGTAGCCTTTAATGATGCACAACCACTCTTTTAACAAGAAAAGCCATTTCACATTTTTATAAATACCCCAAATGCTTCATGTTACCCTTAGTTACCCTTCATCCCTCTGTTCTCTGCAATGCTGCAGACTAAGTAGTCATGTTTTCCAGCACATTACAGTCCTGCCTTAAGCAGAGTAAACCACATACCACTTCCTTCACTTGCATCACCCTCCAGGCAGGTACAGAAAAGATTGGACTTGTTTTGCCCTGGAGCCCTGGTCAAAACCACCCCTCCCTCTCTGATCAGCAGTCTTCAGATAAAAACAGATGTGACAAGAGCCCATTCTAGGTTCTGAAGTAAACTCCGTGAACACCAAATGATAACCTATGGTGCTCTCAAAGTGCTTTACAAAGCAAGTAGCACCTCTAAGTTCGTTGCATTGAATGAGACAGCGTCAAAGCAGCACAGAACTGCGAAGTTATTTGTAGAAGGTCACCCAGCAATTTGTTATGAGAGCTACAAGTAAAACCCAGATGTCTCTATCACAGTTCTTCAGGCAACGTTGTCTTTCTACCTCAAACTGTGCCCCCCCCAACCCCATCAAAACCCAAAAAACAACCCAAACCCCCACTTCCATCAGAGCAGACAGAGCTAGAACCTGAAGGTACACTAGTTCTTCACACTGTCTACCAGCCAGCGTAGGTAGCTCACTACTCAGCATGCTGACTTTTCTGGATCTCTGTTCTGAGGACAAGAGTAAACGTGCTTTGCAGGACTGAGTATCCAGCCTGAAGGCTGCTAATGCCATTGGGGAATTAATTGCCTATGAGTAGGCACCACAATGCTCTGCTTTTACAGATCCTCAAAAGTCTTTTACAAGTCTTTAAAATTACGTAGGCATCACTGCTTTTACAGATCTAACCTGAGGGTGCCTATGTAATTTTGAAGACTTAATCCATGGACCTTGCAAACCCATGCTGGTCACATAAATACTTTTAATCATCTGGCCAAGGAATCCATTACTCTGGATTGCTAAATGCCTGCTATTCCTACTGACCTTCAAGATCAGCACAGTCACAGAGGTGCCACGCGTCTCAGTCTGTGATTCCACAGTATTTAACATGAGATGCGAGTCATGACATCCTGTACGAATTTGAGTGAGATCTGGAACAAACAACCACCTTTCTGTCAAATCAGCCACAAGTACATGATATGGCATTTATGACAACTATGGGAAAACAAATACTCAACTGTCATAAAGCTTATAAAAATACTTGAGCACATTTAAATAAGTTTAGGGGGCTACAACATCTTATTCTGACACCAGGAGCTCTGAAGTTGGATTTAGTATCTAACCACAAAACATATTCAAGAACCAATGTATCACTGCTTAGTTTTGTGCCTGCCTTGCAAAAGCTGACCCTTAAATTCTTAATTTTCTTCAATAACAAGAAATCTCCCTTCACAAATTGTAATCAGTGTTGTCCCAATGGCAGTGTGGTGCCTAGTTAAAGCAAGGCTTTTATCCCAGTGCCAAATCACAAGAACTTCTGAAAATTGCAGTGTAACAGCACTAGCTTCCCATAGAGCCGTAAGCGATATCCTTTTAAAAATGCATAGGTGATTTAGTAGTACTGAAGAAAGGTAAAAACTTCAACAGTCACAAAAGATTAGAAATACTTGTCTTCATGATAAATCAATAAACATGCTATTTTTCACCTGCAATCACATAATAAAACTTAGTCCCTTTTCATTCTCTGTAACCCTGCTGCCATACAATGCAGAAAGATTGTTGGTATCTAGTGAACCTATACATCTGTCTTAGATAACCATTGATACTAATATTATTGTTGTTAATGTCTATATTTTACAGTGGGGGGACAGAACAGCATACAGGACCGATCAGGGTATTTTCAATTACCCAACTAAAACATATCCATATTCTAATAACTAAAGCCCACTAAATTGTTCTAATAAAGCCACCTAAAAGAAACTTGGCATAGCCGAGGCACCCTGCACCTTGCTCTCTGGAAAGATGAAAACTGCTCAAGTCACTTTAGCTCCCTCTTTTTGCTCCTGCATATGGCTGCATTAAAACAAATATTTTTAAGCAGTGCTAGAAGCTACTGCCAAGGATGAAACAGAGGCCACTCATTTATGAAGAGCTGTCTCAGTTTACAGTAGATATTTCTGACATTCTTGTTAATGTTCAGAAGTTGTTTACTTCATAGCCCACTAATTGAATTAGCCGCTGTTTTAGCTCTTTAAGCTCTATTCTGTGAATAAAACCGATTCAGAGAAACAGTTTAAGCATGTTCCAGTATAGCTACCACACAGAGTCAATTGCACACATTAATCTTTAATTAACAGCATGAGAGGAACTATAATCTAGAAGCTAGAGTACTGGACTAGCTACAAAAAGCTTTCATTCTAATCACAGATCAGCCACTGATTTGCTATGCGCCTCCCACCAGGGAGGGAAAAGAAATACTCCTCTAAGCTCTCATTTTCCTTTTTACCTTTTGCCTGCCTTACCTATTTATTTTTGCAGTAGTTGTAGCAGGAGCACTCTCTACATGTGCAAAACCCCACAATGGCTCTGTAGCATTGGTTGAGCAGCCCAACTGCTAATTGCAATTACCAGCAATATCAGCATCATCCGACCTATCTCAAGACAGTTTTAGATCTTTGGTGTTTCTGTAACACTTTCAGAAACCTCACAGATAAACAAAGAGAGCGAGCCCGTGGCAAGGAATAATAAAAAGCACAAAAATAATTTCCAACAAAAACCTTATAACCCATCTTTGAGCAATCTCACTCACTCCCACGATTGCTATGCAATCCTCAGGTTGATGACATAATGAACCTGTTGTTGACTTTTTTCCAGACATCCAACTTTACATCTTGGCTAGCCTCTCCAAAATGGATATTCCCCAGTAAAAGACAACATGGTACAGCCAAAACAAAGCTTATGCTTCTCCTTCCATTAAGCCCTGTCACCTCCCTTTCAAGCAGCCTTAAATTAGTACTCATTCTTGTCTCTCCTGCATTCCCCAGATCTAAGCTGTGCCAAATCTTGCTGTTTGCAACCACAGCATCTCTAGAATCTATTCTGATAGTGAAAGTGATAATGAAGGTTCTTTTTCTCATCCTTATCTCTAACTTTCTCAGACTCCCCCATGCTAATATGTTCTTCCTCACACAAAATACTACCACCACCATTAGGCTCCTATTCTTGCCATTATGGGACATGTACCTTTGTTTCTCTAGACAGGTTCCTCGCTCGGTCACCATTTGCAAACCGAAAAGGCAAATATATTCTATTTAGAGTGATTTTGCATAACACACCCTATCCAACTGCCTCAGCTTTTATCTCCCCTTTGTCATCAGAAAAGTTTGTTCTCTTTGTTCCAGATGCACCAATTTCTGAATACACATAACCACTTACTCAAACACATGGCTGGAAAAGCACATGATCTTTGTGGCCCTTTCCCAGCTGGTTTTGCTGCCCCCCAGAAACCCCTCAAAAAATTCCCTTTCCTTCCACCAACTGAGAGGCAGGAATGCACAGCTCAGTAGAAGGGCTGACGTTAAAGCAGAGCAGTTCCCTAGCTCTCAAGGAGTGTCTTATCACCCTCCGTCTGCATACCAGGACAACAAAAACCTCTACTTGTCATGCAACCAGCTTCCCCCGGGCTTGTCTCTGCATTCAGATATTTGGCTCTCCTTCCCCATGGTAGATAAAACACTCCCCAGAGGCAAAACTTCTTAGTAAGCACTCATCCCTTTGATCTCAGAAGCAGCTGGTGCACAGCTGCTCCCCGTTACTTCTGCAGCTCTCAGGAACCTTTTGGATTTTCCTGTCCCCCCTCACAGGCAGGCACAAAGGGGAAGAACACCACTAGCAGCCATCTTTCATTCTCATGCGCCCTGCCCAATTCTTCCTTGAATTACTGCCCACCTGGCCCAGTCCCAGCTCTTCCCTCCTAACCTGTTCCCCAAGCACGTGAGCAATGCCTTCCTGTTCCTTTTCTCAGCAAGAGTCTCCCGGGGAGACAAGAGTACTCCATCTGTCCTTACAGATGGTGGGGAACAGGCTGCTGTCCCTCATCCCAGGAAAACCTTCCCTCAGCTCACAGTTGTTTGCAGGCAGTAAGAAAAAAGTCAATTCCGTCCCCCAGTTTCTCTTCTGTGCAACTACAAAGCCTAGCAAGTGCAGGAAAGCCTGCTTCCTCAGAGGCAGGCGCACCATTGGACCTTGCTAAGAAAGCATGGCTGTGGTTAATGCAGTATCATCTCACAGAGTCTACGAGTAGACCAATTGCAGTGACCATTAACAGAACAAGGTTTCCAACAATACTTTGTAAAGGTTTAAAGAAACCAGAGAAAAGCCAGAAACCAACTCAGCATCTCAAGTAAGTTGCAAGATCCAGAGACAGGATTTTAATCCCTTCCTTAGCTGGAAAATCCATTTGAAACAACCACCAGAAGACAACTAGGGATTGTAGGAAGCAGCATAGTCAAATGACTCTGCCTGTAACACTAAGCTTTGAGAAATATTTACAGTCTCTTGCCTATGTAGCTAGGAGGCAAAGGGAACTGCTCACCAATCTGATGAGAGTTCCCTAGATATCCATAAAAGATTAACCTTAATACTCACATGCTGAGAACTGATAGAGCTCAAAGACCTGCCTCTCAGCTTGCCTTCCAGAACAGTCTCAGAGTACCCATCAGCACTTAATTCTGCATCAGCTGCTTCCTCAACGATCCCAAGGTCCTCTGCAACCAGGTGACAATTAGAAAAATCATTTCACCTGGTCCTACTGCTGCCACCATTTCAGAGCCAAGGCCAAAAGCTGCTGCACTCCTGCTACGAGTATTACAAAGCATATGCATAAGACTTCATTCTCTCAGTTAATAAAGGAAACAAACCCACCCATACAAGATTCTTACTTGTGGATGGCAGTTGGTTTCTTTTCAAAGCAGCACACATACTGTGGGGGAAAAAGTTAGGTTAACTAGAACCTGACAGACAGATGAGCACGTTCGCTGCAGCAGCTACGAACTTCATCCAACTTTTCATAAAGATTTAAGATTTTTAACTTTGTATTAGAACTTTTGCTGCAGGTGTAACTTCCAGGAAAAGCCCAGGCTTTTGAGACCTTCTGATCAAGGGGAAAAAGGAAGACACTTCGGGTTGCCATTCTCTTTTGTGAAAGTTGACACATGGCATAATCCCTCAACAGACACTTTCAAAAGCAGGCTTTAGCCAACAACTGAAGCCGTTGCACTGATGCTTAGTAATGAAACAATGTTTGAGCCAGCCACATTAAATATTTACTAGTCAAGTGTCAAGCCAAGAACTTTCCCAGACTCTTGTCCATTCATTTGTGATTGTGTGAGTCTATGTCTGTACCTGTGACAAGGTGCACTTCTGCTCCTGGTAACCTACTAGAACTATCTGATAACCTACTAGAAATATGGCAGGATAATTTTGAACAACGATTTAATGATTTAGAAAACTGTAGGCCAATTTATCAGAGTTGTGTTTGTGAAATGTGTAACAAAATTTGAGCAAAAGGGGTTTAGTGGAGGTGTATGACAAACAAATACCATCCAGTAAACCATCCTGGATGTTTCTCCTCATTGAAAAAAAAACAATAAACAGATAAAAAAGAAAGCTCAACTGCTTCCCATAGGCTTTCTGCTTTACTGTGCCACTCACCCGGACAAGAGATCTTGATGTTTCCACTGCAGCTATGCACTAACTTCCACTACCAATCTCTTGCTCCATCCAGTGAATAACTTCCATTTTAGCACTGCACTGGTACTTTAATGATACACACCCATTCCATGAAACAACAAATAACGCCCATCCTCCCTCCCCCACCAAACCACCATCCAACCTTTCATGGATTTCAAAAGGAGTTAACCTGGATTCTTTATAGCTGCCTATGCTCTCAGCATTACTGCTTGTTGTTAACAAAACCTGTTTCACTTCAACTGCATTGTTTGAGGGTATGTCCACAGCGTTCTTCCCAGAAACACGTCTGCAATAATGCGGCTGTGAAATCTTAGCTTCATGAGTTGTCCTGTAAGCAAGAACCACAAGCTACTTTTAAAAGTAGATATTTGGTTGGGGTGTGAGTGTGTGTGGAGGTCAATTAAGAAAGCAAGCAGCAGTCTTTTGCATCACTGTTAAAAATCAACTTCTTTCCGATAAGCAACTATGATTTGCAAAATCCAAAAAGCAGGTCAGTAAGCCTTTACTTTTTCCATGTTCAATGGATGCTCCCCCTATTGTCACATACCTCTTTATCCTCACCTTTTTTCTCCTCCTCCCTACCAAAAGGGAGAGCACATATCCCTTTTTTTTTTCCCCCTCAATTTGCCAGCACGTAGGCTGAAATGTCTTAAACATGAATTTAAGGTTTTACAGATCCTTAATGTAAAGAAAACACTAAATCCCAAACTAAGCTTTCCTCCCAAATATTTTAGCTAGCAATCTGTAGAGCTAACTTTCAAATTCCAAAATTACTCCTGGATAAAAGGAAACCACCTACAGTCAATTCCTGAAAACTTAAACTCTCAGAAACATATCTTTTTCTTAAAGCTACAATTGTGAAGTCTTTCAGAAGGCACTGTATGACAGTGAAGAAACAAAAATCCATTCTCTCCATTATAGGTCATCCTTTAAGGGCTATAAATAATGGAAAAACATATACAGCCTCTTAGTACTCATCTAATTACTTTTATAAAAACTATCTTATTGGGTTTCTATACAGTAACATGGGATTATTAGAAAACTTCTTCTGTAAACACAGCTTTATGGAGGACAATCATCATTAGTTCCTACAGCCATTTGAAGCCAGTAGTCCAAATTTCTAAAAATGACAAAGTTGTACAAGTTCTCTCCTCCCTTGTGGAAACCATGTTCACTTTCTCTCCAGGAAACAGGGCTGTCTGCAAAGCCATGCACAGTTAAGGTCAGCCAATATGCCAGTTTTGGTTCGCCAAAATAGCAACTGCAAGGAAGAAGATAAAGTAATCAATATTTAAACCGGAATAGAAAGCATGTTCAAGCATACAATATAAAGTAAAAAAAAAAAAAAAAAAAATCAAAGACAGTCACATTAGTGAAAATTTGTACTTAACAGTTAAAAAACCTGCTTTAGAACATTTTATTTATTATGTACTATCAGAAGACATTAGGAAATGAAATAAGATTGACTCTTGATTATTCATACCATACTTTTAGACATGGCAAACCTACAAGTTATAGCAATTAGAAAAAGTTCTAATGTGTAAAATAGCTGTTCTGAATTTCCTACAGCATGCATAATCTTTTAGAAAACACAGTATTTACTGAGAACAGTTGCTATCAGGGCAAAAAAAGACATAGGAGGAAGAAACGTAGTCAGGCTTGCTTAACATAAATACTTTTACCACCAGAAAGGAAAAGGATTACAAATAATCAAAGCCAGTCACTATCCACTGTGCTTAAGTAGAGAATAAAAGCCAAGGAAATTTCTGTTCCAACCATAGCCTAAGGAGGCTTTCTTCATGAGATTTGAAAATTGCTCAAAGAGTAACGATCATATTCCAGATAAAGCAACAGCAATCTTGTCATGAGGAAGTCCTACAATCATTAGCCACCAGGCACTTCAAGAATTGTCTCACACATGGAGCAAGGAGCTTCCAGAATTTGCTATCGGTAGCACTAATATACAGTACAGGCAGATACCACTCTGATCTATGATACACTAGTATCACATGGTTTGATATTAAATTAGAACTACAGCTACCGCACTCATGTTACAACACTTGATTCAAAAAAACTCACTATAACTTATTGTAATGCCATAATAACCTGGAAGTACCTTGTGATACTCTTTTTGGTATCATAAAAGGTGTCAATCATATTTTCCATCAGTAGTTAAAAATACTAAATTAGACATATTTGAGGGCATCTGATTTTCATAGATGAGGAATGTGAAAAATGTAGAAGCTTAGTAGAGCCACTGTTTCTAAGAAATTAAGATTAAAAAAAAGCAAAGTCCTTACTAGAATATAGGACAGGCATTTTCAAATTTGAAGTATCCAAAATTGTTTATTGCTTTTTTATACTGATGGTAAGCTTCCAGCTCATTTCCTAATTAAAAAAAGTCCTCATTTTTTATATCTTCTATTTACCTCCAACAGCACTACTGAAAAGTACTATTTAAAAGTGATTTTGAAAATTAAAAAGTGTCAAGAGGACAAGTGTTTTAGCAATGTACTCCTGTAAGCCCTTACCACAGCTGCTCCAATAACTGAATTATCTTCTCAGGAATTATAAAGCCTGTTATTGTGCACAAAAAAGCTTTTTCCACTATTGTGTTGGGCTGAGGACAGCAATAGGTTGACAAGAAGCTAGATGATTTGTTGTCTCTAGAAAAAAAAAAGAAACAAAAAAACCCCAACTGAAATAAATATACTTTACATCATCTACATGAAGCCTTAGTAAACAAAACTTGTACCAAACAAGTAGGATCTATGTATATCATCTAAATTAATACCAAAGCAACTAATGGCCAAGCAATTAATACACAAGATATCATGGTGCTGTAGGTTAACCCTGGTGAGCATCTAAATACCACAGAGCTGCTCGCTCACTCACTCCTCCCTAGTGGGACAGAGGAAGAGAATCAGCAGGGTAAAAGTGAGAAAATACATGGGTTGAGATAAAGACAATTGAGTAAGTAAAGTAGAGTTGCACGTGAAAGCAAAGCAAACTAAGAAATTCATTTACTACTTCCCATCGGCAGGCAGATTTTTAGCCATCTCCAGCAAAGCAGGGCTTCATCATGTGTAACTATGACTTGGGAAGACAAATGCCATAATTCCAAATGTTTCCACCCTTCATCCCCCCAGCTTTTATTGCTGAGCACACAGCCATATAGTGTGGGATATCCCTCAGGGTCAGTGGGGGTCTGCTGTTGTGGCCATGTTCCCTCCCAGACTCTTGTGCACCCCCAGCCTACTCGCTGGCAGGGCAGTGTGAGCAGCAGCAAAGGCCTTAACACTGTGTAAACACTGCTCAACGATAACTAAAACATCCCTGTGTTATCAACACTGTTTTGGTCACAAATCCAAAACACAGCACCACACCAACTACTACAAAGAAAATTAACTGTATCCCAGCTGAAACCAGTACACATGGGTACCCCTAAAAACACTGATAAGTTATTCAAGACTTACAACAAACACTTAAGTGCATAACAGACTTCCCACTTACAGAAATATGTCCTTCTAAATTCTTATTTAACTCTTTCTTAAAATAAATTGTGGCTTTCCTTACTTAAAATGTATTTAAAGATCAAATAAATTCAAATACTTACAAGCCAACTTGATTCAAGACAGCACCTAGCCATTCAAATAGTTCCTCTGTACTGCAGGACTCATCTGGCTTTCCTTGTAGTTCATTACTTTGTAACACGGGACACTGCAAGTCCCTTAATGTGTTGAATGTTATTTTTGGCTTCAGGGCCTGTATTTGGTTTTTTGAAAAGTATGACATCAATGTTGATCCCTCTGCACCTTAACAATACAACACCACAAACAGCTGTTACAAAACTACTAAACAAAAGGAGCAATGAATACATGAAACCTTTGTATATGTATACAAGAAAATGCAGTGTGCAAAACTGCTTACATGCTGTTATCTTTGGCAAAAGCCATGGAATCTTCAGCTTATCTTCTTGGAAATAAAAATTAGTTAAAGATCCAGCAACTCAGCATAGCTCAGTAAATTTACTATTTAACTAGCAAGTATAGTTCTGTCAACAGAAAATTCGAGCCAAATTAACTGGGCAAGTAATAAAATGAACCCATTAGAAAGAGGAATTGACTGTTCCTGAAAAGGAACACATGAAAGGGAGCAGGAACATGTGTTAACTGCTCCCCAAGACAAAATGGTCTGCAAACACCCTCATACTGTAAGCACACCCATGCCTACATACATGAGGCCAGAGAACATTTTGCCTTATCAGTGCCCACATGTACATTCCCTTTGTGGTCATGCACAGGTACTCACTGCTGTAGAAGGACAATGCATGCCTTATACCATTAGGTCATCTCTAGCTCAGCATCTCCAGAAATTCCTGAGGCATTGCAGTTTGAGAGGGAGAATACATGTGGTAGGTGTACTCAAAGATAATCTCTAAGATCAGGTAAAGGGAACTAAGCTCAAATGAACTGAGGCGGTGTTCCCTCCAAAACCACTGCGTGTCTAGAGGGATCTGAGTATCACTAGAACATGAACAACTCCAATGGAATAAATTCCTGTAGATGTCAGGAATAAATGACACTACAGCTTTTTGCAAAATAAATTCTCCTGGAACACGCCTTCACAACTGCAGAAAGTTTCCCTTTTCGTTGTCCTAAAAGGCACTCCGTCTTCTACCCAGCATGTCAAGTTAGTGGATGTCTTAGGTCTCTCAGCGAAGGACAAGAACGTGTAAGAATCCTTCTGAGAGGTCTTATCCCATCACTAAAAACCACACACTTGTTTTCCTAGATGTGATGGTAAACAATTTAGGAGCCATAAGATTTTTGAGAAAAATTCTTGATTTACAGTAAATTCAGAAATCATCTACAGATAAGGTATATTTGGAAGGTGATATTATCCCAGAAAAATACCAGAATCAGTCATCAAGACTAGAGATCCTCCTACCCACCTGGCTAAAGTGTCTGCCATTCCAGAACACCATTTTCCCTAAATAGTGGAAAAGTGAGCAGGTGACTACAGGTTTGAGAACAGATTTATCAATGATGTCAAGAGGAATTCTAGGATAGTCTGAGGGGCAAAGAGTGAAGAGAGAGGGAAGGGAGGAGTATAGAGAAATCAAACTGTACCACAAATCTCACTTTACTAGGATCAGAGAAGGAAAAAAAAAACCAGTGCTAAGTCTTCAAACACAGTATGGCTGTAACAGTTAGATGTACCTTGATGGACTTGTGGGAAAAGCCACATTTCTTCAACTCCAGTAAGTGATCCAAAACAGCAGGTAAAACTCTAAAAACCTAAGCTAGACTAAAAACCCAACCTAACCTAACCAAGCATATTGCAAATTAAGAGATATTAACCAGCTTACTTCTTGAAGCAGTAAGATAATTGAATTGGAACCAATTCTCCTCAATTTTAAATTCCAGATAATGTATTCTATTTTCATAAAGTAACAATAGGTCTCTAGGAGACCAAGAAATAATACCTTATTCGTGAGAAGGCGGAAGTCCAGAATAGCATTAAATACCGCAGGAAAGGCATGTAAGAACAGAATAAACTCAAGAACAGGATAGAGTTCACTGCGGAATACAATATCCAAGACTTGCTATCAAAACTTACGGACTGCCTAAACTCCACCAGCCATATTTATCTAATCAAGGACAATCACATGGTGAAGTAGAAAAAGGAGTCGTACTTCAAATAAGGCTGTCTGAGTACTGAAGGGTATAGTGACAAAGACAGGCAGCCACTGAATTCTTAATAATTTAGTATCTTTATAGAGATATATTTAAGACTGAAGTATGCTAGAATGGATGATCTTCCTTTTGGCATTTGTTAGACCAATAGGTTCAAAGAATGTGTAATATTGCCCAAGAATTCTTAGTCAACTATTAAAAAAAAACCATTTTAAACGTTCATTCCATGTGGGAGCCTCAGCTATAGTCCTAACTTCAAGAAATCTCAAAGACTACAGTCAAGACTCCAACAGAACAATTCCTCTAGCTACAGCATAGCTTTCCATGTCAACTACCAGGTACACTGTCAAAGTTTTTTTGGAGGCCAGTGAATTTCAGCCAATAAACATTTTAAATTGTCATAGAAATTACAACAAGAGAAAAGAGAAGAAAAGGTTGGCTTGCCTCTGTCATTAAAGACATGAGACACTCCACATTCCCTTTTTCCTTTACTCTTGGTGCCAGAACCACTAAGTAAGAAAAACAGGTATGAAAACAAAAAAAAAAAAAAATCTTGCTTCTGGAAAGTGAGATAAATGTTTATAGGTTTGCAGCAGTGCTGGTCATAGCAAGAAACACCAGTTATCAGCAGGAGGGCTGAAAGCAGAATGTTCGAGGACATGGATTCTCTCAACAAAATACATCCCTCTTTTTCCCCTTCCAGCAGAATCTACACGATGCCTCATGTCTATTAATAAAAAAAAAAAAAATCTATAAAAGTTTTATTTTGTCATTACTAAGGAACTAAGAGTCCTTTGTGTGTTATGAGCACTAGATTCCTGCACAGAAAGGCATTCAGATTTAACTCCATATTCAGGAAATGATTGACCTGACGCAGCTTTTGGATTTAAGAAAGTGAGGAAAAGGAATGTTATTCTTCCTGAATGCTGCTATACTGCAGCAACAAACATAAGAAACATACCAGCCCTAGAGGCATTTTGCTCTCTGCTCAGGGTGAATAAATCCAAGCAAGCTGAGCCTGAAGATCTGCCACCCTAGTTGGATTTATGTCACCATTTATGGTAGCAACAGTCTTCACTGTGACTCCTTCCTGAAGGCTACAAGCATGGGAATTGCAAGCCTTTAAACAATTTCTGTATGACAAACAAGGAAGGATCCTTGTCATATGGTTAGCGCTTAAAAGACAGAGGGGAAACATGAAGGACTAAAGTGAAACATGGGACACTACTAAAGGAGCTTGTAAGCAGTTTTAATTTCTCAGATCAGTAACTCCCTCTCAGACTTGGTCTTGAAGAGCCTGGCAAGAGTAACAATGCAAAAAGCAGATGGGAAAGCATTCTCTGGGACATCTCTAACATCCCTTCTCACTAGTTTCAAGACTTCTTTATGACTCAAAGCAGAACCACACTAAAAGCTACACAGCTAATGCTGCATATCCCTAGATACAGCCTGTTCTGAGGTAATGCAAGCAACTGAGGACTTGGGAAAATGATCCTCAGAGGAAGAACAAAATCCCAGAAGAAAAATTCATGTAATCAGAAAATGGCAGGTAAATGAATTCTAGAAGAAAGGTGATTTGAGACAATACAATTTCTTACAACCGTCACCTCTCACTCTGCTCCAATCTCAAACAAATGCTGGAAAATTAAATGCTAAAATAAGTAGACTGCATGTGTATCAGTGTACACAGCACATGACAGAAATAGGGACTCTGTACATGTCCTATAACTACTGATGAAACAAAAAGTTCCCCATCTCTAGTACTACACCAAATATGTAGTTTATGTGTATTAATTAAAAAAACCCAAAAAAGTGTATTAATAATGTTTATGTATGTCACAGATTTATAAAGAAGAGGCAGTGCTAGCGAACAGGCAAAGTTACACCAGAAAACCTGGGCAACATAGAGACAAGGAAATGAAGCAACTAATGAATCTCCTATGGATCACTGTTGCGTTCCTGAACTGAAATGTTCTGCTGGGTAGGAAGTAACACACCAGCACTCCCCCCCCACAAACAAACAAACAAAAAATCCCACCCAAACACATTTTAATCTAACTTTTCCCCCCACTAAAAATGCATTTGGACAATCACTAGAAAAGAACAGTAAACTAAAAACATTTGGACTTCACGTCAGTTACATTTTAGTTTTACACTTAGTTATTACCTGTATTATACCAAGCTAACAGGAAGTCAAATTCTAAAGGTTTCTTTTCTTTCAAGGCCCAAAGCACTCTGTTATGTTTCTTGCTATCAGGGTGAAAGCCAGAATCAGTCAAGTCAATGGTTATAACTGCAAAAATGTACAAAAGCAACAATTACTGAATTGAAATAAATTTTAATACTAAATTCATTAAGAACTGAAAGAACACAAAGAAACCAAAGAACATTTCAAAGATGCTGTATATGTGAAAAGGAAGTTAAAATATTTGATTATGCAAATATGACTCTCCGTTATGTAAATAAATATTCACCTCCTGCTGTTCTTATTTTGACATAGTCTGGAACTGCCTTCTAGTGACTGGAAGGACAGATTCCTTTTGTAATGGCAGTGACAGAAGTCCAAAAACATCACCTAGAAATATCTTGGTAATTAGGCAAGCTATTGGCACTGAAAAAGCTACAGTTTCTAACATCAAAAGCCACATATGGCAATGACACTTTTTCAGCTGTTTTCTTCTAGGTGAATTGGTCCCAGGCTAAAAGTTACATTTATTTTTCAGATGGAAATGTCATCATACATTTTACTTGACAAACCAAATAGTAAAATGACATCCCATTTTGCCAAAATTCTTATTATAGATAACAAGTTTCCCCTTCTAAAGTTTTTATGTAACTACCTATCAACTACTGCAGATTCTAATACATAGTGTTCATGGGGTTAATTATTAAAAAAAAATTAACAAAACTCACTCAGTATGTCTCCTCTGCAGCTGTTAAAAAATTACAGCATTTTCCAAGTACTTGGTATATGGAGACTACCCTTTTAAATGTGTCAAATGTAATACAATTCTCCCTTTCAAGCAAGCAGTCTTGGGTGAGGCTCTTCACTGTTTTATGTTTGTTTGCTTTTTTGTATAGTGTGCAAATTTTAAGCTCTACCTTAATTAGTGTTTTTTCCAATTTAAATCAGAAGGCATAGAAACTGTGCACAGTATACAAAAATTCTTGAATCCTACATCACTCTAGTATAAAAAACATAATGAAAAACTAAGAAATTAAAAATCATACCAAAAGAACACGGATTTGTTTCCTTATAACTGCTTTATTATTTGGAAAAAGTATTTTTTGTCCTTAAGCAGCCCTTGTATCTGCATCTGGAGAAATATGATCTAGACAATAACCAATTTTAAAGAAAGGGAAGTTTCAGCATTGCTGGTTTAACATCCTAACAAGGAGCTTCACAGACAGATCTGAAATAATCACTGTTAATATAAACAATACTTACTATATCTCATTACTTTTTTGCCAGAATACTGTGAAGGGCGGCCTTGCAGTCCAAGTTCCTCATAAGTATCCTTATCCACTGACAGAATTAGTTTTCCTATAAACAAAACAAACTTTAATACAAATAATCTTCTACTTTGTTCCCTTTGAAGTCTTCTGAGAACCATATACCTTATACAACGTCAGCTCTGGATCAATGATATTATTAATGTAATCCAGACTCCTTCGTTCCAGTTAAATGGATTACCAGATTAACCCTTAAAAAAAGTTGTAACTCAATTACTCTTTTTTATAAAAGAAGTCTTATGAACTAGAATAAGTGTAATACCATTCTTGAGATAGTCATAGCTTTTTTACTGTACTACCTCACTGCATTGCCCCAATCTTTCCTCCACTGGTCCATTAGCATTTGCTGTGGCATTGGTTGAACACATTACAGTAGGGCCTTAGTAAACAGTCATGAATGCACTGCTCAACTAAACATACAAAAGCAGTTCCTCCAACTCTGGTGGGACTACTTACATTGAGTAAACTATGCTTATTAGTGATGAGCAGATATGCACTGGAACAACTCCACTTCCACGTTCATCAACCAAATCTGGCAGCTGCCACTTGGTACAGAATTTCACACAACAGATCTCTACTACAGTCTTTTGATTCTGCTGTACAAGTAACGGTATAATACAGAATACAAACAAGTAAGGCTGCTGCTGAAGACTTCAGATAGTGACATCACCAGAAACTGTAACAACTGTCTCTGCATTAATCGTGCATAGCTTGTAATAAAGGTATCGTACAAACTCAATCACTATCAAGTATCCATTTTGCTAGGACTGTGCTAACAGAGCAGATAAAAGAACTCTTCCTCTGAAGAATTTGAATTTACTTATCCCTGATGGGGACCTGTCATATTATAGCATCTTGGGTGAGAGGGCTGATAGACCAATTTATGGAAATAAGACAACATATCTGAAGCCCAAAATAGCTTCATTATTTTCTCTGCGTGTAAAATCCCACCCGAGATGGAACGTTTTGTCATAAAACTGTGATGGACTGCAACAGGGTATTTTAACGTGTCACGTAATTGTCGAAGAATAAACACTGAATATTTAAAAAGTGTTCCTAAGCAGTGCTGATAATTTGGGGGTTTTGGGTATAAAATCTGTCTTTAAGACCAGAAGGAAACAAGAGTTGGAATGCAATCTTTTCACAAAAATAATCCTCTGTAGCAATTGCAGTTACAATTGAAGGACTGACAATCCGATATTATACATAAGTGAAGCTGATTTTTTAAAAAAATTTCCTTTAGATGAAATAATTTAACAGCATGAATGAAAAAAAAAAGTTATATTTCTAATAAAGTTGTCAAGTACAGTAAGCATTAAATTTTCCAGTTTACATCATTCCAAATGAAAAAAAAAACCAAACAAACCCCAAACCCACCCCTAAGACCATAATCAGTGTGTATGTATTACTAAAACCAAAACAGAACATACCATTTGGTAGCAGAGCTGCAGTATTATCTTGATCAATTTTTGTGTTATAGGTAAGTGCGTAGCATGAACCTTTAATAGCAAAGCAGAAAGCCATGAGATTACAGAGTCTCTAAAGACAGACATGGCAATATCAAAGATTCACCTCAAGATAATCAAGCATGTCAAATACCATTTGAATCACTCTAAACCCTTGTGTTTTCATCAACTAACTTTCTTCCACCTTCTCAAGCGAAATAGCATTGTGTTGTTATTTTTATAAACCTTGGAGTGGCACTATTTTAAAGGACCTGTAATACAGATAACATTAACAATATGCCCCAATATGAAAACACTTTCTTTCCACCTGCAACCTTCCCCACGCAACAAATGGAAAACCTCATGTTTTCCCAGACACATTTCTATTATTAGTTCACATGAAGACAAGGTGGAAGATGCTCACGTTACTAAATACATTTTGTATTTGTATTATCTGCCACAAACAATTTTGTACTTAAAAATACAAGAGTCAGATCCTGTAAACTTAGTGTACAAATGTCATACTGCTTCCATAAAACTACTGGCATAAGAGCCATTAATGAGACTAAAGGAAATATGAAAAAGAGTCCCACATTTAGAAAGTAATGGATCTCATTCTTCCGTTTCACCCACATGTTCTCTTTTCTCCTCTCTTTTCCCATGAAAGCTTTTTTTCCTCCCTGACAATCATGTGAAGGGCACAAGATTTATCATGAGCCAAGTAAGCGGGGCCTGCTCCATGAAAACAGCATGCTCTGAGTATGCAATAGTGAGTTTGCTGGGCAGACGCTGCATCTTTATTCACATCCTCTTTGCTCTTATTGTGTAAGGACGAGCCACCACAGCTCCACTAGCACAAAAAAACCCCAAACAAAAACAAACAAACAAAACCACCAAAAAACACACCACCACCACACCAAAAAACATATTTTTTCCTCTTTCTCTTGCCTGCTGTGGAACACAGCTAACACAGCTCTGTGTTGAAATATGAAGGAACTGGAAAGAGAAAAGGGATTTCTTGCTGATTTCTGCAGGAATCTGCATAAAGATGAGATGTAGAAGATAAACAGGTATGAGGATACATGGAAGCCCTCTTGACAGCTGGCTTGCAGAATTAAGAAGGAATAGGGAGAAATTAAGACGGAACAGTTAGAGAAGTTTTGGAACCATTGGGTGTAAACAAACACTGACACACCACAAAGCAGAAAAAAGTAGATAAATAAATTAATACAGAATTTTCTTAGCATTTTTCTTCCCTTCCTTTAAAATACTTTTCAGAATAAATAATAATAAATGGATTTTACTGTGTTATGAAAAAAATACACTATTACTGCATCTGTCATGTTCTGATTAACTCCTTACCTTTCTTCACAAAAGCGTCAATGAATTCATGAGCGACCAATTCGTGAACTGATAAATTCCTCACCAGGTAGTACTCTCCAACATCTGCAATAGTATTTTTCAGCACTTCAGGTAGTATGCCACATTCAGGGATCAAAAAAGACACCTATTAGGAACATATTTGTAATGTAAATCATATCCTAAAATCTGTTCTGGAAGACAACCAAGAAATTAAAATAAGCAAAATTGTTCTTTTCAAAGAAATCAGTATGTTACACCAAAATGAGATGGAAAAAAATAATTTCAAGCTATTGTCTTCAAAATGTACAAATTTGCAAAAAGTTTCCAAGTATAGATATATAATAGCATTTGAGGTGTTACATAAAGACATGATTTTACACAGCATGACTTAACTAAAGATCTTGTTTCATTGTCATTATAAATTTAGCTGGAAATTGCACTGGAACATTTCCTTCAGCCCTTGCTATAGGAAGCAGTTATAACTAAAATGTAGGCTAAGCAATTATGTAATTACAGTGGAAATGCAAAGACCAAAGTAGAATTTAAACTAGTTTTTGAATCAATGCATTCTCCTCTGTAGAGTATTTTAGAGATCAGAAGAGTGAACGGACCATCAGAACAAAACTTGAAGATGGGCTTACGATTTTCAAAAAGGTCAAAAGGTACACATTAAGGCTACAACTTCTGTAGCAGGTTTATAATTTAAGGTTTTCAAAAAGGTTTATTTTCAAAAGGGACGAGCAACTAGCTTTTCTTACTAAACTCAACATTCAGTCTTTTGGTCCAATTGCCTACCTTTCATCTCCCTTTTGTTTAAAAACTTTCATATACGCGTTTCATAGATCACGAGAACTCTTTAGTCGGGGAGACCAGCACAAATGAGGTTATTACATGGAGAAGTACCAAGCTTCCCAATAACCATGCACAAGCAGCATAAACGTTCACCCCCCTGCTCCTTACCACTCCACCCCTCAAAAAAACCTTTTTCCTGAAACAAAGGAGCTCACAGGGAACAGGTATAGATCTCCCTTTGCACAAGGGGAAGTAAAGAGAAGTAAAGAGAAGTAAACTGACAGATGGGCTGCCTGCCACACGAGTATAAGGCTTTCCAGCTAGCTGTTAAAAAAATTACTATGGAAATAGCAAGAGTGCCTGCCTGACACTTGGAACAGGCAAAGAAAGGAGAGCAAGCTGGCAAAAACCAGCCTTCACAATGTTAAGTTGTCCAAAACAACGAAGCAGTGGTTGATGACGGCATGACACGATAGTCTGGCAGAAAGCTGGACAACATGAAAAAGGCTACTTTCGGGGTACGCCTGCAGCCAGGCTTCAGCTGAAACCTCCCTCACCGCTGAGGGACTCCCTCAGTCCCTCACTGCTTGGACTAGGAATTTGTGGGTGTCGCTCCCTGCGTTACTTGCCAGATAGCACTGACAAGACATTGTCACCTCTTCCACTGGGTCACCCCTCTTCTCTTCTACCTTGTGTCCACACGGCCTTTCGTTCTTTGAGGTGCCACACGCTACGCAAGACCGCCAAGCCAACAGGGGCTACTTTTCCCCCACCCCCCCAAAAGATGCGTGCAGCCCAGCTCTGACAAGGATGGAGGAACCTTCCAGAAAACAGCCTGGCACGAGGTGGAGCGCCAGCAAAGCGCCCTTTGAACGGCTGACAGGCAGAACCACCGGGACCTTCTGCCCGCGCTGAGGGGATGCTTTGGTCTCACCGGGGCGCCGCGGAATCTTCCGGCCGCCGTTTCCCAGCCTGGCGGGCTGGCCAAGCCCTGCCGCGCCCCCGGCCCGTGACCGCCTCCACGGGGCCCCCACCTCGCGCCCGCCCACGGCGACGTCCGTCAATCCCCCTCGCCCCCGGCTCGCGCCTGCACGAGCGGCAGGCGGGAGCGGGCGCACTCACGCGGCAGTTGAAGGCGTGCTCCCGCACGTGCGCCGCGTACCGCGAGCGCGCGTGCCGCGCGTGGCCCTTCTCGCAGACCAGCAGGTGCCGCGGCACCTGGCGGAGCCGCCGCAGCGCCGGCACCGACATCCTCCGCCGGCTCCGCGCGCCGCGGGGAGCGCCGCCTATGGGGGGAACGACCCACCGATCACGTCACCCGCCGCCCGAGAGGGAGCGACTACACGGAACGGCCAGAAAGAGCGAGGAAAGGCGGGGAAGAAGCTGTGCGCTGGGGTCACTTCCGCCTGCTCCGACAGCGCAGCTGCTTCCGGTGTAGCGCCGACTGAGCGCGGCGGGAGGTGTGCGCATGCGCGGCAGCAGGGCGCGCGGTGCGGGGCGGTGGCCATTACGCTTCTCTGCCATGTCCTCCCGCAGGGCGCGTGCGCAGTCGGTGCTTTTGGCCCTCGCAGGTTCAGAACAACCCCGGCGTGAGGCAGGCGGCAAAACCCACACGGGTTTTGGGGTACAGCAGCTGTAGTTCACGGCAGTTAAAGCATGTGCGTGCTCTATGAGTAGCTCTGCAAGCGGGAGCCGAGCCACGCAGCTATTGAAGGGGAGGGTTGTAGGCCCCTGGGGCATGTTTCCAGCTAGGGGATGGTTTTAGGAGAGATGGATACTTGAAGGGATAAAGGGAGAGGTAGAAGTGTGTCCTGGGGTGGCTAAGGGCACTGGGGCAGCCGTCAAGACGTCAAGCAACCACCCTTCTTCTTCCCTACAGCAAACATTAGAAACATGTAAGCCCCAGCGGCTGCAGGGTAGTGTGAACCCAGTGTGACAGGCTGTTACCGAAATAATATCTGATTTCGTCAGGGCTCTACAGAGATACATCGAGTATGTCGATTCCTACTAGAAATTTGTGGTCCGTTAGATCTCAGCACATTTGTAGTACTAGCTGCAGTTTTACAAGGTCACAAAGAGGATCTTGTGTCTGCTCTCACTGCAAATAGGACTGCTCATGTTAGCAAGCATGGTGCGCGAGGGCCGTGAGATTGGGCCCTGGCTCCGGGGTGTCCTCTCACTGCTTGTTCTGTACATTGTATATTTTAAATAAAGTATGTACAAAAATTTCCTCTTTCCACCTTCCTGCAGTTTTTCTCTTCCTGGTCCCCTAACTTTGTGGCTCTTTAGTTTAAAGGGATACCGAATGACTTTCTTGGTATTTGCTGTTTCTGTACACTGTACTAGGCTGTACCTAATCTTACTTAAACCACCACTCAAGTCTGTCCACCAAATGTCCATCAAGCTGGCAAAGCTGACACTCGGTTCTGATGCCAGTTTGACAACAGTAGTTCCGGAGATCTCCAGCTCGCCCTGGGGAGATCTTAACCTGCTGTTTCTAGATGTGATGTTCGATGTTAATACTCAGGTATATGAGTTTGGCTATTCCTCTCCCTTAGGTGGTTGGATGCCATGAAGAAAATTTTATTCAGTATAGATTAGTATAGGAGGTTTTTTTAGTATAGGAAAGTATACGTTATGGGTCATTTGTTCAACAGCTGCAGTGTTACACAGATATGAACCATAAAATTCCAGCTACATACCTTGGTGGTTTGATACCGTACCTTGAGCGCTCTTGCTCAGTACCTGGTCGGTTATTGGCTGTTTGGCTGAAGTAAATAGATAGCACTTTGGTTTTCTAGATCTGTATTTCCAGTCTGGTGAATTTATGTTACGGCTTCAGCGGTCGATACACCCAGGCCCCGCTTCTAGCACAGACTGCACTTTTCTGGTGCTCTATGTTTGGGTCTGCCTGATGTTGCTGACTTAATAGCTATAAATAGCTGGCAGTGTGAAAAGGCTGGCCCTGACAAAGTCTGCATTACAGATCCGTGCTTGCCCAGTGGAAGGAGGGATGCTACCAAGGAGTTACTAGTTCAGCGCTTCTGGCTTGTTAGGCTGATTCAGACCCACTTGTTTCAGGGCATGTGCTTTCCTAGTGCTTGTTTACTGATGTGACATCAAGAAACTGCTGCTCTGAACTCAGTGGCTTGTATCCTCCACTGCGTGAGACTGAGATGTAGCTACACGTCACAAGATCACTGGCTCATTAATGTTTGTGGAGGAGGGATGAATTCTGCACTTACACTGCCTGTATGAATTGGATTAATTGGACGATTATGAATCAAAAAAGGCTATGTAATCACAGTAGCCTTCTAATTTGAAGTGTGCAAACATTAATGAGAAAAGCACTACGTGATTAATGTCAGTTATTATCATACTCACAAGCAGAAGCCTCTGTGCGCAGACAAGCATCACACTGTGATGATCAGAAAGCCTGTTCTGCTAAAGGGGTGAAAAGTTCAAGCCTCTGATCAATAAGCCCAGAGATCCAAAGAGGAAATTCAGCTATACTCAGAGCAGCCTGTGGAGTTGGGTTTTTCTGTGGTTTGGGTGGGGGTTTTTTGTGAGCTTCTCTATGTGAGCTAATACAATTTACACTTTCTGCTAGGGATACAAATGGCTGGGAAAAGAAAGGAGGAAAAAATATGTCGAGGAAGGGTCAAGAAAGTCAAGATTCATGGTTGCATATTCAGAGTTAAGTCAGTATTTTAGGGCTTTTGGCAGGAGTGTAGTTCACTGCAGCTCAGTGGAGCATTGAAGGATTCACATCACTGTTGAATTACTTTGGTTCATATGTCAGACAATTAATTTTAACCCATCCTTACGCTGGCTGTCCTGTTAGAGGGTAAGTGTGGTTTAGAGAACTCCCTGAAGATACTGAACTATATTAAAAAAAAACCCAACCATGTAGCAGTCCAGTAGTCTGTGCTGGAACATAGAGAATTTCCCTATCTTTAAATGGGCTATATATATCTGCGCTAATTGTTGGTAAATGCTGACATTTTTATAGTGGTTGTTACAGTTTTGTGAGTAATTGGGTATGGGGTTTCTGCATATTGTTAAAAAAAAAAAAAAGATGACATTTTAAACTTTAAATATTAAGCAACACAGCCCCTGTAAAGCTATCACAGTTTTCCCAAGGATTTCAAACCCGTGACAGGGTGATGCAGTTTTACAGCAATTCAGTTTCTGTGTGCTTGAAGAGAGCTACAGGCTGTAGTCAAGAGGAAAGCAATGCCTTGAGGCAACCTGTGGTAATAGCTTGGAGTAGGGAAGGATCTCTAAAATATTTCCTGGGACTGGTGAAATTTGATTCTGTTTTTGTATAAAATGACTGAGTTTGGAAAGAAAAGTCTGATCTTCACATATGTACAACATCTCTAGTTGTGAAGCCCAGCTGGTTCTTTCATGTATTTTTTTCACTATTAAAGAGCAATCTAAACTCATTATTTCTGATAGATTATCTGATTTAAAAAATAACATTATTAAATACCTAGAGTTTCATAAAATCAAATCTAAACAAATATTTGTTACAGATATTTCGAAATTGGTTTGTGTCTTTAATCAAAATATTTTTCGTTCCAGTCACTATTTTTTTTTCTTTCTTAAATATTGATGACTGCAGAAGAGAAGGAAGGAAGTTGCCTGAATCTTTTAACCTTGAGTATTGTAATTAGTACTTTGCAAAACAGAAACAAACAGATACCTCTGGTGACTTGTTCATCTGAAATTAGTAAAGTGTGTAAGACTCTGAAAACCAGCTATTTACTTGATCAGTGTCAACTGTTTTTTTCATCGAGGAAAGAGGAAAGATGGTGAAGGCATGGATAGTTAGCTTTATAGCCTGCTTTTACATACTTCTGTCCAAATATTCAGAGCAGTGGTGGATTGTAAAAAAGATCCCACTCAGACTTGTTTTTCAAGCTTCTGCCGAGCTACTCCCCAAAGCAACTGTTCAAGCTAAGAAGAACAGTGAATGCTAACCATGGAGCGAGTTGCTGGATTTGGTTTAAATGCAATTAAAAAAAAAACCAACACACAACCACCTGATCTGTTTCTCTTAGAGATAAACCCCCTTGTAATCTGGGAAACCTCACACTCCCTCACTTTTGTGATACTACAGAGGGAGATGTGAGAAGGAAAATTCATCTGACGAGGTTCTGGGGAGCAGGAGTGTATTTCATCTATATTCAAGCAGAGAGCAGAGTCTTCACCTCCACTTGCCTACTAGGGATCAGATTTTGGCTAGGCCTTGCACGGTGATAGGGAATTTTCATGCACTTTCTCTCCCCCTCTAAAAAAGTCAATTGTCATTCCCATTGTGGCTAATACAAGGTACATGCACTCTTACAAGACACCTGTTGGGACAAGCTATTGCACAGTGTTTGTGGAAGAGTTGGGAATCTGTTCCCTATTCACACTTCCTTGCAGAAGGTGACAAGCTGTGGCCGTGTTCCCCTTGTTGCTCCTTCAACTTCTGGGAAACGTCCTAGGGAGTGCTTCCACACCCACCTTGATCTTCCACGGGCAATAAATATTGGTCCCTCTCTTTGTCCCATAACAAGATGGGGAAACGCTGCTGCCTTTTCTATTGGTAAGGTCTCTTCCTCCACCTCTACAGATAACAGGCACTGGTTTTCCTCAAATTGACTAACCAACTATCAATGTAGTAGCCTTGTTTTTCAACCTGTACATAATTTTTCCAGTTATATGAACTAGTCTGCTAAAGGGTATTAGCTGTCCCTGCAAAAATCGCCTTGATAATATCCTTAGAGCATTGTATTTCTGGTAACATTAGTGCTGCTCCTGGGATTGCAGCAGATCACACTGTTGCTTTAATGCACCGTCATGAAGATACAGAATGCAAAGCAAAGAGAAAATCAAACTAACCATTCCCCTCCTGTACACACCTTTAAAAAAAAAAAAAAGGTGTAGAAATGTAATGTTCAAGGTAGGGTGCATTTTCTGTGAAGGTCAGTGCAGAGTAATTCCTTCCTGTCACAACTCAAGCTTCCAGTCTGCTTCAAGGAGAGGATTTGCCATTCCCACCGATAAATCACTAATATTTCCTGTACCTCTTATTGTGTGCTCCTTTGTGTGTTAATGCATAATGTGAATAAGTATTTGGATTGCAAGACCCCACTGGCATGATTCCCCACTGAACTGTTTCTCTTACCACACTGTAGAATGACCCGTGCTGCGCTTCACACTTCTGTACGCTCGCGTGGGGCTGGCTGTTTCGACTGAGGCTGGGCAGCAAAGTTCAGCCCCGCAAGTTTAATGCAGTAAAATTTCAATCGTCCCTTTGCGACGCAGCTTCAAAGTCACATGGCTGCTCGTTTCAAGCAAAGAGAAACCGACGACGGTGCCAGCAGAGGAAGGAAGCTGTGGAGAGCGGAGATCGTCCTCTCAGCCGGCTGGAAGCCTGTTTCTCTACGGCTGGACGGTGAGCTTGCCTCAGCCACCCTGCCCATACACAGGTAGTCAAAAAGCAGTTACTGGGGTGCCTGGATCCCTGATTTCTCTCTTTAATATTAACTATGAAATCAAGCAGCAGAAACTGCGTAGTAATTTAAAATAATCCAAGATTTAAAAAAAAAAAAAGCAAAAAAAAAAAGCTACATGTTCCCAGGTAAGAGTAGTATTTTCGGGAGGTTCTAAGGATTT
The DNA here is from genome assembly GCF_011004875.1 of Balearica regulorum gibbericeps. Taxonomy (NCBI): domain Eukaryota; kingdom Metazoa; phylum Chordata; class Aves; order Gruiformes; family Gruidae; genus Balearica; species Balearica regulorum. The sequence goes on from NC_046185.1 coordinate 94,714,387, forward strand.
GGGGACCAGTGTGGCATTATCAGACGTGAAGGACACAAGTTTAAATTTAGACTTGTACATTTCATTCATTTGAGCAAGATTCAAAGTTTTAATCTAGAAATACACTAAAATAGTTATTTTGGAAGAATGATTTTTTGCACGTAAGCCCCTGTTTCAATACACTTATTTTGGAGTATATCCTCTTTTTCCCACCTCACTTAATTCCTGTGATTAGGATTAAGAATATTTACATACCGAGTTGTTCAGGAATGTGTATTTTATTGTATTTGTTTTATGGACATGGACTTTAATAGCCTGCCATATTCTAAATCACTTTCAAAGATATGACTTAAAAGTTTCAAATCACTTTCACTTAAAAACTTCTAAAACTGTTGTTCTTTATTAGCAGGCTGTCCTTATCATTCCACTTCAGATACATTTTCAGTCCTTGGACTATTTTGTAGACTACTCACATAATGCCCGAGCATTATTCGTACGTTGGCATTTTGGTGCCAAAGCATGGTATTTTCACAAGCTGCACCGAAGTCAGTGTGTGTATCCCTGTGTCATTCAGAAAACATTCTCACACTCAGACTTAAATGTGAATTCAGACTTTTAAATTTAGGTTCCTGGGTTTAAGTTTTGTATGTGAATTCTTTGCAAAACTATCGAAGTTAACGTTAAAGGAATACCATAAACGCCTGTTAATTGTGCATGTTATATTAATAGGCTTTGAACCCTTTCTCTCCAGTCACCTGGAAGCTCCGGTGTGAGGAATGAGTTCCAATGGATCCCTTGGAGAGGGGTAAGGAACAGGATCCTGGCTACCTTCATGTAAAAATCTGCAAGGTATTTACATCACTAAAAATATCATTCCTGCCCCCACCCTACAGCTGTTCTTGACAACAGCTAATATTAAATTGGATCAATGGAAGCAAGATTTGTTCAGGAAGTATTAATAAGACTATATGTGAAGGGTAACTTTCAAATTAGTATAAATACATACATATATATGACTATAAACACATGAGAGTATATGAGAACACAGAAGTGTATGTAAAAGTATAAACATATATGTGTGTGTGTGTGTGTGTATATATATATGAGTTGAAGCCCATAACTACAGACGTGACATTACCTTTTTCTGCTGGTCCCCGTGATTTTTAAGACTGGAAGTCTCCCAAGCACCGTTCCAAGAAGGAGTGCACAGTAAGATGATACGTGAGCAGACTGTTCTAGTCTGCTTTCCTTTCTCTTCTCTCTCTTTCTTCCCTGGGATGTTCATACACACAGTCTCATTTACTGGGGTTTTTTTACTTCTATTTTTTTGCAGAATGGCTTTAAGGTCTTTCTGTTTCTTGTTTTAAGTCCATATTTTGAATGAAGTATTAAAAATGCCATGTTGAAAGACAGGTAGTCTGTGAATTTCGGTTTAAATTTAAATTTTGGTGAATTTAAAACAATTGTGTTTCCTATAAATGCAATTTTATCCAAACAGCTGGGAGAAATGTGAAATTTCCTCCATTATTTTTTCATACCTAAAGCATTTGAGAAAAAAATCGAATAAAAGCTCTGCCACTGTGTGTCAGCTTTTTACCTGTGGTCCAAGGAGCTTCTGCATGATTTGATACACAAACCATTCACAGCAAACCAGTTGCTAATTTCCATGATGGGAAGGAAAATTAATTTTATCTTTAGAGCTTGTCTCCTTATATTCTGCCTGCTAGCAGTTTGCATTCAGATTCACTTCTTGCCAAAGTTGCCGCTACTGCTTCTGGCCAAACGTGTTAGGGAACAGGCAAGCCTTTGTACATGCCTGGAATTTTGTTTTAGACGAAAAATCCAGACAAGAAACTGCACTATCCATTCAATCGAGCAAACAGCACAAATTGGATCAGTGTGAAGACACAGCATCTCTAATAAGCTCGTTGCCTGGAGGATTAGAGCTCTCTGCAGAACATACTGAAAGGTCGCCACCTCGCTGCTTTTATCCGCTGCACTTCGGTGTGAAAAACAAAGAAAGCGACTTGCATCTTGTTGCAGTTCAGTGCCAATACTTTATGGGTCTTCCTGTTCTGTAATTTGAATCAAGAAATGATGACTACATCGATTCAGTCGTAAACCATAATGATAAGACACCCCCTGAACATATGGCAGGAAAGAGACATAGAATTTTACATAGAGTCATTAATCTTCAAATTTGAAAGTAAGACAGGCTTCACAGTTAAATAAAAGCGCTCTGTATTTGGCCAAGATAAACCTTTTGTTCTTGGAGTGAGAAGGAAGCAACTTCTGTTGGGGAATGGATGCATCCTTGTGGAGGAGTAAGAGATGCCATTTTTCTTCATTTGGGAGGATAAGTAGAAAACAGCATATAAAATTAAGTGAAATTAAGTGCAATCTTCAGGACAATGGGTAAAAAAAGAAAAACTGGGAAGGAGAGAAAATTACTCTTGAAATTAGCCTTTGAGGTAATTCAACTTAATCACTGAAACCATTCAATATTCAGAATTGAAAACGAATCCATTCCTCTTAAACCCTTGCTCAGTTCATCAGTTCATTCTTCCGCCTTGGTTGGTAACCTGCTCCTCCTTGTGACTCCAGCCTGATTAAGAAATCACTCCACAAGATAACTAAGGGCTCCAAATTTTGATTCCCTAAGACTGACACGGCTACTCTTGATCTTGCTGAGTTATGCTTAGGTCTGGAAGACGCTCAGATGGAAAGGATCTGGCTAGGACTGCTTATATGATTAGGATATGGTACGTAGGGGAGAGGGACATTAGCTACCAGAAATGAATTTGTAATTGAGACTCTACGGTCTATGATTTACTTAAAAGATTCAGAGATACAGCCTGCACTCACTTGCTGCAGTGTACGTTTGGAATTACTCCCTTAACGTCAGCAAAGTTATTTATGGTATAAAGCAACAAGTCCAACGTAATGCGTGGACAGTGACCCACTTACTGCTGTTGGGAATGGGATAACGCAGAGCAGTAAAAACTTTCTGTTCACTTGAATTCTGCTCATGCAATTCTGTTGTTTGGGTGGGAGACAGAGCAGGGCGTGAATGGCACCATTTCTTATTCAGGAACATCTTCATTTCAAAAAACAAAGTGTCTTCTTTCAACAGAATTGTTTTCAAACTCCTTACTTGAAATATTTTCAACCTGAAGTGAGTTGAGTCCTTCTGCTTCACCAAGTAAAAAGATAAACAACTCAGTTTTGGCACCACTAGGTTGCATTTACAGTCTATTATATTATAGAGACATGAGAAATGATGTACTGAATCACGGAAGTAGCAGCTTTTAAATGTCTCGTCGGTTTGGGAGTAAAAAGAAATAGGAGACGTGTGGGATTTGTCTTTTTGTTTTAGTTGGATATGAAAATGGAGACAGAAGCAGAGTTACAGCAGATTAGCGGTCCAGATACCAGCAAAGGAAACATATTTAGCTAAACTTATTCTTAAATATTTACTGCATGATAATGTGAACTATGTATTATCTGCAGATGACTCATAAATTAAACTGCCCTGAATTGTGCCAAGCCAGTACTGGGAACAAAGAGCCTAAAAGAACTTTTTTAAGGTTGCACTCTCAATTCGTGATGATATGAATCATGGTAATATTCTTTGATAAGGCTTTAATGCCACAATCATACTACTTACATGGCTGGAGGACTTGGACTTTATTTGCTTCGAATTGCAAATAATGCACGAAGGAAAAGGATGGTCTTGCCGTGGCGGCAAGTGATTTCTAGCCTAAAGGGAGTAAATTTTAGTGCTGCTCCTGACATAAAGCACCTAGCAATGCTATGCATGTTGCTTAAACTAACTTGGTTACCTATTGCGTGTTGCTAGCTTTCTACCCTGAGAACCCAGGCAGTCGGATTGCTGAGGCACTGAGCACTTACAGCTCTAGCTGAAATCAAAAGGAGCAATGCTCTCAACCCATGAAAAATCCTTTATACTGATAAGCAACCTCAAAAGTCAAGTTGCACGCTTCCAAAATGAGCACTTATTCTAAGTGGATGCTTTTTACCTTTATCTCTCTGCAGCTCAGCTCTTTCATGGTAAAATCAGGAAAACTTCATCTCAGAGTAGTCCACTATTTCTGAAGCACTTGGAAGATATTGTGGTGCTGAGCACTATGGAGCATCCCGTGAGGAAATCCAACCACATCTCCAGAGCAGGACTGGCATACTGTTCAATAAATAAGGCCTACTGCTACACATTGAGCGATGTAGGGAAAAGCAATGACAACGCCATTGAGTAGCTGTCTATCTTCTGTGCTTAATGAGACAGTCCTGAGGGGAAAATGGCCTAAGAATGCATAATTAAAGGTTGTAACCCAAATGATACACTCAAAAAGGCTGCATTAAGGTTACAAAGGCATTGTGGCTTTGGGCAATTTCTAGCATAGCTGTGCTCAAATCTGTATTCTAAACATTCTTTAAACATGGATTTTTGTTGTGGGTAATTAATACTAAGCTCTGCTCTACTCTTTAGAAAAAAGTAACAATGCATTGATTTGACAAAATGCAGCATATATCCCCATAGAAATGCAGGCACTACAAAAGAGTAGACAAAGTATATTTTATTTAGCTGAGTTTGCAGGACAACATTTATGTATATCTGTGTTTAAGATTGCTGTTGTGTAGCACAAACTTCAGCTAGGATACTGTCTTGAGAGAAATTGCCACGGGGTCTTCAAGAGCAGTAGCAGACATCAGTTTGTACATGAAACTAGGCATAGAACTTCAGTGGCTAAATCTAGTATCAGTTAGCTAATTAGTTTTATATTTTACAATGCTGCTAACATTTTATCACATCAGCTTGGGGGGAACATATCCCCCAATCCTGCAAAGCAGTCACTTCGCTGAAATGACTCAGATGTTGCACCTACACATATACTTGCAATTAAATACTTGCTAAAATTATTTGTAGGCTTAGGTCAAATTATTTTACTTGACCGTCAGCATCACTGCAGTTTATTGAGCATTTCTTTGCAAATATCCACTGCAGGTGTTGGTCAGCCTGATCTTTATTTTTTTCTAAGCTGTTCTGTGCATCCAGGTTCCTCTATGGCATTTGTCAATGCATTCAAGAAGTCTACCGTTTACACAGCTCAGGCGATAGGAGTGTAGTGGAGGCAGGGAAGAAGGAAACAGCTTCCTAAAATGTAGTCATTTTATTACACAAAAAAGTGATTAAAACATCTGCTTTGGTTTTCATACTAAGATGTTGCAAATCTCTTACAGGTGGAACAGTTCAAGATTTTTTGAAGATAGGAAACAGTGTCTTTTCCAACAAAGTTGCCATTTGTTCACTGAAGAAAGTTAATTTCTTATAAAAACAACTAACTGAAGAATGGTTTGTTTCCTTACTGTGAGGCACAGCAATAATTTTTTTTAATACCTCTGTAAACTTCCCATAAACTTTTATATGCCAGGTTCAGCAGCAACCCTGACTTCACAGTCCCATGCCTCCTCCTCTTTCATCCTCTGACCAACGATTCCTGCCTTCTCTTCTCCCCACCCCACCTCTTGAAGTGTGCTAACACACCCTTTCATTTTTATTTGATGATCTATTTCTGTCCTAGATTAGTACCCTGGCAGGATCACACATGCCTTGCATTGAAAGGCTTCAACTCTGGTTTGCTTCGAATAGAAGAAGGTCCTGATTTTAAAGTGTTTTCTGATTGTAAAGTGTTAGGCAATGCTGGTTCGGTTTGCGGGACAGGTGATCCCTTACATGTCGCTTCCTTTTTTCATTTGGTTGCTGGAGAAGAATGCATTTGCACTTACATGAAATTTAAAAGCAGTTACAATCAACCACACCACCAGATGGAGCTTCTTTTCTGCCTTTCCCGCTGAAGGTGCTGAAACTGTGGGACTGAATTCACTGGGACTGTGGGACTTAACTGTAGTGATACTTAATGAAATAGAAAAATCTGGGTTGTGTTTTTTTTCTTACTTCTGGTGATGCAGGATTGAGCATGCCCGCATTCATATATGGCTATGTCAGTGATTTTTATTTGTATACTGTTAATGATAGCTATTGGGCCAATCCTTCGCTTTTGCGGGGTTAGGCTGTATCCTGCGGCCCTGCTTCTCATTCATGCACTTGAGAGTTTTCAAAGCTCACTTGTTAGAATGGTGCAGTACTATTAAAGCAGCACGTATTTCTGCTCTCTTTTTTTCTACTGTAAAAACTATTAACGTTCCTTAGAAATGCAAATCTGTCTTTGTTCAGACCACTACATAATCTATTTTATTCACTGAAATTCACCTCTGACATCCTCTTTTGTGCTTTTAGAAGTATTGTATTGTGTTACAGATACCTAGTTACTGGTATATACATCAACTGAAGTTACAATGTTAAGTCACGAGAATGAATATAAATGACTGTGATGAACATTCTCTCTCTTACAGGATATGCTCTGTCAGGTACCTGGCTTGCTCCCTACTATCACAGCTTAGCAATCGAGAACAAACTGGAACTGAGGCAGTCCTGGGGAACTGCAAAGAGACGGGGTTAAATTTATTCCTTTTGCAGCGGTTTGGAAAACTACACATTAAAGCAAACAATTTTCAACATTGAGTTTATACAGCAAGATTACTTGGAAAGCCTATCCCTGTGTTTTAACCCAAGTGAAAGAAATGAGACTGACGTACAATTTACCCAGTTGCGACTGCTGGACTGAAAAGGTTGGCCTGCATTTGCCAGGAGCTGCTGGAACAGGCTATATTGCACAACTCTATTTTCCCAAAAGACGGAGAGGTATCTGAGCTGATGAGGTCAGGTTGGCATTCCATTATGCCACGTCAAACACAACTCTAAAGACCGTCGGAGGTTTCGCCAGCTGACGTCATGAAGGTCCTTCTGACCAGCCGGCCAATTCTGTCGTCCCAGGAGAGTCCAAGTGAGTTCATGCTGCTATTGATTTTGAGTGAGCTACACGCCTTGCTGCTTGTGACAGAGACAAACACAGAAATACAAAACAGAATTAATGTGGGTACAAGTTCATGTCATTTTCCATTTTCGTGTCTCATTTCAGTGGGCAAAAATCTAATGTCTTAGAGGGGAGAAAAAGAAAAAAAATCTAATGCCTCGGACATCTAATATTCACGTGCTGACTCAAAAAGCAGGTCTGGAGATGTGCTGTTTTGTCATTTATGTTTCATATACTTTCTAGGAGTTCATTTTGGAGGGTACGTCAAGCATTTTGAATTTTGGACTGTCCTTAGTCAAGAGGTAAACATGTTCTGTCTGAATAAGTTTCCTTGCAGAGTTTTAAGAATAGATTGGTTTTTGTCTTCCAGAGGCAGACTGCTAGGTGGCAGAGCAGGAGCAAAATCCAGCAATTTAAGACAGACGGCAAGGAAAAAATTGACTCTTTTAATAGCCCGGCAACACTTTTGGGGGTAGAATGCCCTTTATATCAAACTACTCTGGCTAAGATGGAGCTTCTTTCTCACTGAAGTCCAAAGCAATCTACTAGCATAATGTAGGGCAAGAATTTGACCCAAATGGTATTTTTTCCTAGATTGCTAAATAAAAAATGTACATAAACATAGAGGTTTTACATGTGAGAACCTGGATCCTAGTGTTCATCAGACACCTTTGAAAGAGATGTGGTTCTGCAACTTTCTGGAGATCCACATTAAAACAAACAAAACCCTTAAAACCCTTTTCAACTCCTATGCTGCGAATACATTTGGAAGCTGAAAACATTTTTCTCACTGATAATCTGAATTTTTCCTTTTCGAAGACTGTCTGTTTGGGTTAAATTGTTGAAATGCAACAGTAAGGCTCTATTAGAATGTCAGCTTGTACATGGGAAGGTTTTTTATCGTAATATAATTTACTGATTAAAAGTCTGACAAATTACTTAAGATTTTCAGTATACCACATGAATATAAAAAGTTTAGAGAAATGTCTTAGAAATATCAAAGGTATTAAACCAAATTTTGGCACCTCTGAGAGCCACAAGAACCAAGCAACACTTCAGAAATCGTAGTGAATGGAAAGTTTTTGTGCAACATGGTTTTGTCACAGTTAATGCCAACTCCAGTCTGAATTTAGCGTTTGTCTGAGCACCTGGCATCTTTTCCATACAGTTTCTGCAAAACAGAAAGTAAAAAAAAAAAAAAAAAAAAAGAGGAATCCTTTGTAACATTACTACATATATTTGCTTGTCATGAAGAATGGGCTTGATTTTATATCAGATGCAGAAAAATCTCGGACCTACTGAAATCGATTACAAAACTCCACCCTCAAAGAGGTTGGCATCTCACCCAAATGAAGGGACCTTCCTTGCCTTACTGCCAAGTACTCGGTACAACTAACCGAAAAGGATATTCCACATCATTACGGGAAACACAGCCGTTGCTGTAATTCAGGAAAACCAAAAAAATGTATTTTCATATATGTAAAGTAATCTTTACATCCCATAAGCAATGTCAGATGCAAGTCTGCTGAGAAACAAGACAAAATACACAGCAGACACCTCTAAAAGTGATTGTCTGAGAGACTCAAAAGCTCTAAAGAATTTTGCTTACCGAGCATCCCGCAGAAATCAGGTTTAAATCTTCGTATGTGAGATTTGGAAACTAAAGTAATCGTTTCCAAATATTTGTTTCCATTTAAGTACTTTTTCCATTACAGATCTAATGCATGCCTTTCTGGACTACAGATGCTTGGTTTTGCTGCATAAAGAAGACAATTAGGTCTAATAATCTAACTTCTGAATAATTTCTATTCAGATTGTATAGACCCACTGAGTTTTTCATTCAGAGTTTGACTATCCTCGTAAACATAGTAAACTGAAATCCTATCCTAACTTGAAACACAGAGAATCTAGAATTTCCCATGGGATAGGGAGCATTTTTTTTAATAACGGAGAAGGCTATTAATATCCTCCCTGCCATTTTTGTACAAGCAACGTGACTGATTAAATTGGGATGAAGAACTACATGATTTTCAAAGTGAAGCAAGAATATGGTTCAGAACAAATGCTGCCAGAATTTGAGAAAAGATGTTAGTAATCTTGTGTATGAACTGTGATAATCCGTGCGTATTTCTAAATCCCTGTAAATTGTTTCATAGTGCTTAGAAGTTATTACTGATTCACGTTTTCTGATGAGCTATTGTCACAGGAGATTTTCTTAGAAAAGACTTGAATGGGAAACTGGAGAGATTTGGCATATTTGAACTAGGTACATCCAGAAGTAGAATACTTTCCTCTTGGACTAACTGGAAAATCTGCTGGGTTTGGATTCGAAGGTCGAAGCCTATATTAAAAGAGCATAAAAAGAAATGCTGAACAGTGTTTGAATGGGCTTCTGGATTACATTGTGTGGTTGCGTTGAATCAACAGAATTGTCCAGTTACTTGACTGGGTGTCTGCAAACAAGTATTTTCATGTTCATTTTGTCAGATGATGCCCAAATGTTCATTTTGTCCAAATGATGACGACTGTTGATCCAAGCAGCTTGACCAATTTATTAAATTGCACATCAAATAGAGCTCCCACCCAAAATTTCTGATCTAACGAGTCCTGAGAAATACATACCCATGTAATCACAGTGAGAATTGAGAAAGCAATACCACGGATTGCTTACCAGTGATTTGCGCATTCTTTTTTTTTTAATGTCATTCAGTAGCCATCTTAGGATGCAAATGCTCCTGCCAGATATGTGTGTTGAATGCAGGATTCACACAAGGTGGGTAGTTGGGAAACAGAAAGTGGGGAATCACAGAGCAGTAGGGGTTGGAAGGGATTTCTGGGGATCATCTAGTCCAATCCCTGCTAAAGCAAGATCACCTGGAGCAGGTTGCACAGGTTGGCGTCCAGGCGGGCTTTGAGTATGTCCAGAGAACGAGACTCCATGACCTCTCTGGGCAGCCTGTTCCAGTGTTCAGTCACCCTCAAAGCAACAAAGTTTTTCCTCATGTTGAGATGGAACTTCTGTGTTCCAGTTTGTGCCCGTTGCCCCTTGTCCTGTCGTTGGGCACCACTGAAGAGAGCCTGGCCCCATCCTCTTGACACCCACCCTTTAGGTATTTATAAGCGTTGATAAGATCTCTTCTCAGTCTTCTCTTTTCCAGGCTAAACAGACCCAGCTCTCTCAGCCTTTCATCATAAGAGAGATGCTCCAGTCCCCTCATCATCTTTGTAATCATCTTTGGAAATGAAAGAAGTTGCTGTGTCGATCCTGTGTGTAGTTTATGACCTTAAACATAACTGGTCAAAGTTCAGGGAATGCAAAAAGCCTCCTGTCTCTCTTTTCCTAGAAAATGCCTCTACTTTTATCTCAACATTTTCTTTAATAACAAATGTGGTAAATAGTAGTTAGAAGCCTGAGACTCTGGTTGCCCCCTTCTTTTAAGAGAATCCATTTTGAAATACTTAAGAGGCAACACTAAATGCCTCCTTAACTAATGTCCACCGGCATGGCTTGTCACATAGTTGAACACCTGTTGTAAAGGTTTATCTGATTCTAAATTACTCCCTTTCAGAATGGCAGCAATCAACTACCAACAAAAATCCGACTTGCCTTCGAATGCCCTTAATTGCCTGATTTTAATTCTTTTCCTCCAATATGGATTCCTGTTGCCTTAACTGCTTTTGCTTAATTTCTGTGAAGAGTAGTCCTTTTTTGCGGGCCTGTCTCCCAGAGTTATGGAATATGTAAGAAATGCATATTAATTAATACAATATTACTTAACTTTTATAAATATTTACAGTAAGTTTCTCTTTTCCCTGTCCCTTATTTTGCTTGAACCTTTCACATTCCTCTGTAATTTCTAGTAGTACAAATGGGTTTGCTTCATCAGCAAATGGCACATTTTTTCCCTTTGCTGCTTGAAACATTTGTTAATGATTTGGCAAGCTGGAGAAAGCATGCGTTAGTGGAATAAAGACCACATGAGGAAGTAAGGGCTGGTTTCTTCATTTCTGTTTTCCTCACCATAAAATAGATACTACTTTGAGAAAGTAAAGTAGTAGCGTTGCATTTTATCTAAGGAATCTTGACAATATTGCAAGTACTAAGCACCGTTACCTACACATCATCTATTCATTTTTCTTCTTTCCAGCTGGGTAATTTGAGGTGCCACAAGCCTCGGATAGATGGGTCATGACATCTCATTTCCAGGCACAGGTAAGAAAGCGCCTGCATCGCAACCTGTTTTCATCACAGCGTATGCTGAGAGTGGCCCAACATGGTCATCCACTGCTCTGTTACAGCCACCGGCAGGTCAAGAGTGACGGTGAAAGCAGGTGAAACCGGCGCCTTCCCTGCCCACAGTCGTGTGCTGGAAGAAGACCGTCGTCCCCCTCCTTCTTGCGCCGCATCGCAGACCTCAGCTGAGTCGCTCGGGAGCGTGCCCTGTGGTTTAGTTGGGGCTGCGTAGGTCACAGAGCCTAAACGGCGGCACACCAGCTCGCTTGGACCGGAGCAGGCGAAGGAGCGCTCCTGTGAGGAGCTCAGCTGACGGCCTGGGGAGCGCGGCAGCGTCCAGCAGAGCGCTGGTGACGAGCAGTTGACAGCAAACTGGTATTCGTCATGTTTTCCATTAGCACAGCCGGTGCCAGCGAGCACGTTTGTCCTTCGTTCCTCTTCTTACAATGCTCTAAACCAAACTGCTAAGAAATGTCCAGTGCACGGCCAGAAGCTAGAGGAGTCGGAGTATTTGGCACTTCTGCGTAACTGTTCGCTGTTCAACTCTTCGGTCAAGGTGCAGTCAGAACATCCTCACAGCAGCGTCCGCTAAGGAAATTGTTTAGTGCTGTTTCTGCTGCTGTGACATCCGTTCCTCTGCGAGATCCAGCCTGCACACTCGGTTGAACTGCACTGTTGCACTCATGTTGGGAGGCTGCTTTTTTGGCAATCAGACTGACGCTAAAAATAAAACAAACTATGCAAAATAAAGAAAAAAACCCCTCAGATAAATCCATAGTGGGAGCGTGTTGCTTCAGAAAGTGCCGTGTTCTTTGCATATGCTTTTTAGTGTCTCTTCCACGAGAAAAAGAATGGAAGGAAGTTTAATAGCGTAGTATTTTTGCAATCATCAGTGAAAATCACCCCCAGACAATAGCAGTGTCACGCATAAAGTATAGAAGTAAGTTTGAAAAATTCTCAGATATGGATCTCACCATTACTAATAAAAATACCTTGTTATGAGGATGCTGTTTACAATACATCATGCTGAGAAAATAAAACTGAGGGGATTCTACTTCTCTTTATTTGTTTAAAAGGTAAAGCCTGTATTTTGTTTTTCCTCCTTGATTGTTTTTTGTTTTTAACTGGAAACTTTGAAGACAGTCTGACCTTCAGAAAGGGTGCCTGTGCACACGTGTGCACCTCCTGAGCCTTTGGACTTGATTTTCCACAAGCAGAGTACTGCTGGTACCAACTGTGGGGAAAAACGGTTAAAGAGATTTGCCTACAAAATATATCGCACTTTACGAAGCGAAAGCCTTTGGTATGCCTTTTACCTTCGGGGTTTCGTCCTCGAGCTCAGCTCTCAAAGCATTTCTCTGCAGTTAGGATGGGTGGAAATCAATTTAAACATAAAAGCCGGGGCGGCGGGGGGGTGCGGGGCTGTGTCTCACAAACTCTCCGCTGCGGGAGATGGGCACTGGACGCCGAGCACGGCACACGGGCGGCACCCCGCGCCCCTTACGTGGGGCTCAGCCCCGGTCCCGGGGGGCCGCTGGGCTCCCCGCCTTTGCCCCAGGGGCACGGCGGTAGCTCCTCCGTGGTGCCAGGTGGTGCTGGGGGACGTCCCGCCTAATCCTGACCCTCTGGGTTTTTTCTTCAGGGTATCTCCGCGGGGTGGAAGCCTAAATAATGATGATGATGATATAATAACTAATTATAATAATAACGAAGCCTGCTCCAGCTGCCCACGACCCCGCGTTTCCCCCCGGCCTGACTCCGCGGGGCGGAGCGGGCGCGGAGCCGCGGCGGTAGCGGGACACACACACACGGACACACACACACACACGGACACACACACACGGACACACACACACGGACACGGACACACACACACGGACACACACACACACAGAGACACACACACACACAGAGACACACACACACGGACACGGACACACACAGACACACCCCCCCACCCCGCAGGCACGGCTGGCCCCGCGGGTGCGCCTGTCGTTTGTCCCCTTCTCTCCTCCAAAGCCCATAAAACGCCCGACAGCGTTGCTCGCAGCACTCTCCTCCGCGCCGTGGTAACGGCGGCCCCGGCGGCGGGCTGCGGGCGGGAGGACGTGCGTGGCCGCCCGTCGCGGCCGCTGCTGTTTCCGTATCGCCCGTCCCGGGAGGTCCCGCCCCCGCCCGCAGCGCCGCGGCCGCTCCAGCCCCGCGGGGAGGCTCCGGGCCTGGCGGGGGGGCGCGCCCCCCGCCCGGGGCCTGCGGCGGGGGCGCCGGATAAAGCGGTGCCGGTCCGTCCGCCTGCCGCCACAGGGGCGGCCGGGACGGGCCCAGCGGGGCGCCCCGCCATGGCGAGCCCCGCACGCCCGCGGCAGGAGCTGGCGGCCGAGGAGCGGCGGCTCCGCGGCGCGGCCCCGACGGTGCCCCGCGACGCCAAGCGGGAGGCGGCGGGGGAGCGGCTGCTGCTGCTGGAGCTGCGCCGCTGCGGGCGGCCGCCGGCCCCCGGCCCCGGCGAGCGGCGGGAGGAGGGGGAGGAGGAGGAAGCGGAGGAGGAGGAGGAAGCGGCGGCGGGCGAAGACTGTTGCAGCAAGTGCAAGAAGCGGGTGCAGTTCGCCGACTCGCTGGGGCTGAGCCTCGCCAGCGTCAAGCACTTCAGCGACGCCGAGGAGCCGCAAGTGCCGCCCGCCGCGCTGTCCCGCCTGCAGAGCCCGCCCGCCGAGGAGCGGGACGCGCCGCCGCCCGGCGAGGAACCCCCGCCGCCCGCCCTGCGCCTGGTGCCCGACTTCCCCGACGGCGGGGAGCCCAGCGCCGAGCGGCTGCGGCGGCAACGCGTCTGCCTGGAGCGGCTGGGACGGCCCCCGGCGCCCACCGACGTGCGGGGCACGGTGCAAGTGCTGGGCTGCCCCGGCCCCAAGGAGGTGGCGGTGCGCTACACCTTCAACGAGTGGCTCTCCTTCGTGGACGTCCCGGCCGCCCCCATGCCCCCGGCCCCGGCGGCCGCCGGCGACCCGCCGGCCGAGCGCTACAGCTTCGTCCTGTGCGTCCCGCCGAGCCTGCGGGAGGGCTCGGCCCTCCACTTCGCCATCCGCTACCGCAGCCCGCAGGGCGAGTACTGGGACAACAACGGCGGCCGCAACTACACGCTGCGGTGCTGCGGCTCCCCCGGGGGCGGCACCGCGCCGCCACCCCCCGCCGCCGCCCCCGGCAGCCCGCCGCCCCCCGCCGCCCCCCGCTACTGATGCCGGCCGGGCGAGCGGAGCCGTGATGGCCCGGCCGGGCAGGGGGCGGCGGCCGCAGCCCCGCAGCCTCCGGAGGCCCCTCTCGGGAGGGCGACAGCCAGCGCGCCGAGGCCTCGTCCCGGAGACTACCCGAAATCTGGCGGGCGCTTCGGTTTTGCCAGCGAAACGTGGATGTGCGTAGGCTCGCATTGCTGTGGCTTTGGAATCGTTTTCCTTTTTTTGGTTTTTGGGGGGGGTTTATTTGGGGTTTTTTTGAGAGAACAAGGAGACTGAGCAGTGTGGGCTTTGCTTTTCCCCTCTTGAAGTGAATTTTTGACGTCTTCATTTGGGCATGACTTCACTTACCCAATTAGAAATGCATGGAGCACTTGTGTGAAAATGTAACAGCATGTTCTCTACAGACTTAACTTAGCATCCCAGTTTTCCCGTTCTCACATCCATTATCAAAGACGTAGTACTGCGACAGCAATGGTGTGCTTTGTCTTTTTTTTTAGCTCAATGGACTCCATAACAATACGATTCACTGTTGTGATCGCCTGTCAAACTCATGACAGGCTTGTGCGCCCGTCCCACCTTTGCTGTGCCCGTGGTGGCTCTGAACAAGAGACAGTCGTTTGGGGGCTGGATCTGGGGCTGGGCTGGGCTGCTCTGGTTTTTGTCATTCAGCACACTTTGATACCGCTCCCCGCCTTCCCCAGGCTTGTGTGTAGATCCTGCTAATAGCAGCCAACAAGGACTTCTGCAAAAATATTTTTGCTTAAAATAGACTGGTGACTTCTTTTCACACAATTGACAAGTCTGAAACCGGGACAAAGGAGGAGTTAAAATATTTGCCGATGCTGGGTTTATCAGGAGAACTTTGGTAACACCTTTGAGTAATGCACTGTAACGTGAAAGATGGTGTCTGTCTCACACGCAGTTCTGTATTTTCAGATTTGGGGAGCAGCGACTGATTTGGATGTCCTTCTCACTGAGGAGTGACGACGCACTATAGAGAGAGTGTCCTCAGTAATGAATGAAAACAAGTGCCTTTAGTTCAGCTCTCCTTATGTTACATTTTGCACCACATTTCTCAAGTATTTATAATTTATTTGGCTTATTTTGCTACATCTTTTTCAGTATTTGTATGTTGCTGGGAAAGGGGGTTATTGAGCACACCGTTGGACTTTAAAGCGCTGGACACTTGAAATCATTTTTATAGTCTTCACTCTTGCATTGCAAGCCTAGAGGTTGACTACTACCGGCGGCCCAAGCCCTGAAATTAAGCGAAAAGTACCAATGAAAATGGGTTTGTACAAATAAAAAAAGCTTTAAAAAAAAGTTAAAAAGCTCACCATTACAAATTGTTTTTCCGTATAGCAAAACATAATGGGATGCTTCTTAGTTTTGCAACCTGGTTGTGCCCCTACCCCTAACGTGTGCGGTGTGGAGGGGATCAAGCTGTTAGTGTACCTCGCTGTAACCAGGGATGTTGCCCGTCCAGAAGAGGATTTATTTATAGCCGTTTAGGGCTATAGCTGAAAATGATGCTGGTCCTGCCATAGCCACAAGGCAAATCGCCCTGTACGTACGGGACGGCTCAGTACGCTCTTGTAATGGGCACGTTGTGCAGAGCTGTGATGTGAGGAAGCTTTAGTAGCATGGGTGGAAAATAAGCAGGTTTCAGTCAAATTTTGTTCTGACTCTTCTGCAGCCTTGACTTGTTTTCTTCCAAAACAGTATCTCAAAATTCAGGTTAATTTTTTTGCATGCCCAGTGACAGGAATAGGGGCAACAGGCACAAACTGGAACACAGGAAGTTCCATCTCAATGTAAGGAAAAAACTTCTTCACTGTGAGAGTGACGGAGCACTGGAACAGGCTGCCCAGAGAGGTCGTGGAGTCTCCTTCTCCGGAGATACTCAAAGCCCGCCTGGACGCCAACCTGTGCAACCTGCTCCAGGTGATCCTGCCTTAGCAAGGGGTTGGACTAGATGATCTCCAGAGGTCCCTTCCAACCCCTACCGCTCTGTGATTCTGTGAATAAGTAGGTAAGACACTGCCAGAATGCAGAAAATGTTCTGACATGGATGTATGTTCTTCAGCAAGACCTTGGAAGATTATTTTCCTTTTTAAAACAGAGCATACTGCGAGTTTCCTCAGTTCTTCATTTCCTCTGAAGATATAAAACATCTTAAAGCCCATTATGAGCACTTTAGAAAAATTTGCACCTCTATGAAATTCCCCGTACTTGAAAATAAGTCTTCAGATAACCTGCCTCTTCAGAGAGCTGGTACAAAATCAGAGACAGAAGCAGGGGGAGCTTTGGACTAAAGTTCCTGCAGTTTTGCTAACACACGCGCTGCTTCTGAAACACAGCCTGCCTCCCTCCCCCCTAAAAAACCCTACATAAACCATAGTGTGAGCATATGGCCAAATATAAAGAGGTGTTTAATTCCTTCAGAAACCATCTTACTGTCAGACTAGTAGAATTGCTTTGAAGATGCAGAGAATAAAAGCTCTATGTGTGCACAAAGAAGTTCTTACTGTTGTTTTCCAAGTTACCTGTAAACTCCCGCCAAAAGCATGAAAGGTTTTAAGGGAGAATAGTGAACTGTGCTACTTCCCTACACAAGGTTGCTTTAAAACTATCCTGCATTACAGGATTAGAGGCTATTACACGGAATAATCTGGTATGAATTAGTTTTATGTCAATGAAATAGCATGCTCTATGATACATAGTTATATAGCATGCTATGTGATGCTAAAAGCATTAAGACTGATTCTTCATTTAAGTACAATGCATTATTTGGGGCTTCTGGAGCCCATTCCTTATTCTGTGTTTTGTTTATTAATTGCTTCAAAGAAGAAGGAAGCTTTGCCAAAGAAAAGGGAGGGGAGGGATCACTCTGTAACCAGAATTTAAAGGAGTAGCCATATTCTGATAGCTGTGTCTGGGCAGAGGTGCAGAGCTGGTACCTTGCAGAATCCCAGCTAGCTGCGCTTATTGATAGAGGGCTAGAAATGTTCTCTGCCACGCTGCAAACTGTGAGCAAGGGGTATAAATCATCCACGTCCAGAATATGTAACATTTATGTGTTCTCTTCAGATGTGTGATCTAAATTCAAAACGCAAGAAAGTATTTGCTGAGACTAAACAGTAAAATGGTTTTGTGTGCTTCAGAAAATTGGTGCCGATCTAAAATCCTGACAATTGTGTTAATTAATGCACAACATTTTTGTGCTTTGATAACAGGTAAAATGCTTTTATTTATTATTAAGAATTACTTTTTGTAAAAGAAAAGGGGAAATCTCTCTCAGACAAGAATCAAACATACTCACTTCTTAATAGACAGTGCATTTTTGTACTGTTAAGATTTTATGAAAGCATAGATTTCCAAAGCAGGTTTCAAAGACTGCCTACACACAGTTCTCTGTATTTTCATCGATGAGGTTACTGGGGACTATAGAAATGCAAGGCCTTACCAAAGATGACACTGTGCAGCAGTGTGAAAAGCGGAGCTGGACCACGTGCACACCGAATCTGGTGAGCCTGCATCAGCAAAGCACAGGGCTGCTGCTCGTGGTCGTCGGTTGAGATACATGGCGTAATTGCAACTTTATTCTCAAAGAAATATGTTCAAAATGAAGCAGTTCTAGTTCTACAAAATCAAAAGCCTCAATAGACTAAAAGGTTAAGTGAAGCACTCTTCTTTGGTTGCATTACTGTTAATGTAGTAAAGATTCAGAGCATAACATTTGGAGGATATGCTCACAAACACTCTCCCTCCCCTAACTTAAGAAATGATAAAGATTTGTTAGCACCCTCAGAAAAATTCCAGCTCCAAAGATTTTAAGTTTAGGCAGATTTCTGGTTTGTTGGTTGTTTTTTTTTTTTTCCCCTGGCTTAAGGGTTAAGGGGAGAAATAGCTGCCAAAAGGTTTTATAGGTGTATATATAAACCAAAAAAATTTAACGTAGTTGAAACTCTATAGTGGGTAACTGTGAAGGACATCAAAGTTAAACCTTAAGCAATCTTTTGCTGCTTACACTTACATTTAAATTCAGATTTAAATGATTCAGAAAAGGACTGTGAAGCTAAATTTACTTTCGTGTCATGAAGAACTGCAAACTTGCATGCAAACTACTTCTGTTTTATTTAAAGCCGGGGCTTTCAGTCCGTACTTGAAAAGCCTGGCTTCTGCTCCCATTGGCTTCCCTGGGATTTGGATCCAGCCCAAAGTACTGCGGGTAGGTAGGGGAAATGATCTAGGTTTAATTGTCTATTCTGTTCAGAGTCTTGTGTTATGGGGTTAGGATAACACGACGCTGTGATGAATGTTCATCTGTCAAGAGTTCAAAATCTGCTGTCTATGCGTGGCAGTAATTAAATCACCTTAATTGTTTTTCATGATTCTTTTTAAGAGGGGGAAAATTACTTGCCTTGGATTAGCATATTGCCAAAGACTGGTATAAATATTTATGGAGTGCACTCTTTCAATAGAAAGCCTGTACATTCTTCACAGGTCTCCATAGTTCTCTTCCCCTGAACACAGAAGAGCAGTCATTTGAATGCACTGCTTACCATCACCTCCTCCTCTTGCAAAGCTTCAGCAGATACTGGGCTTAACAGTAAAAAAAGGTGAGTAGCTGGGAGAGAAGCATCTCTCGCAACACAACGATGATACATAATTTCCTGTGTAAGGTGCAAAATCCTTTGAAGGTGCATTATGTTTGTGAAACGGGTTTGAGAGTTCTGAATTTCTTCCTCTTAGAAAACACACAGCGTTGCAAGAATTATTGGCTTCTCTCTCTTTTTTTCCTGCCTCCACATTAAGGGCTCATGCACTATTCTTACACTCTAAAATACTGAAAAAAGAAAAAGTAAGAATGTAAACTCTCAGTAAAACAGCTACACACCTTCCTTCTTGTTTTCATCAAGCAAAACATCCCTAAGAGTAAGAAATAATTATGCCCGCATTAAGAACCATGGAACAAAGCGATCCGTATACTCCTGACTTGAATAATGCCAGGATTTCCCTGTAGATCATTATGGAAAACTCAGGAAACAGTCAGCGCACAGCTCTTTCATGGCTCTGTTTATGTGTACGTATGGCCCTTGCTGGGTATCTGGAGAGATGCATTTATTCATGTTGTGTTACAGGAAGCAAGTTGAGGGGCTGGTGCTTCTCCATAAAATTATTCTTCTACCTGCTGACGGTAGAGGGTGAAAGCAATGCTTTTAATGCCTGGAAACTTGGTGAAGTTTTATATAGAAATACCTTTCTAGAAATGCGAGTAGTAAGTTAAAATCCTTCTTGGCCTATTTCAACATTGTATGTAAAGTGTTCACGTGCTACTCTCTTGGGTTGCTTTCCTCCAGAACAGCTGTACCTCTGATACACCTGGGCATTTTGAAACTGAGCTTTCAATTGCAGTAAAATCTCCTGAGAAGTTGTAACACGCAACAGAAACGCCTGTCCTTTAAACAGTTACTAATATTAAACGAATTGTTCTTTACTTTTTCTTTTTTTTTCAGAGTGCTGTTTCCAAGTTTATACTGTAAAGTCATGACAAACTTCAGTATACGTAAACATTCAAATTTTGGTGCATACTGCTGAGCTTCATAGTTTGCTAAAATGTTGAGATCAAGAACAGACAAACATTTTTAATACAATACAAGAGCAAGTTTGCTTTGCTAAGACATTGCAGCTTTAGTAAAGATATTTATTGAGCTCCCTTCTAAGGAAAAGGATATACTTTTTATAATAGTGGACATTGTACGTAAGTCATGGGATCACTCCTTTGTGTTTTAACTATTCCTGTTGTTTACAGTGCTTTGACAAAATCCAACAAAGCTCCTGAACGCATGCCAAGAGAGAGATTTAATGAGTATTGCAACGTAAACGGAACTGGTGAAGCACAGAAGGTGCAGCCGTAAGGGCACAGCAACTCCGAGGCTGGACCACAGTGCCAGCTCTCCAGTTCACCGTCTCCATCAGTGACGGTGAGCATGTGCCCAGACAAGAGTAAGAGCATGGCAAGTGGATACGAACATAATACTAAAGTCATCCCAGCCTATAAATATTATTTCTGCGCTGGACTTCCTAAGCTAGATGTGGTTTCTAAGAATTTGCCTTCAGTAGTTTGTAGGATTTCAATGATAAAGCATTTGGTAAGCTATGGTTTTATACAGAACTGGGTGACAGTATAAATGACAAAATTTACTTAAAATGCACATTAGGTAAGGAAAAAAATATGTCTAGGTATCTTCCCATCACGTACAAGGGATACACACATAACTAACACTAATGGAGAGAGAACTGACGTGTGTTGGTGAGGAAAGGGACCTGTCTGAAACAGAGAGGGAACTGACATCCAAAATGCAGTGATTGTGTGGGGTTTGAGTAGTAAAGCCTAGTATCTTACACCTTTGCTAGCTTTGAACTTTTGTTAACAAGTTAGTATTACACAGGCTTTTGCTCCTTAGCAGCAGAAATTTTCTTAGGTTTCTTCTAATAAGTAATGTATAAATACTGTATGGTAAGGTGGTGGTTAATTTGGAACAAGAACTCGCTTCTCCCTGACTGAAAAAGTGAGCTGTCTTAACTTCTCAGCTACAGATTGTGGAGAGAGATGACAGAGCCTGAATTTTATTTATATTTTTCTTGATGGGTCCTCTCTGTAGAATGGATCCTGAAGGTTACTAGTGTTCCTTTGCAGGTAATAAATAGCTAAGGGAAAGAGAATCTGAGTGGTAACCTTGAGACAGAAAGGCATGAATTAGGAGAGCAACAGTGTATCTACCACCAAAACTCAACAACAGAATTTTCAGGTATTAACGGAGAAGTCATCTCCTCCATACTTTTAAGGGAATTAATAAGAAATTTCACATACCCATGATTGCAGACCTGTATTACAGCATGTGCCATCTACAGCTGTGTTCTTGGTGGAAACGGAACAATAAAGAATTTCACGGGAAAGGTACTGGTATTTTGAAATAAATGATTATGTATTTAAAGGGCTTCTATTTGAAAACAAACCTTTATTTTTTTGTTAACATTGTGAAAACTTAGATCGAAATAGTAAAAATGTTACTGATGGACTCGTCCTTCTTCATAAATTACAGTTCACTATTTATAAGGATGTTTATTTTGTTTCCTAGCATACATTCTCAGATCTTGAATCGGTATGCAGTGCTTGTTCCACTAATTAAGCTGTTTTAAACAAGGATTTTGCATGTACTGTTTAAGAGAGCAAGTTCCTTAGAGTATAAAACTGGCAGCCCTTCCAAACCTGTGTCCTCTAAAAGTGTATGATGTTATTACATTTCTTTGAGTTCGCTGGAAGCTTAAATAGTAATCAAACCTTTATTCCCCTACACTTTCACCATTAACTTAATTACCCAGTTGTGAATGGGGAGGTTTAAAATACAGAATATAATGTATTTTACCTATTAGAATAATTAAATTCCATTTTAATAAAAATGTTCATTAAAAGCAATTTACATGGCAATACTTACACACCTAATCCAAGGAGAATTATGACTGTATGTGCCTTTTATTTGAAGGTGAGAATGGAGGCTACATTTGAGTCTCAGTCACAGTATCTTATTCTGTACACTATATTGTTAATGGAATGCATTAGTATACATTTCAATCTAACTGTACAAAATTATAAAACACACTTTAAATGGTAGTAGGAATGGGAGTTTGTTCTAAATTAGACACTTTGTCCATCCTCTGCTTTAATAATGTTATCACACAGCATGAACAACACAAAGCAATAGAAATTCTAAACAAAGATGAATTTTGCAAAGCAAGAAAAATAAGGGGAGATTTTTAAAGGCCACAGTGTCATGGAACTAGTTTCGAGTTTCTCTTCTTAAAAAAACCTACAACAAGCCCCTGAAATAAAAAAGCTTTTTTTTTCTTCTGTATGCCATTAAAAAAGCTTTGTACTGCTTAAATTTCTGCAAATTTCTAATCGAAAACAAATTCAAGCACAGCGATGACTTGAACAGAACCTGATCAAAATTTTTGCTTGCTTTTTTTTAGCATATTGTCTTAAAAGTGTTGATTATTCTACAGATCTAATAATAAGCAACAGAACGCTATACTGAGTGTTCCACTTTTGCTAGGCAAAACTTGCTGCCAAATTATGACTTACAGCACTTGAGTTATTGCCACAGTGAGGTTCTTTTTCTCCTGCAAAATTCAGGACCTTGTGAAAAAGGGAAACCTTGCATAAAGTGATGTGGTGCTTTCTGCTAATAGCTGCACCTCAAGAAATTTAGAAAAGGACTTGGTGGCGAAAATATATTTTAGAGCTCCCAGGCCTCGGTGATGCAAGTCTTACATTCTGCTAGTCTGATCTGTTAATTGTTAAAAGGTGGGTAAGACTGGTTATTAACTCTTGGAAACTAAAGAAAGAACTAGTGAAATTTTTCTGTCACCTCCTGAAATGTCAAGGGATGCTCTTTAAAGAAACCACATGATGCAGTTTGGGATATCTGTAAGTATCAAGGTCTAGGAGATGAAAACTCTGTTCATCTCTGGTTTTAATATTTAAAATGTATTTAGTCATGCAATTCAGATGCTGTATATTTTTAAAGGAACAGGATCAATAAAAACTTAGTAAAACTGGGTGAGGGGTTTTAAATTTAACACCTTTCATGCTCAGTGAGAGAAAAGGTCATCAGCAGAATAATGTATCTGGTTACAGGTAGTTTAATGAAGTTTTATTGTCAAAGTAGGGCAGAAACTATTTCATCACATGGGACATACAAGCAAACAGATTTCAAGACTACCTTACATCCTTTTATAAATCACAGCAATATATTTTAGAACATGTGAACCATTAGAAAATAGTACTTTGGTTGCCAAAAACAGAGTCTCAGGCATTTCTTCTGCTGAACAGAAAAGCTCAGACATGTGCAGTGAGTTTATGCATCTGAATGTGGCACTGTAGGATGCTGAAGATGGTCCAGTGTTGCTTCAGGGTCAGAGTCTTCTTATAGCTATGTGTTTCCTGGACTCTCAATAACCAATTTCTGCGTGGAATATAGTTGGCCAATGGTAACCTGAAATCAAACCAAAATATCAGAAATCTGAAACTAGAAAGTAAACAGGTTATAATTTCAGCTTCACAAGAGAGATTAAAAACAAACCAAGAACTGAGTAGCCCATATATTAAGCTTTTTCATAATGACATTTTTCCTTCTATAAGCATTTTTTTCTAAATAATACTCTTATCACCCTAGACCTTATGACAAATAACCGATACATAAAAGATATGCATATATAAAATCTTGAAATAATGACATTGAGGAATGCTGTTCAAAGGCTCATATAAAAGTTAACATTAGAAGTTACTACAGAGGAAAAGCAAACAGGCTGTATGTTTAGAAAAATGAAAATATTAATATAGTGAGAAACAGAAAGATGGATATAGTCAGCAGATATTTCTTATTATGCTTTTTGGGTGGACAACCTAGATATAAATTGCATGGTATGGTATTGTTTTCCAGTTTCTTCGGAACCCTGACTTAATTTCCCTTACAAATGGTGAAAACAGTTGTACAGTTAGTTCAGCAGTAACATTTTACACACACTGGAACTGACCTCTTGTTCATGAGATGGTATTCACACCTCATATATTTGTGCTTTCTAGTGCAGAGAGGAAATGAAAAATGACAACAATGCAACACTGATGCTTGGATTCCTCTTGTTCTTTAGTACTTTCTAGTCTGCATTGTAACGTTTGCAAATTGTAGTCAGATGCGCAGTTGGCGGTAGGCATACACAGCTTTTTGCTTAATAGTTGAGATGTAGAACGAAGAAGTTTCATGCAAGTAGGCTAATGTAAGTGGGAGAAGACAACATTTATTTTAAATGTATGAGTTTTGGAGTCTAATTTTTTTCTATCTATTATACCCTTTCTTGACCCTACTTTCTCCCCAAGGCCTGGGTACACAGTAGCTCTGTGTCATTTTCACACAAAAAAAGTTCATATATTTAATTATGGAATTAGGACAAAAAATGCTAGATTCTTAATTACATTAAGCACAACATATTTAGTAGAATTTAATACTGCACAAACTAAGCCTGACAGCAAGTCAGGCTCTCAAAGTTGTAAAAAATTAGGTAAAGAAATTTTTCGACATTTTTCATTTACCATTTTTGAGGGGAAAAAATCCTGGCAGCTCTTAAATAAGAGTTTCTCATCTATGTCCACACTCACATACAATGTAAATAATATTGCCTTTTAAGAAATGAACTATTTCATCTTGATAAACAGCCATGTCTGAAACTTGTAACGCATTGATTTTAATCTTGAAATATTTATTACAAGGGAGGATTTATGAGCCATTCTTAAGGGAACAGAAGTTCTCCTTGCCAGCAGATACTCCCCTCCTTTGGCACTCTGAACTAAGCTAGTAACTGCATATGAACAACTCTGATTATTTTTGAAATTACTTCTGAAGTATGGTGCATACAGAATATTTAAAACAAAGGCCGTACACAACTGTGGCATGTGTTACCAACAGAAATTTTAAGCTGTCAACAAGCGTTACTTATCAAAGGGAACTCGCTGCTCTGGGTTATGCGGCAGGCTATACACTTTAGTTGCTGCCTTACCACAAACCATGCTGTAGTACTTAATTTTTGTATACTGTGTTTTTGGAGCCCAAAGAATCTTTAATCCTTTCCCACACAGTACAGCAAATTTAATGGGAGGCTCAGAGGGATTACAAAAATGCTGAAACCTGAATTGCATTTTTTTTTCTCCACCAACTGGGGAGATAGATGAGGCTGAGTACGTGACTTCTCAGTCAATCACATTCAGCCGGGGCAGATGGCTTTGTAGGAGAAAGGTACGAGCTGTGTTTGCTGTCCCTGTGCCAATAGGTGATATTATCTACTGCTGTACCTCTTGACTCGAACGCAATAAAATCATAGATGTGTGTGTTGAGCTGTTTCCTTAGTAAACCACAGGCGTGCACGCATTTCAGCGAGCGCACAGCCACCAGTGCTGTGCTGTCTGCTTTCCTGGGCTGCTGCAGCTTGCCTGCTCCAGTGCCTCCCTTCCAGAAGCTATGCCATGACATTTTAAGCTGAACTTTGAAACTTAAGGATTTTTATTTTTTTTTTAACCATTAGCTTTGAATTTCTAACATTATGATCCAGCCTTTCCCATGCACTTTAGACAAAACAAACAGACCTTCCGTTTATAGCTGCTGAAAAATTCACATCTATAAACATCCACTGCCTCAGCAGAAGGACTGCACCACTATTTACACACTGACACTCATTAACCCTCTGAATCAAACCAGAGTTCTCACAGTGTCCTCCCAACACTAAGCCTGAAGAAAGCACTTAAGCAGCAAGCATTGCTGTGGATCATTCTCCCAAATTAAAGACTTAAGTGGCTATCCACTGTGTTCTTTTTTCATCATGTGTGTTTGTAGCTCGGACGTTGCCTGTCATTTACTCTTCTGGTAGGTGGCTGGAAGCCAGTGCAGAGGTCAGTGTCAGGGTATTTTCATTAATCACAGGAAGCTTTTGTGGAAAAAGGCTCTACCATTTGCTCAGCAACTCTGCTACCAAGAATTTTATTTACTTCTGTAAGGTAACACATTGAAATTAAATTCTGCAGGAAAGAACGCACAATAAAGAACCATGTTGTCATCAGGAGAAGACAATAGATAGAAATATAAAGGCTGCTTTTCAGATCTTACTTAATTATTTGATATTTAAATTCTGCCTGCAAAATTACGTACTTTAAAAATAAGTCTGACAAGTCCAACCCTCAAAACCTGACAATTTGCCCTTGTTCAAAGATTTAGTAGAAGTCTATACGGTCAGCTTGTGAACTTGAAAAACTTAATCTTGCCTTCCATCTGAATCCAGGACAAGACTTAGGGTTTCAGAATGGGATTTATCAGCAGTTGTGAGACAACGAACGGGGAAAAAGCACTGGTCCATCCTGTGACGCAACCATTCTCTGGTTATTAGGTACTGGAGTGTTCATATGGAAACAGCCATCATGGGGAAAAGTCACTTCATGGAATCTTTCACCGCTGTTAGGAAAAAAGCAAGGAGGAGAGGTTTTCCCCAGATAACAGAATATCAGAGATATGTATGAGGAGGTGCAGTAAGAACTAAATAGTAGAATTAAGTAAGAAGAATTAAAGAAGTAGAATACAATATTGAAAACAAATCCCGATGTCCTGAAGACACTGGAAGAACATGCTATCACCCTAAAAATTCAATGAATCCAGTCAAATTGCCAGCTCTGAACTCTGTCCTCTCAAATGGCCTATGGGTGGCCAGTGCCTGACTCTCAGGGACACCTGTGGCTGGTGGACAGGTTATGCGTAGCTGCCGTGCCAAGCCACGCAACACATAGAGCTGCAGTGGGACTGTGGCGAACTGGGAGGTAGCCTGAATCCTCGGGGCTGCCGCCTTATCTGCTTGCAAAATACTACTGGAAGATCTTCTTCAGCTTTTGAAGGTATATAGCATGTCTTGTGGGTTTTATCCATATGAAGATTTTACTTTGCAGCTCAGAGTTGAGGTAGAAGCGACAGTTCCTATTTCTGCAGGGATAAAAATAAGGTGACCATTTAAAAAGAATTTTCTAATTTACCTTGGTCATTTTAGAGTGCACGGTTCTGCTCTGAAAAGTATGATGGCATCCTTTCCTTGACAGCTCTGCATATATTCAAAATGTCTGTCCACTTCAATAACCACCACATTTTTTCCTCCTTAGTTGTGTTGGCTCTGCAGTGCAAAGGTGGCCAGCCATTTCTTTTTCCTATGTACTTTCAGAATTGTAATTGCATAGTGAATAACCTGTGAGCTCTAACAAATCCTGCTGAGCCGTGAAGATACTTTTTATAACTGTCACCGAAGTACTCATCATCATCTTCCTGCCAAACCTGACAATCTCTGAACTACTAGCTGCCCTGCTTGGGTGAAGTCTCACTCACAAATTTCAATGTGAATGCCCTAAAATTAGTCAGGTAAGTAGCTAGGCGGTAGACCTGAGGAAAGGTGATGTCCAAAAGGAAGTGGCAGTGTACAGCCAGAGTGTACACCCACACAGGTGGATCTCAAGAAGGATGTCCACAGCTTCAGTAAACAAATGCAAAGTCAAAATGACAAGAAATATGGCTTGCAATAACTCTTAACAGGATGGACACATGAGAAGGAAAGACAACACTCTGGTCTCAGTCCTTGAAGGAATCTTAGCACCTTGCACAGCAGGTGACACATCCTGATTGAGTTCCCCAGCACATAGAAATGTCACCTTCCTAATCGTAATTAGGGTATGTTCTTGTGTAAATCAATGCAAAATGACTACAGACCCTCGTAACAGTACTTTTACCATCACCCTCTAAGCCAAGTCAATATTAGAGTCTTACAAAGGATTTTCCCTTCTTTGTCCCTTCTATGTCTCACCCCATTTGTAACAAAAATAACAAAATCAACAAGCAGCGTTTGTTTATTAAATAACTCTCCCCTCATTTAAATACAGTTTCTGAAGTAATCTCTAGGGAGCAATTTTCTGCCCTCAAAGGCAAATCAACCCCAGGGATTTTTCACGCCACTGTCTATTTTTCGATGGCAGACAAAAGCAGCGACAGCCTAACAGGAGATGATGCAACACTTACTCTGCATAGAATCACCTTATTGGTAAAGACAAGGCCTAAACACGTAAAAGTGCCACCATAGCATAGGAATATGAAAACATCCTGAGACAGCAATTCCTTTAGCTCTCAATTATTTAAAATTTGACTTCCCGGGAGGGTCATCACAGAAGTAAAAAATATTTCTTGTTTTTCTTAAAGAAATACAGATGATAACTAAAGTTGATGCACTATAGATGGTTTTACATATTAAACACATTTACATATATAAAAAAATATATAGGTTGTTATATATACACATGCATAAACAAATATAAAATATATTAAAACCCTCAATCTCTATATAAACAATTGCTGTCTTTCTCTCTTTTGTTGCAAATTCGTTCAGTTTTGGGCCCCTCACTGCAAGAAGGACATTGAGGTGCTGGAGCATGTCCAGAGAAGGGCAATAAAGCTGGTGAAGGGTCTGGAGCACAAGTCTTATGAGGAGCAGCAAAGGGAACTGGGGCTGTTTAGCCTGGAGAAAAAGAGGCTGGGGAGACACCTTATTGCTCTCTACAGCTACCTGAAAGGAGGTTGTAACCGGGTGGGTGTAGGTCTCTTCTCCCAAGTATAATAATAACGATAGGATGGAAATGGCCTCAAGTTGTGCCAGGGGAGGTTTAGATTGGATATTAGGAAAAATTTCTTCACCGAAAGGGTTATCAAGCACTGGAACGGGCTGCCCAGGGAAGTTGTTGAGTCACCATCCCTGGAGGTATTTAAAAGATGTGTAGATGTGGGGCTTAGGGACACGGTTTAGTAGTTGGACTTGGCAGTGCTAGGTTAATGGTTGGACTTGATGATCTTAAAAGTCTTTTCCAACCTAAACGATTCTATGAGTCTATGAAATTTGCTTGCAAAGAAGGAATGGTTACCTTATGACAGTCAGGGATCACATACAACTATATGCATTTTGATGGTTCTTTATTATGGACAAAACTGAAGAAGTCCTGTTTATTAATATATCTATACCACGCACACACACACATATACATTTTAAATCAGATACATTTGTCCTCTTGCAACCAAATAGTTGACAGGTGTATCTCACAGGCACACTGCTGAATCTTAACCAGGAAGAAAAATCTCCAATGACATATCACATATACTGCTGCTAATCTTGGCCTCTAACACTGTATGAAGTTGCCCATTCCTACTTTCTTGTGCTGATTATAAAACGCATCTTAAGTGAATGCTGACAAGAACAGAAATGCACAAGACTAATGATTACTTTTAAGAGCTGGCAACAGTGTTATAAGTTGTTTACTTACTATCTTTCCTGTTTGGATGATGCCAACCAATTTCCAATCCTATTGCAAATGTAAGTTAAATGGTTACGGTTTTTAAGAAACATTATCTTTCTCCCCACACCCAAAGTCAGATGTGCTTTACACAGCACAATTTATCATAAATATTTTCATATTAACTAAAGCCAGTTGAATGTTTTTTAAATAAATATGGACAGCAATTTTTGAAACGATCTTGTATTGCAATAATAAAGACACCAATGTGGTACATAGTAATTTACAGAACTCTAACTAAACCAAAAACTCATCAGTAACTGTTCAATGCTTTGCCAAATCTTTGTGTTGGTATTAAATGCTGTAGCAGCAGCCTTGTTTATTTTTACTTAGGATAGAATGTTGAAAAACTGCATTTAGCTCCTTAAATACATAGGTTATTCCAGTTCTTCAGAGCTGGAATCAATATGGAAAAAAGCTGTATGATTTTGGAGACATTTCCCTTATGTTCAGTGATTCCATTTGTTTGCACAGGAATGGGAAAGGAAGCGAAGGGAAGCATGGAGCTGAGAAGTTCACCTATTGTATATTTTACTTTTGCCTGTGTTTTGCAAATGCTGTTTATTTTGTTCTTTCTTGCCAAAACATCTTTTACAGCCACTGCAATGTGAAGCTTTTGAAAAGACAGGAAAAATTAATTTATAGCTACCATTTGTCTGGCTTTCACTAAGTAGGAAGGTGTGAAGTAAAGTAAACCAGCTAATAGACGAAAATTTCTTTGAAAGTTATTTCTCTTAATAATGATAAATTATGTCATGTCGTTAGAACCATATGCACTGTGTCTTGGCACACCTGCGAGATCTGTCGCTCCGCTCTGGGCAGGGCTAGGCCAGCTCTGGAGCAGCTCCCCTCGGCGACTGTCCTTCAGTAGAAGCACACTGCTTCACTTCTCTCATTTCCTGCAAGCCTCTCGGCCTACCGAAAAAAGGAGCGTGACAAGGAAAATGCCATCTTCAAAGTATGCAGGGCCCAAGAGCAGATGGCTTGGGCAGCTGCCTGCTGCAAAGGGGAAGAGGCATCCCTCTGCTGCTGCAAAGGTAGCCTTACAAAGATGTCAGACAGTGGGTCACAGGAAAGCAAGCAGCGACTCATTTTGGGCTTAAACAGCCAGGCGAAGGTTTGATACGACACACATCCAAGGAAGAAGCAGATCTGCAGAGGTAACTCTCTGACCCGATGTGATCTTTGCATGCTTTCAGCATCCTGGCCATCTCCAGGCTCCCACCTCCCCTCTCTTCCTACTTGTTACTTGCTAACATATTTCAGCATCTTGCCTTTTCTCTCTCAATTACGTATAAAACCTCTACCTCCACAGAGCAGCTCAAACTCTTTGGAAAACCAAACACAGAAGCAGCGGGTCTTCTAAAGACTCAGTCCCGTGTGGGTAAAGGGGAGAAGCTGATCTCTTCTCAACAGAGCTTGCAGAAGAGAAACATCAGTTAAGATGCCAATGTGTAGCAAGGAAAAGAATACAAAACATTAGTACTTGAAAATACAGAGACAAAGACCTGGATAACATTGTGCTGAGTGTGGTATAACAGGTACTCTAGTAATGCTGAGACATTTGGTATGTAAATGCCCAAACCATTCACAGAGGACCCTATGTTTGTAGCAACTGCATAAGCAGAATTCACCAAAGCCAGTGGGACTGCCTGCCTTACTTTTGTCAGTAGTATAATACAACAGCCACTGTCACAAAACACACATTCTGCACTATGTCCAGGAAAATACTGTAAAGTTTGCGTATCACAGAGAAACTAACTCCACAATGCATACAAAGACTAAATTGTCATTTATAATGAAAATATTTCACTCCTCAGTGTCCTCTTGGTTCACTAATTGTGAGAGACTTTTGGAATCAAACACCGAAGAAAATTTAGTCCTTATAGACAGGTATAAACAAATTATAAATATGCTTACTGAGAAGTGTGATAAAGTAATTTCGTAGCACTAATAGGCTTTCATACTGTGCACTACTGCAGAACTAAAATGTGCTGCCACTTTATGCTCAACAACAATTTAAAGACCTTCTTTTACAGTGTTTGCATATGAAGTCAGATGCTAGAAATGCAATGTACTGAAAGAATCAGCTTTAGCTTTACTTCTCATGTAAACCGGGGAAACATGGCTGCTGGGAAGAGCTGCTAAACAGTTACACAAGGATTCTGGAATGTTTATAGGTTAATGTCATTCAGAAAATTACTTAACCATCTGTGCCCACCCCACACCCCCATTTTAGTACAGCACACCACCTTCTACAGCTACCCTCCCTCCTAGTTTCAGAAAATTTCTGCAAAATTTCTGAATTTGTCCCAAACCACTGGAACTTACAGAAAGCTCCAGAGACAGTGAATGGCACATGGATTTTCTGTGGTTTTAACTACGATTTGCCTGTCTAAATGATGTCTAAAGCCTTGAAAAGCTTGCATGCTTTATCTTCACCACATTTTTAAGTGAACGATACATAAAGTAAGTGCAAGGCATCAAAATATGTGCATTGGGAAAGGCTGAACTTCAGCAGCTAAGACGTCTTGAGACAGCAGGTACCAAGGCATTAAGGACACTGAAAAGCAAGACTGGCTGGCTGTAGTTCCGGGAAAATGCATCTGAGGGTCTATGTACAAGGAACATGCCAGAGACGGTGTTGGAGCTCACCCAAATCAAAAGCAGTTCAAGAGTGTGCAAGCCCAGCGTGGTGAGAACAGCCAAAGTCTATGATTCTTCTAAGAAAATGCTGTCAGTGCAGTGGCACAAGGCAATGCAGATTTCTCTAGAAAATGTGTTTGGCTTGGCAGCATGGAAAACCTTGGTCACCTGCTGCCTTTGAAGCCAGTAGCTATTCTGATCCTAGCTGGGCCTGTGCTTGCTTCCATTCAAAGGTCATACCTGTAGTATTTTACACGGCACAATAGTCGCCCACGCACATTCGCTATTGGTTTTTCTAAACAAGCAGTTTTCACAGTATCTGCAGTACCAGAGGATGTGACTGCACGTACACCTGCAGTACTAACACCATGAGACAAACGGTAAACAAGTACACAACACGTACTATGCTTGAGGACTCTCCAGTGGGAGCTGAGGGGACGCTGCTCCTTGCAGGATCCTGCCCAATATTTTACAGAAAGTATACAGTGGTGGCAGAAGAGCAGAGAGGTATAATTACTCTCAGAGCTCAGATCTTAGGTTACCTGTTTGAACAAAAGAATTAACTGTAACTGGTAGGAAAACTGCAGCAATTAAGACTGGTTGGCACAATGTCCTACTACAGAAAGATACACCAAATAAGGCAAATATTTCTCCTTTCAAGCAGAACATACTTGTGTACATCTGGCAAGGCAATACAGTAATTAACTAACAAGGCCTTTCAGTGTTTGGGGAAAAAAAATTAGGCAATCCTGTAACATATACACTTTTCCAAGACATAAGACACAGAGAAACTCCTTTTTTTCCCTGTCCTTCAAGAAGACTAAAACCCAGGATTAAATTTAATTTTATATAAGGAACAACTTACTTTAAGGTTCCAATATGTCTCTTTCTCTGCACTGATGTTATGTTACAGACTCCTCAGACATGATTACAGGCTGAGCTTTTCTCTGTGACGTTCAAATTACAAAACTAAATTTGAAAGAGCAGAAACAACTAACTGAATTTATCTTTAGAAAATGTATCTGTATTTCCAAAGATAAATTTTTTATTGGATGTTTTTGATTCAATCTGTATCTTCACCCAGAGGAACACCTCGTCTATGTAACTACTTACATGCCAAGTCCCTATTGCAGTGTTTAGCTGATCTGTAAGTGTATAAGGAAAGGGATAAAAGTTTTTATTTTTCTGCATTAACAAGACTTCCTTCTTTGGCAAAATTCTAACACATTACTAAACTAAAGTCATCTGTTCCTGACAGAATCACAAAGATAATTTCCTTGTTTATCTGACTTTCTCTGATGGAGGATATCCAAAGATTTCTTTTTTTTTTTCTTTTGCTCAGCCATCGTTCTTGGTTTAGTATCTCCAAATCCCACACCTGAAAGTGACTCAAGCTTCAAAGAACTTTTTTCTCACCCCCTTGGAAGAGTTCTAGTGAAAACTGTACAAAACACACAACATCCTTGTTCTCACAGCCTCAAGGGAACAGAGGTAGTCCCTTGCGCTCTGGGGAATCAAAGGCTTCAGCATTTGGAATTTCAGCTGGAAAATGCGTTGCCTGGACTATCTACACTCTTCAGAAACCTGTGTAGGGAGCAGATGAGAAGAAAGGACATTGATGTTTTAGGACTGAGGATGGATTTGTTGAATTTCTGTCAAGGTTTGTGACTATGAGTTTTCACTTGCCATCCATTGTATCACGGACACCCCGAGATCAATTCTCTGGTTCAGCTCAGTTTCCAAACCAACACCCCAGTCAAAAAACCATGTCTGATCTACTTTATTAAGCAGTCTCCACAGAGCCGTAACTGCAAACACAATGAA
Organism: Balearica regulorum gibbericeps; assembly: GCF_011004875.1. NCBI lineage: Eukaryota > Metazoa > Chordata > Aves > Gruiformes > Gruidae > Balearica > Balearica regulorum. The sequence goes on from NC_046185.1 coordinate 94,748,227, forward strand.
CCACACTCTGTCCCTCTTGAAGATACTCCAGGTGAAGGCGTGTGGACTTCTGTCTTCCCACAGCCTCTCCCCCGGGGCAGGAATCGCTACCCCTGCCTCTGAGCACTGAGGTAAATGCCACTTGTGCTTGAACCTGCCCAAGTTTAGGTTGAACCTGCCATCAAACTGCTCACCAGCCGGCGAGCTCACGCTCAGCCCGTTCCATGCACAAATGAGTTAATTTCCCAGCGCTCCTCAGCCCAGCCCTTTTTACAAACACTAAGAAGAATTAGCAAAGGGAGAAAATAATTATTTGCAAACCCTCCAGCTTTTAAGCAGGAGATATCTATGTTTGTGTGGATATAGTGTATAGCTTACATTAACTTCTTTAATTGGAATAAACTATAGCAGCACTTTTTTCTTTTTTTGGCAAAGATAAATTACTGGGTTTAGCACAGCTGGTAAGAGCTAATTCTGTACAAAGAGTTCTTTTCAGTAGCGTGGGTGGCAAAACACTTTCAGCAACTAGCTTAATTAGTTCTTCTTTCTTTGCAATAGCACAGGACAGTTCGCAGAAGGAAAAAAAAAAGAGAGATTTTAACAGAAGACGTGGTATAAAATAATCCTGTTTGCTCTTCTGGTTTTGCCAATTCTCCCTTATTTAATGTCATGCTAAATGGAGGCTTGCCCTGGTATTTCCCAGCACAGATAACAATTAGGAGTGAGAGGCTAGCACTTACTCCAAATATAGGCAGGAAGCAACTTCTGTTCCTCTGCACAGGATAGAGTAGAGCATTCCTCAAACAAAACACCCCGGCCAAAACCAAACAGCACAGCGATGGGAGTGCCGCAGAGGGCTTTCCCCTCAGCGGAGCTACCATACGGCTTGTGGGTGGCTTGTTTAGCAAGGACTGGGAAGCCCAAGCTGCTGCTGAGACCCACTCCCCAGTGCAACCTCTCTGACACGGATCATTTATACGACAAAAAACAACACGGGTGCCAAGTACAATCATTTCAGCTTCACTGCTCCCAGCGTACAGCACGCCAACTGCAGTGTAATAACCCACTGCCACAAATAAGCACTAACTTTAACACACAGACACCTTCCTTTCCATACGAGCTGGCCAAAAGCACTGAGGCTCTTCCACAAGCACGCACACAGACGTGCAAACGCTCCGCAGCTGTCAGCAAGACACAGCTCCTACCAGATAAAAACTGGGCTTGCAAGATCCACTTGACCTTCTGAATGTCAGTGAGATAGAGGGTGAAAGGCCAGGAAGGGCACAGATGTTTGTATTTACCTTCATTATAGGCCATTTAGGAAACAGCTGGAAATTTTTTCTAGCTGTTTTGTTTTGAATAATGACTCTGGAGCTGTACTTGAGTGAGTTACAAATCTATTTAAAAAACAATCCAAAGTGTTACAAGCCATTACCAATGTTTCTCTTTCTCCTAACTAGACTGAAGAAAGGCAGGATTATGAAAAAATTTTGTTAGGAAAAACTGAATGTGCGGGGGAAAAACAAATTAAAACTGAAGGAGTATTTTATGAAAACAAACAGAATAACCAATTAATGAGGAAACTCTCCAGATATCTTCAAGAAAAAGCAGGCAGTGAAACCATAAACAACAGTGTTTACCTGTATCTACAGTTCCTGGGTTTTTTTTTGGAAATTATTTTTGTATTTGCCCATTCATTTATTTTGGCAGCAAGCGGAAAAGAGAGGGTTACTCCTATAGATAGTATTAGGCAGACCGATTAACAACAAGAACTGATTAACAGTCAAAACTTCCTATAACTGCCCACTGCTCATTTACAGTATGAGCACTCTGATACTGAGAATAATATTTTCTAATACATGCCTCTCACATTTCTAATACATGCCATAACAGTTGTTAGAAAGCCTATGGAATTTTGGTCCTTGGAACATTGTTGATGAATCTTGAAAAGACTGTTTAAACACACATCGGGGGGTGGGAAAAAAGGAGCCATTTAAGTAAAATATATTGAATTTAGGAATTTGTCAGTGCAGAATCCTGTCAGAAATAATTTCTAATACAACATTTTCCAGTTTTTGTGGCTTGATAGTTTACATATTTCTTCATTTTCTTTCCATCTATCTGTGTAAAAACATTGAAACAAAAAGGGAAACTGACTATAGACAGAAAACAGTGAAACTACTTGCACAAAAGCTGCTATGAGGGACATAAATGGAAAGCAGAGATTCCTCTATTATTTCAGCACTAATCATCTCAGAGTTACTTTTAACAAAAGGAGAACAAGATTAACTGGAAAGAGATTAGAAGTGATTCTTTAACACATGTAATGTATTATGTCCTTTAACATATATATGCATCCAAAAAAAAAATCTTGCTCCTTCTATGCCAGCTTGTTTATTTTGCTATTTAAAAATACTGTATAAACCTTACATACAAGCCTGTGCACAAAAGAAAACCCCCTTTGGGAAAAAACACAGAAAAGTGAGCCAGCAGATGGCATTGTGGCACTTCAAAAGACATTCCAGAAAATTCTACTTAAAAAACATGCAAGCCTAAGTACTGTATTTAACCATTTACTGCTTAACCAATGCAGTATTTTGCTCCTGCTCAATGCTACACATGCACAACTGAATAAACAAAACCACTCGATGTAGCTGCACTGTCATACTAGCCTGAAACAAATCTTCTCTGCTCTGGTTCCCAAATCCAATTAGCTCTGTATGCTAGATTTACAATCCCAGACTTGAAAAGATGATCCTTATTTGATGACTAATGTCCCATGAGCCATGGCCATCAAGGGGATACCAGAAAGGATGCAATTAGTTGAAAAATATTTCCTAAAAAGTAATCATATACAAGATCTTACAACCAATGCAGATGACACTATTTCCTGCCATACAGAAACTACTGCAGAATAGATATAATCCCTTAAAAATAAATTTCTGAAGTATTTTATCAATATTCTTTCAATTAAACTGCTGATATACCCAAACAGGTAAGATGAGAAGACTGTAGCAACCCACCAGTTTCTTGCGCAACAGAGCAGTTCCCTGTACTGCTAAAACCACAAAAACTTGAAACCTTTTTGCAGAACTCATTGTACAGAAAAACTCAGGAATTTACTTCAAGATTTATATTCCATACACAGGCAAACTTATTTAAACTGAAGTTAGAGTTGCAATTATCAGTAGCTTATCTGCACGCTGCTTTATAGATAAACCTGCTTTACCTTGAGCAGCTCTGAGCAGGGGTTTGGACCAGAGACCCCCAGAGGCCCCTTCCAGTCTCAGGCATTCTATGAGGCTTACATGTCAATGCTCCTCATGACATTAGTCTTTAAGAAAAGGTCTACTTTCACTGTGGTATTCTTTTGTCAGGAATTTCTAAAAAATCCTCGTATCATAACAAAAAACTTTCAAGATAGTGTAATTGAATCTCCCCACCTTAAGGGCTATTAACTAAATTCAGTAGTGCACTCTAAGTGTTCAGTTGTGTATAGTCATATTTTTTCTGTGTCACTTCTACTAGAGCAAATTAAAGCAGTCTAGTTTTCCTGACGGAGAATTTCAACTCCATGTCTCCATTGCCTGATAGGAGACTAATACTTGGACTAAGAAACAATCAAGCAACCAATACTTAGTCTACAAATTAAAATGATAGTTCAAATATTTTTGCAAATTTTATATGTGCAAAAATATCATGCTCACTTGAGCAAAGCTCGTTTTTATGTGTGGAAATTCCCTTCTTTTAATTATAAGTAGCTTTTAAAGACACAATACATGAAAAATATTTCTTCCATCCACTTATGAAGTTACAACATTACTGTGAATGTTTAAATATTAAAAATGAATATCTCTTTTCTGGAATGGAGATGGTCAGGTTGGACTGGAGCACCCAGGAGAATAGGGGAAACAGTTCCTTCCTCATATCGTGACTTCTAAGTGATCCCATCTGTAGAGGTAGATGACAAATGTCACAAACTCCAAAGCATTTTAAAGAGAAAAGAACAGCATAAGAGAGGACATAAGCACTGTGGTACCAGATCAACTCAGGGATCCATCTTTTCCAGTATGTTGTCCCCACCACTGGCCAGCAGCAGTTCCTCAGGGAAAGGGAGCATGACACACATGCATATATGTCCTTCTGTGGTCACTGGAAGCAGAGGAGGCATTCCAACAACTTTTTGGCAACTTCAGGGCCATGTAGCTACAACCATACCACCATTTTAACATATTTGATTAATTTGTCTGACCCCATTTGAACTCATCTACCTGCTGGCCTCCCAGGCATGCTGTGACAATGAGTTCTATCACATAAATGTGCACTTTGTACTTCTTTTGATCTCTCAAGCTTGATGGCTGATCACTTTGCTTAGACTTTGTTAAACAGTAAAACCAGTAAAAAAAGTCACTCTCCCCAGCAGGAAGATGATATTGGGTCATCCAATGGTTTTGTCTTCCGGGAAATTCACATACTGCTTAAAATTGTTACAGGCCTGTTTGGCCTGCATTGAACTGTGACTTTCAGGGGACACCACTCATGTCAGTGAGAAGAGAAATTTGGTTATTTTCCTGTGCTCATCGTTTACCCTCTGCTATCATGAGAGTGCTTGATGAGGAAGGCAGCTTGCCCCGTACAAGACAGATACTTTTTGTGGCAAGATTTGGTGTTTTGCCCTTGCAACTGATCCACAGCATCTGATTTCCTCCCAAACACATCCAAGTGCTTGAGCAAAATGTGCTCTGGCATACTTGTAAACGCCGATTCTCCGTGTGCAGCCAGCGCTTCAACAGAATCAAAGTCAGAGCATATGCAAAAGTGTTTGTACTCTGATCACACCAGGTGGTATTTTCTCAACCCATTCAGTGGCTCCTGGTGTAGTGGCCAGCCACTACTGAACAAATCATGCTGTATCTAGCATTTGTTTGTTTTAGAGAATGGTAATTATAACTAACCTCAAAGACAAGAGATTTTTGGAAGATGACTATTGTTTCAAAATCCACATTGTAAACAATTGGTATAAATTACTTTTGAATTTTTTTTAAATGGGCTTGGTGCTGATTCAACAGAGCTGAGGCCATTGTTTAACCCAGCACCAAAGGGGATTTTCCCCACATACTAAAAAAATGGTGGCAACTATGGTTGTGCCACAGGCTTTCATTGCTCTTCCAGATCACAACTGTAGTCAGAAAAAAAATACCTGCCCTTACCTGTACAGACATAGGGAAGATATGTGGTAGACTTCACAGTAACATAGTCTCTGAAGCTTTTCCTTGTTGTTCCACTGCTTATAGGACTGGTAACTATTTGTGAAAGAGCAACTTCCTAAACCACACCCACCTATAACCATAGAGCATCTGGACCAGGCAGGGAGCTCAGTCTTATGGGTCCCTCAGGCTGGAGGCTCCCCACTGACAACATCTGTCCAGAAGGAGAAGCAGATGGCCAACTTCTGCCCACCTGACCTGATGTTCTTTACACCAGTCACTTGGGCAGATTTAAAACAGGCTGATAAAATCCCCAGGGTAAATTATAGTTAATTATGTGACAATATTTGTCGGTCCTAAACATTGGACTTAATCACTGGTGCTCTCTATGCACTTTCACTAAAAAACCAGACTGACAGAAAATGTATTATCCTCAACGTACTACATTTGCTGTACAATTCCAGGATTAATTGACAACTTCTTGCCATTTCTGAAAGCAGTGTGGCAGATTTTTCCAGGCACTCCAACCCTGCCTACAGCAAATCTACGTGAGGTACAATAATATCTACTGCTCACAAGTAAAAGACAAAGCTCTCAACTCAGCAAGAATTATGTTTCTTAAAAAAATATTAAAAAAGTCTTATAAACTGGTGCACAGGATCTTCTGTACAAATCAGCATTTATAGACTAATATTTCTCACTTTGTTGCAAGCTCACAATCCAATCAATAATTACATTAAAATACACCAGCAAGAAAAAATGCAAAGTACGGTTAGCCAATTAGGCATTTCTTTAAACTGCATGCATGCAAATTAAATTTAACTAATAAGTTAAAATTTTCTAATCTTGATTTTTGAGCATGTATATTCTTCCCCCCATAAACTCATTCTTTAACTGCATAATTAGTTATAGGAAAATTCTTTCAAGTGACATTTAAGCCATTTTCCTGAGCCTAGTAGGCTTTTATGGTTATATTGTCTGCATTTGTGCTGGTAGTAACTTCTGAAGCTGCCAACTAACTTTTACAGTGGAGTAAAGATACTAAGTTCTCACAAGTTCCTACAGATACCTGGCAACCGCTTACAGGAAAAAAAACAAATTAATGGCTTCTCTGAAGGAAAGGCTACAGCTTAAGAGCAAGTCTCTCTAGTTAGCCACCAGAGAATCAGTCCAGGAGAGAGAAGTTGTAAATGTTTTAACTACAGGGTAAGCTTATACAACGCCTTTTAAGTGATGAGAGAACCATGATAATCAAGCCATGAGACCCAACAACACAGAAGAGCAGATTTCCTAAATTCACATGTCCGCAAACTGTCTTTAAAGTTCAGAGAGGACAGACCAGCAAGCTACCACAAAAGAAGGGAAGGTGTATTCAGAGTCACCGCCGACTCCCAGGTGTTCCTGCCCGTGCGGTGGCTAGGGACCTCATCGACTAACTTTCATTACTCTTCCCACTTCCAGTGCCAGCAGCTAAAACTACTTTCCACTAAATGCAGGGCAAAAGCCACGCAATGCAATGGTAGCAAACTGAGGTCACTCCTTTCCTGCAAAGTCACACTGTAGCTTGTCCCACCAGGTGGCAAACATCTGCCCATCTCTCTGGAGTTTAGATACAAACCCTCTAACATGTATAAATTGGAAGCACCCACCGCAAAGAGCTTGTATCTTACTGTGCTACTTTGTCCCAGCCGATGTTAAGGGACATAAATTCAATTTTTTTCAGTCACAGAGGGAGATGTTCATTTGTTAAAGGATATTGTAAGAGACCGACTAAAACTTGCCCTAATTAGCACAGCCTGCCTAAGTCAATATGCAAGTGTTACAAAACTTCCCATGCAAACTGAGGAAGTTAATCTTAGAAACAGGAATGATAAATACTGTGCTTTCAGAAAAATTGCTTTTCCTTTGAAGTTCTGATTAGGCAATGATAGTGTATTAACCATTTTAGGGAGAAACTTTCTCAAGAAATACAGTGATAACATATTTATCATTTTCTGTAGCTCCGATGATACTTGACATAATTTCTCCTTAGGGCCCCCCTTCCCACCACCCAGCTAAACTCTGATGCCTTAGTTCTACAGCGATGCCAAGTTTTCTTTCATTATGAAGGCTATGCAGAACTGCAGAACAACTCCTTACATCGTGGTCTAGTTAAAAAAGTACAGAGCAAAATAGTCTGAGGAGATGCAATGTTTGGCTTGGTTCATGTTAGATTAATGAGTTTTCTAGTTCATGTTTTTATACCTGAAAAGTGCATGAATGTATTTTCAGTCTTTGTCTTACTCTACTTTCCTTAAAAAAAAAAAAAAGGTGCAGCCCCTGCACACGATAAAGCCCTCAAGTAACTTTGCCAAAGAGGTTTCACCCTTATGTAAAGGATCTTGAGCAGATCGTTCATGCAAGAATCTGTCCCAGGAGGAAAGCCAAGTCAGGTCACTCTGGATCTGACAGCGGACCGTAGGTTCTTGAGTACCGGTTTCTAAGGCAAAAGTCAGTCAAATGCATAGGAAAAATATGATGATGTTTAATAGCATCCAGTGTCCCACCTGCAGTCACTAGTTCCATGGTAAGTTCCATGGGGGCTGGGGGAAGGGAAGTTATTTCCTAATGTGATAGCAAATCATCACTTACAGGTCTGTTCAGGAATACCAGTTGAGAAGGCCAGAATCAAGCAATAGCAGGCCACAGCTAATGTAAAGAAATAAAACCACCCCCAAACCAAACATTAGTCAATATTGGACAAGAAGAAACAGTCTTTTGGAAGGTAAAAAGATACTGGCAAAAATTGGCAATAAATTAGAAATTACCCATAATTTTCATAAGAGGCAGGAGCTTTCCGTCTATTTCAAAACACAGTAAGACCCCTTGAAGTCAGACACCATTTACTGCTAAGTTAAATGATGGGAAAGAAAATGCTACATATCAGTGCCCAGAATTTTAACACACTGCATTTGCTTTTATATCCATAAAGGACCATTTCTACACTGTTAAACGCTGAGAACATAAATTTTTACTGAACATGTTTTGCTTCTGCTGTAAAAATGTACGAAAGAAAAAAGTCCCTGGCATAGAAATTTGATCTCTTTGTGCCAATAATACTAGTCAATATTAGCATGTACGTTTTTAATGATTCACTATATTGTTTGATTATCCACTCCCAAAAAACCACCTTAATTAGCAGAAATATTGATTTTACAATGTTCAGTCCTACAAGCTTAAGAAATATGGGCCAATAAACCTAGTCCTGAATAATAAAAAAATTAAACTGATAAAGTAATAAAATTGTAACAAAGGGACAATGGCCTCCTGCATCTAAATTGAGTTGCAGTAGATAACGTTTTAAATAATTTTACTTTGAATCCTGCTGAGGCAACCATTTACAGAGTGCTGCCTTCCCAAGCAAGTGTTCCTTGAGAGGATGCGATTGTACTGTTGCCACAACTTACTGTCTGGATCAAAATATTCTCCCTTAAGTGTAACAGAGTCATAGCACAAAGTAAACAGTGCCTAAGGTCTACCTGACAAGCTTCTCCTATCAAGGAGAAAAGCAACCTGGTCCAAATTCAGCTTTTAAAAAGAATGACAAAAAGTTAGTGCTTTTTCATGCAGTATACCCAAAAAAAAAAAAAAAAAAAAAAAAAAAAAAAAAAAAAATCCTGTCAACAATCTTTTTCCAGGTTTCTATCTAATAAAAATAAACTTTCTCCTTCTCTTTTACATGAATAGGAAATTCTGAGCATCTTTTCAGTCTCAGAAATCATAGCATAGCTACAGTCGATGGTGATATGTTTAAAAGAGCAAAAAGAACTCCACACTTCGTAACACTAACAGAGAGACTTTAAAGTCTGATGGGACAAGCATAATACGTCAATGTTAACTTCTGGTTTAAAGCATCCACAGTATTGCCAGTGATTCCTGAGATAAAGCTGTAACTATTTAAACTATAGAACCTTCACTTCTTTTAAATTCTCCATTTGCACAAGTGTATTAGAAATAAAATGTTAGCCGTCTTCTATAATAAAAGATTAAGCACTCTCATTAAGTGCCCAGCATGATCATTTAGTGGAAGACTCTTGTCACTTCATATGTTTTAGTAAAAAAATAGACACTACTCCCCCACGCCCATTTCTTTAAAGGACCAACCTACATTGCTAGGTCAGCACTCGTAGAAAAAGAGAGAGCAAATGGTTTTTAAGTAAAAAGAAGACATTTTAATCCATTCTTCCTTGAAAGTAAATGTATCTTTCAAGAGAGATAAAAAGCATGTCTTAGCTGTAAGTAAGTCCTTATGTAAAGAACTAAAGTAAATAACTAAATCCTGGCTAATATTTGACAGTTGCTGCCTTATGGAAACACTGAGGTCTGCAAGGACAGTGACAGAATGATTAAACGGTAAAACAGTATGTCAGCTGTTGAAGAGATTAAAACCCAACAGCCTGTATAACAGCAACAACAACAAAGATCAACAGGACAACAGCAAGCAGTGGCATCAGCATTACCAGAAACGTGTGTGTAAAAGAGGCTTTCGTTCCTATTTCAGCATCTAAGCGAGTACCTTAATTCTCAAGCGTCCTGAGGTGTGGAAGGCAGCAAGACCTACTAAGGTTCAGCCCATTTAACAAATGACATTCATCTAAACATCAACTTGGGAACTCTTTTTTTTCCTTTTTTCTCCCCTTTTCTTTTTAAAGACATTTTTGGCACCGCTGGTGTTAGCAGCCGGTTCTGAGTGTTGGGTGCCAGAGGACACCCGCTCCTGGCTGCTGGGAGCACCTGCTGCTGGGAGGGAGCCCCTGAGGAGCAGCTCCATGCCTGCTGCTCCCCGAAGCTAAGGGTTATCAGATGGCTCTGCAGGTGTGCTGACATGTCCATAATGCTTGTTAGGAGTCATATACACAATGCAACACAGCCAGGACTCTTAAAATGGTACCTCAGGCAGAGCGTACACTGGCACATTTCCTTCCCACTTGCAAGAACCAAGACTGGATCTTGACTCCTTTGCTTCTCCAGAAAAATGTGTCACAACCACAGTCAAAACCAACTGGTGGGGCAGGCTACGGAAGGTATTAAACCCCTCCTATGACTGTATATGTACAAAAGACGGTCTAAGGAAGTTTTCTTACGGTTGCCCATGCCCCTTCAGTTCCACCTATGTCAGAACAGCTGTTCTAAGTCCCCATGCAAAAAGTAAACTGGGAGGACTGCCAACATCAGTCAAGAGCTGATACACACTGCGTCTCTCCCTGTTGTTAACAACAGGCGACTGTGAGAATGGTAGCCAGAAGGCAGCTGATTTTGTGAGCTTCTGGGTGATGGCTCTACGCTAGACTAGGTACACATCGACAGGCACCCTGTGGGCTTCCTACAGGTGGGTTGCAAGTGAGCAACGTGGTAGCAGCTCAAGCTTTCAACAAGCTGTTTCAAAGTTTTCCTTCAAATTGTTCTAGCTTTAGCTATGTTTTTGTTTTCCTTTCGTTGATTTTATTGAGAAGACTAATGATGAAAACCACATCTATCAGAACTTGCTTCTGTATTTGAATGGTATCTTCAAAGTTTATTTAGGGCCTGGCAATAGAGTCCTTAAAATTCCTAAATGCTTTATTTCAATGGATGCAGCATGCTACTTGTACTCATCTTTAGCTACTTATCAGAAAAACCTTGACTTACGTTCCTTAATTAGTAGAATTTACTGAGAAATTAATACACGGGACAGGTAGATGCATGGATTTAATTAATAAGGTAGCAAATAATGCAAACAGAAATAAGATATTATCTACTTAAAATAATTAGGTAAATAGATTGCTATAGAGAAAGCAGTTTTTAGGTCATAATCAGTGCAATTGTAACAACTGAAATGGACTGAGTACTGATTTTCTACCTGTTACTACAGCTTCCAATTATCTCTTTTCTAGTGTTTTGTACTAAACAGTGCATAGTGTTTTTAGCACTGCAAACTTTTTTCTTGAATCACTAATTTGGAAAAAATATGTTCAGTTCTGTGACAGCACAGTTCATCATAGGTAAGTCAAAACATTTTGCCAAATGGATCAGTTAAATTACACAAGTTTGCTGTGATGTAATGCAATAACACCATTTTTTTTTTAAACTCCTAGCTGCTCAAGCTTTCTGGCAGAGAACTCTAGTATTTGCATGTAAACAAGAAATGATTTTTCAGCCTCAGGTCTGCATGACATTGAGAAGAATGTTGTCAGCACTCATAAGCTACTTTTAGTTCCTGCTGATCAGATTCATGCTGCTGTCTCTGAGTCAGGATACACAGGGTAAACTGATAACGTCTGAGAAGAGTCAATCAGAGGACCCAAGCAGCACACAAATGAAAGTGAAATGTTACTGTTTTGTTTAAAACATTGAAACATTCGTCCTTACAGATTTTCGTATTGACACAAGTTCCCGATCCAAAGAGAGCAAGAGAACAAGGCGGAGGCTGATAATTTCTACTATGGATGATGGTTTACAACTGAACAATCGAAGACAGCGATCTGATCAGGTCACCATTCCATCATCACTGTCCTTTTACTGAATGTCGGTTGTAAGAAGAGGGGTATACTTAGAAGACCTTTTAAGAATGCCAGCAAGAAGGTTCCTAAACAGTATTTTCTTGCAGCTGCAGAGCAACTTAGAAACGTTCTCTTGTAGTACAACCATGACCGCAATAACATGAATACAAGGCCTTGCAAAAGCAAGCACCAAGTAGAAATGACTGGTTGTGTCGGCAGGAAGGAAACAGCTTAGATGTGGACCTTCCAGGCACACAGTCCTGTCAAATCTCCTCTTCTAATCATTAAAGAAGTTAAAACATGCAAAACAAAGCTAACACCTCCATATTTGCCTCAAAACTTCAAGCATGGCTGCTGAGTTACACACCTACACTGGCAGCTAAGATTTCCCAAACTTTGAAAACTTCCAGTTCCTGTAGATGAGAGGTTGTGGATGAATAATGCCAGAGGCTGTGCATGTATGAGGAGACCATGTACCTCACCGATTTCTCCAAACTGCAGCTATTAAAGGATGATATATGGTGGACAGGAAATGGGGAAATGACTGCATTTGTTATTAGAAATCTCTGGCCTCTCAAAGCATGCATTGTTCTATATGGCATTTTCCCAGGCGAGCAGGTAAGTATCTAATGACTAGATTTTCTTGCAAGGTCAAGTTCTTAGCCATGAGACTGATGGTTCAAAAACACAACTTAGAGCCAAGTGGAACTACTGCCATTATTTGTCATAAAAAACCAAAATCTGTTTCTCTCAGCTGTAATGTACTGACACAACCTTCCAGCAGCATCTCAGGTTGGGAGAGACAAAAAAAAGTGAATACACTTTTACAGTGTTACTTTCTCCACAATCGTTGGTGTTTGAGTGTGTACCGTAACACACTGATCCATGTCAGGAATGTAACCAACAGGCAGTAGAAGAAACCTCAGCGGCCTCAGCTAGTTCTCGCAGTGCCAACTCACTGTATAGCTCAAGCGGCTCAAGTGGGTCCCCTGGTGTTAATCTTCGGGTAAATATGCTGGAGGACAAGGACATGTGAAGTGCTCTACGCTTCTGGTCTACAGATTCACTTTATGCTTTGCTGTTATCCAGCATCAATCCAAACTACAATAATGTGGACAAATAGTTATTCATTCATAAAATTCAAAACTGACAACACACAAACATTTATTAAAGACACAAGTGTGGAAATAAAAGAAAACCCCATGATCAACCTATCTACACCGAGGTAGGTTACATCAAAGATATCTCTCTCTTCCTCCTTGATCTCACCTTTTTCTTTCCTTACAAGATGACAGACAGGTTTCCAGCCTTCCTGACAAAATACCTTAGTTTTTACAACTGGTTCATGACTGGGAACACAACCACTCACCCCACCTCTGTGCAATGAATGATATCCAATCTCTCTCTCTTCAGCAAAGTATAACTTAATATATAACTTCTAAGTTTTATATTGTGTGTCAAATGCATGACAAATGTTGGTGCTCTGAAATCTAGCAGTACTTTATTATGTAAAACTAAAAAAATTCACCCTGCAAAATATGAGTGTTTCATGCCAAATATATTAAGAATAATGCATATTGATGAGTACACTAATCTTAACCTTTGTAAAGGAAATGCAGGGGTTCTGACTCCATTAGGTCCCCCCCACCTTACTGACGTTCCTCGATAGCCACGAGATCATTGCTGCAGAAAGTACAAATATCTGTATAGGTTCTTCTCTGCCCACACAAACTGAGATACAAAACAGAATCATCAATCTACTTCTTATATATGTTGAGTAACTTAAACCAGGTTACCACCAGGTTAATAGGTGACTTTTAACACACAGCTCAGATTCTCTAGGTTATTTCCCTGCTGTATTTTCTGAGTAAGCATAAAGTGGCCTTGAAATAAAAAAACCCCAACCAACCCACAACAAAGCAATAAAACACAGAACCATGCAGCATACCTGATAAAAGAATTCTAATTCAGCATGGAAGGAGAAGCAAGGAACAACCAAACAACTTTATTTTATTTTAGAAAAATCAAATTCACAAGTTAGAGCAGAACTTGGGCAGGTCTAAATCGACATTTTCTGCAGCAGAAATATTGCCTAAGCTCTTTTAGAACTTGCTTGCATGCCAGAGCAAATATTTTCATTTCATTGAACTTGCTAGGCAACTCCCCAACATAAAGTGTATGGTAAAAACACTCTCCAGCAACATCAAGCTTAGAATATTTATTAAAAACATTTGCGATCCATGAAAACAAACTCTAATTTTATGCATATTCAAACCTTGAAGTACACTTCGTGTATTAAATATCACAACAGAACCTCATCTAAAACGGGTTTTCATATAGGAGAAGAAGAGGTGGTGGTGAGTGGGTGCTCTTCTATACATTATTGCTGAGGTTTGACCTTATGAGCCACCACTGACTAAAATCAGCATCCCTCATTTCTAGCTTGTTTGGACGCACACTGTGCTATGTTCCACTGCTCTACAGTAGAATTAGCAACAGGATTTAGAAGCATTATAAGATATTTTCTTATGAGAAAAGAAAGGGCACATTGGGACATAAGTTGTGATTCTGTCTGTACTTTTCTCTCTGATACACCTAACATCGTGCAGGCCTAAATGACTACACCTTTCCATCTGCACGACCAAAAATTAGGATGTATGTTTACCTACCCCTGTAGCCTCTAAATAATGGAAATGTTAGTAAGGAAGAGGATCAGTTGTTGTGGTCTTATACGGGACAGCTTATATAATAATACCATTACATTCCAGGTCCCACTACTTTGGAATAACTAGTCAATTTAGAGAAAAACCTCATTCTTGCATAACAGTTATGATTCTTTAAGATCCATCAAGATCCCATTCCTGTTCTTCTCTGACTCTGTGGCTGACTCTGTTCTGTTAAGTAGAGGGAACAAAGAATTATTATCATCCAGTTTCACAACATGGTTGAATGTGATGTTCAATGGCATTTATTTAAGCAAGAAATACCTTTCTGAAATGAACTGAATTCATAATGACTGCTGTTGCTTTAGTTTCCTGACAGTGAATTTCACTCGTTCTTGAGAGATACGAAGATGAAATAGGAGGATTTCTACCATATACAAACCCAGAAGCAACATTTATCAGCATTAACAATGGAAGACAGCATAAAACAAGCCTGCCTATTGGAGGCTGATTTCTAGGAGTTTTGGTGCTGAGCCTTTGTATTATACACAAAATTAATAGCAAAATGGCTATTACTGTCTTCATGGCTAAAGTCTGGTTCTTACAAAGACAGAAAGCTTGTTTACGTGGATTGTTATTTGCTGGGCTCTGATCTACGTTCTCAGTGGAAACCCATCTCAGCAAAAATGCTGTGAATTTCATTCTTGTTCTTGAAAGGATCACACAAGAAATGCACAGACAGACCAGTTTTTGAACACTTGCCATTTCTGACCAAGAATTGTAGGGAAGAAAGAAAACACCATTATAGTCACCATTGTCTTAAAACTTCAAAAGAAGAAATGTTGAAGACAGAAAGATGAAGTAGTTCACATTTTTAAAAAATGATCCACTGGAGTTTGGGGTCATCCTGTAGTTTGACAAGCTTTTCTGTAAAACCCCAAACCCCCTAACCAAGCAACCAATCCCCACCGATACCTATTCCCTGCTTTGTTTTTCACCTCCTATTATAATGGCATCCAACTATCAGATTGTAAATCCTGTACAACCACTAAAATAGCAATGGTCTTCATAGTGCTTTTTACCGCCCTTTGGACTGAAACTGTCCTGAAGGAAAAGGAAAAGGAAGAGAAAGAAGAAGAGGGAATACACTATTGTACTTTCCTACTGGCCAATTTCTGTAAGCTTCTGTAAATAAAGCACAGAAATAGCTTGTCCATTATTTGGTTTCACAGCAGAAATTAGAAACTGAATAACAGCTGGGAATTGATGAGATGAGCATTGGAAAATGAGGACTAGGTGATACAGGTTGGATGAGATGTAGAATACGCAGAACAGACCTTCACATTAGACTATATTCACAGCCATAAGCTAGCAGAAGATCTTCAGAAAGATGGAACTAGAACAATGGGAGCAGAAAAGTGTACTGACATAATACCTGGACTTAAAAAAAACTTGTGATAGAGGATTATGAAGTGACACGCAGAAGGTCCCAAAGACAAGGAAGAAAAAAATACTGTGGGAACTGTGATATTGTTTCTGGGCAACCTGATAGTATGAATTGCTTCATCTTTAAGAACCAGTTTTCTGGGGTGAAGAGGGAAGGAAATAAGTTGGTTAATTTTCGTTTACCATTTCTATACCGCTTGAAATATTCTGCAAGTATTCACTGGAAATTCCACCCTTAATTATGTGAATATCAACTTGTGAACTGTGAAACGTTAGAAGAGTATGTATAGAAAAAATGAAAACCATGTAAATTTTATTGGAAGAAATACAGAGAAACACAGATTACCTGAAAGTAGGATGTTATCAACTATCACTGACTGCTCATATTTTTGTTCACACATCTCTCCAGCTATGATGAAGACCCTCAGTTTGCTAGAATCCAAGCAGCTTCAGAAAGCTGGGTATTTGGTACAGGCACGGTAGCCAACACACTCAGTCCTACAAGACTCTGCAGCTGAAGAGCTGGTAGACATGCACACTGCGTACCCAGCTGAACAGAGAAAGACAGAGACAAAGCTGGGAGTTCAGCTGCATCCCTGAACAAGTTTCACAAGTCTTGGGGTTTTTTTGGCCCACTCAGCATCCCTAGTTTTGACAAAATGTGCTGCTAGTTGCGTGACATGAGTCATGCCTGAACCACTTGCAAGTAAGTGCTAGGGAGTTCAAAAAGACGGGCTCTCCACCCTTGCTCCTCCAAAAGTTTATTGCTTAGTCTAGAGTGTTTACAGTGGGAATTGGCTGCACAACGTGTTTCTCTCTTGCTTTGACTACCCAAAAAATGAGGACACTACTAGTGAAATGAAATTATAAACTATTTATTTACAAGTGGACCAATGTATAAAACTTTCACTTGTGAATACTGAAAAGCAGATACTGAGGAGAGGGTAGCGGAGAGGAAGGTACTTGGCAAATTGACAAATAAATCTATATAAAAACTACAAGTACCATTTTTAGCTCTTCATCCCTTATCCAGAACCCAATTAAAGTAAAAAGAGTTGCTGGACAATGAGGCACAGAATCTGCTAGAATTTGACACTCCCGAAACAGCAACGTTGCAGTTACTGATTGCCAGTGCATACCTGTATAAGCATCAGCTTCAATATTGCACAAAAGGCAGCAACTTAAACAAAACACTGAGGCATCTACCATGGATCTGCTCTTCAAAAAGACTGAAAGCTTTGCAAATGCAACACAGTTGTTTTAACTATGGGGGGAAAAGCTAAGGCTTGTTTGAAGCTTGTACTAGTAAGCAAATAGGCATCTAATCCCCTAGCGTGATTTGAACAAATACATATCTTTTTTGCAAGGGCAACATAACTGTAGTAAAAAATAACTTCATACTAGAGGATGAACATACACATTTCTGAAAAATGAGTAACTGTAAAACAGTCTCGTTTTTATATATATATATATACACACACACATATATATATTTCCTCAACAGTGATACTGACACTTGCCAAAGTGTGTGGGTAAGGCATCCAGGCCAAACTGGTGACGATGCTTTCTGAAACATCGAAAAATATTAGAAATTTGCCACTTGCTGAGATAAAAGACAGTTAGTGAAAGAGACAACGGAGCTTTTCAGGTACAATCATTTTGAAATTCAGATGCTCACCTCTCAACACACTGCTTATTTAAAATTTCTAAGAATCAACATGCAACCGTTCTTTGGAGCAATGTAAAAATTCAAAAATTGTGTTTCAGCTTCAGTCTGCCTTTACTGCCACAAACACTGCTCTCTAACTCCTGAAACTACTCAAGAAAACTGCCGACTCACATTTGCATCCATTAGACTGAAATTCACACCAAGTGGGAGTAACCCTTGGACTGAAACTCAGCACGTATTTTACACAAGGCCTACACAGAGGCACTAACACACAAATCTTTCCAGGAGCTTTTCTTTCTCCTTCTCCTAGCATGCTCTTTATAAAACAAAAAACACACAATGAATTCATCCAAACTGAGGAAAACCACAGCATTTCTGTCCTAGGAGGTACAAGGCGCAGCACTAGCTCAGTTTATTTGTAGTTACCAAGGACTCATCACACAGCCGCTGGCGCTGAAACCTGCCAGATATAATATATAAATGGAGCTGCAGCTGCACGGCCAAGATTCCAGCACACTCATCATGGGCAAAAATAACAGCAGTACAGCTTAGCAGGAAAAGCACGCGGGGACGCAACATTTTATAGGACAAATAAGAACAGTTAACAGTGGTGAGTTAGCCCTACAAAATCCCAAATTCATGGATGTGTGTATTTGTTATTATAAAGGATGGACTTCTCAGGAAGAGTTTTGTTCTAGAGACTTAGTGGGAGAAAAGGTGGAAGTTAAATCCTGTTCTTGCTGAATTCATTAGCAAAAATTCCCATGGGCTTTAGGTAGGAGCAAACTTTGTTTATGGGATAACTTTTTTATTTGGTTATACAATTTTCTGATTAAATTTGAGAGATAAAAAAATAAAAAGAGATAATTCAAACTGTTCTAACTTAGATTTTCTAGAAATATAGAAGCTACTTCAGCTCAAGACAAACTGCCTCAGAATGCTCAAAAGTATCCATGTATCCAGAAAGTGAATTTAATTAGAGAGACTGAATTCACATGGAAATTTTCAGATTTATAAGCTTACCTATTCACATCTGTTTACCTCTCTGCACTGAAGAACGAGGAAATACACCTATAAACCAAACAGCAACTACCAAACTGTACCAATAAAAAGGGGTTTTAAGAGCAAGACAGAGGCTTGTAAATGGGAGATGAATCAATAAGACTGTGGTTCTTCATGGAGACTAAAGATCAATAAAAGACCCTGTATTATTCCAGTGATGCTTGTAAAGGATTTTATTAGCAATCCAGAGAAGATGCGATCACAGGGCCGATCAGCATGATGCAACTTTGTCACACACTGCGATACAGCCATGCTTTTTAACTCTGCAGCCAAAATAGTTGAGAGACTTTTGCCTTGTTTTTTGCAGTAATGTAAGAAGCATTCGGCACCCATGACGAAACATTGGCTAATCACAGGTACTGTGCTCTAAAACCAGTCTTGATCAAAGTGCTGAACAGTCCTAAGTTCTGCAGAAAGTTTCAAGGGTTCATTTACTATGGATTGCTGCATTTAAGCTGCTTCTGTGTTATAAAACGTGTCATAAGTAGGTCACATTCTGATCTTCTGATTTACCATACAAAAACTATCAGCATGAAATCAACATGCTACTTTTATGATAGGATTGATAAGAGTGAATTTTGGCAATGGTAGACAGAAAACGACAGCCATGCTACTGATGTGCTGAGCTGGCAGAAGTAAAACAGAAGCCACTGAGAGAATCTGCATCTTCTTTACTGTCGATAAATCCATTTCATGGCTGCAGAGAAGCACGTCTGCACTTGGCAAGGGCTACACTTAAAAACAAAAATAGAAGTATCATTGTTTTAGTGGACATTACAGAAACGTAACTCCCCAAGTGAATCTGACGCATTAATAACACCTCTTTAACTGCTAATGATTTCTGCAGACATGAA
This sequence comes from Balearica regulorum gibbericeps, assembly GCF_011004875.1. Lineage (NCBI taxonomy): Eukaryota > Metazoa > Chordata > Aves > Gruiformes > Gruidae > Balearica > Balearica regulorum. Next base: position 94,767,625 of record NC_046185.1, read on the forward strand.
ATGGAATATTTTACTACTATTTTCAGCCATCTGCGTTGCTTTTTCTTTCAGCTCAGGTTTGCCAAAACTGCAATGAAAGTCCCTGTGCTTTACAGCATCACATGCTTCTTAGTATCAATACACCAATTAAACGTATCCCTGGGACGAACTGCTGAACTCTCGCTCTGTCAGAAGCACAATTCAGTTGTGCCTTGGAGATCTCCTCCAGAACAAAGCCGAGTGCTCCAGCAGTTACTGAGCATGCAGCTGTCGGGACTAGACAAGAGCTAGTCCACAGTAAAAACCAAAACCCAAAGCATATACAATGCAGACATCAGGTTCTTGACACAAAATATTTTGCTTTGCTGATATGTTACTACAGATCTACTCTGTGCATTACCGTGGACATTGCCTCAATTCTTTCAGCTCCCCAGATGGACTATCTTTTGGGGATGGTGATGTTTGAGTCCCCACCTATTTGGTGGCCATGCTGCTTGTACCAAATTCAGCAGGTCCTTCCGCCACCACCTGTTATTCCTTAATTATTATGATACTTTCATGGTCACGAGGCGAGCAAGATAACTTTCTAACAAACACTAAAAAATAAACTGGTGAGAGAATGACGCCTCTCCTCTTTCACAATGATAAAACAAGTTATTTTTCACCTGGACCAGTTTTGTTGATCTAGATCGCTGTTTTGGCTTCACAAATTGAGACACTATCACAAAAAAGGTGAGGAGCTGCTTATTTTGACACTGAAAACACGCTAACCAAACTATGGCCTGAAGCACAGACATAAAAGTGCCACAAACCCTTCCAAAACAGACAGGAAAGTTACATTTATAATATTTATGACAGTTAATCTATTCGCAATAGAGACTATTCTAATTACTAGCACAAAAAGGAGGGGCACAATATACAACCTGCAAGTTCGGAGTGAAAAGCAACAGTTCAACCAGCAACGCTTTCAGAAAGATTCACAAAACTTTGTAGAGGTTTCTCTTTGTAACAGGTCCTTGTGGTTGAAAATTATTCTCTATTAATATGTAACCTGCTGTCAACTCTTGTTCTTCTTAGCGATATACTACTATTTTCCCTCCCTTCCCTGCATTCCTCATCAGATGAACAAAATGAATAGCATGTAAACTAAATAAGGGAAAAATTAGAAAGCAAACATCATCATGCAGATAAGCAGTATTATCTGAAGTAGCGCACCCAAATTATTTGCATACGTACTTACAGAAAGGCTGCCGCAGACTGACAATTCAAAAGAAAGCTAACTCACAGGTAGCAGCAAAGGGATTGACAAACTATTCACTGCAGTAAAAAAGGATTACTTAGAAGGAAAAGACTTAAAGATACACATAGAAAAATAAAGTGATGTGTTCTTCCCCTTTATGATGTTCCTTTAAAGAATGGCAGCTAAAAGCAGAACTAATACATACAGCTGAAGGGCAATTCTGTACAATGCAACTGTCACACACAACTGGTGTATTTCATTGCGTTGGTAGAGATGTGTTTGTGAGCTGCAATGGTGCTGAGCAAGCCTGCAGTTTTCCTCACAATTCCCTAGATAAGATGTGTACCTTTTTTTTTTCCCCTGCCTTAGGGCAATCAGTTTCACCACGCAAGCTTTGTCATGGAGGACTTCTCCCAAAGCTGATTTACAAGCTGTTTTTCACACACTCGTTCCCAAGGAGCATTTTTAGCACAACACATGGCCTGACAACTGCAAGTACACATCAGAGCGGCATAAGAAGTTCTAACCTTTCAGCTGAGGTACAACAACTGACTGCACCTGTGCTCCTAGTCCACAACGATGCAAAATGAAGTTCACTTAGGTACCAGCAGTTTTTATTCACGCTGCAGCAGGCTAAGGAATGTACCCACACATCAGCTGAGGTAGCAGCAACTTTCAGCAGAAGAATCTGCTTCACCAAACCTAGCTCTGCTGCTCCCCTTGATCTACACTCTCAAAACTCTTCCCCAGCCCCATCTCTCATTCAGTACAGCAACAGAGTTTAAATATTTGTCGAGTGCCTTCTAATTAAGCTAAAACTACCAAACATGAAGAAAGGAACTACTTATAGCAAATGAAATGAGGATGCTGGGGAAAGAGGAAGACTGAGGAGGAAGACAAGTGCAAAAAAGGAGGAAGACAACTGGGTTCAAAAATTTTCCATTATGGCAGGAAAATATACATCTCTATTAAGTGACATGGCCAAAACTTGCAAGTTCATCAAATATCACTCAAGTAAATCACAGTAAAGATCTGTGCCTTCTAGAAGTTTTTACTCAATGTGGAAGTGTTAGACTAAAGCAATAATTTTAGGTTCAGCAGACTGTGATCTATGGTAACATTCAGCTATTGGCTTGGCTTGTAGGGGTAGATTAAAAAGAAATTTCACACAGTATTCCAATACCTATGCTAATATCATTGACAAAAAAGACATTTTTGGCAGCTCCTGGCACTAAATAAATTGAAGCTGCTGCTATGTATCTAATATGCAATGTTATCTCCTCTCAAGCTATGGCCCAGCTGAGAATGGTCAGCATGAGAGGAAAATCTCAGTGCCGTAAGAAAGGTTTCTAATGATTTAATATGTGGCATCATTTATTTCAAGTTAGTCCTGGCAGAATTATTACTCAGAAGCACTGGGGACCACTTGCCTGTTGTCCTCTTTAAACCTTGAGAAGTGATGGCCCTAAAGCTGTCCCCACTCATGTGGTTTGGTTCATGTTTCTCTCTAGCATTGCAGTCTACTGTGGGGTCCCCCTCTGCCATGAGCCGCTTGTAAGTGGTTGATCCTCCAGTCCAGGGGCTGCCTAGGCGCCTTCACTGGGAAATCAACCTTCGGTTTCTCTGAGGTGGAACTGCTTATACCAGCACTACTGCTGAAAGATGCTCTTTGTATACCTTTGATTAAGCTCCAGTTGCATCTTTCAGAAGATGAGGGATGTTATTCCACAGCTTTTAAAAATCAGTGGCTGTCATTTGATGTGTGTTTTTACCCTGTTACTGTCACTCAAAAAAAGCAGTCATGCCCCTTCCTGCATTTTCTCCTCCCCACTCTGCTCCTGCCAACACCAACATCTGTACAGCTGTTTGGTGGTGTCTGGGAGAGTGGCCAGGCTAACCACCATCACCCTCTGGTACCTGCCTGGAAAAAACTGCTTCCTAGCTAGCCTGATTCCCCCTTCCCATGTACTGCACCAACTACTTACACCCACGCAAGGGACCAGGCAGGACTGTCGCTGACAGAGGCAGTGCCAACTTAGAGCTTTTCTTCAGCTACAGACTGATGGTTGCAGTCTATCCACACAAAATTCTTCTTTGGTTTGAAAGACATAATCCTGCATTTTCTTCCCTGAGCTGCTCAGTGACTTGGCTTAATCCCACATCACAGGCGCGTCTCAGTGAGGCGGCTAATTGATCTCTCTGAAGTGTTCAAGTTTGTGCTCGAGAGCCAACAAAATTCTTCGGAACGCCTCAATATCAAACGTACTGCACAAGATCTCATTTTTAATTGTGTTCAAACTGCAAGAAGAAGAAAAATGTGCCAAAAGTAACAGTTTTAAGTTATCATTAAAGCAATTAAAGCAACAGCCACACCACAAAACAAGTTACTTCTAAAACAAAGATGCTTTTTAAGGGAAAAAAAAAAAGTGAAACAGTTCTATACAAAGTATAGCCAGCATGTTTTGCAAACATCAACAAAGAAAGCAAAATTTGTGCCCTTGGTGACAGCTGTCTGTTTGACAGTAGCAGGAGCCTTTTCATTTTCTAGTATACCGAGTACTACTTTACATCAAATATATTTATTAGAACAGCAACAGCTACCTTCTATATCTGCCTTACCTGAGGAAAAGTATGTGGAAAGCACTATTGTACAACAACATTAGGTCCTTGCTGTGCATTTTTGTAGGGGTTTCTTCAGATCGCTACAGGCTATTAACCTTTCACTTCAGGTAAGTAATGAACAATGACTTTTCCAACAAAGGAAATCAGCTGCGTTACCAATGGCAACTCCATTTTTAAATACATGCACCAACCCCCTGTGCATGCACTTGTTATTTATTTTTTTTAAAATCAATTCTGGTATGAAATAAGAAAGGTTCTTTTTGGCTTCACCTCGAGCTGTTAATGAACAAACCCTCAGTGAAGCCTACTCCCAGGGAAGTCTTCCTTAATAACACTGATTAAAAATAAAATGAAGTTTCTACTTAGGAAGCAAGATGTATTGCTTCCTGCTTTCCTTCACCAGGGTATTTTGTAATTGGACCAGTGCTAATTGGACACTTCGGCCAAACAATTTAACAATTCAATTTAAAAAGGAAAAAAAAAAAAAAAGACTCCAATTTCCCTTGGTTTCTAACAGAGTTAGTGTCACTGACCAACACCAATATGCTGAACTGTGAAATCAACACAAGACCTTAATTATACCAGGGGAAAGCACAGGAAAACCCTGGTGGGGTCTGTCTTTTTCATTTTACTTATCTATCAGATTAACGTACATCTTCAGGCAGAAATACGAAAGTGTTTCTTAAAGAACCTGCTCTGATTTAACAGAGCCTACCGTCTTGTACAACAATAGGATGGGCAGAATAGGTGCAACTACCACAGGTTGAAAAATGTCTTCTCTGTAACATTGGTGTGATTCTGTATCCATATCAAATCATCAACTATAAAACAGGTTAAAATTTTTTGTCTGACATCAGGGCACATAATTTACAAAGGAGGTGGTAAAAGCTGACAGATTCAGGACAGCAAGCTAGAAGAAATAGAGACATAATTTAAAAGTAGGTTATTTCTTAAGCAGACACTAATTGGGAAAGACTTACATCTCTCTGGTTTTCATTTATATATAATGGTGGTCAAACCCACATAAAAAATACCAGGGAGCTGAAAATCTTAAGTAGTTGGAGGAACGCAGTAACAACTAATACTTATTTTTCCTTTCCCACCCTGCTTCATTCTATCCGTTTATTCATCCTTAACCCTTGTGCCCTTAAGTCTTCTCTCCCTTTCATCATTTCTCCTATTAACAGGGCTTCCTCCTCTCCAAAAGCAGCAGCTGTGAACTACTTCCTTTTAACGTCTCATTTCCAAAACGAACTTCCTCCGTGAAGGGGGCACGCACAAGCCCATCTCAGCAGAACATGTAAGAGCCTTGGAGAGGTGCTGGAGAACAAGGGAGAGCTAGGGGAGACTCTGCCTTGCATCTTCTAATGCTGCCTTTCCCTTTCTACTTTTTGTATGACAAAACCACTAAAAAGGATGCACTGAAAAACTGCATCCTACTACTTCCTTCCTTTAATTCCATATACTGGCATTCATAATTAGATTTTGTTTATGAATTTTAAGACAGATTTTATTTCATGGTAATAGGATGACAGCCTTTAATTTTCTACAAAAAACTTGTAATATTTTTGCGGCAGCAATATATAATTGCATAATGCCTCAATATATTTTATTAAACTTCATTCATACTTCCTTAATATTCTGCATGCAGAAACTAGAATCCAGCAAACTGCTGATGGGCTGCATTTCTAAATTCTGTATTGCCTCAAATACTAGCTCAGTAAAGACTTAAACACATTGTAATTAGAAGCCCCAAGAGATCAGAGAGACTGCTATTCTAATCTGTTATGGAAAGACAGATTGAGGAGAGATTTCTGATTCTAGCAGTATAAAATTCGCAAGCCCAGAAAGCCCCTCTTTTCTTTTTTTCCCATAGAATAACATACATAATGCCAACATGTTAAAACAATGTTAAAAATGCATAACCAAAGACACAAAAGATGACCTGACATTTAACTGCTGAATTAAACAGGGCTTACAACACATTTTGTATTTTTAGATCTTCTGTCATACAAATATAATTTAGTTTCAATCAATCATTTCTGTATAAATGTGAAAGAATCAGTTCCCACAGTGAACCTCTGGATTCCACATTAATCATTGCTCTGAAAGACCATTTAATTACAGCAAGAATTAAATACATCAGAATATTTCCCCAAACCTGTTCTGCATTCTCCCCAGAATTTTCTGACCATGTTCTGTCTTTGTATGAGAGCCCTTGTTCCCTACTAACATTCAGGGAAGCTCTGCCTGCAAAATAAGATACGAGTATACGGATTTCTGCTCTTCAGACTGCCTGGTAACTGTATACACTGCCATTTCCCCATCCCAACTCCTTCAAAGTGGTTTGCAGGAGAAAATTATAGAAACATGATAATGTCCAAATATTTGCATAAGGAAGATTTTGAAGATTCCTCCAATTTCCTTCTTCTGTATGTTCTATTCATCACCTTACAACCCAGTATGAAGACGCTGACTGGGGTACCCTCAGCTATAACAGCAGCTTGAACACATCATAGTTTTCCCCAAGAGTTTAAACAGTAAGTGATCCCACAGACCTGTGGACACTGATGTAAACTTTCAACAACAAAAGACACCCAGCCACAAATGGATGGGTTTTAGCAATATACTTTCAGGGGATTAAAGAAAAATAAATTCATTGCAACAGGTATATTAGCTATTCCTGTTGTTTACCTATGTATTTGGAAAAGAAAGTATCCTACCTAGCCTTTTTTTGTTGCTTCATTTAAAAAAAGCCAAAGTCACCTACAAAAATATAGAAAGTGAATACAAATCAGACAGCAACTATAAACTTACACTCTATTAAGCCATTTTGTAGTAACTGAATTACTTCACCATCATAAGCAAAGTCTAGCACCAAACTTACAGATGGTACCTTTTTTTTTAATTATAATTTTCAATCTAATATTTTTGCTAGCTTCATGGTAACATCAACTAATACAATGTAATCTCATACTAAAGACAATGAAGAGTAAGTCAAGTTCTTATAAATCAATTGTTCTTTGTGTGAACTTTGTTTTAGTGGTAAACGTACAATCTCAAAAAAAGAAGAAACACCTCTTTATAGACTGGCATGCCTTTAACAAAAGGGATTGCTCTGCTTGGGAATTAGAAAAAACCCAAACAACCAACAACAGATAACTACTGAATACTGCCCCTATTAATATGAGCACAATCCCAAGACACAAAACTTTATTGGTTTCTCACTTTACATAACAGTGATGTTAAAATAATTTGTTGTCACGCAGAAAACAAAACAACTGCATCAGGTTGGGTTTTACATTATCCACATTGTCCAGTAACAATTAGATTGAGTCCTTCTCTTACGCTACTTCTCTGCCTAAGTCCTTGGTCCTCAGGGACGCTGTTCCAGACTGAAACCATGAAGCTGTTACACAGCACTGATTGACAGAGTGCGGTTAAACAAGCAGTTTCATTTGTTCAGGGCGTTTTGGTTGGATGGCTCAGCTGTAAAGATCCTCTTGATGTAACATTATGGTTCTTAAAACCCACAATTCACTGCCACAGCAGCACTGCTATGCCAATGTGATGACCATTACTGTGAAGAATTCTCCATTAATTTACAATCGGAAACAATCACATGTTTCACTGTAGGCATCTTATAATGCCACACCACTCTCTGAACAAACTCAAAGCAAGTTTGAAGCATATTTTGTTTCAGCCTGCAGAAACCTTTTAGCATCAGTTGCCAAGAGCCACATTATAGCTCCGTTACCAGGCGTTTTCTCAGATCTCATTAAGGGTTAATACAACTCTATTGCAGAAGGCAAAGCTGACTTAAAGCAGCATGTATGTATTAATTGGGCTATGATGCATTCAAATTTTGTTCATAATAATAAAGAGAATGGGGTAGACTGGGAGGCTTTATTGAAAACTGCTGTTTACTTCCAGGCACATGCTATAAAGCAGGAGGCCACTCTTATTACATGCAGAGGATGCAGGAGATTCTCTAAGCAAAATTGAGATTTAAACACAGTAGATGTAGGTCTAGCAATCTATGAAGTGAAACACAAATGTTCTTGCAGTACTACAAAACCAAATGCACACACAAGCACAATAACCAAGTGCAAAAGATACAAATATTTTTGTGGAGAAAGTGACCCTACTTCTATAAGGGTCACTGGGGATATACATGATGGTGGCAGCAAATAATGCAACATCAATACCTATGATGTAGTAACTATAGATGGCTTGCATACCTATTAAAAACTTGGGTGATCATCAGCTGATAGCTCAGTGTGGCCAATGGTTTCAATGGATGCCAGATAACAGCAATGAACAAGAGGTTGGTGAGAGAACACACAGCTTTCCCCATCCTTCAAAGCATCTGCCACCCAAAAGGTGATGCTACAGCCTGGGCATCATTAGGAATATCTGCCTGCATGGACACTACCTATGTGACAGTCATTCCACAGGACATAATAAACACAACAAATTTCTCTTATACATGCATCATCATAAGGTCAGTGAGCATTTTTCAGGATTCACTGAAAGAACTATACATTACCTGCACTATCTTCCTTATTCTACATATTCATATTCTATTCAAAGCTTTCTGCAGAACTAGCTTTTTTGTACATTGGAACAGTTATGCTTTCTACATATAAGAGGAACAATATTTTGCTTCTTTGTAGAAGTGCAAAGACCCTTCTCCCAGAGAAAAGGCAAGTACCTGCAAAAGATGTGCACAGGTTGATGATCTGTTGCGTCAGGTGGTCGAGTCAAAGAAACAGTTGAAAGGCTGTGCAATATTAGAGAAGCCAAGATGGAGATAGAGAAGTGGTTTCAGAACCTTGCTCCTGTGGTAGACACCACAGAGAATGAGGCACCTTGGACCGTGGTGACCCACAAAAGCAGGACTGTGCTTCAGTCCCCATCCTCCAGCATTACAACCAAAACCAGATATGAAGCTTTAATATCCATAGACACACACAAGCAAGGTCTGCAAGGAGAAACTCTACCAGCAGCACACAGTGGATACCGCAAAAGGAAGCAACGAGTGCCCATAGTGGGTGACTCTCTGTCACTCTCTGCTCCTCTCTGAGGGGCACTGAGGCACCCATCTGCTAGCTAGCCAGGGAGTCAGGAGAGGTGTGCTGCCTTCTGGGAGCTAAGGTCTGAGATGTTGCCGAGAGGGTGCCACAACTTGTCAGGATCCTGCACAGACTCTTGGGTACAAAAATCCAGGTCAATGCAAACATGGACACCCTCACCCCCATCAGTGAAGGAGGAGCTGGCACGCAAACTATTACAGGAGCTTGACTCTTACAAATTGATGGGCCCTGACAATATCCACCTAAAGGTGTTAAGAGAGCTGGCTGACATTGCGAGGCTGCTCTCCACAATATTTGAGAAGTCATGGAGATTGAGGAACGCCCCAGAAGACTGCAAGAAGGCTAATGTTGCCCCCACCTACCAGAAGTGCTTAAAGGAGGATCCAGGAAATTATAGGCCCATCAGTCTTACTTCAGTCCCTGGGACAGTTACGGAATGAATCCTTCTGGGGGCTATCAAAACTCAAATGAAGCACGTGACTGGGAAAAGCCAGCACAGATTCACCAAGGGCAAATCGTGCTTGACAAACTTTATTGCCTTCCACGACAAAGTAACCTGCTTGGTTGATGTGGGTGAGCAGCAGTCATGGTCTACCTGGATTTCTCCAAGGCTTTCAATATGGTTTCGTACAGCCTCCTCCTAGAGAAACTGATGTGTTATGGTCTAAGCAAGTGGTCCATGCAGTGGGTGGGAACTGGCTGACAGGCTGCACCTAGAGGGTGGTGGTAAATAGCTCTTTTTCAAACTGGCAACCTGTCACAAGTGGGGTCCCCAAGGGATTGATATTGGGCCCAACACTGTTTAATATCTTCATAAGTGATCTGGATTACGGGATCAAGTGCACCCTGATGAAATTTGCACATGACACCAAACTGAATGGGGAAGTAGACACTTCGGAAGGGAGAGCCACCCTGCAGGAAGACCTGGGTAGGTTGGAAGAGTGGGCTAACAAGAACCTCATGAAGTTCAACAAGCACAAGTGTAAGGTCTTGTGCCTGGGAAAACATAATCCAGAACTGCAACACAGACTGGGATCCACCTGGCTGGAAAGCAGCTCTGTGGAGAGGGATCTGAAGCTCCTGGTGGACAAGAAGCTCAATATGAGTGAACAGTGTGCTGCAGCAGCAAAGCAAGCCAACATGATGCTGGGTTGCATCAACAAGGGCATCGCCAGCAGAGATAAAGAAGTCATTATCCCACTCTACTCAGCGCCAGTCAGGCCAACGTGGAACACTGTGTTCAGTTTTGGTCCCCACTATACAAAAAAGATGTGGACAGGCTGAAGAGGGTCCAGACAAGGGGCATCAGGATGATCAAAGGACTGGGAAGCCTGCCATATGAGGAAAGGCTGAGAGAACTGGGTTTGTTCAGCCTCGAGTAAAGAAGGCTTAGGAGACACCTCATCACCATGTTCCAGTACTTAAAGAGTGGCTACAAAGATGATGGAGACTCCCTTTTTACAAGGAGTCACATAGAAAAGATGAGGGGTAAAGGGTGCAAGTTACTCCTGAGGAGATTCCGATTGGACGCTAGAAGAAAATTTTTCCCAATGAGAACAATCAGCCATTGGAATAATCTCCCCAGGGAAGTGGTGGATTCCCCAACATTGAACACTTTTAAGATTCAGCTGGAGGGGGTGCTGGGCCATCTTGTCTAGACGCTGCTTTTGTCTAGACAGGGTCTTTGCCAAGAAAGGTTGGACCAGATGATCCTTAAGATCCCTTCCAACCTGGTATTCTACGATTCTGTGAAAAATAGATCATTCAGGGAATTGCCTAATGCAAAGGAGGCACCCTTCAAACCCATTTTTAGAAAATGAAGGCATGGCTGTGATTAATTTTCTCACATTGTAAGAATGACATATACTCTTCTTCATTTTCCCCTCCGTATTCATTTTGGAATACAACTTTTTGTTCCCAGTTTAGCCTTTAACTGCTTCCTAAGTGACAAGGAATGCTATGCTATGGGGAAAGAAGCTTTATGTTAGACTAAAATGCTCAGCCAGTTTTGCCCTTCCCTGCCTGGCTATATTTACAGCCACACCTTACATTACTGAGTCCTGAGCAAGCACAAAGTGCCTGCAGAAATGCTGCTGATTCAGAACTCTTCACCTACGGCGAGACAGTCTGTTACACCCACTTCAAACAGGGGTAGGTGGCCATGCAAGACATGTAGCAGGGTAGCAGCAAACCTCTGTTATAATTCTTGTTATGGCTTTGGAAATTAACTTTTTTTTTTTAAATTTAAAAGAACAAAACATTACAAAGCCAAAAGCTCTTCCCTCAACCACAAGAAAAGATGTTAAAATCATATGTAGCGTTATTACTCACTTGAATCAACGACAATATTCCAACATGTCCCTCCCCAACTGAAATGTCATCTATACTACATGCTTCCGAACTGAACACAGTGAGTGAGAGGAATTTTTGTACAGTATTAAGGAAAATGTGACCAAGATTAAAAAGGAAGCGATGAAATTTTGATGCTCTTTCCTGAGCTGAGCACTGGCAAAATGCTACAACTTCCAGGGACATTGCTCTTCCACCTAAATATCAGATTGTAAAGGTATGAATGATGATTGATGCTTCCTCACCAGTCTAAAAAATTCTGGAATGACGAAGCAATCAGAGGTTTCTGTGACAGAGCAAGTAAAAGCGACATAAAATGCTTGAAGTCCCTCTGTCAAAAAAGAGAGGCAACAGCCAGATGCTGCACCCTCTGAAGGCAGACACGGGAGTATAACTAGTATTGAATGTAGACCGTGTTATTTTGTCCTTTCTTCCTTCCCTTCATAAGCAGCCATCTTTCCTCTGCTACAGGTATCTAGAGGTACAAGGGATTCAGGAAATTAAACATTCGATATTTAACAGTCTATATTCTATACTCTATAGCTTTCCACTGAACAGATTATCCCCCCCTACACAGTATAAGGCAGCTGAACTCCTGCACGGCACAGATGCTAAATGCTTGCTGGATACTTGGAACAGAACAACGCTGAAAGATAAAGGGTTACCTTACCAAGTCTAATACCTGTTGTCATTAGAATTATCAGTATGGTATTTTATGTTTGACTCTCAGACAATATTAAAAACCAGAAAATATTTGAGTGGAAAACCGAAGATCTAAATAAGCAAAGAAAGCAAAACCAAGGCTGTGGATGTTATGTCTGCACTGAGGGTGTAAAGTTTTTACTCTTTCACCTTCTGAGTTTGTGGGTAATGAGGTATTTTTAAAAAAATGTAAAAATACCTGACAAGTGCATTTATATAGCTATTTATAAAGTTTAAAACCAAACCAAACCCCATCCTTATAACAAATCATATGGGCACAGTACTCTATTAATTCCATTACAGTCACACTGTGAAACAAGTCACTTCTTTGAATGTCTGAAAATAATATTCACACATTATGTGAAATGTATGACACACAGCTTTTTGAATTAAGAGATGTAACATTATTTCAGTTGCATCTACTTACAAATAATTTGTTTTTAAAAGTACATACAAATTACACAACACTTCATAGAGCTAACATTTATTTTCTTACTTGAAAGAACTATCTGAAGTAACTGGAAAGTTTAGCTCTTTGAAGAGATGACTAGTTTCATGATATAACTGAAATCTATGCTACAGGTTTTCTAATGAACAGAGGAAGGAGTGTGGGCTATGAATTTTTTTAATGGACATCACATCTCTACAAACAACAAAGACTGATAAACAATCTTTTTCTTTTCAATAACTTGCCCTACGGGCATTTGCAGTGGGTGACCTGAGGAAGTACGTGGAAAGGGAATTTTGGAGTTTCTGGGCAAACGGCATCTCTAAGACACGTTTACTAAATGTGGCATCATCCACAGACAACTCTGTGATGCCGCAGAGGTTTGACGCCTGTGATGTCTGGACAAGGAACCAACACGTCCTGTGCATGCCTTGGATATTCCCAGCAAGCAGCCAGGTGATCTTGCCTGTTAGAAGCAGCAGAGGAAAGACTCACGCTGGGCCCCAGGGAGGAAGGGAAAAAGTCACTGTGGGCCACAAGTCGCAATGCCAGAAGAGGATCACATTTTGAGCACGGACAGAGAAGCGATCTGTGAAATGAAACAACACTGGAGCAAACTGCTGCAGCTCTAATTGGGCGGATCAACATTTTGTGCACTGATGGCGCAAGGGGTTGCAATAATAGTAAGTCCAGCAGGACTGACTGACAGAAGTGCAAAGTGCTTTAGCTCCATCTCCTCTGGGCATGACAGAGTTATTCAGCACCAGCTGGCAGGAACAAAGGGAAGAACAGTGCTGACAAATGGAAGAAAGGAACAAGATCCTGCAGTGTTCGTGGTCCTGCTCATCAAGCTGGAAGTGAGCTGAAAGAGTGACAAGACCTCTGGTCCTTGAATTTCCTTATTAGAACTGACTCAGCTTGGGTAAGATCTCAATTTGCCTCAAGGCTTATGAGCCTCATAAAGTAACTTGCAGGGCCATGAAGTCTCAAAGCAAAGCCAGGAAGGAAAAACCCATTGTTAGGCTCCATCTCAGCAGACTCACTCCATCAAAGGATGCAAGGTCCTGTCATTTTAGTAACCAGCATGAATACGTCGGAGAATGAGCCTGAAGGAGGTACCTCTGGCAAGGGAGTGGCATTTGAGCAAAGACCTAATGCCAGATACACAGCAGGAGAGAGGAGGAGAGAATTTCTCCTTGACTACAAGAAATGGCTGAAAAGCAATAGAAACTAAAGATCACAGGAGAAAAATTCAAAGCAGAATGAAAACAGGAGCCCCAATGTACCCAAACCCTAGCTCCAGCCCAGGACACTTGAGAGGAACTGTGATGCCCATCACAGAAGTTTTGCTTTGTATAAACTACATCTGTTTATTATTATAGTTACCAACAGGACATTGCTGGGGAATATTTCCCATGGATGATTGCACTTTTAATAGTACATATAACAGAACATCTAGAATGCCAAGCTTTGTAATGACTATAACAAACATTTTAGGTAAAAAACTGAAGAGTGAAAAATAGTTGTCCAAAATGCCTGTAACTCTGCTAACATACTCCTGCAAATATCCACACACCACAGACAACATATCAGTGAGAAAGCTTCAAGCCTGGAATGAAACAACATTGATGGGAGAAAATAAATGGAAAAAGATGTCCTCTTGCTTTTTTCCCCCTTCACTGCTTTGGATGTACACATTGTCAGGCCTTCGAGCTTTGTTTAATTATTTTGTGCAGGGGACTGGAATCCTCTAATGTTTACGTGTGCATGTGAGAACGTGAACACATGGTGAAATTCAGTAGCTCCACAAACAAGTTAGGACTTTTAAACTACTGAACTATTGCTCAGCTTCTACTGTTTCAATTTCTCATTCCTTAGAATTCAATAATCCAATACCAAACCATTAAGCAATTCTGTACCTGCTTCAATAAATAACATTTGATTAACAATAAGAAAAATGACATGGGATGGTATTACCAAGAAAACCTATGCAGTGCAATACATTTTATCCATCCTACTGGACAATAATACTGTTTTACTGAGAACAGTACTGTCTAGCAATGGCAGACCCTCAGAGGGGAAATTCGGGGATGTCATTACCGTCTTTGTGACCAGTGTGAGGGCTGCATACATATGCTGGTTTTTATCTCCCCCAAGTGGTCAAGCGAGTTTGTAAGTCCATCTTGGAGAAGCGGCTTCCTCCCTCTCTAGAGCATCTTGTACAGCGTCAGGTGGAAAGGCTAGGGGTGGACTAGGAAAACTTTAAACCTGAACAAAAATTCATTAAGAGGGTAGAAAGCACAGGAAACATCCAGTCTCAAGAGGAACTCAGTTACTCCACATAGAAATTAAATTTGGGGGTTATATGGAACTAAGTCCCTTTCTAGCCTACAAGTGACTAAACTACAACTTGAAATAGTACCCATGTTTGACAGTTTACAAGTGGGTTTAATCACCTTGGTACAGATTTACTAATAATTTATAATCCAATTTGTCTTTGAAATAACTAATATTTCAAGCACCTGACACCAGAGGTATCCGAACTAGTATAATCTCATCGCAATTAATAGCCTCAAACCATTCAATTGCAATCTATCACTACTTCTCAAACAGCACTGATTACAGTTACTTTCCATTTTTCTTTAATGTCTCCTGTAAATTATAGTAAATAAGCAGATAGCCTTCACCCTTTTAGTTATATGTATGTCTAAAAAATGGTGAAAAGGGTATGGTAAAAGAGGAGGAAATCCTTACTATTATTTTAGCTACACTCTGAATCTGTTATAAACTTTAATGTGGCTGTAGGCCAGTTTAGACAGGATATAAATGACTGTCCTCCACTTTGCTCTTTTCTTCAATCATTAAAGTTTACTTAATATTCATGAAAAATACTTCATATCCCTGGAAGCTAAAAGCCTCTCTTTATTTGCAGAACAATTACACCTCTGGCTGTATCATAAATTACCTACATTGTCAGGACAACATACTTATAACCTTATCTGGAGGACCAATCCTAGATATGAGAGAAGAGCTTTGGCTTCATGCCTAACAATTAGTAATAATGCCTTGTTGTTTAAGGAAGTTATAAATATTGTTATATGCTCTTTATTTATGGTTGTCAAATATTACCACGATCACTAGGAAATCTTTCAAAGCAAGTGAAAAATTTAAAATAGGGAATTTCCACTGGTGTTTGTGCTTACTGCTCACACACACTGAATTTCCCAAGAGATATATATGCAATTTTGTGATTGATCTTCCCAAAGAAAGGTCTAGCTGGAGGCAGCTGGCTTGGGCTGGGAAAAAGCAGTCACCAAACAGGCATCTTTCTCATTATGACAGGCAAGGGTGGCATTGAAGGTGATATTAAAACACTTTTCTTGCCTTGTCAAAGCTGTCCCTGCAACCGGGATGAAACATGCACAGCTTTCCACAAGCTGAAGTTCAAAAGTACATCTTAACTTCTACTTCCATTGGAAAAAAAACAACCAAAAACCAACCAAAAAACCCAACATGCTGAGTTTTGTGGAAACAACTTATGACTTACAACTTTGGCTTGAGGTGTAGCTTTATGGATCCACTGCTGTTTTATGCCCGCAACTTTATTTTTTATTTCTTATGGCACGTGCTGGATTCTACAACAGCTAAGACTAAGGAGATGTTTTAGTCAAATTCCCATTCTCACCCCAGAAAAATTCATGATGTTGATTGAAATTCCTGTGTTTATCTATTCCCAAAGCAGTATTTTCTCCCACGACGTTAGAGCAAGATCCTTCCTAGATCCAGCAGGGAATACAGTAAAGACCCATAAATAAAAACATCCTTTTGATCTAAAAAAGATTTTAAGTATTTTGATCTTAAGAAATAATGCTAAAACAAATACGCTTAAAATCTGAAAGCTGACATGGATAGAAATCTCTGCTAAGTACTACTTAAATGTCACTTTCTACACCAAAAATAATCTGTAGCACATATACAGAGAGCAGTTAAATGATTACTTTTAAGAGAGAACAAAGGAAATTACTGGTTTGACAAGCATCAAATTAAACATTGCTTTTGTGCTTTGTGTAATTTACATATACAGAATTTGCTTTTTAAACAATATTGGCATTTGGAATTCATTTATATAACAATAAAAATATGCAACATTACTCCTGCTCAAGTTCCCTTGTTCTTTGTGTATCCATACAATAACGTTATCCTTAGTTCATTGTAGTAGTAGTTGTAAACTTTCTTTGTAATCAGTTCCTGTGTACAAGTATTGAGTGTACAGGTAAAAGAACAAAAGCAAAAATAAAGTCCTTAATGCACTACTGTCAAGAGCAGCTTTTAGTTCTGTAAACTAAATGAGTCATTGTTGATGCTTGTTAATATGGTAGTGGAAAATAGTGTTAGTACTAGCAAGCAAATCAGGATAGGTTTGCAGTGATTTCCAACCTATGCCAACTGTCCTTCCTGGCCTTAGGGGTCAAATACCAAAGAGAACAACCACTGGAGCTCACTTTGTTCTCATTGCTCACAAGCTGAGTAACAGCTGTCCTTTGTGTTTGTGCTTTTGTGTATCAGATACACAAAAGACCGAAAGACTTAATTCTTAACCAGCTGCCTGCCTCAGTATGCACTGTACAGAGGACTTCATGTCCACCATACAATGAATATTGAGCCATGGAATTGGCTGCACAAACAGTAAGGTGGGTAAGTGGCTTTTTAATATTATTATATTGCGCATTTCTCCTATGTAAGTTTTACAATGTATCTGTATACTGACTGCATATAACTTAAAAGCTGTGCAATATAATAAAAAAAAATGCCACTTACCTGACTTTCCATAATTTGGTCTACAAGAATTCAGAGTCTCACTAGTATGCTAAGTATTGGGATGTCATAGGAGAGCAAAGAGTCAGTCTTTTGACAACGAAGAATGTCATGTAGCCTAAAAAAAAATTACAAAGGGTTTTTGCTTCTCTAAGGAAAAAAACAGACTATATTAATTTTTCTGTTAAGCCAATCATTTAAGTTTTCCTTCCAATAGAAAGAAATAGAAGGTTTTTGCCACTTTCTGTCACTTTCACAGCTGTTTCTGTCACTCCACATACCATTTCCACATACCAAGAGATCCACTAGTTTTTCCTACATGTTTTTCCTAAATGTGATTTCTCTGTTGATAAATAAATACATCTCCAATACATACACCACTTTCTAAATCTATTTAAACCATGTTCAGGGGCATGAACAGGAGTAAGAAAGTTGGAGGAATTTCATAGCCAGACACAGAAAATTACCGTCAATAAGAAAAATAATTGTTTCTAAAACTACAGAAAATTTACTGCAGCTTTATAATACTGTTTAAATGTTCAATCAGGCTCACAGAGTAAGAATAAAAAGAACCTGCTGGATTTAAAGAACGAACCAGGTGTGCAGGTGTCTTGACATATTAATGAAAATATGACTTATAAAGGGCAGGACAAAAAACCCCAACAAAAGCAAACAAAACAAAAAACCCGCCTACCAAATTCCAGAAGACTGAATTGCAGTGTGCTATTAAAAAAATTTATACATCAGATTTTGTTTAAAAAAATACAAATCACCCTTTACATACAAACAATACAAGGAAATTTACTGAAATACTGATATATAGAGTAACAGTGAGCACTCTAAGATCCTTATTGCAATGAAAGCTGAATTAGTGGGGAAAAAGTAGGTTCAATTTTCTGCAAAGGTGTAACATACTTTACTTGTACTCAATTATCAGGCTAGACAGATACCCAATACCCGAGTCTACAGCATCCTTTGATAGTGTGTAAAGAAACCTCAGATACAGAACATTGTACGGAAGCAAAATTCAGCCACCTTCTGACTGAAGTCACCTGAAAGCCAGGTTTACATGTGAGATCAATAAGAAAATTAATAACATTTCTAGCCTGACATAACCTGTGCACTGGTGCTTGTAAGATACTGTTGATTCTTCCAAAAGAACAGTATGGTTTACAATGTGTTAATTTCCTTCTTATTCCCAATATCTCCAATTCAAATAAACAGACCTCTATCAGGTAAAACTGGGTTAGTTGGCTTTTGGGGTAGACTACAGCAACATATTTTCCTGTGACACTACATAGTGTTCCAGTTAACATTTCTCGACTCCTGCATGAAGTCCAGTTTTGCAAAGATAGGTACCAGTGAAATAACAAAGACTGAACTTTAGGTTCATATACAATTCTACATGAATTCACAACAGAATTAAGAATAAAATATTAGTATTAAACAGCCAGAAAATCCCCACTGTACCTCTACAATTGTGTTGGGTTTGTGTGGCAAGGTTTTGGTAGCAGGTGGGGGCATGGGCTATAGGGGTGGCGCCTGTGAGGAGCTTCTAGAAGCTTCCACAGTGTCTGCTAGAGCCAATGCCAGCCAGCCCCAAGATGGGCCCGTCCCTGGCCAAGGCCAAGCCAATCAGCGCCTCTGTGATAACATATTTAAGAAGAGGGGAAGTTTTTTGCAGCTGGAGGGGGAAGTGTGAAGATCTAAAACTGAGGTCAGTGCGGGGGGGGGGGGGGGGGGGGGGAGTAGGTGCTCCAGGCGCCGGAGCAGAGATCCCCCTGCAGCCCGTGGTGAAGACCACGGTGAAGCAGGCTGTCCCCCTGCAGCCTGTGGAGGGAGGATGAGGGGGTGTAGAGATTCCACCTGCAGCCCGTGGAGGACCCCACGCTGGAGCAGGTGGAGGCACCCGAGGGAGGCTGTGGCCTGTGGGAAGCCCGGGCTGAAGCAAGTCCCTGGCCAGACCGGTAGACCCGAGGAGAGGGGAGCCCACGCCAGGGCAGGTTTTGCTGGCAGGACTTGTGACCCCGTGGGAGACCCACGTTGGAACAGTTTTCTCCTAAAGGTCTGCACCCCATGGAAGAGACCACGCCGGAGCAGTTCGGGAAGGACTGTAGCCCGTGGGAGAGACTCCATTTTGGAGCAGGGGAGCGATGAGAGGAGTCCTCCCCCCGAGGACAAAGAAGCGGCAGAAACAACGTGCGCTACACTGACTGCAACCCCCATTCTTCCCCCCCCCCTCGCCGCTGAGGGGGGAGGAGGTTGAAGCCGGGAGTGAAGTTGAGCCCGGGAAGGTGGGAGGGGTGGGGGGAGGTGTTTTAAGATTTGATGTTATTTTTTTTTTCATTGCTCTATTCTGTTTAGTAATAAATTAGATGAATCCCTTTTCTAAGTTCAGTCTGTTTTGCTCGTGACGATAATTAGTGATCTCTCCCTGTCCTTATCTCGACCCAAGCCTTTTGTTACGCTTCTCCCCATCATGCTGGGGAAGGAGTGAGTGAGCAGCCGCGTGGTGCTCAGCTGCCGGCTGGGCCTAAACCACGTCAACAATGTCTGACCAAAATTCTCCCGCATTTTCAATGATAATCAGGAAATTTATTACCAATGTTCACAAGTTTTTAGAAAAAATTGCTAGGTGTCTACTGCTTATTAGGGTTTCTATCCCCAGAAGCTTAATGGGAGCAGAACTCAAAACTGAGGAAGGACAAAGTAAACTTGAATTTCTTCACAGATTACACAGGAACTAAACCAAACTCTTTAGGACCCTTGAGAATAAATTCAAAACTCACATGAACTTTAAATCCAAAGCACTGTAAGCTCTCTAAAGCAAAATTGAAAATCTAAAAGACATTTCCTAGAAGAAAATATACTCACAGCACCCAACACCAAAAAAAAGTCTTCATATTCAGCAAGCCTTAAACTTTGGCATATATGTAACTGAAGAATAACCTGTTTTAAAAAGGGAGAATCCAAGACAACAGGTAAAGACAAAAAGGATAAATGATGTTCTACACTGCCAAAGTGTCTGACAGAACCAGAATTAAAAGATGATTCTTCTAAACTTATGTTCCATGAAACTAAATACTTATCTCACAGCCTTTGCAAGTCTATTAGATATCCAAAAAAGAACATGCATAAATATACACCACTTTCCTACTCAGCTATAGGGCAACAGGATTACATTATTTTACCCTTGCAAAGTATCATTAATACTACTTAAATGTTTTCTTTCATCTCAGAAGAGACATTCTTTCTAGTGTCATGTTCTTCACATTCATTTTTTAGCCATAGCATTGCTCACCATGCATCCTCTTTTTGGTGACTACCATTTAGTATAGGTTGCTGCAGAAACATCCATAATCGATCTAAAGTTGTGTCACTTAAAGCATGGTCCTTACACGTGGGTTTCAATCTTTCAAATGAAAAGACTATGCCAACAACTACTTGTACCACAGGGAAAAATCTCAAATTGTTTATTAAGTGGCATGTTAGAACAGCACCTTTTTACTGCCTTATAGTAAGTGCTCAAAGACAGCTTTGAAAGGAAATGTGTTCCCATGAGAACAGCAAACAACTCTCTCTTACAATGCCTTTGAAGGGGAAGGGTTACACACATTAGTCATTGTTTTCCAAAAGACTTCTGATGAAAAGAAAGTCTGAGTTTAGCTAATGGTTAAAACGATAACATGCTAGTACTAATAATTTGTAAAGATCTTATAAATAAAACCAAACCCCAAACTCACAAAATACTGAAAACAACAACAACCCCACCACATATTTTAGATAGAAAATGAATCTTTCACAATGCTCCTACCAAAAAAAAATCTATCATGAAATCACTAAACACTGCAGGACTATTCAGTGTTTTGGACTTATGGTTCTAGGTCTCCAGGCTGCAAGGTGGAGCTGTCACGGGGTGGGGGGGGTGTTTCCTTCCTCCCTCGGACATGGTCCCTGTGGGAACCAGAAGTTCATCTCACAGGGAGTCAAGGAAGAGCAGTCTATCTGCGAAATACAAGGTGGTACTGGCATCCTCTTCATCACCTGTGTGTGGTACAGGACTTCTGCATCCCATGCCCAAGCCCTGGGATACAGAGACCCTCACTGGCTCCAACTGCAGGGTAATTCCTTGCTCCTCCTGCCCTCCAGAGAAGTGCTGGAGAGGGCAAGTGCGGGACCAGGACAGGCGTGCAGCCTCCTGCAGGGCAGGGAAGCAGAAACGTTGTCAAGGTGGGCTGAGCAGCACGGAATTGTACAGAGTCACTGGCTCCTAACTTTGGCATCATTCAGTGTCACGTAAAGTTGGAATTGTCTTGCTGCCTATCTTGGTAGTCTTACCTTCTACTACATAACTATAACCTTCTTGCATTTTAGTTCAATTAGTAACAAATGGTAGAAGCCAAAATAATTGTGGGTTGATACCTACAGGACACTCTGCCAGCAAGAACAGACTAAATGTTCCTAGAAACTAGAAGTTTAGTGCTTTTTTTCGTACTTACTACAATAGCAACAAAATGCTTAATACTAAATATATAGTATCACAATCCAAACAAATCTTTGAAAAGTGATTTCTCCATTCCTGCCTGTCGTGGTTTTACCCCAGCCGGCAGCTGAGTACCACGCAGCCGCTCGTTCACTCCCCCCCATCGGGATGGGGGAGAGAATTGGAAGAGTGAAAGTGAGAAAACTCGTGGGTTGAGATAAGGACAGTTTAATAGGTAAAGCAAAAGCCGTGCGCACAAGCAAAGCAAAGCAAGGAATTCATTCACCACTTCCCATGGGCGGGCAGGTGTTCAGCCATCCCCAGGAAAGCAGGGCTCCGTCACGCGTAACGGTTACTTGGGAAGACAAACGCCATTGCTCCGAACGCCGCCGCCCCCCCCCCCCCTCTTCCCCCAAGCTCCTTATAAACTGAGCATGATGTCATATAGTATGGAATACCCCTTTGATCAGTTCGGGTCACCTGTCCTGTCTGTGTCTCCTCCCAACTTCTTGTCCACCCCCAGCCATCCCGCTGGCAGGGCAGTGCAAGAAGCAGAAAAGGCCTTGGCCTCGTGTAAACACTGCTCAACAATAAGTCCATAGAACAAAAACATCTCTATATTATCAATGCTGTCTCCAGCACAAATCCAAAACGTATCCCCACACTAGCTACTATGAAGAAAAATCAATCCTCTCAGCTGAAACCAGGACACTGCCATCCCCAAATCTCCAGATAACTTTCACAACCACAGATAAACAATTATAGTGAATTTTCAAACAGGTTAATACCTCCAAAACCTGAATCTCAGCTAAAACCAAGTGGAAATTTTTTTGCAATAAACATGTTTCTAAAAATGGTCCAATATGTACTACAGCACAGATTTTTACTAAGGGTGTGAGTTTTTCTCAATGGGATCTTGGAAACAGCAATTCAGCATCACTTTAGTCACAGTCTCCTGAATGTGATAATAGAGAACAGGAACATTAACGAAGAAATGTCATCAACTCCTCCTTCCTCTTCTCAGGTTTTCTGGCACTCGAAGTGTGTTGTTACCTTACTTGATCCAAAACCAATACAAACGTGACCCGGAGACACAGAAACACCTGCAATTGATTCTTCCAATATAGGATTATTTCCAGAACAGCTATTGCTTAAATGGATCTCAGTGATTTAGAATTTACATTGTCCCCCTCAAAGTGATTTCTACCAACTGCCCTGCTTATCCAGTACCATAAAAAAGAAAACAAACAGAAACTTGAAATGCCCCATTATTACTCTGAAGAAATGACACCAAAAGATTCTTTGTGTTAAATCAGGAAATCAAGCCCTCAGTTCTTCCAAAAATTTTAGATGGGACTGGGAAGTATTTCATGGTTTTTACTACAAAAGCATTCTGACCTGATCAGTTCACAACAGTAAGTTGTTGAACACCATTCTTAAGAGACAGAGAGTAGTGAAGAGAGGAACATTTATAAATAACTGTAACAATACCACAGGTTAAAATGTCAGGTTGAAACACCAAGTCTTTCTAACACCATATTCAAACCTACTCAACTCTTACTTTCTGTGCAAGGAAAAAAGATGAAACTTTTTATTACTTACTGCAAAAAGGGCCATTCTGCCTAGAATTTAAAAAAACCCCAAACACTAAATTTCTGTCTCCATATTTCAAAAAACACCAGATGTTCAGTGAGTTTGCTTTAACTATTGTGTCCATATTCCACGCTGGGATATCCCATATCCCATGTTCTGTAGATTGATCTGTGATTGTAACAGCTAGGGCAAAATTATTATGTGGAATTGAAATTTTTTGCAAGAGTGGCAGGGTTTTAAAACGTTGTATGTAGGCTAGTAAGTGTTAAATATATGCTATTTGACAGATCTAAAAGCAGACTGATTCAGAAGTGCTATTACAATTCATACAGCACTTCAGAAGCTTCAGGCTAATAGCAATTCATACATGTAAATTGCCAAGAACTGGCATGAATTCTAGGTTTTGGTTTTGCTGCTTTACCAAAATCCTTCAAAGAAACTTATCGCTCCTTCACAGTTGAGATCTACAGAAGAACTAAGGGAAAGGTCATCTCAACCACAGTAACTTTTCTCTAAATAACTCAAGCCAGATTATTACTTTAGTTGAAAAAAAAAATCATGCTACACAAAGGGCTATCTGATTATTTACTCATGTTTCTACAGTTAATACACCAACAAAGTATTATAAATCAAACCTGGATTTTGCAAGACTTCATGTCTCTACGACTGAAAGTCAAGTTTGGAAAACAAATTCCAGACCCTACCATCATGTGATGTAGATTCTGATCTTTTCAAAGCATAGCCTAACTACTAATTATAGCAGGAACTCTCACACACAAATGCTTCGTTATTTAATTTACAAAGCAACAATGTGCAATGAGCAATGTTAACCT
This sequence comes from Balearica regulorum gibbericeps, assembly GCF_011004875.1. Taxonomy (NCBI): domain Eukaryota; kingdom Metazoa; phylum Chordata; class Aves; order Gruiformes; family Gruidae; genus Balearica; species Balearica regulorum. The sequence goes on from NC_046185.1 coordinate 94,791,785, forward strand.
ATCTCAGAAACTGCAAGCTCAAACCACAGCAGGCTTGGGAATCAAGCTTTTTGAAGCGTTTCAGGTCAGTAAGATCATTTCATCCCAGGACCATTCTATTCTGCTTTAAAGTATCTGTGTTGCATCTCTGGTACTGGAAATTAGTTCCCTCTGGCAGGAGCAGGAAATATAAATTAAAACATGCATATCATAAGTAAAAAGCAATGAGTAGTTATTGATCAGGAGTGTCCACATGCCTGCATGTTGGCTGGGAGAAACTCCACACACTGCAGAAGTGATGGTTTTTATCACTGAAGTTCAAGTGTGCTGGCACTGCGGTATACATCATACCAGCACCATGCATGGCTAAGAGTAGACATCAAGGGCAATTAAAAAAAAAAAAAAAAGAAATTATGAACAATAAGAAAGTGGGTGAAACATAATGACTGAAGATCATCATGTGCTGTTTTTTAATTACTGAAGCTGACTTAGCACAGGTATGCAAGCAACACTGCAACATCAAAACTGCCTGCATGCTGTGGTGGTTTTTGCATGCATATCCTGTTTTTTGGCTAGGATAGAGTTAATTTTCACCAGAAGCTGGGAAGGAAGACAGCCAGGACAGGTGACCCATACCACATGACATCATGCTCAGCATAAAAGGAGGCTAGTCAGGGAGGAACTGAAGCTCTGGGATGGGTCTGAGTATCAGTCATTGGGTGAGAAACTACATTGTGTATCATCCATTTTGTATATTCTAAGTGCTGCTGCTGTTATTTCCCTCTCCCATTGCTATCCCAGTAAACTGTCCTTATCCCAACCCACGAGGTTTACCTTTGCCTTCCCATTCCCCTCCCCACCGCACCAAGGAAAGAGGGGTGAGCGAGTGGCCATGTGGTGCTCAGCTGCTGGCTGGGGTTAAACCACAACAGTCCTTTTTGGTGCCCAGTGTGGGATCTGAAGGGTTGAGATAATGACAGATCTGACCAGAGTGTGTTACAGCAAAGTTGTTATAAGCATTTATTATACTAGGTAAACAGTTGTTGGTCACAATGGTGTTTTGTTTGTTCACATGGCTGTGGTATGTAAACCCTCATTGTATTTCTGGAGTAACGAGGGATGCCAACAGCTAACTGTACAGGAGGCCAAAATGTCTCTAACTGGGAAAGAGTGGCAAAAGTACCCCATTGTGCCCAGAGGCTCTGTGCATCTTTGGCATAGACTACCTCTGGAGAAGGTATGTCAAGGACCCAAAAGGGTACTTACTGGTGGGTTTTTGGCATAGCCAAAAACCTTGGAGTCAGAGGAAATTAAACAGTCATCTGCTTTGCTCAGTCTCTTGGAGGACCTTTCTGTTGTGGAGTTGGTCAGGACTGAAGAACAACAGGTTCCAATTGCTACCACAACAGTGCACTGGCAGCAATATCACACCAAGACTCCCTGATTCCTATCCATAAGCTGATCCATCAACTGGAAAGTCAGGGAGTGATCAGCAGAACCCGCTCACCCTTTAACAGTCCCATATAGCCAGTGCCAAATTCTAAGAGAAAGTGCAGACTGACAGTAAACTATCATGCTCTGAATGAAGTCACACCACGGATGAGTGCTGCCATGCCAGATATGCTAGAACTTCAACAGGAATTGGAATCAAAGGCAGCCAAGTGATACAGCTAATATGTTTTTCTCAATCCCTTTGGCAGCAGAGTGCAGGCCACAGTTTGCTTTCATGTGGAGGGGCATCCAGTGAACGTGGAATCGACTGCCCCAGGGACAGAAACACAGCCCCACCATTTGCCATGGCCTGATCCAGAGTGCATCGGCACAGGGTGAAGCTCCAGAGTACCTGCAATACGTTAATGACATCGTTGTATGGGGCAACACAGCAGGAGAAGTTTCTGAGAAAGGGAAGAAAATAAACCAAATCCTGCTGAAAGCTGGTTTTGTCATAAAACAAAGGTCAAGGGACCTGCACAGGAGATCCAGTTTTTAGGAATAAAACAGCAAGATGGGCATTGTCAGATCCCAATGGATGTAATCAACAAAATAGCAGCCATGTCTCCACCAACTAGCAAAAAGGAAACACAAGCTTTCTTAGCTGTTGTGGGTTTATGGAGGATGCATATTCCAAATTACAGTCTGACTGGAAGCCCTTTCTATCAGGTGACCGGAAGAAGAATGATTTCAAATGGGGCCCTGAGCAATGACAAGCCTTTGAACAAATTAAACAGGAAACAGTTCATGCAGTAGCCCTTGGGCCAGTCCAGGATGTAAAAGATGTGCTCTATACCACAGCCAGGGAGAGCAGCCTTACCTGGAGTCTCTGGCAGAAAGCACCAGGAGAGACTCGAGGTTGACCCCTGGGGTTTTGGAGTCAGGATAGAGAGGATCCAAGGCCTTCTACGCTCCAACTGAAAAAGAGATACTGGCAGCATGTGAAGGGGTTCGAGCCACTTCAGAGGTGGTTGGTACTGAAGCCCAGCTCTCCCGGCACCCTGACTGCCAGTGTTGGGCTGGGTGTTCAAAAGGAGGGTCCCCTCTACCCCACATAGCATGACTTGCATGGTAAGTGGGTTGCACTGATGACACAGCATGCTTGAATAGGAAACCCCAGTCTCCCAGGAATTCTGGAAATGATAACAGACTGGCCATAAGGTAAAGATTTCAGAATATCACCAGAGGAGGAGGTGATGTGTGCTGAAGAGGCCCCACCATATAATAAAATGCCAGAAAATAAGAAGCCATACGCCCTGTTCACTGGTGGGTCCTGTTGTATTGTGGGAAAGCATTGGAGCTGGAAGGCTGCTGTACGGAGTCCTACACGATGAGTTGCAGAAGCTGCTAAAGGAGAAGGTGAATTGAGGCAGTTTGCAGAGGTGAAAGCCATCCAGCTGGCTTTAAATATTGCTGAAAGAGAAAAGTGGCCAACACTGTACCTCTACACTGACTCATGGATGGTGGCCAATGCCCTGTGGGGGTGGTTACAGCAGTGGAAGCGGAGCAACTGGCAGCACAGAGGCAAACCCATCTGGCCTGCCCCACTGTGGCAAGGTATTGCTACCCAGCTAGAGAAGCTGGTTGTAAAAGTACATGACATAGATGCCCAAGTACCCAAGAGTCGGGCCACTAAGGAACATCAAAACCACCACAAGGTGGATCAGGCTGCTAAGATTGAAGTGGCTCAGGTAGATCTGGACTGGCAACATAAGGGTGAATTATTTACAGTTCGGTGGGCCCATAACACCTCAGGCCATCAAAGAAGAGGTGCAACATACAGATGGGTTTGTGATTGAGGGGTGAACTTGACCATGGACACTATTGCACAGGGTATCTATGAATGTGAAATACATGCTGCAATCAAGCAAGCCAAGTGGTTAAAGACTGGCATAGAGGACAATGGCTAAAATATAAATATGTGGAGGCCTGTCAGATTGATTACATCATGCTCCCACAAACCCACCAATACAAGTGCCATATGCTTACAACAGTGGAAGCAACTACCAGATGGCTGGAAACCCATCCTGTGCCCCATGCAACTGCCCAGAAAACTATATTGGGCCTTGAAAAGCAAGTCTTGTGGCAACATGGCACCCCATAAAGAATTGAGTCAGACAATGGGACTAATTTCTGAAACAACCGCATAGACAGCTGGGCCAAAGGGCACAGCATTGAGTGCCGTGTATCACACCCCCTCATGCACCAGCCTCTGGGAAAATGGAACTGATACAATACAATGGACTGTTAAAGACAACACAGACCAATGGGTGGTGGGACTCTCAAACAGTGGGATACACATTTAGCAAAGGCCACCTGGTTAGTTAACATGAGGAGATCTACCAATAGAGCTGGCTCTGCCCAGTCAAAACTTCCACATACTGTAGAAGGGGATAAAGTCCCCGTAGTGCACGTGAACATGTTGGGGAAGACCGTCTGGGTTAGCCCTGCTTCAGGCAAAGGCAAACCCACCTGCAGGATTGCTTTTCCTCACGGACCTGGGTACACTATGTGGGTGATGCGGAAGGAGGGGGCAGTTAAATATGTATCTCAAGGGGATCTGATTTTGGGTGAGAACAGCCAATAAATTAAATTGTATGATGTTAATTGTTAAATAACTGTACCATTGTATGTCATCACTACTACAATTGCTATATGCCATATCAATGGTATTACAGTAAGAATCACCCAAATTAACTAAATGCAGCAATGACGGAACTAGAATTGACTTCAGCAAGCAGCACCCAACAACTTCCTAGAAATTGACATGTTCAACCCACAGACTGCAAGCATGGGCCATGCCAGATACACCACCCATGAGCTCCAGATGTAGCATGCAACAGTCCAACAGCATGCATCATCATTCCTGCCCTAAGAGACTGTTATGACAGATGGAGCCCAAAGTCATGGACTAAATGAACTCAACAGACATTTTAGAGGGATGGCCCATAGACTAAGGGAATGATACCTGCATGTATGTATCTATCTATCTCTATATATCTATCTATATCTCAAAAACAGGAAAAGTGGTGGTGATTAATTGGAAGTATAGGATCTGGGCATGACATAGATGGTATAGAATAAGGGGTACATAATGTCCTGGTTTTCAGCTGGGATAGAGCTAATTTTCACAACAAGCTGGGAAGGTACACAGGTAGGTTAGCTGACCCAAACTAGCCAAAGGGATATTTGATACCATATGATGTCATGCTCAGTATATAAGGGGGGGGATGGGCATCAGGTTCCAGGTGGTGAGCAAATTGCATTGTGTATCACCCACTTTGGATATTTTAAGTACTGTTGTTGTTCTTTTCCTCCCCCTTTGCTGTCCCTGTAAACTGTCCTTATCCCAACCACAAGGTTTATCTTTGTCTTCCCATTCTCCTCCCCATACCACCATGTGGTGCTTAGCCGCTGGCTGGGGCTAAACCGCAACGCGTAAGTGTGAAGCCACTTAGGGTATGGGAAGCCATACGTGGATACCAGGCAGGAGTATTCAGCTATGGCCAGGTTGATCCTTTGAAACTGCAAAGGCCTGAGCTACCAGTTATGCTAAAGTAGGGGAACATGAATTATTACTTGTGTCCACAATCAAGAAAAACATATCTAGTCCCACACCTACAAGACTGGTCCATTGTCACCCCAAAATGCTAATCATGTGATCTAGTTACAATGTTTTAAAATACCTCTTCATTTGTTAAAAAAAGACCAGCCATAATGTACACAGCTCCTAACATGCCACCACTACAAACTTGACATTTTTAGACAGCAGATCTGATAGGAAAAAGGAGGAAGTTGCATCTAGAAACTTAGTGTACATTAGTGCAGCTCATGCAGAGTTGATACTGAAGGTGCACTGCGTCTCTCATACTCATATGGAATTACAGAGAGAACCATGATCACAGCACTCTGCATTTGCCTTTATTTACTGTACCGGTCTACTTCCAATACACTAGTAATAGATCGACTAGTGTCTTGCTAAGCATAAATTTGCATTCATACAAGAAACATCACATTAACAATGCTGTTCTAAAAGTCATGTTGCAAAAGAAGATGTGGTGTTCATCTACAAGGGCAGGACCATCTGTCTCACTGTGATGAGCTGCAATTTGTCATTTTTTTATGAAACATAGGACAGTGGGTATTCAGTGTCTCTCCTCATGTGCCTGAGAGAAACTTCTTTAGCTGTACGTCTATTCCATAACCCTAAAAGCACCAAGCCAAAATGAACTAAGCATTGTATTTTTAGGAATATCAGCTTTTAAGAACTTGGTGGTTGAATCTAATGCATAAAGGTTGGATGAGAATTAAGGAAAGGAAATGCAAACCCCCAATTATTCCACAATAAGACAGGCGATGCTTTTATTCCTTTTGTTGAAGGGACTCAAGAAAGCATTACTACAAAAACATGTTAAAATGAGAAGCAAATGGCATTTAAAACAGCTTCACTTCCTACTTAGGGTAGACCTGAGAGCAAGGGGAGCAAGTATATAGGAAGGAAAGTGCTTGAAGAAAGAAATAAAAGCACAGTAGCTAGCACTTCTCTGCAATATTATTATCAGCCTGCTGAGAGCAATTACAATAGCACAGACAGCACTTGCTTTATTGTGACCTTATTGAATTAAATCTGAGGAAAAAACCTCTGAGATTCAGCAGGGAATTTATTAGAAAATTTTAATGCCAACTTAAATTTGATCCAAAGGCCTCAATATTAAAGGTCATATCCATTACTATACGGTAGGAAACCTTGGATCTCTCTGTTCCTATGTTCCACCCTTTCTCAGTTTTGTTTTCTTTTGCAAGAGTAGGTCAGACTCTCCTTCTCTGAGCTTTGCAGCACTCTGTATTACAGGTACAAGACTGCTATTTACATTTTAAAAAGCCTCAGCCAGCAAGTCAAATAAAGAACTCCAATCTTACTTTAAATGAAAAGTTGAAAACAAAAACCAAAATCAAGCAGCACTACCAAAACCAATGTGCTATAGAGCTGGGTTTTACCGCCTTACATGGATATACAAAAAAATGTAACCTTATCTTCACTGAATTATCTGCTGCTACTTCCAGATCAACTATCATCATGACAGGGGAGTCAGGTATGAACTGACTACTGACTTGCACAGAATGGTAAAAGCTGTGTAGTTTGTTTTTAAAAAACAAATTCTTAACTCTAGACCATTGCAAACCTTTGAAATTGGAAGTACCATCACTGAAGTCTGATCAGCTGAGCTTCAAAGGCTCCTTGTCAGCAAGCACAACAGTGCCAATGGTTACTGGGTACTTCAAGACCTCCTCTACCCAGAGCTTTCAGCTTTACAACACAAGATGCACATGCTAAGCACCTGTGAAAAATATAAAGCGCACTGTGGAGCTCACAAATTACTCCCTGAAGGAAGCACTCCCCACAGATTTGCCAGATAGCTACGTGAAGTTACTCTCCTTTTAGCTAAAGATTTAGGAAAGAAATAGAAACATAGATGGCCTGTACTTTACCAAAAGGTGAAAGAGACCACAAGTGCTACTTTTACACTGTATTGATTTTTTCCAAGTAGGAAACTGTATTAGAGGGAAAAGTCTCATGTTCTCGAATGCTTATGTAATTTTGGAGCGTACATTGTAGTGACTTCTCGAGTACCTTGAGCTCTTGAGCACCCATATAAGTCAGCATAAATGTACAAATGTAAGACTGGATCTTTGCTATCAATCTGCTCAGGTACTCTCCGAACAAAAGAACCATCCTCTCTTTTCAGCCAATGAGAATATACATTATGGATATTCATTACACTCCTTACTTTCTCAGTAGCCTCAGTATTCACTCAATGTAGGATGTCTGAGGAAAGGAAGAAGGTTAAGAGACAAGTTTCCTGTACCAGGCTCACTTAGGTTTCAAGACATATCCAACCTGAGGACCTGGTAGCAGCAATTCCAGTCTACCTCAAAAGTAGTGGAAAACCTGGCAATTGAACTAGTTTAACCTACCGTTCAGGCTATGCTGGCAGTAAATATATTTTTGGACGACAGCACATGAAAATAATCTTTTCTGAACTTAATTCACACAAGATTTTACATTCTTCACGCCAACAGCCAAACTAAATTTAGGTTCATGTACATCTTAGGTATCTTAGGTTTGAAATCAAAAGGGCAAATACAATGTGAATGCCATTGAAAGGTCACCACTTCTTAAAGACTTGTGTTCACACATTCACATGCCAATCCCAGGTTACCCTTCTAGACATGGATGCAAACAACCTCTAGTTCAGAACCTGCACAGCAGTTTTGTGGCACATGCCATATCAGCTGCACCCCAGATACCTGTTTTTGTAACTAAATATAACTTATTCACACAAGCACCTTACTACAAAGCCCTCTACGTGCAACATGAATGTACTTAATCTGCCATGCTAAAGAACAGACATAGAAACTTCAATCACAACACTAGGTAGGATGGCATCAGGCTTCATACTAATGTTTAACTCGCCTGTTTGCCAGCCATTTTTCTCTCATACAAGTTCAAAGAAGTAAAATAAAAACTATCAGTCTATTAACAATAGTTTTCAACTAACAGTATCTTCTTTGAAATACAGAGAAATATGATATTTTAGAGTGCTAAGCTAGAGTACTACGTGAAGATGGCGCCGGGACTGAGAACAAAAAAGGCAAAAGAAACATGAATGCAGACATGTCTGATCTTGAATTGCACAAATGACAGGGAACTTTGCTACCTGCATCAAGATTTAGATGTTTAAATCGGTCCTTCAGTTTCCTAGGACTGAGACCCTGGTGAATTTTTTACTCACCTCTTGATAAAGGGGGTTTGGTATCATCAGGTATATAAATATTTTTTTCCTACTGTTTAAACTGTTTAAAAGAGGTTAGTCATAGTCATTCTCCAGCTCTTTCAACTCCTCACCTGTTGTTCTTTCCCCAAAAGAAACATTTTGTTTTTCTAATCTTATTTTCAACTTAAGCAAATGGTATATCTCTAATTCTATGTAAAATACCATTTAATTCTACAGCATTTCAGATAAGAACTAATTTAGTCAACAGCTCCTTCACAAGTAGCATTGTAAAATTAGGTCCTACATGGTAAGATATTAAAATAATTAATTTTATATCATATTTGAGTTTAACAACATTAATGACTTACGTGAATTTTTGTATGTATATGTAGGTTTACTTGAAAAACTGCAGTTCACCTTTAGGATCTCAATTAAAAAGACAAGTAAAATTGTAAAACCCACAAATAGCTGCTTCCCTACTATTCTCTTTTCCTATCCTGGTGTTCACACTGGCTCTCACTTAACTAGAAAATAACAGCATTAACTATTAAGTCTTTCTTCATTGCTCATTAGGCAGGGTTTTTAATTCTTATATTGTCTTTGGTGTGGCCCACAAAACACGGTAAGACTGACAAATAATGTGGTCAGCATCCTGCCAGATTTCTGTCTAAGCAGATTTTTTCCTCCAGTCTACTGCTACATTGATGTAAAGGGGACAGAGAAGAGAGGGAGGTACGTGATAAGGGGATACCTACTGAGATAGAGGGTGTTGGACTATCATGCTTTAATTCCTGCTGTAAGTGTATTTTTGGGAACCTGGGCAAATAATTTAGTTCCCTATGCACCAAAGCCTTTAAATATATGCTTAAATTTAAACAGAAGTAGCCTCCTTCATTTCCACCTCAATTTCATAAGGACAGGCATGTGGTGAAACGTACAGTTAAGATCAGGGTGCTTTGATCTCCCAGAGCTCGCTGCTACTTCTGGAAAGGAGCAGTAGTACTAGTAATTCTCTCTGCCCTCTGCCTTGCTTGTACAGCTGAGAGAAGGGAAACAGTCCCAGCCCTGACAAAGCCCTTGAGATGGCACAACAAATGTATGTGTACTGTCATACCTACAAAATTATTAGTAATAAAACTAGCACTTTGAAAAGACTTACTTCCTTTTTTTACCCATAAAGCATACCATACATGTGGAAAAGGTATTTTACTGTCAATGGATTAGTTCTTCAGTATTATTCTACAGCACGACTTTGCATACCAATTTCCCCCCCCTTCCCCCATGAGCATACATACAAATCATTTAAAAGCAATTTACAACACGTCAAACTGCTTAAGGAGACTCTTAAAAAATCTAATGTATGAAGTTAACAATTGGCATGATTTATTATTGAAGTTCCACTGTTATAACTTGACAATTAAGAAACATTGATAAATGTAAACACATTATTGATGTCAATTAAAAAGCACAAGATTGATTAACCTCCCAGAGGTATACTGGCACAAGCAGTTAGAGAGTAATCACCCCCCATAAGTATTCACTACTGACAAATGTGCATAGAAATTAGACTGCTGTGAGACAAAAAGTACTTTCAATTAAAATTAAGATCATCTGAATACATAACCAAAGCATTGGGTCCACAACAAAATCAACAGAATTACAAACAAGATCTGTATTAATGTGAAAGGCTAAGTGATTAGGTCACATAATGCTCTCTAGCCATACAATTGGATGAAAATATGGTAAAAAATTACCAAAGCAACTGCTCAGTGAGTGGATGATGTTCACAGGAGAAAGACTATGAACGTATTATTTAGCCACTACAGTGCAATATTCATAACTGCCCTGGGGAGGGACAAGACCTCGTTACCAGGATAAACATCAGATCTTCATTTCAAAGTATGTATTTCTGTACATTCTACAGGTTACCAAATTATAAAGGTGAACTCGAAACCCTGCTTAGTAATGGTTCATGTCCTGCAAAGCAGCCAGCCTAGAAAGGACGTTCAGGCAGTCCATACCTCAAAGGGGGGACGCATACATCTGACATACCCCAAAGAAAATAACAACAGGAATCAGTCAATTTGTGATTTAAATATGACTGGAAGAGTTTGGGCTTCTTTTTTCTTCTTCTTTGTACTTGCTTTCAGAATTAATGTACTGGCATAATGCCTGTCACCAAGATGAAGGGCACTGCAGCTATAGCTTTCAACAGCCAAAAAAATAACCCAGGCTCACCTCAGAAAGCACAGAGCTAAAGACAGCAGCAATGCACCAGTACCAAGGAGACTGCGTAAACACTAATTAAACTTCTCTCTACACTCTTGTCTAGAAAACAGTTTTCCCTGCTTCAACTTCCAAGGGCTGGATCAGACATGCTGATATTGGAGTCTAGCAACTTTCTTCACTAAAGCTTGGCCTTCAATCACAACCTCATGGATCAAACATTTCCCTCAAATACAAGCAGCTTACTACAGAGACACTAGACAGAATCCAAATTACTGCAAAAAAGATAAATTTAAACATAGCATGTCAATGCTAAAGTGTCTTTGTTTGAAAGAGCTTTATGTGAAGGCCACACATGTTTATGTTTATTGCCAAAATAAAACTAGATAACTGAATTTCCCTGGCTGCAATTAAGTTAAATTGTATTAGTAACAGAGACCATGTTTGGAGCTATGCTAAACCACAGGGGTATTCAAAGGACCCCCAGAAGATTACAGTACATGCAGACACAACCAATACAGAGGACCATGAAGAAGGCTTTTTTTTTTTTAAAGTAACTTTTTTCAGATGTTTATTAAATGACAGTTAACATTGGCGAGGTTTATAAACAGGTTTCATTTTGATAAGCAATTTTAAAATACGAAAACAACTGGCACCTTTGCAACTGGTATAATGGAAGAGTTTGAGTGACTGAACCAACAGAAGAAGCATGAAGATAATAAGATGGGCAAATAAAAAGCACTCATGAAGCCAGATTCTTGGAGCAAATAGGACAAATAGAGGTCTCTGAAGGCTGAGAATGAAGATGAGAAGAAACTCTTTAGACTTGACAAACTATCTGTGGAAGAAACAAAAAAAGGTATCTGATTTAGAGTGGCAGGGGAAGATTTTACATACCGTATTTTCAATGTGCTGAGGTGAGAAGCATGGCCAGCTGAAAGGCCAGAAAAGAATGCAAGTAGCATCAAGAGGAGCTAAAATGCTTCCTCTTCCCTTCGTTAGCTGTAAAGGGAAAAACTAACTGTAATATGCTGAGATACTGATGACTGAGCATGGAGGGAGAAAACATCATTGAAAATAGAATTGTACCACAGCTACAGGACTAGGTGACTTGTCAGATAGTGAGGGCATCAACACCAACATTGTCATCCTGAATTACAGACTGCAGTTCAAGGGCAGTAGAACAGAGTCATGGGGATTTGAGGCACCAGACAAAATGTGCCAAAACTCCTTCTGTAGTGTAGTCTGTAGTCTTCATGCCTGCTCAGTTGCAGTGCCATTGAACCTGACGCTGTCTCCTTTCAATAAGCAGTACAAAACCAGGAAGGAAAGTTTTCTCAGCAAAGAAAGCTAAATACAACAACAACAGATTGAAAAACAACCAACAAACTGCACGAGATAAAACAGAGATCACTTGTAATAACAGCACTATTGCCTCTCTCACTTTTTTCGGAAGTCCTCAAAACAGAAATCCCTTTCATTTCCTCAAGGTCTAGCTGTACTTAAAGCTGGTCTACCCCAGGATAACACCACTGAAAGGGGATGCTCAGGAGAGATCTATGTTCTGATGTGAACGTAAGTCACAATACATATGCAAGGCTTTTACAAGGTTATATGTTTCATAAATAACACACAAAACTGCCATACTTCTCTTTTTCCTAATTAGTAAAAAAAGAGATCCTCCACAAACGTGCTGCTCTGCAGCAGCCAGCACAGAACAAGAAAGACAAAGTTGCTCAAAGGTTAATATACTTTAATGCTAGAAACTCAATCTTCAAACCCACTACAAACCGATCAGTAGGCTTCAACTCAAGATCACACAGATTAGAAACATGGCAGGAGCCATTTGAGCTGTGACCAAAATTACCAGCACTGATTTCCACCTTCCCTCTCTTGGCAATACTTTATATTTATACTAGGACACACATACATGCACTTGCTGTTACTCACCTGACCTGGAAGATGCCCCCTTGAAGTTTTGTTGCAACAGCCACCCCTATGAACCGTATTCATTTACACACTGGGCAGAAGCTCTTGAGACACCAAACACAGGAAAGCAGAAAGCATGAAGGGACAAGCAGTAGATGATCACGTTTCCCTGAGAACATGAGCTTTCCTTGCTTCTGAAGCTTTCTTCAGCACAAACTGGTTCAATCCGTGCTGCTGTTTCAAGAAGCTACTAACCAGCCAGACTGATGAAACTTACTCTTTTCCATGTGGAAGTTTATACCTAGCATTTACTTGATCGGTTGTGACATATTGCCACGCGAAATTGCTCACTAGAAAGTCCTTCTCCTGTCCTTCAGCCAGCCCTCCTCTGTGCAAAACATCAGATGCTCAGAGCTCTGGATGCATTATATAACTACTTGTTATTTATGATAAGGCCCCAACCTCACTGGATTAGCCACTAAATACATGTAACAAAAATAATGACAGCTCTTCATGACAGATCATTAAAGTATTTTAAAAGCAGCTGCCAACAGTCAGTCTTCATGGTTTTTTTTTTTTTAGGAAAAGTTGCTGCATACATCAAATGCTGTGTTTTACACTAAGGCTCTTAGATCTGAAAGACAAAGCCTCATTCCATCTCTCAATCGCCCTTGCTTGTAGGCTAAAGGTTACTTTCAACGCAGGGTCTACTTTGGTATTTAATATTGCAGGCAGAACTTGCCACTTGTAATTTAGTCAGCATAGCAAACAGCAGCAAATCACTTGTGAAAATACAATCTTGCTCTCCATCAGGAGAGTTAAATGACAGCCTAAGGAGTAACACTGCTCTGGAGACTCCCGCAGGTGTAACCTGGAGAGCCGTGCCACCTGAAGATGGGTAAAGTGTCTGTTATACTTCCTGCACATTGAGATGCCAGAAATTAAGCTGATAGGACAGCTCTGGGCTTTTGGCATCTGTTACAACATTGCATATCTCCAAAGCTATCCTACATGCCAGGACGAAAATCTATTTGAAAAGGCTGGCCAAAGTGGACCCCACTGCTAACATGTCCTGTGAAGGGCCAAGTTCTGATTTACCTAGGTTTCTGTTCAAATTTACCAAACCTTTTTCAAAGTCACTCCTATTACAATTATTTCTTTGTTCCTCCTCCCTTTCCCCCCAAAAAAACCTTATGGATATTTACTGGGCATAAAGTGTATTCAATATAGCTCTGAATTTAATGCCTCCCCATTTCGATTTCAAGCTTTCTTTTGTTTACTAAAAGACAGGTATTATCCATCCTATGCTATACCTTCTTCCATCTGCATCTGTGTCTCTTTCCAAGGAGCACTAAAACCTAATGTATGTTAAGGATTTCTGTTACTTTCTTAATCATATTCTTCCTTTTAGGCTACTGTTATAAAAGACGACATATACAAATGTATATTTCTTGAGTTATGTTTTCAAATCCCACAGAAAGTAAGTGCAACCTGAACATAATAAATAGGATTTAAATGACCTTGAGGAAAAAAATATTGAAAAATATCACCCCAAAGAGCTTTGGAATTTAAAGAAAACACGAAACAAACCCACAGAAAAATCCCCCCAAAGCCTTCTAAAAACCAAAGTCAGCTGATTTCAATTCATGTTTTGGCTTTGCCACAGGCTTCCAGCACAATTGCTGTAAATGCATGCAGGGAACCAATCAAGGGAGAACTGATGATCTGCTACAGCAATGAAAAACTGACTGCCTGTATTACAACAGGCTAGGAGCAAAGAGAAGTGCAAGAGGCTCACACCACTTACTAAATTCTAGATGCCATTGCAAGTATTTAGAAGTGTGTAGATGCTTCATTACCTTCAAAACCTGATACTGTGCAGCAACTTGACAAAATTGTTTTAATAGGATCTTTGTCCATTGTTTGATTATGTCATTCACCTGCTCCTCTTCTGTGAATGAGGCATTTGAAAGCTCTTTCCTGTGTCTACACTTGCTTTAACAAAGTACATGTTGAAGAGATAGGAATAGCACACTGTGCATAATGTTGGCTCTATCCTGGTTGGAATGTGTAGGTGCAACTATAATAAATAGAAATATATGACACTAGTAAAAAAGCAGAAAGCTTCCAAGAACACTCCTCTTATCTAAGAGCTGTAAGTCTGTAATTTTTTTTAGAAAAATAGGTATTTGTCATTGTTAAACAAAAAATTTAAATTCAAGGAGCTTCTGAGGAAAAGCAGTAAATTAATCTGTGATTTTAAAACTTCCTTGCAGTGACAAACTTGATAAGAGGAAGCCATATTAGAGCTCCAACATAACTGGGTGCCAACAGGAAAACATGACTTGCCAAAGTCATATACATTCCTGAACAGTGGTTGTGGGTGCTGCACTCTGTACTCAGAATGCTTAAAGAGCTTTTCCAGCTATTCTTTCCTCTTGGTTTCAAAACTGCTAACATAATTAAATACATTAGACCATGTGTTGCAACTTTCTTATATATTCATAAAAATTAGACAAATACAACTTGCACCCTGAAACTAAAACTACCAATAGGAATTTTCATAATGAACCTTCTCCTGCTAAAAGCATCCAGCTTACAGTGCTTTGCAGTATAAACACAGGTATCTTCATATATACAGGATATTTCTTGAAGGTTGAGAAGTTCCTTGAGACGGTCAATTCCAATGTCACTCACAAATGCGTAAATTGGTAGCAGTCCTCTGAATGCTCAGCAATATGCTTTCAGTCCAGAGATACACATGCACATTGGCATTTACTAATTTACCTGCTATTGCCAGATATCACTCACAGGATTACTAGAACTGAACTATGGAAAACAACGGGAGTATTTGCTGATAAAGCCACGAAGGATGAGCAATAAAATCCAAAGCAGGTGCAGTAAACTAAGGTACTTCTACAATTTGTTTTTTAGAGTAACTATAATTCAAATTGCTTGTCTTGCTAATATTAAACATGCTTTAATATTTATATGAATTTGATTAACAGAAATATGTTTCCTTATGCTGTGGCTATATTATTACCAGTTCATAATAATATGAGTGCTGTATTAGTACATTCATTCATTATCATTTCCATTTTCCATTCAGCTGTTACTTGAATCTATGATATTGCTAAGATGAGATACTGCTCATGAACATCCCAAGAAGGCGCAGTGCTTGGCTACACACAGCTGCACTGGCAACTTGGCTTGCTGAAAAAAAAAAATCCAGAAGAACTGTTGGACTGTTTTTATTTTACACAAATTTCAAAACAAGACCAAAATAATTTTTACTAAAAATGGCAAACATGGAGAAACAAAAACAACATGAGACTGAAATCTCACACTTGGTATGACACGGGCTTTTATCAAGCCATAGTCATGAAGCATTTCATTAAAAGAAATGGAGCTAAAGTTACTATAATCAATGAATATTGCAAGGATTAGAATGTACTTACAACATGCTGCCAACATGAAAAAAGCTGCAAATACTCAATAGTTACCATTATCAGTGGAACCTTTTTAACAAAGTTCTCATACTTCAAAACCACATTTTTTCATTCTTTTGCACATCTGAAGGGAACAGTACGAGATCAAGCCTGAGGAAGAACAACTCAGACTAAGAAAAGTTCATCTGTTCCCTTAGAAAACGCTGCTGACCAGCCAGCTGTAAAGGAAGCGGATCCACATATCCTGACTGTCTAACCGCTCACAGTGCATCTCTTGTCTCCCTGCTAACAATTTGTGCAAACTATGATTCCCATCAGTTTGGGTTATTTAAAGGGACAAACGAAAGCTGTGAAATATCAAAACCGTTTTACTGAAGAGTACTGTAGTTGTGTGATGTCAAAACCAGTATAATTGATACTAAAGCCTCCAGAGGGGCAAATTCTCCTACGGCTAACATTCCCATAGTGACGGAAACTCACAAATGACATCACGTTAGCATAGCTGGAGAATGGCTATTACAATAAACCTCAAAACTTTTGAAAACTTGCTATTTCAAACTTGCTTGTGACAACGCATTTCTCACAACTCCCTTCTTTACAGGGAAGACACCACAAATTGTGCTGTTTACACAGTAAACACACACAAAAAATCTTCAGTGTTAAGAAAAGAAGCAGAGTTGTTCCTTCCTCTGGCCACTACTTTAAATCGAAACCAATAACAAGCAGAGGAGGACTAAGGCACAGAGATTAATGTTCCTCCATGCTTTTCAGCTTTATAAAGCTACTTTTATAACATCGAAGCAAATTGTACAGTGACTGACATGAACAAAATGACAGTAATCTGTCACTATTTTCACATTTCCCACTAGGCTGATTCAAATAGTTATTTATGAACCTTACACTTCAATGGTCACTTTGATGACTAAACCATAAATTAGAATATAAAGTGAATATAAATTTGATCTTAGAGTAACAACAAATTGTCAGCAAAGTGGGATATTATTTAATTTCTATCGACACGCTATGAAAAAGTCAGCAATACCAAGATGCACTACATCATAATAAACACCAAACTTAGCAAAAAAATGTATGCTAGATCTCATGTTTGCTTCAGTGCTTCTGCATTTAAAAATAAAAGCACTTTATATTATGCTTGGTTAGTTTTAAGTATAAAAGTCTTAATAATGTTAGATGACTTCATTACTTAGATCTTCAATTAAACAGGGAGCATGAATGATTATTTTTTCCACAGAGCATGATTAAATTTGACAGCAAGTAAATATTAATATGAATTTAGTTGATAAGGTTTTTAAATAGTCCTGATGAAAAGTTTACTTTTAAGACAGTGTTGCTCTTTTTCCAATATTTATCTCTTGCTTTACAGCTGAAAGTGAGATGACACCAAAACATAATAGAAATTCTGCAAAGAACAAGTTCTCCATTTTTTAGATTTTTTTGGGGGGTGGGGTGTGAATGACTCAGAAAAAATAATCGTTATTAACCAAACATCAAGTCTTGCAGGGACTCATGTGAAAAAATTAGCTTGATAAACTAGTTTTCTTTTATCAGATTATTTTCTGTTAAAAAGTTCCATTACTTATTATGTTACTATGTGTGTTACTGTTTCTCACTCCCACAAACATAAGATAAACACATACACCCTTCCAAAACTGAATGCAGCATGATTATACTTTGTCTGGAAAACTTCCAGAAGTGTGACATATAAGAGATACTTAAACTTAAGTTTCACTGTTTTAGCAGTGTTAAAAATGGGAAGTTGTGTCAGACTCTTAAGTATTCCTTACTTTTCAAGTATAGTTTTCCTGAAATTCTTACATGGAATGGTACCAAAATGTGATCCAATTTAAAACTACTTTAGCTTTAGTAGATCGGTTTCGCATGTGGGAGAAACCCCTTAAATAGCTGAGATTTGAAACAACAAAACAAGTAAAACCCTGCAGGTTTAGCAATAACTGAGGCCATTCTGCATTATTCTGGTATGTCCCAGTGACAAAGATACCCTCCAAGTAACAAATGCACAACAGAGAGATAGGTAATGTCATTTGCTTGACAACAGTTAGATTGTAAATATATTTAAGATATTTGTATTAAACACTAGCTTTCTATGCTCGCAAAACTAAAACATATGTGGAGAGATTTTCATATTCTGAAAATTCAAGCAGTGCTATTCCAGGGAACCAGAACCCTACATGCCCTTTTTGCTTCTGAACATCTTCCTGGCTGAAAAATTCACGCCTGCATATAAAACATTTTAAAGTAAGATTTATGTATTACGTGGTAGAGCGAAATGTGGCTCTCAATGACTTCCCTCAATCTCAAGCCAAGAAAGATTTCTTATAAAATTTCTTTGCCATTACTACAAAGTAGCAAAATGGAAAAAAAAAGTAGCAGATTAAAATGGTTCTGCTGGTGCAATGAAAACTGCAGAATCTATGCTAAGTGAAAATAACAAATCTTGTCTAACCTTTTATTGCTGTCATTTTCTTGAATGAAGAATTAAATGCACATTTTTACCAGTGCAAAATACAGGCCAGTACATGAAACAGTTACCTATTGTTCACGTACAGGCTTGTTAGAGATACTTGTGTATATGTTTATGTATGACCAAAATGTTCACTAGCAAAATGTCCTTAAAGCCCAACTACCTCCTTACAAAGGATGGTGACTAAGTATACCAGTCAGAGATCAACCAAGTCTGCCTGCTCTTCCTAGTCTTTCCAAAGCAGCTGAAAGACCTCTTTGATGCTGAGGGACAATCTTTAGGCTAAAAGAAAACTTCATAAAAGGTGCAAGACAAGACATCCTAGAAGGAAAAGAGTTTGCCCTGTCAAGAGGTTGTTTTAGAGAAATGGTATCTTTTTTCAGGGTCTACAGTAACAAGGCAATCTGGGTGTTCACAGGGCTCAGACAGTAGAGAGTTTTATTTTAAAATCTGTCCCAGATGAGTCAGCAGAACCATATTTTGTGGTAAGAAAAGCTGGGAAGTTTTTATTTTAGCAAGACTTACCCACCATCTGACTTAGAACTGCCTTTTATTATTTAGGCTCATAGAACCAGCAAGAGCCAAATCCTACCCACATCAAGTCAGGGTACCCAACATTAAGGTACTACAAATGAGCATCCTCATTTCAGCATCCCAGATACGTATCTATAAAGGACTAATAAAACTTCCCACCTATTTCAAGTGCTTTGATACCTTGAAATTGAACTCTCCTCAGAAAAAGGAAGTACTTGCTATTATAAAAGAGTTGCGCCAAGTAGGTCCTAGTTAAGATATTTTAAAACAAAAATAAATTTAATACACTTCAGTCATCCATTTCATGGCAAAACAGTTACTGTGGTAGCCTCACTAATGTTATCCTGATTTATCAAAGATATATTGTTTACATTCTTACTTTCAATCATAGAGGATTTTCTGACATGCTGACAGGAATTTATCTTAGCCACAACCTAGAAGAAATTTTCTGTAGCATTTTATTACGGGAGATCCCATGTCCACAAATTGTTACTACTTTGATACAGATTTTTATAAGTGGCAGATTTTGGCTCTGTGCATTCTTATCTTTTGCCACCTCCTGACATGGATGCATTCCTCCTGTTTGAATTAACTGAACTTTGGTCTGGGCAGATGCTCAGCAAGTAGACCTAACTGAAGTTAATCCTATTGTGTGAAACCATCAATGAGGACTCAGCACCAAACCTCCAAAAAACCCATTTGGCTGGAAACTGGGAAGGTAAGAGGCTGAAACTGCATTTACACAGCAGAAAATCTGACTACAAATCAACCACTTTACACTATAAATACCTGCAGCCATCAGGGCCTGTTGAGCTCTCTCCTTCTACGGCAGCTGACTATGCAGCAGTGATCTCCCCTTGAGTAGGGACCACTCTCAAGGTTACCCCTCCAAGCTGAGAGATCCCTTACCTGACACCAGACATCGATGGGTTGGTAAGGGACATTTTTGCTCACATGTAACATTTCACATACATATAGTAAGCTTAAGTGACAACCTTTGTATCCCAAAGTGTAGTAAATAGAAGAGATTGACCACCAAACCATCTGTACTTATTAAATATTTTACATACCTAAATTCACTGATTAGAACTCAATAAACTACTAGCTCCGACTCTTCTGCAACAACTCCTCCTACATTGTCTTCTCCAGCCTCTAATACCTCCCCGGAGAACACTGAATATCAAGGCTCTCCAAGATAAAACCTCAAAAAAGAAGAGCTGAAAATGCTAATCATCACCTACAGATAGGAGAAAAAATACCCCAACATTTAAATATAATTGCATTGAATCAATCCAATCTGAATTACTTCTTTGAGAAACACTTTTAAAATACAAAAATAGCAGTGTTTGGTTTAAAAAAAAATAGCAAAGCTATGGTAGCACCAAACACCACCTGTTCCTGGGAGAAGAAATTCCAAAGAAATAATTTAACTTGCACCAAAATATTCATACTTAATTGTCAAATCAAAGGGCCCAACTTCCAACTGAAGTAAGAATCCAACTAACTGACTTGTTGGTTGTTAAAAGATTCACGTTAAAACAGACCATGGAGGAATGGGTGCACACATTCATTCAATATTTAATAGAAGTACTACTGAGCTCTGACTGATGTCTGTAAGTACATATTTTGCAAGGAGGGACAGCTTAAGTGTTGCAAGTGCCCTTAGAGAGTTCAGGCGTCAAAGCTTGCTTTCTTCAAATTTCCAGTGGTCACTGTAGATAGACAGTGGGTATGTACGAGAAGTAGTAAAGCATCTAAAGTTCAACAAAATATAATTCATGTCTAAATAATATGGTACCCAGTGGAAGGAACACAGATGCTATAAATGCTACTCAAAGTCAGAGAAAAATACTGACAGTGACTCGACTTTTTCCAAAGAAAAATCTACCACCCTACTTGAACACATTTAGCCAGCATTTACTTAATTCACTTTAGTATTTTCTTGTTCTGCTACTGTTCTAACACTATCTGGAGGTGGGGAAAAACACACACAGAAGGCAAGACTATTCAGAGTGAGAGTCACGGCCACTCTTCTAAACCTACGATAGAAGGATGAAAGCATGAGGAAAGGAATTTAATACATGAGCTACAGGAAACAGATTCAAAGGAAAATTAGGGCAGACTAGAGAAGCAGAGTGAAGAGATCGTAAAAGAAACAGCAGAAAAGGTAATGGAAGAACACAAACTTTTGACAGCTAGGCCTATTCTGGTTAATGGAACAAACATCCCTAAACCCCCTATTGCAACCATCAGGGATAAATGGATGTATCCCACCGTCTCAAACTCAGACACACAAAACTTACTGTTCATCCAGAGGTGTTTTGAGCAAGGATCTATTTTTTCCATCTGTAGTGGCATAAGACAGTTAGCTGAGGAGTGTACAACTCTTAGATAAAATGAGAGAAATAAACATACCTGCCGATGAATAACCTCTAGATTTGCTTTGGCTTTATTCACTAGCTCTTCTATTTTGTCAGAATCCTTTATATTCTTGTTTTCTCTGAAGGCATCTCTTATCCTTCTGATGGCATACGTTCTAAACACAAACAATAAGACATGTATTCATTGATGTGCCACAGTTCATGATATTTCAACATTCTTTAAAACATGCTGATTTTTAAAAATAAAAATACATACGCATATATATTTTGCCCAGCTTTATACACATATCCTTTTATTCAGGGTCTTGTCTTGCCTGAATCAAAACAGCAATCAGATTCTTTAATTACGGAAATAAGTGGTTTTACTGGAAGCTATAATAGAAAAAAATTCATATTTCACATATCAGTCCAGTCCTTACTGCTTGTTATTGCTGTAAACATACTGGTCAATGGCTGGCATAGATACTGCAAAGCTCAAGAACATAAGAAAAAGCCTAAGAACCAAAAAATCATCCCCCAAAATTATTTTGAATCAGTGTGACTATTGATATTCTGCATACTCTAAAGGTCATTGAGCTAACCACTAAATATGTTATTATTAGTTAATAATATGTTATTACTAGTTAATAAGTATGTTATTACTAGTTCTGACTTTGTAATCTAGCAGTCAAAGGCAGATTGATGGACCAACCATAACAAGAAGTTTCCCTTTTCCCTCTCCTGAGAAAGCATATTTCACCCCTTGGTCCAACACCTTCTCATCCATTTCCCCACTAAGAAACAGTAACAGGACACGATCTCTGCAAGTAGGAAGAGGTTATGATCTCTGCTTTCTGAGAGGAAGGTCCAAAGCTGCAGAGTAGTAGATACTTTCATTACATGCATGCTCGGGAGGGGAAGGAGAAATGGCAGTAAACTGATCCTGCTCAGCTATCTTGATAATGTCCTACTTCTCTATCAGCACATCACATCAGTATCAATTTTACTACAGAAAGTAAAACCCCATGTGTGGCTCTGGATGGGAAAAAAAAAAGGCTGCTGCACCACAAATAGTGTAATATTTCAACAATAATTTTTGATCTTGTATAAAAGTGAAACACGAGACACAAAATTGTCTGAAACAGACATAAAAAACTCCAAAGATGATGTTGAAAAATAAAATATTGAGGGAGGAGACTGAGGAGGGGAGAGGAAGAAGGGGAAAGATGAATAGCCAGCGGCACTCCGTACCGTTAGATGGTGCTATCCAGCTCCTAATACAGCCTCCACCAGCCAAGCAGCATATTTTCTCTTTGAGCTCATAAATAATACATTTCAATCACAGGAATCGGGATGGTTATGGAGTGCCACCCTGCTGCCGCACACTGGCAGATGGTGCATGATTTTAATTAGGGCCTGTTCACCTATAGTGTGACACTGGGGTGCGTGAGTGAGTGCGTGTGTGTTTGTATGTGTGAAGTTAATAGAATGTATTAAATATGGAAGCTCATTCTCATCTGCAGCTGCTGTCCTAGCAAGATTTGAAGGGGAAGCTACTTATTTCTTCTAAAAAGGAAACAACTCCAAATCATTCAGACGTAGTATAATTTTGTTGCTTGATAATGGATGGATGTCAAACCACCCCATATACATATGTAGGGTTAAACTGTGCAAAACCAAATATTTCACGCAAGAAAGGAAGGGTTTCCAACAGATACAAAGACCTAATATATATATATTTTTAGCTTACAAGAAAAAACAACACAAACAGCAAGTATCTATTACTGGGTGCAAGTCTTTCAAAATGCAATACAAACAAGTAAAGCTATCTACCTAAAAAAAATAGATGGGATTAAACAAAATTCTTGTTCAATATAACACCTACAGACTGGGTTTTTTTGTTTTGTACATATGGTGCATTAATGGTTCCATTTTCTTTCTCTTCCTCTCATTACACCCAACAGTTGTTGAGAAAGAAAAGATATGTACTTAGAAAACATCATCAGACCAGTTTTTATAGTCAAAGTGTTGAACTGTTTTTTCCTTTTATAATTTCTTTAAACCTTTATAAATATTAACACCGAAATGAAGTTATTTTACATAGGCTTTAACACAATCTTAATTCTATAGCTAAATCAATACATCTCCAGTATTCTTTAAAAACACTTCAAAGACTAGCTCTATATCCTGGTATTACTCTTTACTAAAGTTATATTGAGATTCAATATATCACTTAAAATAAGGATGAGCTGAACTCAAAGCTCAAACCTAATACTGTAACAACTGTAAAACATCCTTTCTTCCCCACTGAAAGGTGCCAGGGGAACATTTTACTAACACTCAAATTCTTTCAAAATTATGTAAAAAGTGTTAAGTCAAGATATAAACAAACTGGCAGGTTTTGGTTTGGGGTTTTGGGGGGTTTTATTTGTTTTGGTTTTTTAAACAGCTTTTTATATGCAACAGCAGTTGTGAGCAGTGTCAATTCCAAACCTCAATACTCTCTACACAAGACTTTCTGAACTGAGTATGTACTAAAAGCTAGTACTAAAATCAGGGCTGTGCTGCTGCTGCAAGTCCACCAATAACTGAGCTCTTTTGAAAGTATAGTAACATATGTACCAACATGCAGTAAAGATACACATGCTATGAAAAGAACTTGTCCATTCAGGCATTTTTTTTTTTTTTAAGACCGCTACTCCAAAGATCTTCAACTAGAAGAACAGACTGGTCAGCTGATCAACTACTCTCATGGTGTGTGTTTTCAGTTCAATAAGCATAAACACCAAACCCAATCATGTACCATTTGAAGGCACAGCTCAAAATGCCAGTGGCAGAGAACATATGGCTATCTTAGGTTAATGGTGTAAAGTTTTATGAAAAGAAGCACTTTCTGAAGACCGAGTGACAGACGAAAAACATACCAGCAAGTGAAATGGTTGCTGTACCTTATGGATGATTATTTACCCAAGCCAGCACAAAGGAACTGAGAGCGTACAGCATTGCAACAAGTTTAAGCCAATGTGAATGAAGGGGAGCTGCTGCAATTTTGCCACCCTCCCTGGCAGGCACAAACCCTCCCTCTGCCTCCTTCAGACCAGCACAGCCAGTCCAATATTTGGCCCTGAGATGAGCTAGTCCAACTTGGTAACCTGACAGAAGGCTAACTTACTAAAACAATGAACTTTGTTGTTGTTGTTTTGGGTTTTTTTCTGGATTTGCAAGCTCCATTGGCTCTGCCTGGGACTGGTTGAGCATCAGTGCTGAGCAGGAGAGAATACAGCAGTACTGATTTAGATGGATACAGTTTGTGATAGATCCCACTCAGAGAGGCCGAGCAAGTCACATAAACAAAGGGGACTATTCAGCGAGAAGGTACCAAGCAAGCTCTTCAGAGAAACAGAATGGGAAAGCAATTCTGCACACAGTACACCCAAACAGCTCCTATAGCCCTTAGGATAAGGTCCTAGGAATGCCATAGTGTTCATTAAGACACAACTGCAAATCAAAACTCAAACTGCATTTCACAGTCTACTCTTTTTCTCACCATTCTTTGGAAACAGATACTGAAAAAATAGCTAAAAGACGCAACGAGGCATTTTCTTTCTTTTTGTTATCCGAGCACACTGAAATTTAATGGAAGAACACCTTTGATTTTACCTTCTGCAAAGACCTTCTAGGAAACTAGTGACAGCATGGCCCAAGCAAGGGCGTACAGTTGAATATATTCAACTCAACAGCCTCTTACATACGCACACTCAAAACACTTTTCGCGATCCCTACTTACATGCATCTGTCACACAATTAACTCTGAATTAAATCAGAAGTATGTACTCAATGGGTAATAGACTCAGTGCGATGGCTTCAGAACAAAGCCACAGCAGGTGGATGGCTACACAAGGTAATAGATGCACATCAGTAAATATAAAGACTGTTTGGGACTTAACGCAGGAACCATGCCAGGGCCAAAGCATTACCACTAACTCACAGGGAATGGGCACTACCTGCTAATGTTAAGAGCGAAAAATGCTCCCAAATAATAGTAAAAACACAGAGTTTCGGTTAGGTCTTTTCCAAATACTCATTCACCTCTACCTTCAAAGAGTTCATCTTTTTCCTTCCCTGAAGCACAATCAAAAGCGTAACATGTGTCCTCATAAAAATGAAGCCTACAAGAAACAAAGTCTTGAAACAATGGCTATTAAGAAAAAATGAAATTGCAACAGAGGTAATTTGGAAAATAATAGCTGCTTGGGGATTTAGGTATTTTTATTTCAAAATGTTTACTTATGTCATGCCTGACCAGAAAATAAATAAAAAAAAATCCATTTCCTTTTTAAGTCTTCACTCTCATACCTTTGTGCTCTGCTAAACTAGAGTGTAAGAAAAGAAGCTGTAACACCGTGCAGGCATACTTGCTTCTAAGTACACAGTACTATACCTTTAAAATAAACCTGGCCAAGCTATGTTTTTCTCAGCATCACTTTGCATTTACCAGTATCACAACATGCTAGAGGTTTAAGTCCTCTTTCCAAGACAGCTTTACAAACATGTTGACATCTGTCTTTGTGATTATGAACAAATACAATGTATTAATGAATCATATAGCAGTCACTGGCAACATACTGCAAAACATAACAGCTATTACAAATTGTAAGTCATTGAGCACATATGCAAAGATAGAAGAGGAGGATTGCAGTATACAACCTGTGCAAGCACAAGAGATCACAAGGGAAGAGGCCAGCAGGTTAGAATATTCAAGACTTTCAAAAAAGTTAAAGTAAAATGCATTTTTCCTTATTAGCTTAAGTTGTGTTTAATAAATTAAGGCAAGCAATCAGTAGCCAATCTCTAGGAAGCCCACTGTAGTTAATAATTCTGAAATGAAGTATGTGATGCTTTTATTTAAGGTCACAACATACAAAAGTGAGATTATGATTTACAATGTAGTAATATTATATCAAGTGAGGGATCCTTACAAAAAGTCATTGTTTCCTTTCACTAACTATATTTTCTCACCACTTCTCCCTTCCAATTATCATCTATTAACTTAAGACAACAGCATGAATTTTCAGAATTTCCCATTATTACTAGCAAAATGTGCACCACATTCGCTTAACTGAATTTTCAGAATTACATAATTTAAAAATTGAAAGTTTTTATAATAAAGAAATAACTGCAGAAAAATCATTTTAGCTTACCTTAAACTTTTATTAGCATTAGTGAAGATGTCTCCATGTACAGAATTACTTCAGAGGGAATGATTATTTTTTTATATATATATGTGTAGAGCTACATATTTCCATATATATGTATTTACATTCTTTTTTCCCCTATAAAGGTGTCATTAAAAATCACCAATAAAGGTGAAGCAAAAGCTGCATGCATTTACAATTTAATACTAAAAAAAGAAACATTTGACAACAGATGTGTGTTTGAGACTGAGAGGTAAGTACTTCCAGGGAAGTAGTTGTGACTTGTCTAATTAAACATTAAACACAGGACCAACAGAAGGGTGTGGACGCAATGTTCTAACAGCAAGATGTTCCTCAAGCTCCAGCACTAGACACGTTTTCAGCACTGCCACCTCAAGTTACAGCACAACAAAAATTACACCTGCCTGTTTTCTAAAATCAAAGCAAAGCCTATTCCTGGAACCAGGATTTGCTTGGGGGAGTGGGGGTGGTGGCTGGAATCTGGGAAGGGAGGAGAAAAGAGTAAAGAAACATAAAAATGAGACTGTTGGTTAACCCAGTATTATTTCCTTGAATGTTCTAATCAAAGTCCCTAGGCAGCCCTCACAAAATCCTATTGAATGAAACCTGCAAGACACTACTTGGTTTCTCAGCTAATACACAAAATATGAGTTCCAATGGAATCGCCAAGAAGTATGTCCAGAGGAGAACAGCACTAGAGATACTTTATGAGAGGATTACCCCAAAAGAACAGAGGAGAGGGATAAAAATTGACGAACATCAGAAAACACACTTGAGAGTTGGTGACTGTGACCCAGTGCATATGATACATGCTGTATCATCTGATACAAGGATTTGTAACTTATTTCTAAAGCAAATCCTGGTACTTTGTGTCCCATATCTCAAAACCACTAATAAAAACTTCAACCTTCTGGGGTGCAAGTTGCATGTCTCTTTCAAGAGTTTCTTTTCATTTTCTTCAATCAATCTAATACCTGAAAATTCCTCCCTGCATTTTTTTTATATATATATATATAGACTTGTATCTGTTTTTAGGAAAGGAGGACTTTTTTCCTGACTGTATCCTTTCACCTGTTTGTGCCTGTACCCATTTCAAAGAAGAGAGCATGAACGACCACCCGATCAACAGGATCACAGAATCATTCACATCGGAAAGCAGCTTGGAAGGTCAGCAACGGGATCAGACCAGGCTACTCATGGCTTTGTCCAGTCAGGTCTTGAAAACCAGGATGGTGACCAGACCACCTCTCTGGGAAACATGCTCAATTGCTTGGCTGCCCTTGTGAAAAAGCTTTTCCTTAAAGCCAGTCTGAAAACCTCTCTTCCTTCAGTTTACATCTGCTGTCTCTTGTTCTCCTACCAGGCACCTCTGGATACTTTGAGGTACCGGCTGCTATTAGACTCCCTCAATGTTGTTTCTTCTCCAGGCTGAACCAGCCCAGCTCCCTCAGCCTTTTCTCACAGGGCAAGTGCTTCAGTCCCCAGCCACCTTGGTGGTTTCTGCTGAGCTTGCTTCAGGTTTTCCGGGTCTTTCCTGGATGGTGGGGTGGGTGCAAGACTGCAGTACTCCAGATGTGGTCTAACAAGCACTCAGAAGGGGATAATCACTCTCCTCAATCTGCTGGCTAAGCAACTGTTGATGCATCTCAGGATACTCTTGGCCTTCCTTGCTGCCAGGGCACACAGCCGGCTGTCCGCTGGCACCCCCAGCCCCTTCTCAGCAGAGCTGCTTGCTGGCCAGTCAGTCCCCAGCCTGTTCTGTGACTGGGGCATCTTGTTCCCCACTTCTTACCAAATTTCATGAGGTTGCTGTTGGCCTTTCCCTTCAGGCTTCTGAGGTCCCTCTGGATGGCAGCTCTGCCCTTGAGCATGCTGGCTCCCCAATTTGGTGTCATCTGCAAACTTAATGAGCAAGCACTGTTATTTCCTCTGGGTCATTTATATAGATGTGAAACAGAATGAGTTCAGGATCAACCCCTAAAGACTCATTAACTATCATGCTCGAAGCCCCAGCCTCCAGCCAGTCTTAAAGGCACATGGTTGTCCACTGTGTTGGTTTTGCGTGGCAAGGTTTTGGTAGCAGGGGGGCTACAGGGGTGGCTTCTGTGAGAAGCTGCTAGAAGCTTCCCCTGTGTCTGATAGAGCCAATGCCAGCTGGCTCCAAGATGGACCCACCGCTGGCCAAGGCCAAGCCAATCAGTGCCTCTGTGATAACATATTTAAGAAAGACAAAAACAGTTAGAGAGCACTTTTGCAGCCAGAGAGAGGAGTGAGAAGATGTAAGAACATCTGCAGACACCAAGGTCAGTGAAGAAGGAGGGGGAGGAGGTGCTCCAGGCGCCAGAGCAAGATTCCCCTGCAGCCCGTGGTGAAGACCACGGTGAAGCAGGCTGTCCCCCTGCAGCCCATGGAGGGAGGATGAGGGGGTGTAGCGATTCCACCTGCAGCCCGTGGAGGACCCCACGCCGGAGCAGGTGGAGGCACCTGAAGGAGGCTGTGACCCCGTGGGAAGCCCATGCTGGAGCAAGCTCCTGGCAGGACCTGTGGATCCGTGGAGAGAGGAGCCCACGCCAGAGCAGGTTTGCTGGCAGGACTTGTGACCCCGTGGGGGACCCACGCTGGAGCAGTTTGCTCCTGAAGGTCTGCACCCCGTGGAGGAGACTCACGTTGGAGAAGGCCGTGAAGGACTGTCTCCCATGAGAAGGACCCCACGCTGGAGCGGGGGAACAATGAGTCCTCCCCCTGAGGATGAAGAAGCAGCAGAAACACCGCGTGATGAACTGACCGTAACCCCCACTCCCCGTCCCCCTGTGCCGCTGGGGGGGGGCGGAGGTTGAAGCCGGGAGTGAAGTTGAGCCCGGGAAGATGGGAGGGGTGGGGGGAGGTGTTTTTAAGATTTGGTTTTATTTCTCATTCCTCTACTCTGTTTTGCTTAGTAATAAATAAGATGAATTCCCTCTCTAAGTTCGGTCTGTTTTGCTCGTGATGATAATTAGAGAATGATCTCTCCCTGTCCTTATCTTGACCCGTAAGTTTTCTTTCATTGTACCTTGTCTCCCCTGTCTAATGAAAGAGGGGAGTGATAGAGCGGCTCTGGTGGGCACCTGGCCCTCAGCCAGGGTTAACCCACCACATCCACCCATCCGTATCACCCTAACTTGGATACAAGAATGTTGTGGGAGTCAATGTTGAAAGCTGCCCTAAACTAAAGGAAATGCCATTCACTGCTCTCCCCTTGTTCACAAATCCAGGCAATCCTCTTGGTCAGGCATGATTTACCATCAGCTCTGTCGTGGTTTTGCCCCAGCTCGCACCCAAGCACCACACAGCTACTCGCTCACTCCCACCCGGCAGGATGGGGGAGAGAACTGGAAGAGTGAAAGTGAGAAAACCTGTGGGTTGAAATAAAACCAGTTTAATAGGACAAACAAAAAGGAAGATAATAATAATATATACAAACCAAGTGATGAACAGCACAATTTCTCATCACCTGAAGTCGATGCTGCGCAAGACCCCCAGCTGTCCAACCTCTCAGCCCACCCCCGCCTAGTTTTAAATGGTACATGATGTTGTATGGTATGGAATATCTCTTTGGTCAGTTTGGGTCAGCTGTCCTGGCTGCGTCCCCTCCCAGCTTCTTGCGTGCCCCTCGCCTTCGCATTGGCAGGGCAATATGAGAAGCTACTTGGCAACAACTAAAAACATCAGTGTGTTATCAACATTATTCTCATCCTAAATCCAAAACACAGCACTACACCAGCTGCCAGGAAGAAAATTAACTCTATCCCTGGTGAAACCAGGAAAACTTCCTGAATGCCTTCTTCATAGTCCCAGAATACTGTCAGTGCTATTCCTAGTTAACTATTATTATTTTTGCAGTTCTTTGAAACATACATTTTTTGTTGTTACACTTCTAAAAATAAACAAACTTATTGACTTATTTCTAAGTGTAAAAAAAAAATCTCTGCAGAAGGGAATGCTTTTCAGGAGGTCAGGGTTAAAACAAAAAAAGGAAAGATGTCCAAATGGAAGTATTCTTTTAATCTTAATTGGAGTTACAACTGCAATGTTATATTGCAGAAGTTAAAAAAAGAGGGTTACCAGTGAAGGACTCAATGGAACAAGTTGTTCAGTTAACGAGGCACTGGGCAAGGATATGCTGCAGGAACTAGAAACAGAATTTGCCACAGTTAAGAAGTGTCCTGATGGCCTGAAATGACAAATAGCTCTCTGCTGAGCTTTCGCTGCCAAGACCCTGCCAAGGGCTCGCCAGGACGCTTGGGCAGCTCAGCAGTCCTATTACCAGGTGGGGAATGCCTTGAAACCACCAGTTCAAATCCTGACAAGGCTGCTTTCTCTCTTCTGCCTTTTGAGGCAGATATATACCGTTCCAATTTGCTGTGCTGCTATTTCTGAACAGTTCTTAAAAAAGGCCCGGCCTGCTGTGAATTGTCATTACAAATTCCATTATACTTTTCTGGAAAGATTAGAGTTCTAGTCCAATGCTGTGGCCCAAATTTCTCTCTTCAGCATGGCTAGGGATTACTTTCCATTCTAAGAAGAGACATAGTTTAGCTTGTGGCTTGGGTAGCCTGAAGAGGACTAACTGTTTTGCACCTCAGTGACTGTAACTGTTGATACAGAAACCCACTGGGTGCTACGCAGCCTTGCTGGATGCAAGTATTTCCCGCTTCTCACTGGAAAATGATTTGTCTTTGATGAAGCAATAGTACTTAGGGGTTGGTTTTTTTAATTAAGCAACAAGGCATAAAGCCTTGGGATATTATAACTTCTTGGACTGCAGTGTGCTTGGTCTGGATGATGATGAGATTTTTGTAAGGACATTTCTGAAGCACGGCATTATTTCTGAAACTAAAGATTTAAATTTAGTAAATAGTCCATATTTTTCTTTTAATATGGAAATATTAAAAATGCCAATTCGTTAGAAAAGGGATTGAGTATCAGAAATATGTTGACAGCATACAGTTTTAAAATAATAACGGAGACATTTTGACCTACAAAAGACTTTAAGAAACAGTTCTCTGAAGGTTATCCGAGATGAAGTTTTGTTGGTCATTTTGACAGGCTAGTAATTTTGAGTGTACAGAACAGATTCAAAAGTTTTACTTCACAAAAGCAATCCTTGGATTCTAGTAATAAAACAATTAATTTTGCCTCTTGATTTCTGCTCAAGTAAACCTACACTTTTTGAGAAAGAATAATTTAAGCATCATAGGTCCAAAATGAATCTAGTAAAAGAAATTATATTGAAATTAGATAGGACCCAGTCCTCTCATGACAAACACAACAATAAACCATAAATATAATTTACTAAACAATCCATATGAAGTAACAGACCACCTGTCCTGTCTGCTTATAGACAACACACTAGAAGTTACAGGATTTGGAATATTGGAGTTATTCTCCAAACTTTATCCTCACATCCATTTCTATCAGCTTTACAGCTTATCTAAAAATCTGTTTCTTATAACTGAGTCAGTAATGACAAACATCCCCCACTGGACCTCCTATCACCATATGCCTCAATGACCTTCCCTCATTTATAGCAAAGCACTGCATGTTTAGTTTAGCAAATTTGCAACATCAATTTTGACAACAATGATGGATATTTGAAATTACAATGTAATACTTAGCAGCATAGAAAATTCTAATATATGCAAAGCTTATTAGTCAAATCTAGAGCCTAAAAAAAATCAATTTCAAATGCATAACACAATCACTGTCCTACTTTGTGCCTACAAAAGAGTACTGAATATTATTTTTTAGACATTTGGGATTGCAAACATAGTGCCTTT
Source organism: Balearica regulorum gibbericeps (assembly GCF_011004875.1). Lineage (NCBI taxonomy): Eukaryota > Metazoa > Chordata > Aves > Gruiformes > Gruidae > Balearica > Balearica regulorum. Next base: position 94,824,064 of record NC_046185.1, read on the forward strand.
GGACAATACATAAAATGTTTCAGGAAGCTCAGATACAGACTACTGTGATCATGTTACCAGAGATTCAGAAAAAAATAAATGCAGGTTGTTTTCTACACTATGAATGCTACATAAGGCACAGCCAGTCAAGTGAACTAGATCTTTCCTTCTGCATTTTTTTCTATTTAATTAGTTATATGATATGGAAGTCTTCACAAACTTTACAGATGATAACACTAGCACAAAAGAAATGGGGGCTGAAAACCTCAGTCTCAGCCACGAGTGGAACCGTATCCCCAAAACACAATGGATACAAACTCTGGGTGTCACTTCATCCCCACAGGAAACCAGATGCAGCTTTCTACACAATAAAGCTTTCTACATGGGTGAACAGAGGCAAGGTTTGAAGGGAAAAGACTATTCTGCTTGGTTCACTCTGACTGGTTCACTCACAGACCACCTCAGAGGGGCAGATTTGAGGTTTTGAGGCAGGCATAGCTGATCTTCATCCACATAAATTACGTAGCATTTCTATGCACCAAGCATAACATGCCAGAACTACCCACCACAGCTTTCCGCACTGTATGGCTCTTCACTCCTTGTACCTCCCAGGTGCTATCAGCACAAACAAGCGTTGAAAAAAGCCAAACCCTTTGCAGGCTAGTTATGGAACGACATGCCCACAGCTCTTGAGCTTTGGAGCATAATGATGACCAGTTAAGACATATCTGAGACCTCCAGTAAAATTAATTCATTTTCTCAGGACCTAAATATCCTATGTATCTTTCTGGAATCCAGAAGTAACATATGAATCAAAGTAATACTAAATCCTAAGTGAAGTAATACAACACTCTTGAAAGCAACTTCACATAAAAAAAAGTTTAGACCCATTTCCCTATCATTTTTCCTACAGTTACTCTAAAAACCAATATAAGATCCATGATCTATCTGCCAATTATGAAGCTAAGAACCTCTACCAGCCAAAATGTTTCTTTTGGGCTATGTATGGCCTCCACCTCTAAAACTGTGGTGCATGCATTCTTACTCTCCAAACTGTAGATCCCAGCATGCAATACAATACTTTGATCTGACCATACAATATATAATTTAATATCAGACAGAAAAATAAGATTAAATTTAAAACTTAAGCTATGCTAGTCTAGTGAACAGAAGTCATTCAATAAACCTGCTGACAGATCCAGTCAACTTCTTAACATTCTTAGAGGCTTATACTATGAAGGGGGGTGGGGTGGGGAGGAATCACCTTATTCTATTTCTATAATATCTCTCTCATATATATATTTTCTATTGACCAAGAGTAAGGTCAGACCACTACATTTATATATCACAAAACATTCTGCACTTGAAGCAAAATGTGTTACAAAAAAACCCCAGATAGTACTTAATAGCTAATTAAAAGTCACAAGAAAATATTCACTCACATGAGTGATGGTAGCACTTTTTGTCCTTTATCTGCAAGTAAGAAAAAACCCCATACAGCAAACACCAACTCCTTTCCCTCCCATAAGCACATGGCTGTAAAGAGAAGTTGTTCTCAGATAACAATTACCATAAATGTGGAATTAACATCGGTTTAAAATTCAATAATTCAGGCAAGTACTGGGTAAGGTTACCCCATGAGATATTAGGAGAGGAAAAGAGGTATGAAGAGTGGTCTATTTATCATAACAGTGTTTTCAGTATAACATTTTACAACCAGGGCAGATTACCTTCCCTTTGACACACAACATGACCTTCCATTCCCCAGAGTAACAGAAAAGGTTTCCAATCTCAGAAGAAATTACCCACAAAAGCTGCAGAAGCACCAGGGCCCTAGCTAATGGCAGCAATAACTTGCACTGATAGAGAATTTCTCCTTCAAGGATTCCAACAAATTGCTGGGAAATAAAACCCCACAATCAAGCCTCAAAATCCATACAGGTTAGTAAGTACTGCCACTAGTTCACAGAATGAGGAGCTCTGTTTAAGTATATAAGTACAGTACACTTATTTGCCCAACACTGCATCAGTGTACATGGTAGAACTATGTTCATCCTATGTTCTCACTGCTGTTGGAGGTGATTCCGAAGGTGTCGCCACCAGTTTGATAAATATTAATCTTCACATTCAAAATCAGCAAATAATGGGCAGCAATTTTTGTTATAATTACAAACTAAAAAATAAATTAACAAACTTAGTAAAAAATGTGCTCAACAGTTCTGGAAGTCAGGAAACCTATTTAGAGGTCTACACAAAATAAATTTCTCATTATTGTTTTGTAAACAAAACACTTGAACATTTATAGTCATATTGTAAATTAGTCAGGTCAAGGAAAAAGCATTATGAGACATCTAATTTACTTTGGACAGTGATAAAACTACTTATATCAACAAATAAATGTTCCTCCCTTCAAAACTACTTTACATATGAAGACTATTAATTTGAAAATCTATTTGCTAATTTATTGGACTAGAAAAATGCTGTGATATTTTAGATGAGTCAAAGATGTTTTCTGGAATCAGTAGCAGGCTAGTTTCAAGGCAACACAACTCACTTCTATTTGACATCCAGAACATTATTCAAGCTATAAACTTCTAGCACATACTGCAGCTTGTACTGTGTCTTAAGCACTTCATTTGAGCTGTACTGACTTGAAAAAGACTTTCCTGAGAAAGAAGAAATCTGAGGGTATTTAAATAAATAAAAACATTGATTTTGAGGGGAGGCACATTTTGATGAATGGATGACTTACTGTTTCACAAAGAATCCCATTAGTGATTCAATCCAAAACTTGACAAAATGTGATGGCTTGTACCTAGGCCCTTCAACTCTCAGTTCCTCTGTTCTTACCTGTGATTAACAATGTAAATAAATTATGAACCACCCCCCACCCCCACTACATTTAACTCTTTTCACTGCTATTCTAACACAGTTTGCAGAAAAGCATTTAACATTCCCTGAACACGTAGATAGCCACCATTGATGGTTACAAGATAAACTGATTTTCTCCAACACGAAGGCTCTGAAGAAACCTGCGTCCACATTTCTCCTGCTTATGCAAACAATTAGCAGATGTTTACATCTGCCCGTGACTGCAACTGAGCACTGTGCTAATCTGTTATGTTTGCTGGAGAAACAACTAACACCAGTAAATAAATACTACTAAGCAAAAATACCATGTATCCTGCAAGAAAATACTAGTTAGCAGAAACCACATGCTGTGCAAGAGAAAGATGGAGACAACTGTAAAGACTGACCTTGCAGGATACAATAAATTATTCTCATAGGCACTTAAAGTCACAGAACTAAGTTTGATTATATAAGCTTCAATACCATAATGGATTAGTGATTATTGCAAATATATTAGAACTGATTATAGTTTCAGGGAAAGATTTTTTCTTCTTTATTTTTTTAAACACTTACTTTCTCTGGCAGCTAAAATAAAACAATCTCACTTTTACACAAGCTAATGGTTTAGAAACAGGTCTTTAATAGTTCCAGACCAGGATATGCCAGACAAGCAGACTCAGAAGGACCTCTCAAGACCTGGCAATGAAGTTTGTGGAGAATCTGACTGCTGTCACATTCAGAATCTCACAAGACATTTTGAATCTCATGCTGATTTAATGTAAAATGTTCATGAAGCTGTATTTATTTAAATACTAGTTACTTGCAAAGTATATTTAAAAATACAGTTAATTCTGTCAACTAATAAATCAGCATTTTCTGAATTTAAACATCTTTTGCTCTAAATGTCATCGAGTTAAAAAACGTACTGCAATTCAATGGAGATTAATTTCTGATAAGACTGACATACCTATCATACTCCCTCTAGCTTCCATGATGGCTTCAAAGCTTGCTTTAGACAGGGATTTTTGGAGAAGGATTACTGGAATGGAACAGAAGTGAATTCCTGACCTCTTGATACTCATACACACATACACGTTTTATTTACTTTGTGCATAGGCTTCTTTTCTTTACAAGATTTAAATGTGATTTAGCCAATTGCTACTAATTTCAAAAGTTAGAAAAATATATCTAAGCAGCAGTTTCTCCCAAGGCTTTGTGTCCTGGTTTCAGCTGGGATAGAGTTAATTTTCTCCCTAGTAGCTGGTATAGTGCTGTGTTTTGGATTTAGGATGAGAATACTGTTGATAATACACTGATGTTTTAGATGTTGCTAAACAACATTTACACTAAGCTAAGGACTCTTCAGCTTCTCACACTGCCCTGCCAGTGACCAGATTCTATGTACCAGGGACTAAAAGCAAAGTCCGATTTTTCAATTAAAGTGACCAAATAAGGTATGTTGGAAGGAAGAGAAACAAACTCGTTTTTGAAAAAGCATATTTTTAAAAATTTTTATTTGGTGCAAGTCATGTTGTCAAAAGAGGTGTTATCAGAATCTTAAAAGCTTGATGCCTCCTTGAAGAATAGATCATTATGCAAATACAGGTCAATACAACCTATACTTGTGCAAAAATCCAGCTGCTCTCATGAACACTCTGAACTGGCGCTCATGTGTATCCGACACCACAGCCTGCTCCTTCCCCAGTTCGAGGAACTGTTGAGTCAGATGCCATGCAGAAGCAGACAGCCTGAATTGCAATAGCAGTAACAACTTACCTTGGACATCCTCTTTCCTACTGTGACCGCAGTAGGAAAAAGTACCTTCTGAACAGCTCCCATCCTTTGCATGGGCTTATTTGGAATGGCCAGAAGCAGCCTTTGCTGAAATCCAAGAGTATAAACCCCTCAAGCCCATGAACAGAAAGCCCTTGCAGCCTGCTGAGTCGACCTACTTGATCAGCGCTTAGCAGCCCTCTTTCCCAAAGGAATGGACTATAGGCTAGACTGACGTGCAAAGCAACGTGAGAAAAGTTAGTCTACTAAACGGACAACAAGAAATTTCACCTAAGGACAATGATTTCACCTCATATAACCACTTGTACAAGTTTCTACACCAGGTACGCTGCAAGAGGCCCCACAAAGGTCCTATATACTGAATCAAGTTGCAACATGTAAGAAAGCTTCCAGATCCTATATGTAAGAACAGAATCAAGGAACAACTGCAATATAGTGATTGTGCATTCATGCTCCACCAAAAGTCCCTCTCATTCCAAGTGACAAAGGATTAAGGGGCTAGATGCAGTGTCTGTGCCCAGCTGCCAATGAGGAAGAAAAAAGGTTGCATTCATTCTCAAACAACTAATAACTCTCAAACAACTCTGACACTACAGAATCCATACAATGAACTTCTGAGAAAAACATAAACACCTGGAAGATAAAAACAAAGACAACAAATATTGAATTTTCCATCACCATTTATATGTACACATGTAAGAAAAAAAGCACAGCAAGCAAATAAGGAGAGAATAACCAGTTAATCATACTCTAGAGGCACACTTACAAATATGCACTGTTTGCAATAATAAAATATTCTGAAATTCTCTAACTGAAATCATAAATCAATAAGATTAATCTTTAATACTGTCCACTTTACTACAGGTTGGTTCTTCACAATGTCATTAGGTTTACTCCAGGGTATTACCATATCACATTACAGCAGCCCTGAGGACACAGCAGGACCGCTTATCTTGGCATGGAAGAAGCTAGTGGGGTGTCCATTTTAGCTATGGGTGAGGTATAAACACCAAGGCAGAACTGTTGCTGTTGTCCCAGCAGATCTCTACATAGCTGCTGATCACTTCTTGCTAGAAACTGCTGTTGCTTTTAGTACTCACAAATATGTATATATTACAAGGTTCTGAGATCCTTCTTTTACGGAAAGGGAAAATTTGCACTGTGATATGGAGTCATAAAATCACTGATATCCAAGGTAAACACATATCTTATGATTTCTCTTCTTTAAAATTAGCTAATATAAAACACTAAAAGAAACAGAATGAAAAGTTTTACATCATGTTAAACAGAAAAGTCATTGGTGCACCTATTGTTATGCAATAGTTAGCCTTGCCCTTGAGCTGCATGCAGAAATTTCCATACAGCCAAGACACCTCGGGTACTTATTTCTTTTTTGAGGGAACTGGGGAGGGGGGCTGGGCAGCGGGACATTTATAGAGAAGAGATTACAAAAATTTCTTAAGTCCCCTGTGCTCCATCAGCAAGGGGCTGGGCAGAGGGGGGTCCACCACACGTGGTCTGTGAGGCTGGTGCCACCAATTACTGGTGCAACCACCGTGAGATGGTGCTGGCCTGCTTCCTCCAGCTGCTGTGGACTCAGTTTCCTCACTGATCAACTCCCAGCACAAACCCACTGCTGAAAACACACCATGGCCCAGTCAGGAACTACGTTCAACTGTTCAACAACTACACATCTCATGGGCCTCAAGCCATCCCCCATTACATACAATCCTCTCTCTGTAAGCCAGAACAACAGCAAGCTGGGATACTCAGAACAGCAAAGAACAGTGGGAAGCCCTGATAGGAAGGGAATTAAAGAGGAGGGGAACACACTGCTGCGTAGAATTAGCAATGAAGGCTTATTAGTTCCACCTCAGTTCCAGCCCCCAGACTTTCTTCCCTGGGCACTCACTCACACCTGAGGTCTGGGGAATACTGTGTGCAGAGCTTGCCATGGATATGCAAGTTCAAAGGCTACCGTTTCCAGTTCTTGCCAGGCTGCAGACAATTCACAGCAAAGGTAGCTCATGTGTCTCTGCCCGTGGTCCAATTGAGCGGTGAAGCGAATACACTACCAGAATAAACTGCCAATTTTGTCAGTGCTGGCAGGGAGGAACCCCTGTGAATGCAGCAGATATCTAAAGGAGACTAGGCCTATGCCTGTAGCACACAGGCAGGCATACCCTTTGCCAAAAAACAGTGCACGTCTTTCGACCAGCTGCACAGCATTGCATCCTGTGTGGCAGGATGAGTGAACCCTGCTCCCTCACTGCACGCAGCCCCCTGAGCTCGGGCACAGCACACGGTGCCAGGGACAGGCCGGGAAGCCAGCCTCCTCCAGCACAACCAGGGCTGCAACCTGGCCCCAGCTCTCCCCTGCCAGGAGAAGGGCAGCATCCAGACCAGACATGAGCTTTTTCCAAACTGGGGCAATCTCTGTCCTGTCCTTTCCTCCTACAACAGGGAGGGCCCGTAACCTGGTGCTTTTGAGGGGCAACCCGGGGTCAAGCACAGGGACCGAGGGCTGACCCTTCCCCTGCGCCCTGAGTCGGGGCGAGCTCTCACTACTGCCCCGAGGGCACGGCTCGGCCTGGGCGGCCGCCCGCTCCTCCGCGGGTTCCCCGGCGGTCACACAGCTCCCCTGCGCCCGCCAAAACCGAGCCACTCACGCCGTCCCTGCCCAGCCCCAAACACCACCAGCATTTCCCACTTACCCCCGCTCCCCCCACGCTTTCACAGGGAGAAGCGGGGCTGAGCTGCTGCCCACCCTGGAGCCCGTCCCCGCCCGGGAGCGCACCTGTAGTTGTAGCCGCTGAAGCGCTGGCTCTCCCGCAGCATGGCCCGGTACAGCCGCAGCACCTGGGCCCGGCTGGACGCTGCCATGTTGCCGACACCAGGCGGGTCCTCCCGCGGCGAGGCCCTTTTCCCCGCCCGCAGCGCCCGGAGCCGCGCCGGCCGCCGGAGCCGCCTCCTGCCACCCGCACCGGCCTCTCTGCGCGCCTCCGCGGCGGGCAGGCAGGGGCGGGGGCAGCTGCGGCGGCGGCAGGAACAGGAGCGGGAGCTCACGGCCTGGCGGTGAGTGGCGGAACCGAGGTGCAGCGGCCGTGGCTCGGCCTGAACCCAGCGCAAGGCCTGAGGCGGGGCGGAGGCGAGGCCGCGGCCTGAGCGCCGCGGGGGTGAAAGCTCTTCCCTGGCTGAGGCAGCCCTGAGGGGCGGCGGGCGGCGTTTCCGCACGGAGGGCTCGGGGCCGGTCTCAGGCCCGCGCGGTCTCGCCGGCTCGGCCCTGTCCGGCGCCGCAGGCGCGACAGCTGTGCTAGGCTTCCCTCTCTTCGGCTCTGCTGAGGAATTGCTGCTCAAGCCGCGGCCTGTCCTAAAACTCCATCATCGCTTTCCCGTAGGGCTCGGTCACTGTGGCTGCGAACGGCCCAAGTACTGGCAGGGCAGGGTAGAGAGAAAGCCTAAGCAAAAAAAAATAGCCAGTACTCAAATAAACTGGTCAGTGATAGTGTCATTGCACACACCTGTGCTTGCTTTGTTGGGGTGTTGCACGGAGAGGTGGGTGCTGGCAAGGTGGGCTTGGTTATAGGGCCTGGAAACAAGCAGCAGGTGATGTGTGTTTGGTGATTGCATCAATGGCTATATAAGTTTGCAGTGACTGGTCATCTGTGCTAGTGGGTTGGGGTGTGGTATGTTATGTTGGTGTGTGAGTTGATTCTCTCAGTATCTTGTTTTAAGTTGAATTCTGTTATTTAAGCTAGCTTGACCTGCTTTGTTATAGTTCGGGTGCTGCTAAGTTAAGTAGTGAGGGGTTTCTGAAGGAGCTTAGTAAGGGTTTCCTGCCTTTGTGCTTCTATTTTTAATAGGAAGTCTCTATTTGCTTACTATTTTTCTTAACTGTTTTTCTGCCCTGAGAAATAATTGTGTATATTCTATCAGTACCTCTCTGTAAGGGTTCCCTATTTGTGTAGGTTTTCAGGAAGTAATTAACTATGTTGAGCTTTAGGTGGGTTTAACATACAGGCCTGCATATGTTAAAACTGGCCTTGAAGAGGGCAGTGATTAGTGTGCATGGTCCCTATGTATCCTACAGTCCACAGAACAACAGGTTACTTAAACCATTTAAAAAGCAAGTTCTACCTATTTATTTGTTAAACCTTGGTCTTTATTCTTTTTTGGTGTGAGACTGGGGCTCTTTTTCTACTTAAGCACTTCTTCTATTGCTTATATCAGAGGCCCTCTGATCCTTTTGTTGCTGGAAACAGCATATACCTAGCATTCTCTTCTGCTGAAAGATTTTCTACTCAGAATAAACTTGATTTTGTAACTTACAGGTATGATGCCTCAGCTGTATTTAATGCTCATTTTTAAATATTATCAATAATATGATTTATTTATAATGATTACAGGGTTCCTACTTTTTCCATGGTATACTTTGTATATATTAGATGTTTATGTATTTTCTATGTATCTCTGGCAAAAATACTTCAATTACTGCTACTAATTGAACATGTGTTTCACTATATGTGCATTTTGAGTGTTATTATTTGTGTCAGTTGTATGTCTGATGCAGTTTGCAGTTTACAGTTTATTGTATAGATCTAAAATAATCTTATGCTTCTGGGTCTAAGTAGTACAGATACACATGTATTTATCTCAAATTCATCTTTACAAATATGCTGTGTTTTAGCAATATTCTTAGGCTTCTAGAAACAGAGATTTTTCCAAGTATAGCAAGTTTCTTGGATATTCCCTTTATCAAAACTAGAAATGTTAGAGGAAATGTTGCATCTTAGTAGAAAAATGTAAGCAACTGAGACATAGTGATAAACATTGTGCTTTTGAAGTCTTTGCTTGTAAGTTACAGAGCAACAGTGTTTTGGGCTAGCTTTTGGCATTCAGGAAACCCAAACAGAAAAACACAAAGCAAGCATGCTCTTTAGTTGCCTGTGGGACCAAGTTCTCCTTGTAGCCCAAACAATATTGTTGACACAGATTGTCATGCCAGTGGAGTATATCTGAGGTGCTGGTGCTCCCCCATCTTTGCAGCTGTTGGTGGCTGGGGCACTTAATATGTGTTAAAGCAGAACTCTTGCTTTTTGTCTGCAGATTTATCATCTTCCCTGAAAGCAGCAGTGGCACCCTGCGCTTTATTTTCGTTGTGGGCTTCAGACAGCTTAAAAGATATGGGTCTATCGCATACAGAACAAAATCTAGCACAGAGAGTTCAGCAAATCATTCTGTAGTTGAGTGTGGCAGTTATTTTTATCTAATTTTACATCAGCCCTCTGTTATTGTGAGAAGTAAGTTTTGATGGTATAGTCTTAAGCTCTAAAAGATGAGTGAGTAATTGGGAAGAAAGTAAACAACATTAAGTAAATTTTGTTCACAAGAACACTATTGATTTAATGTTTGTAATTATAAATGATTTTGAAATAGCTGCAGGTGCTAATCCTGTTCCTGAATATCTCTAGCAGTTTTTGTGATTTTTTTTTTTAAATTTGTTTTAGATAACCAGGTTTTTCTCTTAAAGAAGCATGGAAACCCTGTATGTTTAGACTAATAAACATGTGTAATGTACTATCAAATGCAAAGTAAACATACCAAAGGAAAAAAAATCTTTTCTCTTGTGTCCCTTTCCTGGCTTAACCTTTATTACACTCAAGGAGGGACGAAAAATTTTTTGCAGAAACTTGTCGTCTTTGTGCAGTTGGATTGGCACTGTTGACTGGAAAAAAATAATTTTTTTCTTATTTATTATTGCATTTTCTTGGAAGCAATGGATTATGGTCTTAGAAGTCCACTCATTGTGCAGTAAGTGGGCATTGCCTCTCCTATGACTGAGGTGCAGGTGTTTCTGTTAGCCTTCTGTATACATGCATCACTGCAAGCCTGCAGAGAACTTGAAGCAGGGATGTAGCCCAAATGACCTCTGTTGTGTCCTGTCCCACTGGTGCCTATCTATGGGGAAGCTGTAATGACCACTTCATTAATTGCTGCCTCATTCCCTAGGGGGAATCCACACCTGTATTTAATCTAGACATCAAGCCAGGGCTAATCAAGACATGGGCAGATTTTTCATTTAACTTTTTTACCCCCAAACTTCTCTGGTTTAAAACTCAGGGCTGTTTTATTGCTACAGTTTGGAGTTGGGACTAGAGATGTTTTCCTTAATTGCAGTGATGCATACCATCATTGATGAAGAGGCTTGGTCGGTGTTCATTTGTACAGAGGTCCTTGCTTTTGGTATTTGGTCTGAGGAAGGAAGGTGGCCTGTGCCTTGCCTTTCTGCATCTCTTGGGATAAATAAGCACCTTGATATAATAGTATCAGTGTCTAGAATAGTTGCTAATATTTTAAATATGTTACTGCTCAAAAAAAAAAAAAGGGAGGGGGGCAGTTTGGATGGAATACCTGCCAAAACTCTAGACTGGAAACAGCTGTTATGTTCTCTGGTACATATTGGATGTTTTGTCATATGTTGCCAAATTGTTCCTTGAGGTACACTATTTCAGCTTTATGACATGGCACTCAACACTTTAAGAGAGCATGTGCTTTCCTACTACACTGCTGTTTGTGTTCATTGTTTTTCTTTGGGTGTCAGAATGATAATTGATTGTTGTGATATTATAATCTCTTTTTTAATTATTGTTTTTAGTTTGTGAAAATGTGCTAACTTTTCCCTGCTGCTGTGGTGTGATTTCTCTCTTTTCTTCCCTGCTCTTAGTTGTTGATGGACAGTGTTGTGCACAGTGAGATCCTACTCAGTGTAGAGTAGGACACTTTAAAATAAGGACTATAAATCATGAGAATTTTGGGATTTCAGTCACAAATGTAACAAGCTATAATTTAACCATTCCCTATAGCAAGCAAGATTTCCACGGTATCAAAAGGAGGCCTTGAATAACTCTAATTTAAAAAAAAAATGTTTATTTGGTTGCTCTATGGAAAAGAACATTTTTAATCAGGAGGAGAAATTCCCATGTTTCAAATTCAGCTATGCCTCTAAATTATGTGTGCGTTTTGAAAAAATTCTACCTAAGAGTTCAGAGGGAAGAAAAAACTGGGGCAAAACTCTTCTCTCAGTTACTTTGTGAGGTATCCCATCTCTTTCTGAACTGAATTGTTTAGAGTAAGACTGTGAGAATAGTAATAATAGGAAAAAACCCAAAACGCAGTAGTGGGTTTTCCCTTACACAACCAAGTATTACAACAGAATACCTGTTTTACCACTGCTCCTGAACCTTTGCTGGTTCATAATCTCTTGTGCTGCAGGCATTGAACTGAAAGAAACACTGAATTTTGTTTCCCTTGTTTGCCTCAGTTTTGAACTTCTAATTTCCTGTGGCTGTGTGCAACACCAGAGGATTTCATGGGTATCATGTTGCCTGCTAATTAGGTATCATGTTAAGCAGTTGACAGTTCTGGAATCATGGGATAACATCTAGATCAATGACATGCAATGTTGATGTATACCATATTGATTTTTGAAAGATGTTGATAGTGGACATATGTTGGTACAGTACTTTGAAATGCCTGAAATAAAAATGCGATAAAAGTTCAGAATTAAAAGGATAATTTTGTGTTACGGCAAGAGAATAAGTAATAGACGATTAAAAATACGAATAATACTTAAGTAGTTCACTGTGTAATAGTCGCATCAAATGTGAATGATACTTCTAACTGTGATGCTGATGTAATCCGAGGTATTGTTTGAGACAAGAACCCAACAAGAAATGAACGTGTTTTAATTGTGTGGTTGGTATACTGAAATCTTACTGAGAAACCTAATCATGAGAAGCAGGAAGGACAGGATTTAAGTGTACCCATCTATGACCTCATCAATTCAGAAATACTTTTTGTTGTGCTTTCCAGTGTTTTATCTAATTTAATCTTAAATTCCCTTTCTGTGGGAAAAATATTCTACTTTATATTGCATCTTGCTGCTAAGAAATGTTTTCTGATGCTCAGCCTATGCCACCCTCTTCCCTAAGTCCATATCACTCTTTCTTTCATGCCCCTTAGAGTCATGCTGTGCAATTCTTCTCCCTTCTCTGTGATTTACACCATCATCATATTTCTCTGTAGCTGTCATCTAGCCAGGCTAACTTAGTTATTTTGCATTTTCTTTTTCTTCCTTTTTTCTAGTGGATATTGAAATTTTTAGCTTAGGAAGCAAACTTAGCTATAAGACAAGGACTGATATTTTGTTTAAGAGCAACTGAGAATCTCTGGAGCCACTCCTGTATTGTTGTTGCTGACTTGTGATTTCCAGTTTGCTGGGTTGGTTACAACCTTTCTTGTTAAAGATCATGAAGGCATCTAAGATGTTTTTCTAGAGCAAAGTTCTTTCTTGTCTTGAGTTTATTTTTTGTCATACATGAATGTGTATGTGAATATGTATTAAAAGCATGTGTGAATAGGTATAAAACCACGCACAGTCATGTGGTGGTGGTAAAGGTGAGGGTCATGCTGTTCATCCTGGATTCCCCATGCTGCAGGGTTGGGGATTTGTGCACACCTAGCACAGTACTATCAGAATTTTTTTAACCTAGTCACATGTCCCAGGTATGGGAAATCAAAGGCAGTCTGCAACTTGAGTGTGTCCTGGTTCTTCCGCTCCCTGCATTGTGGGCATGGGCCTTATTGTCAGACAATATAGGGAGCTAGCTCTATTCAAGTCCAGGGTTATTGCTTAAGTCCTTCCCTGAAAATCCATCTCACTAAGCATTTTCTTATAAATACTTCCTATGTGATTGTTTCTGGGAAGGAATTCCTAGGGCAAAGTATCAGCTTGGGATAAGGTTGAGTGGAGCTGATGTAAGAAAACATGTTATCCAAGGTAAAATAAAAGCAGACAGTTCTTGTGTGATACGTTGAAAAGGTGTTGTTGGGGAAAAGTGTGACCTCTGAGAATGGGACATGTGGAAGACACTAATATTTTTATTTTTTTAGGGAAACAAAGGTTAAGCAAAACTGTGGTTTACAATGGATGTGTAAAGCAGCCAGGATTAAGTGGATTGTAAGTAGATTGTTTAGTTTTCTGATTGTGTGATGGGGGAGGGGAAATATGACTTTCCACTTGTAATGCATTTTCATTTTAAATGATGCTATGCATCTGTATAACTTTCTGCTCTGGTAGCTTAGACTTTTGGTCCAGGGAAAAAAAAAGCCCAGTTTAAATGTGGAACCAAAACAAAGAAATTGAAAGAGACTTTTGCTGGAGCGGGAAGGAAACTATAGGGCAATGTTTTCATTTAAATGAGGAAAACAATATACCCATATTAGTGAACTGTAGTAATGGTAGAGTTTAAGATAATAACTTAATTTTGCATGATCCTTGGCATTTTTGATATTTCCTCTTGTGTCATTATCATTTTCATGTCCCCAGAGCACTGGTCAGCATTCATGATAGTGCATTAGGACCATGTTTCTAAATGTATCATGCTTCTAATGAATTTGTAAGAGAAGATGAATTGTCAATGTTTCCTACATGCCTTCACACTTCTAGACAGAACTTTTTATTTTATTTGTGTTTCAGTCTTTTATATCTGGGGTGACTGTACCAAAATTTGTCTTTCAGCCAGTCCCTGAAGAGAAGAAACAAAGTATTGACTGCAGCTAACAGGCAAAGGAAGCAGGAGTGGGAAAGATTATCTCTGGTTGTGGGTAAGTGAATAAATTCAGCTTTCCAAATCAGTCTTTGGTATCAGCACTGTCAACCTCTTTAGGCAATAACAAGTTTTCAGTCTTAGGCATGCTAACTATCTAATTTGGCTTCCCATATAAAATTCATGTGTTTCCTTATTCCCTAATCCCAAGACAAAGTATTGATGCTAAAGATATAAAGGCAGGTAGATAATAATAGATAGAAGATAATAATCTTCTGAAGGACAAGTTCTATCATCTTTGTATTGGAGTTTGTCCTGGTTTTCAGCTTGAGATAGAGTTCATTTTCACAAGTAGCTGGGAGGGGACACAGCCAGAACAGCTGACACAAACTGACCAAAAGGATATTTCATACTGTATGACATCATGCTCAGTATATAAGGGGGGAATCTGTTTGGGAAGGAGGGATCTCTGCTCTGGGACAAGCTGGTCTTTAGGTTCTGGGTGGTGAGCAAATTACATTGTGTATCATCTGCTTTGTATATTCTTTTATTAATGGTAGTGGTGTTATTTTTCTCTGCTGTCCCAATAAACTGTCCTTATCCCAACCCATGAGTTTTGCCTCTTTCTTCTGATTCTTCTCCCATCCCACTGTGAGGGGGAAGGAGTGAGCAAGTGACCACATGGTGCTGCTTAGTTGCTGGCTGGGGCTAAACCATGACAATCTTTGAATATAATCCTTTTGAAACAGGTGATAGAATTGGGTTCTTGTTACTTTGCAAACCACTTATAGTTGAGGCAAGTTAGAACCCAGCATAGGATGCTCTGGTGAATGGGGGGTGAGCTCAGTGAACTCTTGGGAGCGGCAATAGTTGTTACAGCCTCATAAATGCCACCGTTAACCTTCCAGTCTGTTATGTTTCTGTCCCCATAGCAGAATAAACTAAAGGTGTGTGTCTGTGTCTCTTCATAAAGTTTTGTGTCTTAGCTAAAACTGGGGATGAGGGTGGATTTAGTGGGGATGCAGATCTGTGAAATGGAGCTGCCAGCTTTCCTACAGGGATGACTTTAACATTCTACAAAAAGGCAGGAAAGAGGAGTAATGGAAGAAATGGTTTGAAGTACTGTTCTGGCAAGATTTAGGAGAGTTCATCTGTCTGCAGTCCTGAATTAAGTATCTCCCTGTTTTAGAATTTCTGTGATTAGCTTTTTCAGGTATGCTTCATAGCTTAGGATCAGTTTTGCCCGAGATCAGTGGGGTTTTGTTTGTTTTTCCCTGGCACTCCACATACTTAGTTTCCTTTCATTTATTTTTATGCAGGTGACTTTCATAATTGTTTAACTTTTGTCTTTTTTTAAAATTATTCCAGTGAAGTATGTGTGCTGCATCTAAAATGGAGAAAAACAGATAAACAGAGCAAATTATCAGGGTCCTCACAAATGTTTTAATGGTACTTTTAAATTTTTTTGGTGTGTATTATTTCAAGATCGGTTTGACTTTCCAGACACTGTTCAAGACCTTCATTGAGAGTGTTCTTACTTTGGGGAGTATTAGTGTTATCTTTTCATTGTTTTTTAATTTATTTTGGCTGTAAACATAGGTTTTTTTCCCCAACATTTATTTTGACTTCAATTTTATTATACTAATTACTTTCAGGGTAAAAAATTGTATAGTGCATTACACCAGCTCTTCCTTTTGGAAGATAATATTCTAAAATGAGCATGTGTTGTATATGTAAAATTATCAGATATTGAAGAGATAATTAGATATCAGCTCTGTATAAGTTTGTTGAACTTGCTTTTTATGTTGCACACTAGCTTTGTCAAGTTTTATGTAAGAAAATTGTTCTAAACAGAGATGTTGCTTGATAAAGGTTAGCTTTCTTTCTATTTTCCCTTCTGTTCCTCTCCCTCCCTGTACAGATTGTGCTGCTTATTCCCCTGCCCTTCTGCTCCCAATGTATCTTATTCTGATACTTCCATTTTTTTCACCATTTTCTTGTGGTAGGCTATATTCTTAATATAATATTCATTTCCACAAACAAACTTGGCTGGGTAGTTGAAACTTGAACTAAGTCTGTGGAAACACCACACTTATTCTAGTTTCTTTTATCAGATTCCCTGTGTTTTTTAAATGATTTCTTATAAACACCATTTAAAAGATATTGCAGCTTCTACCAAATCCTATTTCCTCACCTGATATTAGGAGTTCATTTGACCCTGGTGTCCTCTGATTGCTCTTATTCCTGACCTTGAGTGACAGAGCCTGCCTGTGCCTGTGTTGAACTTGATCTTGCAGTATGTTGCAAATTGCAATTCTACAGATGATTGTAAAGAAAAATATAAGAACAGTTATTATGCTTCAATTTTGATTCTCTTGGTAGGTAATGGATGTGGCATTAATTGAAGGTTTTGTCACATGTAATCTTGAGCTATAGTAACACATTATTAATAAAGATTTGATTCTTTCATGTTGTTTACTTTTTTCCCAAACTTAGATAGCAGCTTCTACCCAGTTAATGTGTATATTTTGACTCAAAATGCAAGATGAGGGGAATGTTGCCTTTCTTATTTAAAGACTGGATGGAGAAATACTTCTGTGTACCATAGTTTTGAGATGTGTATCCTGAACTCTGTTTTCTTTCAGAGGCTTGCTTGGGAGGGAAGTGTGGCTCTCAAGTATCTAGTGCCACAGAAGGGTTCTCTGATATAATTAAAATATATGGTTTTCTCAAGGCCTTTACAAAAAGAGGTTTTTTGTTCTTTTTGCTGTGCTTTATCTGGAGTAAGTATATCAACATTAGCAAGCCTTATAAGAGATGCTACCTGGTAACATTAAAGATAATAAAGCATGAAGCTGCTTGGGAGCCCATTATCCTAGGGTGCTGTGGGCCATGGGCCCGAATATATCCTATTCTCTAGCATTAATGACAAAGAAAGAAGTTAGTTATACTAGTCTTGTTTTTTCTACTGTAACACTCTTGAATTTATTTTTATCTTGTGGTCGCAGGACTGGATGGAGGTACAATTTAAACCTTTATTTTAGGACGTACTTTCCTTGCTTTTCTTGCTACAGAATATCTTGGAACTAGTTCTTTAACAAGCTATGGAAGTCAACATCTCTTGAACTCTGCAAAGGTGGTAGTGTTCAGAGGTAATCAAATACAGGGTGACAAGGTAGATGTGCCTGAATACATGTGAAGTGTCATTGACTAAATTAACCCTAGCTGTAAACTTTAACAGAACCAGAGCACAGTTGTATCAGGAGATTAGAACAGGATTAAGCAAGTCTATTTTAAAATTTGACTTGTATTTATTTGAATAGGCAGAACTTAAAATTGAAGAATTTCATTATAAAATTTCTTATGAATGTTTCTCAGCAGCATTGTCTGTAATTCAGTATCACTTGTTACAGTTAAAGTATTAAGGAAAAACCAACACTTTTTTACCCTTAGGCTTGAAACATAGTTAATGCATTTCTTTAGCTATGGTTACAGAAAATGCTTCATATTATAAGTAGAATATTTGAAAATTGGGTTTTCTGTCTTTTGGTAAGTCGTATATATTTATAATTGTAGAATACACAAAGTAAAATTTTTAAACTTGTTAATGGAGGTTGGCTAGGCATTATTACTTGTGAGTCATCTTCAGCACACTTGTTCTTACAAGAGCAAAGTCAGTCTTTCATCTTGCAGCCCAATGATGTGTTTGAAGAGTGATGAGGCAGCACAGAGGCATGATAAAGTCATGTGGGATTTTGAAGAAATACCTCATCCATCCACTTGTGGTAAATTTCAACGCTGGAATCGAAGAAGTAACACCAGAGTAGTTAAAAAATAAATACATATACATAGAGAGCAAAAATAAGCTTGCTAAAAAGACTAGGGTAAAGGAAACTAAACTGCAAATGTTTAGCAGTGCAATCTTACTTCATTTTTGTTTTACCTTCTGAAACTTGTATTGCTGTGAGACCAGGCATATTGAGACAAATACTGTGATTGTGAGAGACTTGCTGGCAGAGTTGTTTCTATTGCTTGCAAATCCTGCTCTTTGTGTGCATCCAGCATTTTGTGTAGGATAAATGGGTTGGAATGAACTGTGTCATTTACAAACTTATGTGGTGGGTTGTTTTGGGTTTTTTACTTTTACAACATGTCAGTCAATACCATGCTCTGTGTAGGCTAGCTGCTTTTTCCTGTATTTTTGTTTTGTTTTTTCCCTACTTTATTACTGTCTGTAACCCATGTGATTTGGGATCAAATGTAAATGATGATACAGAACTTCTAAACAGATTTTGTTTGCTGTAACACAGTGTATATTTGTAATTCCAGCCTAAGATTTTGGGTTAATGGTTCTTGTGAGATGAAGGGGGTCTTCTGCATCTAAACCCCATTAACAGTAAGGGAACACAACAATCTAAATCACTAGCGTATAAATGGAAGAACAAAAAAAATCTGGTCATTGATTTCTATTTCACTCAGTCAATAGAAGAGAGCTTCAGCAATAGGGAATCATACCAAAGCAATAAAGACTTTTGCATTATGTAAAGAAAAAGTGTCAGACTAAATAGAATTTACGTCTTAGTACAACTTGTAGATCCCATTTACACATTTCAGACCTAATGGGCCCTTATTAAGAAGAGTGAGCCAATAGCAGTGTTTTGAAGCAGAGGAAAGTCTCCCAAGTGTTTTTCATAAGTAATATTAGCCCCTGGGTAAATTTATAGGAATCAGTTTTTACTCATTGTATCTTAAACTATAATAGTCTGTTATTCTGCAGCTATGTCTGTACTCAGTCAAGAGCTGAATTTAGAACATTTTCTTACACATTGGGACCCAGTAAAAAAACCACCTGCTAGCATCATTTTTAATTGGATATCTAGAAGTGGCTCTGCAGAGATCTCTGGCAAAGCAAAGTAGAAGAAAGATGGCAGGGATTTCAGTTATCTTTTCCTGATGCCCCTCTCTTTAGTCTCAGATGGCGGTGAGTGAGAAGGGGCAAGCAGACTGGGAGATCACTTCACATTCCAATTCTGGACTTCAAGGCTCTGCAAGGGCTGTTTTTGCACTGTATGGGAATAAAATTCTGCTGCTTAGACTCCCTGGTCACAAGGTTCCCAGTGGCGTGGCACAGCTATCTGGGGCTTCTGAGTAGCTACAGCAAAGGAGACCTGAGGTGTGATGATAAAGGTTGTAGTAACACCATTCCCTTTCCTTTGTTTTTAATGTGGCTCTCTAACATGAAATAGAAGGAGGTGCTAAGAGCAGACCTCTTTGGTTACACCTAAAAAACTTTTTGAACTTGAATGTTATGGATTTGAGCAAAGAAAATGCCTTTTCCAACAAGAAATGTTTGAAATCTGTCTTACAGTAGGAGGGATCTAAGGTGGCCAACTAGGCAGCATTGCATACACAAGTTTTATTGAGACTATGTCTAAACACCACTTTTCATTTAAGCCTGTGTCCCTGTATAGATGGAATGTGAAGTTTAGGCATAGAAACCATTTCTCCTGTGGAGAGACAACAACTCCAGCTTTCATTTCACTGACTCTTGATTCTTGAACAGAAAAGATTATTTTTTCATTATTTCCCATGCAATGTTCATTAGATTGAAGATATTGTTTGTGATGACTAATAGCAGAGATGCATATATTGAAATCTCAAATAAAGATTTTACAGCAACTCCTGTCTAGATCTGCTTTAAATGAATGAGAGCCTTTAGGCTGATATGAATGGACATCTGCTGAAATTCTGACTACAAAGACAGAACTTAAGCACCTGTGCAGCATTGGGAGCTGAGTTCTGAGGTGCTGAAATGAAGTTCTTATTTTTAATACAAGCATTTAGTGAAAATAGCATGTGAAAAAGCATTATTAACAAAAATTGAATGAAAGGCTATTCAAATAGGTTTCATAAATGTAATGTCCAGTTTATTGAAGTCTGACAACTGTGATATTGCATTTCAAATGTACTTGAGCTAAACATTCATTCTTTATTTCTTTGACTTCTCTTTCTGTTAATCTTAGACCACTAAATTTAAAACTTTCCCTATTTCCAGTACATTAGACCAACATTTTCCATGCTCAAGTATGGCAATATATTGCTGCAGTGTTGAAGGATGTGGCACATAAGTTTATTTATAATGAGGGTAAACCTGTATGTGAAAAGTAGTTGGAATTTTTTAAAGCTATTGATGTAGCAATAATAGTAGTAGTCTATCTTCCTTTAAAACCTGGAGTAGCCTCTAATATAGTATCATAGAATATCCTGAGTTGGAAGGGACCCATAAAGATCATAAAGTCCAACTCCTGGTCCACACAGGACTAGCCGAATCAGAGCATATGACTGAGAGCGTGGTCCAGATGCTTCTTGAACTCAGTCAAGCTCGGTGCTGTGACCACTTCCCTGGGGAGCCTGTTCCAGTGCCCAACCACCCTCTTGGTGAAGAACCTTTTCCTGATATCCAACCTAAACCTCCCCTGTTGCAGTTTCATGCCGTTCCCTCAGGTTCTATCACTGGTCACCAGAGGGAGGAGATCAGTGCCTGCCCCCTTGCTCGCCCTTGTGAGGAAGCTGTAGGCTGCGATGAGGTCTCCCCTCAGTCTCCTCTTCTCTAGGCTGAACAAACCAAGGGACTTCAGCCTCTCCTCATACATCTTCCCCTCTAGACCCTTCACCACCTTTGCTGCCCTCCTTTGGACACTCTCCAATAGTTTCATGTCCTGTTTGTACTGTGGTGCCCAAAACTGCATGCAGTACTCGAGGTGAGGCCCCCACCAGTGCAGTCTAGAGTGGGACAATCACTTCCTTAGACTGGCTAGCAATGCTGTGCTTGATGCACCCTGGGATATGGTTGGCATATAGCTTTATAGAAAAGATTACTTAATTGTATGTAATGTAGTCAACTGTCAAATAATTAATTTAAAATTCAGATCTGAGGGGAGATACAAAATCCGTAGACTCATATGGAGTCCTTTTCACTTTCACACTGTTGGAGTGCTTTTGATAAACAAGAAAGAGGATGGAGTAGCAGCTAGCTGTCTGGAACTGATCCACAGCTCATTGAATTAAATGGGATTTTTTTTTTTTCATTAACTTTGATCATCTTCAGATTGAACCTGTATTCATATGATTTAATTAGTAGCAAGCTTGGGAAATGCTGGTATGTTGGCTTTTCTAGTGTCTTACCTACAGAGATGGTAATTAAATAAACCAATATACTTGTATATGTAGGATATGTCAAGTACAGAAGTACCCACAGTTGACTTTCCTAGTGCTGGACTTTCATTTAAAAGCTAGACACTTTATTGCTAAACCTCTTTTTCTTGCTAATGATATCATATCTGATCATCTTATTACACGTAAACCAGATCTATTTCTATGTGATAGAAAATATTTTTATGCCAAAAAAGGAAGCAGATTGTAACTTTATTGTACGTCTATTTTTTAACCATATTAAAAAAAAGCCAACAACTTAAGTTATATTTAACATTAAGGGTTAAAAATGCAAACTACTTATACTTTGTCCTTGCCTGAGAGCAAAAAGGAAGTTCTCTAATGTCAAATGTTTAGTTGTCCAATGAAATATATTTTCATCATGGATTGTGCTGAAGGTGTCTCTAGTAATACTGTTGTTTTGATTTTGTATGGTTTTTTTTTTTAATTGGGTAAAGCTTCATGCTGGGAGGTGCCTTTACATTTTATGGGAGTTTGAGGGGCAACCAGAGGTAAACCTCTCTGCATCAAGCCAAGTTTGCAGCAGCTTTGTAGGCAAAGCCATTGCACAGTCATGGTTCAGAATAGCCAAGTGTCTCATCCATGCATTTGAAACATTTTGACCCTCAACCAGATTTCTATCACATAAATCCATGCTGTATTTTACTTTATTAGGTGAGCTGCCCCAACGCTTTAGCTGTGGCAATTTGCGAAGTTAATATACTGTCTGGGGCAAGTGAGGAAGGGTGGTGGGAGCTGGCTGTGGGTATTGATACTGAACACAGAGGTTCTGTGTAGGTATGTCCTGTGTTTGCTTTGCAAATACTGGCAGACCCTGTTGTGAGTCTGAATGACTTACTGCCTAAGAGTTTATGAAAGCTACTAGGCTTCTGATATATTAGTAGCATAAATAGGAATAGTAGGTATAAATACCAAGGTACAAAGTGAGGTGTTAGCTTATAAGCCTTTTTGAATTTAGCAGTTGTGTAACTAGCCATAAATCTGTCACTTGGGTTTGCTTATACTTTTGATAGTTTGCACCCAATTTTTAGCACAATAAATAGGGGTTCTCTAAGGTGTCAGTTGTGTACCTGTCAATGAAAACTAACCTAAAAAAATTAGGTCTGTGTCAGTATTAAAGTATTAAAAGGAACCCCAATTTTTTTTCCTCAGGGGCATTTAAGAGTTACTGAAGCAATATTAAATATTATACCAACAAAACACAGAGGTTTTCTGCTGCTTTACAAGGAAAAAAAAGCTTCCGTAGCAACTGCAACATGGCATAGAACATATGCTACTTTTGAGGCAGACGTTACCTTCTTAAATAAGCATAACATATGCTCAGGCCATGCTGATGTGTGATTGTGTATTATCTACAACGATTTTGAGGACGTGTTTTACAAGAATGTCTCTGTGTGCTTTAGGGAGTGATCCAGACCTCAGAAAAAGGAATGGAGTAGGTGATCTAAGTAGTTATTTTTTTCTCTAGCTACTGATTGAGCTTATATTGCTACTTCTGCATTTGCATTTGAGAAGGGACCTAGGTAAGCAAATTATTTTTCTCACCTGCCTTTGTTTCTCAAAAAAATCAGTAACTTCTAAAAGGAGAACAATATTTTTAAGGTACAAATTTGAGAAACAGGAGAATGAAAATGTATAAGTGGTTTGCTTTTTTGGTGTCAGACAGGAATAAAAGCGGAAAAATATTGTTTAATATATTATTTAATGTATTTTGAAGCAAGATATCTTGCTCATGCTATATCTTGAAACAGTATAGGTAAATGATCAGAGTATTATTGTACTAGTCTTACTCTCACAAACCTGCTGTTCAATGACTGCCACAAAACTTTCAAGGATATAATTAGAGAATAGTTGTCTGACCTGTACTAATTAGGAATAGGGATTTGATTTATTGTGCTTGAATATGTCAGTTCATCAACTTCTCTGGCTCTGATGTAGCTTATTGTGTCCATGTAATCCACTGTTTCAAAAAATTATCATTGCTGTCATGCCTCCCAACACCTTTGAAAAAGCAGACCTTTAAAAAGCAGTACTCACACTTTTCTGCTCAGGATCACCCACAGAGAAACATGCAGTTTGTCGCACAGTCCCTCTGTACACATATGGTTGGACTCTACAAAGTCTCTCTAGTAATCCCTGTCCATCTACAGTGAAATGCAATGGCAGCTTGTTCCAGATTTCTGGATGTTAATCAATCTGTTAACACTTCAGTGTGTTGCAGCCCAGTGAAAGCAGTGAGTATCCTGAGTGAATGATAGGAAAGTGAAATGGATTTAGGTAAGTGTAATCTGTCCCCAGAGCAGCAGATTGCCTGTGTATTCTTTAGCGACAACCTTTACCAGTGAGAATAGACTAAAGTTTATCATTCTTGAGAACTAGAGTGCTACTTAAGCTGTTGTTGGATGCTATGTTTTGCCATTGCTTTTTGCAGACACTGTTGGGTTGAGTTTAATGTTATTCTTAAAAATTCCAGTTTTAAGCCTAGATTCCTAAGGAACTGAGGGGTGCAAGATGGTATTTGTACATCTGCTGTCAGCCCTCCTTTTTCTACTTATCTTTAGCTAGATTTCAGAAGGGGTATCCAGATCGCCAGAGACAGCAAGTTACAGGTAGTGTGTGAGAATAAAGGGCTTAATAAAGGAGAAAGACCCTATTAATGCCTCAGCTAAAGCAGAGGTAGCAGAATGAATTTGTCACTTACCACTGAATCTGCAAACAAGCTTTGCCTCCAGACATAGAGGAAATAAAGTTTTGCAGGTTCTGCTGCTTGCAAAAAATCTTACTATAAACTGCTTTCCCTGAGGATGAATTTTACGTTCCATTGGCTGACACATCTTACAGAAGTGAAAAAGAGAATAGTGCTGTCTGACATATTTTAAAAGAACTGAGAATGGATGCTTTATGAAAAAGTAGTGCATGCGTTGTCTTTCAGACTATTTTAGAAGAGTAGTGTGTCTACAAGAGAAGGCTTGAGACAGAAGATGTTATTTTTCCCAGTCTTAGAGATTGTTAGCAAATGTTGGAATTTCATAGAAATGATAATAAACTGTAAATGTAAGCTGTTAGATTGCTGCAGAGGGGAAAGGCTGCTTAGACAATGAACCTTAGAGTAACATGTCTACTTTTAAAACTGTCAGCATGTTGCCATCAGCTGGAAAAGTACACAATAGCTTGTCATAAATGTATCAACTTTCCTCCTCAAATGAACATCTCTGTTGGTGGTGTATGAGATCTTAAATAACTTTTAAAGGAAAGCTGTTCTTATTTTGCGGTTTTAACCTCCCTTGCCACAATTAAAATCTGAAGTAGAAATATTCTAGATGTTTGGAATATAAATCCAAAACTAAGACAAATCATTTTATGAACAGAAGTCCGAGAAATCAATTTGGTTTTGACTCTTTTAATTCGGTTGGTCGTTTCACTGTAGAAATTGCAGTGTATTCTTCCAGCATATTCTGTTTTTTTATGTTGTGGATAAGCAGCTTTGCAGCACTCTGTTGTCTTTACCTTAGAGTTGCAAAGTCTATCAGTATATTGTGTTGGTAGCTCAGTGTGGAAAAAGAAGAAAAGGTTTGTGTGTGCTTCAGGTCAGGTGTAGACAAGGTAGGTAGAAAATGAGGTTTCTAAGGCCTGAGAAGTGGATGTATAAATGTGAGATTTCTTTGTGTGACTTGTCAAGATACTTATGTACCTCTGAATCTTTCCCAAGTTTTGTGTGTATAGCCTCTGCTCATTCTCCCTTTTTGAAAATGTGAGTTAGCTCAACTGTAGGTCTGGTTTTGTGTGTTAGCAAGCAAATATATTTTGGCTGGTCCCTCTGTATGAGGGACTCATGGCGGAGAGCATTAAATTCAAATTAGCTATAATTAGGTGGCCCAGACAGGTTGTGGAAACTCTATCCCTGGAGACATTCAAACCCACCTAGATAAGTCCCTGACCATCCTGCTTTGAACAGGGTGTTTGACTAGACCACCTCCAGTGGTCTCTTTGAACCTAAATTATTCTATTATTCTGTAATTCTATGAATTACAGAAGTAAAGTTTTTGTATTCATTTCTAAAGGAGTCTGGTCCTGGGGTTATTGTCATCTTTAGCAGGTGTTAAGTCCTGTCATCCCTAAGCCCAGTTTTGTGACTGTCCATATCTTGCTGTCATTAGGCTTTGCTTTCCTTGTGGGCAGTTTTGCTCCTCAGGAGACTAACCTTCTTGAGAAGTTAGAAGGTGGGAGATAGACCCTCAGTATAACTGATGCATTAATTCTGTGGAGGAGTTCTAACTGAGATTTTAAACAAGTGTGTGCATGCTATGAGCAACCCAGACGTGGAAGAGCATTGCCGTGGCTAAGTCATTGGGCTCTGTATCCAGATCATGTTATCCTGGAGCTCAAACTTCTTTTTGGACTGGGCTAAGTTGGAATGGGTGAACCCAAAGAGAGGGCTTAAGTGTCCTGAGGGCAAGGTTCAACAAAATCTTTGTCTTATGCTGCTCATTTGCTTGGCCGTGCAGTTTTGGAAGGGTGTTTAAAACTCCGTTTCTCTAATTTTTTTTCTTGTACTGAGAAAGCTGCTCTTTGTGGTAGTCATGACGAGTGAGAGGAAGCCGCAGTGACAGCAGTAGTTAATTACCCGTTTTAAGAATTGGAGGCATCCATTTTTCCCATACCAGGGGATATTAATGCAATTCCAAAATGTGGTGGATAAATGCAACTCTCACTGTACTTTCTCTATCCCTTTCCCATTGCTTTTATTCAAGTTTTCTTGAGCAGTGGCAATATCCCAATGTATGTTTGAACAATTAGTACAGTGGGCCATCTGATGCCAGTTTGATTGCCTGAGCACCATAGTACATGGAAAAAATCTTTCTCAATGCAACTTGAAGTGGTTTGACAGAGGAGGATGTATTTTTCCAGTCCCCATTCCCCACGTGCAGAAACAGGCTGCATGCCCACCATGGCAACAGCCTGCCTTTTGGAGATCATGCCTCGAGTGTATGTGGTCAAGCCAGAACCTGGACTTAGGTGAGCTTATTCTGTTATTGGAAATAATCAGAGTAAGTTGATTTTTTTTTAAAAAAAGAATGCTGGTGATTTCAAATTGAATTGCATTCCATTGCTTGAAATAGAGATGCTGTATCAAAAAATAAGATGACAAACTAGTAGTATTTTAGAGACTCTCCTTCAAGATGCTGGTCTGCCAAGCATATATTAAGTAATATATTTACATTGTGAAATGGTGTCTTATTATACATTACTCTTAAAATGTAATATCACATAGTACCTAAGATATGTAGCTGTCAAACTGTATGTGTTTAGAGCATCTGATGATATTACATAAAGATCTCATCAGATGTGAATACAAAATTCTTAGAAAACTGTGGTGCTATTTCCTACTGATGGTTGCTAATAGAACTTTACTTCTGATGGCCTGTCCAAGCACCTTTTGACACTTATAACCTGTGATTTACATTTGGAACTAGGCTCTCTAGCTTTTACCCTCATAGGAAGCCAGAGCATAAACAGAACGAGATGTGAAGCATCCTTTCTGTAGAAAGCTGTTTATGTTAAGTCTTGAGGGTAGAGACCTGTATTCTCTGTTGATCCTAACTAAAATTCTACATACAAATAAACCAGCTCTGCAGAATGAATGTCTGCCAGACACTGATGAGTGTTGTATAATGCAAGTGATCTTTGCGTCTTCCAGTCATCATAATTTCTTCTTAAATCAAGTAATAAATAATACAAATAATTTTATAAAAGCTGATTCTTGAATATTCAGGGGTAAAGGCTCTGGGCTGACTGTTGCAGCTAAGACAGCTCTCTGCCATTGCTTAGTAGCATCAGGATGTCTTACAAGTGGCATAAAAACCTGAAAGGCTCCTTTTCTTGGCTTGTCAAGATGCTATAGAAAATGATATTGTTAGGTTCGCTTCCTGCCTCTGCTCTCTTTTTGATATTTTGTAAGAAAAAAATGCGCTATTTATTTTCTCAATGAAATGCTGAGTGCTCCAAGGTGAGATTAACTCAACAGAGGCATGCAGAACCTTTACTACAATAAGCAACTTTACCCAGATGACTTATTTGCTGAAAATAATTAAGGATGTCTGGGTAGCTGAAAACTTTCATCTACTGTGCACCAGAAGGAGCATCTGTTTTGTTTTGCTCATTTGTTTGCTTTGCTCATAGACGTTTTCTCATTTTCCAAGCCAGCCAGGAAAACCAGAATTATTTAAACAAAATTCCCCCTAGCACACTATGATAAGGCCAAATAATTAGATTCATATGCTTAGAGTGGGTACACAGAACAGCTTAAAAACAAAAACAACCCCTCTGATTCATCTAGCACAAGTTGTTTCCTGGTGTAGGAGGACAGCGAACAGAGTTCACCTGTCTGATAGTAGGCTGGTTGGACTTCACCAGCATTAGGACTAGAAAGAGTCTGTTTCTGAGGTAAACTTGGAGCTGAAATAACCTGATGCTGGCATCAGCAAAGATTTCATGTATTTAATTTGTTCTTCCAATGTGGCTAAAATAATTCTATTTCAGATGTCCACTCTCTTAGGAAGGAACCTTTGTAAGCAGGTAAATATTGTACTTTTAAAGCCATTATCCTTAAAAAACCTGTGTTTTGAGACGAAATGAGTTTAATAAAAAGATTCAGTGGTACATGACAAAACTGAGATTTTGTACTTTGTCATTGATTACCCATTGATCTGTTTATATAAAATTAATACTTTCTTCAAGCTCTACTGTCCCTTCAGGCTCTGATTCAGATGCTTAAATTGGAATGGATCCTTTTGGTGCTTGTACTGCTATAAATGATGGTTTCCAGAAGTGTAATTGTTATGGGTGGGCTAGTTACCAAGATCTTTATTTTCAGGGAGGCTGGCACTGACCGTTATTAAGTCTGGTGATGTAGATGGAAAGGAAAGAAAAACTCTGGTTTTGCATTGTGATGAACAGATACCAAATAATTCTGGATACATTCAAGAAAAAGATCTGTGGAACAAAGCTGTAACGATTCATGGTTGATACATAGAGTAAAACTTCATCTCAAAGAGAAATCATAAGGGATCAAAACCTGAACCTGCTTCCACTGAGGCAAATAGAAATGTTTCTTCCCAGGAAGATTTTTGAGCCCATGTTCTAAAATGCTGAAATATTTTCAGGTGTTGGTAGAATAATTCTTACTAGCTAGCTGTACTTAATCAAATGTAAATGCAAGGCAGATTAGAAAACTAAACTGCAGTGTAAAATTAAGACCTGGAGAATTGAGTCAAGTTTTGTTGCTCTCATGCACAGCTGCTTTTTAAGAAAATGCTGAAACTGTGTTGTGGGTTTTTTTGGAGCAGGTTTTTAGCAAAGTGAAATGTTTTTGAAGGTTAAAGTTTAAGAATATATCTGCTTGGGTGATTACAGTTTCTTCTTAAATAAATTAAGAGTCTTATGCACACTAGAGGCAGGATGGCATGCTCAGGGATGAATCCAGTCCCCACAAGACCGTTATAAAAGGATACGAAATGGTCTTAGTGGGCTGTGTAACTATAGATCACTGGTACTGCTTATGGGCGTGCTTTTTTCCTTTTCATAATGAGAACAATTTAATGCTTGAGAAAATGAGAATACGTGTTGTATCTTTAAATAACTTCAGGTTTGTACTGTTCTCAGAGGCATGAGGAGAAGCCTGTAACAGTGAGTGCAAAGCGATATCCAAGGCCTCTTAAAAAGTATTTGGCTGTGGGCACTAGCTGCCTCTGCTCTTGTAGCATGGGCAAGATCTGTCTGCCACAGCAATGTACCTTACTCATTACTGTATTGAAACACAGATCTTTTAAAAATAACATGCTGTAAACTAAAGGAGAGAATAGAAGGATTCTTTTGCAACTCGCATTGGATGATTAGCATTATAGGGACTTTTCTCCTGATGGATTTTTATAATAGAAGTTAAAAATTAAGGACATCTGTTTCATGTGCAAGTTTTCAGTGATGCAGGCTTTGCTCCAACTGTTTCATAAAAATACTTATAAAAATAGCTGTTTGTGTTTAAATTGGACTAGAAAGGAGATGTCATGTGAATAAATGCTATAGTTAAAAACTGGTAACCTGACCTCGAAAGTTTGCTTTGGTGGAAGGCTTTGTTAATTTGGATTTAAACATAGTTATCTGTTTGGCATTGTATCTGAGAGTTCCCACTCTTAACCTGCATTGTTTCAAAAAGTGTGGTTCACGGATGAACCAAATCATGTTAGATGCTTTTTAGTACTTGACTGCGGGTTCATTCTAATGCCGGGAATATAAAACAGTGGCAATAACGTGCATGGCTACAGCTGGAGGAGCTGTGTTTTGCAACTGGTACTTGGTAAAGGTGCTTGACACTTCGAGAACCAAGTATCTCGTTTCAGTCCCAGGAACAGTTGGTCGGACTTTTTGTAGCTTTGTTGGGATACAAAATTTTGAAGACAACTAAGTTTGAAGGAATTTACACAATCAAAATAACCCATTTCTTCAAAATTGAAGTCTCCTAAATATTAAACTGAACAGACAACCTTTCAGTGGTACATAGCTTTTCTGTGATGCATCCAGTGGAGTATCTGTTTGCTTCATTTTAGTATGGGTGGTTTTTAAAAATGCTGTTTGGAAGTTTTAAAAAAATCTGTTCTAGTAACTGTGAAAGGAACTCTGGCCTCCTGCATACAGACATGTACAGAACTTTTGACTGTGTAGACACATCTGCTTACATTTTGTGATTTGTAGTTCATCGAAAGTGCTTTTTGTGTTCTTTTTTCTCTTCATACATGTTTAGGCATATTTTAAGTTTGTGTCACATTTTTGCCATATGAAAAGCTAAATTTAGCATGACACATTTATGCACGAGTTCTAGTGTAAAGGAAACTAAAATAGTATGATAACTTTGTATTTGCAAAGATGGTTGTGAATGTATAAAGGCCTGTCCTGTTCTGGATAACTTTATGTGAATCCAGACAGTTTTATGTGATTGAATCTCTTTTATTGAGGAGGTAGAATTGATGATCTTAAACAGAACAGGTGGATTTTTTCAGCTGCATGTGTCATCTATGAAAAATAAATATAGCTCTTAATCAAAAGGCCAGCTTGGAAATATCTCAGTTTGAATTTCTGCTCCAGACTCTTAAGCCTGCATTCATTGCAAAAACAATGTTTGGAGCTAATAAAGACTGGTGCAAAAGAGGCATTTTGCTTTCAAATTCATGAAGGCAAACCAACCCGTATGCTTTAGTTTTCTCTTCCATCCATTTTGTTGTGTAGTGGTACTGTATGAGGGACCTGAGTGTTCCTCATTCCACCCTCTGCCAGCTCTGACCTCCTTTCTCAATCCACATTTAGAATCAGCAGAAGGATAATAATTGGGGAAGCCAGTGGAGAAGGTAAACTGAGCTTGTGCCATGGTTCTTTTTTTTTTTTGAATGGGGATGACTTCCACTGCTGTTATCTCCAGAGGAGTACTAACTTTTCAAGTTCTGAACTGCCTCTCCTGCTTAGGGCTTTGTCATCAGTCCCTTCAGTTGGCCAGTGATATCTTTCTAAAGACATTTTGAAGGCAGGGATAGCTACACAGATTTTGCTTATTGAAAAGGAAGTTGTTAGAGCTTTCCGTTGTTGTGAATTCTTACAGCTACTGACTTGCCACGTACTTCCAAGGGTCATCTTAAAGTACTGTTGTTTTCATGGCAAGTAGTTGTTAAGCCATGTAAGACCCAAATAAATATTTTAAACAGGTCTGCAGAAAGCATCTGAGTAGTGCTGAGGGAATTGTATTCTTTTATATTTTTTCTAGTAAAGGGTATTTATTAGGGTGAGCAGATGGGCACTACTCACTTTTGGCATTCATTGATAAGCCTGCTACCTCTCCAGGTGGCTCAACAAAAATGATAACACCATGGCATTGCTCCCATTTTATTTTCATTCCTCTCAGACTGGTTAGTCACCTGTCTCTGTTCTCCTCATTTAGAGCCATCTGCTGGATTTTTTTGTGCCTATGTTTTGGTTTTCTCTATTCTAAAGTCACTAAGGGATCTCCAGTAGGGGCTGATGCAAAGTCTTTGTATGTTTGCTGAGTATTGGGCTCAAGGATATCTTGTTTTTGTCATCTTTTCTGTAGCCAGTTTGAAGTTTTATTTTCCCCAGCTTGTCCTGATGAAGTAATCCATGCAATGCTAAATTATGCTTGTCTTTAGTGGGCTATGCTACCACTTATATTAATATAGCAGTTCTCTTTTTTTTATGTTGAAATATTAAGAGTGAAGAACAAGTGAGAATCCATCCTCTGCATTTGTTCTCATCACAAGACAGCAGAACAACAGAAATTTGTCACACAAATGATTAAAACACAAGCTTTATCTATTTAAAAATGCATTTTAAAAAGTTTAATCAACAATTTATTCTGTGAAGAGATGAGATGGGAAACATGCTTCTAAAATGCAAAACCTTCTATTGTGAATGTGCGAGACTGTCTAGACTGTGTTAGAGCTAACTGTGTAGGACTAACCCACACCTGTCATGAGCATGCGTCTCTGAAGTAGGCCAGTAGCTTCTTTTCACTGCTTGCTCACTATTCGTGTTGAAGTCTCTTCACTTGGGTATTTTAATTATGATAAATGTGCTCCATTTTCTTAGTAAGTCTTTTGAATATATGCGGTTTTCCTGTGTATTAGTTTAAGATGTATCACCTGGTTGGATTAAGAATGGGATCAACAAAAGGCATATACTTGACCAAACAACTTCCCTGGCTGAAGGGCCAGGCCACTGTTTCATGGCTTTGTTTCCCCATGTTTTCCTTCTCTTCCTCCTTCCTTGCAAACGCATCCTACTTGCCTTGCCTTGGAGGGTAAAGCCACTTCTGTGCATGTGTGGATGGAGAGATGGGAGTGGGAAGTCCCCTGGAGAGACCCTGGACGTTAGCGTGGTACATGCAGACTGTGACTTCTCTGTTGTCATTTGTTGAACGTGTAGTTGGCATAGAGCCATGCTCTTCCACCTACCTTTCTGATGAGTGCAAACTTAATCTTTGGTGAATGTTATTGAAATTAATGGATCTTCTTGTGCAGTGGGGAGCTGTTGTCTGGTGTGTATAAAACTGCGCTGGTGAGAACCACAGTGATTAACTCAAGCAGTATTCCTAAACAGCTTCTGAGAGAGTTCAGCTTCTCTGTCCCTTCAGAGAGCTGGTACTAAGCTACTGGACCTTGTTCCCAGATTTCCATTTGTGATTGCATTTTTATTCTTTAATATGTTACTAAAACTGATATAGGCAACACTAGAAGAATAGTCAATATAGATGAACGCACAGCTGAACTTTAAATGTTTAAGTACATATTATATGTGGGCACAGGTATAGGAGAAACTGAAAAAATTGATCATATTGAACTTGGAGTTACTTGTTTGTTACTGGCTACCTAAAATTATTGTGTCATGTTGCTCTTAAGGCTTGGGAGCACTGATATACTTGATCTCACTGCCTACTGGCAGTACCATAAAGGGTATGTAGTTTAAGTTTCAGTTCCAATTCCCCTTTCTTGAATATGTTTACTAGAAAACAATAGAAATCTTTTTTCCTTGCAGACATCTGAGCTGTCTTTTCCTCCTTTCGCCTCCAGATGTTGTACTGTCAGTGCATCCTTTTGCAGCTCTTGCTTCCAGCTGCTTCTTTTGGGACACTGAATATTACCAGATCACTCTCATTTCTTCACTTGCCTCTGCCCTTTTCCCCCTCTTCTTTTTAGTTGTATGATTCCCTCTACTCTCTACTATATTATGTTATATGTGGCTGTTAAAGAGTTTCTCTTGCCACCAGCCATCTATTTAAATAAATGTCTGAGCAGCACATTATCCTCATTATGGTTGCTGCATTATTTTCTCATTACCTCTGCTTATGTCTGTTCTCCCTCTGCTATTTTAATAAATAGCCATTGCCAGTGATACAGAGGGACAGATGATAGATTTGAGGAGGTAGAGTGAAGTACTACAGACCAGGTTTTTTTGTTTTGTTGGTGTGAAGTTTTATATTTTACTTTATTTTTCTGAGTGGTAGTGTAATAGCTATTCTGGGATTTATACTAACAATAGATTAGTGTAATCAGTTCAGTCAGCAATGGCTTGAGACCTCTGAGAGCTAATGTAAACCACAGTGATAAAGCTACTGGGTAACCAATAATGAAATTTATAGATACTTATATTTACATTTTTAGAGTACTTACTTTGTTCTTGCAACTTTTCTGCAGGTCTGTTTGCCTATGGTGAGTGACATGTTTTGTCCATTGCTTTGAATTCATAGTAATTTTTTTTCTCTACGCAAATAAATTATTCTGACTTTGCATTTCTGTAATATTGAGCTTTAAACTACAGTAAGCAAACTGAAGCGATGATAGCAGTAGTTTGTCATTTGTAATAGAGAACCATGTCAACATAGTTGAATTTAGTTTGACCTGAATGATTTTTTTTGTTCCCCCCTCCAAATGTCAGTACAGAAAAAAGATCTTGATGCTTTCAGGAGGGACTCTTATACAAAGGAAAGTCAACCTAGGTACCTGATTTTTAACATCGATAATCTGGGCCAGTGATATGTATTCCATCTGTGTCAGTCAGAACTGCTTGAGGGAGAACCTATATATGTTTTCATCACTGGAGTCCAAATTGGTTTTATTTCAGTAGTTTAAGCCCTCCCCCCCGCCATCTCAAGTCCAAGGTAGACTGCTGATATGGAAAGGTTTGGAGTCACTTTCTGTCACTTTCCACTGACCTCTGAAATGAGGCAGCACTTGGGTCACAGAATGGATTGCTAAAGAACATTTAGATTTTAATGCAAAAAATGCTAAATGAGTGTGACAGCTGAGGATCATCATTCATTTTCTATTCCAACTTGAAGCTGTAGAGGAACTTGCCTAGCAGATAGAAAATAGGCTATCTTTTGGAAGAAGATCAAAGGTGTAGAGGCCAAAGCAGTGATCAATAACAGGTGTGATCTTTCCACTTTAAATTGCAGCACAAATGGCATATAAAATGAATTATTTCCTTGAATCAAGGCTGATGTATGTAGCTAATAACACTGAGGCATTCCTACAATCATTTATTTAATAATGTAGAAAAGAGTTTTAAGAGAGGAATAAAACATATGGTCAAACTGTATTTAACAAAATGCTTTGTGAGTGAGCATTTTTAACAGGTTTTGTGGTGAAACTTACCCATTTGCCTCATTTGAGGCAAATGAGCCCTTCAAATTGAGGCAAATTTGAAAGACAGTGTCTCTCAGTTCTAAATTTCCCTTGCTACTGTTGCACATCTTTCTTTATGTTTAAAGTGTTCTCCTTTACTGCTGATCTTCTACTTGGTGTTTTTCTAAGTAACTGGGCTCAATCCTACTGTCAGTTAAACCAGTATGGCTACATGAAGCATCTGACCCGTAGGTCAGTGTTCTGTCTTTTGCTCTCATAAAGGACTGAGATACTGATATTATCATCTACAGAAGAATTGCAGCATGGTGGAGAGGAGATGGCATGCTAGTGTGGGAGATCTTTGGATAAAACTCATGTCTTTTGAAAAGAGAGAGGCATGTAGTGATAGGACAAGGGGTAATGGCCTTAAGCTGAAGGAGGGTCGATTTAGAATAGATGTTAGGAAAAAATTCTTTACTGTGAGGGTGGTGAGGCACTGGAACAGGTTGCCCAGAGAAGGTGTGGATGCCCCATCCCTGGAAGTGTTGAAGGCCAGGTTGAATGGGGCTTTGGGCAACGTGGTCTAGTGGAGGGTGTCCCTGCCCATGGTAAGGGGGTTGGAACTAGATGATCTTTGAGGTCCCTTCCAACCCAAACCATTCTATGAAAATAATAATTAAAAAAACATGAATGACTATGAAATATTTTAGAACTTCACCCTGCTTGGAAAATCAGCTTAAATAAAGTCATCTAGAGAGGAGATAAGTAGAAGGAAATTCACGTGAACCTTCAGTTCTCTAGCTCCTTAAAATATGTGTTTTTCCTCCTTGTTCTTGTTTTTAATACGAAATAGCAAAGTTCAGCTGGTGCTGATGTGAAAGTAGGAAGGAGCATTATATTATCTAGATTGACAGTGGGAGTGGGACGGTCAGAAGGATTTCATCTATTCTTTCCAATAACTTCGGGCAAGGACTATCTTTGAGAGATACTCATTCTCTGTAAATAATTGAGTTAATGGAAATTATATCACATGTTCCCAGGTAATTTCAAAGAGAAAGAGATTGGATAGTAGAGTTCCTCAATCAACTAGAGAAAAGCATAAATGAGCAACAGCTTGTAATCAAATACATATAGATATATATAATTTGTGCATGTCTATGCACACATATGTAAATGGTACTGATATTAATGATTATCCATTGCAGCAAATTTGTTACCAGCTCCTGGATTGGATCTATCCCAAATCAAGGCCTGTTGATAGACTGGGGAACAATTCTATCACAACCCTATTCCCTACCCCAACTTTACCCAAAATAGTGTTTTTCCTTTCTACACGCGTCCTGTTCCACAGTATGTGTGGCTTTTCTCACCTTTTCTTTCCTTGTGGATGTTGAAAGGGATCAGAGTCCTCCTGTATGTTCAAACCAAGATTACAAACCATGCATGCTTCATTTGCAGGAAACATAAACAGAATTTAATTGTGCTTCTTATTGTCAGAGCTTGCTCTTTAATTCGTGTGTGGTAAAGCTAATTAAATTATACACTGATAGTTTCAAACCATGACTTATTTTTCTGTGTATTTGAAACAAAGTCTTTATGTTTGGTGGTTGCAGTTGCCAGCCAGCTTTATTGT
This sequence comes from Balearica regulorum gibbericeps, assembly GCF_011004875.1. Taxonomy (NCBI): domain Eukaryota; kingdom Metazoa; phylum Chordata; class Aves; order Gruiformes; family Gruidae; genus Balearica; species Balearica regulorum. The sequence continues at coordinate 94,860,342 of NC_046185.1, forward strand.
TCTGGACTTGGAAAATTACAAATCCACATTTCTAAGCTTCTTCCATAAGGAAAGTATGCTTATAAAATGAAAGCTTGGTTTCTGCTCTCATCTTCCCATTCCAGAAGCTGGAGATGTTAAGTAGAATGCCAAGTGATATGAGATGCTCTATAAAAATGTGATAATGGAAGGAAAGGCAAGGATGGAGACCTCTGCTTTATTTTTTGACTTTGCTTTCTGAATTGGGAGAAGGGCCTTTAGAGCTGAGCAGCTTTTCTATCTTTGCATTGCTAAAATAGTCTCAAACCAGGAAGAGACAAATTTACCTGCTGTCTTCTGTTTGTTTTTTTAGGGGTCACAAGAAAATATACTTCCAACGAAGAAAATGTGAGTTCCCCCCACCCCCAAATATCATAAAGTACTCCTCCATCCAAGCATAAACAAATAAAAAAAATTCAACTAATTTTCTTTTTTTTAAATCTCTACAATTATTCCATTTTATCCCAGTATGTTATCGCTGTTTGTTCCTTCTAAAACTTTACAGACTTCAAAGTAATTAGTACGAGTTTAGGGGAGGAATATGTGTATAGCTACTTAAACCTGTGAATTATGATCGAAGACACTTCTATTAAAGTTTATGGTGTGTAGATAAAGGCTTGTAAGACTTCAATTAACTTGAAGGATTAAAGCATTACAGCTATTGTTCCTGCCTTGAGAGGTGAAGAAATGGTAACTTGCTCATTAGATATGGGTAGTATTAAAGCAGGAAATTAATTCTGTTTTCTTAATACTTTGGAAATGAAGTTACTGGTTATTTGTGGGCTTTTGATAGACTCCTAAATAAAGGGAGGAACAATAACTAACCAGGACCTGCATGAAGGGTACTGCAATAAATAGAGATAAGTATCATGACACTGGGAACTAGATGTACCAAAATAATACTTATTCTGGTTGATCATGCATGCAGTATGCATTACAGGTTAATCTGAGGCCAAAAAACCAAAAGGATTAAATCTTTGGGTATTATGGGATGACTGTGCAAGAATAGTCTTGTGGTATTTAATTTTCTATTTTCTTCCTTAGAGTTAGTTCAATGTACTGTATGTGAGGGAGAAGCTTCTCCAGGGAGTGAGTCAGAGCAGGTACCTGAAGGGAAAAAAATTATGTAGTTGATAGAAGGAAAATTTTGGTTCTTCAGGACGCTGAGCATTCTGCTCTGATCTGCTGAAGCAGTTGGAGGTGTTTAGTTTAAAGCATCACAAAGCCATTGAAAAGTATAAATGCTTTGCTGGGTTGGTGTCAGATCACACAGCAACTTACAGGTGAGGAACTAGAACCTAGAGGAAGATTACAAGTGGGAAAGAACATATATTGTAAATAAATAATGGAAGGCTGTGGCCAGACAAGGTAAGATGTTTACAAATAATAGGAGGTTGTGAAGCAGGAGCGTGTGTGTACATATGCCTATGGCTGTCTATGAGCTTGCTACCTTGAGAGGGAAGAAAATAGAATATGGAGCATACCTCAATCAGATTAAAAGGTTAAGAAGAAATAATGACACAAGAGAAAGGTGTAAAACTCAATACAGGTTTGGTTTGCATTTTTTTTTTAATATTAGCAAAATGCTCTAGGGGAAAAGAATACTAATAAGGAGCTAAACATGGCATTGAAAATGTGTAATCATATATAGGGAAGATGGAGTGGGTTAAAAAGAAGGTAAAACAAAGTGTTTTATATGCTGCAGGAATTCTGACAGGAGTAAGTGATGACTTTTTCTCCATTTTTCAAATGGTGTCTTCATCCTTTCCTATTCGCACCTCACTGCACTGTCTGCTAACACCCTCTAGATGGTGTTGGGGGATACCAGCATGTTGAATTTCTCCTAACTCTGTGTGTTAGGATAGATATGTAGTGGTTGTGGGGTGGGACTTTTATATATATATATATAAGTTATTTTTGACAAAGTGTTGGCATAATTGTAGGTGGTGGTTGAGCCAATGTAGATTTAAACACTTAGATGAGGAAATCAAATACAGTCATGAAGAAAATGGTCTGTTATCCTTTATTTAAATCATTGCATGGATACTGTAGCCTGTTTTTTCATAAAGAGTTATGAGCATAGAGCAGAGTATTTCTAGGGAATCCATCTCTGGTGAGGATTATGTGAGTTTTGAATCGGCTTTTCTTTGAGTTGCATGCCTGCATTTCTCAATGGCAGGACACTTTCAGACCTGTTCAGTTTCCTTTCTTTTCTTAGCATTGCTAAGAGTGACTACATCTCCCCTCTGGTAAAGGGGAATGAACACAATCCTTAAAGAAATTACAACATTCTCTTGTGTAATCTGAAAGTAGTTGCAGCTGCTCTGTTTAGAAAAACTAAACAACCTATCACACCCCACATACCTGCTAGCAGAAATGGAATACCATTGCAAGAGTATTTTTAGCCTGTCATATGTAAGAATGGAAATCAGTGTGATACTGTTTGGGTTTGTTTTTTTCCCTTTTCTCTATTTTCTTTGAAAATAAAAATAATATTTTTAAGTACTGAAAGGACAGAAGTTGAATGATCATCTCTCCTCTTGAAAAATCCCCAAATATTTGAAAACATTCTGCAAGACACAAAACATACGGTTTTATCTCTGTAATCATTTTTGTGTAGTTGTTGCTTTGCTTTCTGTGGAGTACATTAAATATGCTATTGTTACACAGGCTTAATGTTAACCATGCATTAGAGGAAATAGTGGCAACCAAAAGAGATTGAAACTTGATTATTGCATCATTATTCCCGTATTTTCATAGGACAGTGCAGTGATGCTGCAATCCCTTTATCATCTTTGTGGCTGTTCCCTGGCCCTCCCACTGGGAAGCCCAGAGCTGGGCACAGCGCTCCAGGCTTTACCATCACTGAGCAGAGGGGAAGGATCACTTCCCTCGACCTGCTGGCAGTGGTCTTCCTAATGCAGCCTAGGATGCTGTTGACCTTCTTTGTCGCAAGGGCACATGACTGGCTTCATGGTCAACTTGCTATCCATCTGGACCATCAGGTCCTTTTCTGCAGAACTGCTTTCTTGCTGGTCAGGCCCCAGCATATACTGGTGCATTGGAGTTGTTCCTACCCAGTTACAGGATTTTGCTCTTCTCTTTGAACTTGATGAGGTTCCTGTCAGCCCATTTATCCAGTCTGTTGTGGTCCTTAAAATGGAAGCACATTTGGCTGGTATACCAATCACTTGTCCCAGTTTTGTATCATCTGTGAATTTGCTGAGGATACACTCTATCCCATCGTCTAGGCCATGAATGGAGATGTTACACAGCACTGGACCCTGAGGCATGCTGCTGGTGACCAGCCTCTAGCTGGACTTTTTGCGGGTAATAACAATCTTTTGAGCCTGACAGTTTAGCCAGTTTTCAGTCTACCTCACTGTCCAGTTATGTAGTCTGTACTTCATCAGTTTGTTTATGAAGATGTTAAGGGAGACAGTGTCAAAAGCCTTAAGTCAAGGTGAACACATCCACTGCTCTCATCTGCTAAGCCAGTAATCTCTTTGTAGAAGGCTAACAGGTGGATCAAACATGATTTCCCCTTAATTAATCCATACTGATGGCTCCTAATCACCTTCAGATGTTTTGGAAGTTATTTCCAGGATTAATTGCTCCACTGCCTTCCTAGGTATTGAGGTGAGGCTGACTGGCCTGTAGTTCCCCAGATCTTCCTTCTCTACCTTCTTGAAGATAGGACTGACATGCCTTCTCCCATCTCTGTTTTCAGTTAAGCTTATCTAGAGAAGACCTTTAGATTGCAGCTGCCTTTTCTTAACATAAGTTGCTTGTTATTTTTGTAAAGACACTTTCAATTTAGATACTGCAAATAAAATAATTCTGCTCACTGAATTAACTTTACTCTATCTTGATCAATTCTTTGCCTTACAGTTGGAAGCAGGTTAAATTTGTGCCAAATATAAATAAGATTGTGTGCTAAAAGTACTGTAATATATCTTGTTCAGTTTTTTCCTCCCTTCCACTTCATTAGCTGGAACCAGCACAGGTTAATTGAGAGTGGGAACTCTATTCCAGACTACCATCTTTAGAGAATAATCAGTTTTCCTGAGAGCATCACGAGGGAATTGTTAGGGAAGGCACTCATAAAGGCCTGCCTTTGATGCACATGAGAAATCATTTATGTGAGCTAGCAGCTCCCATCAGTGTGAAACTTAGCAACATTCATTTTGGTCATGGAACGGGAAGTTTGCACATCGGTGGGAGCAAACCAGGACATCAGTGAAGCTGAATTGTTTCAAATCGTAATTAAAAATGGAATCTTTAAAGGAGTAGGAAAACTTTTGTGCATTTTATGTTGTTTTCCTTTAAAATGCTTGGTTCTCACCAGCTGGCAAATAGTGAAATCAGTTGTTTGGGAAGTAGTGCTAGTCCTTTATGCTAAAGTAAGTGTTGACTTGTACAACCTAACACAAATATAGTTAGTTTCTTAATATTTATACATTCTTATTTTATAAAATAATGATCGGTACATTTCTTGCTTACCAGCTAATGACTAATTTTGATTTGGGACATGTACAGTTGCATTTGGATGGAAATTTGAATTCTGTTAAAAATACAGAAACCTAACACTATATGCTTACCCCCCCAAAACACATTCCACATTTAAAACTACTTGAGTAGACTAAACAAAGGCAGTATCTTTATTGAATGAAGCAGATTGTTTCTGGGTATCATGGTCTTCTAGTTTTTATAATTAATGGGTATCAACTTGAGAAGGAAAGGAGCAGGTGGTTTTGGTCTGACAAGCCTGTTACGGTTTTCTTCTGGAAAAGTTATGTATGGAATATGGTGACAGAGGATTTTTGAAGAGGCAAAAAGGTGTTAATATTATCTTCCATGACTTTTGAGAGTTATTGTAATAAAACATAGAGGAGAATAACTAAATATTCCCAGATGTTAGCAAGTGCTTGTTTTTACTATGCAGAAAAGAAAGTTAGTGTCCCCCAGCTTTGTTCTTTATACAACTTTGCTTTGTTGATGGATTTAAGAATTCAGTGCATGAAATTTTTTTTTTAGATCTTACTCATTTTGACAGAAAACATATGAAGAAACTTTCCATGAAATATGTGTTTCTTGGTTTTGCTTCTTTCTATTTGGTTGTGGGTTGTATGAGATGAGGACTGTGTATGTACGTACAGAGCTTAGTAGAATAGTTCAAGCTTTGATCCAGGCTTCTTCCATTCAAATAACAATAGTAATAATTTGCTCTAAGCAAAGGAAGGAACATAAATTTCTTAACATGTCTTAGACTACTTATTTAAATTCTGCCTTGTCTGCTGTTCTCAAGTAAGGAAACACTTTTATATTATTTGGATCTCGGTGCCTGGGCCAACAGGCCTCTCCTTTTGGGTCTGAGGGGCTCATCCCCCAGCCTGCCTGGACACATGGCAGAAAAAGGCTGCAGGATCATCTCTTCCCTTTACATCAGGAGAAAAAGCAGGCTGCCTCAGGCTTTGTGCCATCTGAAATTCAGACCAGCGCAGTAGATCCGTTTCCTGGGATTCATTGTGTGCAGTCAAACCCCGAGATGATCCGACTGTCAGGAGGAATCGGTAATGACTGAAGCAAATGGTTGCTGTGACTGTTGCAACATGATCGCCTTCAGTGCTGTCGTACTGCTGTATTCCGGTGATGAATTAGGCTTAGGATGCATAGGGGCAAGTAAAGAGTAATCGAATAAAGTATAAATGGATAACTCTATAAATTTAGCTCAGAATGTACAGTGTCCGAAAGGTTAATATAATATGTAATAGTTAATGTAACTGCTGACAGCTCACATACTAAAGTGGCTTCCAAAGAGATAGCTACAAATTTATTTCTGTTGCTAACAAACCCCCCCCTGATTTCTGTATCTGGGTGAATTTAACAAGCAAGATTAAAGTATTTCAAGAGGCAAAATTGGCAGCATTTGTGTTATGCTGCAGGAGCCCTGTAACCTTTAAATAAGTTTAATAGTAGTATGTGATAGCATTACTAAAACAGCATGTATATTATATCCTTATGTTTAGGCAGTCTGGTTTGTCAACGATAAATTATAGGATTTCTCAGGCTTTTTTTACAATGGTGGTGGCCACAGCATCTCTAGCTTGGAGCAAAGCTGTTACGTATGTGCATGTAGAAGTTTTGTTATCTTGGCAGTGTTTACCTTCTGCTTTGAAGTAGCTTGTGGTGGTTTGAAAATACATTTCTGATTTGTATACTCTGAACATTTCAACTTCAGTGTTAAAAATAAATAAAAATTTGCACCATTGTTACTTAGTGCTTTTACTCAGAATTGAATGAAACAGCCAGAGAGGAGATAGTTGCTAGAAAGGGGCATACAATTCTGCACTTATTAAGCTTTCCACTTCTGTCTGAAGTTACCTCTTTTATTCAAGCTTGTGAATTTTTGAATTGGAGATTTTTGTCAACAGTAGGGTTTTTTGTTGGTAAAAAATAATTTTATTCTCAAAACTGGAAAAATCATTGTCTTTTCAAGATTACTTCTGAACAACTCTGTGTGCGTGTGTGTAGGGACATACCAGTTGACGTTCATGCCTGCATGCGTTTGAATGATGGAGACACTGAGGGGAACAAGGACTTGCTTTAGGAAGTGATTCTTAGAAATTTCTGGACACGTGCCTTACAACATTGACCTGTGTGTGTTCTGCTTCCTCTACAAGCAGAAAGCCTTTGGCTTTGAGTACTTTTAATTAAGCCATTAACAGATATGCTTTAAAACAGGTATGTCTTGTACTGACATGTTCAATACTGTTGATACTGGTATGGCCAAATCTGACATGCAGGAAGAACTGAGCTGATCAAATGAACAGATGTCGTTCAGATGGTAAGACTGTTTTAAACTGTGCTCTGGCAGTTTTCAATAAGTGCTTGAAAAAGGAAATGAACATTTTTATTGAACAAGTAGTTATTCAGCTTTTAATGTAAATTGTTGTTATTCTGCAATACTACTGCTGCTTCATCATCTGTCAGTAGATCTTTGGGGGCCAGATCTTTCAGTCTCAGTAGTGCTGCTCAAGTCAGTGTGGCTGCTCTATGCAGTTCTTTCACACAAATAAAGGAGGAGATGTAAGAGAAGGTAGTTCGTGTGACTGTTTTGTCAAATGAAGTCTGATCACTTTCCCTTCTTTCCTTCCAAATTCTTGTCCTTATTGTACTGAAGTTTACTTTAAGAATTGGCAAAAGAAGGATTTTGTCAAACTTTGAACTATTGAATGGGTAAGCAAATTTTACAGGAATTCACCAGGTAGAGGTAAAAAAATTAAAATAAATCTGTACATCACTTAAGGCAAAAAAAGATTGTAGCAAGATGGCTGCTTCTTTCAAAAGTGAAAACTCCTGTGCATCATTAGATTCATTCCATAAAGTGGCAAGCTTCATCTGGGAGTATCCATTGGTCCATAGAGTCCACCTTTAAAACGGGATTCTTTAGGAGAGCTGCTAAAAGTCATTTTTCACTTTAGATTGCTGTAGTCATGGATTGGTATTTGCAGATTAAAAGCTTTTCCTGTTTTCTGCAAACTTTAACTCAAGCATGGACAATTATTTTGCAAGTTGGTATCATCCTAATGTGCAGAGTAAATTAAGGGTTTCAGATATACTTAAAATTGTGAGAATCTATTGTAAGTTAAAATTAGTGGATTATTCTCCCCTCACCCTTTGCTATTGACATGAAACTCTTGCTTTGCAATCAAATTTAGTTTGTTGTGCAACATGCCATTTGAGCATGAATGACTTTTAATGTCCACGGGGTTGTGCACATGCTTACAGCTCCAGAAAAAGATTCAGTGAAGTGCAGTGGTTCAGGTAGCACTTGGCTAGCTTCAAGTTTGTGCTTGTGCTCGAATTCCAGTAGAATCAAGCATGAATCTAATCCAAAGTCCAGTAATTAAAATACAGTTGAAAGACTGAGATGACAAGACTTTGGAGCAAGTCTTAAGTTCTTCGGGGTTTCAGTAAGTTTGTAAATTGTACTGCTAAAGCCTCATTTTTCTCAAGTACATAATTAGCTTCATTTTTACCCTGTGTTGGTACCCTCTGCAAGCCCAGGTAAGGGCCTTGTGCATTGAGAGCTGAGCAGAGCTGAGTAAGTTTATGGTTTTAATAGGAACAGTGAAAAATCAAGCAGAGTCTAAGCTGATGCCAAGACAGTCTTGGCAAGTGAGGAAGGAAATGGTTGATTATCAAATGGAAATTCAGGGAGATTTGAGAACCCATATGATCTGTGAACAAATGTCCCAGCATTATGTATATGGGGCAGTGCAGTGTTAAAATTTTAATGCAAATATCCCCAAGTGTCTGTGTGCTTTTATTAATTGTATAATCAATGGAAATAAGACATTTAAGACTTTAGGCAGCGGAATAGTGATAGCTTATGTTGTAAGGTATAAAAGTTTTACCATCACTTCTGTATGGTAGTTTGTATTAGTATGACAACTGTTGTTGCTTGCAAGTCACAAGTGGTAATCTTAGGATCATGTCAGTAAAATTTTTCTGCTATATACTTACGATTGTGTTTGATATACAGTACACCCAAAATAGTTTACAGAAAAGAAGTTTATTTACTAACAGTTTAGAGACTTACATTTTTATTGTAGGTAGTTTTCATTTCCCTCATCTGTAAATCTACTCTTTAGTTATTTCATTGCTGTATATAGTCAAGAAAGGAAGATATTTTAAGACACATTTAAGCAGCCTGTAAGAATTACTTGCAGTAAAATTCAGTATCTAAACAAAGTGCTCCTAAGATTTAGTACCTTGAAACTTTATAGAAAATAAAAACATGTGCTCTGTAGCAGATGAAAGGTTATAATCCACCTTCTCACATATGAAAAATGTGAGATTTTTAAAACAAGTTCATAATTTACAATGTAATGTTGCCTGTCCTGCTCTAAAAGTCAGAATAATTCTGGAAGAGGAAAGCCTTAATTTTTGTGTTTAAAAAAAAACCTAAGGAGTGGCTGTCTGGTCAGGATAAACACATAATATGATTAATTTATTTATACCTGTGTGGGATCAACTTTATTTGAAGTAGTTTGAGCATCTAAGAGGATTTGGAAATATGATAGATTTAATTGATTTCCAAGAGTCATAGCCTACATACTCTGTAAAATAACGGTGTTCCAGAAAGGTGGATCAATAGAACTTTCAGGAACTCATGTTACACAAAGCATGTAGGAGGTCTCACCTGAAATTACCTAGTGGAGAAGTCACACATTCAATTCAGATCTGTATTTGGGTGGGAAATTAGTTTAAAAATATCAAGAGCATTATCAGTTCTTGTAATTTTTTTCTGCCTCTCAGTTTTAAAATAGGTTTCTTGCATTACTTATTTGGTGTAATTTAAGGTGGGTGAGCATTAGTAAAGCTGAAAAATTAAACTAATATAGGGGTTACTCAGAGCAGGGTTAAACATGGTCTGGAACATATTCCTCCAATATAAATACCCCCTAATTCCTGTTGAGTGTTTCCTTTTGGCTGACTAGACATTGCCTACCAGCAAGTAACCACTTTGCTCAGGGGCAGAAGTAGAAGCGGGGCCTGATGAGGCTGCACCTCAGGACTACAAAGCTGCCATTAGATCTGCAAGGGCAGGGAAAAACAGAAGTGAAGAAGAAAAGAAAATTGTATCCAGTTTTTCTGCACAGGGTATCCACAGTCTTTTCTGGTGTGCTATCTTGTTGGACTAGGTTACACTTTGCTGATAATGTTTGAATTGACTATCAGTGATTTCTATATTCCATGTTGATGGTGGTTGTGTGTGGATTTTGTTTTGTTTGTGGGTTATTTTTTTAATTGTTGTGGGGGTTTTTTGCATGTGGTTTTGTTTGGGGATTTTTTTTTGTCCCACGTGAAGGCTCTGGCCTGAAAAAGCATTAAATCCACAATTTGTGTTCAGGGCCACTCAAAAAACATCTTCCTAGGAGACTTGTGCTTGAGTCTTACTTACTGGAAGTAGAGCAACACAGGATGCATTTATTCTGGCCAGAGTAGACTTGCCGCTGAGAACAATGACTTCAAATGAAAGCTTTTTTGGAGAGGGAGGAGATTTCTTGTTTGTGTGTTTGTTTTATTGCACTTCTCGCCTGATCATATTGGAAACCTGCCTGTCAAAGATGGGTGTGTTGGAACCTCAGAATGAAGGGATGTTATAAGAAACAAGAGAATGACCTGAGGAACTTGCTTTAGCAGTCAAGAAGCAATTTGCTTGCCAAGTGACTGCTTTTCTATTATTCGTATATGCAATTTCAAAAAGACTATTCTACTTAATAGAATTGATAGAGGGGAGAAGAGAATGGGATTGTATTTTATTCTGAAAGTGTTTGCAATGGATACCCTTTGTCTTATGTTTGTGTTTCTGATGGAAAGATCAATGGGAGGCATACCAGGAGAGGGGAGAAAAACATGTTGGAAGACATTTTGGAAATGCTTTTGATGGAGTGTTGATTGCATTTTTTTTCACTTACCTGGCTTCATTCAAAGAAGGGTTATGTGTGCTAATATCTATGCATTTCATCATGACGTCACTTTTTGAGCTCTCTGCCCTGCTAAATGCATTAAATAACCATGTGGGACTTTGCATGATGGGCAGTTTAAAATTTCTTCTGCATATGGTTTGTTTATTTGAAAAATAAAAAATAAAAAACATGATTTCAAGCTGCTTTGTAAGAGGTCCAGGCTGTTTCTATTCACAATTAAGCTTAATTTTCCTACTGTCATATTCTTTCTGTAATTACTGAGTCGTGCAGTGCTAGTGCACTACTATCAACTGCAGTTGATAGGTATGTCAGACTAAAACAACCTCTAAATGCTACTGCTTGTCAACTTTTTCTGTGACAGCATGGGTCTACTTGAAACAGCCTTTTCCAGGGAAACAAATATGATATCCTATTCTTTATCTCGCCTTGGCCCTCTCAACCCTTAATGCTGAGATGCTAAATTAGTGTTTTTACTCCTGATGTAGTAGATTCTGTGATTATATAGAAGTGCACCCTGAAATGTCCTCTTTACTGGGAGGAGCACTCTACGGTGTGCAACGCAGTGAGAACAATTCCACTTTCAGAATTGCATTTTTAGGTTTTTTCAGTTGTCCTGCTGTTGTGGCTTAATCCCAGCCGGCAACTAAGCACCACTTAGCCACTTGCTTGGTTGGGTGGGGGGAGAATCAGAAGAGTGAAAGTAAAAAAACCTAAAGGGTTGAATTAAAGACAGTTTAATAGGTAAAGCAAAAGCTGTGCCTGCAGGCATAGCAAAAAAGGAATTCATTCATCACTTCCCATGGGCAGGCAGGTGTTCAGCCATCCCCAGGAGAGCAGGGCTCCGTCACATGTAATGGTGACTTGGGGAAGACAAACGCCATTGCTCTGAATGTCCCCCCTCTTCCTCCTTCCCCCAGCTTCATATGCTGAGCATGATGTCACATGGTATGCAATATCCCTTTTGTCAGTTTGGGTCAGCTGTCCCAGCTGTGTCCCCTCCAAACTCCTTGACTCCTTGTGGCCCCCCCCAGCCATCCTGCTGGTGGGGTGGTGTGAGAAAAGCAAAAAGCCTTGGCTCTGTGTAAGCACTGCTTACAAAAACATCCCTGTGTTATCAACACTGTTTTCAGCACAAGTCCAAAATACAACCATGTGCTAGCTACTATGAAGAAAATTAACTCTATTCAAGCCAAAACCAGCATACCTGCTTAAAATTTCTTCAGATGACTTTATTTGTATGTCTTTGAAACACATAAAACTATTAAATGCATTGGCACTTATTATATATCTGACATTGTGCATGAATTTTCCATGGTTATGAGCATTTTTCAGTGGAGGCAGCTGTTACTCAAGTGACATATCATTAAAAATTTTTTTTGCTAGATACTGCAGGATAGAGAGGAAAAACTACATTTTTTTTCTCTACTTTTGCCAGTGTTGACCTGTATTACTTTATTCTTTTGCCATGAAATAAAACAGTATTGATAGTGAAGCATCACTTCTGAATCACTGGGGTGTGCACATCAGCTGTAGCTAGTTAGGAGCCACTGTTGTTTATATTTTGTAGTGATGGACAAAAGTGAAAGCTTTGTGAATAAAGTTCAAATACGTTCCTTGCACTTCTGTTTGAATCTGCTTAGGGGTGTTGGAATAACAAACTGCAGATTAAAAAACTCATTGCTTTAAGAAAGGAGAAATATTTTATTTTCAAGTCCTTCAAGCAGTAAAGTCACAGGAATCATACAGGTTCATATTATGCTTAATGCTCTATCTCACTGTAGTCAAGAGTGGAGCCAAGAGGAAATGTAAGCAAAGAAATTAAAAATGTTGGGATGCGAGTAGGAGGTAACTTTGGGAAGGTCATTGTATGTTTCAGTGATATCAGCTGAAATACTGAATCTTGAATATTGTATTAAATTTCAGCCCCCTTATTCTCTAAAGAGAGTGATCAAAGAGAAGGCAGTAGAAGTTACTCAAGAGTGGAAGTACTCAATAATGATGACTTCTGTATGAAGGAATACTAAAAAAAAAATATTAAATTGCAGTATGTATTACTGCAGTTGGAAGAGTGGAGTAAAAATAGTATTGTCAGCTCAATATGATTTCCACAGATGTTTCTGGTGTCTTTCCATTAATTTCAGTGGGACTTTCTATCTAGACCACCTAGAAATCTTAAACATGAGTAGAATGAAATTATGAATGGAAAAGCCTAATCCAAATGGATTTTTCTGCCTATCCTATGCCACAGAACAGGATGAAGGGACTGCTTGAAATGCAACTATAATACATTTTAAATAAATCAGGTACCATAGTTGTAGCACACAATTAGCAGGAGGTGTCTGTTTGAAAGACAAACTGCAGTTTGTCTAGCGTTGTATTGCCTTCTATACAAAAAATTGCTGAGAAATTTTGTTGTAATAAGAAAGGAATGTTGGGTTGTTTTGTTTACTGGTAGTACACAGCTAGCTGTGGCTGTCAGTGAGCACTCAAACTTTTTTAAAATTGCTGTGAATATTTGTACTCTTGCCAGTTAATCTCAGAGTAGGAATGCCAATGAGGGGAATAAAATATGGAAAAATAATGCTGTGTTTTATATAGCACCTGCCATAGTCAGGAGTGTTAAAGCACTTACTAAATAGATGCTGAGATGGATAAAATATGACACTGCCTATAAGCAAATACATCACCTGCTAAGCTTTCAGCAATATAACTGGCATACAGCCATAAGCACCATTAAAACTGCTACTGAAAGAAAGACTTGGATAGACCTCTAAGGGGTAACTCCCTATAACGTGTTTCATTAAAAAAAATTGTAATAATGATGATAGAAATCATAACATAAACCAAAACAAAACTGGAAAGACCTTGAGATAATGACTAGTCTGTTCTTTGGCCCCCGAAGCAGGCTGAATTTTATACCTGTTTTTTAGCACAACTGTTTAGAAATCTGCATGAAATAATAGAACTGCACAAGCCCTCTCTTACAATATGTCATTCTATTTGTAGAAAGACTTCTCCTAATAACAGATACAAATTTTTCTAACTCTGGTTTCAGTAGGTACATTGCTGCTTGTCCTAGCCAGGGTACAGGGGAGACAAGGCTTATTCCATAGGGTGTGCAACTTTCTTTCAGATCTGATGACAAAAATGCCTTTAAATTTTGTCCTCTCTAGTCTAAATAGTATATTCAGTCTTTCTACAAGGTTCCTCCTCTGAGACTTGCTGTTACTATCTTTGGACTCTTTCCAATTGCTTCACATTTTTTATAAATGTTATGCCAAAATGTTGACACTTGTATTCTTTCTTGCTAAACAGGACAGCACTGCTTCCTACTTTATGGAGTACATACTCCCGTTTATATTCCTGTATGATCGTTTTCTTTTTTTAAATCACATTTTGAACTTATATTGAGCTTGTGGTGTATTAGAAGCCCTGATCCTCTTGTGAAGAAGCTGCTGTCTAGCCACTTACTTGCTGTGCTGTAGATGTGCAGCTATCTGCCAAAGTACAGGAACTTTTACTTGCCCTTCCTGAATCATTCTGTTATTTTTCTGACCACTTCTCTAGTTTGACAGAATAATTTTGAGTTCCAGCCCTGTTTTGCAGCATACCTGCAGTGTCGGCTCTTGAAGGTCGCCAGATTTAAGCATGTCCTCTGTTCAGTTATGTGGGTTGCTAATGAAAACACTCCCTGAAACAAGACCAAGTTCAGATCCTTGCAAAAACCCACTCAGTACATCTTTTTGGTTTTGATAGCAAGCTATTAAGAATTTTTGTGGGATCATGTAATCAACAAATTTTGCCTTCATTCACTAGTAATCTCCTGTAGAAAATATCTGCTTGTACAAAAGGATCTGGTAGGGAGTCATCTGCCTTTTCTTTGGTAATACAAGCTGGAAAGCATAAAAAGGGAATGAAAAATCTCCTGTTTTCTGGCTTGTGCTATCTTTTCCCCACTGTTTCTTGGTGGGATAGAATAAAAGTTGAAATTTTTAATGGTGATGAAGCATAAGAAATAGGACTAGTTATTCCTATGTGCAAAGTAGAACTTCATTGTGAGAAATAATCTCATAGCACAAAATGAAAAAAAAAAAAGGTGGAGATGCTTGTTTGCACATTAGTAACTGTGTGTGATAGTTGGATGGTCAAATCAGGGTATTCTGTGGCTGCTTTAGTAGCTTTGATAGTCAGGTCTATGTTTTCTCAGGTTAGACTCCTGTAACTACTGGATGCTTGTAACAATGCAGATCACAACTGCTAGAGAATAGACAAATATTAAAGTATCCTTATCAATGTCAAAGGGTAGTGTTCAGAACTCACATTTCACCTTCTTTACTGCTGTATACCTTGTGTTATTATGGAATACAGTTTTATAATTTATTTGATAATTGTATCTAATGAAGGAAATACATCATGAGCTAAATTGCATGTCATGAAGGCATTATGTAACATACTGAAAAATATATAGAATTCAATGTAATTTTTTTCTTTTGTGGCAAGAGAGGGCCAAATGCAGTAGTGTGACTGTAGCTAGATGTAGTCATTGATATTCTTACTGTAGTGTTTTAGTGGTGATCTCTTATTTGCCTGTGGAATCGAAACAGACACTGATTAAGACGAATTATCTGCTGATAATTACGCTAATTGCCCACAGGTTGCTAATAATAAACTTGTGATTTTTTGAGAGAGACAGTAGAAGTTAGCATGACAGATGTACTGACTGCACTAAATTTGATGCTCGTGGAACTTAAACTGAAGAAAGTGTGGATACCATTAGGATGGAGATTAACATGGTAATTACTTGAACAGTTGAATACAGGATATTCATACAGAGATGTAGTGTTACACAAAATATTGTTGAGTGTACCTGGTATGTCAGAAGGCCATGTTCTAAGGTGCTCAAACGGATTTGAGTTCAGGCCTTAAACTGCAAATTCCTGCCATGTGAGACATATCTAGTGCAGAATTCGAGCATTGGAACAGTACATGACTTTATAGTTATCTTTATAAGTCTTACCTGGCAATAAGTCAGGCGCTACCCCTCTGCGAAGTGGTGAATTTCAGTCTTAAGTTTGAGTATGTGTCATCTTCAAGTACACCAGGAGACATCTTTCCATTGTTTATTTCTCAATTTACAGCAAACTTAGCAAAAACGCAACAAAAAAGTACAGCAGGTTAAAAGACCACTGAAACGTAGTGCTTTTTTCTGATGGAATATTTTGCTTTACACACTCTACATGGTATCAAAATAAATGTTAGAGCAGAGAAGTAAGAAGAGACAAGAGAGTAAAAGAACTTTCCCTACTTTGATACTTTGTTGTGAGAAGCTGGCTTTAAGACTTCAAGGGGAAAAAGTCTTAAGAGAGTGCTTTATAGTTATTTTATTTTAAATTAATGTAGTGCTAAAGATGACTGAATGCCCACGACAGGTCTATGCTAGCAGTGATAATGCGGGAAGCTACCTTTCCCCTGCTTCTGCCTTAATTAAATAGCATCAACCTGGAAGCAATAGGTTGTCACGTTTTACTTTTTTTATTCTTTCTGTCTGCCTGTGTACAGTATTTGATCTTTTCCTGTAATTATGAACAGAGGTGTTGATTGTAATTGTGTGTTTTATATGTGGTTTTGCAATACTATGTGATTGAAGACCCCTTCACTGGATGTAATTCTTCTTTAACTGATGTTGAAATGTTAACATCATGCCTTGATTGCTTTCTTTACCTTTGAGCTGTTTTTCTTGGTAGCTCTGTAGTAAGAAGTAAATGAGAATTGAAAAGGCGGACTTCAGTTTCATTCTGCTTAAATTCTGCTCTTCACATCTCTTATGTAAACTTTGCTATGCAGTAATCTCACTTAACCTTTTTTTTTTTTGTTTTCAAATAGCTTGCCTTAAAAAAACCTTCATTTTTTTGGTGGCATTGCTCTTCAGCTTTGAAGAAAGTTTAAATATTTAAAATTTAAATATTCCTATCCGTTGATCCTTATTTAGCAAGGCTCCTCTCTGGTTTCAAGGATTGAACTACCCACTGAAAGCAGTTGACGCCTGCTTGAGTCAATCTAGTCAGTCTACTCTGCCTCCCAGCAGAAAGAAGAATTGGAAAAGTAGTTTTCAGCCCAGATGCCAATGCATGTATTGGAATGGCAGAAAATTAAATGCTGTAAAAGTCCAGGATAGCGGCTTTAACTTAGAGTTCAAAAAATTTCATCCTTGACTTAATTATCTGATGGAATTTATGGAAGTATTTCCCCGAAAGTTCAATTGTTTTACCATGTCTAAATAAATGTCAAAGGCAGCAATTGAGCATGCAGCTTTTTATGGTGGGGTGACAGAAAATAATTGTTATTAAAATAACCTCCCAAACAACAAACACCCCCTTCCACTGCCCCAAAACAATAACTAAACAACAACAAATGCCAAATAGTTTAGGCAGAATGATAAAGAATCTGGTAATTTAGGGAAAGCTTTTTAGCTCTTATGTTGTTCACTGAAAAAACATTTTTATCTTCATGTTAGTAGTTTATTTTTTTAAGCAATGTATGGTGTTCAGTCTGGCTTAGCTGAGAACGGACCCCGAAACAGTTTTAAAATTTGGGTTCTCATGTGATATGAGGTAAGAAGAGAGCAGAATCCTGCAAACGCACATCATCCAGCTAGGCACACATCTTGGTGTGGCTGGAGGGGGGTGGGGGTAGGAACATGTAAACAACTGATAATGTTTAATTCTAATTTACAAATATGAACTTACCATGTGCAGGTTTATTTTATACCTACAGAAGTTGGATGTTTACAATTACGCATATAAATCTTTGCAGGTTTGGTTACATGTTTTTGAATAATTGCCAGTTCACATTTGGGCATTCAGTAGATTTGTAGATAAATCATGTTCATCAGGCATGATGAATATGATTGTGTCTACTCAGCCTCAAATGTAAAGTCCAATATTCATATTTTAATGTTGTCTAGGAAATGAGGTTATGTGCCCTGTTAGGCCAGATTTTGTTATATCAAATAGTAAGCTGGACAAATTTCCTGTAATTCTTTTGGTTCTTTGAGTGTACATAGAGTAGCAGCATGAAAGTGATATTAATTTTTTTTTTTGAAAGACCAAATAAAGTAATAACAACTACGGGGCGGGGGGGGAGGTAAAAATTAATCACTATATTGGTGACGTGATGGCCTATACTTTGGAAATCATAACTTGGAAATTACCTAGCAGGTCTAGAGAATAAAACAAGTCTAAACCATCATTTTTGTTTAATAGCTCTGGGCAGTGGTCCCTGGAACTCCAGGAATTTAATATGAAAGGTTCATACTGAAAAAAATGTTAGTACACATTATAAATCTGTGGCTGTCCCAGTTTGATGTTGTGTAGATGCTGGTTATGTTTTCCTTTGAGTGAGACCTGATTGCCCTCACCTTTTGTAGCAGTTTGCTATATTAATAGTCCATTGGTTTTACATATTTAAGGGAGAGGGATTGTGGCCGTGCCTTTTACCTTAAAGTTAACTCGTTCTGACCTTCTCAGGTCCTACATAGTTGATTCCTACCTTCTCGCACACTGAGACCCCTGCATCTCCCGCCCCTCCATTCAGTTCGGCTTCGGTTTCAAGTCATCCTATAATGCTTTTAAATACCACCGTGGATTCACTTCTACTCTGCCCTCTGGTCATGGTAAATATTATAATTTAAAATTATCTAGCACTAATATGCAGTGTCTGGCCCTACTGACCTCACGCTTCTTTTTGATTGCCTACACTGGCAGCACCAGGCATGACAACACCTAGAAAGGAAAGTTGTATCTTCATGTTGTGCGTGTAGTCTGCCTGGCTTCAGGGGCTACTACTATGATCGTAACACATGGTGTAGGAGGCACCCTCTTTGCTGTTTTGTGGCACTGGTTAGATTTGCTTTCTCTTTCCTTTACTCTGAAGTTGTCGTGGGCTTTGTGTGAGCTCTGCTGAGCTCTTAGGCCTCGGTTCTGCAAAACACTGAGTGCTGTGCCAGACCAGCACCCAGGAGCTTTGGCCCCAGCAGAACCAAGTCTGAAGGCTGATGGTGGGCTATTGCTTTTGGCTAGGTTTTCACTGGTAAATATAATTATAAGATTCTTATCTTTATTGCCTGCCTTGGCTCTCAGTATGCATTGCATCTAGTTGAATCTCAGATGACTCTGTCAGTTCTCACAGCTGGAACGGGAAAGAGAACCCCCCATGTAACACTCTCTTTCTTGGTTGGACTGGCAGGCTGACATGATTCACTCTGCGTCATCTGAGGCAAGAGCAGTGGTGAGGATAGGTCTAACCTGAAACTTCCCCAAAAGAGGCCCCTAACAAACATATAATTTCCTCATCAAAGTAACCGCTGTCTTTGGTTCTGGTAAATGTGATGATCAGAGGTGAAATCCTAGTTAAAAGATGATGACTTGTGAATGCTGTACTGGTTTGCAGGCCAGCCCTGCCCTGGAGCAGATAGAGCAGCAATGGTCTGTCCCACACCACTTCACCCAGTTTGCTACTTTCTTCTTTCATATCCCTGTTTGCCTCAGCAATGCTTCATTTGTTTTTACCTTCCCATCTGCCCTAAATGTCTTCTGCCTCCTCCAGCTGCTCACTCCTGATCATACTGTGTACGTAATTATAGTTACAATAACGTTAAGACCTATGAAGTTTGAGACACAATACAGAGCAATGAGTCTGTACTTCTAGCTCAAGGATTACAGGTCTGAGCCTTAAAAATCTGCACGTTCAGGGAGAAGGTTGTTTCAATGGTAATAGCTCAGTATTTCTGAACTGTCCAGCATGATTCCTAATAGGCGATTTTTGGCAAGCTGCTTTCAAAATGCTTTGATTCTATTCACATTAGCCCTTATACTTGTTAAGTTGTTGATAAAATGATATTGCAAACAACAAAAAAATTCTGATCATGGAGGAAAAAAATGGCAATATAATCAAAACAACTTGGAAAGACAAAAAAATAAGCAAAAGCCAAGATGTTGGAGTACAGCATTTTTGAATTGGGAGCTGCTGCACTAATGACTATAAATAATGCAATATTTTTCCCATGGGGGTATTGTAGAGCTTAATTGGTTAATGGCTGTAAGGCACTTTGAGATCCTATATAGAGATATGCTGGGTAAGAGCAGAGCGCTGCTTAATGAAAGTCTAAATGCTGCTGTATAACACTGTTTTGTGTATGTGTCAGCTGGTATCAATAGCGAATCAAACCCATGGATCACATTGTTGGACATGTTTAACATTTAGCAAGGTGACTATGGCTATGTTTTGGTAAATTGGCATGCGTTAATAATTAGCTTTATTTGCCAATAGGACCACTTTCTTTTTTAATAAAAATTTTATATTACTTTTTAATATATGATGATGCCTTGCATGCTTTTCAAATTTGCTTACACTAAAAATTAGCAATGTCCCTTTAAAAACTAAGCCTTCAAATTTATTCTATGAAAAGTACTATATAAAATTATAGTATACCTGCCCCTAAAAGCATGCTTATATTAAAATTATATCAAAATTTGTGAATAAATGTAAAATGTGGGGAAAAAAGGTTGGGAACATGGAGTCTGACTGCACCTTTTCTTATTTTTTTTTTTTTTTAACAAGTACCACTTATGGAGAAATAATAGTTGGAAACTCCAGGAGCTGATTTAGTTTTTAGGTCATCACAGGGAGTTTAAATTTTAACATCTGATTTGACACAACAGTTATAATTTTGCCTTTGTCTTTCTTCATTATGATTTGTGAGGAAAGCTCAAGAAGAGTTTATTTTTTAATTTTTGTGTATCTGTCCATCGTGAAAATAATTTTTTTGCATTTGTTTATGTGAGTTTTCAATAATTAAGCGACTTCTGTCATGATGGCACCTTTTAGCTCACATACTACATGGTAAGCTAATTGATTTGCAAAGAACGTCACTAGAACTAATTTCTTGGAGGAATCAAGACTCAAAAACTTGAATTCTAGATCTTGGAGCAGCTCATAGTCCCTTTTAGAAGTTAGTTATTACTAATTCAGAGTTTAATGAATTTTTATCTTGAAATACTCCCATTCATTCATTTTATTGTTTTCTTCCAAAGCTTATAAGCTTTGGACAAGCACATTACAGTGATTTTTTTTCTTCCCCCCCCCTTTCCCTTTTCTCTTTTAACCATTTAATTTGTACTACCCTAGCTCGGTATCTCATTGCTTGCCTCTTTGTGTGGCTGCCAAGGTTGCTTGCATAATTTTCTTGACAAATGGCTTACTCATTAATATTTCAGCGCTGTTCCTACCAACCTCAGAGAAGTGGTATGCCCCAGGCAGGGAAATGCAGTTCCTTCCATAGGAGCCTTCTAATCTTTTCCTTAAACGCTTTGTCAGAGCCTGTGACAGATAAATGAAGATGGTGCAGCTCAAACTAGAGATGACTTCATACGTGTATGATCACACATTTTCTAACTGGGACCTGTTGGATTGCAGTGGAGTCTCCGCTGCAAACATCTACATTTTCTCGTCTTCATCTGTACTGAAGTCTGTGAGACTTATTGATTCTGAAGTAAAATCCGTTGAGAAATTTGTCTTTTTTTGATTGGCTGTTGAAATATGCATAGTTCTGGTAAAGGCTCTGTCTGTTCACAGACTTTCATTATTTCTATAATAGAGACAGACCAAGGCATGATACTGCACCTGAGTTAGAGTTTGAGCTGAGATCAAGTTCACCTCCCAGCTAGGTCTGAGACATGAATCTCTGATATTTTGGCTCAGGATAATAGCATATATATGAAACTGATCTCTTTAGAGCTTGGCGTGACAGAAAATTGCTATGACACAAAACTTGTAATACCCACACCACCACTAAGGATTGAAACATGATAAGAAAGGCTAGTTTGATTTAAAAGTTGATTACATACATATTAAAACCATGAAATAACGCCTTGTTTTAAAATATTAATTATATTTATCATTTCATATTAATATTTAGATGATTATTTTAAACTACAGCATAATGTCTGGAGTATTACTGAGAGCATCTGGAGATCTGTGGTGAGTTATGGATTTCCCTGGTTCTCCTCAAGAATGGAAGGAGATGGTGGGAATCAGAGTACTACCAGGAGATAGTAGGTAAAGCTGAAGACTTCTAGTTTGTGGATGAACTGATTGATTCATGTTAGCCGCCTCCTCTGGCATGACCCATCTAAATCATTTGGGTTTTTTAGTATTGGGTGGGCTGGGTTTCTCAAGTTTAATTTTTCACTGTGACGTATGAAGTGTTTGAAACTTGGGTATTTGGGCATGTTGAATATTTTGCAGGTGAAGGTTAAGTGTAGCCTGTTAGGTAGCATGTGTGTGTTGGATCCGGTATATAAGATGTTCCTGGGGTTTTTTCTGCCTTGTCCCTGGAGGAGGTAGGCAGTCATAATTTGATCAGTGACTGATAACCTTCGACTTGGAAGGCATCTTCTTTGTCTACCACAGGCATTTCCAGAGAGCTGGGCTGCTCCTGCTGCCGCCATTGCTAGGGAGGTCCAGCCTTTCTCCAGAAGGGAGATTGCAACTTCCCGGTTGACCCCCCCATGGGGGATCCAGCACCTCTGATGGCTGCGGTTGAGCCCTTCTGCCTTAAATTGTAAAAATAAAGCATATAGCTATAGCTTTATGCTTTTCTGCAGTGTATTGCAGTGTGCATCTTCATCCCACAAAAACCACTGACACATGGTAATGCACCTGTAGGTGACTTTCTCTACATGAGAAGCAGTGCTGAAGTTCAGGAGGTTCTGCCATTTCTAGAGTGCGGCATGTACCATGCTTATCACCCTCTCACGTTGTGGAGATGTTGTTTTATGTTGGTGTGTTTTCAATTACTGTCATGGAAATTATTGATACTTGTACTTCCTCTGCTGTCCTTTGCACTGTTATCAAGTCTGCACATGTCCTTGGCATTTAATAACTGCAAAAAAAACTATTACTCTCTCCTCCTGTTAAGGCAGGGGTGATTTTGCTTAATTCACTGTTGTGTGTGTGTATATATATATGTATAAAAATAATATTTTGGTTTTGCACTGATAGTTTCTTTCCTCTTTATTTATTTTGTTTTTATTCAACTAAACCATCTAAAAATGGTATGGTTGGACTGCTCACTTTAAACTTCTGAATTTTGCATGGTACAGAGTTTGATGTCTTTCCATTTTCTAGAACCAGAAGTCTGAATTTGTTTGTCTTTGGTCTTTAACTTCTAATGTCAACTGTGCTGTATACTTTTCTCTTAAAAAATTATATAATCTCTGAATAATTCAGCAATTTGATGTACCTGATAAGCTTGCTGATCGCAAATTCCAGTGTGTGGATACTCGTGAACTGTTTAAACCACATTCACTATAGGTTGTCTTGAAACCCAATTATGTCGATCTTTCAAACAGTCTTACAGCAGCGAGGCAGCACAGCTACAGAGTTTGCAAGTATTTTGACTACTGAAACCCATTTTACCTGTCTGGAATCATATATCTTGAAGTACTGTCCTTTTAGTAAGTGGGGAAACTTATGGATGAACCGTAACAATCTTGGAGTGACACTGTGTATCGAGGGAGACTAGTACCTGTAGCAGCCTTTGGAGGACCACATGGGGAACTGAAACTTGTTGCAGTGTGATGTGAACACAACGTCTGTCGTCATTGGCAATATCCAACCTGAAACTGAATGGTGAGTGTACTCAAGTGATGATTCAAAACAGTTTAAAACTGATGCTTGCCCAGAGGTCCTTGCAGAAGTGTGCTCCCCTCTCCAAAGACTTGCTGCCCACTATGACTATCTTGGTCCATCCTGAAGTCCTAAAGAATGGTGAAGGTGGTTGAAGGTGTGCCTCAGAAGTATGGGCCACATTTTCTGTGCTTGCCTTCAGGTGCTCTGGTATGTAAGACAGGACCTGAAATACTGGCATTTGTCAATACTGACAATAGACGTCTTCTGGATTGGTGAAAAAGGCTCATGGTTGTTAATACCTTTTATTTCATATTTAAGAAAGTATTAGATGTAACACTGCCTTATCCCAGAATGGTTTTTTTAATTTTCTCTCTCAATATTGAGAGCCTTGAAATGTTGCTGAAGGCGGCATCATAATTAATGTATCACTATTAGCAGACAGCAAGCCAGCTTATGACACATTTTTGCTTCAGTTAAGAAAAATAACAGAAAAAAGTTATTCTGTATGTTTCTTGGAACTTGCTGATGGATTATTAACTAGATGAACTCCAAGTACATGAAAATATTAAGAGCCAAATACTTGAAGGCTGTGTTATCTTGCCTGGAGTTTTGTAGTGCATGCAATATTTTGTTCCATTGGGTGTTTAGCCATCATCAGGGACATCTGAAAATGTTCTGCTCTTGTAAGGTCAGGTTCTAAAATGGATCCGTTCAAAGATGTCTGTAAGGCTATTTCCAAGGTCTGTGTGTATAACATAAATTCGGTATGCTCAATAAGTGTGAAAGTCTGTTCTGGTATGCAACAATATATCTGTGTTTTAAAATGAGCTTGAAAAAAATCTGAGTTCATTATTAGTATTGCGTGCGAAATAATATCTGTTATATGCTATGCAATGTAGATATGGTCATGGCAATACAATGATATTTGCTGCTGTATGCCTCTATAGTTTCCAAAACTAAAATTCAATGCTTAGCTAAATTGCTAAGCAGACTGGTAAATATCCAATTTTAGCAGCCTAGCATATGTTTATAATTTTTGTTTTAACATATGCTATGTTGGTTGAACTCCCCTCCCCACACATACGGTAGATAAAAGCTGTCACATCACAAAATGGTGGCAGCCCAACTTTTCTAACATTTTCCATGGCACTTCAGTCTTGCATTAATTAGCTATTCTTGGATAGGAGACAGACTCTCATCTTTGTAGAATTTTGGTTTCAAACCCGTCATGTACTTAGGTTTATGTATGCAGTAGCCCATCTGTGTTTCTGCAGCCATAAACAGTAAAAAGCGCAGGGCATACAAAAGAGCGGTCAGCGAGAGTGAGGATGCCCTTGGATCATGGATACGAGCACCTAGCAAGTGGCCCTGAAAGCAGCAGGCCCCTTTGGTTCACTGGTGGGCTCTACTGTGCTCGAACAAGAGTTCTCCCTCTCTTCCACTTTTCTAGGAGAGGTGGGTGAATAAAATGACGCTAGTGCACAGGCCTTTTTCTCTTCATTGTGAGCTGCTAAACTACCCCTCTTTTCTCCTGCTTTTTCAAGGCAGGTGTAAGGAGGAATTTCACTGAGTCTACAATTCTTTCCTAAACCTCAGTGGAGTACAGAGGACTTGTGACATACTGCTGCAGCTGTGATAATGCTGTCTTAATCCTTTCTGCACTGTGACATGGAAACCTGGATTTAGGCATGAAAGGACATGCCTTAGCAGTACAGCAATATGATCCCTTATAACATCAAACTGTCTTCTGAACGTGCTCCAAAATCACAATATTTTTTAGTATTCTGCCTGCTGTTTCCTTGCTGTTAAGCTTCTGACTGTGGGGTACTTCTGCATGTGTAATGTCTACTGTGCTGGTGCATGGGGATGGTTGGTTTTCTGGGGGTGGAATGAAGGACCCTTGTCCATCAACTGAGACTGCTGTAGATATGGCAGGGGGTGTGTGGTAGAGGACTCATATTGGTCTACGCACGGCACGGGGTTGTTCTGATGCCTTCATCCCTGGGTGGCATGAGTGCCACCTCCTGCCCTCTGGTCTACCTTGGAGCTGCTCAAAGGTTCATATGCATGTGCAGGCACGGTTCCAGATGTGTTGCCAAAACATAATGTCTGATATCATCCCTATCGGAGTTCCCAGTTCCTGCAGTTGTATCAGACATCTCACTATGGAGATTGAGGTACAGGGACAGGCCTGTGGAGCTTCAGAGGAGCTGCTGAAGCACCTGGGAGTGTGGCAGTGGCAGCGTCAAGGTAAGGACCTGTGTAATAGGAGATGGTGGGCCTGGTGCTTGCACGTCCACCTGCAGTGCTTTGGGAAGCCCCACTGGGAGCTGCTGGCAGGGCAGCCTGCTTCTAAAACCCTGCGTGTGCTCCCAGCCATGAGTCAGAGCTGGTGTCAAGCCCAGATGCGTGACCGACTGGTAATACTGGTGGAGTGCTTTGCCATCTTTGGATCGTAGATGCCAGTGGTGGTTGTTCAATGTTTATTTCCCATTTATGTATTTGTTTTCAGCTACAGGACCTACAGCTGCTGTTTGGCTCGCTGTGGTTGTTAGCTGGTTGGCTGGCAGTCTTTGCCGTAGCATTCAGGTTTTGTCAGTGTGCACAGAAATCAGTTTTGTTTTACTGCCAAATGATATGTATGGTAGAAATGAAGGAAGAAAAGGATGAATTTAAACTGTGGGTTTTTTCAGATCTTTAGGTAGATGTCTACTAGAAATAACTGTCTACTCACTACAAGTGAACATAAGTAATTAGTGTGTCCTTAACATCAGTTACTTATTGCTAGCAGAAAGGTAAAGAGACTTCTTTATTTTCCAGTGTTGTGCTCTGCCCTGGTAAACATTTCTTTGATCTGAAGGTTTCTTGTGAGGTTGAAAGAGTGTAAACATGGCTTGTTCCTTCCTGCTCTGTGACTTGTCTCCCCAAATGTAAATTATCACTAGTTGAACAAAATCCAGTATGATTTTTCTGTCATGATCCTGGAAGTAGGATACATGAGTCTATGGTAGGAGATGGGAGCAGAGGAGTGTTGGTGAAGGACTTCAATGTTTCTGGTGCTCTTGTGTGATGCCATGTCGAAGACTCCTTTACTTCTTGTTTGCAGTACTTGGACATTGGATAACTAGCTTTTTTTTTTTCTTACTGCTCACAGTAGATTTTGCTTTAGAGTAATAGTGCAGATAGTAATGCAATTTAACTATTTAAGGCAGAAGCATAACGTTAGGATTGAAACTTCAATACAAGTTCGTCTGTAGGCTTTTCTCCCATACAAGTTTATGAAGAGTATGTATCACTTGCTCAGAAAAAATAGCATTTCTGAACTATCAGAAACTGATAGCAGTGTTGCTCATTACAAATACTGAAAAATCATCAGGTAAGCCCTGAGATGTATACATTAGAGTCTCCCTTAAAAATCATGAGTCTTAAACAAAGTCCTCCTTCCCCCCAATAGTTATTGTTCATGTTCTAATTTCTTTTTCCATAAAGTTATAATCATGAGAAGAATTGTTTATGTGAAAGTTAAACTTCTCATATGGTTGTCTGATCCTTGGAGGGATGGTATTTAGGAAAGCAGCAAACATCACGAGACTCACGATAAAGTCACGAGAGTTTTTCATACATTACAGTTATGTATAAGTTTTGAATCGAATTTTTTAGAAAAATAAATGTATGGGCAGATGGTGATATTTACTTAAGGGGAGCTGAATTCATTATCTGGCTAGAACTGGGTATTTCAAGCAGCTGTTTGAGAACTCACTTCCCATGAAAGAGAACGTATGTTTGGGGAAAATGGATCCTCTTTTTGAAATGTAAGGCTATCCCTCGTTTAGTCTGTCAGAGGGGTTTCTGGTGTGTGTGTGTATTCATTTATGGAATAACCTTACCAGTAATGGCCAAGAACTAATTTGGTGAAATGGTTTTGCAAGCTCTTTAAAAAAATAAAAAAAAAAAAGAGAGAAAATAAAAGCAGTCCTTCTTAAAAGTTTCAAAACCAGATAAAAGTTGTAGCTGCTCTTTTTTCTTGAGATATTCAACCAGAAAAAGGATTAAACCAAATATTTAGTAATCTTATGCTGCCCTGCCAAATTTAATTTCTGACTACCCAACTTACCTTTATTTTGATTTATTGAGATACAATTACTTCAGGAAACTGATAGAGAACAGCCAGGCCTAATCAGAAGAAAGGAAGCCAAATATGAACATACCCATTATCTTTTAGAGATTATTTTTGGGGACTCTATTCTAGAATGCATCTATTCATTTGTGTATATATTTTTGGAGCTTAAGAGTATGAAAAATAATCTTAGCTTATTTGTTCTTTTTTTACACTGCTTTCTCTTATGTTCCTGTGGAAAGCTAGCCAGATACTGTAATCCTAGTGCAAAGATGGAAAGCTATTGCTTGAAGACTGTGGTCTGTTTATTGTTTATGTCCTTTCTTCCCCCATTTCTTTAAGAAGACTTTCACAGGAAATTCTTTCACCCAGGAAACCTGTGGCTCTGGATTTCTTGGTTCATAGAGAAATACGAACCAGTTTGTTCCTTGGAGCAGATGCCTTTCCCTAGTTCCCCAGTCACTTAACTTCTAATGCCTCTGTTTTCACATTCCCTAATGAGCAAATTGTAATGCTTAATTATTTTACTGAAACCTAAGCTAGTATTTGTGAAGCCCAACTATAGATTTTCAAGTGATTTTACATCTCAGAATGGGCTTACACATTTGGAGTGACCGAAGGGCTTGTGATTCTCAAAACTCTGGTTTTAGAATTATCTCTTTGAACACTACAGAGTAATGCAGCAGTGTACACGTGAAGCACAAGGCCTGTTTGTAAACAGGGTGAATGTGTAAAGATGGCCCTTTGATAGGAAACGAGTTGTTCAGTTCAGACATCTTTCAGAATCTCATCACTTCATCTTCCTGATATTTAGGGGAGCCTCCTCGCTTGGTACAACGATGTAAGCTGTGAAAATAGCCATGCTGGGAACACATGGAAAAGGAGTTTTGTGCTCACCCCAAAACGCTAATGTTGGTTCTGACTCTGTGGTGCCTTATTGTGAATCTTGTGCAATATTCATATGTGAACTTAATATGCTGTTTATACATAAATATATGCCTTGTGGTCTGGCCATCTGTTTTTTCACAGTGGTTCAGTGGTTTGAGAGGTTAAACTGGTTTTGCTTGGCATGAAGTAAGAATTAGCAATGACTGCATAGTGTGTGCCACATACATCTGGTTAATGCAGAATGCCTTCTGTAGCTTCTGCTAATGGGGGGAGATGATACAACAATAAGTTAGTGCTTGGGGTTTTATTATAAGCAAGTCCCTGACTGCTGAAGGGCGTTGTTAAATTTGAGTTTCTCGTAAGTAGTATTCAGTTATTGCCTCCTGTTTTAACCAGATGAAAAATACTGTTTCAAAGAAGGCCTGATGTTTGTTCAGCTACAAAGAGTAGCAATATCTGGAATGGGGTTAAGGCCAGGTCTGGAGTCATTAATACTTATGCAGTGATGCAGAAGACTGATAATTGAATAAGATATCCTAGCTGAAATTTGATCACAAGGGTATTTTCCCTCCTCTGAAGTAAAAATAGTGGTTTATAATAGGAACTTTGTCATATTAATCAAGCAGACATTTGGATTTCACTTATCCCTGAGATACTGGCAATTTCTGCAGCAAGATTGCAGTTCCTAACTGAATTTGTTCTGGTTTTTTTTCTTTCACTAGATCATAACAGAGTTTGCAATGGCAATGCTCTGGAAATTCATGAGAGTGGCTAAGTATTCTAAAGCGGCTTTATCACCAAAAGTAAAGGTAAGAGGAATTCCTACCCATTCAAGGCATTCTTCATCCAAGTCTGTACCTTCAGATTTTGCTGCCAACACACCCTGCTCAAATACTGTGGAACTACTTGGTAGAGCTTATCCTCAAGATGAGTACAGCAATGTCACAGAGAAGATTCTTTCCAAGGTGGGGAAGAACTTACACAACAAAAAGCATCACCCTTTGTGGCTAATCAAGGAGCAGGTGAAGGACCACTTTTACAAACAATATATTGGACGCCGTGGGACTCCGCTCTTTTCTGTCTATGACGGTCTTTCTCCAGTAGTTACAGTACAGCAGAACTTTGATAGTTTGCTTATCCCGCAAAACCATGCTAGCAGAAGGAAAGAGGATAACTATTACTTGAATCGTGATCACATGCTAAGAGCACATACATCAGCTCATCAGTGGGACTTGATACACTCCGGCCTAGATGCCTTTCTGGCAGTGGGAGATGTCTACCGCCGTGATACAATTGATAACACCCACTACCCAGTCTTCCATCAGATGGAAGGAGTTCGGCTCTTCTCCTGTCATGAGGTAGGAATTCTCTAGTTGGGGTGAAAGAGATTTTTTGGGTAAGTTGCATGATCTTGTATTTGCTGTAAGCAAAGTGCATGCACGTAAACATGTTACAGCAACACATGTGTTATGCTGTACATTGATAAAGATCAAGTGATTGATTATGTAGTAATATTTTTAATTTGGGGAAGATATAGGTGGAAAATGTTGAATTTGAAAATGACTATAAATTTCCCCAGAAAAAATGTGGAAAAAATGGAAAGACAATATTGTTTGAAAGATAGCAAAATAAATTATCTGAGAGGAAGCAGCTTGTTCAGCTAACAGTCTGCACGATTCAATTCTAGTTGTGTCACAAGTATCTTCTGGTGATGTCACTTTACCAAAAACTTTGTCATATTGATACCTGAAGGACTCATGGATGTGAGATGTTGCAGCTACATTCAGAATGTAGTTTTTATCCTGTCATCTTTTTTGCTTTTAATAGCTCCAACCTTCTGTAAATAAATGTCATTTTAATTAATTGTTCCGTTCTTCATCTCATCCTAAAGCTGCATGGAAGGATTCATCTGTTGCAGCTGGTGGTTAGGTGTGTGTGATACACAGTAAACTCGTCAGGGTTCAGAGGCATCAGCTAAAGAGCTCTAGGTAGATGTCAAAGACGCTTGAGTTTATATATTTTGGTGGCACAGCTTGCATGTTCTGCAAATGCTTGGGTGTCATTAAGTATTCTGCTGTATCATTGATCAGTGGTAAATACAAGCCAGTTTGTTTTCCAAATAGTAATTGACTTGTATAATTTGTGTATGCTTGTAGCAATACTGCCAAATTCACATTTCTATAACTAAAACTAGCTTATTCTAATAATACTGAGATGTAGCTCATTCTTAATGTTGTTGCCAATGGGTGACAGGAGCTTGGCAGGGAAGCCTGATGGGTTTGGATGCCTGAGGGAAAACTAGGGTAATCATAGAGCACTGCTTTTCTCACTGGTGGAAAGGGTTCGTGCTGCCTGCACTGGTGTTTCCCACCCCATGCTGTCACTGCTTCTTCCACTTTGAAAACATACCTGTCTCTGCAGATGTCCTGTGAGCTGTGTGGTGTTGAACACAGCTTGCAACCGCTGCTTTGGTAACCAGGAGATGGAAATCTTGCAGATTTATCCAATCTTCTTTGCTGTTCTTTTCCCCAGGCCTATTTATGAATACAATCAGGGTATATGCAAGAGAAAAATGTACAATACTACATTAAGAAAATGTCATTTCCTTTCAAATAATATTCATGATTTTTTTTTTCACTTGAGCATTCAGGCATTCAGATGGAAAGATTTTATCTGCCACAAAATTTTAACATCAACAGTCTTGCAGGATGGGATTTCTGTGAACATAGGTGTGATTGATCTAATTATTGAAATTATTGTTAATGAATATGCTCCTTAAGAAATTTTGATCTGAACCACAATTTCTTTCTTCTTTACAAATTTAATAATAGTAATGTGTTTTAATAAATAAGAAAGTTACAGAAATCTTCACTGACATCATCTATCTACAAATACATGATGTACAACAATCTGATTCACTGCATTGTAGATTGCTTGTTTCTTTTTTCTTTTTTTCCCCAAGAAAATGATTGCGATATTATTGGAGAATGTTAATAGCTAACTTCAAAATCATCAGCTATGTGCTGGAAAATGTGTCTGTCTCTCTAAAGAATGAAAGTCCAGTTGACTTTCTATACTGATGGAGAAAGAATAGTGGTATGGTGTATGTGTAAAGTCTGGTTTATTGGGCAACATGCATAAATTCTAAACCTGAGCATGATCTAAGCATCCTTTTTTTGCTTCAGTTGCAGATTAAATACTGATAGTCTTGCAATATGAAAAACTTCTTACAGTCATCATCACAAGAACCTTGTGGAAAAAAATGAATGTGTAATTCTGAAATTTCACTGGGGACTGTTTGTGTTTTGTATTCTGGTTGCCTGTTCAAAATAACCCAAATTTAAATAATTCCAGAAGGAACTGTCTGAGCGGAACAAAGACTAAATGGAGGTAATACTACATGAAAGAAATATTATTTTTATATTCATTTATTTATACCCATGTTTAAGTTGTAACCCACTGAGCAGAAATGTGTGAATGTCAGGGCCTGTTACCTTCATCTCAGACTTTTCATTCATAACCAGACTGCAGTCTCTGGCGAGAGGAAATTTGCATGGTACTGAGGATAACAATCTTTGGAACTAAGGGAAAAGCTCTTAGTTCTTAGCTACGAGCACTGGGTGCATTTCATCTTATGGCCAATACACCAATTTTGCATGCTGTAGTCTACTGCTCTACTTTGTTATTTTGATTTGTACATTGTGGTCTTCAGTGAAAGTGACCACAGAACTGAGGGGGTGAGGACGAAACCCAAAACCTAGAGTGATTTTATAGGAACTTGAATTTAGAGGAATTTGACATCTCATTTCAGTTTGGGAGGAGGGGAAAAAAGGTCTGTTCATCCTCAGCTGAAACTTTAGGCAGGTTAAGTAAGACGTAGAAGATATAGAAAAGTGTCTCTCCTTTATAAATACCAAGTTCTGTAGTCAAGGCTAGGTTTAAACTTCTGCCCTGTGACTGAAACCTTTAGTACAATTCTTCATATCAAAGTTAAAATCAATACATTGGAAGTAAGAGCTGGAAAAACAAATCATATTTTGGCAATTTTGCCATGTTTTACTCCAAGATACTTGTAAGCTATTTGCTGGTTTGGCTATACTATTTTTCAGGAAGGTTGGTTGATTATTTTTGTAAGAGAAGTAAGCTGTGCTTCGAAGATGCGCAGGTAACTGATGCTTTTCAGCAGTGTGTTGGGTTTGCGTGGCAAGGTTTTGGTAGCGGGGGGGCTACAGGGGTGGCTTCTGTGAGAAGCTGCTAGAAGCTTCCCCTGTGTCTGACAGAGCCAATGCCAGCCGGCTCCAAGACGGACCCGCCGCTGGCCAAGGCCAAGCCAATCAGCGCCTCTGTGATAACATATTTAAGAAGGGAAAAAAACAGTTAGGGAGAGCTTTTGCAGCCAGAGAGAGGAGTGAGAAGATGTAAGAACATCTGCAGACACCAAGGTCAGTGAAGAAGGAGGGGGAGGAGGTGCTCCAGGCGCCGGAGCAGAGATCCCCCTGCAGCCCGTGGTGAAGACCACGGTGAAGCAGGCTGTCCCCCTGCAGCCCATGGAGGAAGGATGAGGGGGTGTAGCGATTCCACCTGCAGCCCGTGGAGGACCCCACGCCAGAGCAGGTGGAGACACCTGAAGGACGCTGTGACCCCGTGGGAAGCCCGCGCTGGAGCAAGCTCCTGGCAGGACCTGTGGACCCGTGGAGAGAGGAGCCCACGCCAGAGCAGGTTTGCTGGCAGGACTTGTGACTCCGCGGGGGACCCACGCTGGAGCAGTTTGCTCCTGAAGGTCTGCACCCCGTGGGAGAGACTCACGTTGGAGAAGGCCGTGAAGGACTGTCTCCCGTGAGAGGGACCCCACGCTGGAGCGGGGGAACAATGAGAGGAGTCCTCCCCCTGAGGATGAAGAAGCAGCAGAAACACCGCGTGAGGAACTGACCGTAACTCCCACTCCCCGTCCCCCTGTGCCGCTGAAGGGGGGTGGAGGTTGAAGCTGGGAGTGAAGTTGAGCCCGGGAAGATGGGAGGGGTGGGGGGAGGTGTTTTTAGATTTGGTTTTATTTCTCATTCCTCTACTCTGTTTTGCTTAGTAATAAATAAGATGAATTCCCTCTCTAAGTTCAGTCTGTTTTGCTCGTGATGATAATTAGAGAATGACCTCTCCCTGTCCTTATCTTGACCCATAAGTGGTTTTTTTTAGTTATACCTTTTCTCCCCTGTCTAATGAAAGAGGGGAGTGATAGAGCGGCTCTGGTGGGCACCTGGCCCCCAGCCAGGGTCGACTCTCTACAAGCAGCTTTGTATGAGTACAGATATTAAAATACTAAAGAAATTCTCATCTTTCAAACTAACTCATTGCTAAAAGTTAGAATAATTCATGCTGAAATTTCCCATAACCTTTTTAAAATGTCATTGGAGTGCTATCAAAGAACATCTGAGAATCTATTTAGACATGTTTTCAGTACATTTAAAATATTGTAGGCAATTATTACCTGAATGTAATATATGGCAGAGTTAGAAACTAGCTAATGGAAATAGTTAAAACCAGTGCCAAAATAGCTTCCCAAATCTACTTCAAAATTCTGGATATAAAATGAACTGTTCTTCTTAAATAGTACCCCCAAGTGGTGTTTCTTTTGTATTCTCTTCCTCCACTATGCCAACATATGCCTCTCTTCCTTCTAAAGGGCATATAGATTTTTTTACTTCTATGGTGTATAGCTTTTTTTTTAATCCTTTGGATTGGCAATATTGATACTGCTGTAGTCAGGTTTGAACTGGCAAACTTTCCTGGGTGGATTATAAAAGAAATTCTTTCTGCGCTATGCTGTGGTCTTTGGTACAGTTCTTTACCACAATTTATGGAAGAGAGAAAAAAAAATCTCAACTAAATTACACTTTGTGCATTTTAGCCAGCAGAGGGAGCCAATATAAACCCTATGGCAATGATAGAACATTTTTCAGCTGCCAACTAATAATGTTTACACATTGGAAGGAGACTTCGTAAGGTATTTTATAGTGTGTACTGAATGATACATAAATTTTAAGGGGAACAGATGTGAAAACATAGGAATTTTTCCTTGAATTTAGTAACCTTGTTCCAATGGAGACCAATACCAGATTGTTCAGATGAAGAAATGATGCTCTCATCAGGCTCGTTTGTGCTAACATCTGAAAACTATAAATAGAGAGACTATGAAGAAATAGTAGTAGAATCTTTATTCTCCATTGAAATGTTTTTGGTGGAAATGTCAACTTTTTGTTAGGATACAATGGAAAACTTTAAATATTCTAGTTAAAAATAAGGACCACTCCTCCAAAGTGGTATATATAATTGCAAAAAAAAAAAAAAAATTGATACTGTAAATACATAGTGTTTATATCCTGAAATGTAAAGACTTTTGTCCTAAGTAATAGAACTCTTTCTCATCTTTTCATACTTGTGTACTGTGGCCATATTTCTTCTGTAATGTTAAAAAAAAAAAAAAAAGCTGCTTTTATCCTTTTCCTTATGCTTTGGGGTAGGTGTGAACACTTGATTCACCTACATCTTTGTTTACACTTTTTTACTCTTTTTTTTTTTTAAATCAATGCATGCCATCCTAGGTTTTCACTTGTAATACTAGTGTCATTAGGTTTGTCATCTCCAAAATTCCGTATGTTACTGCAGCTTTGGACACTGTGCTTCTATTCTGACATTGTATCAGAGGAAAGCTTCCTGTCTTCAGTTACTTTTTTTTAATCCTCACATGTAAAGAAATTTAAATAAATTTATAGTGTTCTAGGGATCAGCCTGTTACATAGAGTGATTTGGGGCATTCATAGTATGTGTGAGAATATTTGTGTATGTAGCTGAGAGTCATAATAGTGATGTTTCACTGGGCACCAAGGAAAAAATATTTTAAAAGGCTTAAGTGGCCTAGGAAAGGTATTCTTCTTAGCCCTCTGCAACCTGAGGATAAGGAGAGTCTTGTCCAGGGATGATACAAGACCCTGAAATCAGCCTCTGGAAATCCCCTTTTCTGTGTGTTTCTTCCAATTTGGGTGATGCTTTTCAGTGCCTCAGCCAGCGAGGATTAAGGCGTGTGTGAAGGGGAGTCAGTGACTCTGTAGCCGGATGAGGTGGATGTGGAGAGTCATGGACTGGCGTGTCAGCCCCTCTTGACTGAGGACATTTATCTCCTGTCATTTAACAGCATGTATGAGTCAGAGGGAATTTGGGCGTTCCTGGATGCTTTGAGATAATAGTAATGAGGTGGAGATCCATGCAGCTTTCTTCCATAGGTGTCAAATGATGAAATAGATTTTTTGTTGTTGTTGTTGGTTTTTTTTTTTAACTTCTCTCGCTATGTGGATCCATGCTTGTCCCATCTCTTGATGATACCACTGCATCCCAGCAGTTGTTGTACCTGCATCTCAAGCATGTGTGTGGAAGTGGCACAGACTGCATGTGTTGGTTGCGACACTCGGCTCAATAAGCAGCGTGAGCAGTGTGCATCACATCAAGCTCCAGGTGCTGCTGCCTCTGGGATGGTGTTTGGGGTGTTGGTTGTGAGCAATGCATCAGTCCCAAGGAGCCCAAGAGGTGGTTGTCCTCTCGGGCAGCAGTGAACAGGAGCAGGGACACCTGAACTAGATTCCCCCTCCCATGTTAAGCAAAAGAGCAGCAGTGTTACTTTGTTAGAGTATTCTGATATGAATTTATTCCTGAAACTGAAATTTTACTCAATGTTACGAGTAGAGGGCCTGGCTAGTTCAGGTGGAACTCGCTTCAGTCTTGCGGATGTCTACCTGAGTTGTGAACCTTGTATTATTGTCCTGGTTCTGGCTAGGATAGAGTTAATTTTCACCAGGAGCCAGGACAGGTGAGCCAAGCTGGCCGGGGGCTATTGCATACCATGTGATGTCATGCTCACCATAAAAGGGGGTTCGTCAGGGAGGGGGGTTCTGCGGGGCTGGGTCAGTGGGATTGGTAAATTGCTTTCTGTTATCGCCCATTGTGAATATCTGTTATCAGTGCTGTTGTTGATTGTTTCCCCCTCCCTTGCTGTCCCAGTAACCTGCCCTTACCCCAACCCATGAGGCTTTGCCGTTGTTTTTTTCCTGTTCTCCTCCCCATCCCGCCAGGAGAGGGGTGAGCAAGCGGTGCGTGGTGCTCAGCTGCCGGCTGGGGCTAAACCACATCAATTATTCACTGTTTTCCAAGTTGTGGTGCATAAATCATGCCATATTAAGTAGAGCTTCTCTGCTCCGAGGACCCTCATTGTATTCTTCATTATTTTTAGTTGAGAATTTGACAGCGAAGGGCATCAGAAGGTCTGTGAGATTTTTTTTTTGTAGTAGTAGTCCATGATCTAGAAAGTTTGGAAGCTGCTAGTGCATCTTTTATTACAAAGACTATATAAAAAAAATTTTCAAATTTTGTCATACTTTGTCTCATCCAGCCAAAAAAAAAATAAAAATCTAACAATGTATTTCAGAATAAAGCAGTTAAATCTACTTAAGGCAATATTTAAATTGTGCGGGGGGGGGGGGGGGAATAAGTGAAAAATGTCTACAAGTGTATTAGGAAGTCTAGGGTGTTTAAAAATGAAGGAATTCCTATTGCCACAGAAAGAGAATTCTGAGTCCTGTCATATCTCTCTCATTATAACTGATATATGAGTAGCAGTGTTGCTTTTTCTTTGCTGTTCCAAAGCATCTGTATGGTTTTCCCTTAAATGTGGTGGTGATTTCAGTGGGGTTTTTTTGTTTTTTTCAGAAACACTTTGATTAGGTTAAAAATACCCCAAACAGAAATAACCTTTCTTGCTGTAATTGGTGGACTGAAGACTGAAGAATCCAGAAATTAAGGTGTCCACTCTGCAAGCCTTGTTGCTTGAAGTGATTTTTGCCATTTCTCCAAAACAAATGCTTATAATACGCAGTAAACAGTGTTCTGTTGTGTGGATGATGGGTTACGTAGCTCTTTGGCATCTGAAACTGCCTGGGTGGGGGTGGAGGTCTACAAGTTTCATTGTCTTGGAGGTTGATGGGGACTGGCATTAGATTTTCTTTTTGATGAGCCATCTTCAAGTGGCATCATCTTCATCATTCCTGATCCATCCGTTGAGCGTAACAGCACATTTAAAATGTTGTGGAAATGCTTTGCTATTTGTAAGTGGATTTAGAGTGCAGCTGTTTGTTTATTTATAGGGATGTTCATCAGGGCCAGAGAGTCAAAATGTACTCGGTGTGGCAAGGTTGAGTGTTGCCACATGCAGATCCTCATGCAGAACTGGTCTTAAGTGCTGGTTTGTCTGTGAGTATAAGTACATGAGCATTATGTATTCATTACCTTAATTGCTGGCATATGCAGGACTGGCAGGAGGAATACACAACTGCATTATGGAAAGACAGGATGTAATTACAGATCTTTCTGATCTGAAACCTGCTATGAAAGCTGTCCTGTAAAGAGATGCTTACTCTTTGGCTGAATCCTAAGCATATAGATAATGAAGTGATGTGAGATTGAAAAAAGTCTGTCAAGTGACTGAAGAAATGTTGAGGTTTGTGTTGAAATCACACTGTGATTTCTGCCCTCTGTGCCAGGCTGGGAAATACCATGAAGTGCTTTTAAAGGAGTGTAGCTCTGCTTGTATTTGTCCAATTAAAACCCAGTATCTTCTGGCCACTACGTGTTACCAAATTTGACTTTATTCTTATTATGAACTAAATTGTGCGTAAATTTCATGCCAGATGGTAAGGTCACTTCGATTCCTTTCTACCTTCTCCTTTGTAATGCAGCATCAGTCAGATATGCTGATAAATCCTGGTAACTTAATTTTTTTGGGCTTCTGTGTGATGACACAATATTCAATGTTTTGCATGCCATCACTTATAGAAAAAACTTCTTGTCCTTACATTAGACAGATGCATAGGTGCTTGATTTATGGCTACAGGAAATTTCTCTTCTGGTAGTGGTAATGACTGATCATATTCAATACAATAAAATAGTACATTTTATTTTAGTCTGCACTGAAGGAATAAATGTATATCAAATTGTGGCATCTTGGATACGTCCAGCAAGACTGTTAGATTATTTTTTTTTCCCGTTTGCTCAGATACATGCTTGAGAAGCCTCTGTACATGATTTTTCATTTTATTCAAGCTTTGACTTTCCCAGCTTTATGTATATAGAAATGCTGACATGTTTCTAATCCAGGTCCTGTGCTTAGCACGGTTCAATCATTGTAATAGTGAAATTGGTGTATCAGTTTAAAGCTGCTCATATTGACATAGCAATGCCGGTGAATGGAAAAAAGGGAATAAATATTAATACAATGGTAAGGCATCTTTTTTTTTTCTCTGTATAATCCCATCCACGGCTGTGCTAGAGTTGACAGGAGCTGGTGGAGCCTCTCTGGAGAATACCAAAGTGCCTCTCGGTGCCTGGCCGTAAGGAGGGCTCTTTCCATGCCGCTGCCTGTCCTTCGGGGACGCCCCTACGGCTGCGCTTTCACAGCCCGTGTGAACCGGCGTAGATTCACACCTGTGCCAAAAGGGGCCCAGCCCCGTCCCACGTGCCAGCGTGTCTCTTGGTGCTGCCAGTACGCTGATAATTGACTACTGAGCTGAATTTGGCCATTTGAACATACCTCAGTTTCCTCGCTTCTCCTGGGTTATTTCTCATCCATATTTACGTCCCCGGCTCAGTGCACCATGCCACGGATGCTTGTCCTGGCAAGGAGAGGGAGCTGGTGCATATGGCTGGTTTGGCAGGATGAAGAGGCTGGCAGGTTAGAGGGCTGGGGCATGACTCAATGTATTTAATAGTTCTCACACATGTTTTATTGCCACATCTGATATTACGTACTAAAATAGAATTTTGCTTCAGACAGTAATTGCAATTTCAAGAATAATACAGTGGTAAGGAAAAGTACTTCTATGTACTTGTTGATACAAATGCTGTATTTAAAGGCAGTGTCAAGACTCTCTATTCCTCGCAGTGGTCTGAGGAACCAGTTTTAAGCTGGAGGGTGAGGGGAGGAAAGAGAAAAGAAGGAATAGTTTCATGTCCTAAAATACTGCTGATGGGGAAAATAATAAATACATTTTCTAATGTGTAAATACAGTGTATTCTAGTCCAAAGGAGGAAAATCTCTGTGGCCTGAAGGTTGTTTCTGGCTTACTGAGGGTAGTCTCTTCAGTTAATAGAAATTAAAAATAGCTACCTGTAGAGGGTAATTCCAAGCAGGAACCTAACTTAGCCACACCAGGTTCCTGTGTGAGGGAGCCTGTGTCTGTCCATTGACCACCCAGTGAGCCTAAGACGATTAACCTCCCTAGGGTAATGCTGGCCTCTGTGAATACCCTCTGCCTTTCAAAACCACGTGTTGGGTGGCTGATCTGCCCTGCTGACAGTTAGTTACAGGGTGGGTATCATCTGCTACTTCCAGCCAGTGCAGAAATAAGGCCAGTAGGAAGAAAGGGTGTTTAATCTTCCAGGTGAACACTTGGATAGACAATCTGTTATTCGAAAGTGTAATACCTGGTTTTGTCAAGCTGCTGCCTTTTGACTAGTAAAAGCATTTTTGTTAGACTGATGGATAATTGTTTTATTTGGTATTTTTCTTTTTCCTTTTTTATTTTGTGTTTTTCTGCAGCGCACTAAGGAGATTCACTTAAGAGGTGTTTTCTCAATCTGCCTGCCAAGTCTCCTTCTGACTAGCAATACAAAGTTAAATGCTACTGATGGAATTATTTTTTTTTTTACTCCTTCAATCCATTTTGCTGCTAGTTTGGGTGCTATCTAAACTGAGACCCCCTCCTGCATGCGTTGTGTCTGTATGAAACATGCTAGAAGCTAGTCTTAATTGTGCCCGGCATTTGTAGGTTACCAGAGGTTCGCTTGAACTTTTTATAAAGCATTTAGTGCACTGAAGGCATCCAACTGCAATTAAAATAACTTCTGTGGGCTTCTGTGAGGTTTTAAGGTTACATGCTGTTCATGGCATCTCCTGAGTAGGAGCTAGTTACGCTGGGAGGCTTAATGTGAAGAAAATCTCAATGCGTTTTTTTCCCCTCTGTGTGCTTGGTTGACTATGGGAAGGTGGAGGAGGAGGGGTAGGAAAGGGCACTAGAAACACTTTCACAATTAGCTCTCTGCCCTCAGATTCCACAGAGTTGTTTTGTGTACAACTGTAAGGATTTCCAACAAAAATCCTCTTTACAGTGTAAGAATGTCTGCTTGTCTCCCCAAGACATGGACCCTCCAACGATGTGGCTTAGGGTGTTTTGCTGGTACATATGTCTGGCATGGCCTGACCAGAAATGTGTGGGGATGTGCAGGAAATCAGAAATCTTCAACTTGCAGTAGATGTGGTAGAGAGTGGCCTCTGCATGAAGAGCAAGTCTGTCACATCTCAAATACAGCCTGCCCCTGTGCTTTGTAATTTGTTTGGAAACCCCAGACCAAGACCATGAATCCTTAAATGCCCAATAGGCAAAATTCCTGTACACAGAAAGGTGCTGTGTGTGGAGAAAACGCAGGAAAATGGTAGTCCTTAAATGAATAAACTGTACCCAAGATCAATGAAATATAGGCAGCTTAATAACCTGCCAGGGTTTTTTTGTTTGGATTTTTTGTGGGTTTTTAAGTTGATTTGATTACAGAGTTTAAAAAGTGTTGGGTTTTTTGATATTTCTTTCACATCATTCAATTACTAAAAAAAGTTGAAGCTGTGGTAAATGCCATTGTATATTGTAGTTTTGGGGATGTAATTTACATATACAGTACAGTGTAGTTTGTTCTGCATGGTAACTTTCAAAGTAACAGGATCAGAAAAAAATGTTTCCTTTATAAATTAATATTTTCCTGTAGCTAATCATATTTGAAGATATGATACAGAAATAAAGCAAATATTATTGTTTGAATATTTCTGTTCTTGTGATGATTTATCTCTGTGTTTAGTGAACAGAATTTGTATAAAGTCACAGTCCTTACATTTGTTTTTCATGGTGCAGACTTAGCAGGTAAGATTCCCACTTAAATCAATAAAACTTCATTCTCTGTTTTCGTTTAGAGAGTCATTGATGCAAAACATTGTTTTTTTTGTGTTTTTGTTCTAGTTGTTCTCCAACATTGAAGATGGCCAAGGTTTACAGTTGTTTGAGCAAGGTCATCGCACTGCACACAAGCAGGAGTGTCACACTATGGAGGCAGTGAGGCTGGTGGAATTCAACCTGAAGCAAGTGCTCACAAAGCTCATGACTCACATCTTTGGTGATGGTAGGTTCTCACACCTTTTTTCCTGGACTGCTGATGCCTGTAGGCATCCAGACTTTTGAGAAACATTTTGCTACATAATAAACACAGGAGGCTTAGGAGTGATGGTGACAGCTGGTGTACTGAAACAGCCAGGTGGGTTTTTTCTGATGAGAGTTACAGTAATCTTAGGACTCTTCATTCATATCCTTTACTGTTACATTTTTGTCTTAAATTTGGTCAGAGTTCCATCCCAGTGTCTTTTCATGTCGGAGTAACTGGCTGTTGATTGACCTTTCAGCTGTAATCTATATTTTATATGTTATTATTCTTTAATACTATTATATCCACACCTTATAAAATTATTGAGCGCAGCCCAAGAGGCCACACACTCTTCTCATGGTTTTTCTAAATACTGACACGCACAACACTGTTGAATCATCAGTTTTGTGAAGAGGTTTTGGTATGCAGTGTGTCAGGGTAACATAGTAGGCAGGAGTACAGGTAGGGATGTGTGCCACGTGCTCGTCTGGCAGAAGCCATGTGTTGGAGAGGACGCAGTGTACCTTTCGGTGTGGGTGCTGTGAGGAGAGATGGCTCCAACTCCAGCACACAGTCGTGTGGGACTCCCTTTGTTTCGTACTTATGGGCATCCTGTGTCCCCGGAGGGACAGGGTGTGACTGCGGCATCGCACCTGGGGCCACGTCAGAGCTGGGCGCCGCTGGGGAGCGTGCAGGGCGATGATCGCATCTCTCACCCACAGCGTGGAGCTTGACAGGAGAAGGGGTATGTATGTGCACGTGCTGCTTTGCTGCATACATGTTCAAAGTGCCATCAGTGTTTTCCTTGTGCAAATAAATTAAACCTTGCAGTTGAGGGGAGATGGTGTTTGCTAAGTTTGCACCAAGATGAAAAATAATTGTTGTTTGGTACTTAGAGTGGAATGAGGAAGGGTAATGAATGTCTATGTATATGAATGAAATATCCTCTCCTCAGAAATACCTACTTTCGGTTTGAGGAGTTGAATTTATAAAGGGCCTGAGTTAAAATTGCTACATTAATGCTGTTTCCTGGCAAGGAGGCTTCTTTTCTGGACTGATTCATTTTTCTATTGAGGAAATACTGGGTGGTATTAGAATGCACAGGGTATGCTGGCTACTTTCAAAGCTCTTTTAAGATGCCCACTGAATTTAAAGCGGTAGTTCCAAGTGTGGATTGATAACAGTAGCAAGTCCTATATATGACTGCTTGAATATTTGTCTGAAATTCTCAAGTTGAATTTACAGCAAGCAGAACTTTTACCTGTTTTTGTTCTATCCTACTTGGACAAAAATTTAAGTTCCTGAGTTCAGTTTTTCTTGTGGTTGTATTTTACTTAGCAGCAGCCTTTTGAAACATGTGAAATTAGGATCAAAGTGAGTGATAGTAAGAATGATATTTTTTGATCAACCTCAGATGCTGAGGATGTTATTTAAAGTGAGCAATTTCTAGGAGTTATTAGTGATATCTGAGACTGCAGTAACATCCTTCTCTAACTGTTGACAGATGCTACACTTTAAGCTTCAGTATGTTGGCTATTTCTACATTCCACACAGTAGCTAGAAAGACATTAAAAAAATATTCTTAAATGATTGTACACTTACAAGTGTACAAGTGAAAGTAGGTGCTGCCTTCTTACTGTAGGGATTTTCTATTTCTATGCTCGCAATGTTATTCCTGAAATACAAAGACAAGATATAGGTAGTGACTGAAATATAATTATCTCTTTCTTATTTTTTCTTTTTTTCTTTTTTTTTTTTTTTTTTTTTTTGCATGGAAATGTGAAGTTCCTTTGCCTTCTTGATCTTCTTGTAAGTTGTCAATACAAACTGGAAGGTAATATTCAAAAAAGCAAACTTCATGCTAGGCACTAGACCTGTGAGATGGGTGCAGTGCAAGTGACCTGAGGCGCACTTAATTAAATTTGTCTTTTGACAGCTCCCATTTATTAATTTTCATTTTACTCTCCACTTCACACAATATTTTTGATTACATTTGTGTCTCAACTCCCTTAGATTTTAACCTAAAATTTAAATTTATTTTACTGTATTTATTGCTCCTGGAGAAATTCTGTATTTTTTCTTGTGAATATTCTGTAAGGCCCCATGTTCTGTTAAAAGCAAAAATTTCATTCCTTTTATACTTCACATCGGTTGTATTACAGCCTGTGCTGTCAGCAGAATATTGCAGTGAAGTTGCACATCTTTCCTAGCAGGATAGCGTGGTCATAGCTGCAGCAAGCGACTGAAATGTTGCATTGTCATATAGTCAACCGTTATTCATAGGCAGATTGTTTGGATTGTAGATTAAGTCTACCATGCAAGTTAGTTTTGCATAAACTAGCTTAGGCCTGAAGTCCTGGACTTGGGTAGCTGTGCTTCTGCAGTGCTTCTCTGGGAATTTGCCAGCTCAGGTTGATGATAGATTGAGGACCTCTGCAGAAAGGTCAGAGCACTGACCTGTTGTTTGTTTTGTT
Organism: Balearica regulorum gibbericeps; assembly: GCF_011004875.1. NCBI lineage: Eukaryota > Metazoa > Chordata > Aves > Gruiformes > Gruidae > Balearica > Balearica regulorum. The sequence goes on from NC_046185.1 coordinate 94,904,306, forward strand.
GTGTTGTTCTAATTTAGTTTTCATAATATTTAATGAGACAGTTCTGCTTTACCGGACTCATCCCACACTACCTATATACTTTAGTGTTGACTGTACATGCAATAAATAATATAACAAGTTGCTTAAAGATCACTAGGCTCTCATGAGGAAGGTCAAAGACTTCATAAAAATCTGCACCTACATTTATTCCCAAGGTTTGTCTTTTTATTTCTTCCTGGCTTCGCTGACTGTCAAAAAGGAATGATGGATATTAGAGAGGGGGAAAGATCTGGAGCATGCAATCAATTGTCTTAAATACTTGACAATGTAAGATAGTTCTTTTTATGACACTTTCTAGTGGTATGCCATGTCTGATTTTGTATTCTACAAGTGATGAACTTTCAGTTTTTTCCATGGGATTTTGCTGTCAGGAAGCTATTTCAAATATTATGTCTGGAGATTACCTTTCTTAGTTTTCTTCTATTACCTCCAGATACAGTGCACACTTAAAATCCGCTAATTTAACTTACACCTCCATCTCCACCTGCAGATCTGTCAGTGTAGGATGACTATTCCATCTCATTTTAGCTATCTTGTAACGAGGCTCTCCAAGGTTACGTGTCTTAGCTTTCCTCATACAGTCAATCAGTCTTTCCCAACTCCAGTTTTTTCTCTACTCTTCTGTAGTTTGCCAAAAGCTTTCTGGACCCTGAGAGATTCAGAAGTAATCTTACTATAGCAAATAGAAAAGAATGACTATGTACTGGTTCTGTGATTTGTTGCTTTACATTAAACGGCCCAAAATTCACTGCTGTCCCATATTTATCTACTCAATTCCTAGGCACCGGGAGGGTAAGTAATGGTGTGCTTTGACTGATGGTTCTGCCACTGCTGGTTCTCACTGAACAGCCACTGGATGTCTTTTAAATCAAACACATTGTCCTGCTCTTTCTTCTTAACTCTCTTGTACTGATATCTCCTTCGAGTGCATGGAGATCTATGAGTGTAAGGAGTTAAAAAAAAAAAAAGAAAATGTATTGAGGACATAATGGTCTGGCTAATAATAATGTGAGCTAACATAGGTTTACGTACAGCCAGCTCCTGTCTGCTGCAAGTGAGATGAATTAGCTGAAGCAATGAAGTGCAGAGTACTTAAAAAATCGACACACCCCTCAAGTGGCTGTGGCTTGATCCCTTCTGTGCTCCCCAGCCCCCACCTCGCACCTCTCTCTTTTTTTTCCCCATAGACGCCTTCTCTAAACATAATCCTCACAGCAACAAAGAGAATTTCTGGTCAGTGAAGACCATCTGGGTCTCTGGCTTTGTTGCTTCTGTGCTGTAGCGTAGCAATAGGGCTGCTTTAATGTGTTGCGTTTTTTTTTTCCTTTTTTTTCTTTTTTAGTGGCTTTGGTCAAGCCTTTTTCATTACGAGACTCAATTAGACAGTCTCTGACAGATACTTGTTTAGCTTAATATCTGATAACACCATTACTTTGAAGTGCAGGCTATGACCAATTCCTTACCTGGATCCAGTACTCAGAAATAACAATAACTATTCACTTTTTCCATACTCACTGGAGATGCGACACGTGAGTTATTAACAGACGTGTACCTGCTGGAAGGACTCCCGAGAGCGCTGTGGGGCTGTGAAATGAGCAGGTGTCCTCTGCTCATACAAATCACCTCTTTGAACTAGGGCAATTACTGAGTTTGTATCCAGTGATCAGTCTTTAGTTAGATTCAGCATAGTGCTCTTTTAAGTGCCTTTGTGTTTAAAGATAGATAAGCATTTCTTGGCGTCCTAAAATTTCTAGAAAAGATCATTTTTGCCAGTGTTTCATAGGCTGTATGTGAAGAAATAAATTATGTCTAATCAGGTAAATTATATAGTACTATAGAAAGCCTAATCTTTGTAATCCTTTTAAGTCTTTAGTGGTTTAATGTGCTGAGTATGAGCAATGCCCTTTATTCCTCGGGAATATATTGAGCACCAAGACAATATTTTGTATCTAAATAATAAATGTACCCATTTATTCTGTGACAGTCTATAGAAATGCAGTTAGAAGGCTTAATCTTGCCAAAGGCTGAGCACCCTCTACTTTACTAAAAAGTCTTCCAGAGCCAAAAGTCTGAAAGAACAGTTGAATATAAACTACCGAAGTATTCCCATTTGTCCTGGCTATTGCGTGAATAAAATTGTTGTGGTATATGAGATTAACTATTAATTTAGAGAACAGAATCAAGGTGAGAGTTGTTTCTTCATTGTGAATTTCTTGTTTTACTCAGATTTGTGTTTACTTATTTGCATTTAAAACATATGCTTCTTAATTGCTAATATGCATTAAAATTCAAAATTATAAAGCTTTAAATTATTTTTTACCTTGAAAAATTTATTTTAATTAAGAACAAAAGGCAGAGAAATTCTTTTTTCCCAGAGCTTCATTTTGAAGTAATCAGAGGATTAAAAAGAAACCATTGTCCGAATGTTGTTACTGAACAAAAAACTACTTGAATATTCAATGTCGTTCTTGCTGCAGTTGCAAATTTTGCTAACTAAATGAAGACATTTTATGTGTGTGTGGATTTACACTGAATGCAGAGTTGTACAGCCCTAGGACTAAAAATGCATTTATACCAAGATTGGGGAATTAAAAAATGTTTTACACACACCATACTGTTGTATACACATGACTTTTTTAATCTATGTATTTTTTATTGTTATGCAGACAAAAAACAATGAAGTGATTGCTCTAAGTCACAGTGCAGTTATGAATGGTATAATTGCTAATGCTTCTAGTCTTCTGAATTCTGTGCATAAAATTATCAAAATGCCTTTTTATCATTCATATAACTTCCTGAAGTTGATTTTTAAGATATAAAAGAAAATCTAGAAATACCAGTGTGTTTGTTTCGAAACTTACCTTTCCCTTTGAAAATTCATATCATCAAGAAAAGTTCCCTGTAACTATTAGTTATTTTATGCTTTGGTTATGTAGGTACGCTGTTGTTGTAACTTATTGTTTCAGTTTCTGTAGCCGCATTTAATGTTTCAGAAGTAATCAAAGAAAATCTAATTCCTGAGGCTACAAGAAACATTTTAATTTCAAAAACATTTGGTATAAATCATACAACTTCATGTTTTAAGTTCCTTTTATGAAACAAAACCAAAAAAGCCTGAAAATCAAACCAGGGCTGTTAACAGTTACCATCACCCAAACAATCTTTGCTGTGCTTTTTTTATTTCCAAAGCTGTACCTGCCTGGTTGTTTATGATCCTGACACTGACTAACATTTGGCTTAACTGAAGGGAAAGATGGGCTTGGGGTTAAGGCATTAGCCCACAAAATTTGCAGTTCAATTCTCTTTCGAGTTGTTTTTTACGGTTCATGTTTCCGAGACTTTTTTCCCAACACCTAATGGCTAGAAAAAATTCTTTAGCGAACGAAAGCTTGTGTAAATGATTACAAGAACTAAAACTCATCAAATATAACAAGAGCCTTGACAACACCTCCCCTTTTGGCAGCACTGCAGACCTTGCCCTCTTCTGGCTCTGTTGCTCTTCTGTGCTGGGAGTTTCCCTGCTCTGCAGAGGGGTACTTCAGAGGTGCTGAGCTGGGGAGGAGGGGACTTATCCAGCAGCGCCTCTCTTATACTTCACATCCACACAAAGTTAAACTCTTGTCTCCTGCATCCAGAATACTCTGTGTGTGTTGGTATATAGGGTAGCTTAATAATGTACATCTCTGTGTATATTTATATTTGTGTGTATTAATAGCTATTTTTAACTTTCATATTTAAACATACACAGAAAGAATAGCTTTGTATTTTAAATAGGTTCTGATGAAAAAAAATTACTTGCCTAGCTGATCTATAAAATACTAAGTGAAAATTAAAGACTTAGCTTTTCCTGTGAGGAGCAGTTAGTCATTTCCTAGTGCAAAGAATAACAAAATCACTGACTTTCCCATGATCTTGGCTCATTTTTGTTCCATGCCAGGTGGTTGCTAGAGTTTGACAAATGATTGATTTGGTTTCAAAGGGTGCTTGAATTGCACAAATCTTTTTTTCATATTAGAAAAGACATGGTCATTTTTTCCACAAGTTTTAAGATTTATCACCTTGCACAAGTGTTGTAAATTAGTTTGTTTGCTATTTATTTTCTTTGGATTGCTGTAATAGGTGTCATTAGTTGAAGGGCAAGTTTTACAGATGATGGGAGGGATGGCCTTTTAAGCATACACCCTTCATATTTATTTATTTTTTGAAACACTGCTACAGGACTGCAAGTCAGATGGGTAGACTGCTACTTCCCGTTTACTCACCCTTCCTTTGAGATGGAGATCAACTTCCAAGGAGAGTGGCTGGAGGTCCTGGGTTGTGGGGTCATGGAGCAACAGCTGGTTAACTCAGGTACTGAAACTCCTTCGCTTCACTGACATCTCTATTAGCAAACACTTCCAGCGCAATCAGCTTCACAGTCTGAAATGCCCCCTTCTCCCCTGGTGAGCACGGGCCTCTGTTCGTGGCAGCTGCCACAAATAATCCTTAGCTAGAATGCAGCCCTTGCATGCTGTGATTTGAGTGAAGCAATTGAGCGAGCGATCTGGAGTTTGCAAATGGAAAGCTTGCCTTTTATTTCATGCAGTAAGGAGACAGACAGATGTCAGCTTTAAGAGAAGCTGACGAATTGCGGTATGCAGGGGGTTTTTTGTCTCTTCCAAGAGATGTCAAGTGCATTCATAGTTATGATTTAAAAGTATCGTGAGCAAATAGCATCCCCTAATATTTGGCATACCAGAGTGCTCCTGTGTCTCTGAAGTACAGAAAGAGGAATGTGATGTCTTTCATATTGCTATTTGATGGCTGGGTAAATGGTAGGTTGCTTTTTGGTATTGTTTTGTTGCTTTTCTACTCAGGTTGGTTATTTATGAGGTTGTAAACTGCATTAAGAGCAACATCATTTATTTTAATTGAAATTATTAAAGAGCAATATCACCTGACAATTTTGCTTTCTAAAATGTACACATAAGTATAAAAGAAAAAGAAGAGAAATTGGTGGGGTTTTTCTGATTATTTTTACATGGAGAACTTTACATGCTTGTTTTTTCATTAGCTGAGAATAGGCAATGCTTTGTAAGCACAGGGCAGGCTCCGTGTGCTCAGACCTCTATAATTCAGTATTTTCTAGTACTTTTTATTAGGTATGACAGCCTTTTGGAATATGATCTGTTTAATTCTCACAAGTGTGTTTTTGGATAGCAAATTTATCCTCAGTCAATTTTTTTTGTAGATGGTTTCCTAAGCTATTGTTGTATTTTCATGTGCTTGATTTTGTTGAAGTCCAAGTATCATAACTATGAATGGCTCAGTTTTGGCCCCCGTTGCTTGGCACTGCTTGTTTTCCTCAAAGTTTGCATGTATTTTAAGGGGATCATTTTCCTTTTAAAAAGAAATCCTCTTCCAGAGTTTCTCCCTGATGGGTTAATGGTTTATGCTAATATTCTTTCTCAGGTTATTATGTACATGATGTGGTGAATACAATACAGCTTCTGATCAGTCTCAGAAGTGAAAGACTACTCTGTAATATTATTTCCATCAGATGTAACACACCAATGGCTGGGCTTTCTTCTTGAAAAGCTTTTATGTTGCTCAGTTCTTATGTTTAGGTTCCTTTAATGTGTGTGAGAAGAGCTATGTGGCCTCAAAACAATTACAATATTCGTGTGTGTGTGAATTAATGTGCATGAAACACTGATGGCTTCTGCAGTGGTCAAAGTTTTCAATTTACTCTACCTGAGGTCTTTCACCTTTCTGAGCTATGGTCTTCAAAATTACATCCTTTCTGCACCAAAACTCTCCTACCTATTCATTGTAATTCTAATCTTTCAAGAACTCATGAATTTAGTAACTCAAGTCTAGATTTTGAATGACTTTTAGACTTGTATTATTAAAACAAACAAAAAAAAGAGATTCTTTCACTTTATTAGCAAGATATTTGTAGACGGTGCAAACTCAGTTGTGGAAGTGCTAATCATTTTTCACTTAGAGAGAATTGTACTTCATGTCACCACAGTTCTGTTCTTCTATTCCTTCCAGTATCTCTGCAAAAACACTTGTCTACAAAAGCTAAGTCTAATGTATCTCAATGTGATTTTATCGAAGCATTGAATCTGTTCACAAGTGAGGACAAAGTGTGGCTAATAACTGTTGGCTAACAATTAGATTACCTGGTTTAAAGTAACAATGAGGACAAGATAGTTCACATTTTCAGTCAGGTAGGGAGTCAAACACCAGTCTTCCTTGCCTACTGCCGCTCTAAATATTCTCTTCTTTAATCCTCTTTTGCAATGATTTAAAACCCCAGTAGGCTCCTGGCATGCCCACTTGCATCTATTTATGGTGAAGCCAAGTTTGCTATTACGAACCCGTAGGGTTGGTTTTTTTGAGTGTGTTATGGCAGCAAGCTGCTTTTGCCCAAAACTGAAAATCTACAGGTCCAGAAAGGAGATTCCCTGTGGAGAAGGAAGAAGGTGAAAGTTTTCTTTCCTAGCAACTTCATCTTTTTTTTGCTAGCAGAACTCAAGTGCCTTCCAAAGCCATCCCACGTTTGAATGATAGTAGTTTTTTAATAGCTCCTTTTTTACCTTTAGAATATCCTTAATGCCTCCAGTATCTGCAATCAATGGATATTATTTATTACTCTGGTTCCATGCCCTAAAATTTCTTTGAAACACCAAAGTTTCAATTTTAAAGCCTTCCATTTTAAACCAGCGCAGATCAGCAAGGAATAGATTCTTCATCAAACTTGGGAAGGAGGCCTGTGACTTCCCAATAGCTCTGGCCTTGTGCCTTTTGTTCCGAATAGCGCCTGTTCATCTTTGTAGGAGGCAGTGTTATTTTCAGTCAATGGAGATTTCAAGGCAAAAGAAATTGAGGTGAGATACTCAGAAAAACAGTAGGTTATGATTTTGGGGGGTGGTTTTGGTTGTGTATGTGTGGTTTTTTGTTGTGTTTTTTTTTTTATCGTCACCATTTGTTCACTCTCAACAAAATTCCTTAACTACAGGTAAGTATCCCATTGCCCAACATGAAGGCATCTAACCTCAGAGCACTGACTCACGCCACAGACCTGCGCCCTCTGATGGAGTAAACGCTGGTGCCTGAACCTGGATGCTATGTCTCTCTTCTTTGTGAGATGCCTAGAATAGGCACTGCAAATTTTTTGTTCCTATCTCAATCCCTTCTAGGGCTCTACCAGAAAACAACTCAGTAGAACTGAATGAAAAAGAGAAATGTTACTTGTTTTTTGACTGGCTAAGCTGGTGCTGAAGAAATATTTCACTCTGGGTGTGCCAGTTCACCAGGCAAAAGCTGAAAGATCTTTTCATGGTGCACTGTGCAGCTTGCCGATTAAAAACTGGAGAGGAAGTTGAGTTTGCAGAAATTGTCTTTTTTATATACATAATCTGTAACATTTCTAGTATCTTGCAGTTTGGGACTTTCATTTTATGGGTATTTTTTGCTTGATATTGACTATTAAAATATGTATTTCTGAAATGTAATGTTTGCTGGCAAGCATTGCTTTTCCATCCATAAGACAATATTTTCCTAAGGGAAAGGAAGACTGCTTTTACCTTCAAAATCCTCAAGTCCTTTTGTTTTGTGTGTTATTGGTTCAATATGGAAGACTGGTTTGTGAGGCAATCAGAAACAGTCACGCAAAGCAGAAGTTGGATGTGCCTGGTTATCTATAGAATAGAATCATAGAATCATTTAGGTTGGAAAAGACCTTTAAGATCATCAAGTCCAACTGTTAACCTAGCACTGCCAAGTCCAATGACTAAACCATGTCCCTAAGTGCCAATATTTAAACAGGATGCTTCAGCGCAGATTATTATTTTATTTTTCCTTTTAATTTTTGTTTTGTTGAAAATATGTATATTCATATGTGAATATATATGAAACACAACAAAAATGGAGAAGAACTGAAGAAGCCTTGTGGAGGGATGAAAAGACAAGGTCCATGTTGCAAAGGGGTCAGGACATTAGCCCTAAGTAGCTGTTTCTTTATATTGGCAGAAGTTGCAGGTCTTCTAATGATGACTCCCTGCCTAAAATAACCTCACAATAGTTCCTTGGAGATTAACCTCCTTGTGCAGCAAATTTTGATGGTATTGACAGACCGTATTTTTTTTTTAGTCTTGAGTGAAGAATTCTATTGTAGCTTTAATGCTCCATGCAATCAGCATTAAATTTGTTGTTGTTTTCTAAAAGATGATATCCTATTGAATTTTTCTGATGCCTCCTTATGTTTTGGAAGGAGCATTTATTTGGTTTCAACCACTTTTAAATAGAATGTGATACAGATATTTAATACATGTAAATAGAAATGCATTGGTTGTAGGGAAGATTGTCAAATATGATCAAATGTATTGATAATACCCTTCTTCACCTGCTTTCTCTGCTTTTTTTTTCCTTTCAAGGACTGTGAAGAGTCTCTGTGGTCTTTTTTTTTTTTTCTTCTGCATGCTTCATAACAAACTAGATTTCTAGTTTCTGACATAGATCTCCACAGCACAGATGTGATAAAGAACCCAGATATGAGACGCAGCAGAACAAAACAGCACTTTTTGTTGCAACTCATTGCTTTATCGTGCGTGGACTTCCATAGTGCTTTATCTCACCCTTGAAATTTCACATTCTGAAATGTTAAACCAGATCAAGATTTGCCCAGGGAGGGACAGCCAGCCTCATTCTTAGTCATTCACTGGGTAGCAGGGATGATCCAGTCTTCTGAACCATTCAGATTTTCTGTGTTAACAGCAAGGAAGGTTTCTGTTGCCTTGGTGTGTAGATAAGCAACTAAAATTTGATAAAGTCTGTAAGTGCCATTTCTGTTAAAGCCAATCCAGCTTTTGAGTATTTTTTTAAGAATTGTTTGCATTCAGGAAAATCTACTACTACTAACAAAACTGAGAATGTGGTGTTATTCACCATTTTCTAACAGTGAAGTTGCTATTTTTAAAAGAAAAATATATACTCTGTGACAGTGGTTTTATATAATTGTTGAAAAAATATACAGTATTGCAGAGATGCACTGAATTGTAAGGAATGATGTTACACGTTCCCTTAAGGCTGATGGTGCTAAACTAGAGCAATTTGGTCTAATGTGAATGTAGATGATCACTATTATAATCAATGTTCAATAAAGTATAAAATTTAACTTATTGTACTGTTTAACTTTCCTTTTTTGTGTGCTTGTTTTTAATCTTAAATTGTACCTGAATACATTAATAGGAATATTATGTATGAATTTTGATATAAAGAAAAGTTATTTTTATTCTGGTTAACACTGGGAAAAATATAGATACTTTACCGTATTGTAGCAAGTACTTGTGTTTTAGGTCCATGACGAGGATACAAGGAAATTGTGTGGTTCAGTAGAACTGCTATCAATTAACAGCATGTAAGGTATTTGTTTCTGTGCTTTAAGAGTTTGTTATCCAAGATTTGCAATGCTGGTGTTCGTTGGTAGGTGCCGAAGTTCCCAGGTCTGTATGGAGTTATAAGATTCAAACCTTCGAATACAGGATGGTGCTTACTCACAGACTGTGATCACATAGTGTTGCTTAGTACCTGTGAAATTGGAAGCAGTTAGGGTGTGATCCTTTGCTGATTGAAATCAATGGCAATGTTCTCAGGGCTCAATGTTGCAGAATATGTTAGCTGGGAATGGAAGCAAGAAAATTGGACTAAAGTTTACCCCAAAACCAAGAGACTATAAACTCCAATCATTTAAAAAAAAAACAAAACACAAAGAAAACAAAAAACCTATAAAAAAGGATTCCATAATTTTTTTGTAAGACTTCTCATGATATTTTTTAACTCTTGAGGTATGCAAGAAAATAACCTAAGGGTAGCACATCAGATCAAACAAGTCCAGGACATCCCTGTAGCATGATGGCATCCCAAGCAGGTGCCTAAAGATGAGTAGAACAGATATGATTATGCTGATCCTTCCCTGATATGCTCCTGCAGCTGTTTCCTGGGCTGAAAATGGTCCATTTGTTTTCAGTAGTCATTATGGAATTTTCTTCCACTTACTTGTTGAAGCGTTTTTTGAGTCCCAGTAAACCTTTACTATCTGCAGTGTCTTGTAGCAAGAAATTGCATAACAACTTATATGAGGAGCCACTCCTTTCTTTTTTTTTCTTTTTTTACCAACAAATTATAGTTAGAGCTCCTCTCATGTGAGAAGAGACAGTGAGTAGCTGTTTCTTTTTCCTTCTTTAAGCCACTTAAGATTTGTTTAGATCTCAATTGTAACTCTGGTCACTGATTTCTTTCCAGGCCAAAGGGTCCTGGTCAGACAGTCGCTCCCTGCGTGGGAGCTGATCCGTATGTTGTGACAGTCATGGCGCTCCTGCCTGCGTCTTCTCCAGGTTTCTGCTGTAGGAGATCAGTGTGTAATGTTCAAGCTGTGGGCATACAGTGATTTTTGTATGCTGACATAAAGACTTTGGCTTTTCTTTTCCTTTTCTGATAATTCTTAATATTCATTTTGTTGTGTTGACCTTTAATGAGACTTCAAAAATGAAAAGAGGTTTTGGTACGATGACTGTTGGAGATGATTGCTTTTGATTATTTGCTGGTGATTTGAAACATCCTGGCCCACAGCCACCCATTCAGGTCTGGGTGGGAGCTCAGACTGAGGTCTTGTTTCCTAAGATTTTTAATCATGAAGGCAGCTGTATTTAGGCTACCAGTAAGAGGAGTTGGTAAGACTTTCCTGCTGTATGTAGATTTTTCTACCTTCCACATCAGAAAGCAACATCGATATTTGCAGTCTTAACAAACCCATTTTATTCTTTTGGGGGTTTTTTAGTTATTTTATTTTTGCTTGTCAGCTTGAATGTAGTAGGGAATGAATGGGTTTGGAAGTAGGGGTTTGGAAGAGGAAATGTCAGTTTTCCAGAATGAATAGTAGATTGCCATGGCATTAGCAAGGGAATGAGCAGGCATTGGGCTTTCAGTAAGGCTGAACCCCAATTTGGGGTGGTTCAGCCTGGAGAAGAGAAGGCTCCGGGGAGACCTTATTGCGACCTTTCCGTACTTAAAGAGGGCTTATAAGAAAGATGAGGACAGACTTTTTAGTAGGGCCTGTTGCAATAGGCCAAGGGGTAATGGTTTTAGGCTAAAAGAGCGTGGATTCACACTAGATAGAAGGAAGAAATTTTTTACAATGAGGGTTGAAACACTGGAGGTTGCCCAGGGAGGCTGTAGCTGCCCCATCCCTGGAAATATTGAAACCCAGGTTTGGGTGCAGCTCTGAGCAACCTGATCTAGTTGAAGATGTCCCTGCTTATCACAGGGGGTGTTGGACTAGATGACCTTTAAAGGTCCCTTCCAACCCAAACTATTCTATGGTTCTAAGGCTATGGAAGGAACTTCTTGTCAACCGTTTGCAGACAGTTATTGTTTTAGCTGGGCAGTCTTGGTCTTCCAATTGTGTGTGATATCCTGAATTTATAGCACAGGTAGTTTTCCTAGTATTGTATTTCTTGTTAATTATGTGTGTACTTCCAATGAAGAAAAAATTGCTAACTTTGTCTAAACATCTTCATGAATACTGTTCAACATGACAAAAGGAGTTTGTCATAACTTCGGCATATCATTGTTTTTGTTTTAAAAGATGGAAGCCTATTTCTCCTGATTGTACTCCTTGGTGAAACCTGATTCTTGAAGTGTAAGGCCTTCCCATTTGGAACCCCTTTTACAGATCAGTTGCAGGACTTATTTCCTAAATTTAAATAGTACTTGGCCCAGGGCTGCCACCTTCAGCCAAATACAAGTCTTAACGTGTAGAAATTGTTTGACTTCAGTGCTGCAATATATAACTCTTTCTCTACTCATTTATTGAAGATCATTAAAACTGTTATCTGAGAGGAAGTAACAATTTTAAGTTCTTAATGTGTCCACTCCTTTTTGGTTCATTTTTGGCAAAAGAGTTATCAGTTTGGACAGTTCTCCATGGGCAGCAGATTAATAGTTAACAGAAAAATTATGTCAATGTTACCTTGCAGACACAGGACTCTTTTTGTTGGTTTGTTTGGTTTTTTTTAATTTAGGAATACGTTCTTAAATCAAATTTTTGTTATGGGTGAGCTAGGTTCATATATCAAGCAGCAGGGGGTGTTTTGGGGAAGGGGAAATTTAATATCTTTCATCTAGCAGGTTTTTTTTTCTGCTCAGCTCTTGCCTGGTAAATTACATTAAAATGTTGGAGCAGATGGTGCGTGTGGCTTAAATAGTATGCAGACCCATGTTCTGTCTATGCCAACAGTTCTCTGCAGGGGCCTTGAAATAGTTAACGCTGTATGTGTCTGTATGGATATAGTCTATAAGGGTAAATATAATGCATTTAAAGTATATTCCTGCAACTCTTCAAGGTGAAATTAAAGTTACGGAGGTATTGATGCCTTGAGCACCTGGGCCTCCCAAGAACACAAGGTAAAACTGTTGTATGGGCTGGTTCTTCCCACACAGTACATCCAAAGTGATTCGAATCTGCTGCGTAAGCTTCGCAGCTTCTCATCACAAACCCCTCAGGGGTTAAAATCTGTTCTTTTTAGGTTGCTGTCTGTCTCCTGTGCGACCACATCACCACAGTACCTTGACGTCTCCAAGCTTTTCCCGTGCTTATTCTCCTGAGACAGTTATGAGAGAGAAAAGTGTCATCATTCCTCTTTTACGGGCTGGAACTAAAGTGCACAGGAGGCTGACACCCATGCACACTGCAGGCAAAGACTTTAGCCACCTTAGTTAACGTTAACTTTCCTACAGTCCTTAAGTACTCAATAGAGAAAGAAGTTCTTCCAGTGTGTTTTGAATGTATGGCGCTTGTTTTCTGGATCAGTCTGCTGGGCAGCCTCTTTCTATGACTGGCTGCAGGGGGAGCTTGGTCTCCTAATTTAGGCAGGTACCTGAAGGTAAAGTGAATATCCCACAAAGAGACAATGTCTCAGCTTAAATTAAGTTAATGGGAAATTAGGAAGCATCTGAGTTTGAGTGACTTCCCAAGGGTCTCAGAAGTTGCCCATGGGAGAAACTGGAGTTGAATCCAAGCTTTATGTCTCAGTTCCTGGGTCACCTTTGTCTCAATTCAGCCTTCATGTTTTCAGATTTACATTTGCACATACATATATATATGTATGTGTGTGTATATGTATAAAAATAAACACAGGGTGAGACAAATAAGACAAATCAGTGACTAAATAAATATAGAGTGAGACAAATTAGGCCTATTTTGATTTGTGTGTGTGTGTGGTTTTATCCGCACACATGTGCCCCCAGTGTGAACAGAAAACCTGATTGTCACAGCTGCCCAGTTTGAGAGACACTCTGTTGAGCTGGCAGCCACTGAAATTTTGCTTTTGCCAAATGTGGAGCTGATGTGGAGTTGAGGGCTTTTAGAGAAAGATGTGATTGAATTTTTATCTGTATTCTGCAGCATTTCATATAGATCACCACAAATGCATGTACATGGCACATCCAGAGATGTATGTGCCTAAGACAATACTGACCAGTTTAAAAGGGAAAAAGTAATAGGGCAGAGGACCTGATTTTCCCTAAAAATCCATGTTGATCCGGCCTGTCTGTACAAGAAGAGCTATGGTTGTAGTCACCTGGGTGGCTACCAGCAAAACAGTTAAGTATGTGCTTGACTTTTAACCTTTGAATAGTTCATAGAAAGGCTCGGACATGGAAGTTGAGGGGGGCTGGGGAGCAATTAGCTGTCCTTAGTTGACTGACACATCTCTTGGCTGAAAAGGAATTGCCCGTAGCCAGTGACAGCAGAAATATCAGCTGCTTTCTCTGTATCTTCAGACTAACAGTGCCAGCCTCCTTCGCCATTGCAAACCTAAGTGATGGCTTGCCAGGCATCCCAGTCCAGCAAAGGGAATAGACACAGCACTGCTACACATTTACATGTGAGCCAGGCAGTAGCTTGTGCTTAAGTTTTTGCAGTATTTGATCTGGACTGTCAGGACTTTGCAGGTTCAAGTTTCTTAAGAGCATGTATCTTTAAATTAGGATGAGTCTTATATAGAAAAGCTATTTCTTCTATCTCCTCTCATCCCACTCAAAGAAGAAATTGGAGACAGTTTATTTCTTGCTCTTGTATGAAGATTGCCTTTTGGGTTTGATTTTGTTTTGGTTTCTTTTGAACTGACTGGAAGTAAGTCTTGGTCTTGCCTTGATAAGTAAACCAAAACACAGAAGTCAGTTCCACAGAGGCGATGCTTCAGTCAATCGAAGGGCGCATTGTTTTATTTGTTATTTTTTCTCTTGTTCTGTTACTCATGGCTACACCACCAGGTCTGATGTGTGTTGTGTTATAAAGTTATACCTTTCCTCCACCCTTCCCTTTTCCTTGTCAAGATAATTTGCCTGTTGTCTCCTACTCAATTTACAGCTTTATTTTTAAAACTGGTTTTTCATCAAGTTTTTCATCCAGAAGGAATCCATAAAATTTTTGAAATGTTGCTTTCTCTGATTTTTATTACCTTTGACAGATTCATGATGTACGTTAGAGTTAGGTGTTCTTCAACAGAATTAATAGAAGCTTACTCCCAATCTGTATGTGTTTGTGTAGAATGAACAAATACATTATTCCATTTTATAACAATTCTTTTACACCTGTTCCTGGGAAATGTGTTAGTTATTTACAGGGGTATTTTGTAGGAGAACAAGTATAGGATTGAATCTTGAAGGAAGTAGTTATTTCAGAACTTGGATGGCCATTTGAGTTTGTGGCTCCCTATGATTTTGTCAGCTGAGCATTAGAGTAGTACTGTCAGTGGATTTAGAGGATAATTTCCCTTTCATGGTGCAAGATTACATTTTTATTTGGAATTTATGTTCCTTATCTTCACAACTTAGGAAACTACTTTGTCTTCATGCTTCATTTCCTCCTGCACAAAAGTGTCTGTAAAAAAGGACTAACTCAGTCTAACACTAACCTTGAAACCAGCAAGAGTGGTTATTTGACTAACTGGTGCATGGTACACCTTTCCAGTGAATGAAAGCTTCTCCGTAGCATACGTGAGGCTGATTTTAGTCCATTTAGAATCTAAAAAAGAAGAGAGAGATGAGAGAATGCGCAGTTGCATCTTCCAAAGTATCTATTGCCTTTGAAGCAGTTTGCCCATGTGTATGTATTGCCTCTCCTTCCCTTTAGTTTTTTTTAATCAAAAGTAAATTAAAGGTCTAGCAATTCACTGTGATTTGTCTCCTTGGGATGCAGCAGGAGGACTAAAGCACCACACACAAGAGAAGGCTAAATAATGATGGATGTAGTTTATTAAGCAGCTCCCAAGTAAAAGAAAGTGCTACTCTCAAAAACCTTGAAGAGCAACAATTCATAGCACAGAGAAGGTGTTTCCCTTGGCTTTATTTATGCAAATGAAAATACAGCTAAATAATACTATTGAATTACTGTGCTGTTATGTGATGAATGTTGAATGTTTTTAATCAGTCAGGAGTTGATCCAATGAGCGTAACATAATTCCTCATCAGGCTAGGATACCCTGCGGATTTTTTTGTTGTGTTGCAATATGCATTTTTTGCTGTTCCCAGGACATTTATCAGGACTACCCAATTGAGGGTGGAGAAGATATTTTATAGGCACGTTTCTAACCGTTCCTAACTCTACTACACAAACCTCAGCTGACACGGTTTCATTTCAGCTGAGATTAGATCAAGCATTTTGGGAAGTAATTCTCTTCACTAGATTGCAAATACAGACTTAATTTCTGATTTCTGGAGGCGGGGGTTATGGTTACGAGGCACCACTTCTTGTCTTTCAGATTTCTAGTTGGCGAGGGGAAGGGTTGAACGCAGGTCTCCTGCGTGACTGCTGGAGGCTGAACACGTGCCTTTCCCCCTCTCTGCTCGTGTATGAGGAAAATAACAAAGCAGTGGTAGCGTATGGGTGGTGAGCCTTCCCAACTCCACACCGCCTATCAGAGTCTCCAGCTGAGTCATGAGACACATCTTGAGAGGGCAACGAGTGGGGAAGGGAAGCCTGAGCATGTCGTGTAGTTGAAGGAGAGCGGCAGCTTTCCAGTGACAACGGCCCGGTTGTGGCGGTGGTCTGGGCTGAGCCAGTGGCACCAGCCTCTCATGGCTCGTTTTGGCCGGAGGCCAACAAGATGGGATCGCCCGGCTGTCGTGTGCCAGTGCATATTGATCCACCGCTGACCACGTGGGCGAGCCTTGGCTGGGGACCTTTGTTTGAATTGCGTGTAAGCAAACACAGAACAGCTCAAGAGCTGGGGTTTGGCCGCTGCTTCTCTGTCATTACTGCCTGCCAACAGAATAACCTTTTGTGTTGTTATAAACTCTTACTTTGTAAAAGTATGTAAATCGGTTCCACTGGCGCTGTTTTGGCTTGTGTTACAAAGAATAACTTAGCTTCAATTTTGCTTGGGTTTCATCTTCAGATACCCAGATTTGCTTTCCTGTTCAGCGTTCATAAAGAGGCAGTGTCTACGAGCAGTAGAGGGGATAGAACCTACAACACGTAAATAAAAAGGTGTTCAGGAGGAGGTGATTATGCTGTGAAAGATAATCGTGTTTCCAGAAGGAAGGAAAGAGTCTAGAAGAGGTTTGGCACCTCTGTGCTGCTGGAAGGCATCTGCAGCACAGCTACAGAGAGGAGACAGCCCCTTCCAGGGAGCGTACCAGCCAGTTTGGAGTGGGATCTGCTGCTGCACCTGAAATGAACCAGGGAAAAATGCCAGCCTTTATTAACACTTTTCCCCCATGTAAATAACAGTGACAGATTACTAATAGATATTAAAGCAATGTCTCCTTTTTCCTGAACAGAACGGATGCCATAAATTATGTAGTTTGATGACTATGCGGTGAGCATCAGGAATAAGTTTGATCCTAAATATTCTGGCAGAGTCCCAGGAAATTTTTGTATGTAACAACAAATGGAATTTAAGAGGTAACCGTGGAAGTCACATTGTACCTATTTTCTTTTTGGCCAAATGGAGAGTGGAGAAAGGAGGAAAGGGCTTGTTTGTTTTCCTGCTTTTGGTTTACTTAAAAACTTTAGCTGAATACTTGAAAATCTTGGCAAGTTCTGTGTTCTATGTGTCAAAATGTTGCCTTTATCAAGAAAAAAGGGGGTGTGTGTGTGTGTGAAATTGCAACAAAAAGCCCGTAAGCCTGGTGGCTACAGTTTTAGAGCTCTTCAGCTCCTTACCCTGCAATGAGCAATAACTTTTATCTCCTCTTTATCTTAAAATTGTGAGAAGACAGGAAAAAATAATAGAAGAATGTTTCTTCCAGCCCTGAAGTTTGGGTTGCTCATTCAAAAGTACCAGTTGCCTTTATGCTAATGACAGAGATTGCCACTGACATTTTAATTCAGAGTTTTTTCTGTTTAAAAAAAAAAATAGTGGATTTACTGAGTTTTGTTTTAGAACAGTGTTTGAGATAAAATAGCAGTGGGGATTATAACAGAAGCAAAGTTAGTAGGATCCATTTAAATGAGGCAAGAGGCTCCTGTTAGGACTTAATCTTTGACTAGATGGGCTGAAAAATATTTAGTAATGAATCATTCCGAAAGAATTAGTACAACGAGGGGAGTCCTTTTCTCATGTTAGTTTAGACTTGCTTAGCATGTTTCAAAAGTGACAGTCAAAGGTAAACTCCTGACTTGGACTCCTTTTTTATCTTGTTGAAATATGTTCTTAGTACAGTGCTACTGCATGGCTCTCAGCAGAAACTGTAATTGCCGAGATGTCTCTGCCACCGCATTAGAACCCATTGTATCACAATCAAGACGGGCAGAATTACTCTTACAAATGCTAAATTGCTTTCTATTCTTACTGAATAAAAGCTGGTGATCTTAGAAAGGAAAACTGTACTCTACCTTTGTTGGCACTTGCTGCTGCTGTTTTTCTTTCTCTAATAAGAGCTGGCAGTTCGTGTTAGGAAGGAGAGGCTATTTTCTCCAGGGTTCTCTGCTCACGAGGGGCAGATTGTCCTGTGTCTGCCCTCTTGTGGTTATTTATTTGTATGGTTCCTTGCCGTCTGAGGTTCTGGCCATCTTCAGAGGAGGTTTGATAACTTAAGTGGATTGCAGCTCTTGAGTGTCATAGGCACACGAGGCAAAATAGGAACAAAGAAAGTGGCCATTTACTAGAGTCACTCCAGAACAGGCAGCTGGAGTTCACTGAAGTCATCTGAAGATGCACTTAATTGTACAGTAGTTTTAAACAAAAGTTGTTTTCCTTTGTGGCTATCAGCTTTCACACATCAGTACTGAAGTGGAGCCAACTGTGCATAAGCATTTGCCATGTTCTGCATATGGCTGATTGGAGGAGCTGTAAGCAAACAGTAGACAAATGTTGTAGTATTCTCTGTAGATTTCCTAAGTTGCTCTATGCCATGTATGTGTGTTTTGGCTTTATAATAGTACCCAGACGATGAGAGTGGTGCACTGGTGAGTATCTGGGTTTCTGTAAATGTGACCCTATGAGCTGCTGTCCTAGTGGGACATGGAACAAGCTGCTGCTCTGTTTTGGCAGCATGTGATGCTGAACAGAGTTGCTTCTAGCTCAAAAAAGTATATTTTGTGCTGTTTCTGCTTCTCTACTGTTTATCAGTATGAAATAACCTCAGTAGAAGCAAACCTGTACATCCTGGGATGGAGAGAAAGCAGCACTCAGTATTATATGACTGTAATTCAGTGAAAAGCAAATAAAGTTATTTTTGTGGTACCCCATCAGTAGTTCTGTATTTTTCATCTTTGTGGCTGTCGCAGAAGCACTAAGTCCTAAAAAGCAGGGGAGGGAGAGTAGAGGAGTATGAAAGATCATCAGTGAGTATAACTTTTACATACACATTACTTGTAACTGATTTTTTTTTATTGTATTGTTACATTGCAGACCGTTCATAAACAGTGGTGTTGCCTTGGAGTTTTCTACCAGATACTTTTAAGAAACCGGTATTTAAAAACAAGGAGTGCGATTAGAAGATGAGACAGATGGAAATTTGGGTCATCCTAAACTGTTTAGGAGCAGTTGCAGGAGTAATGCAACCAGTCATTTCCTGTAGACCTCTGTGGGCTCTCTGATGTCGGACAGAGAATGGTCTCATGTTCTTGCCTCTTCTTCAAGGGCCAATAACTAGATCAAACTTTTTTAATAACCGTCAGAGACCTCCCTCCTCCTGACGTTCATTAAATTGGTGATTGGGTTTAAAAGTTTTCAGGGAAAGGGAAGGAACAGCAGCCACTTGCAACAGGCATGCCCAGAGCGTGAGATCAGGTTGGCATTGTTTTCGTAGACTAAATTATCATAATCAATCTTAGAGATGGAAACACAGTTACAATCATCCAAAAAAATATAAATCCTTTACTTATTTTCAACAGACAGCCTCTTGTCTTCTGTGCTTTCTGCCACACCTGCAGGTGTGATACTCAGCAGTAAGAGAAAAATCATTAATTCTTTCCTTGAAAGGCTCAACTTTGAAAAAGCCAGTGTTCCCCTACAATGACCTTCTTGCTGCCTTATGATACTCTGCAGGAAGAGAAAATCAGCTGCTCTTTCCTTGAAAGTCTCAAATTTGAAAAGCTAGAGTTCCTCCTACAGTGACCCTTTTGCTGCTTTACTCCTATCTCCCTTTCATTATCTCTCTTCTCGTGGGGTTTGAAGAAAAATGGTTATACCTTAAGTTAGGGAAAAGCTCTGTGACTGCACAATTCACAGGTGGAGTTTAAGGAAGGTGAACTAAGAGGCACTGAATCTGTAATTTTTTTTTTATGTGTTCCGCATGTTTGTGCAATATGGAGCTGGCAGGGCCTTCCCGGGCTCCCTGGAGACACCCAAAAGGCTTCCTAGCAGAAGGGAGTAATTGCAGTGAGTATGCTGGTGGCTGACGGACAACCCCAAGATGATTCTCAAACCACAGCTGAGGAAACTGTGTCAAGGAAGTGTGACAGCAGGGGAGATGCCTGCATGAGCTCATCAGCTCTCTTCTCCATGACTTGTGGAAGTCTTGTGCAAGACACTGAATTTGGAGGGCTAGGGTTTGTTCCGGGCATTGCTTTTCTCCTGGTTCAGGATACAGGCCTTGAACAGGAAAGGTGTTTGACAGGTGATTGAAGGCTTCTGTTGAGGGCCTGCGACCTGGTCCACTGACTTTGATTTTCATGCTCAACTCCCAGCCTGTTCTTGTAGAATGACAGTTTTAGTTTGGATAATCTGGCATATGGACTTGCTTGCCATTTCTTCAGAGGTGTGAAATGGAAGCTGAAGTCTGCCTCTGGGAGAGCAGAAAAGCATGACAAGGGGTCGTGGTGAGGCTAAGGGTGGGTTGAAGTAAAACACTGTATTAAGAGTGAGTATGAGGAGTTCAGCACTAGTGAAAATAGAAATAAGAAAGATGGACTAGCTGTTTCTTGAAAGCTGAAGTTTAAGACACAGTAGTAGCTGTAACTGCAACAGAGAAAAGGTCTGAGGAATCATACTGTCTTTGTTTTTTCCTAACTGAAATTAGAGGGCATTTTAGGTTTTGTTTTGTTTTTTTTTTTCTCTTAAGGACATGTCAACTAAAAAACCTCAAGACAAGCTGTAAAGTCTGATGGCTTAAAAGGGGTTTGTTTTCCCAAGACCTTGCATTCCTCTTCTACTGTTCCTTAGTCTTACTAGACTTCAAGCTTCCTACAGTGCAGTACTATCTTACTGAAAAACTCCTCACTCACTGTTGGACATCATGCAAATACCCTTAAGATGTGGTGCTTTGGCACCAATCTAGACTTGGATCGCTTGTTGTAGGTGTCATGGCTTTGAGAAAGTATTAATGTATAGATATGGTAGCACTGTGTCCTCTTCAGCTGCTGAAGTGCATCTGTCTGAAACCTCTGTTCGGTGAGCCCATTGTTTTGTTTGCTTTTTAAGGCATGTGGAGAAACCGTAACTGGGAAGGACGCTGCCTCTGGCTGTCCTCAGTGAAAGAAACTTGGCCAATGTTTGTCGTTCTGCTTAGATGCCCTCTGTTGGATGGTAATAAAAATGATGCTGGTATACAGTGCTTTTCAGCAGCATGCCTTAATAGATTTTATAAAAGCTGTATTAGGTTTTACAGACGGGGAAACTGACACGCTCAATGTAGTGACTTGTCCCGTGTCACCTTGCCATCCACTCGGAGGGAGACTGGCCCTCTTTGCTTTGCCCTCAGTAAGGGCAGCATTACTGCTATCATGTCACCTTCCACTTGGAAGGTAACTCTTCGCTTCATGTGTTTCTTTTTATGTACTTTTCGATTATAACATCCTTTTCTGAACATTTTAAGTTTGATCTCTGGCTCAGAAAGTTTGCTAACGCTGGGCTTTTTTTTTGTTTTTCTTCTTACCTGAGAAGTTCTGAGCTGGAGGAAGCAAAACAAACATTGAAAGTGTGTTCCACTGTTACGTGAGAACTCTCTGAGATTCACAAGGCTTTTAAAAGAAGTCACAAATTTTTTTTTTTTTTTTTTGCAAGGATTGTTTTCCTTTCGTGTAACATGTGATTGCCTTGGTACACTTGGACTGATGCATTAGAAAAGGTTTGGAAAACCCTCCAGAATTTATGTTAACAATTTCTCTGGAATTCAATGGTACTCAAGTTCCACGTGCTACATGATAATTAAAACGATTAGATGCTGTCAAACTAGGCAAGAATAAAAGGTACATGGTGTATCGGTCCTCGTGTCAAGATGATCACTGACTACCTGAGTTATACCTGCTGAAACATCACCTGTAGCCATGTTATTGCATAACTACAGCTTTTGGTTTCTGTAACTGGCAGAGTACCAATGCAATAAGTTCCTTAGGGCTGATCTTATTGTAGAAGATTCCTACGTACAATAAAACCACTAGCTTTTCAAATCAGTTCTCAAATGTTTGGCTTTTTTTCTAAATATATTTGTAATCTTGGTTTTAATTGCAGAATGGTATGCAATTTCATATAATAATATGTTATTTGTCTCTGTCCTGGTGATTAGTAATTGTGTGCATACAGTATGTAGCACTTTTCTGCATTGAATAAGATTAAAATGCGGGCATGCTTACTGCTAAAAATTGTTTTATTTGATTTGGTGTTCGCTTTCTGCACAAACGTGGCATAGTTAACTGCATGGAAGGACTGATGTCTGTATTAAAACTGTTCAATAGGATTTGCTTGAACTTACCTTCTCTGTTGTGTTCAGTCTTCTTCAGTTTACTTGTGTACAAAACCTATTGACTTTTCCCTGTTGTTTCAGGCTTGATTGGTAGTTGCAAAATGCTGTCACACCTACTGACAGAAGTCACTCAGCAAGTGCAAAGTAGCCTGGGAGTCAGTAAGTGCAGTGGTTGGTAGAACTAGAGTTGCCCAGCCTTTGATTTGAGTGAGGAGTAAGCATCCCACGGCGTGGATGCCAGAGGTGGCTCGTAAGCAGATGTCGAATGGTGTGCAGTAGGGCTGGCATAACATTGGGAGTACTGACTTCTGAGAGCGGCACAGCCTCTGACTCCTGGGAAGTGCAAAACCAAGCAGGTCATGGGAAGAGCTGTCTGATGTGGAAGCAAGATGTCGATGAGAGGGTTACTGACAGCACCATGTCTCTTTGAAAGATAGCATCATCTGGCCTCTGCTGAATACCTACCAGCATGCTTAGTCTGGGATGGAAAAATACAAACTGGTACACTGCCCTTCTGAAGTGGACAGCCTTGCTTAGTCCAGGTATTGGTGATAGCCGATAGAGCTTCTCCTCCAGGAAAAAGGGTCGGTAGATGCTGTCCTTCCAGAGGCAGAGCACCTGTGCTGTGAGGCCGTGGGGTTTTTTAGTTAATGCTATTAATTGCATCAGTACAGGGAGCCCCCAAAAAGGGATTGCTGTTCTTGAGCATACACTGAGCAAATAAAAAGTACAAAAGAATCCCTACTGCAGAACTCACAAACACTAACACTGACCTGGTAAACAAACTAGCAAGTGTAGGAAAAACTGATGTAAGTTGTCACCTTGGGCTTCCTAAGGTAGTAGCCTTCTGAGTGTTACTGGTCACAGTCTTGTCAGTCAGACTGCCCAGAATAATGTCCCTGCTTTGGTGGTATCCAAGGTCTGTACGGCAGCCACACAAATGAGACTGTTGCTGGGCGTTATTTTACTGGTACATTTTTATATTATTCTTTTTACTGACTTGAAGATAAAGATATATGCTGACAAGGCTCATGCTGAAGAGTTCTGCTTTAGCGTTCTGATCAAAATTTAGGACCGTTGTCTACCATAAAAACTCATTTTGAGAGGTATCCAACTTGAACAGTTCCAGAATCCATTTGTCATTGTTGCTTAGAAGCATTTGATGTTTTTGCATTTTCAATCACTGCTTACAGCACTCTGTAACGTTGTCACGGCACTTGGCTTGGTGGCTGCAGTCCTTTGCTGCATAGGTGTCTTCTTTTTTTTATCTCTGCTTAAAACACTCTCTGCTTGCAGCAGCTGTGGCTTGTGCCCATCAAGGTAAAAAGACAGTGTTTTTATTGCTGCTGCAAATCTTTCTGCATTGGGTATTTACAGGTACCTAGCGATACAGCAGCCTGAAAGCCAGCAATGCTGGTTGCAAAGACTCTGTGGGGGCAAAGTGAGACTAATGCCTATTTCCAGCCCCTCTGGTGAGAACTGCTCGGAGCAGAGAAAACCCCCTCTGTCCTCCCCAGCACGTCAAAATCTGGCAGCTAGCTGCTAATTGCCTTTACAGTGATTCACATGCCATCTGCCATTGCTGGGATCTTTTGTCACCTATGGTAGGCTTTAGGCGGTTCCATAAACTTCATGTGGCTCTTCTGTCAGTGACACCGACTCAATGCAGCGTGGTAATAACAGCAATACAGCTACATGCAGAAATTAATTAAGAAACTATTTGTGTGTTGTCACCCTTTCTTTTGGCCTTGAGAGGACAGCATTCTCAGGGATAAAGGGGGGGAGGGGAAAACCAAGAAAAATTATTTCAGTTGTGTGTCGCTAAGGGTTCCCCCACCCTCACAGAAAGCAACTCATGGATGGTGGGAGCAAGCTTTCAAAAATAATAAAAGTGCAAAGGATTATTATGTATATGCGTATCACACCTCATCTGCAACCCAAGGGTGAGTAGAGGAGAGCGTGACCTCCTTGCGTGGTGGCTGGGGAGGCAGCGGGAGCCCTGCTTGCTGGGAGCCCTGCGTGCTGGGAGAGGTGAAGGTGCTGGTCCTGTTGCAATTTATGTAATGGTTGCATAAGAATGCTGGTGCTGTGACTGTCAAAAGCACGCGGGAAGGATGGGATTTTTTTCTCTCCCTCTGCTTCCTTATGGCTTGAATCAGAAGCTAAGTCTAAGATGCTGTTGTTTACTCCTTTGCATAGCTGGGGATTCTCTCTCCCCACACTCCGAGGGAGCAGAGGGGTTCCTGCTTTTGTTTAATCCTGCCTTGTTCTGTTCTTATTTCTTTTCTTTCCTTTCTTTTTTCTCCTTTGCCTGCATTTACATTTTGATACTCACTACTGCTGCTACCACCGCTTTCAATAATTAAATGTTTTATCAGTGTTCTCTAAAGCCACGCGGATGATTGCTGAAATGCCACCTTGTTTTAAAGTGGTCTCTTCAAAGCAGAGATGCTGCGGAATCTCATCTGCTTTTCTTCCTCCATTCAAGCCTTCTTTGAGGATGCCGATATGCATCATCTATAAGCAGGCACACAAACCAGCTTAATATGCTAACATATTAGGAAATAGGGTGGTGAGGGAGGATGAGAACATGACACTATCCAATCCGTCCATTCAAAGCCGCAAACCAAATACTGTTTTTCCAGGCACCCAGGCGTATACCATTGGAGGGTGTTGTACACTTCGGTAAGCACGGGCTGGCTTGCGTGCCAGTGAATAAATTAATCCAGGAACAAGAAGTCAGAAAGGTGACTGGGAACGCCGGTCTCCTCATTCCCCAGGCGAGCTTTTTGCCAGCTGAGCTGGAGGGGGTCAGTTAGTTCATTTAGTTTGGACAGGCAATGGCACTTCTGTATAATGCTCACGGCTCCCTCCAAACCACTGTGGCACTAATCTTTGCTGCTGCTGCAGGGCTGCTGGTGCAGCAATTTGATTGTTTGTGGGTTTTATTTGGTTTTGAAGCAAGAGAGAAGCTTTTGGCTTGCCTTTTTATTTCTTGTTAAATGCATGTAATTATCGGAGTTGGGGAAAAAAAGCAAATGGGTTTATATGACCTGGTTCGCTGGTGTTGACAAGGTGATTAGAGCAATGCCTCAATCGGCTGGAGGATTCCCCCCGGGCAGGTCTCCTCCCACCAGTGCATCCCTGGCCTGCCTGACACGGGAGGGAGCGGGGCTGCAGCCTGCTGCGGCAGATGAGGACCGGCCGTTGCCATGGAGATGGCTAATACAGCCGAATCCCCCAGAAAGAAGGGGCACTCCGAGCAGCACACCAGCTTGATGGAGGCTCAATGGAGAGCAACCCGCCCGGAGGACAAGACCCCCTGTCAGCCGTCCCAGATGGAGTTTTAATTTCCTTCCTCTCCCCCCATCCCTTTCGCCGTGCTCCTTCGTTAAAGGCAGTAATATCAAGCGGCTGAGCTGCCAGCGCGCTGCTGGCTCTGCCTCTCTCCTCACCTCCCAAAGGCCGGGGACAGAATATTGATGGCTGTGTCACGGGGAAGAGAGGAGGGGGACGGGGCACGAGGCTTTCATGAAAGAGTGTGCACCACTTGCCGCTGGGGCTTTAGTGGGTGCCATGGGATTTGTTTGCAGCATATGCGATGCTGTTAATGATTGAAAAATTACCACAACAATTAGTCATGGATCGCTGAAGGCAAGGCCCCCAAACACTGTGGACAATATGATTAAATCCATGTATGTGACAATTAACTCTCCTGCAGGTTTATCCACCAAGGAGATGGGAAGAAGATGGACAAAAAAAAATGACAGGCGAGAATAATGCGGCAGAATGGACCCGATACAGCTGGCACTATCAATTTTAATCTGACACTGAATTAATCACACTTGGATTAATCCCGTTCTTATTGCACCATTCTGGTTGCCTGTTTATTTATATTCTTCTTCCTTTGTGTGCTACATGGAGGCATGACGGATTTAATTCCTGTCCGTTCCATGTTTTTAAATTTAAAAGGCAAATCCTTCAGTCATGCCATGTTTGAGGTAGTCCGTGGTGCAATTATCTCATAAAAAATGAGCAGAGTCCAGATGCACCATGCTATGAATCCCCTTCTGTATCACAGCTGAGTAACTTTCAATAAATATTTGTTCACCCAGTATTCTCACTGGGTAGATCTAGTACTGCCTGTCTGTCCAACCAGACAGACATGCAGACACACAAGTAATGCTTTGGTTGTGCATTTATGTTGCTATTAGGTAAAACTTGGTGTGCATTTGTTAGTGATTCTCTCTGTGATTTTATTTTGAGGGACCAAAAAGCAACCCTTTTGTAGTGTTTTGATGCTGTGTTACTAAGAAGATTCAGTCTGGAAACGTAAGAAGGTCTGCTGCAGGAACCGGAGAGAGCAGGTATAGATGATCTGGCATAAAATTTTTAAAAGATTAAGATCTTTAAAGGAAAAGAAGCACTAATGTTTGCCAGGCACTGGTGAAGCATTGAAAGAGAAAGAGTGTCTATCAGTAGACAATCTGTTCCAAATTAGCCGGCTGTGTGCCCTTTCTAGCACAGTAAAGGCAGTTTGCTTACTACGCTGTTGCTGTGCCTGTTCCCGGACAAAGTGGCCAGTGCAGTTTAATGGCTTGGAGTAGCCACAGCTCCGTTTCACCTGCTGCTGCTTGCAGCCCCCTCTCTTCCGTCTTCTCTTCCCATCCTTCCTTTCTTCTTTTTATTTTGTAAATCCCAAAGAAGATGTTTTAACATTGAATTCAAGTTGACTCGAGGTGTATCTAGGCATGCTGTAAAGATTCAGTTTTACTGTGGCATGTTACTACTGTGGTCTGCAATGCTTAATGTTATTTTAAGTGTTCAGATTGCTGCTCTGTCATACTTTTCCCGGCTTTTAAAATCCTGGTGAAAACTTTGGAGATATTTAGCTGTGTTCTTAAACAATGTAACTTAAAGGTATAAGTGTTTCCACTGAAATGACTAGTAAAATTCCTGCTGGTTTAAAATGTAAAGATTTTTATCCAGAGTCAACCATGGGTATGTATCAGTAACTTGAAAACACCAAATGAAGTATAGCTGAATCATTTTCTTTTAGAGTGATGGTTCTTGTCCTCTTGTTGCCAGAGATCACAATGTGTACTCCTGCTCTGACCCGTGGGCTTAACCACAGAGAAATGAGCAAGTCCTGTGAAGTCAGTGGGTAATAAAGATATCACTGACCTTGGTATGTAATTCAGTGCCCAAAGGAACCTTGTCTTTCTGTTAGACAATGTAGCTTTCAAAAGGCGGTTCAGGGGTAGGTGCATGAAGCTAGAGGATGTGAATTTTGCTGCTTGTGTCTACTTGCGTGAAAAGCACACTGCAACGTGGATAGACTGGATATTCTGTGCCCTGATGGTACGTCCTAAGCGAAGGTCAAAAGAAAGTGGCCCAGGTACCTCTAGCACGCCAGAAAACTTGCCGTAGGTTCAAATCAAAATCTCAGTCTCACATTCAACAGTAGTATTGGACATCGTAGCCAAAATAAAGCCAAATTTCAGTCAGAGATGCTGCTTTCCTTATGTCTTTTAGTCATTTCTCCCACTTCATGCATTTCTGCACCTGGGATCCATCTGGATTTGGTTGCAGTTACTCTCTCTCCCCCCCCCCACCTTCATTGAAAATCTCCAGGGAAATACCAACCAAAAATATTTTGAATGGGGAGGGTTTAAATCCATGTCTCCCCAAATGCTGGTGCCGGGGTCTTATAGATGTGTAGTAAGTAGTGGATATGAGGGCTGATCTGGCAATAGTTTTATTCTCAAAATCTCCAAAGCAATAGTACAAGGGGGGTGTTTGGGGGTTTTGTTGGTGTTGGTTTGGAGTTTATTTCTTTTGTCATGTGGTGAGATCAGGTTTAGGTTCTGATCCTCTTGTATTTTCTGGCAGCTCAGAAGAGGAGTTGAGTGCATTATAAACTTGTAGCAGAGGATTGCTAGCTCTGCTGGGCAGCAGGGATAAAATTGACTTTACATCAATATCAAAATACTGTCTGTACAGGTGACATGAAATGCTAACAATATGAATTTAATTTCTTCTCTTATCTTCTTCCTACTCCCTCATTCCCCTCATATAGTCTGGTGTTTTGCAGTTGAATTTGCTGCTGCTATTTGATGGATAGCAAATACTTGCTGATTACGTAACTAATTGACAACTATGGAAGTTACTTCTTTATTAAGCAATTTATCAAGTGATTAGGAGACTATTTATGTAGACTCTAGTAACATAACACCAATAGTTGAGCACAGTGGTCGGAAGAAGGTATGAGATGGTTTGAGATGCATTTTTTTTTTTTTAAGTAAACTTTGTTTCATTTCCTCCGAGACTTCAGATCACAGGGGTATGATGCATTAAAACATTATTGCTTGGGGCTTCTTACACTGGATGGTCCATTGGCCAAGTGCGCATTACATTTTACACCAATCAAAGTTTATTTCAATTTAATTAAGATTCATCAGACTGATTTGCTGTGCCTGCGTTATAAATAGAGCAACAGTCACTTGGCTGAAGTTTGGTTAACAAGAATTGAGCTTCATTGTGCAGTTACGACGTCAGTAAGCGCTGTTGGCACACTCAGAGTTACAAGTGGCTGCTTCACACGTGACTGCTTGCAAGCCATGTCAAACCTGTGAACAAGAGCATCGTTAAGTATTTTGTGGGTGTTGGGGTCAAGGAGCAGGTGGAGTGTGTGCATATGTTGATTGCTTGGATCAATGTTTAAATCAAAAACATGTTTGCTCACTGGCAGAAGGGACGAGCTTGAAACGGAGATGAGAGGCCTGTCAACAGGAGAGTAAATGTTTTGAGTACACAGAACATGAGGGTGATGTGGTGAACTACTTGGTACCCAGGCTTGAACTACTGAGGTGTTTCTTCTGATCTTTCCAATGAGGAGGTTTTCCCTCTAGACCATGTTCAAGACATGGTCTGCAAAGAAGAACAATTTTTTTTATTCATCCCCACCCCAATATGTATTTTTCATTTGCCTTTACATACATGGCATTGGATGGGAACAACGCAACACCCCAAGTGCCAAAAATATCTCAGTGTGGCTGTAAGAATAGGTTTACTTAAGGTACTTGGCAGTCAAAGAGAACCTCTTAATCCAAGTGCCCTCTGAATCAGCACAAGGGGAAGCAGTGCATGAGGAAAAAGGCTCCAAAACTTTGGAATTAAAACTGTTGATAGAGCATTCACATCCTGCTTCCCCCCCCCCCCCCCCCCCCCCAAACTGAACTAAAATTTTCCCTTTTCATTTTTTCTCTTTGTGTTTTGGCAACAAAACACTACTTGGGTCCCCACCTGAATGTTAAATATTATTCTCAGAGGGTCAAATGAAAGTAAAGTGACAAGAAATAGCACTGGGTTGAGTGTGTGGAGAAAATAGTGTGCTTTTGTTGGTGCAGTGTTAATAGCTCTTTTATGCAATATATATACATCAGAATTCAAAAGGCACTTTTGCATTATTAACGTACCTCTAGCTTGGCCATCCTGTAAAGAATAATGGAGAGGATTGTATATATCGACCCAAATATGGCAGCCTGTATTTGACAGTGGGGTGTTAGCTTTGGCTGTGCACTCACTGGTAGTCGCAAGCCAGCTCCAGTCTGGAAGCTAGTAAGGCATATCAGCATTTGGCAGTGCCTCTGCCAGCAAGTTCTGTCTTTCTGGATTTTGGGTTGCTGGAATATTGTTATTAATTTGAGGAGAATTTGAGCTGGGGAAGAAGTGGGAGACAGGAGGTTTCTCTTTTTGGAGAAGGTTGCTTTTTCTATCTTTCAGGCAACAAGTTGATGGTAATTAAAGCAATTTTTTTGCCATGTGAAACAAAGACTGAAGGATGATACTGCTATTCCTTGGGACAGTGCAAAACAATTTCGTATGGTCTTCATTTTATCTAATTTCTACTTGTAAGAGTTTAGACCGTCACTTGGACAGATTTCATGATCTGTGGACATTACTGTATCTAGAAGCATAGAATACGATCTACAAGGGTAGAGGTGGGGTGAATGAAAAGGCAGAATACCATGTTTTACTCCCTGGTTTCATAGTACACTCATGATACTTTCAGCATGTAGTAAGCCAACGAGGAGGTAAAGGACCGGGTTCTCAGCTAGTGACTTTCTCTTTCCTTTAGCCAACAGAGGAGGAGAGCAGGTTCTATACAAAACAGCCAAAACCTGATCTTTCTTTCAATAATGATGCTACGCTGGAAAATTGAGAGCAAAGTTATTGGGTTTTATTCCTCTGAAACAGTTATAAAAAAAGCAGACTATAGAAAAAGTATGTAAATATGTGTTTATTTATGTGTGTCTATATATGTTTATATATTTGAGTACATGCATGCACAAACTCTTCCAATTTTTTTGAAGTACCAGAAACATTTTCTACAGATAAAATCCAAATAAAGACTGTGGGTGTTAGTACTAGCCTTTCTTAAAATCAGATGACTAAAGTAGAGAGGAAAGAGAAATGATTTATTGAAAACGATCTCTTTGGTTTTACTTATGTTAATGTGCATGAATAACTAATGTGTTTGACTGAAAAGCCTTGCTTATTCCTATGTGGTTTTGTTATAGACAAATTGCTATTAGTAAATTTTCTAGGAGCATATAATATGAAAGTCAATATATAGTTTTGATTCTTAATTTCTATATGCTACAACTTTCTGAAGACATTAATAAATAGGATGCAGCTTTTTAGGTGATACGTTATTTGCTAGACATAGTCTTTTTGTGCTGTCTGTCACACTGATGACAAGCCAGTCAATTTTGTGTTGGTATGAATTGTTTATTACAGACAAAGAAAATATATATGTTGTGCTTGTTCATATAGGGCCTGGTAGGAATCTTAGAAGGCACAAATCTGCCTTTACAGCTTTTCCTGGTAGCAGCAGTATCATGTGGTATCAGTGAGCACTTGGTAATTCACTTCCATGCTTCTGTACTAGCTATACACCTTGGTTTTGAAAGAACCCAAGTACTACAGCATTGAAAAAGGTGCTCGGCATGTATATTTGAGGTGTAACAAATTACGGTTGCTAATCCAGTCCAGGTATTTGTATAGGACCAGTGTACTTGATCCCTGGGCAGCCTGATACATGGTGTCCTAACAGCATGTCGTACTCTCTCAGGAAATGGAAGTATATTAAAAATACTTTTAACGTTTGCCTTTTACCACTCATAGCTGGCTTATAAACATCCAGGCTTCCTAAGCAGAAGTAAATACTTTGTCCAGCTGATTAGCTAGGGGGAAAAAAAAAATCTCTCGGAGACCTTTGCGAGGTCATTAGTGAAGCTTTCTTTTCAGAACGTGAATACACCACCTGCCTTTCACAGCCCAGGGGAGCCTAAAGGCAATGTGTGTCTTGGAGCACACCACAGAATAGCATCTGCATACTGCCAGACTGATCTGCTGATAGCCAAGGGAAAGAGAGAACTGGTGCCAGGGGTGAAGAGAACTGCTGAAACCTTGCAAAGTGTTAAGCAGTGCTCACCTATTTATTAGACAGTTAATGCTGCCTGTAGCGTTACCAGTGGAGGATAAAAGAAGTGGGGCATGTTGCAGATTGTTAATTGGTCTTAGAGCTGCATGTTGTAATTACTAGCTCACTTTCTTCTCTACAAAGGAAAAAAATATCCCAGAAGGGACCAAAGCTGAGACAGTTTTCATCTGCTAAAAATCACGTTAAGTTTTAAATGTTTCTATTATTTTTTTTTGCCTAAGAAATCAAACATAAGTCATTTTGCTATCAGACCAATAACCTGCAAGAAGGCCCCTACCTGATTTTGACACCTTAAGTGATCATCCTTTGTAGGTGGTGGGGTAGAAACTGATGATTTTCTGTGTACTTTGAAATCAGTTGTGGGGCATGTATTTGTCTCTGGGAGTATGAAGGAAGTCACTTCAGTGGTCTCTGGTTTTGCTTAGCATGATAAATTGAGAGTTATGTCTCTGTGTACAGACGTTGTATGCAGGTGTGTTGGTAAGACCAATGGACAGAACCGCACATAGAAGAGATGAATGGCAGAGCCGCGAGTGAAAATACATGATATTTTTATATTGCATGGTAGCATGCAATACATATTACATTATGTTTATGCTGCATCCCCAAGTGTATAACTTGCGTTCTGTCCCTTAATTCCATCTCTGCTGAAACGTTATTTCTGCCACTTACCTTAGGAATTAGCTGGCAGCTTTTTTTTAATCTCAGTGTAAAGCTTGCTGTATGAGAAGCATCTGGGGGTTTTTTTGCTGTCCCTTGTAGATTTTCCCCTCAAGGTTGTGTTACTCAGAGATCTAATACTTCATCTGCAATCTGTGAAAACTTTCCAGACTGAAATGTCACAACCCATCATATCTGACAAGAAGATGCAGATGTCATTCATCTCCTCCGTTTACCCTGTCTTGCACAAGGCAAATGTTTAAAGGATGTATAAATGTGTGGGGAGAGATCTTCAGTTGGTGCAGATTGTCACGAACCCAGCTGACGCGTTGCACAAGCTGAACGTCTGCCTTTTTCTTTGCTCTCCTCTCAGCATTTTGCGATGTCTAAGCATACACAAACACACCCTATCCAATGTTATCCCTAGTTAACTGAACAAGTGAGTTATGTTTTTCTGTTGCAGTGGAATATGGAGCATGCAACAATACTGTTTGTATCAGGGTATAAGTGCAAATGATATTTTTCAAATATTTTGCAGGGAGCACAAGTTCTGTATGTGTAATAATGATAGTGTTTTAAAAATACGTCCACAAGGAAGTTGTTTAAAGTCGGCTTGCTGGAAATACACAAGGTAATTAATTAATTATATTTTTTTGTGATTTATATTGAGGATGGGTAATTTTCAGTTGACTTCGAATTGATTTTTAAAATCTTAATCTTCGCATAGGGATAAGTTCTCTCTCTTTCCGATAAGTTCTCTCTCTTTCCTCTGAGAGCTTCAGTTCATCATGTTCTTGTGGTTTGGTTCTCTCAGAGTATCCAGTTTGTGCAAACTCTAGATTCTTTGTCCAGCCACACTTTCTCAGTTGTGCTCCAATTTACTCCATGCCTTGCAGCCTAAGGACAAAAACAATTGCAACATTAAACAGCAGATTAAATTGCTGTTTAATTTGACTCTCTATTCTTGGGAAATGTCCTCTCGAATAAATCGATTCACAATAGTAAGGAGGACAATGGTTGGTATTTCTGCTGTCTGACAGTTAACGTAATGTTTTGCCAGGTATTGTCTAGGTAAAAGATTTCACTCTTCGTTTAAACGAGAAGTGGTTTCTTTCTTTCTCCAGGCCTGTCAGCTTGCTGCAGGTTGATTGTAATGGGTAAGCAAACAGTTGTTCTAAAACTAGATTCCTTCATGCTGATGGACAGATTTATGGGGGGCGAGGGGAGATAAAAAGGGGATAACTATCTCATCTCTATTGGTACCGTTAAGCGCAGTATATGTTCTCATCACATGAAGGGGGAGTAGGTTTGCAGCCCTCCCTCCTCAGCATTGATTGTTTTCTCCAGCCCTGGTTTGTGCTTGCAATATAGAAAAGACAAATCTAGCCTGCACTTCTGCTTTTTCCCCATCTATCACTGCCCTTCGTGTTCCCACAGCAGACACAAGGACCTCCTCCACCAGCCCCAGCTCAGCTTTCCCCCCCGCTGGTGGAGCAGATTTACCTCCCACACCAGCAGCAACTTTGGCTTCCCCTCCAGCTTTGTTGGCATTTTAGGGTAGAGGCGGGTAGAACATATTGAAATAAACTTTTGGCTCAGTTTAATGGTAATGTCACACTACAGCCCGTGTATTATATGGCCTTATGGCAGCTTCAGGTGGAAAACATTCTTTCCATTATGCATTTTTTCTTTTTTTCTTTAATATCTAGAAATAAATATGTGTTAGAATGAGTTCTTTCTTCGTAAGAAAGCTTGTCTGTAGCTAAGGACTCAATGCATAAATACTTCTTGCTTGCTTAAAATAAAGACTGTGCCTTGAAAATAATTTATTTGGAGTTTCCTTCCTAGCTTATCTGACAACTTAGCATGGTAGCGTTTGGTTGCTAGAACGCACACTTCGCTAAGAGACAGGACAAGCTTCCAACTGTGCATGCAGAAAGCATTTGAATTTGAATTTCAATTAATTCACGTACAGCATGAAATAAAAATGTCATGTTTGGAGGAGGGTTATTGTTGTTTATGCAGTTTTGCTAGAAGACTCGCAGAATAAATGATTGGCTTGTACTACAGCACAGTATAAGAAGAAGAAGTGATTGCATTATTAGCTGACAAGTCATGAGTGGCCTGGATGCTTTAGATTGCTCCCATGTAAAACTGCTTTGAAGATTACAGGTCTGTCTGTTAGGTCTCTCATCCTTTTTAACATCATATTCAGGTAGTTGTTACAACATTACTTGCCCTGTGATAATTCATTGAGCTATCAGCTACAAATATTTGTTCAGCCGAAGGAGGCCAGGCAGGCATAAGAGAAAAAAGGTCAGATCATGAGGGAGAATATTCTGTGGCCTGAGTTTTTGAGTAGATTAGTATTTTACTTTTGTTCATAAAGGAATTACGGTCAGAGCTGTATCGATTAGTCTGTGTCTGCGTGCACGTGCTCTTGATTGCTCGGCAGCCAGACTCCGCTTTGGTTTTTGAGTTGGCAGAAGTAATGATGCTGGAGGGCCCAAGTACAGGAGAATAAGTGGCCCCCAAAGGGCTTTGCTGTTACTAAACGTCAGCAGAAACAGCTATGCATCCATGCACAGCTTCCTCTAAGTGAAAACACGAGTTGACAGGACAAGGTTTAGGACCGCTAAGGGATTTTCTCATTAAAATGTTGTTGTTTTGAGCTGGTAAAGTTATTTTTATTCAAAATTGAAACCTGTAAAAAGAACTTAGTTTATTTCTAAGAAAATTTTCACGATAAATTGTTCCAGAAATATCTGCTTTATCCAGTTTGACACTTTTTGACATGAAATGTTTTGATTTTTTCATTGTAAGCCATCCTGAGGGGTCAAATATCACATTTCCTGAATGTTGTTTCTGAAACATCCTGGCAAAGCTTTTAAAAACTAACTTTATTATGGATTGAAGGACAGATTTTATACCACTGTTTGGAAGAGAAACAGTAGTATACAAGTACTCACATGGTTGGACTAGATAACCTCTTGAGGTCCTGTTCATCCTGAATGATTTTATCAGCATATATGAGAGTATATGAGGACAAGGCTTCTTTTCTGATCCTGTGCATTCTTGGCTCTTACTGGGACAGTCTCAAGGAGCTGCTGTAAATTACCGTGATCTGACCTGGAGTACTGTAACATTATACCAAAGCATTGGATGCTTCAATGTATAAAAAGCAAACAAAAGAGCTGAGCAGCAAAAAGGAGAATTCTGTCAAACTTGAATGAGAAAGGGAGAGGATGCTTTGGGACTTCAGGTGTATTGTGTATTAATGACTTTGGGAAGATTCACATCCATCTGCTTGGGTTCTGAACTTGCTAGACAAAAGAGATGAGGTGCAGGTATTGGAGAAGATGTAGCTCTGCAGCTGAGCCCTTTGTAAGATGTGAATGAATCAAGAGCTGCACTTAATATCTTTAAAGATGGAAAAGAATAGTAGCTTTAATTAAAAAAGTGGGGATTAAGAATTGCTATTTGCAGATCAGTTGATTGATATGTAAGTATGGCATTCAGTTTCTGCATCTAGCACATACTTATTGATTTGACTAAACTGTCCTTACTTATAAAATACATCAAAGCTCTTTGACTGGCCTTCCCATTGACTATGCCATAGAATTGTATGTACAGGAATTGCCTGCAGGGTCTTACCTAGCACATTGAAAATAACATTTAGTTTTGCTTTTTACCTCAGTTTTGAAAAGTCCATTTGAGGCTTTTGTTTTCACTGAAGACCTAGGTAATTTTAAAGCCCAGGTTTTAAAATCTCAAACTGATAGGAGTTTGAGGCTGTTTGGCTCTTAAAGAGCACAAACCCCAGCACTTTTTGTATTGATATGATAGTATTGGTGAAAAATACCCAGAGACCAGTCAATCCCTGACATATAGACCCTCACTTAAACCACCATAACTCTTCCTCCCTTTGGGTTAAATGATCTCTATATTTTGTTAGGTTAAGGTTTTTGTTCTTTTTTGATCACCCATTCAGTTGGGTGATCTGCTGAGGATACTGTCTTGTCAATCTGTTTGTTCTTCCGTGGACCAAAAATATTTGTAAAAGTTGAATTTAACAGGGGGGAGATGTTGTTTTTTCCCTAGCAAAGAAATGTGTGAAGTTTATTTCCAGAGTTTTCACATGAAGGAAAATTGGTGTATCCTTTTTAGGTTCATCCTTGAGATGTCCTTTTAAGAGGAGCGGATGTTCTGAAATCCATTGATACTGCTGTCAGCTGAAAACTTAATAAAAAAATTTAGCGATTTTTAATTGAACTAAATGCATTGTCCTACACACAAGATGTTATTTGAACATGTAGAAGCAAGGACAATAAATAATGGCAGTGATGCATAATGACACATTAGTAAATTTATGGTGGCACCCACTCCTTGCTAGGCACTTACAACACAGTCTGAAATGACAATCAGATTCTCTGAAAACCTTGCCGTATAAAAATAGATAAATGCACAGTCTACCAACAGGATGCCATCCTCTTAAAAAAATCCAGAAAACTAGCCCTTAGTGTCTTAACTGTGTATTTATACATGTGGACAGTGCATCTTTGGTAGTTTTTGGATCCAAGGCATGTAAGCTTTCATTATGAGGAAAAAAGCAAGAAAGATATGAGCAGTAAATTGAGATATACCAAACTGGCCATAATAAAGCCTGTCCAAACTAGTCTTTCCATATTTCACCTCAGGCTTTGCTTCTGGCATTCAACATCAGTTAGGCAAAGTCTTTGGTCACATTGATTTTTCAAACCTTTTACTTGGTTGGACAAGTTGAGGAATGGGAAGGAAATCTTGAAAAGCTTGGGTAGAATCAGTACTGTAGGAGTTTGTGTTAAATATATTGCCTTTGATTCTTAATTTATCCATGGGCTTTTTCTTTAATAGAGAAAATGTCTACAGAGGGGAGTTTCTGTCACAGCAATAGTCAGTTGGGCTGGAGGCTCAGGCTACGGGAGGTGGGAGGGATTCAAGTTAGGAAGCATTGGGGGATTTGGGCAATCCTCATAGAACAGGAAAGCCATTTTCTCTAATTTACCAAAGTTGCATGTAAGTGTCTTAATTTGACTTTGCACACAGTATAATATTAAACATGTGCTATTTTAAGCATGATGTAAAACAATTCATCAAACTGGGGGGAAAAATGAGCTGAAGATGTGGATTTATAATAACGGCATATTGGACCAAGATGGTGCAGTCTGTAAGATGCAAGGAATAAGTGCTTTCAAGAGCTGCAGTGCTGAAAATATTGGGGGAGGATTAAAAGATATCTTCCTGATCTTCTGTTATGTTGCCTGAATAGGTTCATATCCCTTTGAGGCAATGTGCTGTAATTCCAATAAATACCGTGTAATCTTTGGGTGGTGTGATTTCTTTCTCCTAAGACCCGTCGAAACTCTTAATGAAAAGAGAGAAGGGAGAGGGATCTGCTGCTATTGCTGAAAGACCCACGTGAGAGCCGGTCCCCTGGTGCTGCCTCGGTACAGGGCCGAGGTGATTCCCAGCCTGAGAGTTTCAGGGACGTTTCAGCTGAAGGCTCTGGTGATGATACGTCTTTCTACGAGGCCAAGTTATGCTAGCCAAAATGGTCCCTGACCCCAGCAAGTTTTTCTTTCCTTGCCAAGCTTTTCCTTTCTTTCAAGCCAGTCCCTGTCCTGGCTGGGACATGAGATGATGGGCGTACATTTTGTCAACTGGATGGAGCTGGTGGAGCTTGGTTAAGGGCCAGTCACCCATGGAGTTGTGCTGGAAGAGCAGGGGGTACCCTGTGCTTGAGGCAGGTGCAAGGGGAAGGCCGAGACGAGCGACGGAAGGGCAGCGACCTCCTCTTCTGCCTCAGCCATGGAGCAGAAGGGACACGCGAAACCAGAAGGCCGAGGTGACCTGGGCCACCTGGTCTCTCCAGTGCAACTCCCTGCCCAGGAGCTCGTAGCGAGGAGGTGAAGGCTGGTGCTGGAGTGAGTGCTGGCTTCTTCCATGCTCCCTGGGTCTGAGGGGGTCGTTGGGGAGGGTCTGGGCACAGGGTGGGCAGGATGGAGTGGGATAGCCCCTGTGTCACTGATAAAGGGCTTCTGCTGAGCTTCCTGTCATTCCTGAGGCTGAAGGTTTGCATTCGTGAGCTTTCCGATAAATGGCCTTGCAACTAATTACAGTTAAATGATCTTGACTTTTTTTTTTTTCAGGTTGTTGTATGATTGTCCTGGCCTTTCTCTCTGTACTAGCGCACAATAGTATGAAATGACAGACTTGCCTGCAGCCAGCCTGGTTTCTAGAATTACTTGTCAAAGCTTCTGCTAGTGCTTCATCCTCTGTGCACATCACTAGATATTCTGCTTTTGCATCTGAAAACATCTTAGAGTCTTTCCAATCTTGTGTTAACCTGCGTTTGAGGAGGGGGATTTAGAAGCAGCTGGTTTAATGTCAGCATTTGTAGTAACAGCTGGACTTTTAAGAAAGCTTCCAAATTCACCACACTTAAACGTACAGCCTTTTTGCATCTCCGCTACCACTCCCTGCTCTTCAGAATTGGCCTGTGACTTTGTTCCTTCGTCCTTGATTTTTTTTTTTTTCTAACGGCAGTTGTTCCTGATTTTTCCGTGCCAGAAAGTTGAGAAGAATGATCTTCTGTGGCACTATAATGCTTGTCAGCTCTTTCCAATCCTCAGTTTTAATGAACAGTTTAGTTCTTTGCCTTTGCACTTTGGCCTCTGCTGTTTTGCTGCTGTGCTGGAGCTTTCCCTGTGTAAGCAAGGGAGTGCCTGGCAGAAAGACAGAATTTCTGTCTTTCCTGCCTAAATAATTCCATCTGACTGTGATTATCCAGCCCCCTCGTTCTCATTCTTTCTTTGCCTTCCTAAGAAAGCTAAAGAGAAATGCCATATCCCTAGGCCCCTTTATACTCGTTTGTGTATCTGTATTATAACAGCAGTGGTTAGCTCTTGCATAATCTTGCTCCCCTGCATAATCACTGTAATCATTTATGCATCTGTTTTATAACAGGAGTGGGTCAGATTCTGAGACAGAACAGAGCAGTTCTGGCTCTCCACTGCATTTTGCTGCTTTGGCTAGAACTCGTCATCGCTCTTTGGTGTTTATTGTACGTAGCGTTTTATGTGTCAAAACACCAGGAGCCAAAGTCTTCTGGATTTGAGGACTACCTTTTGTTCCTTTGATTTTTGTGGAGTCAGCACAAAATGTGGAATCAGCACAAAAGGTTGCCCAGCTTTGGGAAGGGGCAGCAGAGTACGGGCAGCACAGCTGGCGTCAGGTTCGTTCTCTCTCTAATCATTTTAGGCAAGGTGAGCAGGTGATGTTTATACTCAGAGCAAGGAAAGCTGAGACCTAGTGCTGAAATTACCTTCCTGAGCCACAGATCGTGGGGTGACTCAAGAGCTGGTGAGTTCCTGACTGTCCTCTACTCACCTCTCCAGGCTCCTGCTGCACTGCAGATAAGCCTGGGAGGCTTAAAGGCCCTCTTTACTAATCTGAGGGATGATAAACTACTGGTAGAGGGAGCATTTCCTCACAGGTTTCTGTTTTAAGGAGCCATTTGGATGCTAGCTGCAGCAAGCACAGATTCTACGGAGACAGTGTGAGCAATGTCTGTGTTAAAGAGGTCAAAGAGCCGCATCATCTGTAGTCATTACTGCACAGCGCTGTGCGGGGAGTGCAGCGCCAAAGCCGGCACCCTGGAGGAGCATCTCTGGGTGGAGCTCTCTTCCTCCTCCATCACGCTTTTCTTTTCTCAGTGTTGACCTAGTTTATTAGTGTTAATTTTATTAGTGCATCTGCTTCATTTTTGTGATTATTAAATGCTTTTGGGGCTTCATAATTTGATTATTTCAGTGCCTTTCTCAATATAATTGAAGCCTGAATGAATGTAGCCTGAAAACATACTTTATTCTAACTTGATAAATCTTGTACAGCTAAACCAATTTATGTTAATACTTTTCTTTTTTGCAACCTTGTGCTTATGTAATTTGTTTAGCGGTGAAATATTTTTTCTTTTTTTACCCAGAGTGCCTGAAACTGTGGCGTATCTCTCTACTAGGTCTCTTTCTGTCTGAAAGTTTTAAACACTTTATGTTTAGGGCCTTATATAACATATCCCATCTCTGTAATAGGAGGTTGACAACCCTGTTAGACATCCATTGATTGTCCCCATCCATTCATTTGCATCGTTGCCTCCTGCTGTGCTAGCTTCTCTTATGATATCTTTTTACGTCTGCCCTTTCACATTATTGCTAGTTCATTTCGTCTCAGGTGCTATGATACTTTCCCCATTCCCTGTGTGTGCCACAACTTTCATAGCCTTTCATTTTCTGCTGCATTTTTTTCCCCTGTATCTTTCATTGCTGCTCTGAACTAGAATTGCTTTCCCATGGTACTGGGGGAAGCTTTCCGGTGCCGGAAACGAGAAGCTTCAGACCCACCTCCCCACAAAAAAAATAATCTGAGCTCCTGATGCTCTTCCTGGGCAGGTCATTTTGATTCCTTGCTCAGCTCGTTTGCTCTGAGGTGAGTCTGAGAAGCGTAGCAAGACCCTTCTCTTCTAATGAGAGTTGTATATGCTCACTGCGTGGGTGGGGAAGCAAGAGGACTAATGCATCACTTACCCCCTTTGGGGTGCTGGCAATGTGCAGGCAGTGCTCATGTCTTCTTAAGAAGATAGCTTTGACGCCTACTTTTTGTGAACAGGGTGGAAATGAAACAGATTGGGTTGGTGAGTGCCTCCCCAAGGAGGTCCAGGGGTCTTGCCAGAACCCGTGAGCCCCAGGGCATGAGGACTTCCCAGGTTAAAACGCCTGAAACTGTTGCTGGCTCACCGTAAGGCAATTGAGAATTGCTTTCAACTCTTGAGCAAAGTCTTGCTGTAGATTTAGTTCTAAAAATGTAATGACTCATTTTCCTAAGAATGTCCTTACTTGTTCCTACATCTCTAGTAATGGTTTTGTGATAGTTTGACTATCTTGTTTTAGGTATATAGCATATCTCTTCGTAGATCACTGGAATAATTGTATTGCAGTTAGGAAGGATTTAAATCGCAGCTCAACTGAGCACCTATTTCGATATCTTCAGTGGTAGCTTGCAGAGTTTTATAAAGCTCTGACTCAGCAGAATAATGTAGATTATTCTAGAATATGCCATAGATCACCTTCTGTGGGGAAACTGAGAAAACCTGACATCTGGTTGCACAAGCAGTAGCATAGGCAGTAGGAGTGAAGGACTGTCAAGCGTGTTCTGATGTCCCAGAGAGTTTCCATTACTGCTTTGGATCCAGTGCAACGTACCCGTGCAAGGTACAAAGCTATAGCATCCAATCGTCTGTGCTGTGGCATTTGTCTTTTTCATTTTCTGCGTAATCAAAAGTCGCAGACTTGATTGTTTTCTTTCCTCAGTGTGAATTCAAGCACTAGAGGAGTAACAGTATGTTGTGACACAAAAAGGGCTTCAAACCTTGCCAGAGACTTTCTGTAATTAAAAATGGAATTGGAAATATCAACACCTTTTCTGTTTGTTGTACTGATGCCTCTTAATTTGCTGATAAATATCAGGGTTATGACAAATAAGGAGCTAGGGGAGTCAGCGGCTTGGGGGATTAGTAATTGGATTCAGAGCCTTTCACCCTCAGGTGGCCAGTTTGCATCTGGCCCAGGTTGGTAGAGACCAAAAATCACTGTCTGGTTGCTGCTCGGTAACCCGTGAAAAATGGATTTGTATTTCCAGGCTGGGTATATTGCCAGTCCCTGGGAAGAATTGGCAGTGATCAATACCCTTGGTGTTTTCCTCAGGGAGGCCAAAACCAAATCAAGCCCTTTCTTATAGAAGCACCACCTCAAGAACACAGTAATGCCAGGAGCTCTTGTCATGCTTGTCTCGGATGTATGGGCTCTCTGCAACATGCAGGTGGTCTTGGTGAAGGGAGTTAGCCAAGTACCTTTTATTAATAAAATACTGGTACATTTAAAATATGTTCAGAAACAATCTCTGATGCAGGACAATTAGAAAATATTCCACATCAAGCTTCACCAAGTAGGAAACTTTCATCATGTCCTTACTTATTATGGTAACATGCTCTAAAACTTCAAGGGAAAAAAAAATTAGAAATACTCTAAGCTGGTATTAAAATAGTACAATGCACAGGTGAGTAGGATATACAAATCTTTAATACACAAATGTTTTGAATTTGTCTGGATTGACTTTTTTCATTTTAAGATATGGCTACTTAAATTTTAATTTGAACCCATGTTAGTTCTCTCCCAAAGTAGTTTCCAGAAGTCTTTGTGAAATGAAGTGATTGCACTTACAGGACAAGGAAAGATGTTTCTTTTTCAGTTTAAGGAAGCATTTGGCATACAACGCTTCAGGCAGTCACTACATGGTATGTGTGCTGAGTTGCACTTATGAAACAAGTAGTGGAAAGTGTTATTTTTGATCACATAAAAGGAGCAATTTATATAGTGGTTTCTCTTCATGACAGAGGTGTTTTAGACAGTTGGTGGAGATGATAGGTTGCCTACAGTAAAATGGAGCATTCTGGCAAAGTAGATGGTGGTAATGTCTTACGGAGATGCTACTTGGGGTTTCACATTTTACAACAAGATTTGTAAGATGGTAAGAGTGAGTCACATAAGAA
Organism: Balearica regulorum gibbericeps; assembly: GCF_011004875.1. Classification (NCBI taxonomy): domain Eukaryota; kingdom Metazoa; phylum Chordata; class Aves; order Gruiformes; family Gruidae; genus Balearica; species Balearica regulorum. Next base: position 94,947,334 of record NC_046185.1, read on the forward strand.
AAATGAAACTGGATCCAGCCATGTTACGTAGATCAGGATTTCAAAGAGAGGTGGACTTTTTACCTGGCAGGAATTGAACCCTCTAATTCCAGGGGAGAGGGAGGGTTAGACTTGTTATTTTGCATAGCTTGAGCTTCCTATATTGGTCAGTAAACCATAACAGTGATATTTAGTATTTGAGGTTTTGCACAGAGTGACAGACAGACAGAAAAGGCTTACTCTGGAACCTAAGTTAGCAAAGATGACAGGTAAGTTGCACTTGTTGCAATGCCCACGTAGATTTTAGATCCCAACAAATGGGATTGGAATTTTCCTGCATAGGTGGAAAGACGAGATAAAATATGTCCTAGTGATCTCTCTGAAATATAGAATAAAAATATCTGAATGATGAGGGCAAGGAACTGTAGGGTTTTTTTCTTCATAATGCTAATAATAATGCCATATTGCAGTGTAATTTCATTTCTGCTAGTTAAAAGCTTATTAAGCTGCTATCATGTTAAATAGGTTATTAACATTGAAAATGAATGTCACTAGCATCATTGAAAATTCTTTAAATTCCCTTAATATCTCTTAAATTCTCAGCCTAATATACCAATCTGTCTAAGTTTTGGACCTGAAGAATTACATGTTCTTTAAAAAAAAAAAAAAATCAGAAAACTTTTTTGTCACTATATTGTGTATTTCCCAAGAATAGAGAATTAATAAACATTTTAATGCAGTATTTAGAGATTTGTCCACCCAATAACTTATTTCCTAGAATCATAGAATGGTTTGGGTTGGAAGGGACCTTAAAGATCATCTAGTGCCAACCTCCCTGCCATGGGCAAGGACACCCTCCACTAGACCAGGTTGCCCAAAGCCCCATCCGACCTGGCCTTGAACACTTCCAGGGATGGAGCATCCACACCTTCTCTGGGCAACCTGTTCCAGTGCCTCACCACCCTCATAGAGAAGAATTTCTTCCTCATATCTAATCTAATCCTGTCCTCCTTCAGCTTAAGGCCATTACCCCTTGTCCTATCACTACATGCTATTGTAGAGAGTCCCTCTTTCCACGTTGATTTCACATTGCTGCATTTGTAATCAAATTACTTTTCTTCCTTCTGTTTCCCCATACCCTGCTGAAGTTGACTCTAATTTAGAAATAATATGCCTAATTACTGCAGCCTGGTTTTCAAAAAGCAAATTTGCTGTTTTTCTGATTTATTTTTTCCCTGGGTTTGTAAGCAGTTAAAACTACTATCAGAATGGCATCCAGAAATTCTTGTGTTCTTGATGAAGATGATAGGCAAGAATCCTTCCCGTGTCCCGTGCCTCGCAGGACACCACTGCCTGCTCCAAAGCACTGGCACCCCTGGCAACATCTCTGCATCTCTGCACCCCATTGCTTACGGCATAGTCAATGTTTAGTAACAGAGGGATCAAAGAAATCTTGAATGTACCTATTCAATTTGTATGCATGGAAATCAGCAGTAATTCTACTGAAGTTTATGGATTTTAACCCTCAGCAGAAGCAGCTCCAAAGCAACAAACTGAAATGTAAAACAATGAATGCTTAACTTTTTTATTTGTTTTGAAATATTTATTTTGTAATTTTTTCTACCTTTCCATGCAGAGAAATCAGCAAAACTATGGAAATAAGCAAAGAGGATGTTTATATAATCCTTTAAAAGACTCTCTAAGGTCAAGGGTTGGATGTTTGTTTTTTTTCTTAGATTGCTGACTGTGGCTATGTTTTGGCAGTGTTGAAGCTGTTTAACAGGATATGTCAATGGTGTGGGACAAATGCAGAATGACAAAAGAATAAAGCAGAAGGTAATGTTGCAAAAGTGAAATTTTCTTTATGCTATCCTGATCTTTTTTGAAATGCACCATTTTTAAAGAACACAAACGGTACTTTAATTTGTAGCTCATCTCAGTGATGGCATCTTCAATATCCTGTGTCCCCTCTGTTTACTAGATAATTTTAACATAGATAGCAAGAGTGAAAAACATTACCTATTAAATACCCATGAAATAGCACAAAGACCATAGTGGTGTTGCGGGTAGAGAGTCAGGAAGTCTTGGATCTGCTGTTTCTGCCTTCTGTGACTATGTCTAGGTCGTTTAGGGCAAGTTGTCCTGGGGTATTTGAGTGTTGTGATGCTCTGTGCCTCATGGAGTTGGTTCCCTGGAGCTGTGGAGCCGTTCCGCTCCTGTGAAGGGAGGGAAATTTGGTTCCTAGGCACTTTTTAAAAGCTGAGGATGATGGAGCACCAAGAGATAAATGGTCTTTTGTGGACTGTCCACAAGCACACAGGCACATAGAAAGGGCATGACCATCTTTGTGGAGCATGTGTTATATCACTTTATGACTCAATTTTTCATATGAAAACTAGGATTAAGAATGCTTCTTTCCTCCCATCTATTTAGGGTATAACTTCCTTGGAGCACTTAGCATTTGTTTATGTTTGTTATGCTCAGAAAGACAGGTTTGCAGTCCCATGTGGGACGGCATCTTCAACCAGGCCATCACAGTAATAAAGACAATCAGAACTGCCGGCAATATCTGGATTTTCTTGAACATTTTTTAGCAAAGCATATGCAATATTTACTTTATATGGTCTGAGTAGTGGAGCAGCAGGGAACGTAATGTCTGGGCTCACTTGAGTGCCATTTGGCATTTTCTTGAGAGCTGCCTCAAGGAACTAAGTTGAACTGTCACCTATGTGTGCTTAAAATCTCTTTCCTTGGGAAAATATTCTGGTGGCAGGCTTTTGGAAGAGGCAAGGGGCTCTTATTTCAGCCACTTCATTAAAGTGATGTCTATGGCGTGATCTGGAGTAGCTTCACAGCTCTGTATGTCTCTGTGTATTGCTCTTTGCTCCCCTCTCCATTTGCCAAGTGTGCAATTTAGCCAGCTTGAATGTTTCCAAAACCTCAGTTCGGTGCAGAGAATGCTGTGGCACTGCTAGCGCCTTATTTCAAAACCTAAAAAGCTGACTGTGTACTTAATACTAAATTTCATATAGCTTCCACATTATTCATTTTTAATCTATGTCAAATGTTTCTGAATTTGCTCACTGCTGCAACTTGGTACCAAAAGTTTTATTTTGAATTTTTAGTATTTGGAGGAAACTTGTCAATTGAAGCTTAACGTCTGGGTCATACAGCTGCTTCCAGCTCCTTGCTGTGATTTCACTCTCACTAGAAGCCATGCTAGCTATAGTTAAAGACATCACAGATGATGCCAAGCATTTTAAAAAAGATGCTTAAAAATGCTAGGCGTGGGTTTGGTTTTCTTTGGTTCTGCTTCTAAGCCATATTTTTACACTGCCACAAGAGTTAAACATCACTTTTTAAGCCTCTGAAAGCTGTAGAGTCTCATGTCAGAATCTGGGGGGGTGGGGTGGTGGAAAGCAAACAAGTCTGCTAAAGATGGGAAAACTTGGTGAAACTAAGTAAGCTGGCAACATGGAAAGCCATGTTCTTTTTTTCTGGATTAGAGATTTGAAACAGCTTAGTCCTTACCCTGCTGAAGTGTTTCTGGATCTAGGATCTGTACATCTAGATTCTCTGCTTAGAAGCAAAGCTCAATCCTCAGAATAAAAACTGTGAAGGAGTAAAGCCTGAGCCATGTACATGAAACTGTGTGTACATGCTGCAGATGTGTTTTAATGTGTGTCCTGCATCCAAAATTGTCATTCTGGGCTATTGTTATGTAAAAAAGGACAAGGAACATGTTGTAGGGAGGACTTAAGAAGCAGGCTCCTTTTAGCTTCCCAGTAAAAAAGAAGGTTGCCAGCTCTAGGTGGACAGTTTGAACAGGTAAGTTGTGATGAATTCACTGTACATAGAGGGGCTGTTTCATTTGAAATGATGGGTAGTGTCTTTTCAGAGGATTATTTTGATTATTTTTTTTCTTTCTATTCTTGTTCTCTCCCCTCAGAAATGAAGGGACTGAGGTTTCCTGGTGTGGATCTGCCTGTTCTAGGGTTTTCTTTTTTCTTTACTGAAGAGAATCAAAACTACAAGCTGCTACAGAAAGTGATCTTCTTACCTCCTTATTGACTTAGATTTATGTAGCTGTTGAGCAGAGGAGGCTGGATTAGTTGTCTTATCTCTCAAAGAAAGAATGCACAGTAGCTGCTGTTTGTTTGAATCTTGCTGTGCTAGAGTGAGCTTTGTCTTGGTGATGAGTGAAACTGAGTTTGGCACTGACACTGCGCTCTTCAGTCCCATTTTTGTAGTTCTTATGAACAGGCCTTGGTTTTTTTGTATCCCAGAACTCTTGAGTGTAATAATGATACAAAGTCAGTTTTCCAGATGGCATGCTTTATAAAGCAGTCCCACAAGCAAAAGAAGTTACCTTGGTACTGGAAAAGGATTGGAGTTGCAAAGGAATCCCTAGACTGAAAAGAGCCCACATACAGTATTTCTGGCTTGTAACTAAATTCAGGAAATGGTGAAAAGGGAAACTGAGTTTTAATGGCCTTACTTAATTTTTTAAAAGTTTGTGTTAATAAAACAATCAGAAAGTGTAAAGCAAAGCAAGCTGTTATCCCACAACCTCTTCCTGAATGTGAATCACAGAATGATACAACTCAGTGTTTCCCAGCTACTGTTCAGTCAGCTTCTTGAAGACTGGTAAATGAGAAGAAGAGTGTGCTGGAGGAATTAGGACTTCAGGGTCTCCTTTCATTCATCAGAGACAGGTATTTTCAAGCTTAATATAGTTTCACACATGCTGCCATCAGCACAATCATTACAGTAAGAGATTTCCAAAGTTAGCAGGGAATTGAGGGAGGCATGCTCTGAAAGTCCAAAGACAATCATAAAGATGTTAAAGCTTTCCTTTGATCTTCTATTTGTTTTCCATAGTTCCTTCCATAAAGGCATAAACCATCAATTGTAACCGCAACAAGGCATGGTTTTCTGAAGCAGTGTTCCATCAGTAAGAACACTTGCCAAAACAAACCCTCAGCTTTAGGAGTACAGGAGAAATCTTGTTCTGAGACCAAAAAATGAAGTTGTGAGACAGAATTGAGTCTGCTTTGTTCTTTCACCTATGTGCAATTCTGCTTCTTCCTATTCCAATGTTTCTATGTTTATCAAGAGAGCATAGATTATTCTCTTTATTAATCCTTGTATTTTTCTCTCTCCTGATTTCTACATGACTTGACCAAGTAGCAATTCCAAGCAGCTTATTCTTCACAGTGGGTAGCGTATTTTTGGGATGTCTCCTTGATCCAGCTCAAATTGTGGTGATTTCATTAATTGGTAGGCATGCATTCTGCCAAACTGCTAGGGGCAATTTAAGATGTTAATATGTGATGTCACATTTGTGAAGAAAAAACTCCACCAGTAAGCAATATTCAGGATGTTTTTCTCAAGCTTCCCTCTAGAAGAATACAGCTTCTGATTTTGAATGTTTCATACTTGTCACAGGCAGTTTCAAATTTTTTTTCCTTCATATCCTGTCTGGCATTTTGTGTGTTGACTATATAGTGTATTATGGAAAAATGAGTAATCTTGGCAAAGTGAATCTTATGCTACATTCCTGACAGGTGTTAAGTTCAAGAGGGGTCCCAGCTGATGAGGTTAGATATCACAGACCAAAGACCAGGGACGTTTCAGGTTAGGTTAATTTAGGAAAGAATAGAGTGCCATCCGGCTCCACATACAGCAAAATCTGCTTGGAGAAATGCAGCACTTCATTTTGTTTGAAATGCACAGAAGATCTTTGAGAGAAAGAATGAGATCAGTTGCAGGAGGGACAGTGAAAAATATGGTTTGCACCTCGGGGTATCTGTTTATTATCCAAACAGTTGGGTGGACACCATGCTGTCTGTGAGCCAGCAATGTGCCCTTGCTGCAAAGGCAGCCAATGGCTTCCTGGGCTACATTAAAAAAGGTGTTGCCAGCAGGTCAAGGGAGATGATCGTTGTCCTCTGCTCAGCAATGGTGAGACACATCTGGAGATTTGTGTCCAGTCCTGGGCTCCCTAGTACAAGAGAGAGGTGGACATGCTGGAGTGAGTCCCAGCAAAGGGCCACAGAAGTGATTAAAGGCTTGGAGCATCTGTCATATGGAGGGAGAACCTTGAGAAGGGAGAATGGTCACGGGGATCTTCTCACTGTATGTAAATACTTGATGGGGGAGGATTAAAGACGATGAAGCCAGACTTTTCTCAGTGGTGCCCAGTGACAGGAGGAGATGCAGTGGGCACAAACTGAAATACAGGAAATTCCATTTAAATGTAAGAAAAAACTTTTTTACTGTTGAGGGTGGTTGAATACTAGAACAGCTTGCCTGGCAGGGTTATGGTGTCTCCATCCTTGGAGATAATGAAAACCCAACTATACGATGTGGTGCTGAATAACCTCCTCTAATTGACCCTGGTTGGACTAGACAATCTCCAGAGGTCTCTTCCCACTGCAGCCATTCTGTGAAGGAGACAGTATTGAGGAACAGAGGATATCTGTTTAATACTTTTCACTCAGGAATATCTGAAATAGGAAGGGCCCCCCAGGTACTACATGTGTGATCTGTCTGCTCAGAGGTGTTTCATAGGACTTATTTGAATGCCGACTTCTTCAGCACTCCTGCAGTTCTGATTTTAATCAGATTGCATTCAGTCTTAGTTTCAGGCTCAGAAGCGCATTGGCTGGAAGATGTTTAACCACCATCCTCAATTTTGCAAGATGTATTTCTGGAGATAAAGGTGGGTAATACTAGCAGGAAAAAAGTTGATAGTATCAGGGAAAAAAAGGAAAAGAAAAAGGAAGGATGATCCATTTCTCTACCACTCTTGAAAGAAGGAGCTTAGTGGAACACTGCCCCGCACTGTTGCAACTAACATAGAGCAACCATTCAGGGTTATTTTAGTAGAGGACCAGATGAGGATAGTTGTTCAAAGTAACCTGTCACTTCGACAGTTTTATTTCTTTTTATCTATCTATCTATCTAAATAAATAAAAATGACAGTCATCATTTACAACAAATAGAGTAAATTCTGAAGGCTAGCAGTTCTTTTGCTCTTCACTGATAGTTCCTGGCCTTGGAAAGATGTTTCTCCTTCATGTACTGAGGAATACTTAGGCAGACCTGCTGTAGTGTACATAGCTGGAGGAGGGAGTGCAAGCAGATACGGACCTTCAGATATGATACATCTCAACATTTCTATCCAGTTGACAAGTAATTTAAACAGCACTTTGTCAGGGCTAGAAATTAAACATTCAGGTAATGTTAATTAAGACAGTTTCTTCTACTTTCAGAGAAGGAATGCAGCATGGATATTTAGTGGAAAAGGGAGAAAGATATGTTATATCTTGATGCTAATTAGTTAATTCTTTTTTTTTTCCCTTACCTTTCTGTTTCCTAGCTGGCCATACCTCTGTATTCAGAGTGTTGTTAGTTACATGTTTATCATTATGCATAATTACAAAAACAGTTTCTGATTGATTCTGAAATTGGTATTTCTCTTCAGGCAATTTGCTTCAGACATCATTGATGGATCAGCTGTACTTTTTCTCAGTCAATGCCCAAAATTTACAGAGCTGTTTCTTCTGAATTTCTGATTGTTTTTTCCTCCTGTTGTTATATAATGCTAATTAAGGCTATTTTTAGTAATTATATTCCAAAAATGGAACAGACTGCATAAAGTGAGAGTAGACTATTTGGGAATTTAAAACCCTTTTAGAAGGCTCAAAGCAAAATGGTATCAGGAAAGTCAGGCTGTAACAACAAATTATTGGATGTGCTCTGGGTGCTGAAGAGCAGCTTTGTGGAATAAGGCCAAGAGGCTAAATGTATATTTAAAGAATGTATGCTTTTGTATTTTTTCCTGCTGAAAAAAGGCTTTGAATTCTCAACAAAGGATTTTATTTTGCAGGCTACACTCTTCAACGGTCTCTGTTCTCTGCTGCTTGAAGTTTCAGATTATCTTAAGAGCTGGTCATCTTTGAAATCTGACCTGGCTAACATTTTTCTGTAAAATGCAGTAGTACTAACCAGTCAGAACAAAGAGATGCTTTCAAAATTTGACACTGTTGATTGACAGAATTGGTATTGTATGACAGTTTTATAGGATGCTGGAATAGCAAAATCATTTCTTGAATCCTACCAAGATGGCATTTGTCAGTTTTTTCACATAAATATTGGCTGAAATGTGTATGATAAATTAGCTACATTATAGTCTCAGGGGGAAAAAAAGCCCTGAAGGTTTCAGAAAGATTTCAATCTTCCTCTTAGCAATTCTTCATATACAAAAGTTGTGCATGTTCTTATTAAATACCTTTGCGCATTCCTGTATTCTACTGAACATGCTCAAATGGTTGGATGACTGAATGTATGAATGACCAGTGATTCTGGATACTTTTCAGCTGCTGCATTTAGTACATGTTAAATGCTTCAAAAACGGCACAAAAGTAAACAACAGGTTAACAAAAAGACCAACATGTACTGAACTTTATACTTGGCAGGTGTACAGCACATTAGTTCTGAGCTCGGTGTTATGTGCACAGCCAGTGCCAAAAAAAGAGCATAGACACTTTCTGTTATACTATTAAGAGCATATTTAAGACAAAATGCATAATTGTGGTTTTCAGTGTAGCATAGTTCCTTCCCAGATGAATCAGAATTTAATGTGATGCTCTCCTTAGGTGTTTACTGAATACTCTGTTCTCCTCTTGTGTTACTTATTCATGCTGTTTCAGAAGCATAACTGCATTCAGTGACTCGTCCACACATGATGCAAGAGCATTGTACCATAATCAAAAGTTTTGCTCACAGATATTTTGTGTTGAATAAAAGAAGGGCAAACCTGATGATCACTTACCTTAGTTATTTTGTTTTTTTTCTCCTCTAAGTGTATTCTTAAGCAGAACAAAACAGCATCTGAAACTTCAATGTATTTCTTCTAGACTACTCGGGGAGCTGTGACCTTTGAATGTGCGATCTTTGGGATCCACAAAAGACTGTTTGCAAACACAGTACTTCCTTGACTGATTGCTGCAGCCTCCTCTGTGGCCACTGTCCTGAATGAATCTCGGGGACAACAGATGGTTTATGTTACAGGAAAAGAGAACAAGTAAGGTGATGGTTGTGAGAGTGTAGCCCTTTCTTCTCCTTACCCATGGCATCTAGTCCCAAGAGTCAGATCAAGGTAGAATCTGACTGCCTTGCTTTACCATCTTCTCTAATTTTTCTGCCCCATATCATTGCTATTTTCCAGGGTTTTCCACCTGCTTCTCTTCTGGTCTGGATTGTTTCATGCCTGACTGTATCAGAAATGTTTATATTTAGGCATGTCATCAAATTTTGCTGAAAGCTGATTAAATCATGAGGGAGCATTGAAGCAGTTGTGTTTTTACAGCTGCTTCCCAAACAAGAATCACAGAAGGAAAAATGAACAGAACCATACATGTTTCCTTCATTTCCAACAGAAGAAATTCATGGAATAACTTGCATTTATATAACGTATAATGGAGTGGGTGAAGAAAGGTTTGTATATGTTGGAAAATCCTGGAGGTCTCAATAGCTGTCATGTTACATCATCAAAAATAAGTTAACTATCCATCTCCAATATTACCATTGTACCTGGTTGCCAAAGAGTAGAGGGACTAAGCAAAATGAGAAATGTTGACGTATGGCTATCTAATGCTTGTGCTTCCAACATGTGCTGCTAACAGCCACCACCTCTCTCCAGACAGCAGTTTGGTTCAGGCAAGGTGGATCCTCAGCAAGAAAGTGCAGAAGTCAGCAGAAGGGCGGGTAAAGGAATTTCAAGGTGGAAGGGTGTTCAGAGAGTAGAAATTATTTGTGTAGGAACATTTTTCTCTGCAAGCGGGAGTTGTAGTTGGAAAAAAGAGCTTTTCAGCTGTGTGTGGCTAAGACAGAAAATTTAATCTTGTTGAGGACCTACAGGCTGAGGGGGGCTTCTGTGGTATCCACAACCATAGCAGATGTTGGGCGTCTTTTGTGTTGGTCTTGTGTGTTGTGGGAGCATGTGCCCCTGCAGCACTGAGGGAGAAATGCTGGCACTACTTTCTCGCTTTGTAGCGGCTGCGATTTGTACCTTGAAAGCCTGTGGCATGGTCTGGTTTAGTATTCTTTCAGGCCACTGGGAAAAGAGACGAGATGTGTGTTGTCTCTCCTCTCTTGGCATTGTACTTCAGGCTGCTCCTTCTGGCTGTTGTACTCTACTGTTATTTTTCTAGGGTATCTCTACTAAGCCTTGCCCTCAAGTGGAAGTTGTGTGTTTCATCAGCATGCTTAGTTCTCATCAGCCGTTTCAGTCTGAAAAATCTTTTTTCTTTATAATTCTGAAAATATTAGTTCAGAAAGATGGTATGTCTTTGTGCGGTGTATACACATCAATCTATCTCTGTGTAAATCTATAAATGTGCATTGTTGTGTATATGCGATCACACAGTCAACTCCACTAAGCATAGCAGAGATTTTATTTAATTTTGTTTTTACAGTAAGAAGGGCCAAATTTTGGAAAAACTGTGTTTCTGTGGAGGGGTTTGTTCACTCCTTGTTATTCTGATGATCTGCCCTTAAATTTGCAATATTGATTCCAGATTCAGCACTGTAATGTCGATGATAAAGTGCCCCTGCCTATAAACATGTATTTGCCAATATGACATAAATTAAGAATAATACTTTAGTAACTGTCCTAAGATGTGGCAGAGAGCAACTTGACTTTCTTGCAGGTGCCCTTAGGAATGCAAGTGGCAACCACTAAGACCCATCTACTTGACTATGACTGTTTACACCATAAAAAGAAATTCACTCATATTCAGAAATATAGAACGCTGCTGCTGTTTTAGATTATTTGATCTCTCTAGGGAAACTTCCATCAAACATAACAGCCTACATTTTTACTTTGTTAATTATAAAGCTGTGAACAAGAAAATGCAAGACAGTCTCTGCTATTCTTAGTGTAATAGTGACTTCCTAAAATATTACTGCCTTTATGAGTCCCAGTGGAGGATCTTTCTTTGTGGGGAAAAAAACCCACCATCCTATTGCATAAATGAGGAAATACATTCCAGATGTATTAAGCAAATAATCAACACACATTTATCATGGTCTCTTATAAATTTGTGCACTTAGGTTATCTGCAGTTTGGCTTATGATTTTTTTCTCAATCTACCCCATCCAAAACAGATGTTGTTTATTCTTTTGAAACATTAGCTTGTGCGTTTTCTGCCAGGAAGGATAGATTAAAAATATTCTTTTCTCTTCTTTTGTGCTGATATGGAGGAGCAGCTGGGAGTCGTGTAGAGTAATACTTTGCTTTTGGCTGTAATTGAGGTCTTTCATAAAGATGAAAATTTTTGTATTACCCTCCTATTGGAATCTTTTTCAGAGTTCCTAAGTAACAAACGTGTTACAGGCCTTTTTATTGCTTAAAGGATCTTTTTTTAAAGATTAAAATCTTAAGATGTCAGGCAGGATTCATGGAGAGAGGACTGATCACTTTGTCTTGTCCATCTGGAATCCCAAACAGCTGAAGATCCTTGGAAAGGATTTGAGGCTTTCTCCAACAGTGTTTGTGCCTTACTCATGGAAGTCAACTTTCTTGCTTTTTACTTTGCCGTTCATGATTTTCAAATTGCTTGTCCATTGTGTTTGTTACAGTCCAGAGTAGTGGCTTGTGTATTTTCCCAGCTTATTTTCAGAAAGCAGGAATTGCTCTGTGAGGCTTGTGGTTTTCAACGAGCCTATAAAATTAAGTTTTTTTTCAAGGTCTGAAAGAAAAAAAAGAAAAAAAAAAAATTATGATGAGCTGGCCTAGTCAGTTCAGCTGGAGATTATTGACCTGTGTTGCTCCATCTGTGGAGATACTCAAAACCCAGTTGGACCCAGTCCAGGGCAACCAATACCAGTGGGCCCTGCTTGAGCCAGGGGGGTTGGACTATATGATCTCAAAGGGTCCCTTCCCACCTCAGCCATTTTCCAATTTTGTGTGTTGCAAAGAGGTTCTTCAGTGAATTCTTTCCTTTGGTGCTGTGATATTTGTGTGTTCCACTGTGATCAGTTCTGCTATTGTGTGTGATAATTAAATCCTTATGGTCCTACTCCTGCAAGGTCTCTGCAGTTGCCCTTCTCAGGGCATCATCAGTTTCAGTGATGCCCAGTTTCTGGGCACTTCTAATTGCAGGACTGTAGATGAGCTGATGCCCAAAAGTAAACATTTGCTGGATTTTGAAACCATCGGGGATATGAAACCAGAGCTGCTGTGATATGCACCTGCTTTTTGTTGTGTCTGTGCTCCCCCAAAGCACAGCTGTTGGAACTTCATTGAACAGTAAAATCAAATCTCAAAAAATTAGAACCAGGATGGCTCTGAATGCAGAGTGTTTACTTTTGGCTTCAGAAGTTTGCCCCTAGCACCATTTTGCTCTGAATTCATCAAGAAACCATTGTTGTCACTCAGTTGAGCTTTAAAGGAGAAGGCCAAAGAAAACTTATGAAATAAAAATTGATTAGTAATGATTTTGTGTATATATCTTGAGGATGTGCCATAGTAACTCAGTCCTTTGAAGCTTGTAAGTGCTTTCTGGATGGTCACTGAGCACCAGATGGATTTGGCTGCTATTGTTGAAATAATCAGACCTGGCTTTTTTTTTGACAGGCACCATTTAACAACCTGAGTGATAGCCTTGTGTCTTTTTTTCACAAGTGAAACCTATGCTTATGCTACCTTAAGAGAACACTGTAAGCTTCTGGGATACTTTAAAATCCTTATTGATCATTTTCACTTGTCTTACTTTTTATTAATCTTTTAGAACAAATTTGTAGAAGTGTTAAAGCAAATGTATCAACCATGGCAAATACATAGAGGAGCTCCGTAGTGGTATGGAGGGCCCAAGGGTATGTTTCTTGGCTCAATCAGTGTCAAACTTGACACCATCAGCGCTCTTCCTGCAACGTAATATTCTTTTTCCTCTAATCATCTCCTGGTACTGTGTTCCTTTTTGGCACATACGGGCAAGTGGAATATCTTTACAATGCATATGAAACACAGAATTTGTACCTTCTCTTTTCAGTGGTAGCTGGGAGGAGTGGGAGATATTTGCATGTAAGTCTCTGGCCAGAGAGACTGTAATGTTTTTGCATGTAAAGTTTTTTGGCCAGTTTTTACTCTGGTAGCCTTTGGGTTTTTCTGGCAGTCTTCGTGGTCACAGAATACAGAGCAGTTTAAGGGTGGAGAACAGTCCATTGTCACAATTATTTGTGTGCATTGCTTGTAGCACGGTTGTGCAGATTCACGTTCCTTTCTTACTTGAACTATGTGGATTCAAAGAGAGGAAAGACTGATAGAGGCAGACCGTGCAGTTTTCCTATCATAGCATGTCTGTGTGACTGTGAATTTTGCGGTCAAAAATTTGCGAGGATCAGTACGCAATTGTGATTCTGTGGTAATAGCTGGCAGATTTGCCAATTTAAGCTGGACTAATAAAGCTGGTGTACTGATGAGTTTATCTTGAGATTAGTGATAGGAGCAGAAGATTGGGGAATAGCACACCAGTTTGGGGGTCACTGGAAGAGGCACGTGTGTTCTGCAATCTTGGCAGGTGAGTAAATCATCAAGATATGTTTGCCACAAATAGACTAGCTGGCTGGTTTACCTCGGCAAGAAACAAGTGGGATAAATTGTTCTTCCTGGAGCTTCCTATTGACCTGCTAGACCAGAATTGGCAGCTGAAATAGCTCATTCAAGAAGTGGCCCGTGTACCTTTAACCTTTGTGCGCCGTGTAGACATCCTTGCAGTTTCTCTGGCAGCAAAACAGGGAGAGGAAAGGGCTATTTTGTTCGTCTGAATGGATTGCCTAAATGTATTGTAAATATTCACTAAAGCTAAACCAAGGAATGAACAATGTGACTAGCAATTGTACTGAATTCAGCTTCCTCTCTGTGCTGTGACTTAATATCAGGTTAATATCAGCTGTGCAGAACTGTGTAATGGCTGGACCTTCTACCTGTTGAGAACCTGGAGAGTGACAAAGCGCAGATGCTGGTCCAAACTTTCTTTCATCTCCCCATGTTGGGGAAGGAGTTGGCACTGTCCTGTTTCAGCTCTTCTTGGTTTGCTCTATGTGCTTACAACCCTTGAATTTTTCTGACTACTTTAAGGGTGAAGTTTTCCAAAACCAGTCATATGGCTTCTAATAAAAATTACAGCTTGTCAGGAATCCTCCTACTTTGGCCTGTCTTTCTGTTTTGGTTTTTTTTCTTACGAAATCTGAAATAAGGTGATTTTACTCTGATCTGAAATGTTGCTACAGGAGGTGTTGGATAGCTCAAGTGGTTGTGCAGTCAATAGATGTTTATGAGCAAACCTGTGGAAACACAATACTTCTGATCTTCTCCTACTTATGCTGTGGGAAACCAGGAATAACAGCAGTGAAGCCAATGATATATTTTTGTGTGCATGTGTATGGAAATTGGAATAAATAAGAAATGGGCCTTTTTTTTTTTTCTTTTGCCATTTGGCTAATGACAGCTTGATCTCATCTGGTCTAAATTGGCACAGCTTCACTGGTGTTGGAGGAGCTTTTATACTAATTCACACCAGCTGAGCTTGTTATGCAGACCAGTCTGTGCAAACGTGGGGTGCTTTGGTTTTTTTCCTTTTTACCTCTCATTCTGTTTTTTGTCTTGTGCTCAGTGATCTTTTGTTCTGCCTCTCATGTGCAAGTTGTAACTCTGGCCAATTGACTTCATGTAATCTGCAAGCCTGTTTCAGACTAGAGCTTCTTTACATGAGTCTAGAAGCATATTAATTTTGATTCTAGGTTGCATAGATATGCAGAGGATTTATTTTAAATCCAAAATGAGAATTTGTACCTTTTTATAGCTTTTTTTTCCTATGAAAAGCACAAATTAATTTTGATAGCTGAATATGTTTCTGGATAAGCAAGCCCTATTTATTTCATTTGATTTTTGAGGACTCAAAATGAATACTTACTGAAATCTGCTGTTGATGGTGACTCTTAGAGTTCTGCAGAAGAGCTTCTGTTTGTGTTGTGACAACAAAAAGTAGGAGGGATTTACATTCATTCAAGCACTGCTATCTTATCTGACTTGGGAGAATTACATGCATTTTGTAGAAAGAAAGCTTATGCTAACATATGTGCAAGCTTCATGTGATAATTATCCAAGGACAACTTGATTAATCTGGTTGTATTTTAATGGGTGATGACATTTTAAATTGTTCAGGAAAGCAGGCAGCCATGATGAAAATAGAGCATAGAAGCTAAAAACCTCTTATGACTATGTGCAACTGGTGCATGATACATCCTAGGAACTGACAAGGAAAATGAAATCGTGATGATTCTATTGAGTTTATAATATTTTTAATACCAAGTCATGCCTGTGCAGCTATAGTGATTTTATAGTATTTTGTGGTTTGCATTCTTAGAGGTATGCATATTTAAAAAGTATGTTAATGAAAAAGAGACGATGAAAGGAAAGTTAGCAAGTTCTGTGCTCCAGGGGAGCAGTGGTCCATCTCACTGTTCTGTCTCATATGACCAGTAATATTTGTATCAGTGAAAGATGTGGGGAAAATCTGCAGTAGATAAGTGTGATAACCAAATATTGCATACATTCCTTTCTAGCCAGGAATGCTTAGCAGTTAGCTGACAAGGCAAAACTTGATGATGCTTATTTTCCCATACATACAGTATACTGCACACTCGCAATCGTATATTTTAAGTGTAGCTTTTTCATAAATGGCTGATCTTGAGGTATAGAGTAAGGAAGTTTTATAGTCTCAGTGTCTTCTGATAAAATGAACTAATTAAGAATTTTAAACGTACATCCTGGATTCTTACTTGTTTTCAATTTGTCATAAGAAATTCCTCACAAACAGTATGAGTGGGTAATTGATTAGATGAAGTAATTTAAAACTGTATAATTAAGATTCTGTTGAAGTAGCATCATCGTGTAGAATTTAATACGTTTGAAAGTTCAAAAGCTTCGTGAATGTGGAGCAGAGTACAGAAACTTCTGTTGAAGTGTATTTTCATGATTCAGACATCAATTCTAGAAGTCAATAATTCTGAGCTGTGTCATGCACTTAGATAATGATTTGGTTTCTTTGAGTAAATGACTAGCGTGCTTCAAATTTCTTCATTTCTAAGATGACGTTAATTGTAGTACTTCCTTAAGGCTTGATGTTTGCAAGAAAATACAAGGAACCGTGCTATAAAAATGTTTCATAAACATTAGTCTCTAGGCTGTGGCTGGTTCTTGTCCTCCACTCTGCACTGCTGCATCACTGTTGGAAAATTATTATCTTTTATTGTTTAATTCCCTTTGGGTTTGAGATAAGCCAGATGGTGAGGTCTCCTTGTAGGGGAGTTTTCTGCTTGGTATTATCAATTTTCCAATCCCGTATTAGTATTGGAGGAGTTGCAGCATGAGATCCTCTTTGGTCTAGATGGTTTTACGTACCTGTATGTTGATTTGGTAATTCCTATTATTTCTTATATTTAACTTCAATCGAAACTTACTGTGTGGTACAGAAATGGCCAGCTTCCAAGTGATAAATACATACTTAAACATGGCATTGCTAATTAGCATTGGGGTACCTTTACAGGCTTTTTTCTTTTTTTTTTTTCTTACAGACTGTAATAACAAGATTATAGATATGTCAAGGAAATTTAACCACAAAAGCATGCATTGCTTTGTCTTTTTTTGGTAAGGCATCTTCCAAAGATCTCTAATTTGCTTTTTTAGTATATGTTAGGACATAATCCTTTTATTATGTCCTAACAAAAAATATTTATTTTTTGGTAGCAGAAATCTAGCTCCTGTCAGTGATGTGAGAGTTTCAGAACAAGAACATTAATGAAATTGAGGCATCAAAGTCAAGGCACTGGTTACTGAACAACTGAGTGGACCTGGAGTTTTTGTTTGTTTGCATCAGGATCTATTTGATTTGAGTGAATTGTGATTTATATCAGGATTATGATGTGAAGTATTGTATTCCTGGCAGAGGTTTCTGCTTTCCAAAATATTAAAGTAAAATCCAAATAATTATTTGTAAAGATATAAAGAAAGAAGGGAAAAAATACTATTTAACATTATTTGCAGAGATTGCATAGACTTTATAGGATGTGAAGCTCAGCAGTTCACCATGTTAGCTAATCCTATGCAAAATTTAGTGTCTTGCATAACTGGGCATTTTGTGTCTTTGGTAACTTGTGGGAACCCCTAAAATCTCACGTTTTTATTTTGTTGACTGTAAGCAACCGCCTGCAATATTCTTAAAGGGGTGTGTGAGTGCATGTGTGGGGTTTTGTTTTCAGTTGAAAAAACCAACCAACCGACACCAGATTGAGTGATGGGTTGCAGAACTAAGAGCTCTTTGAATGTGTTGCAAATTAACGAGTTTGCATAACCTGTATGGCAGGAATTTCTTAGGTCTCACGATCCCCCAAAGCCCAGGCATGGGCACCCCGAAATCAGCCGGTTCTTAAAGGAGATGTTGGAGCCTCTCTCTTTCTCATCCATGATATGGTGCCATAATCCTAAGAGCCATGTTAAATGTTAACTAGTTTGTCTACCATGCCTTGAAATGAGGAAGTGCTCCATAAATGACAAGTGACATTTATAGAAGTTCTTCTGACTGTGGCTTCATGAGGAAGGTAAGCCAAAGATACTACTTAAAATGTTGCCATGTAAAAAGCATGCAGTTTACCCACCCAAAATTACACACTTAACCATTCACTGCAGCAAGAATTGACAAGGAGTTTGCATGTAAATGACCTCAGAGTGTGTTAGTATAAAATGTAATCTATTGAGAAAAAATATCATGCTGTCATGTTTTACTTCCTTTTTTTGGGGAGAGCAATGTTATGATACAGACTTATAGGCTTCTTTTGTTTTTTTAAGCCCACTGAAATCCTGTGTAATAGCTGTATATGAAGTTTTCTGTTGAGATTAGTATTTTAGGCTTTTTCCTAACTGAAAAATTCTCCTTAGCAAAGATTGAGCATGATTTTCCTACAAAGAATTACATGCACATACACAAAGCCACAATCACGGAATTACGTAGGTCTGAGGGGACCTCCAGAGGTCTGTGGTTCAACCCCTTGATCAAAGCAAGTCCAGGCAGAACAGGTTGCCCAGGGCTTTGTTCAGTAAAGTTTTAAATCTGTCCCAAAAAAGGCCTGTTGCAATCTATCACTCCAGTAAAGCGAGCTGTCCCACCAAGCCTGTAATCCTGGTGAGGTCATGGCTCTGCAACTGCGCTTAGACTTTTAGTTTCTCCTGTTTGCTTCCTGTGCTGCATGCGTTTGTGTTTAATCTTCTTTTGCTTTCAGGAGAGAGGCAGAGTATTCCTAGAGCCACCTTTGAAAATGACTGTGGGTTTGCATTGTCTTTAATATTAGCAAGACCCCTTGCCCCCCAGAGGGGAGGATGTCAAGCATATGGTGGTAGAGTGCAGAGCAGGTAATAGGATTTGGGCTGATTTAATCTTTAACCGCAACTGTGCTGATAGAACTGGTATTTACAAATACTGTTACTCAGTAGGTCCAATGGGTATGTACACATAAAGTGATTATGTGCGTTCAGACATTTCTTTACAAGATGCACAAATGTGCATCAACTGCTGAAAGCTGGCACCTCAGTGTTTTCATTTTGTTGTGTTTTCTTTTTCCATTTCCTGGGAGAGGGTGAGGAGGGGAATGAGTTCCTAGGATACTTTGTGCTGGAAAACTTCAGGTTATTTGCTGTAAATATGGAATATGTTAGTTGAGGTAACAACCTAGAAAACCTTCATTAACGTAAAATACAAAGTAAAAAAAAAAAAAAAAAGGAACACCCCCCCCCTTATTTATCCTTTCTACCATAAAAAACAAACAAACAACAAAAAAACCTGTATGTAAGTGGAAAAGGATTAAGAAACTTCAGATGGTTGTTTAAAAAATATTTAAAAGGGGGTGGAGAAAGTCAACAAGAAACAGTTTCTATTGACTTCTTATTTATTTTTTTGAAAGGTCACTGAAAATTTACACAGTGACAAAATAACAACTCAATTAGTATCAGCCCTGTAAAACTAAATGTTAATATATTTCAGATTCTCCTCTGTTGACAAGTGGGACTGATAATCAACATGGACTTCTCTAAATGAATGCAGGGCAAAAATTACCAGACAGTTACGTGTTTGCAATTGCTGTCAACTTTCAAACTGTAAAGGAAACAAGATGTAATTAAAAACTATCTGTAGGTTTATTTTCTAGGAAGATTCTTCTTTTAATTATATTTCTGATAGCTATAAAAGGCACAATTTGATCATGAGAGTAAATCTTAAAAGCACAGCAGCCCCTTTATCTAGCACTTAAAAAAAGTCTCAGTGGAAAATGGTATTTCATTAATTGTCATGACATAGGAATTATAGAATTAGGGGGTCTAACTTTTCTTTTATCATTCATTTCTTTGTCAGTGGCATTACCTTTCCAAAATTAAGTTTGATGCATAACAACAAATTAATTACCAACTGTGAAAAAGGAAGATTAGTTAGAGTACTGGTGACTTTTTTGGAGAAAGGAATCTCTTTAATAAGGGGGTTTAAATTGCAGCTTTTCAACTGAGCAAGAGAAATTATTTTTATTAATATATTCATTCCTCCAGAAAGAAAAGCAGATGAATAGTCTTCTCTGTTAATTCATTTAAATATTTTAGCAGTGAATTAAAATACCATGTAACCAAAGCAGTAACTTTTCATTTATGTTGTATGTATATCAGAGTATTTCCATTCATATAGTCCATGAGGAAGATACAAAGCTCACCGAGTGAAGCTCAAATCTTTCCCATTGAGGTACTGTGATACTCGCACACACACGCTGATTACACACTTGAGCGCATCTCTTTTTCCCCACCAAGACAGTGGTCTGTCTTCCGTGCCCCTGCCCTGTGCATGGAACAAGGTGGTGTTTGGTGAGGAAGGAACTTTTCTGTACCTTACTGCAGTTTGTTTGGGATTTTTTACTCTGCCTTCAGTGGGCTTCAGATTATGTACTCCTGTAGCTTTCAGCCAACTTCTAGTCAAGTCTAATTACATCTTTAGTTCACCTTATTTGCAGTTTTGACTGCTCACTGAAGGAGGCCGTTGTTTCAGGAGGAGAAAAAAAAAGGCATTATAAGAGATATGTACCTGTGTTTAGTAAATAGTACTCTCTTTCTCAGAGGCTTTGCATGTGAGTGAGGTAGAGCACTACTTGAGTGGAGTGTTCAGACACATCCACAGGAGTTGTTTAGCTCTGACTTTCTCTGGAAACTTGCAGTTAATGTAGGCTCAGTGGTACCATGGCTTGCTGTCAGCTTGTCCGGTGTTCACTCTGAGCTGAGCACAGGCTGAGTCAGGCTCTCTGCTGTTCAGTCTGGGGCTATAGGCATCCATCAGCACCTTTCCAGAACGCAGGAGTCTCACTTCCTTGAAACCTCCATGCTGCATCCCAAGGAGAGAGAGAGAGAGAGAAACCTTGGCTGGAAAGCCAGAGTCCTGGGGGGAGCAGGGGTCGGGGGCAGTTTGGAAGGCAAAGGGCATTGCTAAATATACTACTTTTCCTGTGAAGGGCCACTATCTGATTCAGTTTCCAGGATGATCATTCCTCTGCGGATGAATTGGGACTGCTGGGTGGAGGATGCTGCTCTCGCAAGCCTCTGCCTCACTGAGGCAGTAGTTGGAAAGCATGATATGAGTGCCTTTAATGACAGCAGGAAAGGGTGGTCTCTGCACTTGAATGTTGCTCTGCCTTCCCTTCCTTCCTGAGTGAAAAGGTTCCTAGCTGAGTGCAGGAACATGTCCTAACACTAACTTCTCACATGTGGCCTCTAACTGCGTGCTTTTAGTTGTTTCAGTGCCTGACGTGAGACCCTGGGATCTGATTTGCAGAAGTGTTGAGTGCTCACAGCTGCAGCTGTAGTAATAGGGAACTGTACTTTGAACATATTAAACGCCGTGTAATGCTTGGTGCTCAGAAACATCAGGTCCCAGGTATCTCAGATAGGGAGCAAAATTAATAGATGCTTTTGATCTTAAAGTCTCTGTGCCCAAGTTCCCAGTCTGCAATACAGGAGACAGTAATACTTCCTCAACTCAGAGATATGTGGAAGAAGAAGGAAAAAAAATCCTTAATATTTTTTTCAAGCATTTAAATATTGTGGAACTGAATGCTTCATTGGGAAGCTCATAAAAGAAAGAATGTGTCTTCAGAGCTCTGCTTGAATATTGCTCAGTGCATAAGGCACTTGGGGTACATGTTCAGCAATGCAAGGAAAGCAAGCAGGGATCACTAACCACTGCCTCTTCTCTCTGCTGAACCGAACAAAGTCTAGTGGAAAGATTAATACTTGATTGTTTCATTGAAAACAGCATCATATTGTATTTCTAAGATGAGACCATCTTGGTGTTCCTCAGGCAACCTTAATTCTAGCATTTCAGAATATCTGAATGTTTCATTAAAATACCAAGTGTTGTATTAAGGCTCACTTTTGTGGACCATTTCCTGGTTGTTTTAAATTGAAAACTGAAGAAAAGGACATATTCTGTTGTAAATCATCATGTTCGTATGAGTCATCAGTGTAATATAATTACAAGCTTTGTAGAGTAATTTTGTGTGTATATACCTCTATAATTATTACACATTAAAAATATTAGATATAATGTGTGAGGGAGTAAACTGTTCTATACGATTTATGTACCTATGGAGAAGGTAGTTACAGGCTTATCCTTCACCCCATCGTTTGCAATGAGCATTCCCTTCATTTCTGGTTGTTAGCGTGTCGTGGGTTTGCCCCAGTCGGCAGCTAAGCACCATGCAGCCACTTGTTCACTCCCCCCTGGTAGGACGGGGAAGAGAATTGGAAGAGTGAAAGTGAGAAAACTCATGGGTTGAGATAAAGACAGTTTAATGGGTAAAGCAAAAGCTGCGCACGCAAGCAAAGCAAAGGAAGGAATTCATTCACCACTTCCCATGGGCAGGCAGGTGTTCAGCCGTCCCCAGGAAAGCAGGGCTCCATCACATATAATGACTTGGGAAGAAAAATGCCATCATTCTCCCCTTCCTCCTCCTTCCCCTAGCTTTATGTGCTGAGCATGATGTCATATGGCATAGAATATTCCTCGGGTCAGCTGTCCTGGCTGTGTCCCCTCCCAACTCCTTGTGCCCCCGCAGCCCACTTGCTGGTGGGGTGGGGTGAGAAGCAGAAAAGGCCTTGGCTCCATGTAGGCACTGCTTAGCAATGACAAAATACATCTATCAACACTGCTTTCAGCACAAATCCAAAACACAGCCCTGTCCTAGCTATTGTGAAGAAAATTAACTCTATCCCAGCCAAAACCAGCACATAGCAGTGTAATTCTACTCACTGGCTGTAACTCCAGTAGAGTTGAGAGGTTGTCTGTGGGATACTGACATGTTTACATAAGCACATGGGTACAGCACCAGCTGGGCATCATTGGTGTATCAGTAACTTTGTGTAATGCTTAGTTTGGTATAACACACCTTGTGTGTCAGTCTCACTCCCCAGCGCAGTATAGGAGAGGTCAACCAGTGTATATGTGTTGTAGCTATACTTCATACCAGCAGAATCAACTTCTTGCTACTGGAATTGTGCTGACACAGACCTTTTGATGTTGAAAAGGTACATCATTAAGAATCTCTTCAAGCTTTCCAAAAAAACCCCAAGTTTTACCAGTTCGCTCTGTTGGGGACACATTGCTGTTGTCTAATAAGGTAGTATTTTGGTTTTCATTTTAGCAAAGCATATACTTCCCTGGATGCCCATCAAAGCTCAGAAAACGGCCTTGCATGTAAAATGGACATTTTGCTATTAATACACTTTGCTAGGAAATGTCATTAGAGATTGCATAAAAGGGGGATTTAAAAGTGTACATTGAAAGACTACACATAAACTTAATTTTGAATGTAAAAAAATAGCAGTGATATCTAGCCAAGATACTAGTTCCTGAGGGGAAAGCAAGTTCTTGTAGGATTCTCTTCCTTTTCTATTGATATCATTTACTGCAGGGTTGTTGTAGTCTTGCCATTTTGCTAGAAAGAATTTTAGAGCATAATCTGCTTCACTTGTATATTTTATTGCCTCTGCATCTGTTTCCACCATTTATGTGCCTTGACTGCTGCGTGGCAAGAGTGGGCAAGAAGCCTCTGCAGAATGTACAGCTAAGGTGCTTCTTCCACAAATTATTTCAAGGACTTCAAGCAAAACCTCTCCTTGTATCTTTTCCAAAGCATTTCTTGTATAGTTTATATGGAACTTCACCATGTTACATTTCTTCCAACTGCAGTAGTGTAGAAGCTGGTAATACTGTATTGTGTGAAACTCCTTCAACCACTTTTTGCCAAATTGTAATACAATTTATGTCACTTTTTAAGTAATCGTTATTTTTCAGAAATAAGACGTGCTGTTGGCAGAACTTAGGGATTCCATACAATTTAGAAAGTTAGAGGAAAAAGAGTTGATTTGAACTTTAAGGAACAATTACTTCCTCTTCAATATATTTTGTCATCTGCTTCATATGGAGATGGTGGTTTAATTTTAAAAATAGTCACTAACTTAAATGTTCTACACATAAGCAATAAGAGCATGGGAGTCTGGCTGTGATCTGGTAGTATTACTGGATAAGGTGAGTTGAAATAAATGAAATAAATTATAAATTAAAAAGAAGTGGCTATAGGCACTTTGTTCACTGCAGGAAGGAGGAGATAAGGGCAGGAGAGTACTCAAAATGTAATTTCCATTGTATTTGTGTCATATGAGTTCCTCAACCGTGAAAGAGGTTACTAGAAATGATGAAACTAATTAAAAGAATTCTGAGAAAGAAATCCAAAAGAGAAGTTAATGTGTGGTGATTACTCTGAGATGAAAGATTTTTGTTCCTTTCCTTGTATATACATGAATGCTTATTTCATGATAAAAATTGAAGCTGAAATGGACACATAGGGTCAAATTAATCTAATCTGATCTACCTGTCTAAAATTTAAGTGTTTTGTCTGTATGTGTCTTATGACAGAGCGAATAATGATTTGTGATTGTCTCTCCCCACTTACAGTAGAGCTGAAGGGACTGGCTTAGACCAGATACCTAGCAATGTGTAGTGGGTGAAGTAGCCAACGGTGTCCCCCAGAATTACGCTTCTGCTCAGCATCTTCTTGCAGATATATCTGCTTCCACTTGGAAGCCACCCCAAATCCAAAGAGAATACATTAATAGCCATCAAGTTGATAATGACCAGGCACAATTTCAAAAGATGAACTGAGTAGGAGGGAGAACTCTTTTGCTTTGAGTGAGACCCTTCAGTTCGTGCCCCAGAAGAGCGCTGGGCAGGGCAGTGCCGTTCCACAGTGTCACTGAGCAGCCCGGGGTTAGGCACAGCTCAAGTCCTTTCCCAGGTGATGCAGTTCAAAGGGTTGTGGGTGCATAGAAGTCAAGCAGTGCACTACAAGCTAAAGAAACTCATTTGTTAAGTTCAGGTTTTGCTCCATCTTGGTGTTCCTGGGGCTGCGGGTCTGAGAGGGGAAACAGAGGAGATTTTAGGCCCAGGCAGAAGAGCAGGTCATGGCTCACTATGCCTTTTGCTGAGGCAGAGAGCTGAGTTTCCTGGGGTGTCCATTAATGCTACAGCTGTATACTTTCCCTTTTATACATGCCTTGTGTACAAAATGTACCAGGGGACTAGTTGAGCATCCATAGGTATATTATAGGTGCAGATGAAGATATTTGCAGCTGGCCAGGTTGACAAACACCAACTGGAAAACACTGTACTCAGGAGCAATGTAGAAATACATGCAAGAGGATCCTTTTGTGACATTGTCTGCAAACCCCACTTGGTAATGTCTGATCTCATATATTACTTACTTCCTGGAATTATATATTTTAAACAGATCCATGTCTTTGAATAGCATGAGACCTATTAACAGAAATGATTTTGCCCAGGAATATGTAATGGTCATATTTTTTCAGATGGGAAATCAGTAAGTAGGTGTGACTTGGGAAGCCAGTCACACTTTGAAGAGCCCTTTGTGAGCAAAAGTGAGAAACGCCCTTCGAACTGTTGTAGCACAGGACAGGTGGAGCAGTTCTCTAGTAAGAAGAAAGGAAAACTGGGGACAGTGTTTCTGAACAGATTTTTCCAGCCTGTGCTGTATGACAATACATTTAGGTACACCTGGACCTTTCATGTTGTGATTTTTTTTGAAATAAATTAATTGCGTGTCCCTGGAACCTTGTCAGAACTGCTGTCAAACACAGTAGTGGACTTATATTGGAGTTCATTGTGTTGGAGTATATGTGTTGCACTTCAGTATGAAATCTTTTTGTAGCTTTACCATCAGAATGCTGAACTACTATTGACAGAATACTACTATTGACAGAATTGAAATTTAATGTTTTACATTTATTATGTGTCTTACCTAAATCATTCTAGGAAAGGAAGGACTATTATCCCAACCCCAGTTATAAGGCAAGTGATGCCTATGTGATTGTGAGGCTTTTCAGGAGTTTCTTCCAAAGAATGAGTTTGCGGCAGAAGAGTGTAGTTGTTAAATAATAAACCTTACCTGTTTATTATTTTTATATATTGTAGAGCCAAGGAAACCCAATCATGAGCCCAAGGCTTCTTTATTGTAGGTGCTGTAGAAACACAAAATGCGGTGTCAGTCCCTGCCTGTAAAAGTTGCGTTTACTGTGCAGTGTCAGCCTTTCAGAGTAACCTTGAGACCGTGCTGTTATCAGCTGGACACTTTTTAACCTTTTAAAATATACAGGTGTTCTGGCTGTTCTGATTTTTGAACAGGAGTGTCAAACATGCTAAGAGCATCCTGTGCTGTGATATGTAAACTTGCCTCTGTATCTTTTGAGGATGTCCTAATCTCTTGAAGATTGTATCACATTGTGATGGTCTTTGTGTTCTTGTTCCTTGCTCTGCATGTTGTTCTTGAAGAAAAGACCATTTTGTAGACACTAAACAGTCAACTTTGGTATTGGTGAAATTTTGCCAAGAAAGTTGCATCTGGGGGCAATGAATATATATGGAGTGAATTTGTCCAGCTCTGTACTTACACTCCTGAAAAAATGAGACTGGTAATTGAATTTTTGAACTGTACTGTAGACTTGGTCTTTCTGCCAAGTGGCAGCCCCTCATGTATTTCTTTATAGCTTTTATTTTTTCAAATCTACATGGCCCCAATGTCTAGGGAGATTTAACAGTATTAAAAGACCCAAAACCTCAAAATCCAACTTTGCCTGAATGAACAAAACATTATGAAAGGAATCAGAATGTGCTTTTACATACACAGAACAGAGAGCGCAGTACTGGAGCCCTCGGCCAGAGCCAGGGGAAATAGACCCAAGGAGTCAATTCATTTTTTGCTCTGACATTCATTAGGACAGCAAATTGCACTGTGCTCCATGGAGAATGTCCAGCCTTGAGATATGCAGGGGTAAAGGACAAAAACCTCATAAACTAAGCAAGCCATTTGTTCAGATATGTAGGCTGAAGCTTGTTTGCTTTTTCCTCTTGCTAATCTGGTTTTCCTCTCCTCTTCTGCTCTGGTCATCCATTTCTTCCTATCACAAATGTTTTTCTTCCAGCTATTTGGTCTGGTGAAATAGTGGTAAAATGGTAGAATGTATGTTAATTACATATTAGAAGAAAGTTCAATCTGGTAGATGGCTTCCCTGGGTAGAAATTTTTAAAGTAGACTGTATGTACCCAGCTATCTTGATTATGGAACAAAAATAAACATACATATTAAAAACTCAATCAAAGCCTTTAAAGTTCTTTTGCTTAGTTTTCAAGTGGAGCAAACAGATCAGTCTGACCCAGGAGACAAAGTTGCGGTCTCAAAGTGACTATTATTGTTAGAAAATTATTCCACATATGAGATTTAGAAAGAGAAGTTCTGTTTTCCAAAGAATAGGCATAATTGAATGTTTACTTCTTTTCTTGAGTTCTTGAGGAGTGGATTACTTAGCATGCATAGTCTGAAAGCCAAGTCCTTATTTTAAGAGGTAATTTAAACTGAATTGCACACGGGAGCCAGAATGCATCAATTTAACAGAGTTAGAGAATAATATGACAGTTTTGATTTTTGCTTTTGCTGAAGAGAGCAGTTCAGAAGGAAAATTCAGTAAGCTTTTTGGCCTTAGTTGGTTAACATCCCACCCACCTGACCTTGCACTTTCAAAAGCTCTTCTATATTAGACTAACACCTTAATATTTTTTTTTCCATGTAAAACCTTTGACTTCCAACATACATGAGTTTTATCTGAAGTAGGAAATAATTTTAAATGGCTTATTTTCAACACAGGTAAAGATGCTGTGGTACTCATGTAGAATATGCATTCCTAGTCTCTAGCGATAAGTAAATATTTATTTTGGAGAAACTGTTTTTCAAAGCCTTGTTCGTAAGCTGTCCATTAATCACATAGAGCTCAAATGTGGGTGTATGTCTTGGTTTCAGGAATTTCTGATGTTTTGTGTCATCACATGTTCATTATGTCTATAACTTTCTACACAGTTTAAAGCACTAATTTGTTCTGTAAAACATGATGTGTAGTCTGCGTATCCTTGAGAATCTGTTCACCCCTCTTCCGACCATTTTAGTTCCTGAATTTGCTCCAAAAACAGCCATGGTTTGGACTGAAAGCAGGAGATCAAATTCAGGTCTTTGATTCTGGAACTCCTTTCAGCTACAAGCACTTTGGATATATTCCTTTTTGAGCATTTTGTGAAGAACACCTTGTATGCAGGCTGTTGTATGCTTCTGACTTTGCCTCAATCCAAGATCAAAATTTAATTTCTTTCACTTCTCAGTAACTGCTGAGTATAACAGTTTGAAGCCCCAATTTAGGCTCTATTGAAAGAAAGATTTCTTTATTGGCAGTTTTACAGGAATAGCGAAAATTGTTAAATAAAAGCCAGCATAGATATAAAAATAAGTGTGACTGAAGTGTATAACAAAAAAGTTTTGTCAACCTGTTCCTATCACTACGTTGCAAAATATGTCTTTAAAATCTTGTACAGTGCAAAACGTCTTGCCTCACACTCCTTGAGAAGGTAAATGTTTCTGCTGGTGGGTATTTCTGAGGATTCAGTGGGGTCTAATCCATGAGCTTTGGCAGGTCATTATATATGCCTCCATGAGGAATTATGAAGCTTCCCATCCTGGCTGATCAAATTTAGCTTTCATTTAACAACATTTTTTGGCAAATGGCTTGGTTGGTCCACGTTTAAGTGTAAACTGATGCATCCGGTCTCGAAGCTTAAGAGCAGGACAGATAGATATGACTTCTCAAGGAAGATAAGGGCTCCTGAGCTCCCCTGTAAGACACAGCTGTGATGATGCAACCTGGAGTCAGATTGGAGTGTTTCAGCCCCCAGTGTGGGAAGCCAGTCAAACCGCTTTCTTCTTTCCTTTTCCATCTTTGGCTACCTGACACACAAAGCTTCCAGGAATTTTCTCCTAGTGGGTAGTCAAGATTTTCACGTGAGGCAGCAGGAGCCTGGCAGCGTGTACAAACCTTTGAGGGCCAGTTGAGGAAAGCTCGTATGTCAGGAAAGCTTTATCCGCTGGGCTGTGTTATTTCAAGCAGTGATGCTATGATTGCCCCACCAGGTCCCTGGAATCTGCCACTTTGGCCAGGTCTCATCATCAGAACTTCAACCTGGGTTTTGCCATGTTTAAAGCTATTCTATGTTCATTCTTTCTGTCATGTTTACTCACATTCACTTAACTTCTTTACATAATACTTGCCAAAATTCAGTATATTTAAACATATGTATGTGCTGTGAAAAGCTTTGGGTTGCTCTCACTCAACAGAGTGGTTAGCTGAATGTTTAACTTTTAAGCCATCTGGTCATTTCCAGTCAGAAATAAGTTGAGGAGTGTGCTTTAGTCTTGTTGAGTTCCCCAAGGTAATTCTTCAATGCTTTAAGTCAATCATATCTTTAAACGCTGCATTGACTTAGAGCTTTACAAATAGGAAGTTGGAGAAGAGATCAGAGACAAAATAAATGAAAATGTGGAGTGCAGTGGAGATTTGCCAGTGCTGATTTGAGGAGGAATTCTAATTATCTGCATTTTCCTTTTTCTTTTCTTTTTTATTTTTTTCTCTGAGTAGAGAGAATTCTTCACTGATACAGCTTTGACTGCAGACACTTGAGAAGTTTGTGGTCTGAAGGCTAATAATTGTACAAGGTTCATCCAAAAGACCAGTTCTGCGACTATGTGTTTATTCATAGCTCTGATGCAATGCTCTGAGCTGCTGGGCAGATATCTGGGTGAATAATTTTGTCTGATACGTAGTGCAAAAAAGTCTGATGTGTCCCAATCCTTAAAAAAAAAAAAAAAAAAAGAAATTGCCAATACAAAATCAAAGCATAGCTATTCATTGCAGAATTAAAATGCATAGCAAATCAATTAGGGATAAATATTGTACATTATCCTCAAACTGTGAGCAGAGAGTGACAACGAAAACCATTCTTATATCAAAATAATAAAAAAGCACAAATCTTAAATGTAAAGCTCTGCCTATCAGAATATACACCCATTCTGCTGATCTTCCGTCTCTTTTTTTTTTTTCCTGTCCTATCTACCAGTAATCATCAGTAATATGGGGAAGGAGGATCATCATCCCCTATCATGTATACTTAAATGAGCATCAGTGAATTAATTAACACTGATGCTTAACCTGGCATCTTTAGGTTTCAAGTTTAGTGCTTCTGTTGAGATGAAGCAGTGGCTCTTCAGCACCCTCATGGATATTACTCCAGGTGGTCTATTTTGCCTCTGGAGGAGAGGGTGGATTGTGTTAATCAGAGTACAGAAATATCCATATGTATATGAAAATCTGGCACTTTTGAAATGAATAGCAGTTTTGCTGCTGAAGCAGGAGTTGATGATCTAAGAAAGACAAGCTGGAAGTTTGAGGAAGCAACACCATTGCAATGAATTATCTTCCCTTCTTCATATAGCCATAAAAATATAATTACTTTTATGTACTGGAGTATGGAGAGAAATAGTTTTCCAGCTTGGAAAAGAAACAGTTTATAGTTTACACTTAAAGTCGAAGATCAAAATCTTTCCCAACCACAAATTTCAACACATTCTGTGTAGTCGCTATCCTTTCTCTAAAAGTAACTCAATCAACAATAGCAAATGGTGCAGTTCTTCACGTAAGGTAGCATGGATTGTAGGTTTCCAAGGTCATGTTAGCTCAAAGCCTGTTGGTTGGTCTAAGCATACTAGTTTGAGCAGCTCTGCCATGAGGTACCTTTTGAGTTCACACCCAGCACTCTTAGGACTTTCGCAATTCAGTTGATAAACTGCTTTCGAAGGTCAGAAAGGACAAAATCTTGCCTATGAGCACACGAGAAAGGACAAGACAAAATATCCATACCGCTCTGGGGAATACTGTTATAAAGTTGACCAAATTTCTGTGGCAGTGCAATATTGCTGAGATTGCAGGTGAGGCACGGATGGGTTCTGCTGGGGACTTAGTATTCCAGGTAAATAGGCAGGTTCAAATTAATTAAAAGAATCAAAGTGATGACTGCGTCTCTTTTCCGAAGCTTGTTATGCCTGCCTCTATTTAAACAGAACTCTGGACTGTTTCATCTCAGCGTTGAACGTGACAGCATACTTCAGGATGTCATCAGTGCCCAAATAACAGGTTCTGTCTCCTTTCTGATAGCAGAGACAGGGGTCAGAGAGCAGACTTCTGCCTCCAGCCCTCCTGCATGATGGTGGGGAAGCTGCTGAGTTCAAAGTTCCCAAAAAATTAGAGTTTAAATTAATACTGGGGGAGGCAGGTATGGCCTTGGTCTGGCTGGCTAGCTGTGAGACATACAGTGATATTTATATGAGTCGGGAGAACACTGCCAGTGCTGATGGTGAAAAGTCAAGTCTGTCACACGTGCATGCATCCTTTCAGCATGAGTGTGTTTATTTAGGCATTTAAGTTTTAAAAAGCTCTGAGCCTTTGCCAGAGCTGCTGGGCTCCCAGCTTATTTCAAAATCAGCAGGATGATGGCTAAACATGGAGTTGGTTCCTGGTGTTGAAAAAAATCCCTGTTTAATGACTCAGTGCACCTGCCTTGTAAATGAAGGAAGGTATGAATATTTACTTTCCTGCCAGAAATGTTGCATCATTAATACCTGTACAGCTCTTCTGTGTTAAATATTCTTGTCTTTTTATATTTAATACTACATAACAGAGACTTGTGTGTGTAGGAACAGTGGCTTTTCCCAGGGACAGCAGCCCAGGAGTTCCTTGGTTGGAGGTGTGATGCTAATGCAACAGTGCCTCACATCCTATTGCTCTGTTTCCTCCAGAGACCTCAAAAGTGGCAATTTTGATCCTCTCAAATGTTGGTAACGATGTTAATGCTGCAGAGGTTTGGCCTGGTGTTTCAGCCCGAGTAAAAGATTCTGAACAGGAAATTCATGTTTACATGTCTCATAAAACACAACTGAGGTGCAACACGTTTAGTTCTAAGGATAGTAAAGGGAAGCAGCGTATAGCATTATGCAGCATTTCTCAAAGTCTATTTGAAACTTTGGACACCAGTAGTCAAGGATGCAGCTTTATTTTATTGCCACTTTTGGTTCCTGGACTCAGTGATGTGCCCAGTCTTGCTGCTGTTTTGATGGAAGTAGGATCTGTCCTGTAGCCTTCAGATCTTTCATTTGGCAGTTACTTGTAGGCTTTTCTGTCTTGCCACTTCATCTCTTTTTTTTCTTGGTAAATAGGTGAACATTTTATCAGCAATTTTTCATGTTGTGAACTTAAGCTCTTGAATTTTTATCTTGTTTGTTTGTTTATTGCAGCTGGTGCTCAGGATAAAATTGGCTGGGCATTTGGCTTGGGTTTGGAGAGGCTGGCCATGATCCTGTATGATATCCCTGACATCCGACTGTTCTGGAGTGAAGATGAACGCTTCTTGAAGCAGTTTATTGTGCCTCACATTTCACAAAAAATAAAATTCCAGGTAAAATTATATATGTATTTATAACAATTTTCTGTCAGTAAGAAGTGTGTGTAGCCCTAGAGAATATCACAGAATTAAAATTCTGTGACATTAACAGATTAGGTTTTAAAGCAACAGCTTTACAGCTATCATGATTCTCTGATATACTGCAATAATATCCAGCATTTGATGACAGCATTTTTTTCAGTCAGGTAATGTGAGTTGCTGCTGATACCCAGTGAATATCTCTGTTCTCAGTAATACTTAAGCATATATTTAACTTTTAAATTTATCCAGAAAAGGAATTGATTTAGGCCTGTGTCTGGTTTGGTTATGTTCTTGAATTGTGTCCATAATTCTGTTTCATTATAAAAATACGTTTGATAGTGAGCGTTCAAACGTTGTAATATATTCCCAATTTTTCCCATGGTTTTCACACTACATTCATTGAAGTCAATGTGAGCTGCATTGTGAGTTGCACTGATGGATGAGAAGCTCAACATGAGCCGGCAGTGTGCGCTTGCAGCCCAGAAAGCCAACTGTGTCCTGGGCTGCATCAAAAGAGGTGTGACCAGCAGGTCGAGGGAGGTGATCCTGCCCCTCTACTCCACTCTTGTGAGACCCCACCTGGAGTACTGCATCCAGCTCTGGGGTCCTCAGTACAAGGAAGACCTGTCGGAGCGAGTCCAGAGGAGGGCCATGAAGCTGGTCAGAGGGCTGGAGCACCTCTCCTATGAGGACAGGCTGAGAGAGTTGGGATTGTTCAGCCTGGAGAAGAGAAAGCTCCGGGGAGACCTTATAGCAGCCTTCCAAGTACTTAAGCAGCAAAATGCTTTTTGCTGTTGCCTTTTGCCATTTTCCTTGCTTGTGAACAGCTTGATTATGGTTTTTAAGAATTGAAAATATAAAAGGGAAAATCATCAGTGATAGTGCTCAGATGATATTTGAGCAGTCTCCAAATCAGTAGCAGCATCCATTTTTTAATTCATGACAATTTTGGCACATCTCTGGTAGAGTCAAAAAGTTAAAATGGTGTTTGCATAGGTTTGGGGGTGGGAGGGGGGGTTAGCTGCTTTTGGGGGAGGTGTTTGGGGTTTTTTGGTGATACTGTCATTAGGGTATTTGGATTGTAGTTATCACTTACAGAAAGAAGACAACTTGAAGGTGGGTCTGCCTGTAGGTTTCCCTGATCTCCTACGGTATGTTTGTTGTGCTTTTCAATAAGTAGTGCTCAAGTCTCCTTCTTTTCAGTCCGTATCTTTCTGATTGACATTGCTCCTGAGAAGCATGGATTGTGGCTTTGTTTGTAGATTGCAATCTGATCTCTGATGGAACGAAGATCAGATTTCTTGCTTGCTTTAAAATTGTGGATCCAAGCCTCAAACTGATGTTAGCAGTAGATTTGGTTTTGGGGGAAAGGCCCAGACTGTCAGAATGATATGGTCTGATGTTGAAGGTGAGCCGAAGAGAGGGCTTGGTGACTGGCTTCTCTAAGTTGTGTATCATTTCATGTTCAGCTTCAGATACAGTCGGGTGTAGTAAACCAATTTGAAAATGACAGGCATACCTTACTGTGGACAGGCTCAGAGGAAAGGGCACAGTTTCTAAGAAGTTACAAGTGAAAGAAAATTTTTTTTCTTTTTCTAATTGGTGCTGTTTGGTAACCTTAGCTGAGCAGGAGTCAGTAGGAGCACATGGTTTTGCCCTGTTTTGCTGGGTAACTGTCTGTGTCATCAATAAGACAGTGGTGACAAGCTCTTTGTAGGTCTTTAAGCCCTTCTTGCTGAGCAGCATTGGTTTCAGCTGGCATTTGTTCAACTTGGAATAAGGAGAAAAGTTCTACAACCCGCAACTGATGTTGTAGAGAGTCGTGAAATTGAGGGTTGCTGGCTGAAATACATTTTGAAATAATAACATTAATCAGGAGATATGATGCAGTAGGTGGAGGACTTCAAGGAAGAGAAATTGTCAGCTGCTACTGTGCTCTGACTCGGACCAAACGGAAAGACCAGAGTAATATTACTGGGCCACTAACTACTGCTTTATCACATTAATGTGTTGGCAGTTGTTGTATCCCAACAAACAGGCCAATGAAAAGTATACAGATTGGGATAATGAGGGGTATGGGAGAGGGGCAACAGAGGAAGAAAAATGGATTATTTTGAGTCTTTTCTTTCTCTCTTCTAAAGAAAGAATATGGCCAATATTTTAGAAACAGATTTTTTCTTTGGTATCAAGCACTTCTTAGGGAATTGTTTTCTTTTTTTCCCTTGTCTACTTTTTTTCGTTCTTTTTTTTTTTTTCTTTCCCTTTTAACACATACATACACACACCCCTCTTGGATATCCATCTTCAGTTTTGGTAAAATAATTCTCCCTAACTCTTAGTTTATATTTTTCAACTCTGTCTCTGAATATAAGAGACTAGAGGCAAGCTTGGTTTTTTGTTTAAAAGGAAGTCTGTATCCAGTTTTCATCTGATATCATACACTGAGCTTTTTGAAGCTCAATACTATGCATACTGCTAGTACATACTGTCCTTGCCTTTTAAAGGATTAATGACCCTTCAAATGAGAATACTGTGAAATAATCTTTGGTGCTACCATAAGATCTTGGGTGATGGAAGTTAATAAGCCAGTTTTTCTTTCCTTCTGTTCCATGTTATTTTTCAGGTATGCTACAAAACCAAGTTAGCAGACCTTCTGCACCTGTCTACTTTCTAAAGAGTCATAATTAATCAATCACATGTTTTATTCATATAATATTTGAAAGAAAACTTTTAGCCTGTCTTCCAGTGATGATGATAATGCTGATGTAAGAAATCTCAATGGATATTTAAAAAGTGACACATTTTCTGCATGCAAGGCCATGAAGTGTTTTTCAGCCTGATTGAACTGAACCAAGACAGACCAGATGTTTTGAGAGCCTTTCACTACACAAATTGAATCCTGCAGCCTCAGAAGCCCTGGGTAAATGTCCATCCTTTATGTGCTTAACTGAAATAGACCTCTAACCTTTGAATACTCCCCCCATCCTTTCTTATAATCTGAATATTATCCACCAACATAAATATTTTTCTTTCTGTTCATTCAAGTGTTCTTGAAATACATAAGTCCACACTATATAGCAGTAATCTTTGTTAATAACCAGGCTAAATATGCTCTTGTTCAAAAATTTAATTTAATTGGAGCATTTTCTTGAGACTTAAAGTATATGTTTTGTGCCTTTTAACAGCCTGAATGTGTCAGACTTTTTCCTGTGTCATCAGTTCAATATACGCGTGCAGGCTTCAGTGGGTCAAAAAGCTGCTGGGGAAAGCTGACAGTGCTTGTACTGTTGTGGCCACTCAGCACAGCAGTGTTAGAGGTCAGATTTGCATGGATTTAGATTACCAAATGGCTCTGGCTATAATCTGACACAAGTCAGAGCAGTATGGGGGATCAGAGGCTGGTAACTTGACTTCAATCACTTGTGTAGGCCTTCTGCTCAGGCTGTGAAATGAAAGGCTGAGGACAGACAGGGCGGGAAAGACTAAGCACCTGCAAGGTGTAATGTAATAAAACAAACAGCTTGAATCTGATCTCTGTTATATCTCTGTTCATCAGGGCTCTGAGCATAGCTGCATGTAATCACTTTCTGGTTCATGCTGAGCCAGCATTCTTACAAAAAAAAAAAAAAAAGATGTGTCCGTGGGCTCACAACTCTCAAGAAAAGGTACAAAAATGAAATGACATTTAGGGAAGGAAGGCACTCACAGTTCAGATTGTGTGGTGCGCCCAGAGGTGTTGATTAAGACGAATGGGCTCTAGCGGCAGGACAGTTCCTGGAACCTCCATCATTTCGCTGCCACAGAGAGGAAGCAGCATGTCATGTCAATTGACTGCTGATGCATTCTCTCCTCACAAAGTCACTTTCATTTGATGCTTCTGGTGGCTGCTGCTGGTGTTGTTGTAAATAATTATTTATTTCGATTGCAGATGAGCCTTGTGGCCCGGACTGAGGTCAAGCAGAAGCATGTTCATGCTGTTCTAAAGGAAACACTGGTACAGAGGGAATCTGGATCACAGTCCTAGCTAAACTGCAGGCTCCCTCTGTGAGATTATGGGAGTTGCTTTCTTCTTCCTTTCCTCACTTCTGCAATATCTGTAATATTCTGCAATATCGTCAATAAGCCTAGCACCACCTACTTTTTACTACCCCCTTCCATCATCTCCAGGGCCTGCTCCTTCCTCATATCTGCTGGCACATGCAGTCTCTAAACTCAGTTCCTTCATAACAACCTGTTAGCTTCAATATTCAAAATAATAGACTTTCTAACCAGGATCATTCTGATGGCGCCAGGATAGACAAAGCTCCTAGAGCAGCTCTGCTGGGAGACCTGAAGAGCTAGTAGGCTTTGGCAGTGGAGCGAGGAGAGTTGACAAGCAGCTTGAATTGACACTGTTCACCTCCTGCACGGCTGTAGCCAAAATGGTCTATGTGGCCCTAACCTAGGAGACTGTCTCTGCTTTGAAAAGTGAGCAGTCAAGGTTAGCAGAGATGAGAAAAAGTCTGTCTTCAGAAAGATGTAGCTGTGTGGAAAGAAGTGATTCATTATACGAGAAAGGAAATCAAAGTGGACTCATCTTTCTCCAGTGCAAGATACCAAAGGCTGGGCCTCACTCACTGCCATTTGCCTTTGCTCAGCGTGCCATAGGATTTAAGCCCCTATTCTAATGACAAAGGATTTATCCAGTAGCCCAGTTTGCACTATTTGCTAAGTATGTGAGCCCTCTTGCTCACAGTCACACAGTGCAACTTTTTTTACCTTACTGTGCACTTTTCAATTTTCTGAGACAGTCCTCACCCTTGTGCATCTTTCCTATGCACATACCTGCTTGTTGCTGGGAGACACATAGCTTGTCCTGAAGCTTTAGAAGATGCTGAAAATAAAATGCACTGGCAGATCCAAGGGGAAGCTTTTGCAAATTAAACCTTCTTAGTCTATCCTTTATTCCATGCTTGAGAAGGAGAGCATCTAATGTGTAAGCCAGCCATTTCAACCAGTTTGA
Source organism: Balearica regulorum gibbericeps (assembly GCF_011004875.1). Classification (NCBI taxonomy): domain Eukaryota; kingdom Metazoa; phylum Chordata; class Aves; order Gruiformes; family Gruidae; genus Balearica; species Balearica regulorum. The sequence goes on from NC_046185.1 coordinate 94,984,387, forward strand.
TCTTACTACATTCACTGCACAGGGTGGGTCTGTCTGATCCATCATTAGTATGCTAGTCCATATAATTTATATTTATCTTCTTAGTCTGTGATTAGCTTTATTTTCCAATAAAAAAGTAAATAGATTCACTGGCTGCTACATTTTCAGGTATTTTTCATCAAGATTAGGTAACTCCGTGCTTAAATGGTTATTCATTTATTATGTTTACTTTCTAATAGTGCATCTATTAACGGCAAATACGCAACCATTAGTATGTAAATTTAACTTGGATGCCTGAACAAATGACGTACAGCCTCAACTGTGATTTATTGTCTAATTAGTTTTACTGTAATTGAAGATATATATATAGTGTGTGTGTATGCATGTGGAAGTACAACAGAGAATAGATGATGGTGTAGCATAAACATTTTATTGGCATGACTTTGGGAAAGTTGAATTTCTTACGGGTGACTTACGTAGATCATCTTAAATGAACGTCAATAAAACCTTTACAGTGCTGTATATCATCTCAGGTTTGTCTGTATACTCTGCAGAATATTTTGAAACTCCTTTTTTTAGTGTTGGATAGCCATGGGGAGAGGGCAAAAATATCTTCTTCATCGCGGAGATGCTGCACTAAGCTGCACAGTTGAATTAGAAATCACTCAATCATCAAGTCTTCTCTCATCAGGACATTATATCTTGTATAATTTGTAGCCGGTGCTGGTATTGAAGCTCTAGGAACCTGAGCCCTCTGGCCCCAGTCAGGCAAAGTGCTGAGCTTTAAACTTGTGAGTAGTCCCATTTAAATCAATGGGATAGTTCCTGTGCTCAGTTAAACATAACGTAAATGCCTAAATAGTTTTGGGTCAGAGATCTCCATACTTCCTGGGATCCAACTGAGAGTGATCAGCGCCTTGCAGGACTGAAGCAGAGGAAACTTTCAAAATGGCTGTTACAAGCAATGAGAATTTAATCTGATAAACCACAAACTTCATTTGCAAAATCTTTGATACAAGCCAGTTTTACTGATCAACATTTGGGTAAAGAAAGTCAACAAGGAAGCATCTAGAGAGTAAACAGGACTCAAAAACCCATTCTCAACTAAAGACAATTGGCTGAAAACATGGTAAGGAAAGAAGAAAATAGGGGCCTAGAAAGGAGGAGAGAGACAGTAGAGGGACAGTCACATGAGACTGGATACAAGAAAAAACAAACCACCAAGATAAGACAAAGTAAGAGGGAAGGTGGAAGAGAGAAGAGGTGCACTTTGGGCATTTGAGACAATATGAAAAAGTCTGGGGACAAACAGAGAAAGTTTAAACAAGATTGGGGCGGGGTGGGGATGGGGTGGGAAGAAGAGAAAGACACAGGAAAGGAGAGTAGATTTAAGGCAAAAAACTGTTCAGACTGATGTGAAAGTCTTTTTCTAAATCAGTCAGAAAGTCTTCCCAGACTTTGTACTGTACACATCTACTCTTGAACTCCCTTTGAGAAATCAAGAAGTATGAGCGACCACAAAAATTATGACCCTGAATCATCAAAGCAATTCTGTACTTTAAAGTATTATCATCAGTCTCGGGTTGTGGGTAGGGAGTGGTGTTGAAGGCAAGGAATGTGTTGGCTGAGAGTAATGATTGAAACATTTATAGCAGCTCTCCAAAACTCAGGCATACCTCAAAAACAGAAAAGGAATGATGAAAACTGGTATATCCAATGCTATCCTATCCTAATTTAATTTTGTGGACTTATAAGTCCAGATCTAAAAAATAAGCAGCTTACCAGTGAACTGCAAATGAGTAATATAGTGGCTTTTCCATTGTATGATATAGTAAACAGATGCTCAGACACACATGTAATCTCATTGGAGCACAATTGGACTTGTGTTCTCAGCCTTTCAAGGTAATGAATTTTCCAAACACATTCAGTGCTTTCTTTCTTTGGCTATTCTTACCTTTTTATTTCCCCAAGTAAATCCTGAGTGAGGATACTTACCACAGCTACTGGTTCTGTAGACTGCCTCTTGTTTAAAAGAGAGATTCTGTCTGACACTGTACAGAAGTGCAGATATGGGAAGGTGTTGATGAGTGTTGGCTGTATTAGTTCAGTGTGCTAGGAACAGCAATATGGGAATCAAAGACAGTACCCTGTCTTATCTTTCCACCACATCTTTACTTTGGCTTTCAGTCATCTTCATAGCTTTACGATCTAAGCCTAATTCAGCTTGGAGGGAACCTCAGGAGATCTCTAGGCCCACTTGCTCCTCAAAGTAGGGTCAGCTCTGAGGTCAGACCAAGTTGCTGAGGACATTATCCAGTTGGATCTTGAAAACCTCCGAAGATGGAAACTGCATAAGCTTTTTGGGCAACCTATTCCACTGTTTGACTGTTCTCATGGTGGAAAAGTTTTTTCTAATGTCTGTTCTGAAATTCTCTTGTTTTGACTTACATACATTGCCTCTCATCCTCCCACCATGCATTGGAGTGAAAAGCCTGGGTCTGTCTCCTGGGTGATGACCTCCTTTATACGTACTTGCAGGTTGCTGTTAGGTTCCCCGAAGCTGTCTCTTCCCCATGCTGAACAAACTCAGCTCCCTCAGCCTTTTCTCACAGGGCAAGTGTTTCAGCAGCCTGATCTTCTTGGTGGCCCATTGCTGAAATTACTCCAGTTTGTCAATGTCTTTCCTGAATTGAGTGGGGCAAAATGGAATGCAGTGCTCTAGATGCAGTCTAATGAGCACTGAGTAAAGAGGGGATAAACACTCCCCTTGCTCTGCTGGCTCTGCTCCTGTTGATACAGCCCGGGATGCTCTTGGCACACTCATGCCCAGTCCACGAGGAGCCCCCAGGTCCTTCTCAGCAGACCTGAGTTTCTTCTCTTTGCATGTTTTCTTGTTACCCCTTCTGTGGCTTATCAAGGAGATGTTACTTTTCTTTATTATCAAGGCTCTTTGTAGCCTGTTCTCACCTAGCAGCTCTTAGTCCTTATGCAGAAACTGATGCCTGCATTAAACTGAACAATGATTTCAACATTTCTTCCCACTTGTTAAATGCCCATGTGAGCATTTTGGGGTTTCTCTGATACTGCTTCTCACACTGGGAAGGAGCTCTCCGAGATATCCACTTTCCTTTTCTCTTTCAAACCTCTCCTTCACAAACTCCTGATTTCCTGCAATGCCTACCAAACCAGTTGGAAGCAGGTGTCTGAGGTGGTCATGAGCAGTGAGACCTGTCAGTCATTTTGATGAGTGTTGTTTCATGGTTCCAATGGACTCTACCTCCAGCCTTCATCTGTTTATTGTCATTCCTCCTACAGTTAGCACATCAGCTTTACGGGGAGCAACCGTCACTGGACTCCACATTTTTATTCTGGATTTGTGGAACATTTAGTGTGCCAGAACCCAAGCCCATGACTCAGGCTGCACTGAGATGATATTACTGAAACTCTTGGTATAAATAACCGGTGACGGGGGACGTGGTTCCTGGTAAACCAGCTGCTATCCTTGGGGCTAATGCCAATGATGCAGGATTTCGCGCATACCCTGTTTGCATCCCTCTGCCCACCCACTGCAATCTAGTCTTAATGATAGCCTCCCATTGAACCTGGACAAATCAGCAACAGTTTAATTCTTTTCTGCTTGTGCTTGGAAAAATGTCAGTAGCCCTTTGTGCTTGGATTGGTTAGTGATATTTATCTTACGTAATATTTCCATCTGTTGCCTGCTGGAGCACCAAAGGGTGAAGCAAATACATGTCATCTATCTAACAGCCACCTTGATAATAGTCAGATGTACAGAGAAACCTGTATTTCTATAGAAATACAGAAACCTGTAATACTATAATGGTATTTATTAGCAAAAACATAGCTCTTTTCTTCTCCTTCACCTATGTTCCTTGAAAATACTTCAAGTAATTCTAGGTTGTTTTCACAGTCTTAGAATATTTGAAAACTCTCATGTTCACCTCCATTAAGTTATCACATGCCAGTAGTGGATTTGGTCTTGCTGGTGGTGACCTGAAGCAAAATAGCTGGTTTGAACTGTTCTTTCTGGATGTTATATGCTTTTTGCTTTGTACACAACTGTCCCACTTGGAATTTGTTTAGAGTGGGGGAAGTCTGTTAGTGTATGTATATATATATGTATAAAGAGCAGAATATTTCATCCTTACTTTCAGTTTTCTGTGCTAACACACAGTTAAATTACCAATAGAATTCTTATGACATGACAGGTAATTCTAAAACCTGGATGTAATTATGTATCTCCTCAAATTCTCAGCTATGTGGAAGGTCCAGGCCTTTACTAACAAACCTAGAGCATGCCACAGAGGTTTTTGGAAGTGTGCAATGTGAAATACCAGTGTGGCCACCTGCAAGATGTCCTCTCTTTTGAATGCAGGTCCAGTCAGAGACAGCAGTTGAAACTTCTCTCCTTTTGAAGTGTTTGGTGGGTTTGTGACTGCTCTGTACCACTTGTTCCCAGAGCCTCAGTTCTCACAGTATCAGGAAGAGAAGCATAATATTTTGTTCTTTCCCATGTTCCCAAGTTCTGATGTACTGTTCTGCTCTCCTGTTCCAGTTGTACCGTAGCAGCTACTTATGTGGCTACACTGTGAGGTGGATCAGGGACCCTTTTTCCTCTGCGGTTCCTTAAAGCCGTATCAGTTACCCAATCCTCTTCTCAGTGTTGCCCCACACCCTCAGCACAACTGGGGAGACAGTACTTTTCTCCTTGGAGGCAGGATAAAACCAGAAGTGACTGGGGAAAAACAGGAGGGAAAAAAACCTGTAAGGAGGCTTTGCCACTGGATACTGTCCCAGGGCACTGTGGCCTGCATGCGTAAGCAACACAAGGGAAAGGTCATGGATCAGTGAGGGAAGTGAGCAGTCTGGGTGGAAACAGGAGCCTTTGCTAGCTAGGAGTCTTCTACCTTTTCCGTCTGTGTACCTTGGACATCCAGAACCTCAGTCAAGGAAGAAAGAAGGAAGGAGTCCAGAAGTAATTGAAAGAAAAGTCAAGGGCTAGAGAAGGACAGAGTGACTTGGGTGAAGACATACAGCTGTTCTTGTTGAAAGTTTTTGTCAGTTAGATTCCAGTGGTGGCATCCCAAGTGAAGCACAACTGTGCAACGCTCATGAGATCCAAAGGCCACTAAGTCTGTAGATGTGTGCCATGGATTTCACATTGGGCTCCCCATATCTTCCCAAACAGATGTTTGCGATTGTCCTGCCATGCAATTAATGTAAAAATACTTTCACATTTAAAAAGGAATGTTACCTGTTCAAAAACAAATGAAAGAGTCAAGATAGCTTTTTTTTTTCTTCTGCCTCTGTAGTCTGGAAAGTTGGAACAAAATGGCAGAAACCCAGCCTCTCACAGGTCTTCAGAAGTGGTAATGTTCACAGTGTATCCTGTGAAAGGCTTGGGAACAAGCAAAAGAAAAAAATACAGTACCTCAAGAATGTCCGTCTCAGGTGTGGCTGAATTTAGAGCAAGTTTTTAGAGGATGATGGGTGAATATGTAGAGAATGTGGTATAGCCAGCAGGTGTGTCATCAATACAAGTGAAAGATTCCCTGCAGCTGGGAACAGACCACCAAGGACTTCCTTCCAATTTGTTTTTAAACAAAAAGGAGCAACTGTAGCCTTGACTGAATTTTGAGCTCACCCCAACATGATGTAAATAAAAAAATGAATTTCCAGTTACAAATGCTGCTGCAATGTACAGCGATTGTCAGTAGAATCATTTTGCTGCTGCTATCTTTTTTTTTTTTTTTTGGTAGGTAAAAGCTAATGCAACCCAGTCATAGTACACCTGATACTATTTAAATGATTACTTAGCAAAAAGTGCAATAAGCTTTGAAAACCATGTGTTACTATGGTTTGCTCTGATTTCTAAACTTCATATATTTGCAGTTTGACTGGTTGAGACTCTTTAAAACAAATAGCTCACAAATGAGTAATTCTGCTGCTGAATACATCAACTGATCTTTATTGCATTCCAAATGATGAAGTATAATGGTTATACAAAGTGCTTAAATAAGCCATGGAGCAATTTCCAGCAGTGATATATATGCTGAAACCCACATTAAATTAATATTAGGTGAAGGAGTAAACTTGGAAATCTAAAATAACAATAGATTTCATATTGGTTATGTGAAGCTATGAGAACTAGCTGCTGGTGGTTTCAGCAGGAATCCACAGATGTTCAGAGCTTTCAATCTTACTGTCTGCAAAAGTAATTAGCTAGTAAGGAGGGTAACCCTTACACTTTTGCCAATATTTGTCTAATATTGGTGTAATTACAGTGTGGTGAATAGAATTCTGGCTAGGAGGATGGCACAGTAACTCTTGACTTTAGCCTTTGGCCCTGACCTGACAAGTGACTCAATTTCCCTACTCAATAATTGTGTTTTCCATGCTGTTTACAGTTGTAGTAGTCTTGTACCTCCTGCCTCAGCATGTCTGCTCTAATACTATCCTAGGGTAGAAAGTGCTTCAGGACAGGGGCTATCATTTTGTGCTCCACCTACTTCATGGGACCCTGGTTTCTGACTGGCAGTCCTAGGTAACTATGACAATCTGAATATCTGCATGTCTACAGCAGGGTTAACTACATCTTGTGAGTGTACTTTATGCATTTGATGTAAGAATAAACTCCTGTTTAAAATGTGCCTAAGCACTTATGCTATGCAAGTGTGCGTTTTCAGAGATACAGGTATGTATCGGTATGCATATACAATCACAGAAATATGAAGGAAAAAAAAACAACCAAAAAACCAGTAGGAAACAGTCTAATTCTTTTTACCAGTTTTGGATAAAAGGATGGGTTTCATCATAGATGAGTTTACTTTTAAAATTTGTGCCAGTGTTTTATACACAAAAGATACATCTTGCAAAGAGCTTTCGATGAAGTAGTCTCTAAAATCATGCCTAAACCCCTACAGTCATCATCTGCATCATGATTAGCCATTGCAGCTCAGCTGTACAGCGTCCCTAGGAAACAAGGGCTGGGGAGAACAGTCTGGGTGCATGTGTGCATATGCGTGAGCAGGAGCACCTTTTGAAGTACGTGGTGTTAATAAAACCCCCCCTGATTTTCAGCTACCACTTCTCTGATCAGAATATGAATTAGGCTATAGAGAATAGCCAAACAACAGAAGGCACAGTTGGGAAGAGCTGTGTTATTCTTATCATACCCATCCTCAATTTCCTTCATCTTGCTAGTGTGAGACGCACATGGACCATCGTAGTGACAGCCTGAAACGAAACATGACAAGTAAGTAATGCTTTGGGGTGCATACGCTGCAGAGGATTTGTTTTTGCAATTTTCTAAAAATCGATAATGGAAAGAAATCACCTCTTTAGGGGATTGCTTGCATCCTCCTGCTCCTGCACACGTGTTAAATCCAGTTTGCATAATTATTCCCACATGTAACCTGTTCTCCTAAATCAGCAATAGTGAACCTATTTTCTGATTCTTGTAAAATAAGGAAAGGCGTTAAAGAACTACTTTTTCTGCACAAGGATTCTGCTTGTAGAGGTTTAAATGTTCTTTACATTTTGTCATTGCATACTTAGATGCTTAGTGTACTTTTTGTGGGTTTTGTGCTTGGTTTGTTCTTGGCTTATGGCTTCTCTGTAGTTTTCTGTTTCTAAGTGTTGTTACTCTTTAACAAGAGTATAGCTTTAGGAATGCTCAGGGTTTGCCTGAAAGGAAAAATTAAAGGCTTTTCTCCCTCTTCTGAGTATCGGACAAGGAAGTAGACCCTTTCATTTCTGTTTCTCTCTAGCTTACCTACTGTTCTTTAAAGTTAGATACTGGTTTTAGCTTGCTGCACTACCCTGGTGTTTTATTATTGGATTTGCACTTTGGAGGTTGTGATTTGTATGAATTTAGTACTTAAGGGGGGGAAAAAGTAAAGTTGACTACTCTGGAAACTAAAGTACTGGATTTTGCCAAGAGTCATTGCAACCCAGGCTGTTTCCCCAAGTGAAGAAGGAAGCCCAGTGGCACTGGAAATCATGAAGAATATTTCAAAACCACCAGTAATTTGCTCATGTAAATTGCTGTATGCAGCAGTTGGGATCTTTTAATTTCTGAGGGAGCATAGATTTTTATGATGCAATATGTCTCCGGTAGTGTTTCCCAGATGATACAGATTTGCTCATAAGTCTGAGAAGTGTAGAAAGATGAGGACATTCCTTTGCAGCACAGCAATGTCCAGGGCATTATGTGAAGTTGTACCTGGCCAAGAGATAGGAAGCATCATTGCCGTTGTCTTAGAAATCTCTTGCTTTTTTTAGGAGGGAGAGAGAAAAAACCCAAACAACAGCTTGTTAAGCAGGAAGAAGGACTTTTTCAGGTGTTGCACGTGCCTGTAAGATTTGTGATGCCAGCTTATTTTGATGTAAGTCATATTCAGGTGTTCTGGAGATTCTGCTATTTAAACAATAACTCTACAGAATGGTGGATTTAATGAGCAGAAAAGGAAATATAATCAACAGTGCTTTATATGAGATTTTTCATCCTAGCTGAAATAAAATGTTGGGTGCAATTTGTTTCCATTGTTATGCTATGCATTTGGAAGAAATACATCTTCATATTGCTGCAGTCTCTTTCCAAATACTTGCATTCTTTATTTAGATATAAATCTTTTATATGAATTGTTGATGCGTGCAGTATTTTACCCCACTGAGCTATTTATCTCGGCATTATTATTAAGCATAATGAGAAAAAACATACAAACCAAACCAACAGAAAGGAGGAAACCTGACTTCTGAGCATGGCAAACACTGAATGCCTGCAGCAACCAATGCCTTCGGCAGGAACTGCAGGTGCTCAGCAGTGCTGAAGAAGAAATTCTTAGTGTCTGCTGAGAAGTTGGGTTTCTGCTGACTTATACCAGCTTATCACTTGTTCCTTGCAGGCACGGTAGATATTTTTTCGAAAAGTGCAGGATTGGTCCAGTCTTTGTTCGTTGACAGTTTGTTCTCTCTCTAAGTTTGGTCTGTTTTGCTCATGACGATAATTAGTGAGTGATCTCTCCCTGTCCTTATCTCGACCCATAAGCTTTTCGTTATACCTTTTCTCCCCTGTCTAGTGAACGAGGGGAGTGATAGAGCGGCTCTGGTGGGCACCTGGCCCCCAGCCAGGGTCAACCCACCACAGCCTCGAACTGCTATAGGAATGTGTCACGCTGATCTCTTCTTCACCCTGGTGCTTTCAGAAGGGGATTGTAAGAAGCTGAGATGTGGGAGCGAGTAGCGGAGAGAGACATCCCTTTTGGTGGTTCTCCCTTATTAGTCTTATCTGTTCTATGTGAATGAGAAATTTTTTTTGACTGGTCAAGCACAGAGCAGAGAGTTCATCATCAGTATTTAGGAATCATTTATATTTATCTTTTGGTGGGTTTTATAATCAGATCACAAGTGGCAAGGCATATCCAAATGCCCAAGTGCATGTCTGGAAATCTGTCTCCACTGTGTACACTGCAACAACCCTGCTTTTAATAGCATTAGGTCAATCCTTTCATTTTTTTTAATGTCTTTCCTGAACTTTTTCAATTCCTTACTAATCATACAAAAATAACCTTTTCAGTGGCAATAGAAATGATCCTTTTGTGTTTGGAAAGCTGCTCAAAAGCCATGTGCTGTTTCTCAGTTTTTTGACCACAGGTCAGTTTAAAATACATATTTGCACTCAGAGAAGTGTATTGTGGCTTTAAGCTTAGAGCATCATCCATGACAAATTTAAATGAGCTTGACTTTAAAATAAAATCCTTGCAATTCAAAATAATGTTGTGCGTAAGAACGCAGCATCCCTTTCTGGTGGGCCCGCAGAGGCTTACTAATTAGCATTACTTTTGGATGAACATGTTTAACAGCAAGCTTTCTACTCACTCATTCTGCCACAGCACCAGTCCTCTTGTGCATTCATCCTAGTGCTTGGGAAAGGTGGAGCAGCTTATCTAAGAAGTTTAATCTTTTCATTGGCTGTTACCCATCTTAATTTTTCAGTGTCATATTAGGTATCGACTTTCCTTTGTCAGACAGGCTCCTCTGTAATAAGCTGTAACTTTTAGCGTGCAAGAAAGGTCATATTTGTTCTTGTGCATGTGCACGTGCGTGTGCATTTGTGATGAGTCCTTGGGGTTTATTTTCTATTCAAAGGTGCTTCACTAGCATTGGAAAAGGTGACTAAATGAGATGATATGAAGAGCTACTCGGTGACCACTTAGGCAGAGAATATAAGCAATTAAACTCTTTCTTGTTTGCACCTTCAGGGAACCTGTAATATGGCTCAAGAGAGAAACTCTCATCTTTAACAAGACCCCATAGAGCTTAGCTTAGGTGGGAAGCAGACAGAGCTCGGATGGTGGTGTGCACCGCACGCCAGGGAGGGATCTGGTCCACAGATTTTGCCAGGCACTAAGCTGCAGCTCCTGCCGAGGAGCTGCAACTACCTTATCCCGCATTAAAGGCTGAGACTTACCTAGAAAGACAATCTGTGCCCCATGGTACCTCCTGACTCAACCTGGATCTCGAATGGATGTTTCACCTTTGAGAACAGTTTACTTTGTTGTGTTTCTGATAATGTTGTTTTCTTTTTTATATTTTCCACAAGGTACTTTCTGTATTTCCATAATTCCGTAATTGTTTCTCCCCAGGGATGAGAGAGTTAAAGGCAAAGAGAGTGCTTTGCCAAGGTGAGGAACAGCAATGACTTGTAAGCCAATGCTGTTTTAATTGTGCAGGCTGCTGCTGACAAACAAGTCCGTCTTTCTGCCAAATGTATGATTTTCTTCAAGGTATTGATCTCTAGATGGGAGTCTGACATTCGTCCTCCTTTTTCACCCCCATGAAGGGCTGTGAACTGCACTAGTTGGAGTGGAAATTGGGATATTATTTGAGTGATTTGACCTGTGGGTGTGTGTTGGCAAGTCCAGTCAGCTGCACTATCTGTAGGCAAATGCTCCTTGCGGCTGATGGTAGCTTTCCCTTGGGTTCTTGTCTGAAACGAAAGAGCAGGGACGGAACCAGGGCTCTTAAACACAGCTTAGAAATCGAGCATTTCCATCAACCACAACAAATTAAAACCTTTGGGAATGGAAAGGAATCAGGCTGGTTAGAAAGTAAAAAAGGAGGAAAATGGGGATGGCTGTGGGACTGTCTGGGGAACCCTTCCCTTTCCCTCAGCCCTGCAGCCCCTGGAAGACTTGATTTTGTAATACTGCTGCCATGCCTAAGAGTGGTTGTATCTAAGGCGGTGTACACCCGGTTCTCTTCAGTAGCTCAATGTCTTTATGCTGTCCTTCATACTTGCTTTAAGATGATGAATCACTAAACTAGAAAAAGAAAGGAGATTTTGTTTTTGGTAATATTGTCATTACCAGAATGCCATCAAAGAAGCAATTTTCTTAAAGAGAACATACCTGTTATACTATACCTAACCATCCAGCTCAAGTGTGCTGTCTCCCATGATGGCGAACAGCAAGTGCTTGGATAACAGCAGAACTGCAGAGTGAGTATGAAAACATTGTGATCCTTCTCTACTTTTACTGGTCCTGCTTAAAGCCATGAGAGAGCTGCTGCACCAAAAATGCATTGGGTTCACTTTGCTTAATAGTGACTAGAGGATCTGTCCGCCTCTGTTTAGTCCCTTTTGGTTCCATGTAACAGGTCCTTAGTTATCGTATGCGCAGTGTGGAAAAAAATGCACCCTTTAGTTCATTTGAAACCTGATGCTTCCCTTGCTTCTGTGAGAAAGTGAAGGGTGTTTCCCTTTCATCACTGAATGAATTAATGGTTTGAAGCCATTTGGGGCACTCAAAGACATTCACATGATATTCAAACCAAGGGCATAGCATTCTCACCCATGCACAAAGAAAACCTCTTCCACTCAAAATGGTCCATATACAAGCAGAGTGCCTGAAATCCAGGGAGCACAGGATGTTCCCATGGACACATGGTGTTTCCTGTACCTGTATGTCAGCTTGCAGAGATGAAGAGCTCTGTTGGGGGAGCAGACTGCCATCCAAGACGGGCTCATCATACTTCTGTGTTCATTCCCTGAGAAGCTCGGAGCACCACTGGAGTCTAAAGCCCTTCTGCCATTCCCTGCAGGAGGACAGAACAGTGCATCAATCCCAAATTGGTCCATTTGCTTTGGTTTTAAGAGCTTAATCCCAGAACATATCCGTATATCTGCTTATCAGACTTAATAGAAGTTCTCTGCTGAAATTTCTTCATTTCCTCCTTTGGATATGTGTGTGTGTATACATGTATGTGTATATAGAATTTACTATATATAACTAAGAAAAATATTGGTTTGGTGAAGGGAAGGAATGTGACTGTGATTTTTAAGCCATGACAGCAAAGAAATTCAAAATTATGTTTCCTGCAGCAACCATAATTTGTCTGTGCTGGTCATAAATACGAAAGTGTAAATCTAGTAGCATATCCACTAATACAAGAAACTTCATTATGTGCAAGGGGGCTAAGTTGCAGTTGTAAATTTGCAAATTTGAATTTCATGCCTGTTACGTGTTTAAATTTCCTATCATAACATTGAATTAATGTAGTTTCACCATGGAATATATTAAGAAAGGCTTAGCTATTTCAGGACTGTAGCTTTCATTTCAATGAGAATATGACATTGCATTAAAACTGTACAGTTTATGTACATATTTCTCCAAAACATGGGCAATGCAAGACTGGTAAAGCTTGGCAGCCGCGATGCTGCCGCGATGCTGCAAAATCTCCTATTTTTCTGACTCAGACTGATGATGGCAGTAAAGCATGGCTGGCTTTTTAATAGTGTGGCTGCTGTGGAGTTGCTAACCCAGTCTTTGGTACATGTCATCGTTAACCTTGCATTTGTGTCGCTGCTGTCAAAATACAAGTACAGCTTTTTCCTCCGCTGTGTTTGTCACTCGTTCGTTATGTCCCTCAGTCTGCAGCCAGCAGCAAGGAGGGAACCGAGTGAACGGCCACAGCACAAAACTTCTGTCCCTTCGGCGTATTACAATCATGGTTACTACATCTGGGTAAACTTTTTTTTTCCTGATGCCAAATACGTGTGGAAGGTCCTGAGGTTCATCCTGTTTTTCAGAACTCTGGGCCAAAGATGCTCTGTGACCTTGAGCCAGCTTATTTGCTGGCACTGGCTGTGTGTAACCCCCAGCTGGTTTTTTTCCAGAGGTGAGGGCTTCTGCCACGCATGGTGTTCTCTCTCCTGTGAGCTGCGAGGTATCTGCATCCAGGCTAGTTGATGATCCTTTGTTGTGTGCGGACGAACAGAGACTACTCTTACAGCGAGCACTTGATTCCTGCTGCAAGGGTGTCCAGAGCAGTGCCCTGGTGTGGCAATGTGCGCAGAGCCCACGTATTTCCTATTTTATGCTGACAGATGAATTCTGGTGGATCCTGTTGCTGCTTAAGACAGCTGTCTGCCAATACCTCAAGCTGCTGCAGTCCTTCATCTGTATGGTGGTCTGTGAACTGCAGTGGTGGAGGAACAGGTATTTGGTTTTTGTCAGCTGCTGCAGGGGCTGTAACCCCTGACAGAAAGGTAGAGCAGAGGGCTGGGGATGAGGAATGCCCTCAACCACATCACAAACCCACGGAGAATGGTCACAGTCCCTGGTTTTCAGTGATGCGTGCCTCAGGTACAGCTAGGCACAGGCTGGGCAGGCTGGCGGAGGAGGGTATAGCACTGGTGTCCGGCTACTCATTTCTGCACTAAAATTAGCATCCAGCGAGGGAAAAGCTTGCGGTTTTAGTAAGCATTTGGCTTATTTATTAACTGGAGAAGGAAGTGTGACTAATGACTAGTAAACATGTATCATTGAGGGTGGATCATCGTAAGCTTCCATTTTATTATTAAAAAAAATGATAGCAATTCAGTACTCCTAAATGCTTTCACCTTGGGTGATTGAAAAATGCGATGTCAGTATTTGCAATATTCCCTACAACGTGGGCTCAGTGGAGTCCTGTAGATACTGTAATTACAGGGAAAGCACTCTTGTTTTCTGAGGCTGCTGAAAAATGCCAAAGATAGTGGTTTGAAATGGAAAGTAAACAGAAGATTTAAAGTAGCGCTGGGGTGACAAAGCTGTGATGGGACCAAAGAAGTGGTGCAGAGTTGTCTGTGCATCGGTAGTGCTGTCTGCCAGGCCTGGCCGGCACCTGGCAGAAACACTCTGCAGATGGGATCAGTTGTACCTTTTCCTAATCCTCTTTTCAGTTCCCCAAAAACCTAAGAGGAGTGATCGGTCAGGCAGTGGAAGGAGGGGTGGCGGGGCTTCGTGCTGGCACTCAGGGCCAACATGAAGGCAGCAGAGCCAGACGATGTCCTGTTAGCTTCTCCAAGCACTGTGCTGGAGCACACCAAAGTCGTGAGGAGGAGGTAGCTGGAAGTGGTGGCTGGGGGTGACAGCAGAGTGGAAAATGTAATGGGAAGAACACATTGCTGTGAAGAGGGACCTCTAAAATGTCTGTAAACTCATAAGGCAACAGTCTTCTGGGTTGCTCTTTGCCTTGAACGAGGGAGGCGATCAACGTCAATGGGCTTTAAGCTTCTCTGTTGTTAAAGGGCAGGAGGGTTTAGAAAGGAGGACAGTAATGGCAATGGGAGCTGTTGGCCCACAGTATGTATTTGCTGGGGTACCTGAGCACAAAATTAGTAACTTCATTTTGACCTGCCAGCTGGAGACTCTTGTCCTATCCTCTTCACGTTTTAGGGGTAGCTAATAAACAATTATGTAGCTCATGTAGCTCTACAACAAACAGATCAATATGTTTGAGAACTAGGAATTTTATCCTTATACTAACTTTAGTGTTGATATAATACTTACTGCAATGATATTGACTGCAGCCAGGTGGTGAAGGGACAGTATAATAGAGGATTATTGCCTTGTCTTTTACCATAAAAAGATTTTTCCGCATTATAAGGCTCTTAGAAAAAGTTAGTACCTAATAATAAAAAAGTTACGCTTACTGTTTTAAGCATTTGTTCTTCCAGTCTATGTAACACACACAAGCATGCACACACATGTCCACACACAAAATTACAACAATTCTGTATCTAAGCCAGTAACACCATGGGTTGAGTCAAAGGAGCAGTTTTCTTACAGATTTGATAATCCAGGAGGGCCAGACCCTACACTTTATTACATCTTTGAGTAACTTTGCTCACATGGCATTTGATGACACCGATAATATAAGTCAGACTGTTCCAGGTACATTTGCAAGTTCTGACCACATTGGGTCTTTGTGTACATCTCACTTTAAGTAAGAAAAAGAGTTCTGTTATCATGTGCCTGACATAATCCTGCTGCTATTAAACTTGGTAGCAAATACTCACCATGAATTGTGGATACTCTGCTCCTTTCAGGACTTAGGATATTACTGAGTTACTTGAATGCGTAATTATTTTTCTTTAGTGTCCTCATCCCTATGGGAATGAAGGAAGGCACCTGCCCAAATGGAGTGGTCATGCTTAGGCTCATGAGCCACATCTTCTAATGAATTATTAAACATCCTGAAGCTGGGAGTTCAGTGAGTTTTGGATTAGTCCCCACAAGCTTTGAAGTGTGTTCAGTAGGTTGCTTAAATATAGCAGTGGTAAATATAGTGGTAGACAGTGTGTGGTGAGAATATAGGGGTCTACTGCAGGATTATAATATTATTTACACTAACGCATGGATCAGGTTGTTGACTGAGGAGTATCTCCAGCATTTGCAGCTGTGACTTTCGTATAGCAGAGATGTTTACATTTCATTCATTAGTGTTTCATCAAAAGCTTTTGTGTGATGGCTTTATTGTGCAACATTTTTTGAATTTGGTGTACAGGATATGAATTCATTTGACAAGTTTATTCCTTTAACAAGTTGGCTAATCATTTGTGATTCACAATTTTATTCACCGGGAGGGTTATTAATGTAAAACTTACACTGTATTCCTTATCAGATATTTATTGAGTGGTTTACACTGTACGGCAGGATTTGTGTAAATCAGCATGCTGTAAATTTGCCTTTTTAACAGGTTTATTGCTTTAGCAGGTATTCACTTAGGATTTCACTGTTCCATCATAAAACATTCCCAGGCATGGAATCATTTTTGAGTGAGATAATATACTGTATAGACCAAGGTGTACACATCAGCTGTCATATGCATATGAGCAAAACTAGAAAAGATGTTTTCTCTTGTAGACCCCAACAATCTTGTGCAAATCTATTTATTTCAACTGCAGTGTGTTAATGGAAGGCAGAAGTAAGATATTGCGTGACTGAGGGGGCGTGAAACAAGAGCATAACCATTTTCTTTTCTTCAAAGGGGGAAATGTCTCAGCAAAGGCAAGATCTGAAACCCATTGACCCCAGAGAAGTTTCATCAAACCTGAAAAACTAATAATTGTCTTGTTTTCTTTCTCTTCCTGTTTTGCAAATAACAAGTTTCACTGCTCTGACCACAAGATGAGGTCTTTCTGTCTGCAGCAAAGATGCCCCGTTATGTTTAGGAGTCTGTTGTGGTACTTGTGGAATTAATAAGTATGCTAACAGCAATACTTTTTTTGTTGTTGTAGATGTTTGGATGTCTATAAAAACCACTGGGAAGTGAACTGATCTCCCTTTTTAAGCCAAAGTGTGTTTCTTATTATAACCTTTTGATAAGAATGCACCTATTGATAAGACTTTCTTAAAAATTGGACAGTACAAATAATAAACATATCATGTTATATAAGAATGATATAAAATGCATACAGATTTTATACATGATGTGATAAGAATTTTTGAATCTGTAAAAAAAAATCTGAAAAATGCTTTTAAAAAGTGCAATTCTATCCAGTGAATAATCATGTTAAAATGTTCTCTTCTTTTTAAACGGCTTTGATCCAAAAGTGTATTCAGGCTCATAAATGCTGATTTTAATAAACAAACCAAGTTTTTTCTTCTGAATGAATGAATCAAAGTGGTTATGAGCTGATCTTTAAAAGACCTTTCCTAGTCTAGAGTCTTGCATCTCAGTTGTTTACAAGGTCAGTTTGCACTTCAAAAAGCATTTCAGAAAGCTTCTAAAGTGTGTGCTGTGTACGTTATACAAGTTCAAAACAATTGTAGGTATACCTACCAAGTCCAGCCACTTATAAAGGTATTTTTTTTATTTTTTTTAGCCACTCAGCAGATATCCACCTTTGATCAATGACATCTCCTTTTGGCTGCCTTCTGAGCCATACTCCAAGAATGATTTCTATGATTTGGCTCGAACCATTGGTGGAGACCTGATAGAGAAGGTTGTCCTAGTGGATGAATTTACCCATCCAAAGTAAGTAAAACTTTTAACACTTTTTTCCTGTGGTCAGAATATAAATATTTTATAAATATTTTAGTTCTGTATCCCAAGAAATTCTTGATTCTTGCAGTGTGTTTGCACATTTCATTTTTTAGGTCCAAAACATTTTTACAACACTTTCAAGAATAAATATTTTTACTTAAAAAAAATTATCTTATATTTCAGTTTTGTACTAGTATTGAGCTTGTGGTATTCAGACCTCAACCCCAATGCGCTGTTAATCATAGTAGCAGTGAACAACTGTCTTCTCAATACATCTGCCAATGCGGGACACTCTTATCCATAACATGTCTGCTCTTGTAGCCCTGCTCTTTGCTGAGTGACTAGTGTTTGTCTCCTCCTTTTCTTCCTTTCCTTTTTTTTCAGTCCTGATTCACTAGTAGACCTTTACTATAAATGTCAGGGATAAGAATGATTTGTTGCAGAATACTATTGTTGGTGTTCAACAGGGAGAAAAAATAGACTTTGTTCCTTTCTTTCTGGTACTTGATTATGCTGTTGAACAATCACTCAGGCTTCAGAATACCTTCTTATGGGTACAGCACCGCTGACACGACCATTGGGTCCACAGGTTTCTTGTCCAACTGATACTATCACCTGACAAGTATCAGCTATAGCATATGCAGTGTTTTTCAATTTGCTATTTTCAAATCAAGAAGTAAATATACTGCTGGCTATACAACTTTCTAAAACTGGGTTTTAAAATAATTTCTCTTGTTGGAGACTTTTGGTGCTGTAGAAAGGCATGTAGTAAACCTAACTGCAGTGTTTTTTGAAGATGATAGGAAAATGCTTCATGTTGTGCTCTTTTTTTCTTTCTACATCCAGGTATTTGACCTTTGTTTTTTTGAATTTGATGTGCATTGCAGACTGGATGGCTAGATTATTCTATGGCCTAGTTTTCATAGTCGTTCAGTGGATTAATATTTGGGTTTTTTTTTCCTTTTTACTCTTTTTGTGTGGTGTTATATGAGACTTTCTTCACACAGCAGAAACAGAAATGCTAATGGAATCTGAAAGCGTCTGAAAGCTTTAAGTTGTTAGTTCTTGAGTGGTCCTCACATGCAAGTCATGTGAAAGGATCTTGACCCTAAATTCAAAACAGACTGTCCAGCAGAGGAAGACAGGCTAGGATAAGATAATAAGAACAATTCATTGTAAAGAACAAGACAACTGTATCTTACAGAGGAATTGAAAAACAAGTTTGTCGTAGTTATGGATAACTTTTTATTGTCACTTGGACTGCGCCATAGTATCAGTTAGTACAAGTGCATAGACGTCGAAGGCTGCTCATACGGATCCTGCTGAAAATGTATTTAATTGTCTTCTATTATAATGGTTCTGATACAGTACAATCAATATTTTTTGTAAAAATTGGAATGCTAGATCCATTTTTTTGAACTGGTCCTTTCCATTCATTCATGTTGAATGTTTATTGTATGTATAACACCTCTGTGTTCATTGCCACTCTTTGACTACATTATTCCTGGTGATACCAAACATGCAGTCATCTTTGTTGTTACATCTTCTCTTGGGGGAAAATCCTGTGCGTAGTGTAAGCAGCTCTGCCAAGGCTGAAGGTTTGGAGAAATCTTGTTCCCTGCTCCCTCAAATGGAGGCACTGTTATTCTGAGGTTACTCTTGCAGTTTGCTGGAGGACTCCACAAAGATGGGGAGGGCTTTGCCAGCAGCACTGCATCAGTCACAGCTCAGCTCGTGGGTCGTGCTCCTCTTCTTTACTGAGAATATTATCTTCCATACTAGTAGAGGGGTGAGGTAGAGACAGGATTCACTACTCTGGATTTCCGCTGTATGTGTTTTTCCCTTTGATATGCTTTGACCCATCCTGAACATATACCGGGGTGACAAGACTTTTTGTTCCTCTGCAAGGGGTACACCTCTGTTCCCTTTGTGACTTCTGCAAATAGATGGGAAGGATGACTGCTCGCTGAGAATTGTCGCACAGATTTAGGACTTTCCTAGTATTGTCCTCTGAAGCCATTAAACCCTCACTCAGCAGCCATCCAAATATGTTTTGACGCTACAGGGAGGAAACATTTCTCACCTTCATATCTGAATAATTTGGGTGGTGATACTAATGGATTGTTGGTAAGTGATGTTGTAGTCCTCTTAGTTTGTTCAACTACAACAACAATAAAAGAAATCTTTTAAAATGCCCCATTAAAAAAAACCCAGTAATTCCAAGGAGATTATCTACCTCATTAAAAAAAGAATTATAGATAAAGACTGTCTTCATCATAATGGTTACTTTGCCCTTTCTTCTTAGAACAGGGTGCATGCAGATATGTAACTTTCGCAGACCGATGATGTAAGCTGTGTAAGTCATTTTGTCTGTTCTCCAAAGCCTTTGGAAGACTGACTCTTTGAAAACAAGGGTGTTCTGTTTAGTCTTAATTCCAAGATAATTGTCTTGTTACAGGAATGGTACTGGCTTCTTTAATTCAGTGTTGCAGAAAGGCCTCTGGGCACAGAAATTAACATAAGAGATCCTCAGTGTTGCTATGGATCTGCATTTTACAGGTCTAGATGCTTGCAATCCTTATCCTGAATTTGTAGTGATTCTAGTGTGGAGGATGGGAGAAAAGTGTATAGGATAGGGAAGCCTGCAGTGCTGCTGTCTTGAATGTTAGTTACTTATAAGCAGCTTAATAAGTTCATGCTTGTAATTAATCACTTCTAGAATTTAAAATTCAGATTTTTTTTCATCCTTTAAAAATATCAGTTTCATGCAAATAGAAGCAACAGGGAGAGGAATTAGGAGACTTGGCAGTCTTATTTTTCTTCCTAAACTACCTTTCTTAGTTGTAGGACTATAAACATTGGAAAACAGAAAATGCTATACAAATAAAACTAATTTAGAACACAGGAAGAGGTCTTTTAATTAAGATCCTTTATAGAGACGGTCTCTGTGATACTGTGTAGTTACCTTACAGACTTTTCTGTGGTTCAGAAACCTTTCAATGTTCCGCTGGGCTTGGACTGATAACCATACTGCAGTACATCGCAATTACGGTGTGTATTAGCAGTGAAAATGTATTCCTCTACAGGGAAAAGGAAAAGGGGAGGAAAAAGCATGAGACAAGTAATTGTTTAAACAAGGAAGAGATATCTGGGGAAAAAAAAAAAGTATATCTTGACTATCCGCTTTGTAAGGTGAGAATGTTGAGACATCTTCCAGGAAAGCACAGGCAATTAAAAGATACAGCAGGAAGGAGTCTCATTGCTGAAAGGCACAAATGTAGGAGAATGCCAAGTTACTGTGCTACAGTAATTAAGAACCATTCCAGCCTGAATGCATCTTAAGTAACTTAACTAAGACACAGCATTGAGGTAAACTGAAGAAGGCTTTCCAGAAAATAAACTTTTTGCTGCAGTTTATTCTGCAAAAAGTTTATTTTCTTTTCCTTACAGCTGAAACTAATTGTAACAGATGCCAGCCTAGTGGGGCTAAATCAATTGTAAAATGTTTCAAGCAGATATTTCATACTGCAGTCACATGTTACTTTGGGGTGGAAAAAGAAGCATTCCCTATTATAAAACAACATTCTAGCAATAGTTAGGACATACAGACATTTCTGTATTTACCTCTCTCGAATCTTGTCAGTCCTCTGAATTCCTGTTCACCAGTGCAACAGGTAGACCTCACAGAGCAAAGAAATCCCTGTGCTCTGTTGGAAGCAGAGAACTGAGTTTTAGCAACTAAGTCGGGGTAGGCAGCTTTCGCATAAAGTGGTTCTGGAAACCAGGACAACTGTAGAGACGCTTGGCAAGAGTCCTCTGATCCACAAGAACTTCCCCCCCTTCGGTTTTATCCCAGCAATTCCAAGCAGGTCCCTCTGCCCCAAACACTCCTTTTGAGTCAAAAGTGTTGAACTGAACGGAGAGCATAGACTTTTCAGGTGTCTGCAATCCCCCCCCCGCCTCTCCACGTTACAGGTGTATGTCTGCACAAGGTATCACATGAGAGGTGATGGCCTGTGGATCTCAGCTGCCAAACATCACTTGGGACCCCAGGCAGCTGTTGAGGGGGTTTAGATCGGTGGTCAGACTGGGAAATCTGGGAATAAGGGGTTCTCGAATCAGAGAGGAGCAGCACCTCGGTGAGATGTGACTCTTGCGTTCAGAACATGCATCTGGGGGAGAAAGCAAGTAGCACGTGAGGCTGAACAGGTCAGAGGATAATCCTGTCAGCTCTTGTTACCTTCCCATAGCCCATAGGGTAAAAGGCCATCACAGAGCTGTATGACCAAACATGAATGGGAAAGTAAGTCCCACTATCACCTTACATTTTTAGGATGTTCTTGGAATATAAATCACCTTATATTTTTAGGATATTCTTGGAATATAAATGTTGTATCAGGATTATGCCGATAACACAGTCAGGGTGTAACTTCATTCAACATGAATAACACACAACGTGGCTACAACACACCGGTTATCAAGATGTATAAAGAAAAAATCAATGCGTATGAAGAAAAAGTTGTGGCTTTTCTTGAAATAGCAAATAAATTGATTGAAACTGTGGTGGTTATGGCAAGAACAGGAGCAGGATATCTGTAAGACAAGCAGAATAGAGAATGTCTCTCGGCAGTCAGCAAAATATTTTCCACAGCTCATCTTGCAGATTTAAGCTCTCCTTTGCTTGATGCATTAGCCACAAACATTTAGATTTCCATATGTTTGATTAGCAGAGAATAGTGTCTGTCTGGTTTGTAAAATCAGCTCACTGAATTGTGTTGTCCGTTGCTGTATGCTGCATGAACCGTGCGACCAGCCACCGCAAGGCAGTGGCAGTGTTTCTGCTACCTGGCTGAATTATTTCTTTCAAATCCTTGGAGAGCTTTAAGGACCTTTAAGCATTGCTGTGCAAATACATGATGAGTGAGGATTTGCGGCTGACATTTTTCCCTTTGGAACATGCTAGTGAACAAACATTTGCAAAAAAACAAAGAGAATATTTTGGACTATATTGATACTGAAGGGAAAAGAGAAAGTCAGGGGATTTTATCCTTACTTTTCACAATGGCTATTGTAACCTCCATATCTTTAAGTTCAGGCCTTCTACTACTCAACTTGTCTAAGCTGTCTTATCAATATGAATGACCTTCAGAAGTTAAATCAGAAAGTAATCTCCTTTACAGTGGTCAAGACTTCTCCAGTTTCAGAAAGAAAACAGGTTTCACAATGGAAAAGAAAGGCTGGCTGAATGGCAGTCAACAGGTAGAAAGGTCTCTGCCCACTACAAATAAGCAAATCAAAACTGCTGCCATGCAGAGAATCCCAGCAACAGCAGTCTCTTTTATTTCTGAGACATTCAAGTAAGTATTGCCACTGGGCACACATGAAATTCCAGGGGTAATAATGAAAGCATACTTGTCCAAAGTAATAGAGGAAATCCTGGCTAACTGCACGTAGTAGAATATGCGGTAGAAGTGGCAGAATATGGTTTTGAACTGAGTTGTCCCCAGTGAAGAGCACAGGGGCTAAAACCGTCAGATAGTGAGAGAGAAGAGTCAAGGGTGAGTACTCATCCCCTACAATGCAGCACCACAAAGAGAATCCAGAAATGCCAAGGCTGCTTATCTTTGCTTTGGGAGAGCCCTGCAAATGTGGGGGATTTTTTGGGTTTTTTTCAGCTCAGTATGCTGTGTCTTTTCTCTTAGGTACCTTGTGTCATCCTGTCAGGCGTGATGGCCTCACATCTTCATTCTGAAAAAGTCTTTTCTGAGTTTTGCAGAAAGGTTGTTTTCCTACTGGTCTTGGACCTGATTTTTTAAAGTTTGACACTAAAATTTCTTTTTTGTTAGGAGGAGGAGGGAATGAAGGGAAGGATATGCCTCCACATCTTTCTTTGTAAGGAAGATATGGAGGTAAGCTGAAAAAAGTATACAAAACTGTAATCAAGAAATGCACTGTGTCCTCAGTGGTACTTAAGAGGTAAATTTTTAATCAGAACAACTAAAAATACCCTGAAAAGGCAGTGTGGAGACAGTAAGGGGGGGGGAAATTGATTTGCTGCATTTTGACGACTATGCTGTTAAAAGTATAAGTGGGGAACAGGTAAGAAAGGATTTAATCTTGCCTTTGAGTGAATTACTTGCACACTTCTAGGGTGAGATCTGCACATTTGTAAGAGTCTGTTAAGCGAAGGAAGAGGGAATATATTGGCTGCTGTGAAGGAGGAAGGTAGGTGCACTGTGGCACCTTCTTTAGAGACTTTGGGAGTACTCAGATGACCTGTGCATCTTTTTCTTCCAAATAGTAAAAGGAACAGATCTGACAGCAAAGAATCAGATCCTATTGACTGCTGTGTTGTGTCAATGCACACCCCCTAGTTCTTTGTTAGTATAGAGAAAAAGCAATGTAATAACATCTTTTTCCTTTTTAGTGCCAGACTTGTTGCATTTTCCCTTATCTAGATGGAGATCAAAAGAAATAATTTTAGGTCTGGTTTATTTGTTGAAGCTGGCTTAGGTTTGTCTTGCTTCTGGAACAGGTGAATTAAGCAGAATAATTCTGAAGCTCTGCTTGCTGCTAGTATTACCCAAATTAAAACAATCAGTTCAGTCCCTGAACACCTTGTTGTTCTTCAGCCTGAGCATTTTACAATTTGCTGAGGGATTCTTTGAGATTACGTTTAACTGCTGAACTGGCAAAGTCCCAGCAGCAGCTCCTCTGCAGAAGAAACAACCCAGAAGCTGTTTTTGACAGTAGCTGGCAGAGGATCGGTTTCCTATTAATGAACTGTGTTCTCCAGCTCTGGAATTTTTTTTTCTCTCATTTGGTCAAATATGTGGAAGACTAATATTTTTGCAAAGGATTAACTGTGTATGGGAGGCTCTGTCAGTGGATACCGGTTGACTTCTGAGCTTTTCTTCAGCCGTCACAGTAGATCATGACTATACAGTGGCTAGTTAAAGCACTGCAGTAATACCCCTGATCCCTCCTCTTTTTTCCCCTCTCTCGTGCGACCCAGGAGCAGTGCCACCTGTTTTCTCTCATGAATGAGAACCTTGTTTGTTGTTTCTTTTGCCTCATGGGCTTCAGCTTAGAAAACGTACCTGTAACGGGTTGCGTGCTTTCGAGTGCAATTCACTCCTGGCGTGTGCGTGTCAGGCGTTCCTCTGTGTCCCCGACCAGCCCGACGACCAGGGGCGTTTGCTTGATCTGCAGTCAGAGTGCCCCCAACTACTTTTCGGCTTCTTCCTCTTCCCTGCCTTTTCTCCTTTGAAAAGCAGCTGTGTAGAAGTGGTCAGGGACTTTCTGACCAAATTCGTTTAAAAACTGGGCTGCCCAGAGAGAGGTGCTTTATGAAGACGTATGGGTTCTGATCATGTCTAACCAGAGCCTGGACAATCTGACAGCTGAGATAGTAAGGTTTTCATCTCTGCTGCCTAGAGGTTTAAAGGAGCCCGGACTTGGACTCCATGTCTGTAACTAGAAGGTAACCCTGCCACGCTGATTGCTACATGGCTCCAGGGTGTCTTGCACTTCCCACTTTCTAGCAGTCTTGATGCCTTGCTGTTCCCCACCAGGACTGAGGCTGTCAGAGTTCAGCTTTCCCAGATAGCCTGTGTCACAGGGCAGCCATCTGCTAGTTTTGATTTCTGAGGAAATTGAACTGAAAATCTTTTCATTCCTCCTTTTCCTCCGCAGCAAACACATTCCAGATTGAAATTAATATAGAGAATTAATTGAGTAAATGTGCACATATTTTTTTGTTTAAAAAAGACTTTTTCAGATAGTTTAGAAATTCTGAATTTCAGCCAGCTCTGTTCCTACTGCTTTATGGTACCTATTGGGTGAAGTCAGAGATAGCAAAAATGAGCATACACTTTTATAGCACAAGCCACAAAGTATTGTTTGATGTGGAAGTAGACCTTTTCAGTGCTGTATTTATTATGTATACATGTGTAGACTTGGAATCTGTCTGCATATTTTTGTCAAGCATCCTTTTCAAAGCTTTTTAAATGCTTGGCCTAGAGCTTTTGAATTCCAGTGTGGATTCCCAGTTCCCTTGGGTTGCTTTGAAAGTCCCCCAAAGAGCAGTTCACTGCCCAAATCTGAGTGTCATAAAGAATTATGAGAAGAGTGAGAGGAGGGACAGAGAAGTCTATCCCATAGAAACTGCGTGCCCTTGAACTGGTCAGCATCTGCTTATGCTGGGCATTTCTTGCTTCATCTGCCAGAAAGATGGACTTGAAAAATACTAGTAAATGCCTTGACTTTGTTTTACAAAAAAAAAAGAAAAAAGAGGGGAAAAAACCAAACCCAAAAAATCCCTGCTTTATACAATAAAGTGTGAGTTCTGTGACTTAGGGCTTTTTAAACAGCTTGTGACTGCCTTTTCAGACCTCTGATGCCAGTGTTTACTTGAAGACCATCTGGTGGGAGGAAAAAAAAACACAAAATCAACTGATGAGGAAAGAGAGACTCTACCTTACCCCATCCTCAGTACTCAGAGAGGCACCATACAAATAGCTGTTCTTAATGGCTCACTATTGAAGTCTGAGGTTTCCTTCAAACCACTGTATTCAAATCAATTGTGGGACAGACAGTGTTCTGCTGTACCATCCCTGGCTCTTCAGAGACTTCACAGAGAAAATTGTCTTCACTAACTGAAAATAATTTACTATTAATGAGCTTCAGTAGGAGTCCCATTATTCTTCTTTGGTGGGAGGCTGGTGGCTAACACGCAGGCTTGTGGGACGATTGGTATTCAAGAAAGGAAAAAGATGAAGTAACCACAGGTTCCCATTAGAGGGGTGGAACGGGGAAACACAGCCCTGAAGTGTGATGTATCACCAGTGATATTCCATAGGAAATGTAATCACCCTTCATGGGTAATGAGAAGAGGGGAAAACTTAAGTACGTGAGCCACTCAGAAGACAAATGTCAACTCCCTTATGTATTCAGGCAGATGCAGAGGATAGCCTTTCTGTATAGAAAAGTGATAGCTGGAGTCACAATGAATCTTTCTAAGAGGCTACTCAGCTGAAGAGCTTAACCTTTCTTCATCATGTCAACCTGGAGTCAGCCATTCACCACCAGTTCTCAGATGCAGCCCAGAAATCTTTTCCACAATTCCCAAAGCACTTCACAGGAGGCGTCACAGGAATTAGCACAGTGATTTATTGACCAGCAGTGGGCCGGTGAAAAATGGCTGAAGGAGTCAGCTGCCACAGGATGCATGGGAGGATAGCAGTAGGCTTCTGAGTGCTTCTGAGTTCAGAGAAGTCCTAGTGAATCACTGTCCTTGTAGACCAGAGGTTGAGACTACTTCTGTGCAGAACTTTTTTTCATAGTACGTAATTGTGAGCATATTACAGTTTAAGAAGCATTGCAATGGCTGTGAGTATGTCAGAGATAGAGTGAAAGCTTTTGTAATCACATTCATTAGACGGTAAATACTGTGTTCTCTGAAGAGCTTGAAGTCAGTTTAATCTTGCAGTGCCTTTTGAAAGTACTTGACTCAGCAGCTAGGGTGGGGGAAGAATTCACTGTGTGTAAGAGGCGAAGGGTCCTCCTCTCACTCGGTGCGTTGTCCCTCTTTTTCTGCTTCGTACTGAAAGGGTTTTCTCTGCCTATGCCATTGCTCTGTCTCTGCCTGCGGCTGTCTGGGAATCGCTCTGCTCTGCTGTCTGCCTGAGGGTGGGATGCAATACCCCTCCCCTCTTTTCCTGGTCTCTACCCCTGCCTCATCCATTCTCCCACAATAACACCGTAGCTGGCCATCCTACCCCAGCAGGCTAGGAAGTCAAGGTGGACCAGTCCTGTCAAGGCCACCAGCGACAGATGCCCACGCTGCAGGCTTGGAATCCCTGCAAGAGGATATGGGTGAGGGAGGGAGATGTGTTTTGGCTAGGTCTCAGAGCTGTGCCTGAAACTAGTTTTTCTTTAAAACAATAGATACATCCTTCATCTAACTTTTGTCCCACTCTGCCTTAATCAGCTTTTAAATGAACTTTAGCATGAAAGCATGGTAGTTTATTTTCTGTAGTGTCCTAGCAGTGTGAAGAAGCAACACGTCTATAGCTGATCCTGAGTTTCTCTCAGGTTCTCTTGAATGGAATCTGTGTGGAAAGGTGGAGATGGTACCATTTGCTTACCTCTTACAAGAATCTTTCTAGCCACAGAAAGCGGCCACAGTAGTGAGGCAGCCACACCAAGCATTTCTTAGGATGATGAAGGACATCGCTGTCCTCTGTGTGTTGAGAATTGCACGTGTGCGGTGCCTGCACACATTTGCACTCATCTCTTGTCAAGACCTTCACAGAACTGTGTTGAGGCTGGCAATATGGTGGCCAGGCCCCTAATTCTTGGGCTAGATTCAGCCAAATATACATCCTGTAAAGCTTCCAAGCTGGGAGATGAGAGGAAAAAGTCTTTGTGTGTCCCTCTTCACTTCTTAGTATTGCTGCACAGGAGAGAGATGGATTTAGCACTAAATAATTCATCCTGCTCGTTCTATTTTATGGATCCAGAACACATCTTTGTAGGGAAAACACCCTATAGCTAGGAAGGATTTCTTGAAGCTGAGTCAAAGCATTAAGCAGCTCAAAGGTTATTTATCTCCATGCTGGAAAATGTCAACATTTATGCTGAGGAAACAAGGTTTTCTTTAATTTCAGAGCAAACAAATGTTAGCATTTCTGAAACAGATCACAGTGTCTTCCCATTGTTTGTTTTGTGTTTGATGGATATTTTGTTTTAACCTGCCAGTTACCTTTAAATAATTTGTTTAAGAAAATTGTTGCCGAGTTCTAGCAATGGCAGAGACATCCTCCTCTCTGGGTAAATTGAATAGAAGTTTATGGGACTGCGCATGCCATGAGATCTGTATACTATAGAGACAGACCTGAGCTGCAAAATGTACATCTGGGTGGTGACTGCTGCCGTTCCAAATTCCTCCGGAATTCAGGTTTCTGTCCTGCTTCTCTCAAATGCTGTCTGGTAACATTAATATTAACACTAACACCATGCAACTGATCTATTATTTATCAGGCATCGCACAGAAATGCAAGGGGAAGGGTGCCTTTTAAAAATTATTCTGAGGATGAAGAAAAGATTTATGGTTAGCATTTTCATGCCTATTAGTACATGTGTGGGACAGATGAATAGTGAGGAAATGAATGACTGTTCATACTCGTAACATTTGAATAGTTTGTGTTCATACTTTGTGAATGAACACCAGAAGGAGATAGATGAGGACTGATTTAATGTAGTTCTTGTGGGGTTTTTTTATTACCTCTATATATGAAGGTCTCATGGTTCTCAGCTGAGATATTGCCACTGTCATCCCGTGGACTGGTGAAACAGAAGAGGCCGAATATTAAGTGACGTGTCTGACAAGCCACAATGGAAA
Source organism: Balearica regulorum gibbericeps (assembly GCF_011004875.1). Lineage (NCBI taxonomy): Eukaryota > Metazoa > Chordata > Aves > Gruiformes > Gruidae > Balearica > Balearica regulorum. The sequence continues at coordinate 95,013,104 of NC_046185.1, forward strand.
TTTAACTGTTTTGGTCAGAATATTGCCTTCGGTTGTGTTGGGTAGATGGGATGTGTATTGAGCAAGTGAAAATCAACTAGGATGGTGCAGCGGTTTCAAGTCTTTCTTGAAGTAAATTGCTAGGTTCAATTACGCAAAGCCAAGTGTTTAACTGTGGGTTGTGTCATTTAGGCAGACTTCTTTCTCAGTGTCTGCTGATGCAGATATTCCTGGGTTTGGCTTTAAAATGAGTCCTTATTTTCAGAGCTTCTGAGTGTGAGGAACTCCCAGTGAAATCACTGGATACTGCGAGAACTCCAAACATTCTGAAACCACACCCTTGCTGTCATCATAGAGTATCCAAAAAGCCAAAATGCCCACAATTTAATAGGACGCTATGAAAAGTCAACCTTCACATCTTTTGTGTTTTGTTAGTTCTTTTGATCATAATGCTAATTCTTTTGTTCAAAATATTTTAAGAGGTGAAGATATGTGAGTATTTCAATATGCAGCTTTTGGAAGAAGATGATACTGAGATGTGAGGAGAAAAAAGGTCCTTGAATGTTATGTAATTTCATTTGAAAACAAGAGAATACATGAGAAGTATTTAAAAAAATTGAAGGTGATGGAAGAAACTAGTAAGATCATCTCCCTCCATTGTATTAGTCCAAGACGAAACATTCAAAAAGCTAACTAAAATGTTCAGCATGGTGTGTAGTAAGTCTGCAGTACTGGATATCTTTCAGGTGAATAAACCTCTATAGTTACACAAAAATTGCAAAGGCTGTCAATGCTTGTACTTCAGAACATAAGTGACATCTGCCCGGGGTCATGATAAAATCCCAGTATGAATTATGGACCTGCAGTATTTATAAAATCGGTGTTGTATTTCATACAGCCCTGAAACATCTGTTACTGGACAATTCTATATCAGCAGGATACTAGATTAAATGGTGTGTTCTTATACATTAGTATGGCAATACCTATTTCCCGTATGTTTAAATATATAGAATATCTGTCTGATCTCAAACTTCCCTTTTTTATACAGTAGTTTCCTTAGTGGACTTCAGTGGGTCCTTTTGGGCTTTTACAGTCCATTTTCTAGATAGGAATTATTTATATACCAGTTGTGAAATTGCGTATTAACCTAGTAGATCATGATAATAGCATCGTAGGCCACCAAGTGGAATGTGTGTTTACGCAGTTCTGAAGTGGGAGATGTTTAACGTTACAAATTCAAGGTGGTCTGCTCTCGTGATTACTAACCCAGTTCCTTGTGTTGACTTTGAAGTAAATCCACTTTCAGCTCAGTGGAGAACATTTTAAGGATAAGTTTCTAAGCTGGTTTGGTACAAGTAAATTAATGTGCTTCACTAGTGTATAATTATGCAAGTTTTATATATGATGTGAATCTACTGGATTTGAAATCTGCTTGGAACCCATGCTTATTTTCTCTTTCATCTTCCCTCTATCACATCAATCGCATAATTCCATCGTATACAGTGTATTATCTCTCTGGAGAAAAAAACATTTCTGTGTACTAGAGGGAGAACTATCAACTTCTGCAAATACAGAATGGAAAATCGATACATAACATGGATTCAATATCTGCTTTAAAGTTATCTTCTGTGTAATTAATATTTCTTCCCCCATTCACTCTCTTTTTTTCCCCCCCTACATTGTTTCAGCATCTGTTCTCTTTCTGTTGTTTTCCTCATCTGCAATCCTTGTAGCAGCACATAGAAAGTAGGACATGAGATGGTTGATTTCTAGCTGAAGCAACAATGTCCATATGTGGAAGAAGTTAAAGCTAAGAGAGTCTCCTGTTACTAATGGTACTAATTTTTTAAAGGTCCATAAAACCAACTGATCCTATCCACTAAAACGAGCTAGCTGAAGCCTCAGGATGATTCAGGGATTCAGAGTGGTTCTCCACGGCCTTTCAACTTGCAGTTTTGGTTTTGAGTATGACAGTGTGTTCACAGGGTGAAATTTCTTGCCTTAAAAGCAGTATTTCTGCCGCTATTGAGTTCTGCTTGGAGCATTAGGCAAGACAGGATTGAAAGCTGAAGGAAACCAATGGTGAAAAAAAAAAGACACAGGAAAAAAAGCACCATAACTAAAAAAAGACCAGTATCTTCAAACATGACCAATGACTTTCCTGAATAACCGAATTAAGAAGCTTTAAAGGGCCGTGATTCTCAGAAATTGATGTTTAGCACTTCTGAAAGTGAGACCAGAAAAGAATTCACCAAACACCTATACCTTTTGAAAATTTTGGCTGAGAATTTAAAAAATGTGCCTGTGAGAAATAACTGCGACCACGATTCATGCACATTATTTTTGCTATGTAATTCGACTTTGGAATGCGTTCAGAGTGCCACCTCTGTCCCTGCAGAGCTGCTGCCTATCCAGGTCTTCCCTGTTCTGTGCTTCATTCCTGTCTTCAGTGGAGCAACTTGCGGCGGGTAAGCAGTCCTGTTAAATGGCACGCAACACACCAAGAATGTGCTCTAGCTCAGAGGAGGTAAATCTTGGTCCTTAAATCAGGAATTTTGCTATGGATTTCAGTGTGACAATACTTTACTCCAGAAACCTGAAGGTTGCTGGGGCTGGAGATTGTAGCAGTTTGAAGTTAACACGTTAGTCTTTGAGTCTTATTCTTTCATTTATTGATTATTTTTGGCAGGAATTCTATTTATAAAATAGATCTGCTTTGACTTGTAACTTCAAACTAATTGGACTTATTCTTTAATCCCGTTATGGAGAATATCTACTGTTTGCTTGTCATTTTAATTGTAATTATGAATAAAAAGAAGCATCCACAGGAAAATAATACATACACACATATTCTGTGGTAACCAAGTAGCCAAAGCTGTTGCAAGTTTGATGGGCAAGAACTAAACTCCGTCACTGGCCAGTCTATCAAATGGAGGAAATGCTGTAAAACAGTTCTGAAGAACACTTATTTGTTGACCCCAGCTGTGTTTGCGTAGTGTACTGCCAACAGAGTGCAGCAGCACCATAGAGAGATGCTGCAGTCGTGACTATTAGTTTTAATTGAAGAATTGTGTCCTTAACTCAAGGCTTACATGTAATTTATTAAGGTCATTAAAGAACTTGCTTGATGAACAGGCCAGGCATGTACTGAAGTAATGGCTTGCAAGGCACAACAGTAGAAATAAAAATACCGTATAAGTGGGAAAAAGCTGTGTCTTTTAATCTGGATATTATAGATTGTAAATTAAAAAGTCCTGTGTAACCTGTCATCCAGAGTAAGTTACTGTTCCAGTGTATTAGTTTGTCCCAACACTTTCCACCAGTTCCAGATGAACACATCATTCTGGTGCTGGGAAAAGTGATTACTAAAATAAGTAAACTTGGATATAAAATATGCTGTCAGCAAGGCACCTTTTAAGTGATAGTGGAAAAGATTATAATACATTTGGAGCACTTAACTGCACTTTCTTCACAATCAGGGTTGGCACAAAATGAGCCTACTGAGTGTCATCCCAAAAAGTTCTTTGTTTTGAAAATGCAATCTGAAATTCTCAGCAATTGATTTTTTCCTGCCTATAATGGAGAAGTTTCCCTGTTGGAGAAAGTGGTAATATTAGTTGTCAAAGAACCATTCTTCTTTGAGTGATACCAAAACTCCCTGCTGGTTTCAGTGAAGCTGGGAGTGTGACAGATGCAAAATCAGGTCCTCAGCGCTCCACCAAAGCCCACTGAAGTCAGTAGAAACCATCCCGTTGGTTTAAGTAGGATTAGGATCAGGCCCTGCACGTTTCCCTCGCTCATTAAAGCCCAGTCTGTCTAAAGAGAGCACAGTTATTTCTCTACTGGGAACCTGGACTTTATTGCCAGTGAATTCAGTTCTCCACTAAGAAATACGATGACTACTGTTAGAAATACTCTTGTTATTCAGGAGGGACATGCTGATATTTGCTCAGTAAAGTAAAGTGGTAGTTAATAATGAGATTTGCATTACAGTTGCATTCAGAAGTCCTTCCAGTTTTCTGGTATTTTGGAACTCCAGAAGGCATCTAGATGTTGTAACAATACACTTGCACTCTGCTTAGCCACATTTTTATGCATTGTGAAAACTGCTTGCTTCTGACTGAAAAATCAATCATCATCAACTTTATTAAGGACAAATAAAAATACAGGTTCATTATCAAATTTTCTCATATTGTAACACCAGACCAACCAGGTATAGAACATGAAAGAGCAACTAAGGCTGCAACTAAGAATGGTGGGGTTTTTTCCTAGATATGACAATATCTTGCAAGCATGCACCTAGGAAGGAAGGGAGGAGGTAACTAGCCGTTGCTAACTTTGCCAAGCTGAACTTTCACTTTGTATTGCAGTCATGCTTGGTTTATCTGGCTAGGAAACAGGTTCCTTCATCATCTTGTTTGGTTTATTGTTTGCCATTGACAGGCATTTAAGGGTGCTGACAGGGCTGTCAGCATTTCCATTACTGAAGGAAACCCTCTTTACAAAGAATCTTACTACCTTTAGGAGATCCTGTCTTAAAAAGGAATATATTTCCTTTGAAAGAGGTTCTGTGAGTTTGTTTATGTAGTGTCACAAAGATATGATCAAGGTGTACTGTTCTTGATTTTGTTCTTATCTACAATCTGTTCCTAGGTCTCCAAAAAGATTAATAACTTTTACATGAAATTGAAAAGTGTAATGATAGAATGGAGAATAAACTCTCAGAAGACTAAAGAACGAGGACTAGTTTGCTTAAGCATTAGGAAGGGCTGTGAGATTACAAAAAGTTTGCCTTAACTGCAGAAATTTAACTTTTCTAATCAAGGCTGCTCGATAACAGCCCAAACGTGCCTTAAAGAATATGCACATCCTTTCAGATGTAAAATCTGGGCACGCACCTAATACCTGCTGCCACGGGGCAGTTCTGGAAACCCAGGGAGTGCTAGGGGAATGCGAGGAGAGCCCCTCCAGCTGGGTGTCATGTAGCCAGCAGTAGCAAGTGTAGGATACTGCAGAGGGTGGTGTATGAAATCCTTTCCTAAACTGTTAGGAAATGGTATCTCAATTATAGAATGTCTTCCTAATCTCCATCTGTTAGTGATTGCTTGCAGTGGAACTGCAGAGATTATTTGTATACGTATCCAATTGCAGTTTAATCCTCTTGATTATTGGCATCTCTAGTATTTTGTAGCAATGAGTTCCACGGGTTATTTAGCCGTTGTTTTTAAAACAAAGTATCAATATGAAATGTGATTTAGTTCTGTTTGACTTTGTATTAGGAGGGCAAGTAAAAAATACTTCCTGATTAACTTTCACTATATTGTGTATATTTATTTATTCCTGTTGTTATCTTTCAGATAAACAGCCCCGATCTTGTCAGTCATTCCTAATTCAGTTGTCTTTCTCTGACTAATAACTTTTGCTGCCTGACTACAGGACCCTTTATTACCTCCATATATTTTTTACATGTGGAGATCAGAGTGAGACTGTATCCAAGGTGAGCACATGACATTGACTTTTATGCTAGCATTATAATATTTTAAGTGTTTTGTTTTTCTTGTTCCTTTGGGAAGATCTAGCTTTTGTTTACCATGTTTGTGCTGAGCAAATTTCTTGGTCTCTTGGGGGATGGTGTGATGGGTTTTCCTGCAATGAACTGCCTATTACATTGCTGGATTTTATTTCTGCCTATTTTTTCAGCAGTAAATTTTGTAATCCGGTTATTTACCCTATCTTTCTTACCAGTGCTGCTTCTGTACTCTTAGTCAAAGGCTGGACTAGATGTTGGGATCAAGAGGTGGGAAGAAAAGATAAAGCCATCATTTATCCTGGGTAGTGTTTCCTCAAGTGGTTTTTTTTCTTTTCATTTATTGTCAACAAAAAGTTTGGACTTTGAATGCCCAATTGTGTGGGCTTGTTTTTTTTCTTTCACACTTTGCTTCTGTGTGTGGAGAAGTAAGTGCATACTTCTTCCTCTTGTCTTTTGAGTGGTCTGTGGGCAACAGGCTGAGGAGCACTATCTAAATTGTATATGGAACAGGTAGCAAAGCCATAATAAAATATATTTATCTTACACTTTTAAAGAGACATTCCTGCCACCTCCTTAAACCAACCTTAATTCCAGCGCTCCCTGAGCTCAGCCTGGCTCCTCACTTGCAGTAGTGCCTTTTTAGGTGCCTTTTCCTGAAATTCCATTGAACTTCTGCTGAGACACAATGTTTTAACGCCACAAAAAAGCAACTAATGATAACAGCTCAGTAAAAACTGCCCTTAAGTTACCCAAACATTTATTCAACTGGCCTGGGAACATTGAATAGAGCTCGGTACTTTGTGAGTGCCCCCAGATCAGCCCTCGGTCCCAGTGTTAGCCCTGAAGAGTCCATCTCTCCACCGTTTCCAGCAGCTGATCCTCCAGCACTGCTCCCTGGGCCGTGGGTACGGAAGCCATCGAGGAGTATCTCTAGCGAGCACTAGTTTTGTTAGCTTTGACTACAGTTTTAACAGAACAGATGTTTTCAAAGTAAATAAACCAAGTAAACTGTCTGCAAAGCCCAGTATGTTCAACTTTAGTTTGCCATTTTATGGGTGTGGGTCACATGAGTTTGCACTTTCAAAGTCACTCTGAAATTAGTTCCGCAGCCTTTCCCAGTGAGTGGCACAGATACCTGAGAGGCTAAAGTCGCAAAGGTGACTAAACAGTGTCTCTTAAGCAATTAGCTTTGTGAGCTAAATGTTTTTCTTTTAATAAGAATTAGACAATATGCTATTAATTCTGCTCCTGCTTTCTGGAGGACTTCAGTTTAAGCCATGCTGACAGTTGAGCTCCTACCTTCTGAAAACATGTGGCCAGTTTCTAAGCCTGTAAAGTAGCTCATCTCAGCTGCAGCCGAATCTAAAATCTTCTACTGGCTCTCACAGTTCTTAGAAGTGCTGGGACAAGCCCATTTTGGGATACTTCTTTGCGCTGTGTTTTAAATAGGAGGTTTGCTCCCTCCTTGCTGAGAATGTTTTTGTGGGTTTTAGGGTTTTCTTCTCAGCATTGGCATTCGCCTGTTTGTCTGTCTAGCCCCCTTCCCTCCCTCTCCCCCCAGTTTTCATTTTCAGATATTTTTGTTTATGTTGAACTTCTGCCTGCTCAGCTGCAGCAGAGCTCAGTGTTGGCAGCCCGCCTTGTGTTGTACAATTCTACAACTTCTGCTGCTTAGCAGCATGTTGGAAATCGCTTTGAAATAAATCCATGTTGGACCAAAAGCAGCATCTTTGTTGTTACCCCCTCAGAATAATTTGGTGCTATAATTGGAATTCTCATTTGAAATAAATAAACATGATTTCTGATCTATAGACAGATCTGGATGCATAGCCAGTGAGAGATGTGGCACATACAGCCCTGTTCCCCGAACAGAGATGCATTTGCAAAGCACACATGGCACTGCTGGTGCCTTGGGACAGGTTAGCACTGGAGAGGGAGGGCTGGAGGGCAGCCCCAAATCCCCACTGGGTCCTCTTAAGACCTGTCAAAGGAATTGCTTCCTCGGTGCTGCACTTGAGATGAATGTGCTGTAAACCTTGTGTTGTTTCCACTCTCATCTTTGGAAAGCTGATACCCAGTAGCAAGAATAGGAAACTGGGGCTCTACCATGCTGCTGCCGCCTTACCAGTCCTTGGATGGCACATAGGAAGGGAGATGAGGCTGGGGGCTTTCGTGCTCCCTTTTGAGTGTAGGCTGAATGCTGCACACCGTCTAGGATTTCCATTTCTACAAGAGTATGTAGGAACTTCAGAGAAAAGTGACAGGGATAATCAGAGCAAGGGAATGACTGAGAACCAAATCTGTTAGAGATGAGTTGGTGGAGGAATATGATAGAGATCTAAAAAATCATGGGTGGGTTGGAGAGGACGGGTAGAGAAGGATGTTTCACGGCTTCTTCTAGTACAGAAGGTATGTTTCAAATTAAACTACTAGGAACCAGCTTCAGAGCAAGCAGGATGACATCCAAGCCCCTGTGGAACTCCAAGGGCACAATAGATGCTGAAAGTTCACGTGGAAAGACTGGATGAGTTAATGGAGAGGAATATACTGGGGCATAAAAAAATACATAGAAGCAACATGCATCTCGGGAATGCTTTGTGTTGAAAACTGTTTGGAGCCCAGGAGACTGTTAGAGGCTTGTGCTAATAGACATACTTGGTTTTTAACTTAAGTTACACAGTTATCACGACTGTTTAATTGTGTGTCTGGGTTTGTGAGGTTGGGGGATTTTTTGTTGTTGTTGCAGACAGGACAGGACTATATAGACCTTTCATCTAGCCCAAAACAACTGTTCATATGTTCTTACATGGTGTAATTCAGTAACTTGAGATTTTATTTTCTTTTTTTCAGGGCTTTGAAATCTGGGCATTTTTGCTGCAGGCAGTTATTCTCGCTATTGCCCTTTTCCCCCTCTGTATCCCCATACTTGCAACCAGTTGTTTGAGTTTAAAAAAAACAGATCTCCTGAAACCTGATTGTGTTAAAATCTGGTGCTGTAAAGGGAGTGTTTAAATCCACTTTGTGCTCCTTTAATTGAGAAACGCCTAGGACACAGAGACTTGAAATTGCTTTTTCAAGCCAAGAACATGGTTGCTGTTTGTCTGTCACAACAGTAATGGTTCCAAGCGTTTTTGTGAATTCAGTCCAGACAGTCTAGTGCAGCCAGAAAAGCAAGGGGTGAGAAGGTACTGATGAGATAAAAGTGAGGCAGGGAAGACCTGCAGCACAGCTAATTTGCAATTAGCATCTTCCCACTTCCCTGTTGTCTGCCTGTCCTGCAATTCCAAAGGAGACAGAAAGAATTTGGTTTGAAAGGATGCTAAGGATGGCTGTAGAAAGCAGTCAGGGCTACAAACAGAGAGAGATGCGTCTGTGGTGCCAGCAGAGGAGGAGCAGGTCATGCCCTGTAAGCTTCTGGGGAAAGAGTCATTTAGCACAGCTTGATGGGAATTGGGTAATGGCAGTACGTTGGGAGATTAGATTGAGGAGTAAATGATGGATGAACTGCATAGCCCAAAAAATACTGTATACAGCTGTCATGCCTGTATTCTCGAGATCAATAGCTGTCGTAACAGTGAGTAGTTGTCCCTACATTGTCCCCTTTTCCTCCCCGCCACTTAACTCCCCATTGCACTCCTGTTGCTCAGTGATGCACTAGCACCTATGAAAAAAGATTAAATAGCATAGATTGTAAACATGACTGGAAATCCGTATTGTTATTTTTCTAAAGGATCGCTTTCTATTGCAGTTTTCTTCTAAACATCCAAATGGACTTGTGCATTTCTTGAACATGATAAAATCAGTGGGTTTTTTGCTTTTGCTTTATCTCTTGATTTATCTGACAAAATTCCTTCTCCTCCCTTAAATTATTAATGATTCATGTCCCAACATCCCTGAGGAACTGGGGATTTGGTACTGGCACTGGAGAAAAATGGACTCCAAGAAAAAGCTTACTGGCTTCTTCAAGCAGTGAGTTAAACCTATAGCTTTCAAAATTTATAAGATAAACGTTTTGGAATTGTGTAATTTTTTTGTTTGTTTTCCCTCCTTTTGGACTGAAAGAGGAGGACTTTTGGGACCTTGCTGAGTTGTTTGTCCTAGAAAGATGCCCCAGGATCTGTGGCAGACCTTTCTTCCTGTAGAAGTCTGTTTCTGCAAATACAGTAGGAACAAAGAGACAGAGACAGTTTCTTTGCTTGTGATTTCTGGACCCGTCTTCCCAGTGGGAACTGTGTTCCCCTGACTGTTGTCCGTGTGGTCTCTCAGCTCCCTATTCGCTATGGTTTCTCAAAAGCTACTAGTTTTCTGATAATTTTTCTTATACAGGATTCAAAGAACTGCAACCACTCCATCCCACTAAAGAGCCCTTTAGTCTATGGCTTGACTTCACTTTGCGCTTCACTTTGGGCAGTATTCTCTTACTGTTTTAACCACCGCTTCACAGATGAGTGTTCCACGGCTTGATGCTTTCAATCTGAAAAAATCTGTTTATGTCATCGTGTTAACGGCAGTCTGTGTATGATGATGCTTATTAATAACTTCCAGTGTAGCACTATTGCATAGAAAACCAAAGAGCTACCTCTGATGCCTGGAAAATTTGGTGGGAATGATTTTGGAACAGACCCTGTTATATGAGTGCAAATTAGCCACTCACAGACCTGGGAGAAAACATGACTGAAGGAGATTTTTGGTACAATTCCTATAAAACTATCTAGAGAAAATAAACTTGCCAGGTAGAACTTACACAGCAAAAAACCAGACTTGAACACAATGACTTTAAATTGTATAGTAAACTTTTGTATTACATTTTATTATTGAATTGTGGACTCTTTAAAGTGATTATCTTTGAACACTGATACATTTCTATAACTTGATTATTTTTGTACCTAATAAAATTCTGAAGAATTTCAGATTATTTTTTACTGCTTAGAATTGTATTGCCTAGTGTTGCCTTTAAAATAAGTTGTTTAAACTATTCAAACTGTTTATGCAGGGTGCTTCTCTCTGTTCTCCTTCAAATCAAGATAAAAATCCCTGTTTCCAGAAAGTATGTTGCTGCAGGAGGCACGTGCTCGTGCCCTTGCCTGGCTCATTTTCCAGCCTTTCCTATGTCCTGAGGCTACAGACCCATTCCTGATTTTGGTTCCATCGTCCAGCCTTCCACTAAAAGCACGGTTGACACTGACTTCAGACTGGGTTGGTCGGGGTTTCATCCAGTCTGCTCTTGGAAACCTCCAAGGATGGAGACCATTCAGCCTCTTTGGGCAACCTGCTGCATTGCTTGACCATCCTCATGGTGAAAAAGTATTTCCAAATATCTGATCTGCACCTCACTTAATCTTGATTTCCTGTTGTCACTCATCCTCCTGCTGTGCACTGTTGTAAAGAGGATGACTCTGTCTTTTCCATAACCTCTTTGTAGGTACTGGAAGGTAGCTATCAGGTCTCCTGAAGCCGTGTCCCCCTCCAGCAAGTCTCCACACCCATCCTCACAGGTCCTGTGCTCCAGCCTCCATCTTCCTTGCATTCTCCATCACTACTCAGGGGCTCAATTTTAGGGCCAGTACTCTTTAATGTTTTATAAATTATCTGGATGCAAGAATCAAATGTACATTAAGTAAGTTTGCTGAAGATACTAAACTAGGAGGAGCTATGGACTCCCTCAAGGGTAGAGAGGCCTTACAGAAATATCTGAATAGATTAGAGAGCTGGGCAATCACCAACCAGATGAAATTTAACAAGAGCAAGTGCCGGGTTCTGCACCCGGGATGGGGTAATCCTGGTTATATGTACAAATTGGGGGTCAAAAGGCTGGAGAGCATACCAGCTGAAAGAGATCTGGGGGTTTGAGTTGATGACAAGTTGAATATGAGTCAACAGTGTGCTCTGGCAGCCAAAAGGGCCAACTGTGTCTGGGGTGCACCAAGCACAGCATAGCCAGCTGGTCAAGGGAGGTGATTGTCCAAATCTACACTGCACTGGTGCAGCCTCACGTCCAGTACTGTGTGCAGTTGTGGGTGCCTCAATATAAGAAGGACATCACACTGTTAGAGTGTGTCCAGAGGAGGGTGACCAAGATGGTGAAAGGTCTCAAGGGCAAGACTTGGGAGTGGCTTAGGTCACTTGGCTTGTTCAGCTTGGAGAAGAGAAGGCTGAGGGGTTACATCACAGCAGCCTACAACTTCCTCAAGGGGGGCAGCAGAAGGGGAGGTGCTGATGATCTCTCTCTGGTAGAGCGATAGGACATGTGGAAATGGAATGAAGCTCTTTCAGGGGAAGCTCAGGTTTGACATTAGGAAAAGGTTCTTCACTGAGAGGGCGGTCGGTCACTGGAACAGGCTCCCCAGGGAGGTGATCATGGCACCAAGTCTGTCAGAGGTCAAGGAGTGTCTGAATGAGGCTCTTAGTCGTATGGTTTCGGTTTAGGTAGTCTTGCGAAGAGCAGGGAGTTGAACTCGATGATCCTCATGGGTCCACTCCGACTTGAGATACTCTGTGATTCTACCCAGTTTATCTTTAATTCTGTATATTTTTTGCCTTTGCTGTTGATCTCTGTATCCAGTTACCAGAGGATTTTTCTCTACAGTCAGTATTTTGAACAGGCAAATCAATCTCTCATAGCAGAGAGCACAATCTAGAAGTTTTATGGCTAAAGACATAAAGACATGTTTTGAACCTGTGGCACCAGGTCCAAGGGAACAGTTGCACTGCTGGCTAGAAGCTGGACTGGACCATGACCTGTACCAGCACAGTGCAGCACCTTATGAACTGGGGAGACCTGATTTGGAACCAAAGTACCTATTAACTTAATGAGATGTAAATAAAATACTCTGTCAGAAGGTTGCCCAAGTATTGGAAGAGTTCATTTCTTTTAGGCATGGTTTAGGTCATCTGTGTCCTGGTTTCACCATAGGTGGAGGGGGTGATGGTGGTTAAAAGGAAACAGGAGCCCAACTGGCTTAAAGATGAGAGATTGAACCATTGTACAAGAGCTGAAGGCACGTGTGTTTAATGGTTTCTTCATAAGGCCGCAGTTTTATGCAAAGACTAGAAGCATGCGGGTGGATAGGGAAATCCATAGTACAAATTCTCGACCATCCTGAACAAAGTGACAATAAACAGGGAGACAACGCCAGTTTATTCCTGTAGAGAAAATGGTTTAGCATTTCAAATAATTTAATTTTCTTTAATTGTGAAATCAAAGTATATCAATCCAGTGTGAAAAAGGGCTCAATAAATTTAATCATGAAACACTAAATGATGGCTAGATGGTAGGATTAATTTTGTTTTCCATTTCTTTTGATGACACAGAGGAGTCTGTTGGTTATGATGCTCAGGTAATAACCTATTACAGTGATAGTTTTAATGCTGTGATTTCTTGTGTTTTCTACTTGAAAAATATGTTGCGTGTGAGGGAAAAAAATAATTTTTGCAATTTTGTAGATTTTCGTTAGCAGGCAAATGTATTTTTTAATTCAATCAGAATTGTAAAGCTGGCCTCTTTTATTACATAGTGTTACATTTCTTGGTCATTTTAAGCACAGTTGAGAATGTGCCAGAAACGCCATTGCTTCTACTGTCATTTTATTTCAGCTTTTCAAAGTATCTCTGCATAGAAGTGTTTTAATGGGAGAACTTGTTTGTGATGTTTTGTCTTCAAATTTTTCCTCCCCTAGAGAAGCCTGTTAGTCTTTTAAAATGACATTACAACTTGCTCAATAACCAGCTTGGGAGTTGGAGGAAATCTAGGAGGAACATTGGAAGGAGAAGAGACCTTCTGAGTAGCAATTTACTAGCTGTATGTGGAATGCTGAGTTAAAATAAAACTGTATTACTATTCTACCAGTGCTAATAATGCATAACATTATTCTTCTGTCTTGCATTTTAAAAATAATGTATGTCTACGAATCAGTTCTCACAACATCCTGTGAGAGAGATAACTATCAACATTATTCTAATCCTCATAGTGTATTAAATGAGAATAATGACTGCTTCAAATGGAGAGCAAAACAAGAGGTAGAAATAGCGTGTTTCTGACTCAAAGTCAGAAACTAATGGGTTGCGGTGATCATCCCATACATCTTTCTCAGACCAATTATTACACTTTACCTTTGCAAAAATGTTTTGTATCACTCTAAATTTGCAACTCTCCTATTTTCTGAAAATCACAGAGTCATAGAGCAGCCCAGGTTGGAATGGACCTTGAAGACCATCTGACCCAACTTTTTGTGGGAAAGGGAGCCAAGATGAGATTATCTAGCACCCTGTCCAATCCCACCTTGAAAACCTCCAGTGATGGGAGGTCTACCACATCCCTGGGGAATTTATTCCAGTAAATGATTGTTCTCATTGTAAAAAAATTCTTTTTTATATCAAGATGAATGATCTTGAGATAAGATCAAAATGTACTTCAGAATGATCTGTAAATGGTTATACAATACATTGCTACATAAAAGGAGTGTATGTGTGTGTGTGAGTCTGTCTGTCTTCCTGTGTAAGGAAGGGAGGCAGAAACTGTAGTGCTCTCTAGAGCAGATGCCCCTAGGCTTTCTGGGTTGCAGTTTGGATTTTGGTCGAGTTCTCTCCTTTCAGGCTTCTGACCATACCCACCACTTGTACTCAACTCTGACCTCAAACCCGGGAGAAGCTCTTGTATTTTTGTCAAGTTCTCAATTTTATTTAGCACCTGTCCACATGATTGAGTTGAGGTTTGCTTACGTGGGCAGTGTAGTTAGCTGAAGATGAAAATATGCTTACTGCTCTACTAAAAAGAATGATTATTGCCTTAATACTGATATAGATATACTTTATTGGCAAAGGCCTTCGTCTAGCAAGAAATTCAGCTGCAGAAGCACTGTGGGAAATCATTTAGTGGCATGGGGAAGCAGAAGGTTATAAGCATGTTTAAAAGGACAGCATGTTAATTGGTGGTTCGCTCACAATGCAGAGGTTTCTCTGGTGCATTTTTTTGTATTCTGTATTCTGCATCTGCCTAGGTATATATTTGATTCTGTGAACCATGTAGACTCCATCTTTGATTGAAAGTGCCTAAATAATTAATGGATATATTGCTTGTCAACAACCTATTGAACTATTGAAATATAATCTTGTCCATTATATATTACCCTATTTAATCAGTTTCTAGTAGCAGACCTAACTTTTAAAGGATGAATAAAATCCTCTTCAAAATTCTTTATGCATTTTTCCCCCACTGTCTTGCTGACCCAGCATGTCACTACTCCACTACCAGCTCACACTTTTCTTTCTCCTCTTGGCTTCCCCTTCCTCTCTCTGGCCATGGGTTTGTTTACTCAGGCTCTTCAGCTATCAAAAATTCTCTCTTACTGCTTTTTTTCCCCCCTCACAACCTTTGAATAACACTTTCTCTCCAGATCTTACTTTAAAGCTCTTTTTCTCTTCAGTTATGATGGTGCTTTTAATTGTAAATGGTGCTATTTAATAAAGATTACTGCTAAGTGAAAAAATAATAATTTTATTTATGAATTCAGGGGCAAATTACACTACCAGGTGTGATTCTCTGATTATTGTTTTTACTTCGAATGGGACTTCGTTTCTGTCTTTCTTTTTTTAAGAAACGTTCTTGTCTTCTCACTTAGGTACCTTTAATAGTTCAACAGTGATGCAATGAGTCATTTTAATGCCAATCCATTGGAGCTCGGTCCAAATCACATTACAAATTTGGAAACCGTTTTACTTCAGGACATGCACTGCTGGGGACAATCTGTAGTGCAGACTTCAGGGACAAGACTGTAGTTCTGTGTTTTACCTGCAAAACCTCCCTTTTCTGGGGAGGTGGCCAAGGAGGCAATACATTTATCCCTACATTTCCTGTGCAATGAATCTCCCTGTTACAAGGAAAAACAAAAAAGGTCCATACACCTCTCAGTCCTCTGCAGTGATTTGTGCCTCTAGGACTTCTTTCAATACTGTGGCTAGCGTCAACGTCTGCTTCCCGTGTTTTTTTGGACAGATATTTCCTAGTTCTTGGCCTAAGACAGATCATAGTTGCTCAAACAGAAAGACTCAGTCCTGACAAGATGTTTGAAAATCGTACCGTACTCTGGATTTAAAACCATCTTGCTGCGTCTGTCACAAATTTCAAGTGCGATTAACTAAAACAACTGGCAGAAGTCAGAAGGTTTGGTGCTCCTTCACCTTTCATTTGCCTCGCTGCTCCTTCCACTTGTTACGAGTATGTGCTAAAACAAACTTCTGCTCTCTGCTGTGCATCCACAAGGCACCAGAGAGATTTCAACCTCAAAATGTCACTTTCCTTTGTTCTGTAGACAATTATAGGCATTAGACTAAATCAAGTCATGTTCAAAGAAGATTGTTTCTTTACTCTGAAGGTTTAATCTCTACTTTCATAGGAGATTTCCTACACGGCATAATTTGCCAGCCAGTTTTATCAACAGATTTATTTTTTTTTCCAGAGCTCTTTTACTGTGGCCATCCAAACTTAGCATGTGTTTTTTGAGAGTCTTGCCAACTTTGAAATTCCAAGTGTGAAAGTACAGAATTAATTTTCTAAAAACTTGGCTCACTGTTTGTCTGACTTGTGTTCCATAAAAATAACTGAATATGAAGTTTCTAAGTTGAGCTTTTTTTTTTTCCTTGAGGTGTTAGACTGCAAACATTTTCATCAGGACTTAGGGAGTATCTTTGTTGATAAAGATGTAATCAAAATTTGATTCATCTTGTCACACTCTTACCAATTCTGTAAAAACAAAGATTATTATTCTGCAGCTGCTTAACGGCATATATTCCTTCAACAAGTGTTAAATGTACTCCTTTCTTCATTATTGTAAACTTCACAACTCCTTCATTATGGCAAATTTAAACTTCCATTTAGAAATTATACCAATTAGTTTTGTGATTTTTTTTTAATAAAAATTGCAGTAGACAATCTAGTAAGAATTACGTGTGCCTTCATTTTACAAACAGTATAGAATACGCTTTTAATTTTATATCTGCTTCTGACTTGGAAATGCCTCATCAGATAATTACAATGTGTTTTCTCTACCAAATCACCTATTAAAATTTTAAATAACGTAGGATTTGGGGGAAGAAAAAGAAAAAAAAGCAAGGCATGCGGCAATTCAGTGCTGCCTAAACTGACTTTCCTACTGCTGAGCTAGCTGAGATTGATATATGCAGCACTTACTAACTTGCAGATAGTATCTGAAGAGCTCTGAGGGGAGCTGCAGCGATGCCTTTGCCTGGGGCTCCTGGCAGCTGCCAAGTCTGAGTCCCGGGGATTGAGGAGCAATGCCCGAATGAAGGGGAGCTCTGCCAGTATAACGCTTGGTATATGCAGAAAGCAGTAGGCTCACATGGTACAAATACGTGCTGTGGCTCCAATCCGCAGCCTTCTGCGCGTGGTACCTTTAGTGGCGTGGAAAGCCCTTGCCAGGCACTCACAGGCTTACTGTTAAGCTGATCTAAGTGTCTATGCATGGCTGTCACCTTTGCGTCCGGTCTTGCAAAAATCATGTGTATAGGTGGCGTTTCGCGTGCAGTTTCACAGAGTCCAACTTTAAGTTTGCCTAATTTCAGAAATCTATAAATACAATAGCTCAAAGATATGTAGCTAGTAATATCGGGATGCCTGTGTAGGCCTGAGTGGCAGAATGACCTGTACGTTATAAGCCTTATTACCATGAATTAGGTGATTTAGTGCATAGTTTTACGGGAAACATTTTAGGACATGCAGAAATATTCTAGCTGGAATTTCACTTCTGAATATGAAAATCTCATTTGTAGAATTCTTTAGAAGCATTTAATCTGATTTAGTCTGTGCATTTAGTCTTCAGCAACAAGGGAGGCTCTTATTAACCCAAAGATCCCATTAAAAATTACATACTCCACCTGGCCTTGTGATTGAGTCTTCGGACGCTGACGTTGGTATATCCTGTATTCTGGGAAATCTGCGGATTCCTCCAGTCAGCACTGACAGGCTTGCAGGTAGCCAAATACGGTCTAAACGTTAATGCTGATCATTCACCTTAGATAGGCATGTGCCTGTCCTGAAACCCAAATCACATTACTTGTTTACATAAAATCAAAGTGGTCTGTACTAAAGAGCTAAATTTCCTGTCTCAAACATGCATTCCAGACTGCTGATGTTAAAATCTGTAATATGAAAAATAAAGCAAACAGAGGATATGTGTAGATGCACATGAACATGTATTCAGAAGAATACAAAATTAAATCATATTCAGCTGCTGTGTAATAGGCACTGCCTGCAACTATGTCGTATTGTACATCTAAGGTGACCTTTCCTGTGTCTAAAGAGAATAGAGGGAAGGGAATGGTACCTTTGCGGCATGGGGTAGAATCAGGTCTGCTGTTTAATTCTATGCAGGTTCAAGTGCATCTTGCCAGCTGCTAGAGTTGTGTGGTGTACTCCTGGTTGCTGTTGCCTTGGGATCTAATCTATGGCCAACCTATTTTGGGTGTTGGATTGATGTTGCTTCTAGAGTAGAGCAAGGAGTACAATGGCAATGTGTGTAACAGCTTGTGTCGTGGTACGAGACAGGGTGCCTGACGAGGATGAATGAATGTAATGTGCACTAGAAAGTCCACTGAGGCTAATGAAGAAGGGACGTGATGTTATTTTCTAACTGCCTGTGTTACAACAGCCCTTAAGAGAATGTAAAGAATCCATTACTGGCACATGGAGTTGCCAGGTCAAGCTAATGGCAAGGCTTCTTTGCTACAGCAGATCTGGGAAAGAGCATCCTCTTTCCCACTGTCCTCATCCTTTGTAAGAGTACCAGCCTAAGTCTGTAGGAAAATAGTCACTCCAACTGTGTTTTCATAGACATCTCATTGAGAATGGCAGAGTTGCAGTCCAGATTGCAGAAGTCTGGTGGCTTGAGGAGGCATGTTAGAAGGAAAGAGTCTCCCAAAAAGCGTGGAGGGTAATTTGTGCACTGTTGATTTGCTGTATACAGTGCACAGAGCAGTGTATTGTAGAATGGTTGACCTGCTATGCAGCTGGGTACACCTTTAACTGATAAAGCCTTAGTTATGCATTGTCTAAGAGAGAAATACCTTTTTTCTAGAAGAGAATCTCAGGTACCTAGTGTGATACTAAAATATGGAAAGGATTGTGGTTTAGGATTAGAACTGAGGATTCAGGGAGGGCACTGAGGTATGTTTAAGCAGAAGTGGGCTGTGTATGACTGTGTAATGATAGGTCTATCCTAGTCTCAGGAGAGATGATATATGGGAACATTTCAGATTAGTGTTTCTGTGTTCAGGCCTCTCTTTCCAGACAGAATTGGACTAGACTAGTTGTTACTTCTTATATCCTGCTACGCTTGTATATAACACCAGGTTTCTAAACATCAGGTCAGCCTGTCTCTATAGTGCTCAGATTGTTTTGAGGTGCTTGAATAGCAATTCTCTTAAAATTTTGGGACTCATTTGTCATTAACTGGGAGTCAGGGGAGCTGCCCCGTCACCTGATTAGTGCTTCAGGGAACCACACCAATTAGTTGGTGAACTGGCACAAAAAATGTTCATTTTGAGATTACCAGTTCGGATCCAGTGATGGCTGAGAGCGCTGTGGGAATGAGGAGGTGCAATTTTCTTTATCAGTAAGGAAGCAGTTGAATTTTGAAAGCATTTACCCGTTTTGAACCTACACTGTTAAGAAGTTAATGCTCAAAATGGAAACTTTTGTTGCTTCATCATGTGGACCTTGGAATGCAAAGATGTGGTGATCAGTTGAAGTATTAGGAGCAACTGAAGGTCAGATATTGACGCCTTAACTTTCCCCACTGAATGAATACACTAGGCCACTGATGGATAAAGAATTATTCCTCATGAGTAAAAGCAGCATCAGAACACATCTCTAGAAGGGCCTGGTTTTGAGAATATGCTCAGATAGTCCAGAAATATTAGTAAAAAGAGTAATCTAGGAAAAGGTTGCAGTGCTTCAAGGATCCGAAATGCAGGTTTCCAAGGAGAAGAGAGTTCCAAATACACAAACTTGATCTGAAAGATCATAGGGTATAAAGAGAATTGCAGCAGTTGTCCAATGAAAGTGAGTCAGGAAATAGTGACTGTATAAATGATACTGTAAGGTTCTCTCTCAGTGACTTGCATATCAAATTTGCTCAGTTTATACTTTAAAGGAAGAGACAATTTCTAACTCCCTGTGCTGCATAGCCAACCTGTGATCTAAAATCAATGTACGTGCTTTCTTCCTCTTTTTGAGCATCACTATCAGCAAATATTTTGTATTCAGAACTTTGTGAACAGTTTTTTGACGGATGCATAAAAGCAGATGAAAATATGGCTATAATGTATGGCTGATTTAGTGTTGCATTTGTAGCAGAAGTAACTTAGCTTTCTTGACCTAGTAAATAGATATGATCAGCAGTTTTATACTGCTTAGTATTGGGCATGACTATACTTCTTTGGCTATAAAGAAATTATAAAAAAGAGATTTGAAGCTTAAAGTGTTTAGTATTTTAAGCGTGCCACTAGGACTGTGCAACAATCAAATAACAAATATGTTATGGCATTGTCAGCTCCTAGGAGGATGCTCCATTATATTACCTTTATGCAACTTCCCTGATAGCATAGAGCCTCTGTCATCCTGTCTGGGACGCGTTCCTCTTCCCGTGGCCTATGTTAGTAGGATGAATAAGAGGAGGGAGCATAGCTTAGGTTTCCCTAGTTCTGCTGCTTCCTGCCTGCTGGTGCAAGCCAGAGTAGCATCCATGGTGCTCTAACATATGTTGGGAGACTGGATCCAGGCACAGTCAGGCCATGACTGGATGGGTGCCCAGGTGGCCAAGGGCCAACATTGGTCCCTCATCCCTCAACAGAGTGACTCTGAGCCACTTTGCAGTAATTACAGCAGAGGACCTATATCTGCGGTACTGGAGTCGAGGTGATCGTGTTGATACTTCTGTAAAACTGAGCGCACGCAGACCTCAGCTGGATACTGATGTAATTAATAAGTGTTATGGCTTCTCTCCAAGTAGTTAGATTCTGAAATACTTTACCTCTCTTAATTGCTGCATGGGAACGAAGAGCTGAGGATTGTGAAAATCTAGAAAAGTGAAGAAAGGCAACAGTTCCCAGTGGAGACAGAGGCTTCTGCACGCTTGTCTCTGTGCGTATTAATTGGCTGTTTGTATATACACAGATGTGAGTGAAGTGATGCATGTTTAAACATCCTCACGTCAGCCACAATTTTATGGAAAGTAATGCCTTTGTTATGAGTGAGGTGAATTTTGAGCCAAGCAATACAACGTAGATGCAAAGTCCGACGCATTACGCCAGAATAAAGGGAGGACACAGTATGTACAAATCAGATGGTTAATGCAATTCAAAGTAAACACAAAATGTGTGTATTCTTTTTAGGCACAGGCATGAAAAAATACTATTGACATGGAAAGTAGGTGATCAGAAACCAACTAGATCAATTACACAGGAAAAAAAGAGATCGCCCTTTTCATTTCACTGGGGGGGAGGGGAGGGTAATAAACATTGGAGAGGCTTATAGTTTAGTCTAGTCCTAGAAATCTGCCTGTCCACTGTGAGGTTTTTCTGTTTAAGGAAACAGCTCTTGTTGTTTGCTGGAACTGATGCTTCTGTAAATAAATTTGTCTTGGTGCTGGCCTTGAAAAGTCACAGATATATTTTAAAACACTGTTATTCTTCAATCTCTCTTTATGGGCCTTGAAGCTTGGTTCCACTCTAGCAGGAGGCCCAACACCTCTGTAAAGATGTGCTACAGGACAGCTGTAATAAAAGAATATTAAAAGTTATTTTGTATTTTCAGTTCCTATTATATGAAAATGAACTAGACACAAGCTGGTGGTAGCACTTCAAATCTAGTGCAGAAATCTGCTTTTCTCTAAACCAGTCATATGAACAACTGTTGGATGTTGCTTCCAGCATAGAAGAGATGAAAACACCAGGGTGACATCTGTAAACCTGCTTGCAAGATGATCTAAAGACTTTATTGTCTTAGACCCAACCCCTTTTTGCACTAATCTTGTAATAGCCAAATGATTTATGGAGAAAATATCATTTGGCTTTTATGTTGTGAGCAACAGAAGAATGATTGCTTCTAAAGTGTTGCTGTTTAGTGAGATATTAATGGAGGGATAATCCATTTACATTTTTACAGCGGAAGTTTTGTAATGCTTTTGGGATTCATTTATTCTTTCCATTTGCGAAATAGCCTCTACTGAAATAAAGCTGAGGTAATTTTCTGTGGAGGAATGAAGTATTTTGTAAAAAAAAAAATTTTTTTTTTGAGACTCCATACAAAATTGTGCTGTTGAAAAAATCATTTGCTTTTTAAATATTTTTTCACAGGCATCTTATAAAGTGGATCAAAGTTGTAAATTCCACATGCTATATATTCAGTAAGCACTGTGTATGCATTTTAACTATGTGGGTTTTGTTGATCTGCAGTAGATAGTGAGATGAATAAATATGGGTGACATCAATTTGTATTAATCTTCTCAGTAGCAGTTGTTTGCTGGTTCTGCCCTATCCCGTCTAAATTCTCTTCTAGGCGATCAGTGCTTTGGTCTGGTCCTGCCTCTGCTTCTGTCATATAATCCTGCCCGGAAGAGCACCAAAATTGCAATTATTCTGTGCTAAGAGGGCAATATAGAGTTCACTTTTCATTTACAAATGAGTATTATGTCTTGGCATTGCAGGAACTAGACAGTGATTATTCTGAACTGCAGACAGTGTCCTGCTTATATGTTTTCTGCTGCTTAGGTAACCTTTGCAGAAGAATTGGGGCAGGGAACGAGGGAATAAAGATGGACTGACAATGCACTTCTGGTCAGGCAGCTTATTGGTAGTTGGAGGTGAGGTACATTGGAAAAAACCACACGCAGTCAAAAATGTGGTACAACTGACCAAGTGCTTGGATCCTTCAGCGCTAATAAAGAAAGAAGCTGGAGCAGACAAAAAGCCTTCTATACTGAGGGAACTTATCCCATTAGTAAAGTCTCACTGCACTCTGTTTCTTTCAGATCTTTTTGAGGATAGAAACATTTTAAATTATAAGAATTTAACTCATGTGGCCTGCTCTGCACTTTGCGTTGCTATATAATGTATTTATTTTATTGACTGTTGGCCTGTGTACTCTATTTGTGTGTACATATATGTGTGTGTGCGAATTGAAAACAAAGGCAGGTATTTCTTGACTCCCTTTTCAGTATTCACCTGCAGTATCTGTAAAAACTGGACAAATGACATGATGTTCACTGGTCTCATGCACGGTGTAGCTGTGTGTGAACACTCAGCCCTGCAGCTCAGGGAGTGTCTCTGAAAGACGTCACTTACTATGTGATCAGTTAGTGGCTAGAATTTTGCACACTTAGCTGTACAGCACAGGACATTGGATGGTGCCTGGAGCAGCACAGGCTTCTGAAAATGTAGCAGAAGAGGAAAAAAAATTCTATTCAAATTTGCTTCTTTTTGTTGTAAAGAGTCCATGAAGTACTGGGTAGCACAGGTCCCTTTAACAGAAGAGAATCCAAAGTCAATGCAAGCGTACAGATTTTTTTCCTTTGTTAATTAGATCAGAAAAACAGATCTTGTGTGGCCAGATTTTCTTTAAAACTGTTACAAGTAGTGGCAAAAGGGGAAAAGTTCCTGCATCCAATTTCAAGCAACTGGACAAGGAGAAAGGAAAAGGGCAACTGTCTATTTTAAAATAAGCTTAGCAGAGAGAAAAGATCTCTTACTCGAATTTGAATATTTTCTGAAAGATGTTTTGATATAACCTATTAAGTCAGTGACTTCAAAGAAAGTTACTAGTGAGTGAAATTCCGTTGTCTCTGCTGTGGGTGGAGATCAGACAAGGACCCCACGACGGTGTTTTTGAACATAAGGTTTATGAAATACACCCTTACGAACAGCTATGACTAGGACAGATAGTACTCTAAAGCCTCTCAACCTAATCAGAAAAGCTTTTCTAAGGAGGAAGCATAGCTGGAGGTGTAGGCAATGTGCAGGATGGGACTGTGCTACGTTGAACTTCTCTCTCAAATAGCTGGAGCACGCGTACGGCTCCAGCAGGTGATAGTTGGTGAGAGGGCTGCAGAGATGGATAGAGAAGAGGATATTACTGGTAAATCAGTCTTGAAATGCACTGGTTGTAAACTGGAAGTATATCTGGAAGAGACGACTTGCAACAGCCTATACTACTTTATACTACTTGGGTGATTATGTTCTTTTTAACTGCAAAATTTAACTACGAGAAATGTGTTCTTGAAAAACACTCCTGTAGCAGCAACTGCAGGAAGCTGTGATGGCTTTCAGTGCACAAAGGATGAAGACATGAAACTAAATTTAGATTAATCAGCTTTCAATTATCCTTTGAAGTGTCTTTAAATCATCATTTTAATATCATACTCTCACTGAACCTGATTTACATTCACTTGCAAACTTCAAATACTAAGTCCCTGGCTAATTTCAGGGTGAATTCTAGATGGGAGATGATATGTCCCTGAAATGTATCATTTATTTTCACATTTAATACTTGTTCAGAAATGGAACCAAAACATTATCCTGAGTGCTCAAATTTTGTGGATTAGAAAGAGTCCTAGCCAAATGGATTATAGAAAAACTATACTGAGTTAGAGATTATTCTTGATAAATTACCTGTGTTTTTGTGGGGAGATTTACAAGCTATTTACACTGTTGTGTGTGAGCTTTTTTAAGTAAAAGTTTTCTTAATTTGAAGATCAGATTTCAAGTCAAGATCATTTTGCTGAAAAGTGACTTTCAGAAGGAGAAAAAGCATATTTTAGAAAAAAGTTAGTGTGATACATAAAACAAATGAGGCTTAGCTAAGGTTGCACTTGCAACCTATAGATTCCACAATGCAAGATTGTAATTTTCAGAAAAACAATTACCATGTTGCTAAGATAATCTATTCTGAATCCAAAACTTTCTGAAGTTTTGCTCTTTTCATCCTGAATGTCTCTGTCCAGCCCATGTTCAAAGAGGACCTTCAAATGTGAGCTGTATTTAAGCAGGTGTATCCAGCCAAGTGAGTTAACCTGAAATGACTCCAGGAGGAATGATAAAAGCAATTGTAGCAATCCCTATATAAAATAAACCAGAAAGAAGAAAAAAGAAATCACTTTCTACAGGGAGATCAATAATGAGTAGGACTCATGTCTTCTAAAGACGCCAGGAACCAGCCCGTAACTTAACTTGTTAAATACTGCTGACACTAAAAAGACTGATTTATTTTTTCCCCAGAAGGCTAAAGAGCAGCAGACCTCTGACAATTAAGACCTTTAAAAAAAATGTCAGTTTTGACATCCAAACCGAAGACATGCAGGGTATCTGTTAATTAGTCTTGACAATCTTGTGATGAAATGCTTCACTCTGGGGCCTTGATGTTAAAGACATTTCAGCCTCTGCCTTCAGTCAACTGAAGAGGATAGATTTCTCCTTCTCTGGGTCTAGTATCTTAAACTTGCAGTGAGTACATGTGATTTATTTTTCTGTGCTCTGCTGGTGCCCTGCACAATGTTGTTCCTTGAAAACCCATGAGGAAGAAAAGACATCTGTCTGACTGTGAAAATGTGGTGTCCTGAAAATGGGAATTGTGGTCAATTCCTCATCTTTAGCAGGCATTTGATATATAGCAACAAAAATGATATGTTTGGTAGTGTGTTTTCATTGGAGACAAAGCTTTCAGTCCACAGGATTAATCTGTGATGGTGAACTGATGAAGCTGCTCACCTAAAAGAAACTAACAGCATCTATCAGAGTCTTCTTCGTCCATCATAGACATGGTACAGGTAAGAATTTTTCTCATCTTATTGGGTCTGCACATCAGATGTGGAGATAACCAAGCAGAGAAAAGAAATAGGCTTTTTAGAGTATTTGGTCCCTTTTTTCCTCAAAAGTTTCACCAATAGTTGGAGCACAACATTACCTAAAACAGAGATACTTGTTTTCTCTTTTAAACTGTGCCATTCTCCCATTCTGCCTTGTGCTTGATGAAACTCTTCTGCCTGTGCCTCCCAGGCTGGCGTAGCAGAAGCTAGCGGCAACGAGAGGAGGAAGGCCGTGGTGTTAGGGCCGGGATTTTCTTGCATCTGCACTCTACAAACCCCTGGAAGGTTATGAAACAATTTGGCCATATTTGAAGTTCTCTCTTTTGCTTTTTTGCTTAACAGTGATGCCAAGACCTTTTTTGAGAGAAGTGATGTAGTGAACCATTGAAGAAAACTCAGGTTTGCTGACGATCATTAGAAATGCTTACTAGCCTTAAAACTACACAAGCTTATGGGGAATTGTGGCGCGTTCTGATGAGTGTATTTTATTAACAAGATGCTTCATATTTTAATGGGCTGTTTCTTGCAGGCATATGAGGTGCTGTTATGCCAGTTACTCAATTTTATGAATTTAAACAATAAACATTAAAAGTAAAACCTCAGGAAAATTGCCAGAGTGCAAAATAGATCTGTCCCTCGGCAGATTTAAGTTACTTTCATTTTAAAAATGTTTTTGTTTTAGTTTAGACACATGTATTTTAGTATTTTGAGCAAGGGAAGACAGACTTCAATCTGAGCCTCTAGGTCTGAAGGCACAGAAAGGAGTGATCCGTTTTCTCCAGGGGGTGGCAAGCTTTATTTTCAATTAACCCAAGCATTTGCAATATGGGGCCTGCTAATGCTTCTGTACTTGAAATCTTTGTGGCTGAACCATAATGAAGTCAAACTTGGAAGTCAACCTGTAAGAAACCTGGAATGGTCAAATTAGAACAAATAACTATTTCATTTATGAGGTATGCATATCTTTTATGTTTTCTGCATTTACCTACTTTTATAGACAGTATTGGCACCTTTATGTGATTATGAAAAACTAAGTTATTTAGCTATAGTCTCACTCTTCCACGTGCATGGATCTGAGCAATTCAGTGTTTTGTTTGAGCAGAGCAAGGAAAGTAAATTTACAGCCCAGGGGGCAGATAATGCCCATTAATTCCTTTTATTTTCACCTGGCCTGTGGGCATATAATTATTTTTCACGTGTTACTGTCAGAAAACCCTAAGCCGTGTGATTAATATGAGTCTATCAAAGGCGTAGAAAGGCGTAGTTATTTCTGGGGAAGGAGCAAGGCCTCCCTTCTCCAAGGTGGAATATAAATCATGCGGGCAAGGAGGGAAGGCAGGCTTCATGTTACGGTAAGCACAAAATTTCTAGGCGGGGAACTCTCCTGCTCTGCACAATGGTTACTTACTACTCCAGCTATTAGCCTCAGGCACGAAAGGCTTAGTTTCATGGCACAGATGGCATTTCATCTGCCCAGACAGCTGAGCTAATTTCACCTTTGGACTTGTTCTACAGGAGGCCTTCAAAAAGGGCTGAGAGCAGTAGGGTTTGGGCTCCGCTGTTTAATATGTGCACTCCTCCCAGCTGCCAGTTTGCTGAAGACATGGTACAAGCATGTTTCTCTCTCTGATGCTTTCAAAGCATAGAACTGAGTAGGAGTGCTTGTAGTCACGTTTTGACAATTTTTCAAACTCATATCTCTGTATATACTTTTTATTTTAAAATGGTGTTTTAAAAAATATTTAAAGAACCTTGAAGAAAGTGTTATAAGAGGGATAGTAACCTTCCCTGTGGGCAGGAGCGTTTCAGTTCTCCGGTCGAGCTGTTTAGGGGAGGGACCAATGCAATGAACTGAGTATGTAACCAGCCCTCTGTTACTTGTGGCTCTGCAGACAGAAGAACATCAAACAGCAGACGATTTCTGGTCGCCTGTGGGAGGCAGGGGCTGATGCCAAGGGGACTGCTGTGCAGAGCAAAGCCAGCTCGGGTCTGCAAGGGCTTGTTAACACCCAGCGCTGCCTGGGACGGCCGAGCTGGCCCTGGAAGCAGTGAAGTTGCATTCAGTAGTCTTGTTTCTGAGTGAATAAATCCATCTGGGCCTGAGCTGCTGACGTGGGGCCAGCTCTGATGTCTCTCCATCTGTGGCACAATTAACTTGTGGCCCCACTTCTTCTTGGGATCCCCCGACTTCAAACATACCATCTGCCTCCTCAGCTCTTGGACTGAGCAAATTGCTAATTACTGTGTCTGTTTGTATGGCCCAGTTAAGGCATTTCTGCAGCCCAGATTAGTTATCTCACGGGTCATGATCTTGTTTAATGCACAAAAGGCCTGTACTTGTCTGTGCCTTTTGGTTCTGACTTACTTCGCATATTTAGTGGAGCTGGTTTTTATTCCCTGTGGAAGAGGAGCATCCTTCTAGTTCTGGGCCCTCAGGCTGGGACTCGTTAAGTGGGGTGAGGGTGAGGAGGATGATCCTGAGTGGAAGGGGGAACCCCAGCATCAGAAACTGGAAAACAGTGGGGACAATTCCCCTGATCTACAGTTGAGAGGATCATCAGGAAAAACTGCAAGCCAGCATTTCACAAGAGTTTGAAGCAGTAATTGGAGAAGCTGCATTAGAGTTAAATCCTTCAATGCATTTGCTGCAGAATTTTTCATCCTCAGATGAAAGAAGATGAAATATAATGAGTGCTGAGTAAAGCAATCTTAGCTGTAACGAAAGCCTTTTGAGGAATAAAAACAAATTAAAAAAAAAGAAAAAAACAAACCCAAAAAACCCAAATATGCCTAAAATAGAAAAGCTAGTGGAGCCTGTGAACACTTCCCAGTTCTTTGGACTTGTTCTTGGGTTGTGGGGTTTTTTTTTCCTTACTCCCCGGCATCAGGCAGTGCTTGATATCACCTTGTTGTCATATTTGCTTGGGGAAACAAATCTGTCACAGCAGTTTCCTGTCAATACCCTGTCTTGAGTTAGCAGCATGTGCCTATCTCCAGCACTGTAGGTTGATGTCGCTTTTGCTGATAAAAACCCACTCTTTTCATTATCTATTGAGAAATGAACTGCACGCTGGCATTACCCAGATTTGGAAACCAAGTCTGCTGTCAGAGACAGAATTTGTAGCAATTCTTTGAAGTCACAGTTTCAGCCTTTGTATAGAGTTTATAACTTCAGATTTCTGTGGAGCATAAAATTATTCATATTTACAATAAATTCTCTGATGTTCTGTTTTTTCAACCCCATTTTTTTACTTTTTAGCATTTGTGTATAAAAACACATATATGGCATTAATATTCCCAATGTAACATTGTACCTATATTTAGGAGCATCCCCACAGAGAGCTGTCAGTATCTTTACTTTTCTCTCACCTGTTGCTTCATTCTCGTTAGGATTTTACATTGGTGTACTGATGATGTCAGAGAGGTTAGTGGTGCGAGGAGACTGGTTATATCAGAGTTGTTCAGTGGTTACTGATACCAGACAGTTTGCAAAAAGGTATTCCCATAATAGGAATTTAAAATAAAACTGAATCAATCTACTAGGTTAGATGGTAGCACTGTTTGTAAGGTGATACACCCTAAGAAGAACAGATACTTAAAGGGGGTGGACATTACAAGGACTAAGCAAATAAGCATGTTTGTGTAATGAGTTAATGAAAATCACTGCGTGGCTGTAGTGTGAGAATGGTGAATGTAACCTTGGGAATAGCTCACTAAGCGTTGTATCAGAGGTTAAAAATGATAGCTCTGCTTTCACCAAGATATGGAAAGCAGAGATTCAGTAAATCCCAGAGCAAATAGTGTATGTGAGAGGATGGAGGCCAAAGAGGATAATGTGCATTAGTCTACATATGTGGATCCACATAAATCTTTCTGGCTGTTTTATATTTGCCAAGTCTAAATTGGAATTAATGTGGTTGCCTTTTTTTTTTTTTTTTTAATAATCCTGTCTACATTGAACCATTCAGCTCAGTTTTGTACCATGTGGAAAATTCCTCCTGAGATAAAATGACGACCTGCAATTTAGCTGGAAGTTTAGGCTTCGTAATGCAAAAGATCAATAGTAATATTTCCATTTGTATGGGGTTTTTTTAGAGAGATGTCTTTTTAGGCCAACAAATGGACTAAATAGATAATAAGTAAACCATGCACATCAGTAGGTCTGAATTAACAGCCTCAAAGATTTGATGGACCAAATCATAACAGATGGGTAGTAATAGCTGTGAAGAAGACTCTGTGACATGCTAAAGATCAGCAGTGGGCCATAGTAAAGTGGGAATGTGAAGGACATTCAGCCTCTGTCAGGCAAGACAATTCAGGAGGCAGTCAAAATGCTGTAACCAGCATGGCCAATGCCACTTTCCCCTTCCTCAGAAGCTGCCTCCAGTACTGTTTTGAAGCAATTCTACTGAACTGAAGGACCGTGAGTAACCAAGCTCGTTCAGCATCCTTGCTGGAGACATACTGTGTCAGTACGTGAATGAGCCAAAAAAATCATAGTCCCACTGTCAATCTCCTGACCGAGCCATCTTTTCCTATTTCTAGAGTATGATCAATCAATGCTTAAAAAAGTGAATTTGGGGTATTTAGCAGGACCCTTTCCCGCGCTCTGCAGTAGAGTGAGGGAATCTGAGCAGGTACATGGGACACAAGCTAATAGTCTTTAACCTAAAGCAAGAAATAGGATGAAAGAAAAGGTCTCTTTCAAATTGTGCTGTCCCCCCTAAGGAACAGGCCTGCCAAACTGGATATGCAGTTCTCCCCAGCAGACAGGCAGACGGTGACTGCACCACTGCCTTTCCAAGGAATCTTGTCCCAGGATGCTCCCTTTTGTTTCAGCGCATGCATGGTTGCACAAGCAATACCCAGAGAAGGTACAGTCCAGGGATATCTCCTTCTCTGGAGATATTCAAAACCCACCTGGACATGATCCTGTGCAACATGCTCCAGGTGATCCTGCTTTTGCAGGGGGGTTGGACTAGGTGATTTCCAGAGGTCCCTTCCAACCCCTACTGCTCTGTCATTCTGTGATCTTGGCCAATGCCCTGGCTGACATGAGACCATTGTTAGCATTTTGCGCTATCTTTTGGTTTATGCCATTCTTTGTGTTTTTAACACTTACAAATCCATTTGTAAAAATTACGTTATCAGTACCCATGTTGATGAGTGACTACACATAACACAATAATGCCTGAAAAGTAACCGAGAGCAGGGCCCCGTTATGAGAGTGGTTGTCGCAAAAATAAAGTGTGCTTGAAAATGCTTTCTAAAGACCAAGCACATGAGATGACAAACTCTAAAATGACGTAGAGCACTCTGAGGCAGAGTGAAGCTGAGGTGAGGAGAGCACAGAGTAAAGTGCCAGAAGCCAACAAGTTCAGGGAAAGATGGTCCAGGCAGAACTGTGGGAAATTTTCTGAATTCCCCAAGGGCCCTGTTTTAGCAGATTCTGTAGCAGTTTCTCTTGGATTGAGTCCTTGGCTTTGTTCTCCCTTCCCTGCAGTCAATCTGGAGATACCATGTCAGTCTTAGTTTTCTGCAGAATTTACTGCTTTAGAATTTTATGTTTCCTCTTCCAGTGTAGTATGCACTTGCTCAGCCACTTCTGCAGCTCTTTCCCCTGGCCTGACTTGGTATTGAGCTATCTGAAAACAGCACTTTCCTCACCATTGGATTGGCCCAGACTCGATGTTGGAATGAGTTTAGTTTGAATGTGATGAGTGCTACAGAGGTAGCACAGCTATAGGAAGATGAGCTGGAGTCTGTTTGTGGTACACCGTCAGCAGGACCATGCCCTAGTGGCAGGATTGTTGGGAAAGCTATGTGAAAAGATAACACAAATGTTGAAGAGTCTCCAGGAGGAGCCTGGCATTTAGCACAATGTCTTTCTTTGCAAACTGACAAATTAATAAATGATGGAATCAAAACTGGAATCCTGCAGTGTCACTTCAGAGTTGGTGGTAGGAGCAGATCAGCACTTTAACACTTTGCCTGAAGGGAGTGAAAAAAAACACCCAACAACCTGTCATGAGTTAAAAGGAGAAATATTCATCCTATAATCGCCTGGTGCAAATTTCTCTTTTACAATAAACTCAGTTGCAATTTTCAACCTTCGGAAATAAGTGGCCTGGTGTTCAAGGCTGCTAAGTACTGCAAGTTGTGTGGGTCAAGTTGTGTTGAGAACATAGTCTGAAAACAAAGTAGCAAGACAAATGTTATGACTTCCATACATTTGATTAGCAGGATGGATGTACAAAAAGAAGCAAGCAGTCCTCTGAAAGCCCACTCAGAGCTTTTTAGAGCTGCTTTTAAAAGACAAAATCAAATCAAAATCAAATAATTTTATTACATGCAAAACAAGAGCATTTGATTTTGGTGCCTTTAAGACATGGACAGAAGGGCTTAGGATGCCATTTGAGGCACTGAGGTAGTTCCGAGTTTTAATGTTAACCTGTCTATCTCAATAAGATACTACTGGCCTGTCCAACATTGTGAGGATTAATTACTTAGTTTGCACTGCCACTTTGAAGACATAAAGCACATCTCGTCATGTAAGGTCTGCATCAAAAGATTCAAGAAAGCACTAAGCACTGTTTTGTGTTTGTTTTCTTTTTAAGTCATCTGGAAGCACCTTTCCAATCTGAGATGTTTTCAGTTCACTCAAGCCATTTTTGCTTGCTATAGCTTTAAGTCATAAATTAATTTAGAATATGTTAACAATTGCTGCAGGTTGTGAATAGACATTTCAAATGCTGTTTGAGTGTGTCCTTAACGCTAGAAGTTCTTCAAGAAAAGATTATCCTAACAGGCAAACTTCAAACCTTTATTCTTTTTTGTGTTTCATCATGTAGAAAAAACAAATCAGTCCTTCTCTCAGCATTTTGAGGGGCAGTCATGCCTCTCAGCTGATCATGTGGGAACTGCTGTGGGCTTTCAGGGAGAGGGAAAAATCAAAGCAAATAAATAAACAAGGCCCCTGAATATTATGGGGGATTACAGAAGAGCAAAAGGGATGTCCTAGAGATTAGCTTGAACCAAACTCTACCGTGCTCTGAAAAAAGTGGAGTCCAGATTCCAAAGTTTACAGAAAGATAAAAGAATAACTGGACTGGCCTGACACCTAATGACCAGTTTCTAGTCCTCTGAATTGGACCAATCTCTATGAAATTTTTAAAAAAAGGTAGTGGGCAAGCAAAGTGTCTCTCTAAACCTCTTTGACAATAACTTATGTAGCTGAATACCAGCTCTAGACTTCAGAGACTGACTTTGCTTCTTTATTGAGATGATTGACCTAAGGTCAATAGATAAGTTCTTTTCAGCAGTCTGTTGTGTGAGTGGTGGTCTGGTCTCCTAGGTCTGAGTGGAGCAGTTTCTTTCCAGATCAGAGGGCTTCCAGCACATGAGATGTTTCAAGGTAAGCTGTTTCCCATGGGGGTAGGTGATCCAATCTGTTCTTTTTTTCCGTCACTTCACTAGTCCCAGACATTTATACTTGTTCACTTTGGGCTCTGATGAAGTAAATTCTCTTTTTGCAGTGACCGTTGCTTCAAGTGTGCAGTAAATGGCCCAGTCTGTCCGTATTCCACTCTATCCGTGATACAGCTATTCAGTTCTGACTTTTTCATATTGAAGCTACTAGAAGGGAATTTCATGGTACATATTTTATACCATGATTTCAGACTACCCCTAGGCTCCTACTTTAGATTTTAACATGTTCAAAAAGTGACAGTGGTGGTTGTCTGTTCTAGGCTAAAGTATAGTTGTCTGGGTATAAGTATGAAGTGTATCAGCAATTGTGACATTCCACTGGCATATCTCTAGTAACATTTTTCTCCATTTTAGGATCATTCCAGTGAAATTCCATGACCAAATACATGGTGTTTGTTGAATAGATACTGTTTTCTACCAATTTCAGCAGTGAAATCTAAAGGGAGAGGAGATTGGGTGGAAGTAAGCTTAGGTTTTATAGTGGTATTTTATCCCTGTTGAGTGTGCAAATACTCCATTCCTCTGTCCACAAGTTCTATCAGCTCTCCAGTGAATCACCTGCTCTACCTAAAGCAGGCAGCTGTCAAACGCAGGAAGATTTTGGACCTACTTCTTTCCATTTTCTCCCTTGGAGACATAGGTAAAGCCCCAATCTTATATGACTGCTGTTAAAACGTTACAAAACCAGATGGCCTGGGACACGAGTAGAGGAAAATCTAGGCAAAACAAATGTTTTAGTGTTCTTGTGCTCTTAGAAGTCACCTTTACCGCACTAGTGTGCCATATGCATTTTGCCTGCCTCCAGTGCAGCAGCTGGAAGAGGTGTTCCTGTAACAGAATGCAGTAAATTGTAGGAGGGAGAAAAAAGGGCATAAAAACAAAACTCAGGACCAGTTGTTATTTCTTGTTTGCGTTTCTGAATGATACTGCGGATAGTTATGAACTTAGTTGACCAACCACCTACTATGGTTTGTGTCGTACAGCCAGCAGATGAACCAGTTTTGTGAGGTGTAGTCTGTATTTGTCTGTGTTGTGCTTGTTCACAAACCCTATTCTTTGCAGGTTTTTTACTTCTACTTCCTGAGTGATGCTTCTGTCACATTTTTGGACTAATATAATAGTGGTTGACATTTTTATATCCTGAAGGCTTGTAGAGAATTTTAGTACCTGTAGAAAAAGGTGCAAATCTGGAAATGTGTATTTGGATGGGGGTAAGTCATTCGACGTCACTACTAATTTAGGTGTTTTGAACGCCTGTTAGAAAGACCCCCTTTTTCCCTTTGGATGTAGCTTCCCCTTGACAGCTGTTCTAGCATATCAGAAAATGCCATTGCTAAGAGGAATCCTCTCTCCTCCTTTCTGCTGAACTGGTGTGACATGATATTCAGTCAAAATAAATGCCAATGGCAAAATAAATCTTTCAGGGAAAACTGAAACACCTTCATGAATCCAGAAAGCAGTGGCTCCACAGCAGTTGGGTGGAAGACTGGCAAAGCGGCTGTCATCGTTTCAAACAGGCTTTTCAGCAGGAGAGTCAAGCAGTGAGAGGGGAACACATGTAGGTGCTTCCAGTGAAGGAGAGCATGGCCCACTGTGACCTCGGATGGGAGGAAGGTCTGCAGGAGATAGGTTGCTGCCGGTACCGTTTTTCTTCTTCTCTGGGGATTATTCAGTTTTATGTGTCTTTGGGACTGCCTAGGTTTCTACTGGCTGGAGCGGGTCAGGAGACCTCTTCCTCTGTCCAGGTTAATTTGGCAGACTAAGCTAGTTGCAGGGTCTGGTGTGGGTTTGTGCAGCAGAAACCAGATCCCTCAGTCAGATTGTGTGCGTGCGTGTGTGTGTTTTATTAATAATGCTTTGAGGGAACATGGAAATGCTAACAGACAGATGGGCAGATCTCTAAATTTTACACTGCAGCAGGAATGAGGGAGTCCTGCACAATAATTGGCCAGAAGGAATGACAAGGTCTCTGTGGCCCCAAACTGCGCTACTAATTGCTACTCTTTCCCCTCAACTCTCTGTGCTACTTTGGGTGACATCACTTCTGCCAAGCCTCAGTTAAGTCATCTGTAAAATAGGGCTAATCAGATTTCCCTACCTTATGGAGATTAATTTATTAAGTTTATATTGCAAAGCGGTGTGAAGGCATAAAATGTTATGGAAATGTTGAGTGGTAGCCATGTTATATTAATTTTGTTTATTGAGTCCCATCACACATAATGTCAATGCGCTTCTGCAAATTATAGCAGCACAAGCTAATCAAAATGTAGGTTTTACTAATGCTGTTTTTATTTTGCAATACTCTTGCTAGTTTTCCAAATCAATATGAGTTGGGTAAATAAATAAATGGTCTATCTTTTGTTTCGTAGCACAGGCCATTTTAAGGCCTGCTCTGGAATCTGCCTGGGAGCTTTGCTTTTTTCCGCTTCCTATATTCTGATCGTCTCACGATTTTAACCCCTCTGTGCCTTCATCCCTCTTGCTCTTCCTGTGTTGTTTTAAGTCATTCTGCTGCACTTAAATCTCTTTGGCCCTTGATTTAACTTCCAGGGTCTAGTGCTGTCACTTGCAATCATTCTGATTTGAATTTTACTGTATCTTACCATCCTGACTGGTGGGTATAAGCTCAGTATTAAATGTTTACGTGTGTAGACTCTATGGGGTAAAAAGAAGCCCTTCTAGGTTATCTACCAGGGGATACAGTGATTAAGTGTACAGGACTGAAAGTTCTGCTCTGCTGTTCCCCA
Organism: Balearica regulorum gibbericeps; assembly: GCF_011004875.1. Lineage (NCBI taxonomy): Eukaryota > Metazoa > Chordata > Aves > Gruiformes > Gruidae > Balearica > Balearica regulorum. The sequence continues at coordinate 95,048,719 of NC_046185.1, forward strand.
TTGCCAGCAAATGTGCTTTCTCAAAACCACAACTAGGGAAGGAGGCAATACTTGGCAAAGAAGCTTCCATTAAGAGCCCTTGCCGGAAATGTCTGCACATTGTTTCTGAAAAATACGCTACAGGACACTGTGCTCTTCGATTTGCATTCTTTAAAATGGGCAGAGAAAGAACTTTGTCAGGGAACGTAGATGTCTTGTTCAGGAAACTGTTGTAAGATACGGAAGTCCATCACAGCCTGAGCCTCTCCAAAGGCAAGGCAAACCCCCAGATGATCCTTGAGTCCCAGAAGTGGGTTGTTCAAGAGAGAAAGGCATTAACAGTGACACAGAGGGCACAAAGTCCCCTACACAGAGTGCACTTGTCTTGGTCTTCAGTGTAGTGGCAGAATGTAATTAGGTGTTCCTGTAATCAGACCATTTTGAAGCAGAACTTTTTGAGGTGAAAGAAAAGTAGAGGTTGTAAAAGTAAGTACAGTGCCTGTATCTCAATGATGCATTCTTCCAGAAAATACTAGCGGGAGAGAAGCGCCATGTATAGTGTAGGTGTTTTCATTCTATTTCTACAGAAAAGCTGTCTTTAAAGGCATGGGCTGGGTTTTTGTGTACCTCTGTGGATGCCTACATGCCAAGCAGTGTGCCAGGGACTAGACAGTACACCATGCACTTGGCATCATCAACTTTTTCAGCCCCAAAATGTCTGGCGTCTCCAAGGCTGACACACAGCAGTAAGTGGATTGGCCTGGCCAGGAAGCACTACTTTCCAAATCAGAGAAGTTGATCTGGCTCCTGAGCTGCTTAAACTGTGGCTTATTATGGGCCAGATTTTGATGTTAGTAAGATCAGTTTAAACCCAGAAGAACTTGGCTGATATTGGTGGATTATTTCAGGGGGTGTTGCTCCACGTCTGGCACTTTCCTCTGAAGGTGGAGTGGATTCTTCTTTCAGTAGAACTGTCTCAGGCTTCCTGGAAAAGAAACTTCCCAGTGGCCCATAAACATGTTCGGGGAGGTCCTGCAACATTGGCACTTAGTGTATTTTCCGTATAAAGGAGAAAATTCAAATTCATTTTTAATAGGTTTCAATGGTTTTCTCTTGGGACTTGTGTAGTTAAATTCTTAATAACTCATTTGTTGAGCTATTCATTCTCAGGGAGTTGAATGTTCTTCCCTTGCTCCTGTGGGAACACACCAGGCTCAGATTCTGTGTACCAACCCCATGTGGACAAAGATTTGATATCAGGCCATCCGCCATCACGTATTCATTCTGCGCAGCTTTTACTGAGTATTTGCTTGCATGTGGGGAAGTCTTTGATCGGTCTTAGGATGGCAGTTGAGCTGAATGGGGATCTCTCCCTCCATCAGGAACTCCACAGAGGGAGAGTTCAGTTCTCTTGTCCAGTCTGTGGATGTAAACGGGGTTGTGATAACAAGCAAAGATGGTGTTTGAGAGCAGGTCTTCATTGTGAGATAAGTTGTACAAATGTCAAAATGAACAGAGGGCACATGGGCAAAAAGGGATAAAGAGGAGTAAAAATGGGGAAACTCTGGGTAATAAAAAGACAAAGGAAACAGATTGGACTTTATGCAGTCCTGTCAGTGATAGAAAAATATCAGGCTGGAATGTTGCAGACCCATAGAGTATTAAGGGCCTGGCTACCAGAGGCTCAGCATAATTAATCATCTTTTTTTCTTTAGTATTTACAACATACGGTATCAGAAGCCTTGGAAGTGCCAGATTTCCCAGCCTGGAAACTGCAGTTAGTGTTTTCAATGCACACAGCTTTGGCCTTGCTCTTTTTTTCCTCACATCTTAATTAAAATGCTCCTGTCAATGAGCAAATGAGAAAAAGTTGAGCCAAAAAGGAGCACTTGAAGTAACTTAGGGTGAGATTTTATTCAGCAAGCCAGAATGTTACCACCTGTACAAGTGTCTGCCATGGCAGCCTCCTGACACAGAAATCGGCTGTGCAGCTGTAAGCAGCCAGATCAGATAGAAACTGGATGTAAAGAAATCTACAGGAGAATGAGAAGCAGGAGCCTAATTAAGAGGCGGTCTTGGTTTGGACCTCACAAAGACCAAGCCAGACGAGGTTGATGCATCCTTGAGAAAAGGGAGAATGGACAGACAACAGATGTTAAAATTAATAAACAAAATGAACCACCTACAAGGTACACAAGGTGTTACTTTATCCTACCATGGGAGGTGCTGCGTCAGAATATCGGTCTGTCAGTTTTCAATATGATCTTTAAAAACGTCCTTCTAGTAGATGCTGGCCAAATTGGGATCCCTCAGGTCATGCAGAGGAAAAGCTACGGTATCTGACTGTGTTTCTCTCCTGAATGCCTATAGCATTTCACTGAATGCTTTCATATGCTTGTATGACAAACTACCTCCAACCAATAACTCTTAGACGTACATGTAAAATTAAAATTAAGTGTGTCAGTATAGTAGCTAGTACAAATTAAATTCACAGATTGAACTGGCAACAATGAAGAGGGAAAATCATTGGCTATGAGGGAAACTCAAGGAATATAAAGTAATGCTTTTTTGAGACAGAATGTTAAGCATCATTGGTTAGGCAAAAGTGATATGATTTCATAAAATCCTTGTAGTATTGTAAATGTGTCTACCAGGCAAAACATTAATATTGCCAGTATTTATTACACTGAATAAAACATGGTGGTTTTGGATCATGGGGAGTCATGTAAAGCTTGTTCCCATTCACATGGGTCCACATCTCCCGGGTCTTGTGCAAAGAAGGAAACTCAGAAAAGCTTGGAGCAAATTTCAACTGAAACCTAAGCATTTGGGGTTTATTTATTTATTTATGATCCCTAAATATTATTTGTTGATTTAAATTTAATTTATTTATAAGCCAAAACTTTATTTGTGTATTTATTTTTATGATTCCCATATGATCATAAACACCATATTTTCTCAAAAAGTTATTTAAATTTATAAAAAAGTTGCCAAAACTTTTTTTTTTTTTTCACTGCAGAATTCATCATGCTATTGTGTTAGTAATAGCATCTAAGCTCAGTGATTTTTCTATTTGATGTACTGGTTTTGAACAGCTTCGGTGTAGGTAACTGAATTGTGTACTTTACTTGCTTGGAAGCAAATGATGTTGTGAAGGAATAATTACATTTGAGATATTGAGTAAAATTTTCCAAAGTGACTTAACCGTCAGCTTAGGTCAGCGATGGTATTTGTGCTTCTGAAGTCAGCTGGATGTAGGCATTTGCACATTCCTGTGCATCTGGACCTCAGGCTCCTTGAAAGCAGACCTGATGTTCCTGAGCTCTCAAAGGGCCTGAAAATGTACCCATTTTCAGTAAGTCCAGAATCATGCCTCCTCATTATATATATATTTTCCCCAACAAACCTGTCACGTTCTGTGTTGTGCATAATGAAACTTGGATGCCTTGCAGAACAGGTAATGCTAGAGGGATAAGAGAGGTTTTTGAGCATTGCAGCTGCTTGTGTCCCCTAGCGTCTCCCCTGCGTTGTAGAAGTTTTGAAGTGTAGGTGCTTTCTTAAGCTAAAATGTACGACTGTAGAAGAAAGACTAACTTGTTCAAAACGATCGTCGCTGTTGGCAAAAGAATTTGAGGCTGTTTCATAAAGCAAATACAGGGTGTGAATGAACTCTTCTTTGTGATAAGTGGCTTGAAGTAGGTCAGTGTGCGTGCAACGGGCTGTAACAGCTGCTTTTACCTGAATTACGAAGAAAGCTGCAGCACAGATGTAGTGTATTTTTATAGAAGACACATCTTCTGAAAGAAGCCAAAGTTTAGTGCTTAGACAAGGACTCAACATCAGATGTGAAAAATCACAGTTCCATCTGTTTTTATTTCAATAACATTAGAGAGTAATGGAGGGGAAAGAAATCTACTTCTGTGCTGTGTGAGTAGCTTTGACTGATGACTAAGTGTCAACCTGGGGAATTATAGTAGCTATGTGTGCGGCGTGCTTTAGTTTTCCTGGATTTTGAAGGAACTGCAGAGTTTGACCTGCAGGTGCCAGCTTGGTCCATTTTTAAAATTTACCTGAAAAAAGCACTTAAGAAGAGTGAAGACGTGTGCTGTCTTCAAAAGCACCGTCTGTCTTGCTCTTACCAAAGAAGCTGAGCCATGTTGCCTACTACAACTAGCAATAAAAATTTCCTGGGTAAAATTTCTACAGGGCCAATGGAAATCATAGCCTCTGCACTAATGAGTGTCAGCCCTCCCTGTGATTCTCTCTTGCTGGTTACGGGCTCTGAGGATGCTGGGCGAGAGTCTGCAGAGCTGGTTTGTTCCTCCAAGGCAAGGTGGCTGCAGCTAGCCATGCTGCTGAGGGTGCTGGGCTGCAGGAGCATCGCTGTGTGTTTCTGATTTCACACCTGCTATCAGCCTGTTGCAAGGGTTTGGAGGAGTCTTGGATGCCTCGATTTTCAAACCTGCTTCATACCTGTGTCTTCACGTCCCCCATTAGTCTCTGGGGGGAAGAGCTGTGAGAACTGGTACCATCACAATTCTGAACAATTTCCTGACCTTATGGGATGAAACGTGAGCCCCAAAGAAGTCAGCAGCAGTTCGCTGTCAACTTCAACAAGATTGATGTTTCACCTGTGATGTCTACTGACAGCAGGAGAGCGTGACAGGGGCTTTGAAGAATGACTGTCAGAATACGTACATGCGGTGTTAGTAAGACTGATGAAAATACAAAAAGCCACTGAAATTTTGTAAGCCGTCAAAGCAGGGAGACATTAAGGATGCCTTGGATGTTTCAGAACAGCTAACTGATTTGCTTGTGGGAGATCTGATTCAATCAGCTACTGAGTCCCTCAGGTACCTCGGCCAGGTTTAAATGAGTCGCCTTGTTCTGGAAATAGCCTAGCCACCAAAGACTGTGGTACGTGTAGGTTGATCTACCTATGAAGAGGTAGGGTAAATTGTCCTGCGCCCGGTACCGTGCTGTTTCAGCTGGATTGCTTCTGCTCCAAACCTAGGTCTAATAATGGTAGCTCAGACACCGCTTTGCACTGCTCTGCTGTCTGTAGTGCGGATGTGCCATCTATCAGAAAGATACCTGCAAACAGTAGCTCTGGGAGGGGTAATAAAGCTTAAATGTGTTTGAGAAGGAAGGAGGTTGGCGCAATATGAGCCGGTAAATTGCAGCAAGTTGCCAGGATTTTTGAAGGCATCTCAGACTGAATAGAGTGACTGTGCTGATAACAGAAATTTATAATCCTGTGTGAAATTCAGCTCCCGTGCAACCTACAAGCTCATTTTAGAATGAGCTAAACTCATTGCAGGGAAGAAGAGCAAGGAGAACAATAAAATTTATTGGGGAACATGGCTAAAGAGGGATAAATGCCTATCAGAAAGGAATATTTTGTAGTTCTTGCAGATGTTGATGAATTTTAAATATACAAAATAACTTTAGGAACAAATTGTTGTTGAAGGCCTAGAAGTAGGATTGCTGTAATTTATGACTTTAACATAAAGAAGGGTGCTGCATAACACTGCAAGTGCTTGCATGTGTAGGTAGTTCTGCTGATGTAGGAGGGAGTAGTCTTTTCAACTTACTGGCAGTCCTTAAAGAGAATTATTTCTCAGCTGAAGATGAAGTCATATATCCTGCACTTTGATTTAATTTCCTATCCATTTGATTGTTCCTTCTTCTCATTAAAGGAAATTAAGTGAAACATGGTTTCCTGCAGTTGTAAATATTATGATGCTATTTATATAAATTGTGGGCCTGTCCCCCTTATGAAAAGATGTGTTCATAGCTGGTCCTTGCATCTGGACAAACATCAGAAAAAAATATCCAGGCAGCAGAAGTTGTCTGAGTTGTGAAAATGCACAAGACACGAGGATGAATGAAATATATTAGAACTACTTAGGTTGGGGAGGAAACAGGTGATAGATGACATGATAGAGGAATGTAAAAATAATGAATAGTGCAGAGAAGGCTGGATGCATGCTCATACTTACTTATTTGCAGATATAAGAAGAACATCCAATGCAATTAGAAGGCACCATATTCAAAACAGTTGAAAGGAAATATTTGATGACAGAAGTGCATAAATAATCACTGACACCAGAATCTCTTGAGCGAAAGAGCTCCAGTGGTTTTGTAAGATTAGACTAACGTATGAATGAAATCTTTCTGCTTTGGTACATAAGCCCAGTCATTAACAGATGAGAAAAATCTTCCTCCGTTGGCTTGTTATGCTCTTTACTGGGCGTGGGACTGCTCTCTCAATCAACTGGTACTGGATGCTTGAAAGGACCAGAGGGCTCTTGATCCAACTTACAGCACTAATCCCTCTGTTACTGTAAATTGTTTAAGGCTCGATCCCCATATTTCACCTCTTGCTATTTGAGGTTTTTTCCTGTGGTATAAAGAAACATTAATTTCTTTATACCCCAGGAAAATATATATATTCTTCATTATAAGAAACAGAGACACTGGCTAGGTTGAGATTGTTCAGGAAAAAGCTATTTTTATACTGAATTAAAATAGTTAAGGTGATATGGAACCAAAAATTAATGTGATGTGAAAATAGTGGACAGCGTGAGGATAGATTGAAGGAAACACAGCCACAGCTCCCATGTTATTCTGAATTTAGAGTCGGAGCCTAAAGGCACCCCACTGCAGCAGATAAGAATGGAATCCCTCAGAAAGGCCAAATAAGGTTTTCAAATACAGAAGCATCTACTGTACAGAAATGAAAAGCAAAATTTGCTTTTTTTCCCCAAGCTAAAATACTTTTTCACAGGAGGTAGGCTAAATCAAATACTCTGACTTTTGACAGTACAAGAAAGATATTGATAAACCGAGTCACGCCACCAGAATGATCGGGGCCTCAAACACATGACACGTGAGCAGCTGGGGTTGTTCAGGCTGAGGAAGGGAGCTAGTGTAAACTAGAGCAACCTCCAGAGTGTTTTAAATTGGGAGTTCGCAGCCTCGCTGTTGCAGCTGTCTCCAGCGTTACCTCCTCTCCTCTGACGCTGCCGCGGGGTTGGTGAGGCCGATAGGGATGGCTGCGCTAAGTGATGCTGTCGCTCATTCCATCGCTGGCCTCTGTGAAGGCCATTAATATGGCAGAGATTACCTGTGCCTTTTAACTCCGTCATGTCCCGTCTCGCAGCCCTAAAAAGTATCTTCATTGCAGGTTGCTTCCCGGTGAAAGGATTCTCCCATGGTTAAGTCCGTTTTGGAAAATGTGTGGCCTGGTATTATCTGGAAAGGAGAAAAGCTGTGTCTGTATTTTTAGACTGGAATCCTGTGCTGTCCCTTCTTTCTGAGAACAGCATGTCATCAAGGACATGATAGGATGAGCTTTCCTTTTTTCCCTGAAAGGACTGCCAGTGAAGTTGGAGCGCATGATCCCCAGTCCAACAGTGTAAGAGAAGTTTTGAAACATCTTCAATAACTTTTTTATCCTCTCTCCAGGAGGACAGAGGTATTAATAGATCACAACATAGTTTTCCTCATTTGATTACAAAGATAAAGTTCCTAGGTGCCTTTTTCCCCTTTTTCTTTTTTTTTCTTCTTTAAAGATGAAAGCTGAGTCTCCTGTTGGGGAGTTCCCCTTGGTCCAGCGGGAACAGGGATTGGCCACTGTTTCTGCATTAGGTAGTGAAAAGAAAATTATGAAAAAAGCTCTGGCATTTTGAAGGGCTTTCTTCCATGGGGTTTTTTTCAGTGCCCTGAAAGTGTTCAAGGGAAAAAACTTTTTCCCTGGAGATTAAATGGTACCAGTACAGTTTAGCTTTGACTAGCATACAAATGTGACTACACAGTTTTCATAAACACTGACCTCATCAAAAGGGCATTCTTAATAGCTAGAACAGCTGAGCATTTAAAATGCAACCTGCAGCCTTATCTATTTTCCTTCCTTATCCCTTTGCTCCTTGTTGGGTTCATAGGGTCGTGAACTGGCCAATCAGAAATATCATCTGTAACTGAATTCAATAAAATCACTTGAATTGGCAGAGCTGCGTCTTTGCAAAGAAAATTTTCCCCTAGGTGACTGGTGGTTTTGCTTTACAAATGAAAATATTGGAGGTTTACTGCATTAAATCATCGTGAAATGAAAATTTGTAACAATTTTCCAAATCCAGCTCTGGATCTGATCCTGTGAGCTGATACATGCGTTCAGCTCTTAGTGAACCTAGAGGGAGATAAAGATGATTGCAAGCTGCAGATCAGATTCTTATGCAGAGTGTCCACAATGAAAGTAAATTCCACACTCACACAAAGTAAATTCTTCCTGAATACTAATACAATTATATTTCTTCAGCTAAGTGTTTAACAAAGACATTGCAGTGTGGAAAACATTAGATAAGCTTTATCTAAGCGCTGATAAATGAATGCTCCCATTGCGCAGAAGGTAAGTCCAACATATGACATATGTACTGAAAAATATATATTGCATTATTGGATAGAGTTTTTGTTTTATTAGTTACTCAACAAAAAGCATTTCAAAACCAGCGAGTAATGAATGATTTAACGACTTCATTTGTAACATACTTAATATACTACTTTTTCTGCTTTTCGATCGAATTAGTACATTGGGTGATTTAGTGATTTCTGTTTAGACCTAGCCAATGTCTGATAGGCTTTACATCAAGGCAGTCATAAAATTAAAACAATAAATAAGTAGTCTGACAGATTCTTTCAATATTAGCTTAATTCTTGCTCCAACCTATCAAGGGTGATATTTATTACAGACCTAAAGGGCACGGAATTAAAAACCGTATGAATTAGCAGAAGAATCCTAACCAGCGGTGAAAGTCGATTTCGTAGCCCGCGTGCTTCCTTGCATGGCTAAGTAGGAAGGTTATGTCATTGGAGCCAATAAAACAGCTTCGGGGTGGATCGCATGCAGAGAGAAAAGTGTGCAAGTGTTGAGTGTCCATGCAAATATGTTCTTATGCCCACACGCTTAAGTGGATGAGCTGAAGTGTGGGAACCAACTACTACAAGTCTGTGCCCAGGCTTTATATCCCAATGTGCACTAAGCCCATCCAAACAGCATTAACTGTCCATTTTCCCTCTGTCTCCACAACAAACTGGAAAATTCTTCCCGGTGATCTTCTAAAAGAAAAAGATTGGGTCTCCACAAAGGGAACATGGTGAACCAGCAGCCTGTTAGGGAGCTAGTTGGAAGAGGGAAGCGGAAAAATGTGAAATGGCACTTACTGCCAGCACTGTAACGCGCTGCCCGCGAGTGGTGGATGGGAGGGTGGTGACTGTTTGCCTGAGTGAATTTCACGTGAAGGGGGCATGACTGGAAGGGGCTCTTAGGTTTTGAGACCAGGCTCCTCTGCGGCACCATGGGGGTGCCGGGCTCTGGGCTTGGCATTCCCAAAGGCCAGAGTTTAAACCTCGGATTGGGATTTTGACAGTTTCACTGGTAGAAGGAAGATGGATTAAGTCACTGTTTGGAGTTGGAGAGCTAGCTAAGTCACCAGGCAAGCACTTTCTGAACAGGTGTATTTACTTTGATTTTGTATGTTTTCATGCCTCATTCTGTTAGGCACTGACAGGAGAACTCAGCAGGGGTAGCTCTTCAATTTTGGGGGGTTTTTTTGCCTTTGTAAAGGAGAGTGTGGGCTCTGAAATGTCTGTCTGCCTTCCTTGCTGCCGTACTCTAAACTGTGTCTTGTGTAACATTTAAAATGTGCATTCAGTGCTTGTCTTTTTCCAGTAGAGGTAGCAGCCTTTGCAGAAAGGCAGGCTTTGCAGTGCTTTGTAAAATCGCCGCTTCTGGAAAACCAATACAGAAAATCTCCAGGGTAGTTCATCAAAACAGATGTATGAAACCTTCAGGGGACACCCTTTTCCCAAAAATAGGCTTTTCCTCTATATGCACACAGACATGTTCCTGTAAGCAAATTTTCTGGAGACATATCTGACAAGCAGCTCCTTCTTCTGTGCTCCATGTAATGAAAATCTGCTGCTTCATTTAATTGGGATCAACAATTCCTGCCTTCAACATAAGCTTAGACTTGTATTGCACGAAAAGAATATTTTCCTTTCGGGTTTCAGGAAATATCTTATGCAGGCAGGAATTCTTAACAAGTCCTGTCACACCTACATTTGGCAGGTGTGCATAAAATAGGTATACCTGGAGTCGTTCAGGTGTTCAGAAGTGCGGTTTGCTTGTTTTGCATCAGGATATAGTCTCATAGCTCCCAAAGTCTCCCATTTAAAAAAAAAAAAAAATTAGTATGATGGAAAGGAGATTTATTAGTTGTCTTTAAGCTATTGATCCTGCAGTAGTTTTTTACCTTTTGAAGGAGTACATGTTTAATTCCTCATCATAAAGGATACTGCCTGCAGCACTGTCCCCCTGCAAAGGAGCAGGAGGAAAGCTGTAAGGCTGCCTGCTCTCACGGTACACCAGAAATAGAAGTTCATGGAAGGAGGGAAGCCTGGTGGGCTTGCAGCTTTTGAAGTCTGTCAGTCATTCCTTCACTGACAGCCAAGGAAGGCTTGCAATAGCACCTGATGTTGCTCGGTTGGATACAGAAGGACCCCACTCCAGGACTCCAAGGATATCCCTCTTGGATTTGCTTCCAAATTGAGACTTAAGCATATATTGGTTACCAGCTTCAGGGAGTGCTTCAAGCGATCTCTTTCGTTCCATCCCACATCTCCCTTATTGGTTACCTACCTCCACCTTCAAATTTTGTGGGGTTACTCCTTTTCCTCTCACGTGGAGTCAGTGAACATGCCCTCCTACTTAGACCTTGTCTGATTTTCCTCTGTGATCTTACAGTGATTTATGTCATGGGATAGATGGATGCGGTACTTTGCTAGGTCTGCTGCTCCCTCCATATTCTCAATGTTCAGCATTAGATTTTGGTTCTGCTTCTCATGGTAGTATTGGGCATCTCATTGACTCCAACAGAACCATGCTAATAGTAAGGGGATATTTGTTTTGTGTCAGGTGTCAGAATCTGGCACCTAGTAACTTCCCCTCCGGGGGGGTGGGGTGGGGGGGTGTGTGTAAAAATATATATATAATGTAGGGCTTTTTTTTTGCTTCCCACCTACTTTTTCTTTCCAAATTCCCTTCCTCAGGGAATTTCACAAATAAATTACTGATGATCTAGGCATAGATGAGCAGACTGAAGAGTAGGGTTTAAAAATAGTTTGACGCCTGTAAAATGGATCATTTCCACAGCTGAAGTATTTTCACTCGTCTCAGAGGAACACTGAAAGTGCAAGGAAAATGTTTTTGCAACAAAAACTATTGGCAATTTTCAGATAACACAAAAGTATTGGAAGTACTTGCTTTTTTCTTTTTCTTTCTGAGCTCTATTTGAACGCTGTTCTGTTAAATATAACGATATATAGTTGTATTATAGAATATATGTACTAAATAACACACAGCAGTTAGGACTGTATTTCCAGCTTCCCAATTACACTTACTTTGCCTTTCAGTATAAAGATCTACCAGTATGAAAGTTAAACCAAGATACATAGTTGTTTCCCTCAAGTTCAATTCCAATATTTATATGGGTTCTTTGTGCTCTTTTAATTAATTATTTGGAAAATCACAGTTGTCTCTTTAAAAATGTAAATGCAAATGGAAGTTATAAATAAAAGGCTTGCCTTGCTTTTAGAAAGCCTGTGCCTGAGCTTGAGGACAGGGAGCAGTCTAACACAGCAGTACAGAACCCAGCATGGGCTGCAGACTTTCCCAGGAAGCAGGGCAGATTTACTGTGTGTGGGCATCCCTGCGCTCGCCTGCGCTCAGTTGTTTAATCGTGGCTCTATTTTGTGATTGTTTGATGGCTGTCGCATTTCTGAAAGGAAACACAAATTAATCAGATTCTCTTATGCCTCCAGCCAAACATCCCAAATCCCACAAGCGTCTACTTGCTCTCCCATGAATCTCTGCAACTATGAGGAGCAGAAAAAATTTGCTTACAAAATGAATGTATTGCAAGGTGAAACCACTTCAGCGTTCTCTCGATTCTCATACGGGTTACAAGCAGGCAGTATCATTTACATTGCAATAACTCACACTGAAGTTAGTCAGAGGGATATGAAGGGTGTTTTCAGTCAAACTTAAGAGAGGCCAGGTTAAGACTGTCAAGCATTGGTCCCAGGCGTGACTCACTGAAGATGTCACATCTTGCATTGGCGATTGCTTATGAGAGCCCAAAGCAGGTGGGAGCTGAGCAGGCAGGTTCTCTGGGTTCGGTCCTGGAACTGGGATCTTAGGCTGTGGCAAAAGCTTGTATTTTGATTAACCATTCCCAGTCTTCACTCTGGCATTTGTGCCATCTCCTGCATTATAGCATCCAAACTAAATCAGGGGACTGATCTAGCTGAAAACCTATCCTCCAAAAAAGAGCGGGGAGGGAGCGTTGTGCTTCAGCCGCGGAGGTATCATTTGTCTGCGCAACCGGCTGCGTGGCCACGAAGCAGGGCTGGTGCTGCCATAGGAGGGAGCAGGGCAAGGGCTGCTTCACTGCTGTTGCTTTGAAGACCTTGCTGCCTGCTCTTTCCAGAGGAAGAGGCTGTGGTATTTGCTGTAGGAGGAGAATAATCCAGGGCTTTGGAGGATGTCTAGCAGAGAAATCACACAGATGCCCTTTACCTTCTCTTGGAGACTGTCCTTTTCATGCAAAATAGTTGGTTACTGCCTTTTAATTCTGCAGGTAACCTTTGCAGCCATTGCCACATCAAAGATTACAATTTAGACTAATCATATTTGTGTTTGGACATTCTGCTCTACTCACCGTGATGGATGAGGGGAAACAGACTACTTACCTGTTAAGCTTGAGGGTGACAGATGAACTCCTAGTCATTGCTCTCAAGTCTAATAAACTGCCCATTTAGTCTGCTCAGATGTTTCGTAGTAGACTGCTTTATTCCATATTGAAATATCTGATGAAGAGGAGATTTAAACAGATGTTACTTCAACAAATATCTTGTAAAGCATTTATGCACAAAGTTTTACCCTCCTTATTTTCCAAGGTTCATAGTAGGAGTTTTGCCTTAGCATGTGTTGCCACACCACACTGCCAGATTAGCACTGAGAAGCCACGTTGTCTCATGTAAGAGTTGAGCAGTCAGTCCTGCAGCAGGACTACAGGCATTCACAGAGACAGTCCCACACGCGAAATCCAGATATGTTAAATGCTTAATTTAATTCTCTGAGGATTTCAGAGGATTTGGAGAGGAGCTTCTACTGCATTGAGCTTCTTAGGACGGCCGAGTGAGGTGCCTGCACTCCTCTTCACATGCAAAGTGGTTAAATAATTCATTGAATGACATTCAGCAAGTCCTTGTCACTCACTGTCCTTCTCAGCCCTGCTTCCCCTTCTGATGTCCTGTCGTGGTCAGACATGTCTGCTGTTTGTCAGAGATGAACACGTTAGTTTAGGCAGACCAGGCTGCTATAAATAAGGTATGAACTCGTAATTGAAATTGATCCTATTTTTGTAGCTGAATGATTTGCCACATCTCTGCTAATCTGCATAGGCTGGAAGTTTTCACATTCTTAAGTATTTTTTTTACTGGAACATTTTAAGCTAATGTATTTTATTGTATTGCTGGTATGGATAGAAACACATAGTATGTGAGTATACTTAGATTTCATTTTGGCATTGTCTGTAATTCTTGACATGCTCTTCTTGGTTTCTAGCAAAAGACCAGTGTGGTGGGTTGACCCTGGCTGGGGGCCAGGTGCCCACCAGAGCCGCTCTATCCCTCCCCTCGTTCACTAGACAGGGGAGACAAGGTATAAGGAAAAGCTTGTGGGTTGAGATAAGGACAGGGAGAGATCACTCACTAATTATCGCCACGAGCAAAACAGACTGAACTTAGAGAGGGAATTCATCTTATTTATTACTAAGCAAAACAGAGTAGAGGAATGAGAAATAAAATCAAAACTTAAAACACCTCCCCCCACCCCTCCCATCTTCCCGGGCTCAACTTCACTCCTGGCTTCAACCTCCACCCCCTGCCAGCAGCACAGGGGGACAGGGAGTGGGGGTTACGGTCAGTTCATCACGCGGTGTTTCTGCTGCTTCTTCATCCTCAGGGGGAGGACTCCTCTCATTGTTCCCCTGCTCCAGTATGGAGTCCCTCTCACGGGAGACAGTCCTTCACGAACTTCTCCAACATGAGTCTCTCCCACGGGGTGCAGACCTTCAGGAGCAAACTGCTCCAGCGTGGGTCCCCCACGGGGTCACAAGTCCTGCCAGCAAACCTGCTCTGGCGTGGGCTCCTCTCTCCACGGGTCCACAGGTCCTACCAGGAGCTTGCTCCAGCGTGGGCTTCCCATGGGGTCAAAGGCCTCCTTCAGGTGCCTCCACCTGCTCCGGCGTGGGGTCCTCCACGGGCTGCAGGTGGAATCGCTACACCCCCTCATCCTCCCTCCATGGGCTGCAGGGGGACAGCCTGCTTCACCATGGTCTTCACCACGGGCTGCAGGGGGATCTCTGCTCCAGCGCCTGGAGCACCTCCTCCCCCTCCTTCTTCACTGACCTTGGTGTCTGCAGAGTTTCTTACATCTTCTCACTCCTCTCTCCAGCTGCAAAAGCTCTCCCTAACTGTTTTTTTCCCTTCTTAAATATGTTATCACAGAGGCGCTGATTGGCTTGGCCTTGGCCAGCGGCGGGTCTGTCTTGGAGCCGGCTGGCATTGGCTTTGTCAGACACAGGGGAAGCTTCTAGCAGCTTCTCACAGAAGCCACCCCTGTAGCCCCCCCTGCTACCAAAACCTTGCCACACAAACCCAACACAACCAGCTAGTTCTTTCTGTTGGTGCTTTGCTTTCTTGAGCCTGCTTTCAGTGCTGCTTTCTACCTCTTAAACCAAAGTGTGCCCAGCTTCTGCTCATTGGAGAAAGCAGAGAGAAGGCAGTCATGCTTGTCTTGAATAGAAAGGACGAAGCTAGTGACGCCATGATTGCTAGGTGTGCATAGGTATGTTTATAACACTAGAGAGGGTAAATTTTCGGCAAGGCACAGGTTTGGCTCATTTCTTGATTAAAGCAAATCTCTACAATTTCAGCCCGGCCCATTCATTCTTTCAGTGATAACCTTTGCAACTGGGGTGTCTGTGGCCCAGTGATGCAAGGGAGGTTTTATGCCATGTTGTCGTCATTTCCTATCAGAATTTCAGTATGAATGGATGAAGTTCATCTAGATCAAGTTGATCTTTTGTGGTATTCTGTTTGAGATATAATGGAGGAAAAAATGTGCCCTTTTTGTGTCCTTAAAAGGGTTGGAAAGTAAAAGAAAAAAAAAAAGGCACATCAAAGGTGCTATTGATATGAAGCTGAAAGAGAAGTGCCAAGTGCAAACACAGCAGAGAGATGGTATTGTGAATCCTCTCCCAAGTCTGTCCTACACTTCTGTGGTTTGCCTGGTGTTTCCAGAGGGTTACAAGTGAGAGTGACCATGAAGCTGGTAGTTCTGTGCTGAAAGTAGTTTTCGAGCAGTTTTTACATCTCCTTTCCTTTGAATTTCCCGAGTAACTTCAGTTGGCTCCATGTACAGGATTCACAGCTCAATACCAGCAAATGCCAAGCCAAAAAGAATGTAGAAGGGAAAAAAAAAGAGTGGAAAGCCAGAAAAAGATGACTGAAAATGAGAGTAGTTGCCATTTAAAAAAAAAAAAGCAACAAAACCCAACCACAAACCCCATAAGGGCGGTGGAGTGACCACATGTCATGGTCAAGATTGTTGCACTGCTCAAGACAGCGCTGCTTTTGGGGGTAATGCTCTGATTCCTCTTGTGGTGAGTGTGTGAGGACATCTTCAGAAGAGATGCTCATTTTATATGCAATGCTGTCAATGTCACCTTTGAGGAAAATCACCAGAGAAGCTTATTTGTTAGTAAACATTCCTCCCCCATCCGGTTTGACTGCCTTTGTCCCCTTCTCACATGCTGTAGAACAGCTGCAGAGACCACCTCTCCACCTTCACAGCAGAGAGAGTGAGGAAGATGCGGTTCCCCCTTGCTCCTTGTCCTGCTGCTCTGTGCTGCACCGCAGGCTGATGCTGCGCGGGGTGGTAGGCGCTGCACAGGCGCTGTGTGGGGAGACTTCGTCTCCAAGAGCCCCGGCCCTGCATCCCCGAAGATCAGCGGAGAGCGATTCGGCGCTGCTGCCTGGGAAGTGCCAGCTGCTGAGATACTGAATATTCAGGCTAAACTTGGTGGCTTAATACAAGGGTGAGAAATCATAAAAAGGAGCGCTCTTTGCTGTCTCTGCCTCCCTCTCATACAATATTTTTAAAATGGCTGAGTTGTGCCAAAAGATACAAGTTGTCTTTGAAACAATTTTTAAGTGCAAATGTGACATTTCCTCCACTAATCACACTTTCTTCAGGTGAAAGGTAATAGAGTTTTCTGGCTAGCTCAGCCCTGGGTCTTTCCTTGAGCAGTTGCTCCAGAATGAATTATATCCGTAGTGGTGGTTTCGTAAGTTCTTCTCTTTTTCGCGTTAAGCGCTCAGCTCATTTAGCATCTCAGTTTGAATGTGAAAATATTCTAAGAGTTGAAAGATCAGTGATTTATATGTAATACCCAGCATCCTTCTCCCCAGCTCTCATTTTACTTTGAGCTGATGTCATAACAGATACATCAGTGCAGTGAACGTACTGTATTTTTTCCCAAAACGTTAAAAATCCATGCTAATTTCATGCCTGCTAATTCTCAATCACAGGACATCTTTAATTAAAAGATAAATGACAAAATAATGTTAGTGTGGATGCTATTTAATTGCAGATAATTATTTTTTATTACTAATTTTTTATTCTTGAAAAATCATGCACGTGTCTGCTCAATTCCATCTTCTTTTCTAACCAGAAGCAAACCACTCAATGTCTCTAGCCATATGGATTTCATATGCCATTCAGAGCAACCCAGTCTTATATGGTAATGACTCAACAACTTACTGAATCCAGTTAGCAGCTTTATAGATCATAACTCAAAGTATCTCATAGTTAAGTTTCATAACAGTCCCACTTAGATTATCTCACGTCCTCCATGTAACTATTCATTAAAGGCAACCATGCCTTCTGTCAGCACAGGGGAGATTCACCATTAGTATTTCTCTCTCTTGATCCCCGCACCCTACTTTTATCCAGCCTTGCTTCTTAATACCCAAAAGCCAAACAGTCAGCTTGGGCTGGTGTCCCACAACAGAGAGGAGGAATTTAAGGCAGTGATCTTGAACAGATTAATCTTTAATGGAAGTAACCTCTTAAGCATTGCTGCTATATATGATGAAATACTGAAGGAGTAAGCTTACAAGCACAGGTCTCTCTTTCCAGGATCTGTATTACATTTGCCAGAAGGGAGAACTTCTCTTGCATAGGATGGAATTTGTGCTAGAGCAGAGGCCCTGCAAAGGACCCTACACACGTACGGTCTGCTCAGACCACTGACCTCAGTCTTAACTGGTGGCAAAAGAGTTTGCACTGTTGCAAAGTTCAGCTGCCATAGCTGGTTTTGCTTACCTCTTCTTATGCTATCCTGAAGACATTCATTCATTTCCCAAATAAACTGGTGTATCATCATTTTTAAGAAGAGGATCTGACTGGCCGCTTCTGCTGATCAGTTTTAAAAACATTGCTACTCAGGGACCTGTCCCTCTTGGTTTGTAAAACATCGGCTGAATCCTCAGCTGGCAGAAAGAGATGTCATCCCATTGCCTTCAGTGGGAATAGGTCAGGAGCTTGGACTCGGCAGCATTTGGGGACAGCCAGACAGGTTTTTTCCTCTCCCTTATATCTGAGTTTCATTTTGAACATAATGTATAACATGTTTTTACATGAACTTAGGGGAAAAAATAGAGGATGTGCTTTGGTGCTTGTGTGGATTCAGTGAATTAGCAGCTTGTGGTTTTAGCCCCTGTTTCCACATGCGTTTCTCCTGGCAGCATAAGTATTGGTTTGTGCTGTTCTCAGCCCCGCACTGTGCTGGCAGAGTGACTGGTGTGGCCATTCAGTGAACCAGATTGGGAATCTCAGTCTTTTTTTCTTTCTCTAACTGGCCATTTTTCAACCGTATCAGCTCGCTAGTGTGCTTCATCACACACGCAGCCACTCAGCAGATGTGCTCGTTTAGTACAGTGGGGCAAATCTGAGAAGCAGGGAGAAGCACCTGGAGACGGGATTGGAGAAGGATTTGTACAAACAGCACTGCTGCTCAGTTTTATTGACTCACCTGTGTGCTACTGAAATGCTCACCCAGTATTTGGGGAAAAGAAAATAGACACAGGCTCAACCTTTAAAAAACCAAAACAAACCAACCAAATAAACAAAAAAATCTGAACCCAAAACAAAACAAAAAAAACCTCAAAGGCTGATCCAACACAGTATGGATCTAAGCATGGGCTTTGTAGGTGAATGCTGAGCCTGATCCAGATTCTTTCATTGCTTTCCTGTGGAGTTTCTGTGATGTTTGGTGGGATACACAGAATCAGGACTGAGATGTGTTGCAATACAAGAGACTGAGCTTGTCCCTGCCAGTGCAGATGTGCTAGCAATACAAGAAAGCTCTCATCCAGCTTAGAAGTGCTTATAAATGTTTTGACTGTCCTGTAAAAGTCCCATGCAACCCATGCTGTGGACTGATGCTTCAGCTTCTGTGATGGGTTTATCTTAGTGAAGGGTGAGCTCGTTTTAACCTTTCCTCATATGGATGTTAAAGTAAAATCACGATAGCATCAAGTATCATGATACTAATTAAATCCTGTGGATGAAAGGTGTGTGGGTTTCAGGAGTGGGATCTGCAGGTGTCTCTCCCTTGATCTACTTCATCCTGCTCAGCGATCTGATCTTACTGGGTTGTCCAAGCTGTGTCTCTGTGTCTTCCCATTTTTGGTTAGAGACTACAGTGCAAAATGTCACACAGATATTGTAGTCTCCCTCTTCTTCCTCTTTAAGGGCTTCAGTGTTTTCTCTGTCATCTCTTCTATTTTAAGTAGGTATATTACCTCACCGAATCCACACACCCAGCACCTGTGCCTGTTCAACCGTCGCTGCAGAGAGATGGTGTCACTGGCTGGGGAGAAGAGCTTGTGCATGTGAGTGCAGTGGAGAGACATGGTGGATGCAGATGATTCAGAAGGGAGCATGAGCAGTATTGCAACCCTCTCAGCAGTGGGAGCCTAATAATTTTCATATTCTTTGATACTGTGTGTGTTTCAAAACACAATGTTAGAACACCAGCCATCCTGGCTAGATGTGGCAAAAATTAGGCACACTAGAAAACAAACTCTACTGATCATAATGGTGTGACCTCCAGGGGACACTTGGTGAGGTGACTGTTCAGGTGTAGCTACCTGTAATCTCAGAAGGAGCATCTCGTTCCTTGTTTGTTACTGTAGTTCAAATGAAGAAGATCTACTGGCAGAGATGATGGTGTTTAAGGTCATGCCACCAAATTGCTGCATCTTATGTATAATAAATATCAGTCTTCTGTAACTCTAAAGTCAGTAATGTAAGAATAACTTGAGTTCATTTCAGTTAGCTATCTGGATTAATAGTTGCTGTCTGGGTGCAACTGTGTGCAACCTACACTGATTTACCTACCAGTAAGAAAGGTATGTGGGACTGTGGTGCAGGACCCTGTGGCACGTATGAGTCTTTCTGCTATGACTTAAACAATCATGTCAAGAATTTGATCTTTTTTTTTGAGGAGAAAGGAGAGCATACATCTTAAACCTGTTTGAGAGCGTCTCCAGTTCAGGGAACAACAGACTGCAGTACTTTCAAAGTAGTACGTGCCCCCATTAAGCCATTCTTCGTTACTGTAGAGGCATAAGTCATAAATAGTTTATTTGTTCCTTGGCAATTTCATATTTCATGTAAGAACAAAAGAACACATATGCAATGGAACTTTTATGAGATCAACATTTAATCCCTGAAAAAGATTTAGTAAACATCAAGATTTCCCCCAAACTGGTGATCTTATCAGTCCAAGTAAACTTGCACAGGTTAATAAAAAACTAGCCTTCGCAGCAATGGCTATGAATGTATGTATACACTTACATACACATATTCTTATGCAGGTACATGGGGTTATTTTTCCTTGTAGCAGAGTCGTGGCCTCTCAGTCTCTGCTGCAAAAGGCTGCGTAGGTAAATAAAATGAAAGGCAGCTCCTTCCTCGCAGCTATTGTATACATAAGGAAAAGGTACAGTGAGTGAATACAGAACAGCGAGTGAGAATGGGGAGGCCAGGACACATGTACGAATACAAGGGAAACATGGCTGATTATTCCTCTCTCTTTTTCAGTCTCTCTACCTGCAATGGGACATAAAGTTAATCAGTTTCTGTGTCAAAAGGCCGTAGGCCCCACAGTCCTCGTCCTCGTCAGGGCCAACCAGCCTTCGTTCAACAATTGGTGACTCGGATGTCTCCTAGTCCCTGGACTTCCCCAAATTGCCCTGAGGTGCAGATCTCCAACAGGCTTGTTTGCAACATTGTTTTGTTAGAAGAAAGACTTTGTCCTTATTTTAAGATTGCGCTGGGGTTGAACGTGGACTTGGAAAGCTGAAAGCAAGGGGTTAACCTCTTGATCTAAACTCAGAAAAGCGTAAAAGAGAAAGATACAGTTCAGCCTATCAAGGATATGCAGCATCTTCTGTGGCTGCTCCTTAGAGCTTTCCTAAGGCATCTCTCAGCCCTGAAGCAAAGGGGACAAGCAGCTGAGTGGCATTCTCCCTGTAGGATACTGTCTTGCAGAGTGGACTTTTGTGGGGTTTGTGTTTGGTTTTTTATTGGCTTTAGGCAGTGAAAGGTAACTCAGCAGCACTTTGCTTTCCTATCTGCTTTATTTCAACATTGGCCTATAAGGCTAATGAAAGGGTTGCTGGTCTATAGAGATCGCGTCATTTTTCAGGGGATTCCTACCCTGTCTCAGTCTGTTGGTCTCTGCTGTTCCCCTTCAAGAGTTTTTCCCTGTTTGCTTTATTTCCTGGGAATCTAGTGTTGGTAACATAGAGCTCTTTTCCCAGGTATAGCAGCGACGGTTTGTATTTCCTTCCTCCTTGGCTTCCTGAACTGGGCTTTTTTCCCCATCTCCCTTTAATGCAGTGGGATAAACAAACACACGATGTGTTGAGCTGCAAGGAGCTATCTTTGCTACTCAAGTAACTTTCTGCATTTTAAAGACCGTTACATTATTTTATGCTAAAGAGTTGAGGAGTACTGCCACCTAGTTCATCCTCCTACTCCAAAACAGGATCAACTCTACTTATAGCATTCCTGACAGACACTTGTATAACCAGTCCTTAAAGATTTCCAGCAATGGGGACCCCACTGCCTTTCCAAGCGAATTTTCAAGCTGAACATTTCTGCAATATGAGCTCATTACTTTCATCTCCTGCCACTTGCGAATGTTGATGAACAGATTATTACCTAACTCTGTGCAGCAGCATTTTATGCATTTGAAGGGTGTTTTCATGCTCTCTCTTCTTTAGGCTGAGCAACCTGTGTTCTCTCAGTCTTTCCTTGTAATTCGTGTTATCTAGAGATCTGCTTGTTCCCATTGCTCCCTCGTGATCTGCCTCCAGTTGCCTCGCATCTTTCTCGAGGTGTGGAAAGGGTATTTTAGCTGAGCCAGTAGCAGTGTTGAGTAGGGCAGAAAGATGTCACTCCGGCTGCATTACAGCACTTTGTCCCAGAGTGATGCTTGCTTAGCTTAAAGCAGCACAGCAACATCACGGATTCACCTTCGGTTCATGATTCTGTGCGGTCCTTAGATGCTTTGTGCAGCACTGCTGTATGCCCGGTTGTTCCTCATCCTCTTCGCATGCAGCTAGTTGGTTTTGGCTAAACACAGAAGCTTACGCTCGTCCTGGTTGAAATGTAGCCTTCAGCTTTTCCAGTCAAGATTATTCTAATCTTGTTCTCACTTATACTTACTGTTTTACCCAGCTTAATGTAATTTTCCGGCTAACAAACATTTCTGCTGCATCACCTGTTCCATTAATGAAAATATTCCATCATATGGGAGCCAGGATGAAGAACCCTACAAGAAGGATCCTTCAGATTTGGCTGTAAGCCGTGGAGAACTGCTTCCAGAAACAACAAAGTATTGGCAGCTACTCCAACCATTTGGAATGTCACCTTCTAATAGTAATCATATTGATCACAAGTTTTCTCATCTACCTTCATGCAACTCCCTCCAAGGTGAAACATTTAGGAAGACAGATTTTGAACTACCTAATTTTACGAACTGGATTTAGAATTTTTCTTCTTTTTTTTTTGCTTTTTGTTATAACTGTTAAAAATTTTTCCTAAGATTTTTCAACTTTGAAACTGCTTGCAACTGCCAATGGATCCACATTTTGTGTCATATTGATCTTAGACCATTTTTTTTAATCTGGTTTAGCTGACTATGAATATATGTGCCATGTGCACATACAAAAGCACCTCCCCCCCCCCCCCCCCGTGTTTGCTACTTCCTGCAATTTATTGTTTCATTTGTTGATTATTGATTTATTAGCCTGTTAGAAATTAGGTTGTTTTGACTAGATTTGCTTGATACATTCATGTTTTCTATTTTTTGTCTTTTTTTTTATTTCCATTGTGTGCTTACAAATGGTTTGGTTATCTGCACCAGAGTCTTTCTGGGAATTTAAAGTAAAAGCAAGTGGTGTATAGCTCCTGTGGCTTCCTAGTTGTTGGGGTTTTTTTCATTTTCAAAAATAAGCGCTCTGTTTGACCTTTTCCCAACATTTGGTACCTTACTTGTCCGCCATGAACTCTCAAAGACAACTTATAACAGCTCTGAGATTTCTTCTGCTCATTCCTAAAGTATCTTAGGGCAAAGTTCATCTCTTGGACAATTTGAGAACATTTGATTTACTTTAGTGCTCCCTGTGTATTCCGCATTCTGGGCTGAAATCTTATCTCTTCTTTGCTGGTATTAATTCCTGCTAGTGAGAGGATCATTTGGCCTTTTTTAGCAAATTGGTATTAGCAAAATTGGTATTTTGATCTTCCTAGTATAATGTCTCAATGGCTTTCTTTCCTTTCTTGAGTGGCAGACCAATAATTTCAGAACGTACTTTCAGAATTATGCATCTCATTTTCTGCCCTGACCTACATGCTGTTTTATTGCGTGATGCTGGTATCATCTTACCGTAGGTGTTCACTATGCATACGTCCTATCACATTCACATTTTTCTGTTCATTTGTCTTTTCATAAGCAGTAGCCAAAATATTAAGGGGGCAACATGCCAAACATGGCAGTTAGAGTTTTCCAAATTAATGCTCATTTTGACAGCTGTAAAAATTCTGGCCAGTGCACCTGATTGGTGTATGTTGTCATCACTGGGCTAGTTTGAATTGTGCTGTGACATTTCCCCTGTCATTATATTCAAAATAACCAGGCAAGCCTCACCTACAAGGCGTGGGCTCTTTGTCTATCACCGTGGTCCAAATGTATTACCTGTGCAAATGGGACTCGGCAAAAGACGTGTTTAACAGCCAGACAGTTTTCCTGTGTGTTAACAGCGGCTTAATCTGCTGGCCAGTAGTTATCCTTACTTTGAGGACTTTTTCTGAGTTGTCTTCCCAAGGCAGCAGCTGTCAGAAAAGCAATGAGACCAGGTTTCTTGTGACTATTTGTGTGGAACCACACTGCCCTTGGGGAGGGAAAGTGGGGAATTTCTGCATCTCCAAACCAAATTCAGTTAGCCAGATTAAGGCTCATAAAACCTGACAATTCTGAGAGGAAAATTAATGTATGGACTGGAAGGAGATAGTAAACAACACTTAATTGTGCAAGCGGCTGCAGGATTTCCACCAAGTTTAACAGATACCGTAAGCAGTCCCATTGAGAAATCCCCTATATTTGCACACACAGAGGTGCAAATGTTTTTCAGTTGCCTTCTAGTGCTGCAGGCACTAGTGCCCAGAGGGGTGGGTGCTTTCAGTTTGTTGCTTTTACACAAAAAGGGCAAGTGATTTCTTTTAACCTCTGCTTTCAATTTTTACGTCCCTTCTGTCCTCTGGTCTCCAGTTAACTTATCTCTTCCTGCTCCCTTCTTCTTCTCCCCCTCCTGTTTTCTCCTGATTTGGGATTAGTTTGTCACTTAACAAACAGCGCATCTGGTCATCCTAATGTTGGCTCTGCACTTTTCCCTGCCCTGTCCGTTGTACATGGGATGAGTTGCTTTTTTCCTGCTGTAGCCTGTTTTGTTTCCAGGGCTGCTGTACAAGTTGGGGAAAAGAAGGATGACTGGAAGTGTGTGTGGGAACTTGAAAGAAGGGTAACTCAAAAGGTCTACGCCTGCACTTATCCAAGTTCCTCCCTCTGTCCTCGATTCACTGTGTGACCCTGGAATAATCGTTTAGGTCCTTGATCTGAGTCTAGAGCCCTGTCCCTCTTTACCTCAACTCTCAGCAAGCATAAAGGAAACTTAACACCTAGCTGCTGGACAAAACCAGTAATCTCAAGGATGAAATCTATACAAGAACCTGAAACAGCATCCAGTCCTTCCCATGCACTTGTCCGCCACCTAACTTTGTAGACCCTGATTTCTGCCCGTGCTCAACAGAGATACTTCTGAACTGGCTGTCACTCCCATCCATCTTCATTTCTTAGGAGAATGAATTGTTTCAAATTCTCATATAAATTCCCTTTTTACTCGATTATGAAATATGTTTTAATTTGACAGCGATGTTATTTTTAGTAATACTTTTTGTAGCCTTTAGTATTAACATCTAGTTGGGGGAAAAAACTGCTAAATATTTATACTTCTGTGCTTTGATCTTTCACTCAGAAGAACTGAAAAGGTATCACACTTAACATTTTTACTATAAATATTTTAGATAGCATTTGAAAGAGTCCAAATTCACCTCTCGTGTTGGATTTGTTCGGATTATTGAGATAGGTTGTCACTCTTAAGCGCTTCCAGATGGCATTTCGGTTGCCAATGGTTGGAAACTTTTGAGCGATACTGTTGTGGCTAATGACCAGTGACAGAATCATTAATATTGCTGTTTGACAGAAGTAGAACCAGAACCTCTTCCGTCCTCTTACTTGTACACTGTGGCTCGGAGGAAGATGAATGCACAAGAAGCACAAGTTGCACAAGAAGCACAACAACTCGGCAAACAGAGTGGGTCTTCCAGAGTTGTTATTTGCAAACAGGTTGTGCCCCTGGCCTGTGCCAGTATGAGCCAGTTGCCCTGGAAGGGCACAATGGGTTGTGAATGAGATATCTAAGTCATGAAGTTCTGCCAGACCCACAGAGTCTGTTGCTGCCGGAGCTGCCTCATTCTGCCATTAAATTGCTGGGGATTTAGGAGGTCGAGAGAAATGTGGAAAAAGTGGGAGTGCAAGCAATGGCAGAAAATATGCTGATTTGTTGTGGGTTTACTCACTGAAAATGTACATTTTTCTTTAACAATTTTCTGGCTAGCAGCCAAAACACTTCAGCTGCCAGCACTGCCAGGACTTCCAGGTATCACATGCTTTGTTCTCCTCAGTATGCTCTGGTTCCTCATCGGCTGTCAGCCAAGTTTCTTTTCCAGAGATGGGAGGTGATCCATCACAGGAATTTTTGGCCTTGGCCTCTCATGGGAAATGTAGTCCTGCTTTGGGTTCTGAACTACACAGGCAAGGAGAAAGTGAAGGAGCTTAGATGGCAGTTCCCATGAGACACAATATCCAAATTGAGTTATTGTGTTCCTTTTGTCTGCTGTTTTGGCAAATGTTTAAGCCTCTAGTGGTCAATTTTTAAACAACAAATAACAAAAAATATTACCCCTTTCATTTTGTTTTGGTGAAATCACGGTTAGACTTTGAAAAGCATTTGACTTGGAACATTTTTAGTCAAACCTAGGGAAAGTGAAGTGAAATTAAACCCTATGCTGTACACAGAACAGGTATTCTGCCCTGTCTGAGACTATCACCTTTTCCCTCTTATTTTCAGCATCCAATTATTTTTCTGTGTTTAGTACATAAAATTAAATGTCTCAAGTATTTTACCAAACAACTGTCTCTTGTTTGCCACTGCAATGGGTAGAAGTTATTTCACTGAATTTTGTATGTGTGCATTTGTATTGGAAAGTTTACTTTTTGCTATCAAAAGTGTGCAGCCTTTGTATCTGCCATAGTGATAACCCTGAAGAAACAGTAGGTTTTCATACCCTGTTCTGAGCCTCTCAGGCTTGCACACATTCTGATCTTTGTGTGCAAGCCCACTGTACAGCTTTCTTTTATTCCTGAAAGCCTCAGCCTAAGTTGAGAGACTCATTCCATTAAAAGTGCATAACATTGCATCTCTCTGGCATGATGAGTGCTCCAGAGTTACTATGCTGACAGCAAGGCAAATCTTGAAGATACTCAGCCTCTAGCCTACTCTTGAATCTTCCTGGATTTAGATCTGGATTTTGAACTGACTCGCTAGATGGAGTGGTGAGCCCCCAAAAATTGAGGAGGCCCAGTGTGAACAGAGAGCACGAAGTTCATCTTACAAGAGGGAAAACTCTCAGCCACGTCCAAGTTTAAATCCATGTGGAATGGATTCCTCAGCATTGATGTAGATAGGATATGATGGGAATTCTGTCACCTGTGCTTGACAGATGATTTTCCCAGAGAGAGGGAGATTGGAGGACAAGCAGCCACCACTGATGCTTGAATCCATCCCCTTGAGAAGGGCTTTCACACCTGCTTTACAACCATTGATCATTGCTTTCTTCAAGGAATCAATGAGTCATTGTATTAAAAACAAAAAAAACCAATCCCAAACCCCGAGGCTTTGCAGGTTTTTTCTGGCCTTCTGTGGCAGCAAAAGTCTGTGTCACAGTTAGCTTACGATCCTGCGGGGACTTTGGATTTTCTTTTGGTATAATGGAGAATGATATTTTTCTCCTTACTCTTCACCCTAGTGATATTTCATCATTGTCTGCATGTAATGGATTCCATTACTTTTGATGCTGTGAGGCTTAAGAGCTTTTTAATGGCAAGTGCTTGGATCTGAGATGGGTTGACTGTATCGTTGGCTGGTTACTGAGACGACTGTAACAGTGCACGAGGGAAATACTCTCTTGGTTTCTTGTGTAACTCGGTCCGTTTACAAGAGTTCCCTCTGCTTGGGAGCTGGTGGAAAAGAGCCCTGTGCCCTCACCTTGGTTCTTCTGCTGGCATGTATCCACAAACCAAGTTGGTCTGTTGAAATGAGAAAAGGTCGTTAGGGGCCAAGGTGCTGGGCCAAAGCACAAGTGATTGCTTGAATTGTTTCACTAAACATTTAGTGAGTACATCTAACAGCCAGGAGACTTTCTCTTTCAGGTGATGCTTATTTTTTTTTAAATTGAGTTATTTTTTTTCAGTATATATCTGTTTGTATCTCTTCCTGCCCATAAAAAATTAGGTGATAGATTTAAGTAGAAAAGGCAAATCATGATCAAAACTTTCTAGCCAGTCCAGTGTTTTTGGATACTTGACAATGGCTTAGGTCCTGTTTATGGCTATTTAACAGTGTCTCAGTGACTGAGAAGCTGAAAAGTTTCTGAGTGCTTTCATTTTTCATCTGCCTTTCATTATCTTAACTAGCAGGTGTTATTTATGTCCTTTGCCACTGCATCCCGTACCATGCTCTTTTTCTCTCTCGATAAGCTGGCTATTAACAGAATTTTGACTTTTTTTTCTACACTAAGAGAAAAGCTTAAAATGGAATTAGTATTAAAGAAAGAAAGAATGAAAAGGCCAAGCAGGTTCAGGGTTTGGTATTCAGATACGGATTTCACCAAGTCCAGTTAGAAAAGAGCAAAAAGTCCATTACTGTCTCAATTTGGTGAAATAGAAGAAAAATATTTCGGTCCAACTGTCTGTCAGTGAACATGCATCACTTTAAAAGTGAGCACCAAAAAAATCCACAGTGATCAAATAATGTTGACAGTATCAACATGGTTGTGTTGACCTCAACTATCTTTGAAGCTGAACCATCCTTCTACCAGATGTCAACTGGAAAAGATGTGCAACAGATACGACCGTTCCCTGCTTTCTGTGGGTTCAAAACAATTCTTTCTTCTGGAGGTGATCTAGTGCTTTTCACTAGCATCAAAATCACCTTAAACAAAAACATGCCCATATTTTAAAATATGCTGTTGTATACAATACGCTCTTCCAGAGAAATGGAGTATTAGCATTTGAAAGGACTGATGAGAATGCATCTTTGGGAAGGGCCTTTGTTCAGAGAATTACTGCTATATTCTACCTGCGTATCACCATGGTAATTGAATTATTTGCCATTGACAGTAAGCTATATAGCACAAACCTTTTGCCATTTTCCATGATGTGGTTCCCAGCAAAGAGTGCTATTTGTCAATTTAGAATTTATCGTATGACATTTAGCAGTTGTGTCTACTATCATAGTTGTGGATGTGGTTTGAAAGCCTGAAACAAAAAGGAAAAGGTAATTACATCATTTTCTTCATCGTCCTCTTGCAGTTTAATATTCCTCCCCATTTCCACTTACAACATGAACCATTCTGGAACTGTTGGAGCCACAAAGCAAAACCAAAGCTGTGCAATTATGATGCTAGCAACATGAGACAGTATTTTCATTTCTTATCATCGTCCCTTTCAGGATATTGTTGCAAACAAAAAAAGCCTTTCTCTTCCCTGAAGTCATTCCACGCATACTCAAAGCATGACGCGACCTCTGTGACGCGTGTAGTGGTCATTGAGATTGTGTGAAGGTTAATGTAAGGTAATTACATGATGAATCTTTTGGGGGGATATAGAATATAAACTGCTATGGCAGGAATTGGGAGACCCTCAAAGAACCTCACTAAGATGACTCACTTAACAGAGAGAAAATAATATTGAATACTTGCATTACCATGTGTGCATATCTTTCATTTTAAATAGTACTCTGTAGGAAAAGGTGCAATATAGATATGGTGGTGAGTGGTACTGCTTAGTGCGCTGCTCAGAGTACAAAAGAGATGGTACTCTTTTTCACTCCTTGATGCTATGGGAGATTGTCATCTCTATTTTTTTGTTCCTCAAAGTAAATCTAGCTTTCTAGAAAAATGTCTGGTTCTGTGTTGTCCTCACCACATGAAAGCAGGGGTAACCTCCCTATGGAAGTCTCTGTGCTTCCGTGCTTTATTTAAGACAGATGGAAAGCAGAACATGGTTAAAAAGTGGGGTTTTTCCCCACTCAACTGCTGTCCCTTTTTTCTCCCTCTTCAAGTACAGGATGGAGAAATTTTCTTGTTACAGTATCATATGTGGATGACACAAATGCCAATACCAGCCATTTATTCTTTAGGCAACATTGTGGTTACCAAATGACCCTGTGTCTTACCTAACCACTGAGATAGGTTCCCCAGTATATTTAGGTGTTTTGCTGTTGGCAGCTTCTGGGATCAGCTTTCTAGCCAACTGGTATTTAAAACATCCTTCAGTGGACTTCCATGCAGGGAAAGCTAACACACAGGTATTAGTTTTTATTGTCTAACATACCATTTCATTCTAATCCTGGTCCCAGTGTCAGGTTGCTTTCATGTTTGTTTTATGAGACTAGTGGCAGACTAAGGCCCCTTAATTTCTTGCTGTCCTCAGATATCAGGCTGAAATATCGAAACATATACGCTGACCTTCAGGTTGGCCCCATGCAGTGAATCTGACCCGGCAGTGAGCAGCTCCCTCGCACGTGGAGGCAGCTACGTGCCAATTCCTGAAAATCAATCATGAGGCAAAGCTGTTTCCTCCAAAAAACATATGAAAGAGCATTATGCATTGTTTCACTCCAGTGTTTGTTCATGGGCCGTGTTCTCCTTTCCTCCTGCGGCATCAGAATAAATCCCTATCTTCCTTTCCCTTTGAGCAGTGCTTCACTGTGTTCACTGCGTTTCATTACCTGAGAGCCGCAGGCTGGTGCAGGGGAGACTTGTGACACTAAGATCAGCTGAAGCCTAATGGGAGAGGAGTCCGCGTGACTGCGAACCGCATGGACTTGTCTGGTGGTGCAGCTTAGGTAAATAAAACCCAATGCACTCACTGTTAAGCTGCTACTTCCCACACACACACACCTTGTGAAGTTACTGTTCTAGGTTTTGGCCTCAAATTTTCTTTTGCTTAGGATAGAGAGCTACTGCTTCTGTATCATCAGGCTGCAGCATGACATGCAGGAGAGAGTTCATTATGCATCAGCAGAGCCATCTTTAAGGTAGGCAAACACTCTGTGACTCGGCAGAACAAAAGGAAAGCAAGAAAGGGAATCTGCAAACATGTATTATTTGCTGACAATAATTGTTTCCAGTTGCAGCTGATGGCAGTGATGAATCACATTGTCGTACTATTTTGTTGGGGGGTTGGTATTGAGGGGGGAAGAGCCAAGAATTACTCTTCTCCATCTCCCTTGAAAACTTAGCTACTACTACTGTGAAAACAGCGCTTAAAGTTTTGAAACTTGCAGTGTGTCTCTTATCCAAATAGCATTGAACCATTATACTCCTTCCTTCTTATTGGTAACAAAGATGCAAATAAACCTAGCTAAAAGGTGGGAGAAAAATGTAACATACCAACCACAGGAGTGATGCGTAGCCAGCCATGTGTATTAGTAGTTACATCACTTTTTGCTATAATTAAAATTAGATTAATTACATTTAATAGAATCCCTGTTTTATTTCTCTTGCACCAATGCCTAACTTCAGCTGCACCTAAAAGAAGTCTAGTCCAGTGCTGCTCCATAAGACCTCTACCCTTTCCTAATTTCAATGCCTTCATATAGAAGCTGGTTTTCCACAACACCCACAAGAAACTATTACATCCTATCCTGGCCTATTTGATTTGCCTCATGAATGAACTGCTTGCTGGAATGGAGGTAGGGGGATACCTAAACATGTGAGTCAAAAGAAATTGTTACTTTCAGTTAGCCATGACCAGTGAAGAAACAGTGCTGTAGCTATCCCTACCAGAGCTTAAATACCTTAAGCAAACTTGCATTTACATCACATTAAATGAGTTTTCCATCATGACGTATATTCCCAGTATATACAAGACTTCAGGATCAGGGCTATGACTGTACATCTTCTACATAGATTTTCAGCCAAAGCAATGTGCAAATGTTTTTGTTCAGGTGGGTTGCTGTAGCACCGTTAAAAGCTGAAATACTACCAGCTGTAAAGGTGTTTGCCAGCCTGGATTTGAAAATTGTTTCTGTTGAGCCCCAGTTATCCCTCTCTGTTATTCAAATTTCTCTCTTACAATGTAGCATCTGGCCAAACCCTTGTTATTCCATTTACTTCCTTCTCCCTGGTCTGTCCTCTCAACTGCTTTGCAGAGGTGGAGCAGAGCAGAGCGACACCTTCTCCGCAGTTACACCTCCCCTCTTTACTCAAAGATCCCTTTTTTTACAGCGTTTAACCTGCACCCAGGGAAAGCTCTTGGCTGGTTTTTAGCAGTTAACTGCAGTCGTCAGCTTAACGCTTTATGAAATGCAGTTTGCCCTTTCCTGTGCTAGGCAGATTTTACTTGCTTTGTCTTCAGAGCGCACAAAAAAGGAGGAATGCTTTCATTTGAAATAATCTTTTTGTTGTAAACTGCCAGTGTGAGCAGGGACAAGCTTCCCACCCATGTTGGGTGGGTCAAAGTTGGTATCAAATAGCTGTTCTGAGATTAAAACTACGTGTGCCTGTTTCTACTAGGATTTGAGACTGAAATTAGTATCTCGAGAGAGTTATCTTTGCATATGAACACATATGACCTTAGTTTTAATCAAACAGACATAATAAACATGGTTTCTAACATGAAACAGTTTTCAGGAGAGAGATGACCCGAAGCTTTCTGAATGCCTTTGTGTGCCATTAAATGCTAGTCTGGGAGATCCTTCTGTCTCGTACTTGATCTCTGGTTTCCCGTTATTTTTCCCCTCAGATTTTCTTTCTTTCACTGAAGCAAGCGTTTGCCTTTGAAAGAAGAAGCTGTGTGGGGTCCATTTGAAACTAAAAATAAAAAGGATGCCACAACTGCCATTTAAATTCAGTAATACAAGCTCTGCAATTGCAGAGATGCCCCCTACAAGAGCTACGTACTCCAGCCTGTTTTTGCCTTATTTGACTTTACTGTTTTGCTCCTGGTTTTGCATTAACTTGTCTTTGCCAAACTCAGCAACTCTTAAATACTTTCTTTTTTCCTCATCATCCCCTCTTCCCTATCCCTTTTCCCTGTTCTCTTTTGCCTTTTCCTTTCCATAGTAGCAGAGGGTAAGAAATTTTGCCATGTGTGCCTGCTGTCATGTCTCGTCCTGTTTCTTCCCGAGTTTGCCGGGCTGCCCCCACATTTTGGCTGCAGCATGGCCAGCGTCCAGGCGCCGCCATTTGATGCTTTGCTTTGGGAGTGACGGCCACCCTCATCCTGCCTCTCTGTCCTTCTCCCACAAATGGAGACTTCAGAAGCGTTTTTGTCCTTGTTTCTCGTTTCCAGCAAAGGCGAAATAGTCACCTGAATTGAAAAATAAATGTTTTACTCTGTTTTGCCGCTGTTTGGTCTCATCCCCAGGCTGGAGCCTGGATGCCTCATGTTAGCTAGCAACATTGCTCTCCAGCGTAGAGAGGTTATGTGGTGTTTTCCTTATGCCCATCACCACCAGCCCCGCTGGTCTGGGGGGTGGTATGTGCGTGCAATGCTCCCTCCAGGTAATCCCATTAGCACCAAAATGGGAGAGCTGTGGTGTCAGCAGCAGTTCAGTGGTGTTAGCATAGCCCTTCTCCTGGGCTTGTTTGCTCTGGTAAGAAACTACCATACCACAATAGAAGTTGAGGTCTTAGGTGGACATCAGCAAAGTCCTCTGCCAAAATTAAAATTCAGCTCAGTCTCACCTCTTCAGGCTGTGTAATTTAGCATTAAGGTGATTTTCAAGCAACAGGAACAAAATTAGACCGCAAATAAAAAAATGGTCCAGAGGATAAGTGTTTGGCCTCATATATTTGCATTTGTAGGCACGTGTATTTATGAGTCCTCTTTTGGTTTATATTTTGTAGGACAAAGAAGGTGAGCCATTGCTACCGTATCATTTACCGCCACCCGGAGAGGACTTTAACGCAGGATGAGGTGCATCGCATCCATCAAGCTATTGAAGAATCAGCAGTTCGAGAACTTGGGGTTGAGGGCAGATTCTAACATTGCTGGTCCAAAGCCCTAATGGCAGATGCTTTTCCTTTTCTTTCTTTTTCCTTTTTTTTTTTTCTTTTTGTCTTTTTGAGACGGGGGGGTACAGGTAAAGAGAGGGGGTTTGTGACTGAAACTAGCACATGGAAAATGATTGATAAATGGGCAATGGTAAAACTACCAGATAATAAACATTACTACTGAGAAATCATTGACAGAGCATTGGCACTTTATTTTAAGAAATGGGGGAACAGCAGTAATGTAAGATTTCCCTCCTGTTACAATAAGAAATACACTGCTTGGTGGTTTTCTGGGTTGTTAATTGGTCCCTGGGTTCCATTAAACTGTAAATACTTGGCATTATTTCTGTGTTGACAGGATCTTCTGTCCGTGTAACGAGTGAAGCAAATCAGAGACACAGATTAGCTCAGGGAAGAAAACCTGTTGTATCCTTCCACACCCACCCTCTTTTTTAAATAAGAAATGGCAGGTTTTGCTTCAAGAAACCTTGCAAAGTTTACCTCTCTTACCTTCAGCAGCCATAGGTATTGCTTTCATCTGCTGCAGAGAAGGAGCCGGTGTGACTCTGGGGCCAGGCTTGGTTGTCTTCAAATGCTGGCTGCTTGCTGAGTCTGCCCTGTTGGCTCCCTCTGCTCCCAGGGAGCGGAGCAGAGCCGCTTAGAGAGGTGCTCTGAGCTGTGCCACCTTCCCCAGGTGAGGAGCTCCCTTGTCTCAGTTCTCTTCGCATAGGCACCAGTGCAAGATAAGCCTGTTCCCCTGTCAACATCAAAGGATTGATACCACACGGGACGTGATGGCAGAAAAGAGAAGCTTTCCTACAATGCCCTGAAATGCAGCTGCCTTGGTCTCTCACAATATCTTACTTTCTAGAAGCAGCATCTGTTCAGAAATTTGACCTTTAAGGCCAGAAACCAAACTAAAATGGGATCTCCTTCTATTTCAGGCACCAGTTGCTTTACAGGATGCTTGGCTTTTCCATTGCAGGTTATAATAAGTAAATTCTGGCAGTGGTATGATGCTAGGACCTGTAGAAGTGTTCAAATGGTCTGATAAATACTTGATGAGCCATTGCAGATGCTGATGTGGAATATGGGACCTGTTTTTGCTTGTAATGGCATTTCATACAGTCCTGCAGGTCACATCTGGTTGCTGTGCAGGCAACATTCCCTCCTTCAGGGAAGAAGGCAGTAAAAGCACTGCAATAAACAGCATCTAACACTGATTTATACCTTATCAAGAAACATCTGTGCAGCAGGCTTGTACTCAACCATAAGAAGCTAGTTGCTGTTGCAGATGTGACAGAAGCAGAGAGCTCATTTTAATTTCATTACTCAACATATTTAGCTGTGTAAACAAATCCTAATCTAAATCACTGTTGTGTTATCCAAATAACTTGATTATAAAAACAATATGCTAGACTTTTTACAAAGTAAAAAGAATCGGTGCCATTTAGGCAACAGAAAAATCTACTTGGTTATTTTTAAACCATGATCTACTAAGATCTATAAATACAGCCTAGGCTATTTGATGTTTCTCTGTCTCCTTCATCCTTTGCCTTTTCAGGATTCTCAGTGAGGACCCCTGAAGAGGAAGAGCACTCCCCTGAACTGCACTGAGCAGTAATTGTTCCAAGACAAGACCTGATCGATGCTACCACATGGGGCAGCAAATTATTTGGATGTTAATTGATGGGATTGCATATGGAAAGAGTACTAAAACCTGCCTGCTATATGAAAGTACTGTCTCTTGGGAAAACAGGAGACTATCTGGGGTGGAGTAGATTGCAAGATTCCCCTTTTAATTTATTGATTAGCGAGGTTTCCATTTTCAGCTCCCCAAATCCTTCAGTTCTCTCATTCTGATCAGCCAGTTTTGGGGGCCTAGAAATTTGGGGAAAGCAAGGAGGAGAAAATTGGACAATGAGCCTTCATCACTGCAGCCACAGACTGACATGTCCAGCTTTGCGAGGAAACTTGGATATTCTTGAATCGGCCAGTCTCCAGCCACTAACATCAGTTGTGTTTGGCGTGTCTGGCTGTGAACTGCCTGCACTCTGATGAGGAGGGGCTCCCTGCAGCAGCCAGGTCTTGGTGTAGTAACGTTACTCTTTGAAACTAACCTCACGGGTTAGTAGGACAAAGGGGGAATGCAGAGCTTTCCCTGAAGAGTTGACCCGACACCCTGGGACCATCATCTGAAGTAAGTGTTCTCACAGCAGCAACTTTCAGACAAAAATGCAAACCATTAAGGTTAAAAAAAAAAAAAAAAAAAAGAACAGCTTCTTCAGGAGCAAGCACAAATCAATTATGTGAAGGATTTTAAGGCCTGTAAAATCAGATGGGCTGGCTGTGAGCATAATATGAATACTTGGATATGTTTATATTAGGTAAGCCTTTGTCATATATATTCTAGGATTAATCTACTCTAAAGACCTATTGTTCTGGCAAAGATTCACCACTACTAGCAAAGCAGACCATGGATCAAAAGGCATCAGAGTTGCATTTTTATGCTGCTGTCCTTTGGAAAATACGACTTTTCCTTCAAAGCCTGTCAATTTTACTGGGGAAATTTGCTATGGGCAGTAGTAGACTCTCGAACCATATGATCCCTTTGTGGATACCAACAGAGATCCCACGGGAATCTAAGGGTGTAATAACCATGATTTAGTTTACCACTGATCAGAGACACGTGATGCTAACAGTGTCTCGGGGGCTGGGCTGATCCTTGGTGGGAGTAGAGAAAACCTGCCTGAGGAAGGCCCTTGGTGCAGTCACTGACCGACCCTGTCAAAGAAAAGGCTACCCACAGCTGTCACTTGGCTTTTCTTAAGACATTCGTAGCACAAGGGTAAGTAAACTACCTTGCAGACCAAGAACAACATAGCAGCCAAGGTAAGTTCACTTGCTTATCTCTCTGCTAACCTACAGTCTGTCTCATGAACGTCCCTTAATCCTGGATGAGCTACAAGTCTAGTAAAGGTGGATGAGTTCCTAAACATCAAAGTGATAACATGCCATGTGGCAACACGAAGCAGAGCAGCATTTGAGTAATAAGCGTGTGTGCTGACTGACTAGCACAGTGGCAGGCACAAGGCCCTGCTTCTTGTTTTTGTCAACTGCCTGTGTTTATTTTTATGTGCCACTGGGTTTTATATCAGCATCGTTTAATAAAAGAGAAAAAAAATCAATTGTAGCAAAAGAAGGTGCACGTCCTGAGGAGGATTGGCTGGGGATTTCTATGACTGAACAGCATGTACTGTTTTAATGTTCTGGGTGCTGGTTTTGTTCCTGGTTGCCGTTGGTTTTCAAGCTAGCTGTGATTCCTGGAAGACTAAAGATTTTGCTTTAACGCCCAGTTTGGGACCTTCCCAGTAAACTAGCAGCAAATTTACAGTGCACTGAGACTTACCTGGTTTTGATGTTCTCGTTAAAGGTACTGCAATGGAAAAGTGTTGCGAGCTAGATAAGCAATAAATTGCTCTGTGTTTTTACCCTTGAGACTTCAGTGACCTCTGCCATAGTATTGCCAGGCATGATAATGCAGCTGCACAAATTTGAAAGCAGTTTTGTACTGAGAATCCAAACTCGATTAGTAAACCACTGGTCGCTTGCCTTCCATTGGCGTTACTCCTGCCCCTTCTGCAGATTGGTGGCCACACTTCAATGCTGAATTTATCATCTTCTTACTCTGTGCAGTTTTACTGATTTTCAGCAGTATTGACAAATTGGTCTAAGCCCTTGAATAATTTCATGTAGGGGTTAGCTTTTTGATTTAAATGGGGGAAAAAAAGATTGTGGGCTTTTTGTTTGGTTTTTTATCTGCAGTGACTAATGCATTTCAGGTAAAACTCTTGGCCAAGACGGGGGTCTTTGGTAGTCCATTGAAGTAAATGCAGGGAGTCTCACCCCAAAAAGCAGAATTATGTCAATCTCATTGAGTTCATATTTGGGTAGAACTAAAGAACCTTGTCTTCACTGTGGGTTGACTGAAGGTTGGCTGGTGCTTGTTAGTTAAACTGAGGTCAGAAAGCACTCTGGGTCTTGCCACCGCCACCCCAAGCACAAACAGAAGTAGTTTTAGGCACAAGGAAGTTCTGTCAAATTATGTGCAAGCATATAAAATGGTTGTGCAGGGTATTTGAGGCCTGCTAGTTGATATCACT
This sequence comes from Balearica regulorum gibbericeps, assembly GCF_011004875.1. Classification (NCBI taxonomy): domain Eukaryota; kingdom Metazoa; phylum Chordata; class Aves; order Gruiformes; family Gruidae; genus Balearica; species Balearica regulorum. The sequence continues at coordinate 95,086,024 of NC_046185.1, forward strand.
GAATTATCTACATCAGAATTGTTACCATCTGGGAGAGAAAATGGGCTTGTACTTCAGCTCTGAAAATCAGTAGCCGTGGTTTTAAAGCTCAGAGCTCTATTCAGATATTGTCTGCTGTGCTTCTTTGCTAAGGCAAGACTGTTTTATGTAAAACAGATTTCCTTTCTGTGTAGATGAGGCCATGTTGACTAATTACACATATCCTAATCAAATTTTAAGATTTGTGAGTGTTGCCCCTGAGGGCCACCAGAACTGAAGCAATCTTGTGAGGACCTTAAACAAATTTGTAGGACACATAGGAAACCAGCCATTGACACTTATTGCTTGCTTTTAAACACGACTGCAGTTACATCTGAATTTTAAGCTGCGTATCTCAGAGGAGACGATTGCAGTTCAACACAGAGCACAGACATATGCTGGGTGAAGGCACTGACTTTTCCAGAATCTGTTGTATAAGGTTTGATCATCATTAACATCTGATGCACTCGCATGTTTGGCAGTTTTTGTGCTTTGTGCTTTTGTCAGATGGCCTCTGTTATTCTATTTATGCCCACTGTTAACTAAGTAGAGTCTGCTTTAGTCTGCCTTTTATACTTGGAAAACTGTGCCTAAAATCACTTCTGCCATGACCTAGCTTTCTCATTCCCGTGTTGCTTACCTTCTCTTACAGTTCTTGCTGTTCAAGTTTTGTGTAACTTTGGTGAAGAAACAGCGTCAGGCTGTAGGCAGGGAGAGTTGTTAGACCACAGCCGGCAGCCTGCGCTCCCACGCCGCATTACTGCAGGGTCTCTCTGTGCTCACCCTCTGGATGCAGGTGATTAACACACGGTCCAGGGAATTGTGCCTCTGCCCGCTCAGTAATTTGCTGGGCAGCACCGCAGTCATCCAGAGCAGCTGCCACTTAAATGGGCAGTAGATTGTTCTCTTTTTATTTTAGCGTCTGCAGCTTCACTGGTATCGCAGTGTGATACAGCCAGAAGCGCTATCTTGGTATTTGCTGCAGCTAAGCATCCATAAGATGCATCTTGTGAAGTGATGCCTGTGCAGCCATTTTTCAGTGGAATCGCTATATGCTTGTGAATGAACCGTCTCCTTCTAAGGATGTGAGGCACGTTGAGAGCAAGGGTCAGGATTAAAAAATTATTAGACCCTGACAGGTACAGAGAACTGCTTGTGGGATTTTGTCAATGTCTTTGCAGGTTTGAAACTCCCACTAGGCATCTGTCCAAACGGTTAGTCACTTGAAACATTTTGTAACCTGGTACTCGGTGACTGTGGTGACACTGGTGTCATTTTGGGAGAGGGGAGCAGGTTTAGCGAGAGATCACAGGGCAGCTGAGGAGCAAGGCGGGAGGAGTGGTCTTCTGATGTCCCGTGCTGAATTACCCTCCCTCCCACCATGCTACCGGGAGGCACGGATGCAAGTTTGGCTGCCTGCCTCTGCATAGGCACATAGTAAATAATTAGTATGCACGGCCAGGCTTTTTGGTCATCGGTTATTGTTTTAACTGATGATTAATTTAAGGGATTATTGATTCTCATGCCAAATCTTTACTGGTGGTAGAGAAACTGATAGTCATTGACAGGGTCTTTATTGACAGATCGCAGTATAGGAATTGAATAAAACAGGGTGGGAATGGAAGTGCAGGTCCGTAGGTTGGTTTGTGACTTCCCGATCATGAGGGGATTGACAAAGGTTTAACTCAGTTGAAGGTCTAGCCTCGTGTACCCACTCTGAGGCTTTTATTGGATGTTCAGCAGCTTGGCAGGTGCTTTCAGGAGGGATGGGGCCATCTGAGGTGACCAAACACCTCTCCAGAGCCGTCTCCCTGGTGTCCATTGGAAAGCCCTTGCCTGGGCACTGAGGGCTCTGAGCACACTCTGTGCCTTGCCTAGCAACACCGGTGGAGCCTGATTGCCTTAAAATTTCTGTCCTATGCTTGCAATATGTGTAAGCCTACCTCCTTGGGTCCTGCCCTGAAATGCTTCCTTGCTTCTACAGTCTCCTAAGTGCTATCCAAGTCCCTCCCATGACCCCAAACCTCAGCTTTTCACCCCTTTCTACTGTAGTGCCCCGCTCAGTGCCTTGCCAGAAGCTCGCTCGGAGGGCTTCCACGCTGGCTGGCCAGGGGGCCAAGCAAACCACATTGATGACCTCTGTGCACATGCCTTTGCGTTTGCGTCTCTCCTCTCAGCACAGCCACTGTTTTTCACAAAGTTTTCCAGAACGTCATCCCTTGGAGACCCTCACCTTGAAGTCCAGCGTGGATGGGATTATTCCAGTGGGTCCAAAAGTCAGCGAAGGTCACTGACAGTGGAAGGATGGACGCCATCGCTGTAGTGCACACCCTTGCTTCCTTAGGAAGATAAGACAGAGAAATGGCAGGGCTGTGATGAAGGCTGTCAGCATAAATAAGTGTCCCCTGACTGAAAGTTCAGGCAGGGGAGACAGCGTATCAGTAAGAACCTGATGCCCAGCATGGTCCCCTGCATGTATTTCCAGAAAATGATTACAAATGTATTTTTGATAAATAATAACAGCAGCCTTCTGTGTGTGTTTACAAGCTGCTATGTTATTGTGCTATATAGTCTGCATCACTTTTCATTCCTTTCCGCTTGCTAGAAACTGAAAAATGTGAATTTGGCTAAGAATGAAGTGATTTCCTGTTGTTCCTGGTCTTGCAGTATTACCTCTTATTTTTGAAGAGGAGGGCAGCCCAGCATTGCTGAGGAGATCTTCAGCACCTTGCCAAATTATGTTATTCGTGTGCTGCACACACACATACATATGAAATCGGTTGCAGTGGATGATGTGAGCCTTATTTCTGTGCTGTGAATACAAAAGCAGAGTTGTTGTTCCCTATATTCTGTGTGATTAAAGACTTTTCTCTCCTGCTGCTTTGCTCCGATACACAAAAAATTACCTTTTTCCAAGAAAAATCCAATACTTTCTGATGCCTCCTGCTGTCAGAGAGCCAACAGTCTTCTGAGCACTCTCCCTTCAAAGAGCAATCGAATTTTGGGCAGAGAACTCCCTTTCCCACTTGAGATGTTTTCCTTTCAGCCTGAAAGACTTTCTGGCATCTGTTTTCGGCTCCTGTGCAACACCTGCTGCTGGTGACAATGCAGGTCTTTTTCTGCCTTGCGGGAAGAAAGGTGACTTAAAAGAAAGGCCAGCTTTATAGAAGAAATTTGAGCTACTTGAATGTCCTACTCTAATTAAAAAAAAAAAATCCTAGCCCATTAAAAGTTATTAATAAAAGTCCATTTTGATCTTTACTAGAGGGCAGGCTTGTGCAGTGGTAACATTTCCACATCAGTGCAGCCCATGAGGCTCCAACAGAGGACAGCTTTGCCACTAAAGGCTCTTTCATTCATGTTTGGAAAATTGCTTGGTAGTTTTCTGGCTTCCTTTCTATTTGGTCACACATCTGGAGTCGTTGGCTGCGGCTTCTCTGCTTATTCCCTAACACCTTCTGTGGTACTCTACAGATTGAATTCCTCGACTGTTCACAGTGTTGGAGTTGTTAAGCATCCTTAGGACTACTGTGAAATATATCACCAGGGGAGTCAGGACTTCAAAGGCACCCAGCTCCTGGGGTGCCCTCCGCGTTACTCGCTCCTGTGCAGCCGCGACAGCCGCCAGCCCGGCCGCCTTGCCCAGGCAGCCCAGCCTGCAGCTCGGAGCTTGTTCTGCAGGAGCAGCGCACACTTCGGGAGGGCTCTTGTGCATGGGCCTGAGTTTGCCAAGCTGAGCAGGAAGCAGTGCGTCTGTGAGCAGATTTCTGCCCAGACGGTTGGGTGGGCTGCCCGTGACACCTGAAAGGAGATCCATTTTAAAGGCCAAGGTTGGGACAGGGAGGAGAAATTCCTACCTTGGGTACAGTGTGTTTCAGGAGAGCCACTGTAAGACGTATCAGTTACATCCTCGAAAGGAACCTTGTTACCTGCCAAGAGGAGAAGGCTCTGCAGAGGACAGGGCAACAGATGGGAAAGTGGCTTTTTACTTGCAGGGCCTGTTGATTGCTGCTCCTTTCTCTGGGCTATGAATGAGATCAGCTGGAGGAGAGCTTGTCCAGGCACAGTGGTGCCTCTCCTAGCACTGATCTTTCAATGGAGACATGATGAACAGGAAGAAGGTGATTTGTCTGATGTCTGCTAGGGAAGAGGTGATTTGTCTGATGTAGATGCAGATGACATCATGCGTGGCTATCTCCACCTGGAAACCACTTCTACAGTCCAGGCTGATGCTGAGCCGAACCAAGACCCTCCTTGCAGTCTTTCTGATTTGGAAAAACTCAAGCTAAAGGGCTCTGTGCAATCCTCATGTAGATCATGAGGTCCACAGTAGGCCATGGTGATCCCAGTGGCCTTTCCTACATGGCCATTGAGTTATTTTGTAAATAAAGCTAGAGCACCATGTATGGGGCTCTGTCCAGAAAGCTCTCTGGAAAAGCACCCCCTGTAAATGGGGTAGGGTAGGCTTATTATGAAACCACCTCAGTGACAAACCTAAAAAGGGGGGGAAAATTTGACCGTAAAGGTGAGACTTTTTCTTAATAGTGACAATAACCCTGAGCTTTTCCACAAGATCTTAAGTGGAAAGTTTCATTTGAAACATTGTTCAAATGAAGATCAAACCATACACATTTACCAGACACAGAAACTGAAGACTGGAGAGGATGAGGGTTTTTTCTGGTGCCACAGATTAAGTCCTGAATCCAGGTGTTCCAGTCCCCTCTGATCCAGTACGAGAGTCCCTTTCTGTAGGTGGTGCGTGCCCTCAGCGATGAAGGAAAGGATCTTAGTGATCCCTTCTTGCAGCACTGGACAGGATTAGGCCCCACTTTACTCTGCTTCTCTGCATTGCAGTGGCTTTTAATAAATTACACTGGATGCTTTCTCCACCTGAATTTGCAAAATCAAACCAGAAGTGTAACAGTGACTGAGAGACAAAAGGATGAAGGAAGGAAACTGGGAGGCGAGGAGGGTCACCGGGCATTTAATGTTGCCCACTCCTCCCCAACCTTCTCTCCTTTTCAAAGCACATGTTGGGTGAGGCTAAGGGGGCAACTGGCAGCATGTTCACAGGACCTTGGTCCGCTGTGGATGTGTCTTCTACAAGGATCTCAGTCTGGTGCGTATACTGAAACTATGTCAGGAGTCACACAATTGCTGCCTGGGGCTTTAGCGTGCCTGGTCTGCCAGAAGATTTAATGTTCCCAATCAGGAGCTCTTGGGCACCTTGGATCTGCTGTAAGGAGGAAGATAGAACCCCTGCAGGGACATCACTCCAGACATGACAGTGAAGACAACTGCAGTCCTCCTCCTCCCTCTGGTTGTTCCCTGCACTGGGGCCAGTGCACACCGCCAGTGCTTGCATCGGGGTGACTTAACTCAGACCCATCTTTATTGGGTGCCATGAGAGCAAAGACTCACGTGGTGGTGACTGAAACACATTTTCTCTTGTGAAAGGTCAGTAAGCATACTTAAAAGCATTTCATCAAGTTATTGAATAGCATTTTGTTCTTGTCTCAATATGATGAGCATAGCTTGGCAGTCCGGGCACTTAAATACAAGATCATGTATGTAGCAGCTCTCGATGCATTATTTTTCTTCTGTTAACTTACTCTATTTCCCTTTGTACCCGTGCAAACTTCTGTCATTCACCTTGTGTGGCAAGGAGCTCAGTTTAACTAAGCTGTGTTAAAAAGAAAGCGTGCTTTGGATTGGTTTGAACCTGCCATCTAGCTTTGCCTGGTGTCCCAAATCCCAAAATAACCGGTACAGTCAACACCAGGCCCTTGATAACCAGAGAGGTACTGACAAATCTGGAAAATTTTTGGAGCAGAGTGACAAAGCTGATCAGGAGATGTGGAAGTACAGGTAGATGAGTTCAAATCAAAAACGATGCTCAGGAATGACTAACAAATGTGTGGTTTGTGAGACATGCAGCTTTCTGATGAGTATGAACACCCTCCCACTCTCCTGAGCGCGAGAGAGGAATTTTTAGCGTGACACGCAGGGATATAACAAGGGCTAATAGTGTGACAGTCAGGCTGAATGTAAGGTAAAATTTCCTGACAGTGAGATATATTTTGCTGTGGAACAGTCTCCTGAGGGAAAGGGCGGGAGCCCAACTGCTTGGTCCTTTTAAAAGCCAGACTGGACAAAGCATTAGGAAAGGTACTCCAGCGAGCAAGCGTTAATTGGCAGGAGGACGAACTGGTGATCTAATAGGTCCTTTCCATTTCTAGCTCCTATGATATGATATTCTCTGTAACAGGTTTTGACTGGTTTTAAGCTCGGAGGGTAACAGGGAGATAAAGCTGAATGTAAAAGATTAACAATAAGAACTAAGAAAAAACTGTAAGTTTACTTAATAGTCATGGAAAGTGCCAGATTGAGAGTTCCTTAGGCCAGTGGTGCTATTCGAAAATAGCATCGCAAATGGGAAAGTGAAAATTGTTACATTGGTAATGATTATGGTAATGGCTTATTTTTATAGAGCCCCAGTATTCCAGAAGGATCCAAGAGCACGTTTCAGATTGGGGGTTTGTGTGTGTGCATCCACGTAATGGGAGAATTGCTGCAGCTGACACTGAAATGTAGCAACCACTGGACTGAAACAACCTGTTTTAATGGCAAACAGCAACTCAGGGCAGCAGTTTAAGATGGCATATAAAGAATAACATCTGCAATTGAAGCTATAAAAGAATTGGTTTGCTTTGGCAGAATTTCATTAACTGATGAATTATCTAGGCACGCGTTTCATTTGCAACTGCCTTTCCCCATGTCTTTGCTTTTAAGGCATCAGGGTCCGGCAATATTGACCTGGCTTCTCTGGTTGCTTTTGGCTGAGCAGGGGGAAATCTGCTGAACTAGCGTGACCCTGAGCCAAACCACGTTGGACTGGTGTCAAGGATGGGCATGAGGTCACTCTTGCTGGTCATGACATCACTGCTTCTCTTGGTCCTCGTCACTCTCACGCTCTTACCTCTTGGAGGCTTTTCAAGAAGAGTTTCTTGCAGATGCTGGATTTTCCAGGCTGTTGGCCCTAAGCGTTTGGTTCATGTCATAATATCTTGCTCTGGGACTGATGCGTGAATGTGGCCGCTATAGGCAAAGGCTGCCTCTTTGTGTAGTTTTTGTCTCCTTCTTGTGAGTCCTGGCCTCCAGGCTCTGAATTCCTGGAGGACAAGGGGACTCCCATTTAGTTTAGAAGAGACAAGAAGCAAGCCCTATTGGAAAAGAAAAGTCTAAAAATGTGAAATAGTAAGGTTTGTGTATGGAACCAGAAAAGGCAATTTAGAAAAGCTGAAATATATTATTAACTGGTTTTAATATTGTCATCTTAAAGTGGACTGTGATGGTTATCATTCATGTGGAGAACAATTTTTTTTTTTTTTTTTTTTCCCCCATAAGTAGTCACAAGTCTATGAGAGAGAGTTAGAAAGTGGCCAGAATACAGATGTTCTGTATTGTTTATCCCCCATGAAATTAGACTTTCTTAGATGGCAGCCCTGCGGAGTCATTTCATTTGAAAGAGGAAGGAAATGAACTAGGTGAGAACTTGCATGAACGTGTCATCCTTCTGGAGCCACATGCTCACCATGGAACTGACTCACATGACATTAAAAATTATTTGTTCTCATTTACGCTATCTGCAACGCTATGTTTAACGTAGTATTTGTTAGCTTCACAATTAACCAAACCCTATCCATTTGTTAATGAAGGTGACAAACGTTCCTGTATAAAGTGCCATTAACTACTGAATAGCTGAGGTACTGTGTAGTTTGACTACCTCTGTTTTTTACAAATCACTAGGCAGATTTATGCAATATTCAAGATTTTTGTTCAATAGTCACTACAGATTTAGAGCTTTTGGCTGGTGTCTAGTCATGCATAAATCAGTCAAAATTTTCCTTTGAATGTTTTTATTATTCATGGAGGTTGGTTGGAGTTAGAGTTCTCACTTTATCCACCAGAAATGTTAGCATTTCAACAAAACAAAATACTCAATCAAGCCTGAGACAAAATCCTTCCACTCTCATGCTTCCAAAATATCAGAGCCCCAAAAATATTTATTTAAAAACAACTGATATGATAGTCTTTTTTTTTTTTCTTTTTTTTTAGCTTGATGAGGCATTCAGAGATGTTAGAGGAATTGCTACTTTCTTATGTGCTAGTAAGAAGTCAGCTTGAAAGCCACTGTAAACCTTCATGATCTGGGGTTCCCAGGGCTTGCAGGTTCTTAGTGTTATGGCAGCTGACAAAATGGTTGCAGCAACAATTTCCACCATGTGAACTGCCAAAATTGCAAGGTTCTTCTAAAATGGCTCGATTTTTTTTCTGGACCATCTTATGGAAAATTCCTCTGTCTACAAACTTTCAACTAGTCCCAGAACTTAGACTGTAGATTAGTATTTGAGTTTCAGTAGGACACGTTTCTGGACTTCCTGTTTTTGTGAATGGGACTTATATTCCTTTTCCATTTATGCATCTTAGCAATCCTACCTTTCTTAAGCACATGGCAGAAAACCTCTCATACTGGGTTGTTCATTAGCTGCTGTTACCTGATACAACATTCAGTTGGGGTATACTGCCTTGTTTTGGGAGAAGGATGGATGGCCTCTGGCAATAGGTTGTAGGTCCCTTCCCTCTGTTTTCTTAGTGGCTGCCGGTACGAGGAGGCTGGAAAAGGATGGGAAGGGACCTCATCTGGGATCTAGCAGCAAAACTACTCTACAAGTGGGCCAGAGATCATTGTTTCCTACTTAAATGCTAAATTCATATTAGGTAAAAGGAGGGATATGATTCCAAAATCCACGCACAGGGCAGATCCTGACTGGTCAAGGAGGTCTAAGGACCGTAATAAATTATGTGATTGACTGAAAAGGGAGTGGAGGGGCTTTTGCTTTTTATTTCCTGCAGTGGCACTGACCAGTTAGACCATGAAGAAGTAATTTCCCCTCAGTTTGCCAGTCTGCAAAATGGGAATGGCAATGCCAGTTTTCGTTTGCAACATGTTTTGAGACCTCCAGAGGTAACACACTGCATAAGCCCGCTTTATTAGTGTGTCTATTTAACGAGACAATGTTTGCATTTACTTACATCATGGCACATCCCAGTCGTACAGGGACCATTACAGTATCTGGTGCGGTACAGTGAGAAGGGATACTCAGAAACAGTCCCTGAACTTCAGCCAGTTGCCATGGCAACAGAACAGCTTAGCGTGGCAAGGAAAGAGAAAAGTGAGATATTCTGTTAAGGATAACTTATGGCATCAGTGCTACACTTTGAAATATCTGTGGTTTTCTGGGTCTAGGCTTGCAGGACATGTTGCTGAGCTCTGGGATTTCCTCTCCCTGAATCCTCTTCTCCAGCTCACCTAAAATGAACAAATATGGGCCAAAACCTGGAAAACCATGATGGTGAGAACACTGCATGGTAGCTTTCCCTTGGTTTTTCTGTTGATAGGGTGGGTGGGAGTGGAATCTGCATCTCTGAAGCCCTTCTGCAAGGACTTGGTGTCAAGAGCTGATGAATACCATCTGCTGGCCTACTTTCCACCCATCATTTCATACATGCAGCTGCCAGGTGCTCCTTTAGCCTGTGGGTCAGTTACATTTCTGGTGCAAGGACTTCTCGTCCAGCCTGCCCCAGGGGCACTAGTCACCCTCAGAGGTTTGAGAGCAGGCAGAGGTACCTTCATGGTTCAGGCTCCTCAGACAGTGAGAGGCTTTTACTCTGCACCTTGCAGCGGGGTCTGGCATTGCCATGTCCTGGGGGGACCTGGTCCCAAACCCTCACAGTGGGTTTTGCAGCAAGCACCTGGAACAATGGAGGAAGTCCTTGGGGAGAGAACTAGCAAGAGCTGATACTGACCCACAAGGCCCGCTTCACACTCTCCGTGTTTCTCTGAGGAAGCTTTGCAAAGGAAGGGGGGCAATACCCTGACATCTGTAGCATGGTGTGCATCAAAGGTATTCATCATCTTTAGCCAGGACCTTACAAACAGGCAGGTGGGGAGCCAACTTGGCTGTGCAGAGCCGAAATCAGGTGCCTCCGCACCGAGGAAGGGTTGGGAGCAGCGGTGCCTCGGCTGCCAAAGGCCTGTTGAAACATGCAGCAGTAACCAAGGAAACATGCTAGAACCAGCTCAACATGATGAATTGCTGCCTAATAACTGGCTGCTGAAGGGTCCAGGTAATTCAGTTGCTCCTCTCGGGGTGGGTGCTGCGTGGGTAACTTTTAGCTGCTGCCCTTTCGTGTTAAACATTGCTAGCACAAATGTTACCTTCGTGGTGAAGCGGGAGACCCACCGCCTGAAGCCCACGTGCCCAGCACTGCATGCACTCACCGCCGGAGGGGCTCAGAAGCCTCCACATCACAGCAGCTCACTGCAGCCATGTGTCTGCACCGTGCCATCAGGTGTGACTTCCCTGGCCCACAATGCCATGTTAGCATTGTACACGTGGGCCCCGTTCTTGGGTGATTTCTGCTGTTTTCAGGATCATCTGCAGTTGGTCACCAGGAATGGGTTCTCCATGCAGCGGCAGCGGTTGGAGGGATGCAGCAGCCATTTGGTGTCACATCCTGATGGGCACGTGAGGTCTTTTCCTTGGTGGCCCAGGGCCGTGTGACTGGGATCTTGCCTGCAAGAATGTAACGAATGGTCTGCTGGCAGCGACAGAGCTGGTGAGAGGGAGATGCTAAAAATAGTTTCAAGGGAAACTGTAAGGTGTAAGAAAGGCCACTTTGGAGATGGGGAGAGGGACAAGTGGTGGATGGTTGGAGGATGCCATCTTAAGTGAGATGAACTTCCTTGCTCTCTGCTACTTTTCTTTTATAGTTTGGAGGAAAACAGGTGAGAACTTTCCTGCTGATGAAGCATCACACTAATGGACCTGGTTGCAGAGTGGAGGCCATAAATTTTATAAAGGAAGTTATGAAAATTGTCTGGTGGACCACACTTGCTGTTGGAAGTATGACTGAGGTTCCGAAGATAGGAGGAAGAAGATGGGGGACCAAGGAAATCTCTTTAAAAACTAGGGAAAGCATAGGGAAACTTAAAAGAAAAACAAGATAAAATGGCAATTGCCTATAAGCCCACGCATGCACTCTCTTGATTTCTCTCTTACACCCACACACTCAAGAACATCTTTCTGTCCGAAATAGTAGGGAAAAGACATCATAGCCTTTATTGTCAAGAGTAATTTCTCTTCACGTGTCACTACCAACAAATTTTCAGAGCAGGTAGATATATTGCACAAAACTCATCTGCTTGCTTTTTTCCTTTTCTAAACCTGAATGAAACAAAGAAAAAAGCCCCCGTGAACTGCGGCGTTGAAGAGCTACATGCTGACAGCTCTTGGATGGGTGAAGGCTGAACACAACTATTTGTATGCCAGTAATGCAACGTGAGGCAGCAGGGCGATTGTGTAGGGAACCGTGGCTCACTTTTCTCCCAGGAATGGCTTTTAGTCCGTGCCCCTTTGCATTTGGGGATGTCAGGGAACCTGGCTGTGGCTCCGTTGTGCCTTTCACTCCCCAAATGCTTTGCAAGCAAGTTGAAAATAACCTGCTGGCTGCTCTTTCCTGGGGTTCAGACGCCACGTAAGACTGATGCCTTTTGGTTGTACGGGCTGCATGGGGATTTTACGCGGCAGGATGAAGAGTGGTGACTGCCAGCTGGGTTTGAACTCATGCCGTCCTTCCACGCTGTCAGCGACAGCGCTAGTACTCCGCTCAGAAAGGCCAAACTTTGGGTGTCTCTGGGAAGACGGGGCCATCGTATGCTCAGGTAAGGTCGGCGTAGTCCGTCCAGATTACATGGGCTAAAGCCTGGGCCCATGCCAAGCGTGCTGGGACTCTCCCTTCCCAGGGGTGATCTCTTAACATACACTTGAAAATTCACACAGCGGACTAGAGGTGATTTGGATCTTTGTCCTGTATTTAACTGATACCATAAAATTCCCTGCTGGATATTGATGCTGGGCCCTCTGGCTGTGACTGGTGTTTGTTTGGCTTCATGAGATTCTCCATCCCAGCACATTTGAGTGAAAGACTTTACCAGCTCATTTAAAAATGAAGTCGGGTTATCATAGTCACATCCCATGCAGAGAGGAAAAAAAAATAAATCCCTGAACTGATGTGGATTCCTCTATTCTGTATATTTCTTCCTGGCTAATGGTCAGGAACATATTATATACAAGAGATCATTACCTTTCGTAGCAAGGAATGGAATTTGTATTAGCAGATTTTTATTTTTTTTTAATAATTTGCCTTACAAAAGGCAAAATAATACCCAAGATTCCCTCAATCCACTTCCAGTGTTCCCTTCTCACTACATGAAACTACTGAGTCTGAATTGAAAATACATGAAAAAAAAGTCTGGTTTTTTTATGATACTTGGAAGAAAATGGATTTGCAGAGCTCCTCTCTTTAAATGTGTCAACATAAATGACATCCTATCGGGTCTTGCAGATTGCATGGCATAGGCAAATAACTGCTATTTATTGCATGGGCTGTGCAATTTTTTACCTAGCTATTTCTGCTACATGCAGAATAGATGAAACAAATTTTCCTTATACATTTATATAGTGCCTGTCAAGAGTTGCATGTAGTCGTCTCCATTAATGCTCATTTGTGCCATGATTTCTTATCCAAGATTTAACCCCTCCCAAAGGAAAACTGCATCACATCTGTGATACCTATTACAAAACAGGCTAGATTCTGTGCAACGTTCTGTCTAACAGGTGACACGTGGCATTTTCCTTCCCTTTGGCCTCCTTAGTCTCCCGCTCTGTAAAGACAGTCTAAAGCCAGTCTATCACAGAGTTACAGGAGAGAGATCTTGCAATTCACATTAGAGAAGCCAGCACTAACTCTTTAAAGTCTCTCAGTCTTTAGCTACTGGATTGTTTCAAAGAGACAGCAACATGAAAGAGAAATGTATTTTAAAAAAGAAGAAAAATAAGTCAAGTGAGATTCCACAAGGAAATTCAAATGCTCTGTGCATGGATATCAGTAGAAACTGTGTTTGTAAGGACGTTGGAGTTAATTTGATTGAGAGATTTGATACTAAGGAAAAAAATTAAACTATTTCTTCTCTCCTTGCCATCTGTGTTACTGCAGCTGTTCGCCCCACTGGCTTTGGGTATTCTCTACTAGTGTGTTATTTAGAAAACGTATTATGCCCCAACCGGTCCTCTGGATGAGAGTATCGCTTCTGTTGCTTACAGCTGCCATCGGATGTGTCTAAAGGTACCCCTGTATTTTGCTGAATCAGAATCTGGGTTTCCTTCTGCAGTAACGTATTGCAATTCTTCTCTCCATCACTAATCTAAATATCCCCATTCAATACATAAAAATTACATTTGTGATACAAACATTGCACGTACGTGTGTCTGCATCTCATTTACTTGGGCAGAGCTTTTACCCCTCACATTTATTTTTTTAGAGTAAGAAAAATATAGGTCTCTGTACTTAGCCTACGATGACAGTTTTGCAGCAGGAGAACACTGAACAAGAAAAATGAAGACTGCAGAAGTGGAAGGAGGAAATGAAAGTTGCTCTACCGACAGGGCTACATGAATTCAGCAATGGGTGGGTTAGGCTGAGTGTTATCAGTGATGATGAAACACAGCAGACTGTGGTAATGAAATATTTATGAATGGGGAAATGATACTGCATTCTGCAGTGCAGCACAGGGGAAAGTGAAATTTCAAGAATACTGTAATAGCAAAGCCCTCCATTAATTATCGAAGCCAAGCTGTAATGCCAGTTACTATGACAACAGGGTCCCCTATGTATTTGGCACCATTGGGGGGGGGGGGGGGGGGGAAGGGGGGGGGGGCTGCTTCTATTTACTGGAGTGCATTGTACTTCTTTTTCTGTTGTTGTTGTTAATTATGACTACTGTCCCAGCCTGTGACTATGTGGTTCATTTCAATGATAAAATTATAAAGTGACTATTGGCTAAAATATAAAGAAAGCCTTTGATAAGTAGTACTGGTCTTTTTATTCTGGAAAGAGGTAAAGATGCCCCTTCCCATATTAAGGGACAGGCTATTGTCATTATTAATAATCTTATATAATATTAATTCATGATAATGTAATAATAAAAATGGAAATGCTACTAGAAGCATTATTAATAATAATAATTTTGACTGTGTTAGGCTTTTACCCGCAAAGCATTTTAGAAACAGTGATTAATTAAAATGTCAATATTGGCATACTAAATCCACCACTACATTTCCACATGGGGCAAGGGAATGTACAACCTCTGCCCACTTATTTTTAATTACTACTTATTTGGTTTCTTAAACCCATGACACTCTTTGAGATTTCCACTTATCCTCAGCACAGCCAAGGGTTTTTCCTGCCAACACCTCTACACGATGCAAAGCATTTGAGGAAAGCGAGGTACAGACCAGATGAAGCATGAGGATGTCAGCTGAAACATGTCTCAGGTCTGTGGCAACATGTCCCGTTCAAGCAGCTGCCAACTCTCTGCGTGGCATACAGGTCTATAGATAGTTACTACATGGAATAGGGAGACATGTACCTCTAGTCCAATGCCTGGAGGCGCTGGAGATGAATGGTGATGACGGGCCACAAATGGTGGCCAGGCTGACCAGCTCTCACTAGTTAGCATTTTCTACTGCCACTGTAAGAGGCAGAGCACTCCTCTGCACAGACCATTGCTCCGAACCAGTCAGACATTTCTTATATTTTTTATCTTCTTATTTTTAGGCTTAATAGTGCATTTCATCAATCATTATCAAAGGGCTGTACAGATGTTCTTACTGTAACTCCTTTCCAAGTGGGCAAAGTTTGCTATGGAACCAATCAATGACTTTCCTAAGGTGATATAGGAAACTAGAGAGAAGAACATAAGCCAAGTCTCCTATTTCCAGCTTCAGGACCTTCTTCCATGGCATGCAACGAACTCCTGGTACTCAGCTCTTCTAGGAGGGAGAGCATTGCAAAGGTAAGAAGAGAAACCAGTTGAGAACTTGCAGTGTGAGTGCTTTCTTGCAAGTAGCTAGATGCAATCATTTCTGGTAAACATTTCCTAATCTTACGTGACGAAACAAGCCAGCAGTAGGAGTCTTCACCCTATGCATCTGACTGGGTGCAAACCTGACTGGATGAAGAACAAGTAAAACATGGTGGTAGCAACAGGATTTCTGTATCACCACTTAACAGGAGATGCCATGAAGGACATAATTTCTTATGCGTGGGTGTATGTACATGCATATACATCCACACGTGCGTATATAAACATATGTTTTATATGCATAGAATACAATGGACTGTGCACTATGATGGACATTGGCTTAGAGAGGAAGGATTTTACCTGATTTTGTTCATGATGAGCTTACAGAATGGATATGGAGGAGAAATCCATTTATTAATTTTTATTGCTGCAACCCTCCCTGTCTTCCCCTCTCTACAGTTCAGAGCCTTCAGCTCCTCTTTGCTTGGATGCCTTATTGCCCTCCTAAAGTGGAAATCACCTGCCTTGACATGGGTCAAGACCAGAGCTAGGAGTACTCTGTGTCCTTTAGTAGCCCTTACTTCCTTTTTTTAAAAAAACAAAAAAACAAAAACCACACAAACGAAAGCACAGCACTGTGAGAATGATGTGAACCCTGTGAGCAATAAACAATGGGGTAACGTAATCCGGCTTCCCACCGCCTGATGAATGGCTGCAGGAAGCTGGCGGGGAAGGCGAGGGCTCTGTTTTCACTGTGATGAGAGCTGCCCCAAAGGACCAATATGGATGTGAGCTTTCCTCTCCTTGGCTCCAAGGCTAGAGGCATCCAATAAATAGCTCAGACTACAACTCACTTACTTACAAACAACGAGGGGAAGGACAAGCCTGGTAGGTGTGGGAAAGAAGAGCAGGTCATATTGGTTTAACAGTTTCGGAAACTTGACAGAGAAGAAAAGGTTCTGGTAACCATTTGTTTAGTGCGGAAAAGGCAAGAAGTAGCCATGGGGAGGAGAAATGTAATAATGTTCCTTAAATACATTGTATGAAGGTCTGTCAGAGACAGGTCAGATATATTAATCCTGCCCTGGCACGTGGGGATGGCTGGACATCCCCTGCAGCTCTTCCCCTTGTCGGGAGCTCTCCGTTCATCTGCGTCTTGTTGCAGGAGGATGTCTGTCGGTGAGGGGCATGGTTGGGCTTCAGAGAAACCCACCTCCAGCTTCAGAGCCATGTCACCTGGGACAGAGGATGGGGAGGGCCTGGTGTGCTGCAGAAAAATCATTAGTCCCAGGGCTAATTTTAGGGTAAAGGAAATCATGCCACGAATAATTGCCTTCACAACCTGGAGGGCACTACCTACACCTCTGTATATTCGGCGATGTCTGTGGGCCCATACTGGGAAAAGGCTGGGCTGGGGATTCCCCCTTTTCCTCTTCTAAATGCTTTTTGGTTGGAAGTCTCCCCAGGGTAAATCCTGAGAGTGTGCACATGCATGTATGGGTACGTAAGCTTTAGTTCATTAATTATCACTTATTTATGGTCATCGGGGTGATTGCAAGAGTAATCTGGCAGCCACGTAAACTTTATCTTCTCTGGGATGGAAGGCGTTGTTAGCAGATTTGTACACCTTTGTGTGGAAAAGACAAACCATGCCCCTAAGATGGGGCTGAGGTAAGCCTTGCCTGGCCCTCTGGGTTTGCTTTATCCAGCTGCTGCCGGCTACAGTATAAATTACTCCATCTACAAAAGGATTAACCCATGAGTCAACTCGTGTCAAAAGTCATCCTTGTCTCAATGACGGAGCTGAAAGCTACCATGCTACAAAGATCTGCACCAAACGCTGAGGTCAGTCTAAAATAAATGTCAAATATCTGTATCACAAACATTTAGAAAGAGCACAGACAGGTGTTTACAGACATTTTAACCTGTTAGAGTGAGAGTCCAGTCACTGAGCTTGAGAAGGCAACCTCTGAATGGCACTAGGAAAAGCAGTATATGAGCTCGACAAGTGAAGGGCTGGGTCTGCGACTGCCCAGTGTATAGAAGGAGGGAGGGAAATCAGAAGGGGAGTTGTTAGTTTCTGGTTGCTTCTGCTTCTGACAGCCCCTAAGGTGCTAGGGGGAAAAAAAAAAAATCCTTGCATTAGACATGTTTTCATCACTCCATAAATAATGAACTACAACAGTCAGACTGAGCAGGGGCTTCCCTCAGAGGCGTGAAAGCCGTAAGGGAGGAAATGTAGAGCAGGACACCATAAGTTGCATTCATGGCAGTTCTCCCCCAAAATCTGTGTCCTTGCTGCAATTCAGCACATGCAGGCGGCCAGCCCTACCCGAGCCTGTGGTAAGAGCCTTGTTTGTACTAAATCAGTGAGCAGAGAAGCCCCCTTCATTAACTGAGGGATTTTATGTTCGTGCTTTGGCTGTTTATTCTTTCTAGTGCTATTCTGTTCAGTCACTGCAGGGACTGCTAAGAGACGCAGGGGAATGGGGAGCACTTAGTCAAGGGCAGAAATATTTGGATGCAGTCAGCAATAAAAGGAATCCCTGAAAATTATAGACATTTTCCAGAGTAGCTATTTTCTCTGCCTGCAATGTTTCATATGCTCCATGCTGAATTACCCTGAAGTACAATTAAAATACTTTAATGTTTCAAATCTGGAAATCCTCAGTCCCACAGTTTTAATATTGTTCCTGGCTGTGAAAGAGGAGGGGAGGAGGGAGGGATTTATTCTCTCCAGGCTGCAGGGGGATTTACACCAGCAATTTTCATCCACTCCACTGCAAATCCTTTCCAATCAATATGCAGGCAGTGCTGGTGTGCAGAAGGAAGGCAGAGGTCCTGGTGGTGCCAGCATCTCCCCTGCTTCCAAGCAAGTGGTGCAGCTGTGACACCCTCCCTCCGCAGCCCCGAGTCAACCAGCCGCTCTGTGCCCTGCTTTCGGCAAACCTGGAATAATTTTATATCGACTCCTGTGGGAGGAGGTATAAAGCTAAGACTGCAGTTCTGCCTCTGAAAGTTTACTTTCTTCCTTCTTCCAAAGCAGGTAAGCCCTGACCTTCGAACACAGAGTAAGGATGGAGCCAAGACACAGGGTTTGGTTTGGCTCCACAAGCGACAACCGGAGATGAGCTATCGGAGGATGCTGTACACCTCTGCCGAAAAATATTGGAAAGTGGCAATACGTAAGGTCGCTGTGACCATCAGGGAAGGAAGGAAGGAAGGAAGGAAGGCAGGCCAGTTTGCTGTTTGCTCGGCTCATCCTTTGCCCCCTTGCGCTTTTGCTTCTCCCCACAGCTGCCAGGCGGCATGTGTGCATGTGTGTCTAGATGCGCGTTACAGAGAGAAGCGCTCAGTAAGCCGGGAGGACTCTGCATTGTTAAGCAAACATTTAGATGAGGGACATCAGACTTTTCTTAAAGAGCATGAGCTTAATTTAAGACTCAGCAGCCGGGCTGAGGCAATCTGTGTGTGCTGGCAGAAGGCTGCCCGAGTGAGTGATGGGAGCCCCCGATACCTGGAGCGTAGCCTGCTAAGTGAGAGAGGCTACAAGTCATCATCTGGGTACTTAGGAGCAGTGTCCTTTATGATCCTCTGATTCATGGACAAGGAGCATCACATAACTCAGGAACACTTACAAAGCCCTCTGGAGCCATCCTTCAAAGTTTCGCTGCGGTGACTTCGGGATTGACTCCAGGCAACTTTCTAACTCCGGGCCAGGCTGAACAGGGGCTCAGCTCAGCTCTTCGCACTTAGAATAGTTATGGGACTTACTGCTACAAGACAAAAAGAAGCCGTGGAGGAGTTTACCTGCCTAGGAAAATTTGTGGTGACAGAAGCATAATTAACACTGAGCACCAAAAAAGAGGGGAAAAAAAAGCGGATCCCTATGGTTGATGGCATTGCCCGTAAAGCTGCTCACAGCTCTCTACTGCTGATGCCAGTTTGTCCTCTGGCTAAGGGTCTGCCAAAAGAGCAAAAGCCTTACCTAGCTGGTGCTCTCAACACTCAGATGGGAAAGGGAGAATGAATGAGGGTGGCCTATTCAGTGTCCTGCAGCTAGAGGAGTAACAAAAGAGACACCCGTAATTGTTGGCAAATCAACTGGAAAAGCACAGACCTTTGGGCTATTACGTTGCAGACATGGGTGTACCAGGGATGGCGGCTGGGGGCTGTAGCCCCCCACACTAGCAGCTGCTTGTAGCCAGCTAGACCATACCAGCCCCAGCAGCTACGGTCCATTATCAGACTGTGTGAACGCTCTTAATATACCAGCACAAAGACAGGTAAGATGTGTCTGAGGGTGATTTAAGTAACCTGGAAGATTTGGCACAGAAGCGGGCAAGAAATGATCTCCTGGTTGACCAAGAGCTGAGCTGCAGGGACACTGAGCTGCAGCACAAGGAGAGTTAAAAAATGGTAGGGACTTTAATGCCTTGAGATACCATTAGCTCTGCACGTTTGTTTGTGGGCATCTTATCAGTTGAGAAAGTTTTGAAATTTCAATCTTTTCTCCTTTTTCTATGCCTTACTAAAAGTCATTCCTGCTTAATGGTATATCTATTAGGGAAAGATTAGCCAGACAACCATGTTTGGGGGGCAGCAGATTTTGAGACTGCTAATACATTATCACCTCATTGCACTGCTAAAACAGTCTTTACCCAGAATATGTGCTGAGATGTTAAGCATTTTCTGTAAAGAGCTATTTATTAGCCAGAGAGCCTCGAGATAGAAGTGTCTAGATTTTCTGGGAGGAAAAATAAAAATCTTTGTAGGTTAAAATTAGCTTTCAGATTGCAGGAGTGAAACCACCTGAGGTTAGAGCCTTGCTGCTTTTTAATAGGCAAATGAGATATTTCATGAGGAATTGCCTCTACGTGACTATTGAAATGAGCGTCATCTTCCAGCAGCACCTTCTGTGGCATGAGGTGTCTGTCTCCGTGGGAGGAACAAAGCGCGGAGCCAGGTGAGATTGCCACGGAGACAATGGATTCTCTCCCCGCCATGGGATGCTTCCCAGTGAAGTGGGTATTGCCATTTATTGTAAGTGCCCTGTCATTAACTATTCATTGTAATGTATTAAACGAAGAGATCTCACAGGGCTCTCATGCACTTCCTCAGAAGTGTGCCCCGGCTTCCCTGAAGCATTGTTTGAGCTGAGCATGACAGCACTTGTCAATGGAGCACTTGTGGTGACATGTTTGAGAGTCCTAATGCACTTTTTAATTCTCCTCCATCAGTCTTCTGCACTTTCTTTCAAATTCAGATGTGGATTTTTCCACCATGTCCAGAGGATAAAGGATATGTTTACTATGGTCTTTGTTCTGCTCTTTTCCTTCAATGTGAGCCGGTCCCTGACTGTTTGTGCACCAGCCCTTTACCAGAGTGTGTCCTATCTCATTTTCCTCTCCATTTTCCTTCCCAGAGGACACGTCCTGGCTCCAGACACTGAGGACTGGCCACCACATCAGGGACAAATGGCAAGGATGATCAGAGATACGAACCAGTTTCCTCAACAGGACCAAATAAATAGATTGGAGGTCTTCAGCCTCCAAGACTGAAAGGAGGTAGAGTGAAAGCTTGCTGGAGCCTGAATGGTGTGGAGGGGAGAGCTGCAACCATTTGAGACAGTTCCTCACTCCTTCCTTCATACTACAGGCCATACACATAAGCTAGCATGTGGCAGGCTCAAAGCCCACAAAAGGAGGTAGTTCACACCACACAGAGTCAGGCTGTGAGAACTCCTTGCCACAGGAGGGTGCAGGTGCTGGAGTTTCTCTGGGCTCAAGGGGTCATGAAGCATGTTCATGGAAGAGGAAATCCATGTGACTGAAGGCTTGGAAAATATTTGGGGTAATATGACTCTATGCTTGACTCATTTTTATGTTCCTTCCCAGGCATTTGGGTTTGGTCACTGGGGGACACTTGGGTAGATGGATGTCTGATCTAACGTGGGGTGGCTCCTCTGGTGTTCACCCTGTCATTACCACAGTGCAGTCCCCTTTAGTGTGAAAAGAGCAAGGTCAAACTACCTCATGACCTTCAGTAGGAACTAGGGTAGTGAATGCATCATCACAGCAGGGTAAAGATGCTGCCACCAGCTACAAATCTGCTCCTTTTCCAAGGTCTGTCCATTTCCATTTGGACTTATGGTCTGCATTTTACTGTCAGAAATTCTTCCCAGCATCCATTAAATATCAGATGCTTTGTGTGCCTAAGGTATGATTAATTCTGGAGTACAGGAGGCCTTCCCTTTTCACTGGTCATTGCACTTAGCAGGCACCACTTGCCGCAGATAGAGGACCACTGAGCAGTCTCTATTGTACTATTATCATTGTTTGTTATATGTACTTATTGTGATTACTACATTATTATTATTTAACTGCTATTAAGCTTTAGTTATAATAATGTTTATATAATAAGTTCTTGTTTAACTCTTGGTTTTCTGTGATGCTTGGTGACTTTCCTGTGCTGAGGTTGACTTACATCCATTTGCAAAGTTACAGCATGGTTCAATACCTCAAAACCTTGTAGGACACACTACCTTCCCAGGCTGGAAGAGAAGGAAGGAATGAATATCAGGGTGTTAGTGATATCGGGGTGTGTTACCAGGGTCTACCCAACCTCCCAGTGTGCCTTGGTCCTTCTGGGATCTCAATGATCCCCAGAGGACTAGAAATGCAATAGGTGCAAGGGAGACAGTTAATGAGGGAACATCTCTGTGGCACCAGTTTCATTGTCATGAACACTATCTCTAAAAAAGGTGATTTATTTTCTGTGCTGCCTATGATGCATGAAGCAGGGGTCTGAAAATCTATTTTAATGCCAGTGAGTGGTGTCAGGTGAATATGAGCTGACATAGGAATCCAGACAATTAGAGCAGCTTCCCTTGACCTGATATTAGCAGAGGGTTTTCTGCAAGCTGTGATAGATGTAGATCCTCAACCATTGATTTTTTTGGTACCTGTCCACGAATATTATGATAAAGTGTTGTTTTTGCGAGGGTATTTTTTTTAAAGAGAGTTGAGTTGCTGCAGCTTTGTGAAATATTGGTGATGTAGTTATCTATGAGCTATCTAAGCACCATGACACACAGAGCATTAGAATTCATCATGCTTGTTATTGTCCTTTTACAAATGACTTTATGCCAACCAGTCAAAGCTTTGGACTAGAAATGCAGCTACACTGAGGTAGCCACACACCATCTTCTGTGCAAAGGGTCTGATTTTGTCATGAAAGAGGTACTTCCAGGGACCATGGAAATGAAGTTTTTCATGCAGCAGACTGTGGATGTGGACTAAACACTGAAGTCAAGAGAGGACTGGAAATACAAATGTGACAGGAGGTTAGGAGAAAATATTTGTTAGTGAAAGGTAATAAATGTGTGTCCAGAAACACAGGGAACTAGGGAAAGCAGAGAGATGCATTTTTGTTTGAGAAGACTCCCTGATGGCTTCATGACACCCCTTCTAAGCTCGACTGAGCTTTAGGACTCATGGATTCTTTACAAATAGTTTCACCTGCGCCTGAAGTCTTCTGTTTTCCTCTGACAGCAACACCTTTTCAAAAGACTCAGTTGGCCAACTTACAAATATTTTTTCCATTATTTCAGTCCTGATTATCAATTCCGATCCCCAGAGTAAATGGCCCTGGATGTACCCTTTTCTCCTCTCATCCATCTGTTGTGTCTGTCCAGGAATTCTTTCAAGTTCTGGCTTCATTTTCCTCTCTCACACCTGGATGACTTAATCATTGGAAAATCCAGCCATAAATACATGACATCCCTAGAATTGCCTGGGACCCCTTGCACAGCCAACAAAGCCCCCAGAGACAGCAGGGTGAGGGGCAAAACCCCTTAAAGTACCTCAGGAACTGAAAATGGTGCGCTTGTGGCAGCCAAGACTGAACTAGGTCATCTGAGAGGCAAGTCTTATTGATTGAGGCTTGGGGCTGTGACTGGCTCCAAAGGACGTTAGTGGAGGAGTTTCTGGACTGCACCATACTGCATAAATGAGGGGGTAAAGATGCTCAAATTTGCTACATTGAAGTATACAGGGTGAAAGAGTTTGGTTCAGGTCTTCCACCAGTGTAATCAGAATTCAATCATCTCTGTTCCAGGGGTTAATCCAGTGTAAAACTAGCCACGGTGCAGCCAATATGTGTCTACTTTCATCATGGGGAAGTTTATCTTTTATATCTGTGGGGAAGACTCTACCCTTTAAGTGGAGAGGATATTATACCTGGTGGGTGATTGCTGGACAGTTTTGTTGAGTCCTTATCCTAGTATTACTAGCCTAAGGAAGAAGAAATTCTATTGGAGAAAAAAATCCGAGTCTCACAGGAGTGAAGCAGGATAACACCTAAACCCATTAGTTGAATTATCTGTTGCTTGGTTGGTTGTTGTTGTGGGTTTTTTTTTTTTTAAATTGCAGCTAAATAGTGCATTTTAAGGCAGAGACTTTAGAAGATCTGAAAAATTGACACTGAAGCCATAGAAGTGGGGAATAAATATCTTGCCATTATAATTGTACCAAGCATCCAGTAGGAACAGAAGTGGGATGCCTCTTGTCTGCAGGTGGGGGAGGACAGCACTGCTGGAGCGATGTGTGCTACCAGGGAGAAGTCCTCCCCAAACCTGGTCCCGCCTCCCCGGGGCGGTTACAGTGAGTCCTCCTCCCTGAGAAGGTGCAAAAACCAGGAGCAAAATGTTAGCATTTTCAGGCAATCTTCTTTTGGCAAACTTCACATGATGGATGGCCTCTTTTTATTTTGCCAGACACTCATTCCATGGAGAAAGGGATAAGAAATAGCACTGTGGGTGATGAAAGCCCCATTTCTTCTGTCATCCACCAGTGGCCAAGGAACTACACGTACCAGCTTGCAGCTGAACGGGGACCCACAGGTTGGAAAGGCGGGTGTGCAGGACTTGCAGAGGTAAGCACTGACGGAGGGCTGGAGAAGAGGTCTATGTCATGATCCATATCAGAGCCAAAGCATCAGAGTTTCTGACGCATGTCATGCCCCAGATAAACTGTCAAAAAGCAGACCATATACAACATGTACATGTCTCAGCAACACTGTTTAGCACAGGTTACTCTAGGTTTTTGATACAATTGGTTGAGTTATTGTTAATTATCTTACCCCAATTGTCCTACTCTGCCCTGGTTAAATTAATTTTTTCAATCACTCCCACTCTGTCAGATTTCTTTCTTATTAAATGTCCTCCAGTGTGTCACTTAAGACATTATTATGCTTTTCAATGCAAAATAATTTTCTGCCTTCTGTACAGCAGTGAGAACCCTTCTTCCTGCTTATTCTCTGATCTAGCCTTGCAGCTACTTTCTCATTTCATCATACAGTCAGTGGGGAATATTAATCAAGGCCTGGTGGGGTCTTTTCCATTTGCATTGCAAGCGGTGAAATGTACTATCTTTAGGTCACAAAAAGTATGTCCATAAGCGGCAGAAGCAATGAGATTGTAGTTTCCTAAGGACCTGTCTAGAGATGGAACTCTGCTGCCCAGTAAGGGCTGTACTGGCATTGCTGTTTTCCCCTCAGTGAGGTGATTAATAATGCTTGTTTTCACTACTCAGTGACTTTTATCTGTTAATTATTGAGGAACTTCAGATTTTTTAAATCCTTCCCGCTCTGTCAACTGGACAACAGCTTCAAAAGTGTTTGTGGAAGGGACTGATTGTGACAGAAACAGACATATTATCAGATATCTTAGTAGTGGACCTAGTTTCCTTAGGAAATAAGTTTAAACTTTTGCAGTACAAGTCTGCTTTTTGGCTTGCCCGAACAGGGTATGAGGTAGGATGCATAAAGTCTTAATTATTAGTGCACTGGATAACAGCATATAGTCTTGTCTTGCCTTGGCTAGAGAAATAAGCCTTCAGCTTTCAATAAAGCTACTGAAGAAGAGTTAAGTGGAACAGATCTTGGTTTCCTCCATCCCAGCTTGGCCTGCCAACCAAAAAAAAAAAAAAAAAGTACAGCAGCACATTTTGCAGAATCCTTGTGAACTATATAAAACATCATTATCAAAATATCTTTGATGGCTGTGCCCAAGCAGCTCTCTGGCATGTTGCTAGGAAATGTTTCAATCCCAAGGGGATCTCTGGGAAAAGTTTGGGCCAGTTGCATTGCAGGGGTTTCTGGGCAAGCTCCTGTGTTTCCACAGGTATCACTTTCACAGAGCAGAATTGCAAAGCAAACTCTTCCTAGAGCTGAGGAAATCATTCCCTGGTGATGGACATAATCACCTTGCTGGCAGTGTGATCTGCCAGGAGTTCAGCAAATGGCATCAGAGCCAGCCCCAGCAACCATACTTTATTTCTTGGTGGCTATAGTTTGTAAGAAGAAATGCACATTGGATCCTATCATCATTGTAAGCACCATAGACTTAGATGAGCTAAGAGTTACACTTTTTTTTTTTTTTTTTCTTTTAATGTTCACTGGATTTATCCATGTTAAGAACAAAAATTATTGCCCTCCAGGATTAAAAGAAAGGTGCATCTACTCTGGTATCCCATTCCTGACAGTGGCCAACAGAGGATAATGTGGAAATAGTGGATGAACAAGGAAAACATGCAACCCCAGGCTCCAATAAATTGCAGGTCAGACGTTTCCTAGGTCAGATGCATCATTTTTTTATTTAAGGGTCCTCAACAGATTTTTCTTCCAAGTAGCCAGCCAGTACTTTTTGAGCCATGTAAAAATTAACATCTGCAGCATCCCATGTCAAGGAGTTCCACAGCCTTGTTAGGCACTTGGTGAAAACTATTCCCTCGTGTTCGTTCTGGAGCTGCCACCTGCCAGCTATGCTTAATGTCCCCTGCTTCTTGTCCTGGGAGGGACAATGACTAATCAACTCCTACCCCTTACAAAGGCATCTGTTTCTTCTGTTGCTGGTTTTCCAGGTTCTTTTTTCCAACCAATCTCCTTGTACTCACTATTGCTGATTTTAGAATTAAGAGCACCAAGTAATCATAAAATAACTTGCTTTTTGATGTGAATCCCCAATCAGGTGAGCAGGATCCTCCAAATTCAAAAGTGTGCCCAGCAATATTGCGTCAACAGCATCTCTCACGTATCTTCTCAGCAAAAGGAACTCTGGTAAATGGGAGCTGCTAAGCGTTTGGAGGAAGACAACCCTCGTTAAAGCATTGCTGTCACTTCGCAGAGGTGGTTCTAAATGCATCACTCTCTGCCTCATGCAATGTTTGTATGATTTCCAGGGATGTAAGGGAAAGCAATTTGTACTGAGACTCTTCAATCAACAATAAAAAGCTATTATACAGCTGGAATACTTGGCCAGTGTTCTTGGTGCAGATGACAAGTTATGAACAGCTGTGTTGCAATATGAGAAATATAATCAGACTGTCTGGTGAAGATGGTTGAGGGGCAGTCGTTTGCAGAAAGTAGGGCAGCCTCACACTTGCGCAGGAGGCTGCTCACTGCTTTGCATACGTCGTGATGCCAGGGAAAACTCTCTGCTTTGCAGGGGCACTGAACCTGGGAGTAACACTGCTAGACCTTCCAAAAGGGCACCAGACTCACGGTGGTGTGACTTTGATTTAGTGAATTCCTGATTGTGCAGAAGAGCAGATTTGTTTCTACACAGCAGCTTTTAAGCTGTGATGCTGTTTTCAATTGCTTGTCTGCTGCACAGAAGAAAAAACAGGGAAGACCAGCAAGTGGGTGTAACAGCTGGGTACCTGGACTTTGGAAGTATTGGAAAAAGCTGCCTGCTGCTTCATTTTCAGCCTGTTGCTGCACAGATTGAATCTGATGTTAGGATTTAAACAGTGAAATCCCTAGCTGCTGTCAAGTCTGACAGTCTGCTGCATACTGTCTTGCTCTGATACATCTGAACTCCCCTCTCCTCACTACCAGTTTCAGAGGCAGAAGAACAGCCCTTGGGATGCCTCTTCTTTATAATTCAGGGTGCAGCCTGATAGTGGGAACGCTACTTACCCTCTGTGTTTATGAGGGTGCAACGTTAGTAGGCGGTGGAGCAGAGCCCCTGCGTGGAGGCTCCCCATGTGACTGCAGCAGAGACTCGCAGGAGCTGAAGAATAGTTGGAAGCTATTTCTGTTCTATCTCCTCAGAATGAGACATATTTTTGACAGCCTTTCAGCAGTCAGAGCTCACATCCAGAACTGTAGCAGGGATGTAGGATGGACAGCAATTTTCCCCACTAATATCTTTTCGTCTCAGTCTGGAGAGGTCTAATTTTTGGTGCCCATGTTCTATTCCAGTTGTGCCAGCCGGACGTCCCCTTTAGGGCAGCCACCTGGGGAGGCAGATTTTGTGAACAAATGCCAGGTGTGTATTTCTCAGAGAAGAGTCATCTGAGGTTGAATATTTGTAGTTGCTCCCCCGCTCTGGGGTGTGAACATGTCACCTAGATGTAAAAAGCGTATACGCTACCCATCCTGTTATCTTCTGGTCCCTCTGTCTTAGACAGATTTCTATTTTTTCCATTTCTTTTGGTCAAGTTACTGTGTAAATGAAGCTACATCTTGTTGGTCATACAAATAAAAAGAAAGGATTGGAAATTCCTTGGGACAGAGGCTGTCTTTATTGATGCCTGTTATAGCTCACACACATCCCTGAGAGGCAATACCTCATAATTAATTGCTAAATAATTAATAATAATATGAAGCAGATACTACTCAAGAAGTAATTAAACTCCTTATGCTTACAGGGAAATCCTATGGAATGGAAGAGTAATTAAATGCTCTTTAAATGACACAGAAAAACTCCTTCTGACTTCAGTCAGGGCAGGTTTAAGAATTGAATCCCGTAGGATTTCCTCAGACATAAAATTAACTTTGTTCCTGTAGGTAAAATTTCCAAATCTGATATTTTTGGTTAGTCTATATAAGCAGCCTGGAAGAATAATTTTAATTTAATTTTATTTTATTTAGGATAGTATGAAGCAGTTAGTGATAAGGTATGCTGAAATCTTCCTTGGAAAGCAAGAGGTGGCTAATTCATGTTGAAATAGCAGGCTCTCACGATTTCATTCAGGCGGTATCATACAATGGACAAAAGTAAGGCCTGGATGGCAAAACCAGTTTCCAAGAAGTATCTTTAGGTAACATGATCCATATTCTATCCACAAAGGCAGAGGGAGAGAGTTTAGCATTTTTTTTTGTTCATACCTGAGCAGGACTTTTGCAGTCATTTCACTGTTCCTTCAGATGAATTCACATAGTCAAGCAGAGGAGATGCGAATTTTCTGGAACTTTGGAGATGTCATTTCTGAGAGAACTGAAAACATCAGCTAAGAATATCAGGTCACACAACCACTCGATATTACTTAATCGAGGTAAGCCTTGCAGCTCTTGAGTCATAACTTCATCTGTCTCTTCCTGCAAATCCAAACAAAAAGAAAGGCACAACCTCCTCAAACTCTTGCAAGGTGTTTTTAAATCAGGGTGAGTTAGACCTCTGAATTTCATCATTCCCAACAGTGTTCATAATGTGCCCCTTTCGAGGATGTGTGTCTCAAGAGTGCCTTGATGCACTGATAATGAACACCGGCTGTTTTTCAGGATTCACCAATGTCCTTTGTAAGTTCTTCAATTTTTCTTTATCTTCTTATTATACAGGTTATTCTTTCTCTCCTGATACCAGGTAAAGGTGATTACATTGTGCTGCTTTTGTCGAATGTATGACAGAGAGTATGAGAAAATGTCCATCATTTTGGTTCTGTCTTTGGGGCTCTGAGGATGTTCTGGCTCTCAAGAAACTTCCTATTTTGTCACCTCAGATGTACATGGCAAACTTAAAGGTTAATACCCTCTAGTAGTGCCACGGAAAATGAAATTGCCTTACACTCTCCTGAAGCCACTTTTAATGGCCTGGCATGACTTTACCGTTTCAGATAATCCACCTTACCTGTATTCCTGTCCTGGTGGTTGGCCCCAGATAAATGTACCAGGCATCCTTGAGAAGAGGGGTGGCCCAGCACTATGCTGTATCCCTGGTGCAAGTCTGGGGAAGCCCACTTGGTCCCTGCAATCCCTACCACCCTTCACCAGTGCAGCTCAACCAGCAGATCCAGCTTTAGCCCTGCTGGACCCCTGGTCCCAGCCCAGCACATTCAACCCCCAACCCATCAGAGGAAATCTCAGCCATGTCATTCCTTCACTTCCGGGAGGCCAAGGGGTCTCCCCAGCCCTGGGTCTCCTGCTGATACAGGCCAGCTGTTCCTTCTCCTTTGAAGACCAGGTGCATGAAATTTCAGGGACTATGGAGGAGCAGCAGAGAGCAATTAGTAGTGGAGGGCACTGGCAGGCACCCTGCATGCTGAAATCTAACCCAAGCCCCTGGATCACCCTGCAGTGAGCTTTGGGGAGAAGTTCTCCTAATGTCTTTTTGCCTGTTGCTCATGCCCTATCTGTTTTCTGTGACCTCTGCAGTGAAAAATGTGCACCATTTCTCTGAAATTTGGAAGATGGATGATTTTAAAGGCCTGCGAGGACACAGCTTGCTGACATGGGGCTGGTATGGTCACTGGCAGCTTCCACATCTTTAAGTCACCTCCCAAAATGAATCTCCCTTTGACCTCTCACTCACAGTGAGAGGCTGCATTTTCATGGCCTGCTGTCACATAGGTCATGGAGAGGGCTGGAAGCCACCAGCCCTGGGAGATGCTGCAGCGAAACCCGCTTCTTGCCACCAGCCTGGCTCTTCCACCCTGTTCAGCAACTGCTCAATGTGATAAGAGACCAAGTAAATTCATATTATTTATTTTCACGCTTGGTGCTGCTCTAATAAGAAGGCTTAATTTTAAATCTCATTCTGCCCAGTGCAGTAGGAACCCACTGCTTCAGGAAAAAAAAAAAAAAAAAAAAAAAGGCCTCCTCTGCAGGGTTTATAACTCCAACTGAGAAAAAATTCTCCTTGGAGATGCATTGCCATGCATTAGCCCAGGCACAGGTAACTAAGAAAGGTTTGGAGAGGTCAGGCAGGCACCCACCCCCTGGCAAAGCTCCCCCTGACAGCCCCATGCAGACCTCAGGCTCAGGCTCCTTCCCTCTTAGCAGCCATCAGGGATGGTGTAGCAGAGGTATTTAATAAGTGTGGTAATGAACATATTTCCATTTGGAAGATGAACATCAACACTCAGTAGAAGTGAATTAAAATGATGTAACAGGTGACCTTGAAAAGATAAGTTGACGTTAGTGACTGCTTGGTTTTCTTTCACGCTTCTGGAAACACACGACCTCCTAGTCCGGATCCATTATAACTTGCTGTGGGTTTTCAAGGCAACTTTTTACTTACCCTTCTCAGAGTCAGCATTTGACGGTTGTGAATAGGAGTTTGACCTAAATAAATGAGTGATCAGTTAAATATCAAAAGTAGTGGTAATGATTCTCAGAAACTTTTAAGTGAATTAGGATCTCCTGTTTGCTGGCATACTTAATCTGACCAAGCTGCTAACTGCTGTGGAAAGGACAACCATGTTCTCCTCCTTCCCCCTTGGCCCACTGCTGCTCTTCTGCGAACTCCCTTGCATTAATTGAACCATGATGCAACTGCTAACAATATGAAGTGATTGAAAACACACACACACACGCCCCAGCCAAGATTAATTTTCCAGTGGTGTCATCCCAGTGCAATTGCAGTCTCTCTGGATCCTACACAAGAGAGCTGGAAGAAACACAGGGGTAGAGGGTGGGACTCTGAAACAGCCCACAGAATGCTGTGGGTCCTATCGAACATTTGCTCTTGGAGATGTTGGACATTTGCTCTCCTGAGATTTATGCAGTTACAATAATCCTAATCTGGAGCCAACTTTCACAAAGGTCCTCTCATGAAGGAACTTCCCAGCAGAGTTTTGTTAGCTGAGCTAGGAGCTGCATGCCACTGTCGTGCCTGGGAGCAGGGATAGTTGAACACAGCCGCTCTGCAGTACAGGAGAAGCACTGAAACCTACAAGATCTCCCACAGAAATGCAGTTCACTGCTAAGACATCACTCTTGTTTCCATCCCAAGGGCAATAGGCTAGGTAGTGAGGTACATCTACCTGATAATACATTGTAGCTCACGGTCAGTGTGACACGTATCGAGCTAATCTGTACTAATTATGAATAATATATGTGGATTTGCCTTATCTGGGTTGCTTGGGAGTCATTAGGATTAAATTCCAGAGGAAGACACTGTACTATCCCTGGTCTCTGGATGGCATCCAAACATTGGATTCAAGCATTCAAGTGAAGAAGAAGCAGAAGAGGATGAGGTAAGGAAAAAAAGCCCCCAGAGGAAGAGATGAGGGCTCAGGTTATGGTGGCATGCTAGATTTCCCTGGAGGGAAAAGCAGTTCAGGATATTTCCTTCCTGCTGGTGCCTGTGCTGCAGTTCCCAATGCCCTGGCACTTCTCTCCAGCCATGCTGGAAACCTGCTCACTGAAATGACCCCAGTTACAAGAGAACACCCAGACCTCCGACCTCCCACGCCACAGCCACCGCTGCTCAGCGGCAGAGAGCCCTCGGAGTGCTGACAAACAGCTACAGACCACTCACATCTGGCATCACCACGTCCTTGCTGCAAGGTGGTCCCAGGACCCACCCCCCCGAGGGCATTCCTGCTGTGTCTGGTGAGCCCACCCACCTGCACAAAGCTACTCCTGTGTGCAAGCGCTTGCAGGTTCCAGCACCCTATTTAAATTCAGGTCCTCAGTAGAGGGATACAGATGTAAAATGTTGGCCTATAATTTTATGAAACCTCTTAAAGTGATCTTTCACCTGCAGGGCACTGATGCTGCAGTCCCCTGTTGCTGAGGTCTCTCTGTTTCAGCGTGTCAGGGACCCGTGTTCCCCCAGGCACGCGGCTGGTGACAGCAGCAGCCACTGTGTGTACCAGGAGAAAAATCTGGTTTGAGCCTCCAGTTCCCACCCCTAATATTTATTTTAATCTTTTGTTCTGACTTAAGACATTATTGCATAAATGCTCTACCACTGCCCTAAGGGGATGTTTTAAAGTGTTTTGATTCCTTTATGTTGTTTTCTTTTTATTCAGTATGTCAAACAGAGCAGCTGGGAGCCTAATGCAGAGACTAGGAAGATGGAAAGGTCTCAGCGTTACCAGGACGCAACGCTCCCGGCAGCAGCAGGTGGCTGAGAAGGTGAGTTTTGCCTAGGGAGTAGAAGCAGGATTATTCTAGATTTTCAGTAAGAAATCTCAAGCAAGATTGCATTGACTATGGCCTCATGCATACACCAAAAATGTCAGTGGTAAAACACAATGTAAATTCAATGAGAATAGGCAGCTAGCATCAGCCCCGTGTTTCACTTGGGGCGTAATTTTCCAGCCCCACTCAAAGTAAATCGTTCCCTTCTCCAGTGGGGCTGGAGGCTTTCGCTTTTCCTCTACATCAGCCGTCACCTTAGTTTGAGCCCTAAAACCAAGACCCTAGCCCTCCCACAGATTAAGCATTCCTCAGCAGAGGGTGCTTTTTCCAGCTTTCATTTTTCTGCCAGTGCCCCTAAAGGATAGCTCTGGGCTTTCACTTCTCCTGTCCCTTAGGGAGCAGCCCTGCTCTTGCTGCTCCCTGACATGGGCTGCAAACTCTGCTCCACCTAGAACACCAGTTTGCCTCAGAGAAGTGTTCATAAGATCACATGATGGTTGAAGTGGGAAGGAATGTCTGCAGGTCACCTGGTCCAACCCCCTGCTGAAGCAGGGCCACCTAGAGCTGGCTGCCCAGGACCATGTCCAGGTGGCTTTCGGATATCTCCAAGGATGGTGACTCCACCACCTCTCTGGGCAACCTGTGCCAGTGCTCGGTCACCCTCACAGAGAAAAAGTGTTTCCTGATGTTCAGAGGGAACCTGTGCTTCAGTTTGTGCCCATTGCCCCTGGTCCTGTCACTGGGCACCACCGGAAAGAGCCTGGCTCCGTCTTCTCTGCGCCCTCCCTCTGGGTGTTTGTACACATTGATGAGAACCCCCCAAGCCTGCTCTTCTCTAGGCTGAACAGTCCCAGCTCTCCCAGCCTCTCCTCATATATGAGATGCTCCAGTCCTCTTTGTGGCCCTTTGTGGACTCTCTCCAGTAGCTTCATGTCTCTCTTGTACTGGGCAGCCCAGGACTGGACACAGCACTCCAGGTGTGGCCTCACCAGTGCTGAGCAGAGGGGAAGGATCACCTCCTGCGACCTGCTGGAAATGCTCCCCCTAATGCAGCCCAGGATACTGATAGTTGAAGCTCCCATCTTTCCTTTGACAGACCCTTCCCAGCCCAGTCCCAGCTGTATCTCTGAGGGGATGGGATTTATTCAGCCTTGAGAATAAAAGGCAAAAGGGGAACTTTATTGTTGTTTTCAGCTACTTGATGGGAGGGTGTAGAGAAGATGGAGCCAGGCTCTTCCCAGTGGTGCACAGTGACAGGCCACAAGACACAAGCTGGGACTTGGGAAATTCCAGATAGATCTTAAGGGAAAAAACTTCACAACAAGGTTGGTCAAACACTGGAACAGGTGCCCAGAGACACTGCAGGAGCTCTATCCTCAGAGATATTCCAAACTCAGCTTGCTGAAGCCCTGGGCAGCCTGACCTAACATTAAAGCTGGCTGT
The DNA here is from genome assembly GCF_011004875.1 of Balearica regulorum gibbericeps. NCBI lineage: Eukaryota > Metazoa > Chordata > Aves > Gruiformes > Gruidae > Balearica > Balearica regulorum. The sequence continues at coordinate 95,119,625 of NC_046185.1, forward strand.
GCTGTGAGCGGGGCGGTAAGGTCCGATAACAACTGGAGATCCTTTTCTACCTGAGTTACTGTATGATTATGCTATTACATACCTCAGCCTTTGTAAGTTTGGAGCCTAATCAGATTACCTAGGTGAGAAAAAGGTGTTGTGTCTTTAGCAACAGATTCAGCCTTTGCAAAGCCTGCTCTGTTTTGAGCAACAGTTTCACAGGACCAATAGCTAAACAATTTCCAGCCCACTACACGCAGTTTTCCAGCACTTAGTGACAGTAGGAAATGATTGTAGCTGACCCACGATCTAACCCTTCGAGTTTTCCTCATAAAGTTTTTCACACTTAGGACAGGTGTCCACATTTATGCCTTGCCTATCCTGTGCAGTTTAAAGGAAGTGGGGAAGATGACTCAAACCCTTTAGAAAATCACTGGCATGGTAACGGCCAAGGGATGGAATTTCTGTTCCAGGAGGTGAAAGTTGGGAAAGTCCCAAATAACCCAGTTGCTGCTACCTCTTTCCCTGAGTGATGTAAGGGTCCTTCTTGTCTTCATCTCCTCCTCTCTCACCCATAAGCAAACTAAAACCTCTTCAACTTTGCCTGTTGCAACTGGAGACGTTGGACAGATGCTTCCTCATGCCGTTTTGCTGCCTGCAAGTGACCTGACATCCTCACTGGCATTCTTCCCCTTTCACATGAGTGACTCCAGAGTCCCCCAGCATTGGGGTTTATTTCCTCTTTTTCTCACCTTCCTTTCTCCTCCTCTTCCCTGCCTAAACACCTGTTAGAAAGAAGAGGAGGCGTTAAAAATATACATACTTGCTGTGGGAGGAGGGAGGAGCAGCTACCCCTGACTCAGTGCAGCATTGGATTAGGGCAGACTGGCTCTGGGTTCCGTATATCATGGTATGCTCCAACAGCTCGCTCGAATATTTCCCCAGAGGGGAAAGCCTGTACTTTCCCTCTGAAGTCATACATCACCTGACAGAGCACACTCATCAAAAATGTGGAATCTGGCTTCACTGCAGGATCATTACAAGGATTTAAAAGAGAACATTTCACGACCTTATATATCTTGTCAGACAACACCTGGTAGGTCAGCCAGGGAAATGAATACCCTTCCCAGGTGAAGCACTGGCTTGAAGAGTGTCATGTACAGGCACAGGTCAGTTCAAACCAATTTCCCCCAAGCTGGGAAACCCAGTAATTCAGAGCCAACATAATGTTTGCAGCATCTACCTGACTGTCCATATTCTGTGTATGTCTCTCTTACGACAGACAGATGAGCAATTGCAATCATGAAATACTGCATATACAACTTCTCATCTAGGAGTGCCCAAGGCAAACTCCATCGACCAGTAGACAATGGTCTTCCCTGCTCCTTGTGCCTGGAGGCACTCATCGACCCGTTTTCATGTGAGTTTGTCCCTGTCCCCTGACCCACTTACCCTGCTGGCCTCCATGGCAATGGCATCCATGGGTGAACCTTATCCCATGTGAAAAGTGACTCTCTTTTCTTTGTTTTCTCAAATCCACAGTCTGGTCTTTTCATTGACTGTGCCTCAGTTCTCTGGTGGCAAGAAACACCATTTCTCCCATTTTGGGGCATGACCTAATCATATCAAATTACTGTTGGCTTCACATCTCCCAGCTAGCTGGTGAAGAAACTTCAGGCTTTTTAAAGGTAACCCTTAGCCAGGTATTAGATGTTCTACCATCGTTATTCTCTTCCCTGCCAGAGCACAAAGCATGCATGGCAGCACTCACAGACCTCCTCAAAAAAGCTGTTACACAGGCTGACACTACAGGCTGTCCTGGCGTTTCTCTTCACCTGTCGTGTGCCGATCAGTGGAGTCCCAGGCAAGGAGAGAGGCAGGTGCTCCAGGAAGCTAATTTACTTATTTCTTTTCCTGCTCAGGGAATGCAGGCAAACATGATTTGTATGGATTTTATATACTGCCTATAGGGGACTGTGATAAATGTAACCTCACCTTTATGACTAATAAACATTGAAAAATATGTCCAGAACCTATCAAGATTTGAGATGCTTACATAAGGCAAGGAAAATTCTTGAGTACTTCCATTTTATCTTTGGAAAAACAACAAACAATGTAATGAAATACAAACGACGCAAAATCAGGAATGTCTCCTTTTCAGTAATAAAGCCCCAGAGAGTTAACTTCATCAAAAAAAATGGAAGTGAAAACAAACTGCACATTACTTATGATGTGCTGTTTCTATCAATATGCAGCTGAGCATAATTCAGGAGTGTCTGTTTTCAGTATAGCCTGTACTTTGTTCTGCTGTCAGTGCTAGGCAGAAACTACAAAATCGGATTGCAGGCTGTTTTAGTCAAGTGCCTGTTGAAGCTAATTTATCAAAGTAAAAAAATGGTTATGAGGTATTAGTGGCTACTGAGGCTTTGCTCACCTTTCCCTTTTTTTTTTTTTATTGCCTTCAAAATGAAGACCAATTGCTATTTGTCATTAGGCAAAAAAAATTTCTTGTTTTCTATGACATTAAGGAAACACTGTCACTACCCTAACAATTAAATGCCTTGAAGGTGAGAGAGGGTGGAAAAGAAGAAGGAAAAGAAGAAGAAAAAGAAGAAAAGCAACCTATGGGAAAGGTTTTACAGGGTATGTGAAACCACTAAGACAAAACCGCAGTCTAAATGATGATGAGAAAGGCTGCTCCCGGGGCAGCGCCCCAGCTCCAGGTTCAACACCAGTGCCGTTGCTGTTGTTCGCATGGATGTGGACACCTGCCCACACCGTTTGCACCTTTAGCCATGTGTGGTTTCACTCTCCTTTGCCTTGAGAACAATAGAGGGTCATAGTATTGTGCTATTTATCATGAGTTTTATTTCCAACAGCACCAAGAAAATTCATGTACAGGAGTGTGGAGCCAAACTGGGCATCTAAACTGTTTTCTTTCTTAAGCTTTCAGAGTGGAGGTGGGAAGCAGAAAACAGAGGAACATCCTTTTTTCCCCCCATGTTTCTAAATGTAACAAGGAATGGTCTTGTCAAGGTTTTTGTTATAGGGTACATAGTAGAGAAGAAGAGCAGAGGAGGAGAGGGGAATTTTAGAGGAAGCAAGGGAGGAATATGCAAAGATTTTAGAAGCTCCCTGTCCAAAACAGGTTGAGAGTTGCTATTCCATCACTTTTTGTAAATTAGCAATATTAGGCATGATGCCTCTTCTGGAAGCAGTTATCATCGGGGTACCCCAGAGTGCAGATAACAAGCACATTAGGACTGCAGCACTCTATGCATTTATCTACAAGTGCCTAGCATTGCATGATGCCACAGAAACAAATTATACTTGGTACTCGTAAAATGCTGAGGACTGGTAGAAGTATAATTACCGGTTTTCCAGCATGACTGCTGTACTGCAGTAAGTATGGCAGAGCTGACATCTTAGTGGAGGGAAATGAGTAAAATACCCTTTTATTTCACCAATACACTCTTCTAACTCTTACTAGTGTTTGAAATCCTGATGCTCCCAGCAGAAGTGATGGCCTGAAAACTTTTTCTTCTGCCTCATTTTTCCCTTAATCTGTGGACAATGAATTGTCATCTATTTGCATCCCAGCCCTTGTTAAAATAGCCCCCCCCCCCTTTTTTTTTTCACCTTAGTTATGAAAAAAAAAATTGCTCTAGCTTAGTGCAGTGGACTTGTCATAAACATTTAAGATGTACTATAGTGTCATATTTTCTAGGCAGTATAATAGCATTCCATTTATTGTTTCCCAAGGACTAAACTTGGAAATTAATGGCTTTATGAAGAGGCTAGTCTTATATTAAAGTTGATTGATTCCATTCATCCTCCAACAGGCTGTTCAGCAAAACAATTTCCCCTCAATTAAGCAATATGATGTAAATTACATGGTAATTGATTTAATAAAAATATATGATGCAAACTAACATGGGGAAAAACATCTTAAGGAATAGCAGAATGATTCTCTGAACAGAGCAGGTAATGGGAAGACTACTGGAAATAAGGTTAGAAAAACAATAAACCCGAAGCTTTTATAGGTTTTTTTCATCATTTCTGTTTCCCTAACAGTTAGATGGATGAATCCCCTGCTATCTCCCTCATTTTCTAGTGTTAAAGATGTTTGAGAAGCTGTCCTTTTTTCTCCTTCCTACCCAATTATTAATCTATTTTAAAAAATAATAATACAATTATTATTGTAATAATAATGATGTTAATGTTTTCTGGGGCAAATAAATGTACTTTTCTGACTTATTTTTCTGATCTAGGTACTCTTTTGAGTTTTAAGTGAGACATGTTTTCCACTTCTTGGCCAAAACCCTGTGCTAATACTCTTGTGCACTGTTGGACAAGTGTTATCGCTTATATATATTTTGTAGAAAACCTATGGGACAATGTTAAGGCAAAATATTCTCTGCCTGCACTCCTCACTTCAAGCGCTGTTTGTTTAATCTGCAGAGATGGTAGGGACTACCCAGTTGTGAAGATTTATGGCATGGTACATGGTAATTCTGGGGGCATCTTTATGAAAATGTAGCTCTTTGTAGCACATCTTTTCTCTGTGGCACAGTCTTCTCTGGAGCCATGTAAAGGTAGCTTCCTATCTGTCACTTTCCATCATCCATCCCTTCATGGTGTGGATGAACCCTAGAAGGTAATGTTGCAGAACGCAGAATTTTTCCATGTTGATCTCTGCCCGGGGATGTTCACAGGAGGAAAAGCTGTTCGGTAGTGCATATGGGCAAGCTGGACAGAGGGAAGGGAGTCACAGCAAACCGATGAGCTCCTGGAAAGGGATAGAGACTTACCAAAGGGTTGCAAGAACATGAGCAAAGACGGCAAGGACAGGGGAAGGTACCCAGAGAGTGCTGTGAAAGGGCTGAGTGGAGGAAACCTTGGGCAAAGAAAGATGTGTGATTTTCACTTAAGTGCTTGACTCTTCTTGAAAACATTGCTAGTTGGGTAAGTGCCTACCCTTATAGTTTGAAGAAGTCAACACGTGTCTGAAGTAGCAATGGATTCACATCAGGCAGTCTGATTTTAGTGTGATTAGTTGCAGCTCTCATGTCTGCAAAATTAGCCCAACAGCTTCATAAGCACAATTGTTTTGGAGAGAGCTAGTATTTTTTTCCAACTTTCCTTTAAGACAAAAATCTCCCACTGTCATTTTGTGGATGTCATTTGTCCTCATCTCAGCCAGAATCAGAAAAAATAAGCACAAATACAAAATGTTTTCTTTTGGTTTTAAGATTAAATTAAGTTTCTTTCGGAGTCCTTTAGAAACACAAATAGATCTCAACTCAGGCTGTGGCCAGAGCTTCAGATTCAGATCTTATTTTAGTTTAATTTTCCTCTACTGAAGCAAACCATCAGTCTTTCCTGGCAGGCAGTCCACCCCAACTAGAATATTTTCCATAGTGAACTCCAGATAGGCAACATCCTAATGCATGCCTTGAAAGAAAGAAGAAATATCCAGAGTCCTGATGCCTTCAATCAAAACAGTAAACAATGATTTCCAACCAGCCTTTTCCTCAACAGAGTGAACCAAGGGAGAAGCAATCATCGCTTTCTGAAATCAACAATGTCAGTCCTTGACATAGAGGAGGTTGGTGAAGAAAGGTTAGCTTTGGTGTCATCGTGCCATTAGGTCTGAACGTCTCTGGGAGATCACTAGTACAACCTGCCATTCACAGACCCCCAAGGATTTCTTCTTTAAATGAAAGGTTGCAAAAATCTCATTCCCTATTCCGGCACTGCACACACAGCGTGTTCCCCTTCCCCCCAATCAGTCGGAAGAAGCTAATGGGAATCAGGTCCTTAATGGAGGGCAATGGTAATTCTGCGCAGGTGGGAAAGCATAAAACATTTTGACTGGTGGTCAATGAAATATTAATATGTGACCTTCATAATTTTCACTTTCCATTAAAAACCCCAGAACACTGGAACCAAGGTATTTAAAAACACTTCCGCTTCCTGGTAATCAGTGTTTAAAAGAGAAATAAAAATATGTCTACGCTCTTTGCATTTGTGACCAGAAAGCTTCCTCCAGAGTGGCTCTGGTCTTAGATGCCAATGTCCTTTTTAAAGGATTTTGAATGCAACTGAATGTGAGAGGCATGCAACTTCTCTGCATATCCAAGCAACATTTGCCTATGCTGATGAAGAGATAAGACGTTCTTGCTTCAGCTGCACTCATTGCTGGATTCTTGCAATGACGTCTCCTGCCCAACAGTATTCAAAAAAAAGCTGTGTAAGGTCTAAAAGACTGGAACTGCCTAATACACAAGGGTTGATTGAGTGTAAAGCTTAGTAAATGTTGTGTCTTTTCCTGAATACGTTGATTTATGTTGTAGGGTGGCAAGATAGCTGGTTTAAACAGGAATCAACTAGTAAGGTTTTACACTTTTCTTTTTCAACCAATGCTCATAATCAGGAATATTTGCATGCACAAAGCTACCTTAGTATTCAAAGACAACATCTCTTCACCAGTGTCACCAACACCACAGATATCTGAACTGGTTTACAACCAGAATAAACCTTAACTCTACCATCCTTTGCCATGCAGATGAATTCAGCTGTCTAGGAGCGACAGGAAAGATGGCTTGTGGGCTGGAAGCACAAAATGTAAAATCAGAGGCGCGTCATCAGTATTCAGGTTGTGCCACAAGCTTCCCTTATGAGCTTTGGTAAGTAACCTCAGTTCTTGGTCTTAACAGTTCCTAAACTCCTTTATGTCTGTTGGACTCAGGATTTTATTGCATCATGGCTTTGTGCCTGTGGCATGAGGTGAAATCCTGAAGCAGCTACAGTTAGCTGGAGATTCTGACCCATGGCTGGAATTTCATCCCAACACATCTTTATGATCTTGTCCATGGATGAATGCTCCTAATGAGTTAAAAGGTACTGCTCATCTGAGAAAAATTATACAATTGCCTGATATTAGTGGTTCTGGGTCATGCGGTGTTACAGATGAGGTGGTGTGAAGAGTTGATATTTGTTTCATGCGTAGTAAGCATGAAGACTTGGGGCAGAAATTACAGTAAAAATGAAAATTTTCTTCAGTGCACAGAAATGTTTTGAGTTGTTTTAACTTGAAACTGATTGTAAATATAAGGTTGCAATTTGAGTCACTTTCTTTTGCTTCTTTTTTTTGGGGTAGTAATATTATTTCCCTCTTTTCTATTGGATCAAGTTACCCTGCCATTACATAGAATGTCCTATGGCTTTGCGTCACCCTGCAGCAAAACTAACCATGGACCAGAAAGTAAAATTGGGAACTGTGTGAATGAATGAAGTATTGTGAGGAGAAAGATATCTGTAACACCTGACTGAGCATCAAATGTAGGTTCAGTGGTCAGTGCAGGAAGAAAGTCCTTTGGAGCTTCTTTTCCCTAAACTGCTGTTCAAATTCTTTTCTCACTGCTGTCTCTGCATGGTGCGATGGAGAGAAGTATTGCTGCTTGGTGCTTGGCTTGCTTCCATGGTGCCTAGGGCTGCACCCCTGGCATGGAGTGGCCAGGACACTCCTTAGCCGAAGTCTTCTCTGATCCCTGTGACTCTGAGACATAGAGATCACTGTTATGTATGTGTGGGGGGTTTTTAATCCAAAGTGCTTTAAGTGCCAGGGATGGTTATGCCACAGATGCCTCAGTTGGTGCCTGCATGACAGGCATGCGATCTGTCCCCTGGGACAAGGGGAAAGGCTGCAAGGCTTGCTAGGACACTGTTGGGGCTTGTCCTGGGAGGGAAGAGCTGAATATGATGGCATTTGTGGCCACAAAGTCTGTCTGCACTGTTCCCCCATCACTTGTGCTCAGATTTCCTCTGGGAGAGAGATGATTGATTTACTCCAGAAAGAATGAACTGCCACACAGGCACTGAAGAAGGCAGCAGAAACAGGCTGGGGAGAGAGAAAAGGTAATCCCAGCTCAAATCTTTACCTGAATTGTACCCTGGGCAGCAATCCCCACAGTAAAAGAGAGCATTGGTCTCTACTCTTACTGTGACTATGGGCCACATGACACACAAAGGGCTCTTAAATATAAATTGTCTCACATGATTGCTACCCCAAGTGATCGGTCCCTGCAGAAGAAGAGAGCAAAGCCTAATGGCCCCTGCCCAGTCATGCCAATACCACAGTGTTGCTTTTCCTCAGCTCAGCTTGCACATTTGGGAACAGGCTTGTCCGACAGTGCTTTAGGCTTTACGCTTTTTCCTATGCTGAAAGGGTATGGACCATTGCAATAACCACCTGCTCTCTGCCCCTGGGCAGTGGGGAGTGTGGTAATCCGGGGCACTTGTGGCTGTTTGCAGACCCTATCCTGACCCCTCACTCTGGTGCCAGGGGACCATGGAATTTACCTGCAGTAAAGGAGCACGTAAAGGAGGAAGGACCCCTGCCAACCTTTGCCTTTTTTCTAGCTGTATAAATGCTGTAATATTCAGCAATATGCTGGGCTCATGAAGGTTACCAAACCCTTCAAACCCTGATCACAGTTATAAGTCAGGGAACCAATCTGTGTTGTAAAAGAGCTTGAAGAGAATTTCCTCTTCTCAACGCAAATCCTCTTACTATGTCTGTAGGCCTTGCATATTGCAAGAAGTAGTTATGTTTCTGACATTTTATATTCTCCAAGCTATAACTATAATCCCAACACAAACCTTAATGTTATTCGCAGACAGGAGATGACCCCACTCCCTAAAGGAGCACATAATTTTACCTCTGCTAACACCTGCTGTGCTTACATTGTTGAAAGCCCTACAGTGACGTATGCCTCATTAAAGTGAACCACAGCAGCCAAGCCCACCCCATCCCCTGTGCCTGCCGATAGACAAGGGACCATTCCCTAGGGGAAAAGAGAACCTATGGCCTTCGTCACAGCACCACCAGTCCTTTTCCTAGCATTTCGTGCCCTCTAGAATAGGCTGGCCTCTAGAAAGTGTCACTGTCCTCATCCTAATTCCAATCCCAACTGTATCCTTAACTGTGGCAAGAGGACCACAATAAAAACTAAAAGAAGGAATTGGTGCCTGAGACCATCTTTCTGCCTAATTCTGGGGGCTCTGTAGAATGCAGAAGGAAATTGAGCATTAGAATATATCTTTACCATAAACCCAAATCCTACCACCAGCCCTCCTTGTAATCCAGGAGCTAATAACCACAGTGAAAGAGAATCTGACACCTACAAACATCATTCTCCTTCCTAAAGCTGTGGGTCCTGATGTACGCTGCAGTGAACTGGCCTCTTAAAGCTGTTGCTATGTATATTGTCTTTGTGGATGGCATCAGGCAGAGATCTGGGGCAAAGAGGTGTGAAGGGGCTAATTCCTGACCACTCAAGCCTAGCAAGCTCTGGACTGACCACAGTCTCCTTGCAGAGCAGTTGAAACATGAAAAACACACATGCTCACACATGTGTACACTTGCATACATATACATGGTGTTTTCTCTCTTCAGAATACATATACTAATGACATGGCTTTTCTTCCAGCCTTCAGAGAAGTGCTTTTTTGTGACAGGAAGGGTATGCCATTCCCTGTCCCTAAGAAGAAAGGTTTAGAGAGCAAAGTCTGCTGAGATAGACTTGAAGGAGTGTCTCCTCTGGAGGCAGCCAAATTTCCTGCTTTCCAAGCGCCCTCTCTTTGCAGACCCTGGGAGATGCTGTCCTCTCGAGGTGCCTGAGGTTCCTCTTGGACATTGACTCCCAAAGGGAGCTAACATGCATACAGGATGTGTAATCAGTGGAGCCAGGCAAAACGAGAAGTGACCCGATTTGCCAGTGCAGACACATTAGGCAGCTACTATCTTAATTACCTACTGGGTGTCTCAGTTTAGGCGATGTGACAATTTCCCAGTGATAGCAATTACCTTTCCGGGCTACGATTCACTTTTTGGGGAGTTTATCAAGGCCTCCTAGATAAAATATGCATGGGCACATCTTGCCCATCCTCCACAACCAGGCTTCTCTTACCAACAGGCATCCTGGTGTAGTTGGCAGCACTGGAAATGTTTTTCTTCCTTGCTGCAGCAATGTGATGGTGGGCATCTTACTTGCCAGAGTTCTTTAGACTTGTTCTTTGTACCATTTTCTTGATCTGATTTCATCCACATTTTACTGGAAAACAGTGCAGAACAAACATAGGACTATGGCACAGCCTTTGAAAAAACCAGAGAGATGCAGACAGACAAGATTATGAACATTGTATTTTCTTTTTTTTTTTTACTTTGTCTTATTCTTGAAGCTGCCTTCAGCAATTTCTGTAAGAAAATACTGTTATTAGTTTTAGTAGTATTACAGTTGGATTCACCTAATGATTTTTAGGAAATGGTAACAGAGATATCTGTTTGTCTGTGTGCGTGTATATGAAAGAGAAATATGCCGGTTATATAAAACATCCTGTCCATAGCTGTATCCAGTTAGTATTGGAAGACTGTTTATAGACTCAGTTGTACTCTGCTGGTGCTAAAATTGATTCCTTGGCTGAATTATTTTGCAATAGGATAAACCCACTAATTGTGCACCTAAATAAAATTGAATTTTAACAAATTGAATGACTTTTATTTTACCTTGGATGATAATTTATTGACATAAATAGAACTCCTTAATCAACTTTCACATAGCCAGGTCTGCTGAGGACACATTAAACCCTTTTAACATGTGATTTTAGTGCTTTAAAAAAAAAAAAATTTAGACCCTTCTGATAGTCCTAGATTAAACTGTGTTTATTATGGCTGCACAGCTAGTCAATTATTTTCACTATGCAGTTCTTAAGGATCCCACATGGATTTAGCATAGATCTTCTGTGAAGAAGGACTATTAATTTATAATTTCTCATTAAATACATCAGAGATTGAAATTGCTATTCTGGAAATAGATATCCTAAATCAGGAGTACCTAGCCTGCAATCTGTAAAAATGGAAGGTAAGTGAGGAGGACAGAATTACATTTATCACTATCTCTCTTGAGTTCAGATCTCAGTAAAGCTGGGAAAGTTTAGTAGAAAGAAAAATAGCTGCAGCATCACCAGTGCTCTCAGGGAAGCTGAAGACTCAGGGTGTCACCTACACCGCTACAGAGATCACCTCACCTAGAGGAGAAGCCGAGGAGGTGGTCCTGTCCCCTGTGGCAGGCAGAGCAGAGTGATAATCCTTGTAACATGGGGCCCTGGATCCATCCAGGAGACCAGAGTTGGTCCCTGTCATCTTCTGCTTTCTGGAACATGATGGAAGCTTGAACCAGAATGTAAATGTACTTAAACGTCCATAAATGTCCATAAATTTCCACTAAAGCTTGAACCAGAAGTACATGTCCACAAGTCTGTTATCACATCAAAGAATAGGGTTGGCATGACTGATGGTCTGCTCTGCAGGACCAAGGTGCTGGTAGAAACCTCCTGATCCCCAGCAGTGAGTGCTGCCAAACCTGTGCCCCCATGAAGTGCTGTCACTGCCACCAGCCATGCAGGTGAAGAGCTAAGAGCCCCTCAAATGAAAGATCAGCAGATGTCTTCTCACTCAAAATCAGGAAGGGGGAAAAAGCTTTAAAATTGAATTCTTCATTTTATACTTGGGACAAGGAGACAGGTTTTAAATTCTGATTCTGTTATTGTGCTTCACCCTAAATAATGACACTTTTTTTTTCCCCCTTGATTCTTATAGAATTATAATTATAGTGTTCAGATCTTATGTTCTTGTATTATACAAGTACACATTGGTACTACACCCAGCCATTTACATTCAGAATAAATACACAGAGAAAGACTGCAGCTAAAACCAGCCATGAAACAAAGATGCATGCAATATCAGAGTATACATATCAGACTTCAGTGAAGGTTTCCCCCCTTTCTAAGTTTGCAAACGTATTGCTAAATGGTTTCTAAACAATGAGATATCTAGTTTTGTCTCTTTGCTCCAGGAATGGCCTCTTTGGTTTGAAGGGATATTGCCCAAGCAGGCTAGAAGGTTTGAAAACCTTCTCTGAGTTAAATAGGATGGCAGGACTTTAGACTATACCACAACGGCACAGGTTCATTCACGGGTAAATACCTTGGAGTGCTTGGGAGTCACTGGTTACTGCCATCTTCTGCTGGTAGCATCCTCTCTTGCTTTCTCCCAGTTTATAGCTTCATTTTGAAGTCTGTTTGCCTGATACTTTTTGTGTTGTTCACCAGCTTTCCTTTAGTAATACAGCAGGCAGAAACCATCAAACAGCTCAAAAGAACTTCCTTAGGTTTTCAGAATAAAGCTGTTAGCCAAGGAAAAGCACAACTTCTTCACTCCCTTACCCATCTGGTGCCTGCTCTGCGGAGGTGAAACTGTCAGTGTATAATAGGCTGACAGGGTACTAAGAGGCTGGCCTTCGTTATGAGGGAAGAATTTGTATTTGTATGACTTGAAGAATTTTGTCTTCCCTTAGTTTGTACTGTATTCTGAAATGGGCTACGTACTGCTTTTGGCAAGAGAGACAGGAAAGAAGGAGGCAGGAGTGAGGAATGAAACCGTAAACAAGCCAGCCCAAGACAGCCCCTTGTCGCGAGCCTTCCTACTTTGACACATGCTCATATTTTTTAGAGTACAGCACATTGAAGTTGATTGTTTTGGCTGCTCTTGCTCCTGATTCTTGGCTCCTGCCCTGGCTTCTGCAGTGCAGGGAAGAGTCCACCCCCTGCCACTCTCACAGGCACAGCGCAAGGGAGCTCACCAGCATCCTCTGCCCTCTGAAAAGCTAGTCCTCTGCCCGTCACACGGGGCAAACTGGGTCTCAGGTGAGGTGGCAGGGCTGCCAGCTCCCACTGGGGGTTTCAAGGGAGTGGATGACACAAAATGGATACGGAAAGCCAAGGCTGATGGTCAATCCCTTGAATAATTAAAGAAATTAATATAAAACCAGGGAGCCAAACCAAACATTCTTTCCCAAACAAGTATAACGTAAAGTTCTGGAAAATTTCTGAAGCTATCTCAGCTATAATACCTAGAACAAATTTTTTAACTGTCTGCTGGCACTCAGTGGGTAAATAGCAGATGTTGTCTGCTTGTTGGCCTTTTCTTCTCTTTCAGGTCTGTCTACTTGTCTGATTCTCTCTGTGGCGTTAACTCTGAAACTCACTGTTGTCATTCAGGTCCAACTGGAGTGCCGTGTCCTGTGTGAGACACTGCACTTTGAGAAGAGCAAAGACTGACTGAAGAATGTCCAGGAGCCTGCAATGAGATATGTATTCTGAAGAAAGATTGAACTAACTGGAATTGAGGGGGATATATGATAATTACCTTCAAGAATGTAAAAGACCGCTATGCGGGAAGGAAATACAGTCACAGAACCACAGAATTGCTGAGATTGCCAGGAACCTCTGGAGATAACCTAATCCAAGCCCCTGTTATGAGTACTGTCAGCTCAAGCAAGTTGCTCAGGACCATGTCCTGTTGGGTTTTGAATATTTCCAAGGATGGAGACACCACAACCTCTCTGGGAAACCTGTGCCACATTAGAAAGGTTTTGTTCCTATATTTAAATGGAATTTCGTGTATTTCAGTTTGTTCCCATTTCTTCTTGTCCTGACACTGGGCATGACTGAGAAAAGTCTGGTTCTGTCTTCTTCACTCCTTCCCATCAGGTATTTATACACATGGAGAAAATCCCTCTGAGCTTTTCCTTCTCCAGGTTGAACAGGCCCATCTCTCTCGGCCTTTCCTCATATGTCAGATGCTCCCATTCCTTAATCATCTTCATGGACTTGCTCCAGGATGGCCACATCTCTCTTTCACTGGGAGCACTCCAGATATGTCTGAAAGGTGAAAGATCACCTCCCTCAACCTGTGGGCAATGTGTTTCCTTAATGCAGACCACAATGCTTTTGGCTTTCTTTTCTGCAAAGTCACATTGCTGGCTCAAGGTCAACTTGCTGTCCACCAGGACCCCTAGATCATTTTTGGCAAAGCTGCTTTCCATCCAGTCAGCTCCCAGCCTCTACTGGGGCATGGGGTTATTACGTCCCAGGGGCAGGATTTTGTTCTTCCTTTTGCTGAACTTCATGTGATTCTTGTCAGCCCATTTCTCCAGCCTGTCGAAGTCCCTCTGGATGGCAGCACGACCCTCTGGTGTATCAGCTGCTTCTTGCAGTTTTGTGTCATCTGCAGACTTGCTGAGGGTACACTCTGTCCCAGTATTGAGGTGATTAATGAAGATGTTAAGCAGTCCAGGCCCTTGCATCAGCCCCTGGGGCTCACCACTGGTGACTGGCCTCCAGTTGCACTTCATGCCGTTGATTGCAATCCTTTGACCTTGGCAGTTCAGCTAGTTTTCAGTTCATCTCACTGTCCACTTCTCTAGCCTGTACTTCTCAGTTCTTCATCATATAACCTATTAGTCATGTCTGTAGTGGCTAGGACAAGAAGTCATAGCCATAAATTACAACAAGGGAGATTAATATTAGTCAAAAGAAAAAAGCTTTCCAATGTTGACGACAGTGAAGTACCGGGACAGGTTTTGTGACAAGATAATAGATGGAATAGATGATCCATTAAGGTAATCTCCAGACTTTTTTTTCTTTGATCCTTAATAAGATTTTCAGAAACATCAACTGTATATATTTATCCATCAGAATGATCTAAAGGGGGTCTTGATTAAGTGAGTACTCCCAGTGATTGCTCAGGAAAGGCATGAGGGGTAAAAAAGTGGAAAGATTTCCGGTTTAGTGCAGACATACACCCTGAGCTGAGAAGTACCTCAGCCCACCCTGACATCACTTGGGTGTCTGGAGCTCAGGCTGAGACCCCCTTGCTCTACAGGAGAATTTTTTTTTATTCAGACATGAAATATTCCCATATGCTTTAAGCATCTTGATTAGCTATTAGTGCATTTCAGCATATCAACCATAGTTGTTTATTTGCTAGATTAAGTATAATCACATGAGTTTAAGAAGGAGGAAAGCAGAAATAACTATTATGGCTTATCCTCCTGTGGAAAGGGATAGAGGCTGTGGCTTGGGAACAAAATCCCTTTCTTTTTTCCTCACATGGAAGCTGGAGTGCCTGTGTCTCTGGCCCAGATGGAGAAGCAATTATCAGCAGCAGGAGAAGCTGGAGGGTGCAGATTGCCCTGCAGTCCTGGAGGTGAGGGATGTACTGCTGGTGCCTATAAATAGAAAATGTCTCTCTCTAGGAGCACCACTGCAACTGATAAGTTGGATATAAACAAACCCAGAGCACAGGGGCGCAGCTGAATGTGATGAAGGCAAACACATCTTTACTCAAGTGGAAGTCCAGCTGGCTTCAGTCTGTGCCTTCATGCCTGTCATTTACCCCCTTCCCATGCTTGAAAGACAGGGGTTGCTTCTTAGGACTTAATGGGCTTCCCAGACTGTGAATATGGCATGGTTTCTTCACCACTCTACTGGAAGATGGCTCCACACAGCTGGTATCTCTGCTTACTTTGCAATAGCTTCCCTTGAGCTGGTAGGAGAAATTATGTGTTTCACGCAACTCCCCTGGTCTCACCCTCTTCTTCCTTTAAACCTTTGTTCATGTTCAGGAATGAGATATAAGCAAAGAAAGTGCAGAACTGCCTTCTCTCTCTGATTCCTGGCTGAGGTAAATGGGCATCTGGGCAGTCTCTGACCAGGCAAATAGGTTGTGAAGAGAGGCAGGAAGAGACACTGCCCAATTAAAAAACATAGACAAACATGTTGTTCAGTTTGTCTTGCAATGTCTTCTTGGAAGTGAAAACACAGAGTCAGCTGCACTGGTTTGAAGGCACAGTGGTAGGGTAGTGGTGCAGGAACAGATGGCACATGCTGAGATTTTCTCCTTATCTCCAACTCAGAGTTTTGGTACAAGTTGGGACTTGCACGTTCAGGGCTTTGGTTGCACATGTGAGAGAAAGGGATAGCAGACTCCATTAAGGGAGTCTGAATCAGAAGTGATTCATAGCTTGTGAGGTACTCAGATATTTCATGAGTGCCATAAAATGACTTGAAAAGAAAAAAAAGTGAAATATGAAGCTGGATTAAAAAGAAAGCACAAGGTAGTGATCCACCCACTTTTAAGGCCAGAAGAGTCCATTATGGCAATTCAGGCAGACTTCTCCCATAGTACAGACCTCAGGACTTCACTGAACTAATTCCTACTTCAGAGCAAGAGCTGTGATCTAACTAGAGCACATATTTCAAAAGAAACTGCCCAACTTGTTCTTAGAGGGAGAATGTAATGGGAGAATCCACCACTGCCCTCGGTAAGTTGTTCCTTCTCTATTAAATATACGTTTCTTGTTTCATTTGTCTTGGTTTGGCTCCTGACAGTCTGACTGTCAGTCATGCTGGTATGCTAGCTAGAGGGACACACTGCTAGCCTAACTCTGCTCCCTGGGCATGGGACTCTGAGCATCACCAAAGGCACTGCATAGAGTTTTCATTTATTAAGCTAACTAACTCCATTGAGCCCGAAAGCCATGGGTGAACCAGAAGACCCAGGAACGCTCTCTAACTCTTCATTCTGGGTGAGTGCCTGGGCTGTGACCTGATTTCACACAGCGGTGCACACAGCCTGCCCCTACCACCTCTCTCTGTGCTCTGCTTCTGCACCAGAAAAGCTCAGGTGAACTGACTGGGCAGAAACCCCTTTCATCTGTTTCTCCAGGGCAGGTGGGAAGGGGGCGAGGACCCTACGATGTATGCCTGAGGTGAGCTAGGTGGATGCACAGAATATCTCACACTAACGCACACGCAGAAACGTGTGAACATGTTTTCAGGCTCATCACTGAGCCTTGTCTAGGATTTCAGCCTTGCCCTGTGAACCCGTCTCCAGATGCGCTGTCCTAAGGCCGGTCGTGCTGGTGCTGAGCACAGCAGTAATGAAACTTCCTAAGGTAAAATGACAAGCAAATGTTCTGCAGTTTTCTCTCCAGATTTGATTTTGATTTCATTTGAATGGTTCTGTGCCTAATTGCTTGCCTATAGTGAAAACTTAATGTGTTGATTTTCCAAGGGCTACAGAGCAGCACTTGGAGAACAATCAGTCAGATGTTTTGTCACATCCCAGGCAGCCCTAGCACCATTTGCCTGAAATGAAATGTAACATCTCTACACTGCAGGCAATCTTTTTGCTGATAACGTTTCTGCATATCTTGCTAAATAAAAATAGATCCCTCCTTTTTTGGTTTAGACATCAGTTAAAAGCAAAACCAAAACCCCACTTGCATTAAGATGACTGACACAGTACCAAACTGGAAGCTGAAGTAGTCCCCACATTTGACTGCGGTCACATCAGGTCCCAGACTTGATCCTGAGCCATCTGCTAATTGCTGCAGTTTTGCAACCATATATCCCAAAGCTAATTTAGTTTGGAAGAAGCTGTTGGAACATGGATACATCCTTGGAAATCACATAGCATCTAACCGTTAATGGGCACTGCAGATTGCTGAGCTGCTCCAGCCTGCTCCATCACAGGATAAACTCGAACAGTGTCCCATCTTTTAAAGATTTCTTACACCCTGGGGTGCTGAGTGGCTTTGGAGGATGCTGTAAGCTAAGGAAAGCCCTGAGACCATCTGTCCTTAATACTGGACTCAAGGGCTGTAGAGACAATGAACCTGCCGGCACGATGGGCAAGCCCTCCAGAGCACCCAAGAACCCCGTACCAGGCCATGCCAGTAATTTGCCTGCCGGCATGTGGGAACTGCTTTGTCAGGCAGTTATGGGGCACATGGTGCGTGGGACGCAGAGTAGGCCATGCTTTGGGGTGCTCTGGAGGTTCCTCTGTCCAGCAGTTGCCAAACTGCAGCACTGCTCTGCACCCCAAACCGCTGCCAGGCACACTAAGAAAAGGCAGAGGCTAAATGCTGAGCGCATTGGGACCAAAGTGGGATGCTCAGGTTACTGAAAGCCTGTGTGCATCCCTTTGAATGCAGTGGCAACAACAGCACAAAGCATTCCTGGTGCTGCTGTACCAGCCTCCTTGGGGGCCTTTGTCCTAGACACAGGTCCGTCACGGTTATTAGAAACATCAGACTAAACAAAACGTGATGGAAAGATTGGCACTGATGTGTCATCATCTTCTGCTGTTATAACCCGTGCTCTTATGATCTCCACTACTCTGATGCCCCATTTGACTCAGTCTTTTAAGGTACTTGTCCTCACAACACCCCAGTGAGGTACGGTAAGTGCTGCAGACGGGCACAGACACCACGTCTGTGTTAATAATAGTAACAAACATTCCCAGACCTGTCTGGTGCCATGTGGGCTGTGACAGCTAACAGGGTCACCCCTGAACAGGACCATAAGTAGTAGGAACAGGCTGTGGCATGAAGTGTGTCCCACGAGGCAGGACAAATGCCTCTTGCCACATCCCCCAGTCCCCTCTCCCCTGCCTCATGTATGAGGCACCATGACATGCTCGGGCTCTGAAACTGGGCTCTGCAGGCTTCACCCCCAGGTTAGCAGTTTCTGGTTAAGTGGGTGCTGCATCTGCCTTTGCTACCTCCCCAGGCTCAGGGGAAAGAAGACAGACATCTCCTTCAGGATGGAGCCAGCAGAGGCACAGCTGGCCACATCAGGTCAATCCCATCCCCATGGAGAAGAGAGATGCCACCTCTACAGACTAACAATCCCTTACTCCTTCTCGTCAGGTACAAGCAGTGTGGTATCAGCAGGTAGGTTGGGGTGGGGGAGGCTGTTGCAAAAACTGCCCTCTCACAACTGCTCTGTGGGGCTTCTTCACAGAGCATACCTTCTACAAGGCTCTGGGTTTTCTTCCTCATCCCCCAGCACCACTTCACTAGTCTCAGGATGAGGTTGGAATGGAGTCAGGCTGTCTTTCCTGAACAGGTCACTGTGCTCTTGCTGTTTGCAGCCTGTGCTGTACAGACATGGGATGCAGTGTCTACTGCTGCTGTCAGCGTCCACCCAGCAAGCAGAAGATGCTTTCAGAGGAGCACGGATTGCTCTGTGAAAGGCCTGACCACACTAAAGAGTGCTGGGCTGCACTGCTTTTTACTGGCTACGAATGCTGGTAGGTTATCGCCTGAAGTACAAAGCATATCTCCTTTGGATGTCCTTAAACATCATGCACTAGTAGAGTCCCAACGTTCCAGATATTGCAACAGAGGATGTCAAGACGTTCACACGCACAAAGATGTATTAGTAGGGTCCGTTATAGGGATACATCAGTTCTCATTGCAAAAGTTACTTTTTGGGGAAAATAAAAACAAGAGAATAGGTGGGTCTGGCTGGACACTTGCATGTAAGCCGTGCTTAGCTGGGTTATTTTGTCCAGCTTGGTCCCTCTTAGTTTGCAATAAGAACAGCCATGTTGATTGCTCCCATGATCCTGCTATGACTAAGTGCAGTTGTCTTGTCTAGTAAAATAACCAGCAAAATGCAGCTCCTACTAGTGAGGTATTTTTAACAGGATGATGCTGAATTCAGAGTGATTTGAGGACTAGTGTGAGAGCAGAAGGGTTGCATGAGGATAAATTCTGTTGGAGGACAGTGCAGGAGGACATACTAAAATGTTCACACTCTATATTGCTTCCTACGTTACCTGGCCCATGCCACGCTCAGACAGTGCTTAGGGATTGTTTGATGAAGTGCTACCTGGCACAAGCCAAGAGCATGATGGACACAATTCAACAGTAGAGGCAAATGTGCTCTGGATCCTAGGCACAGGCCCTCATCTCATTTAGGTTTCCTGGGCAGAGGTATACCCAGAGAAGCTAAGTCTCATTTTCCTACAGGTATTGCTCTCCCTCCCACTGATGTCAGATTCATCCAGACACTCTAGGTAAGCCCACAAATATTTTTGTAGACCTTGCCCCAACCATGTGGCCCACCATTGTGTAGGAAGTTTATGACAGAGGAAGAAATTTAGCCTGTGTCAGTCTGGCCGCTGTACTTGGGCCGCTCATGTGGGTAAAGTGAGGTACCAGAAACAGGCAAGGTGGGACCTGCGCTCATCATGCAGCCTCCTCAGGGCAGGGGTCTGTCTTTATTTGTCTGCAAAGCACATAGCTGTGGCCTGTGTAAATAATGCATGACATGCACAGTCGTATTTTCTACCAGTCCCTGCCCACACAGATGGCTTCAATGGGAAAATGTCATTGCCGATCATTAAAAGACAACAAACTCTTCAATTACCAAAATAAATAAGGGGTATATTGTTGGCTCTTACAGTGAGTAGGATCCTGCATGGGGTTATTTTTTTCCCATGTATGCACCTTCAGCAAATTGATTTGATAAAACCCAGTTCCAGGCATCACCTTATTTCAAGTTCAGTTACCTAGGAAACCACAGTGTACTGCTGGGACAAGCTGCCCGCTCCTGCTCCTGTTGGAGCTATTACACACATCAACTCTTCCTTCAGGAAGAGCTGAATGCTGCTGATGCCGACTTCTCGCCTTGCTATGCAGATACAGGCTGTGCATGCGTGCAAAGAGAGGCACACAGTTACAAATGCCCGTGGGAGGGAGACACGCATACTATCCACACCTACGTCTGCATATTAAAAATTGCTCATTTAACTATAAGACCACATGTAGATGTTGTACCTATCTATAGCATATGAATATATAGATGTACACAGTAGCTCTGTGTACATATGCACAGGTACACATATGCCTACGCAGAGTGGCTGGTGTGTATGTGTGTGCTTATACATGGAGGTGCTGCTTCTCATGAAATGACTAAAGTCATCAGGACTTCCTCAAAATGGTAATTCTATTTGAGGAGCTGAGGTAACATGGTCTGTTTTTTTTCAGAGGACTCATTTGTGGAAGGTGAGTTCATCTACTCTGGGACATCAAGGCCTTTGCAATCTCTGCTCTGCGTTTTCTGAAAAATTAGGCCCTTGAAAAGCAGCTCTAGCACATCACAGTGGTACTTGCAAAATGGTTGGATGGCAAAAAGCCCAAGCACCACAGTTATTTTATGAAATGCTTGATTTTACCAGATTACTCTAATGTGTGCCCAACAGTGGCGTGTCTCTCAGGTGTGAGATGTTCAGCGGCGCAGTTGCCTAGGGACAAGGGAGGCTCAGGTGCTGGGCTGAAGGTAGAAGGTATAAGTGAACAGCTGGGTAGGGGAATCCCATTTCCTTCCTTGCATCAGGGCCCAGGAGCTACCTCTCCCCATGGAGATGCAACACTGACATAGTCAACTTGTCTACTCTTGTTTAGCACTGGTAACATTGACTGGAGCTAGTTCTTATTTAGTAGACAGGCCTGTCAACAAGAAACCCCCTTTTCTCCATGCTGTCATTCAGCAATTTTCCAGAGATAGCGGGTGGTTTTAATGTTTTCTTTTACAGGAATGTGGAGCCCAGTGTGCATCTCGCAGATGGGAAAATAAAATCTGCTGTGCGGATCTCTCTGATTAGTTTGCTCTGTCCCATAACTCATGTAGCCATCTGCAGGTATCGGCAGCCCTTTGCCCTGTCTTTCACCAACTACAAATATTGTGGCTGCTCTGGTAGAGAGGAAAAATATCTTGAGGAGGTGGAAATGGTCTGAGAGACTGCCCTGAGGTGCCGTGGCAGGAGTTACAGTGTCTGAGGCACAAAGCCTATCCCGAAGGATTTTGAGGCACAATATATGTCTTGCATTATTTGCAGAAGATGACCAGTACCTGTTCCTTTTGCTATCCTGTATGGGAACCCAGTGAGTAACAGGGATAACAAATTCACAAGAAGAACAGGAGGTGAAATCCTTCTGCACGTCTCCCCCATCCCCATAACCTGCCTCTCTGGGGTAAGAAGCAGCAGCAGAACTTCAGTGTACAGGCTAGTGCAGTGGCCTACATACTCCTACCCACAGGGAGCAGGGCTGTCTGTGCTACCCACCATGGTGTAGCTGGTTTGGCTCACCTGTATCCAATGCTTTCCTCTTTGGTAGAGTATTCCTGCAGGAAACTTCCTGGCACTGACTACTCCACTGCTGCTTCCTTGCTGGTGCCCCCTCAGGTATCCAAAGTGGCTCTCACCGGGTCACAAAACTTTGACAGTCCATGAGAAGGGAGTCACTGAAACTCACAGCTTGCAAAGCTGTGTGCATGATGCTGTAAAGGCCACCCGCAGGCTCTGCTGCCTCCACGGGATAGCTTGCATTTGGGGAAAGTCGCAGGCATCCCTTCCTGTCCACATAGATTCCCAAGCCTGTCTCGGGGTGCACCAGATGGACAGCTGATGTTCCGCTTGAATTTAGGGAAAGTTTGGTGCTAGGTGCAGCTCTCAACTGCTGCATGGAGAGCATGTGGCTGCAGGTGCATCTGGGGCTTGGAGTATACACACACTCACTCACACGCGATAAGTGATCTAGGGAAGGGAAAGGGAAAGGGAAAGGGAAAGGGAAAGGGAAAGGGAAAGGGAAAGGGAAAGGGAAAGGGAAAGGGAAGGCTGCATGTCAGAGCTCATCTTTCAGTAGATTCAGAACAGAGTTGTGCAGAGGCAAGGAGTTGTGCATTTTCTCTGTGAAAGACTTGCCCCACAAGATGCTTGTCAGTACAGACAGGAGCAGGCAGCATTCATACCAGGGCTATGAGTTGTTGCATCAGACAGTTATAAGGGAGCCAGTCACTCCTAGGACAGCTGTATTTGTTCGAAACATACACCAGAGTGGTAGCACTGCAATGTTTATAAGCAACTAAATCTGTGCTATTTATCCAACTACCATGCATGACACACTTTCCTACAAGACTCCCTATCAAAATTAAGCAGAATCACAGATTGGAAAGGGAGATTTACAGTCCTATGGGGATGATGCTCACAATTCCCACTCCTTCACCTGTCCTAATCCTCAGCTGCACTTGCTGTGGGTGTCTCGTGTCCCCAGGCACAGTGCTGTTCTGCATCTACACTATGCACTAGAGGGGAGTGCATGCCACAAAACTCCAGAACATTTTCAAGGGCACTGATGTTGCCCACTAGTCTGGCTTACATCTGCAGGAAAAGAGAAATGTATTCAGGGTTATGACTGGCTCTTCCTCAAAGATCTACCTCTCTTCCTGACTTGTCTGGCTCGCCATCAGAGATGCTAGTAAAATCTCTTACAGAGACAGTGTAGCAAGCATCAAAACTGTGGAACCATGGTATATCACTAGTCAAAAAATTACCAGTGACACATGCTTTCCATATTGTGTTGGGTTGGTGTGGCAAGGTTTTGGTAGTGGGGAGGCTACAAGGATGGCTTCTGTGAGAAGCTGCTAGAAGCTTCCCCTGTGTCTGACAGAGCCAATGCCAGCCGGCTCCAAGACGGACCCGCCACTGGCCAAGGCCGAGCCAATCAGCAATGGTGGTAGCACCTCTGGGATAACATATTTAAGAAGGGAAAAAACAACCTATGGGGCGTTTTTGCAGCCAGAGAGAGGAGTGCGAAGATGTGAGAAACTTTGTAAACACCACGGTCAATGAAGAAGGAGGGGGAGGGGGTGCTCCAGGCGCCGGAGCAAGATTCCCCTGCAGCCCGTGGTGAAGACCATGGTGAAGCAGGCTGTCCCCTTGCAGCCCATGGAGGATGATGGTGGGGCAGAGATTCCATGTGCAGCCCATGGAGGACCCCATGACAGAGCAGGTGGAGATACCTGAAGGAGGCTGTGGCCCATGGGAAGCCCATGCTGGAGCAGGCTCCTGGCAGGACCTGTGGCCCTGTGGAGAGAGGAGCCCATGCCAGAGCAGGTTTGCTGGCAGGACTTGTGACCCCATGGGGGACCCACGCTGGAGCAGTTTGCTCCTGAAGGTCTGCACCCCGTGGAAGGGACCCACACTGGAGCAGTTCGTGAAGAACTGCAGCCCATGGGAAGGACTCACGTTGGAGAAGTTCATGGAGGACTGTTTCCCGTGGGAGGTGCCTCACACTGGAGCAGGGGAAGAGTGTGAGGAGTCCTCCCCCTGAGGAGGAAGGAGTGGCAGAGACAACGCGTGATGAACTGACCACAACCCCCATTCCCCATCCCCCTGTGCCGCGGAGGGGGAAGTAGGTAGAAACTGGGAGTGAAGTTCAGCCTGGGGAAGATGGGAGGGGTGGGGGGAGGTGTTTTAAGATTTGGTTTTATTTGTCATTGCTCTACTCTGTTTTTCTTGATAATAAATTAGATGAATTTTTCTCTACGTTGAGTATGTTTTGCCTGTGATGATAATTGGTGAGTGATCTCTCCCTGTCCTTGTCTCGACCCACAAGCCTTTCGTTACATTTTCTCTCCCCTGTCCAGCTGAGGATGGTCAGTGACAGAGCAGCTTTGGTGGGCATCTGGCCTCCAGCCAGGGTCAACCCACCACACATATGATCAAACAGCAGCAAGTATCCTGATTAGACATTTGTCAAGTACATGCTTGCCATGTTGGAGCTCTTAGGTTTGGAAGTAGCTTGTTGGCCTACTTAGTTTGTGCATATCTAGATAGCTAGATGGATAGTCAGCTAGATACTCGAAAGTCTAGTTCAGTGACTGAGAAACATTTCTTTTCATCAACATATCAGCACTGGCATTACTGACATTTATTTGGCATTACTCAGTCTAATATAGAGTCCTGTAGTTCCTAGTAGTTGTCCTGTTAATTCTTGCATATAATTTTTATAACAAACTTGCCTCATGTCTATAAAGCACACTACATGTGTCTATGTGTTTATACATACACACATAGATACAAAGACTTATGTATATATTTATACCCATACATGTACACTCAGAAGAGCCTCTATATATGTTTCAAATTCATAAACAGCTAATGTGGAAATGATAGACACAGGTTTTTTTTCATCCACTACCTCCAGGATGAAGTAGGGCATTTTTAACAGTGCTGAATGATGCTGAGGGAGTAAGCAACAGCCTATCCAGATCAAAACCTCTGCAAAGCATCTTTCACTTCCTGGGGCAATGATTCATGCAGCTGGGGACCTACTTTTATGAATAGATGTTCAGAGAAGGGATTTGGCTGTAGCAATTGTATCAGTGCCTGGGACTCTTTCCTGGAAACTTTTAGATGTGTCAGACATTTCAACTGAGTTTATGTGGTGTTCTGCATAGCAGCATCTCCGGAAAGGTTTGCTTTCCTGGTTACCTTAAGCCACTGATCTTTGATTGTTGTATACCTATATCCTGGAGGATATTATGTTTGCTTGGATGCATTTCTTATTTGAAATACTGAAGACGATGAATAGAGAAGCTTTGGCAACAGCCAAACTTGTGATAATTGTCTGAGCTGTACAAGCTGCTGGGGCCTCACAGAGAGAGTGGCAGCAGATGCATCTGTGCCTGTGTTACCCTGCTTTCCCAACATCCCCAAAGCTTGACTGGTTTTTTTGGACAAAATCACAAAAACAGTGTAGAAAGGGAAAGAAACACACTAGAGAGACTAAAGCATTTACTTACTTGAAGAACTGACTCAAGGTATGGATGATGCTAAAAAGACAGAGGACTGGCTAGAGGGCTGTAACATCTAGGGCGTTTTTTTCTCTCCAGCTGTATTTTTTTCATGTCCTGCGCCATACAATATGTCATCCTGTACATCTCTTCTGTCAGGAAACCTATGCAGACAACAGAAAAAGGCCCCGAAATGCAGCAGCTGCCCCACGCTAGATCCACAGACCCATTGACTTTAGAAGAACCAAGAGCATAAAGGGAAAGTGGAGATTTCATCCCTTCCCCTCAACCGGAGTCAGAGTTTGGCTCCTTGAGCTACTGGATGTCTCTACGAATCTCCAGCCAGTGGCCCATTCTCACCACTAGCAGAGACTTGGGCTCCATCCTTGGTCTAGAACTGCAGGTGTGAAATTGGTCCTGCCACCTCAAGGCCACCTGATGCTTTCCACTCTAAACTCCTGTTTTCATTTCTTTATAACTTAACCTGAGCATAATACCTTTTTTGGAAGATAATCATATGATGGGTTCACAGCTCCAGACCTGGTTTCCCTATTTTAGGAGCAATGCACTTCAACTGGAACAGCAAGCAGGGCAGGGACACCAGCAGAAACAGAGGGAGTGGATTGGCTGTCTTCTAAGAGAAGACTGATTTTGTCTTGTTTAACCTAGCAATGAAAAAGCTGACAAAAGCTGGAATTGCTATCTGCAAATACCTCAAAGAGGGAAAAGAGTTTCTTAAAAAAAGTCAGTTTAGCATGATAGTAAATGGTTTTAAAATGTCTGGGAGTCAGTCTAGACTGGAAATGAGAAGTTCTTTCTACTGTCAGAGTGATGAAGTCCTCACACAGGCTTCCATGGGGTGCCCTGAAGACAAAATTATCCAATTAACTTTAAGGTGAAGCTCGAGCAATTGATGAAAGGGAGCCTACAAAGCCATTGCCTGCAAGTGCAGGACCCTGGGTTGCATGATCTAGGAGACGCCTTCTAGGGCTGCATTTCTAAGATGAGAACTACAATTTGGATGCAATATATGCATAGTGAAGTTGTAGATATCTCATCTTGGGTGTTTAAAATCACTTAATTCACAAGCAAGGCTTTACTGCCTCTACCACTTTTCCCTAGCAGTGCTGTGAAAATAAATGTATCATTGCTTTAGCTGTACTCAAGTATTAAGGTAAGAGTGTGTTAGAAACATCCAGGAGAAAATTAAATAATCTGTTTGGTGTTTTTTCATGTGTGCTGCATATTTTATTTTCCTTCAAAGAAATATTGAATAATGGTGTATTTGGACTACACTTTTCTTGAAAATACAGTATGTCACCATGTAAATGAAGCCTGTATTTTAACTATTTCAATACCATTTCTGAATTTTTCATAATTTTCCTAACTTTAGAGTGCTTGAGTTTTCAGTCTTATTGTTCTTTTAATATAGAGTGCTTGAGTTTTCAGTCTTATTGTTCTTTTAATATAGAGAGGTGTTTGACTGTAGTAATGTTGAGGTGGCTGCAAGAATGGTCAATTGAAACAGATTTTTCATCAGTGCTGTGCCACTAAGATAATAGAAAGTTTGTATGGTGGTAGGTAATAAAAGCTAACAATAAAAAAAGGAGTTGAGTTTCTAGTCAAATAATAACTGGACTGTTTTGAGCTGTGTTTTACTAAATCCACTTGCAAGGGTTGGATAACACTAAAAGAACACAGGGAATTTTAGCACTGATAACATTCTTATTCCTAAACCCAATTATTTTCAAACATGTCATCTACACTAGCTCTCAGTGAGGATTAACTACATGACAGGTTTGAACTTTTAAAAGCAAGTGAGTTCTAAATTATGAAAGAGCAAGGGGAAAAGGTGAGACTAATTTTTACTGTACAGAAAAATGTAAAGTTTTTCAGTTTATCATCATTCAAAGTCTTCTTGCCATAATTATAATGAGAATTATTCCCCTTCTCTTCTCTTCTTGACTTCCTAAAAAGAAACACTTAGCGATTGAATGGTGTAGGCTAATTTTTAAGGAATCATTTATCATATGAATATTTTATTGAAAATGAATGTCCCCCATCTAGCCCAGCAGTATTTTTCTGTTAATTGCTTTGCAATCTTTTAAGTATATTTGTACTTCAAACTGCATGGACCAACACTAGTTGAATGCTACATTTGTGTTGTCTGAGTGGACAGGATTGACACCAAGAGCTAGGTGTGTTGTCTGACTCTGTGATAGTCAATTCAAAATCCGATTTCAGCAAATACTCGTGGACATTATGTGAAAATATGTTTCACTGTACTCTCCCAGAAGTATATTTCTGAGTATTTTCAGAGAGTGAATCTTTTAATTCTCACACTCTCTAAATCCTTCTAGGTTAAGAGGCATGCTGCTGTTGCACTGCTCCTCTGCAGAAGAGTCTTTCATCCTCAGAGCTGGGACAAAATAAACACTGCTATTGGGTATTTGTGGGAATGCTGCCTATACTTTTCTAACTGCACGTGGGTTTGCATCAAGTCTGAAATATTTTAGCCCCAAAGCAAATATTTACAGATATGGGAAGCTGGTTGTTAGTCAGGATTTGATTTGCTATAGGGAGTGCAACCCAGTGAAATTTCCATTGATGGCATCTGTGTTACCAGAACATCAATTTTCCACACAGGCCACCAAAATAATAGACCTCCAAAGTCAGGCAAATCAAAGGGGTCAATAAATATACTCACCCAAGATAGACAGGAGAACACCAGGACTTCAGTGTGACCGAGGTTGACAGAGTTTCCATTCACACCTGTTGATGTTCACTCTTTTTAAATTTTGGGGTAAGCTCTAACTTGAGACATCAGTAAACCCCTGGAAAGCCTGTGGAAAGCCAGAAGTGCCCAAACAATTGGCTTAGTTGGTAGCAAAGACGGATGGCCCACATTTCTCAGGGGTGTCACATAAATATTCTCCTTTGGTTAGAGATATTAATGAGGGAGATATTTCCAGGATGGAAAAAGATATCTGGACTGAGAAAATTTAATCCTGAAAAATGGAAGAGGAAGACTGAAAAGCAGATAATCATAAGTTTCAGGATTTAAACTTCAGTAGAATAAGATGAGCTCTGTAGGAGAGGCAGTCTGCATCGTACATAAGATTTTTGGGTGTTTGGGTGGGTTTTTTTTCCACAGAGGTATTCAACCTGCCCACTCTTGGCAGGATTATATTGGACAAGGTGGGCAATGCACTGGCTTCAGCGCAGTGGCTGGGGCTGCTTCCCCAGGGCTTGAGGGCTCAGACACAGAATCCGATGGCAGCAACTTAATGCCTATTACCAGGCACAAGGTGAGCAACGGGAGCTGATCCTGTGCATTAGTCCACAGCAACTGTGAGATAAATTGCATTAGTTTAAATGTCACTGAAGGAAGTTTGGCTGATGTATGCAAAGTCATTAAGCTACTTTAATCCTAGCACTCTAGGAAAAGGTGGTGATTTCAGCAGACTGAAATAGGATGGAGAGTCCTCACTGCATGAGAAAAAGAAGAGAGCACCATGCACAGCTCCTCAGGCCAAGAAACAACAGAGGAGTCCTGTCTTTCAGGTGGAAAAATGAACTATGCAGTTTTTCCCTTTCCATAGCACCTCTGCTTAGCCAAAGCAATACACAAGAGCATGAGGCTCAAGGGACTAGGCTGACATGGGGCACAGGGACTAGACTGGCACACCTCATCCTCCAGTTTCATTCTTCACAGGAAAAGGTATTTTCAGGTAGAGACGGCAGAAAGAACTTCAGTCAAAGAAGGAGCAGGTGGGAGATTATTTTTTTCATTAAGAAAATCATAAAACTATGTCCTTTGTCAAATAAAATTAGAATCCTTCCCCAAGCAGATTTTTCTTTTGCTAAAATAATGCTTAGCTTTTTTTTTTTTTTTTTTTTTTTAGTGGGGTGGGATATTTTGCATTGAGAATAATGATTTTTTTGTTCATGAGAAAATTTAAAAGAAAAAATTCTCTTCCTTGCAAAACCAATTTTTAACTGGGTTCATCCATAGAAGTGAATTAGATATTAAAAATAGTCAAAAATATTTTGATCCTGCCACCTGTCAAGCATACTGCCAACAAAAGCATTTGAGCTTTATTCTGAATTTTTAGCACACCAATATCTCTCCTAACCTTGTAGAGATGGCCTGGATGCTGCAAGCTACATGTGTGCTTACCCTCTACTTGCTGGTGAGCCCAGGTTTTCAGGGTTGTAGGACTGAACTGACAGTTCAGAAAATAAAGTCTTTCTTCCTTGATTTTTTTATTTTTAGCTGACAAGTGTACTGATGGCCAGTTTCATTTGATTTGACACAGATGGTCATTTCAGTTGGCAATCATCCACCAAAATACATGTCACCCTTGGCTAATGACCTAACCTCATCGATAATCTTGTGACAACTTTTCCACATTGTATATGACATGTGCCTGTGAACTTCTTGCAATAACCCCTTCATGTTTTCAAATCCCAGACTGCCAAACGCCTGGCTCCAAAATATCATTTCTTCCTCACAAGTATGCACCAGCTGCTGAGCGACCTTCCTGTGATGCTCCCTCCATCTTAGCCCTAGGGGCTGGTGGGAAGGGATGTGTAAAATGCCACAGGAGGAGACATCTGCCCGCTGTTTCCATCTGTCACACCGTGCCATGCCACAGCCAGCCGGGGCTGGAGCCAGTGGCCTGTGCTTCCTTCGGCCTTCCCCTAGACCTGAGACGGAGGGGTGCTGCATTGCAGCACTGCAGATGATTGGGGAAGGAGATCTCTTTGCACGCACATTTTTTAAGGGGTCTTGATGATAATTATTAATGGTCCCTAGTAATTCTAGATCCTTGTTTTCTCTACATCTATAATGATTGGGGATCTATAGTTTTGCCCTCTGAGCTGCCCGATTACTTCTAAGGAGGAAGTTTAGCCTTTTGTATGCATTAAAGCCTTAAAACCTGATCAAGAGTCCCCTGTAATTCATGGTTGCCTGATCAGACTCAGGGTTATATGACATGCAGGATGCCATCAGCTACTACAGAAGTAAATGGTGAAACAAGGTGTTTGCAAGATGAAATATTGCATGGAGATGTCATGCAAGACTTTCCAGTCGCTATTTGAAAGACATTTTCCAGCCTGATCTTTCACTGGAATCCTTCTACCCAGTTTACATTTGTTTCTGTCACAGGGCTATTTGCCCAATAAATTAAAGAGTCGATAAATGCAGTGGTGATAAATCTTCTCCATCACTAATTACCTTAAAAACAAGGAGACTGCTGTTCTGCCTCCTCTATTTCATCTGATAGCTGTAGCAGCAGTAGCTGATCTGGCTAATAATCCCAGTAGTCTGTCCTCAACTATGGCCCACTGCAGCGTCACGGGGAGAGAGAGTATGAAAATCAGGCATGTGTAAAGTAATTTTTCTCATGAAAGAACATCTTGTATCAAACAATGAGAAGCTGTGGGACTTCCTAACCTGGATGTTGCATACCTTTCCCTTGGCTGAGGTTGTTTTGCCATTGTGGAGAAATGCCCTCTGGGAGCTGCCGCTGTGTGACTGCTAACACTTGGCAGTCATTCCTCGCCATGAGCTGGGGGGAATCTCCGTCGCTGTGCAGCCATCTGAACCTCGTTTCTGTGAGATCCCAAAGGCCTCTGCAAGGTTTGTTTATTATTAGCCTCATTTATCTCTCTCATGACTGATTTTGAATATAAGGAAAGTGGATCCTATTAAAAAATTAATGTGTTGCTATCTAGGACACAGAGTCAAGTGTGGAGTAACCCATATTTCATCGTCATACTATTAAATAACAAGAATTAATTTACTTTACGCCAACTAGCTAAGCACAGCTGAACTAAATTTTAACATGTGACAGAAAGCTGACATCTGCTAGATTAAAGATGTCATATGTGGATCCAGGATACTTTATGGAAAAGATTAGTGAGTTGTTTCTCACATCACAAATTACCTTGTTGTTCTGCTAGGGAAACTTTTCCATTTTGGTATCCACTCTGAACTGTCGATCCTAACAGTGCAGGCCAAAGCAGGTGGCCGTAGATGACCTGCATTTCTATGGCGTGTTTGCCTGTGTGGGAGGGAGTAGAGTTTGGAAAAGGAACAAGATTTCACATCCCATCAAAGAGAACCCAGGGAATGGAGCTGTGGGCTTATCTGTGATCAGTCCCTGTGATTAAAGTTGTGCTTGGTGAGAAGTTGTCCCAAGTGACAGTACTAAACCCATTCCCACCCTTTGCTATTCATGTCCACCCCCTTGCTTGTGCTGAAAAACTGTTAGTGCTGTGATGTAAATCAAGGTAGTGACATTGCACCTGCAAAGTCAGATGTCATCAGCCCAAAGGTCCTATGCACTCACCTCAGCACAAATGAGGGGGCTGTGAATGGATGGCAGAGTCAGGCAATGTGTGATGCTGGTGGTGTCACCCCTGTCTGCCCCCACCAGCCCACAGCCCACCATGCCCTGTTTTGCAGTGGCCACTTCCATTGACTTTCTGGCATACAAGAGTGAACAGTGACAGAGCTTTTGGACCCACAGTGCAAAGGGGGCTGTATAATGATCTAAAATGGATCATTACAAAAACAAAGGTGATTTAAAAGCCCCCCCCCCCCCCCCAAAAAAAAATAATCCCATTTTAGATTAAAAAAACACAGTGGAGTTTGACCTTTGCTGTGTCTTTTGCCATGATTCCTCACTAGAGCATTATATGGTGTTTGTGGTCATGCCGTTTTATTATTCCCAGTGCTCTGTTTCCTCCTTCTAGGCATTAAAACCAGCAAAGCTAAGAAGCACAAATTTTTTTTAGAACTGGTTGACCTACCCTTTGCAAACAGCAAGTGCATTCCTGGGTAATTCACAAACAGAAAAAAAGACAAGGTCAACGATAAACTCATTTATTGTGGCTTGACCCATCTTACTGAGCCTACAGTTTGCTCCGAAGTTCTCAGGGACAGAGTCCTTTCACACACCAGTGTTTGGGATTTGCAGACTGAGCACAGATCGAGGGCCTTTCCCTCACAGGACCTTCCAGACTCACATGCAGGCTGATTTTTAGTGGATTGATGAGTGAGTTAGGGCACTGAGTCTCACTCTAAGCAGAAGGACTAGGGCTCTCCATTCAGGTTTTCAGGCTACATCAGCAGTACAGAGATATTCAGAAGAGAAATCTGCTGCAGCACAAGGTCTCTTTGGGGTAGTGGGGAGAAGCCCCCAGCCACAATAGCAGAAGGACGTAAGGACAGTAGCTGTATAGGAGCATGGAATTTGCCATGGAGAGTGTCCACATGGATCAGAAAATAGTCCGGATATGAATCAGCTCTCAGAAACCAGTCCAGCCATAAAAATGGACACTCGAATGGCTCGTAAAAAGCAAGAGAGGCAAACAATTCATCTCGGCTGCTATGAGGCCCCCCCCAAGCTCCTTTTGCGAACAAAACAAAGCACAGAGGGAATAACCCCTGCAAAATGCCAGTGATTTTATGCTGTTCACCCTGCTCTGGCGCACTGAAGAGCAGAAGACTTTCCCAACCCACACAACCCATAGTTTTGTCCATCTGCACAAAGGATCTCTCCTCTGCAGCACTCTGCAGCCCTCGCAGGAATAGCACTGGCTTCTCTGTCGTATCGCTGTGGAGAAGAAAATGACAGACAAACACCAGATAATGCTATCCAATGGCTATAAGGATATTAGCAGCGTGGCTTATTTAGAATGGAAAAGGCCAGGGAAGCCTGACACCTGTAGCCCTCCTCAGGGAACCAACTCACACACAAACCCACTTGCTAAGGAGCAATAGTGCATTGGGCTTCTTTTCTGTTCCCAGAAGTGCCAGTTTCCTCTGGGTGCTTGTGCCCCACTGGACATATGAGAGATTTGGTCCAGAACAATTTATTTCTCATACATGAGTGAATATCTAAGTGCCCATCTTCAGTCTGACTGATGCCTGTGTAACTTGGCAATCTTCCTCCGTTTGTGGATCTGATGGATGGCTGCTCTCCATGAGTGCTGCTGCCATAGACATGGATGCCACCAAACCAGGCAGCACTCTGCAGCAAGCAACATCTGTAGGAGACAATCTATATGAGAGTGAAAACATATTTTCCTCAACTTATTCTGCAAGGACAATGCAAACAGTGTATCCCCTCAAAATGCAAGTTTGGTTTCCTTTGTTTTCTTTCCTTCATTTTTACTGATCAGGAGGAAAAACAACCTCGCTTCTCTTTCCCAAAACCTGCAAGGTAAAATTCATTTCAGATCCCCTCCATGAGCTGGCTGGATAGAAGATCCTCCCTTAGGATGCTCAGCATATTCATTACATTGCTCTCACTCCTTTAAGATAATGAATCATGTATCCCAGGACTTGCCCGCACTTGAAAGTTATCACTGATTAAGGTAAGGCGCAAATATAAAGTGCCATTGCTGTTTGTTAAGAGCAGCTCAAGGGTTGAGTTAAGCAGGAACAATGCACTCTGATTTTGCAATAACAGCATCCACACAGGGTGTTAATCAGGAATAGATGATTGGAAACAACTCGACACAGAGGCATGACGCAGGTGAATCAGCCGCACTCGCTTAAACCTCTCCCAGAGGGCTCCAGCTGCCCTTGCCAACAGGAGGAGAGCGTTCCAGGCAAGCGCTGCTGAAGCTCCTATGGATGATTTCAATTGATACTGCACACGTTGAAGTTTGTACCATGGTTTGTACTAGGTAAGCAGCAGTTACCTTAAACCATTTATATTAGTTGAGCTATCTGTTAGAGGATGGCTGAGAATAAAGGCTGGTGTGTTTGTCTGTTGAGCAGTCAAGCAAATTAAAAGGCATTTGACAGAATGTTCCAGCCCAGAGCTAGATGAGAGTTGGCCATAAGAGCCTGTGACTGGTGACAGTATTGCTGCTTGACCAAGTTATTAAGCAACAAAGCTACAAAGGAACATTTAGCGGGTTGCAAATGCTCTCTTCTTGTCTTTCACTTTTGCAAATTTTACTGAGTGATGCTGCCCTTATTCTGTAGTTGTCCCTGCTTGGTAGAGCTACTTGACAAGCCATCTGGGAGAATCTATCATTGCATAATCTCATACTCGACTAGCAAAGCACTTCATTTCTTTTGACTTCTTTGTGCAGCTGAGGCCACGAGGCATTCCTCAGGTGTCCTTCAGCACAACACCCCTGGAGAAAAATAAACCAAAAAGCTCAGAATTTGGCTTTTCCCTGTATTTTTCATGCTCTTAGCCTAATTCAAAACACCTTAAAAAATAATGACTAGCCTGTTAACAAAAGGTGTGAGGGAGTTAGAACTCTGGTCTCTAATCATATGCAGGAGTAGAAAAACACCCTACCCTTAATGTGATTAAAGTGACTAGCGGGAACTATTCACACTTTTAGGACATCTCTGGGCACTTTGTTCCTTTTAGGCCATCATAGGTATCTATAGAGATGATTTGGGAACCAGACTTCCCAGTCGATGCTCAGAGAAAAGCAAGTGCTTCCAGAAGGCAATGACAGGCTATGTGCTTGCAGGGGGGACACAGGCTTGTCCCACTCACACTTGTCCCACCCATACCGACATCAGCTGGACACGGGTCTGTACCTGCCCCTGTGCCAGCTCCTACCCCACAGCACCTGCGAGGTGGAGGGCGGCGAGTCCTCTTTTCCCACGCGCTGCAGGCTGCTGTCGCGGGGCACTTGGCTGTAGGTAACAGCGTGAGGGTCGCTCCTGCCCCGCAGCTCACACGATGCTCCACTGCATCTGTCACCCAGGCTCAGCCTGCCGTGGGGACCTGAGCATCCAAGAGAGGACACAGAAGGGGAGCTTCAGAGACAGGCTGGCAGAAGAGTTTTGAGGTGGGCAGGGATAAGTGCAGGGCGGACAGGAAGATAAACTTCTTGAGGAGTAGTTTCCTAGTGCATCTGAAACATGCTTGTGACCCTGCAATATCTAGGATTGACCCATCAGCTAATTTCAGTGGAGATTCAGAACAAGCACCTCTGCCTGCTAAAGAGCTGTGTCAGAATTTGCCTGGTAATGCAAGTGCAAATACATTACCTAAAGGAGTCTGGCTAAGAAAATAGTCTGTGAACAAAAAACAGCTTCAGAGAATACGAGTACATACAACCAAGCTTCCATTTGAGGGCAGATAGGTAAAGGTGGTGGGATACAGCACAAAACCCAATAATGGCCTAAGACTATTTCCACAGTTTTCTCTTCTACGTGATCTTTTTTTTTTTTTTAATTTCATAAATAACCTTCCCATCAATCCAACCCTGAGGCAGTTAAGACATGGGACTAAAAGCTACAGCTGACCCATATCTGCAAGGCAGGTAAGAACAAAATATTTCCTTAGTGTCTTGAAGTCTCTTAACTCAACCTTTGCTTTAGCTTGAAGACATCAGCAAGCACAGCTCCAGTTGATAACACCGGGAACTCAGAGGATATGGTACCTTTAAAAATCAGTCCCAGAGAGACTCAGACAATCAATGCCACAAACTCAGGGAAACTTTCTGATGGTTGCACATTGTATTTGGAGTTTCACTGACCTCAAAAATAATACATGGAATATATATTTTATGTATTCCTCAGACAGCTTCCACATGGTCATCTCCAGTACCAAACACAATACTCTCAGCTGTAGTCAGAGTATTCTTTTGCTCTAAATTTGCCTTCCAGAGCTATATTTCTCCAGAGATATAATGTGACTTAGAACTCTATTTTCATGATCATAAAAGATTTTGTTCACATCTTAAAAGGTGCGTCCAAAGACTAAGCCCATTTTAGCAATGTGTCAAAGGAACAGAGCTAAAATAAGTTGCCAAAGCTGCTGTCTGACCTTTAAATACATACTTAAAGCTCCATCTCAGGGCTCCACAGGCCCAAGGACTTTCTTTTCTGAGTGCCAAATGCAGAGTGTGTGCAGGTCAGTTTTGACCCCAGCTCCTCCGAGCAAGGAGATAAGTCCACATGTTAAAGCTAAGTGATGTTGATACAGAAAATTGTGACAAACCTCTGCATGTCACCAAGCAGCTTTTCTGTATGTTGAATGGAAATATTCAGGGTAAGCCTTTTCCTCTTGACTGTGTTTCCTTCTACACCTTGCTCTTCTGCAGCAGCTTCTGTAAGTAACTTCAGATAAAAAAGTTTGCCTGTTGCAGAGTAATATTGTGCTCCCTGTGCCAGGAGTCCCACAGCTCTCCAGAATGTCCTGCCAGGAGACACTATCCCTGGGACAGGGATTGACGTTTGGAGGTCTCAGCTGACCGCAGTTATGGTTGGTGAGGGGAATATAGTTTATAAAGCTGCTGGGGAAAGGCGTGCTGCAAAAGGAGAGGAGCCATGGGGGAGAAAGGTGACCAGTTGAGGACATGGTGGACCTGACTGAGAGGCCTTTCCTTCTGCCCAAGCCAAGAGCTGAGAGAGACCAACCACCTATCCACTTGGGTTAGAGATGTTTCTCTGACCTTGTCGAGAATGGATGCCACCAGGCAAGAAGGGAGCCAGAGCCTGATGGAGGCTGTGCTTGCATGGCTGGTACCTAAAGTGATACCATAACAGCTTTTTTCCTGCTGTCCCCCTTGGCACACAAGGGATTGGAGTGGGCACACATTGGATTGGAGTATTTGCTAACACTGCATAAACACAGGGAAGCTCTCAACACTGTCAGTGGAGAAATGTTTCACAGTCAGTCCTGGCACAGGTCAGAGTTCCCAGTGGGATATGTATCTCTGCTGCTCTACCTGCTGCCATAAGCCGGCAGCAGACAGCGGCTGGCATGTCTCTGGAGGAGGTACCCACGTTGCACATCTCTGGGCATGCCGGCTCCCTGATTCTCCTGCCTGGACATCAGCCTCAGGATACCGGCCCGAAGAGTGGAAAATGGTCTTCACTTGTCCCCAACGGGCACAAGGTGCCCCAAGGAACACTAAGTTTAGATAGTCCAAATGTCAGCAAGATCAGTCACTGGCTTTACAAGTCGCAGTCCCTGTAACCCCTCTCTTCCTGCATAACTGTATCTAAGGTTTGGTTAACTCTGAAGTATAATGATGGCAAGTATAAATGATGTTACTGCTAACTGTTTCAGTACTGATCATTTTACATACTTAGCAGGCTGTGTGCACAGCTTCACGTCTTGGGACTTCTTCCATCTCTCTGATCCCAAAGTAACATACGCTGACTTTTCAGTGCAAAAGTGACCTCATCTATTTCTTTGGAAGTCTATACCCCAGTAATACTTCAGAAAAGCTTAACCCTCTCGGTTTTATATGGGTCAGCAAACATTTTCATAAATTCAGTGCTGGTAATGATAGATGACCAAATAATTATTTATTTTATCAAAAGAATATGTTCTGTGAAGAACATATATTTTAAAAGAGTGAGCATTTCCTGTAGCTGTTAATTTATTACACTGGAATTCTAGAAAACCACAAAAGAGGGCTGGAGAGGCCCACAAGAGATCTGGATGTCCACGTCTGGTCCATGTCACTCCTAATAGATATTCAGCCAACCTGTTCATAGTCACCTCTAAAGATGAAAAATTCAGGTTGGGCTTAAGAGAAAGATATATTTGACAGTGAAGAGAGTGCAGCACCGACAGAGGCTGAAGAGGTATGGGATAACTGTCACTGGTGATTTTTAAGTCATTAGACATAAGCCATGTTTCTAATGGCTGCCTGGATGCCTGTTGCGGAGATGTTGCTTGGTACATTGGGGCAGTGGGTGTCTTGATGTAGGGAAGTAAAATTTTTTTGTTCAGGCATGTTTGTTTTAAGGGTGGTACGTCCTCTTCTAGGTTACTCACCTTGTTGTTAATATTGAGTTCTCCAGACACTTCAGTGCAATTGACCTTTTCTTGTTGTCTTAGTTTTATCCTTCCAAGACAGCATCTCTGCAGACCTCTTGATCTTTGCTCCCAAGAAGCTGGAACATAAGGGTTTATGCAAAAATGTACAAGCAGCAGTTTGTGTAATACCTGCCCACTGTCACAGTACCTCATCACTCACCAGGCACCCAACTTGGACACCACTGCTACAGTCTGGTTTATAGAGTACTTACACTTGTACCAAGAGGTGAATTCGGTCACTCAAGTCAAAGGGCTTGTTTTTTGCAGATGAGCTAAACCAGCAAGACTGAGCGAAGTCAGTACTCATTGCCACGTGGACATTGCAGCCTGGATGCAGCCATGGCTCTGTCATAGGACACAAAACCTTGCTGCACCATGTACTGCTAGCAGCAGAAAGAAGCATGGCAATTGTCTGGGAGGTAATCGTTCCCTTCAGGTTAACTTAAATTCATGTTGGTTTAATTTAAGACAGTTGGGAACAGTTTTCAAGCTAAAATAGTAAAAGCAGCTCCTAAAGTGAAATGATAGATCACAATAATATTGACATATGGCAATAATTATAAAGATGTACTGTCCAGGAAAGCTTTTCTATTAATGAAATTGAACTAAAACAAGTTTCTGTGTGGAGTA
Organism: Balearica regulorum gibbericeps; assembly: GCF_011004875.1. Taxonomy (NCBI): domain Eukaryota; kingdom Metazoa; phylum Chordata; class Aves; order Gruiformes; family Gruidae; genus Balearica; species Balearica regulorum. The sequence goes on from NC_046185.1 coordinate 95,158,402, forward strand.
TAACCCAGAGGCCCATCAGTCTCAGGTACGTCTGAGAAGAAGGATCACTGACCTCAAACTCTGCTTGGACAGGGCAGGAATTCCATGACCTAGGTGATTTTCTACTTTGTGCTTTAACACAAAGGAAGTTGAGGCAGGTTGACAGGCACATGCTTTATTCACCGTTTTTGTAGCTGATGGCATACATCAAGTTCAAGGTTAAAAGGAAAATTGTACCCAGTGGCCAGCCAAGAAGAGATGCAGTCAGGAGTCCTCAGGTGAACATCCTCTCCTGGGTGTCTGGTCCAGTGCAGCAAGGGATCAGTCATATCAACAACCATCCCATATAATTTTCCCCCAGTAAAATTATACCCTTCATTAAAGCCTGCTCAAGTTACCTTTCAGTGATCTTTGCCTGATGACAACACTGGCACTGACTGGTTTATGCTTAATTAGGTACAAATATTGCACACTAATTGGCTGCTAAGCCTTGTACACTTCTATAATTAGGTAATACTTATTGTATATTAAAATTACTATTATTTACTCATTATCTGTCATATTTGTTCTAATATGGAGTCATCAGTCTAGAAGGCACCAAGTGGACAGTGTGGGGCAACCTCAGTGCAGATCACCAACTATAACTAGACAGCAACATGATGAGAAGGTAGAGGAGAAGAGGACGACGGAAGGGTGGCTGAGGCGTAGGAAAGCAAGCCCCTTCTCAGGGAACACAACATAAATGCACCAGTGCAAGGCCGTGAGGAGAAGAGCGTTGAGATACCAGGCAAGGGGCTGCCACAGCAGCCCCAGGGTACATTAAGTGAAAGGCTACAAGCAAAAAAGCCCTCTAAAAACTGCAAATGGAAGGCTTTTAGCAACAGGCAAATACAAGCACTTAAGCATTGTGCAACATTTGGATAACACAACCCCTCCTAAGCCTCATAAAAATGACATAGTAATAGGGAGTGGGGTTTTGAGCATATCCTGCATTCCGGGTACACCTAGAATTTCAAACTAGCCCGTTTGAACTCGGCTCGGCTTACAGGGGTTGATGGGAAGGTCTGAACTGTTATTTCCTAGTTTCGTTGTGTATGCAATCTACTGTAGGTAGGGAAGATAAAAGAGTAAGGAACACCTAAATCTAGAAAGAAAGAAGCGGAGATCAGGAGCTGAATGCCAGTGATTGCATCAGGTGCAAAAATACAATTAGTTACATTATAATTACTGAAATTAAATATCAGTTTATATGAGAATGCACTATAATACTTTTGACAGCCTCAACCATTGTGTGATATCAAATAAAAACAGGATGACAGCTCTCTACTAGTTAGTACCAGAATCACTAAAGCTCACATAAAGGATTTTATTCCGTAAGATACAAAGACAGGAAAGTTTTTCGTGCACAGAAGGTAAGTCCTTATAAATGCCCAGTAAAACCATGCATACAGCTGCAGCTATTAAGACACACAGCAGCTTTTCTAAAACACAAACACAGAGTAACAAACCCTGCAGCAGCACCATGGAAAACTTTGGTCTGAAGGAGAGAGCGGTAAGAGGACCATTCCCTCTGGGATAGGACCCACCTCACTTCAGATGCTGCAGGCACAAGGGTTGCACACTACTTGTGTCTGTGTCTTCCTCCAGTCAGTAGAGAGAAACGAGTACCGCTGGTGACAATCCTTACCGTATAAATATCCATGTAGGATGCCTGGTAGTGAGATGAATCCAGGTGATTTCTCTCCCCTACTAATTTTCACAAGAGATCTCGACATCTCCTGGAGAATATTTTCTTCAGCGTGCCTCTCTGAGATTGGTCCTTTAAGCATGCAGGAGCTCTGCAGCCACAAGGCAGTGATTTTCTTCCCTTCAAAACAGCTTCACTTTCCTCTCCCACCTTCCCTCTTTTCTCCCAGTGTTTTGGTCCTTTTTGCTAGCAGGATGGCACTTTTCCCCCCGTTGCTAGGTTGGTATCCTAGTTTCCTAAGGAAAGGAAGCTTATGAGATCACACTGTCTGTGCAAGTGCCAGTCAGTCCCTCCTAAATAATTTTTGAGCCTGTGAGCTGAGTTTGATCAAACGTGACAGGGGATGGAAGTCTCAAAGGTTTGAGTTGCCTACAAGTGCTGGGGAAATAGGCAAGAAGAGGAGAAAAACCCCTCGGAGTGCATCCACTGCAGAAACACAACTGTGTTACTAGACACCAGAGAATCCACACAGGAGACAGTCATTACCACTGAACACCACAGGAGATGTAATTTCACAGATTCAGCAGCTCACAAGATGACTTGATTAATATGAGCATGAGCAAAATGTTCTTCTCCCCTTCTAGAGCGCAAGGCTTCCAGTTACAGAGCAGCAGGGGGGGAACTCAGAAATGACGGGCTGGCAGAGTGAATTTAGAGCTAATTGCTGCTCCTTCTCCCGCTGGTACCGATGCAGAAGTCTACTCAACTTCCCTGTGACTCTGGTACCCCCATTTGCATGATCTAGTTCACACAAAGGACGAGATTGGAAACTTCAGACTGCAGACTAATGGGAGCGGAGCAAGCCCCAAATTGCTGTGAGCTGGCACAGCTCCGCTGCAGTCGGTGAAGCTGCCTTATAATGGGCCATCATTTCTAAGCGCAGCTCCATGACTAAGCATCCAGCTCGGGTTTTTTCGCATTTGTCTATATTACAATTGCTAATGGCGATTCGTTTAACACGAGCATGAGTCGGAGCATAAGCTGAAGACCAGCAAAAGCTGTGCCTGGTGCGTAGGCTGGTTCTCACTTCTTCCTGCCGTGGCTTTTCCTAGAAAGTCAGCCACCTCAGGACTGCCTGGCTAGTGAGCCTGAACAAACTCCTCACAGTTCCTTGTTAACACTAGCAATGGAGAAAACCAAACTATCCGCACAGGTGGCATTCAAAGAGAAGCTGAAATCACTCAGCTTGTGGAAAAACCCCAAACTAACCGCAGCTGACATTAAAACAGAGGCTGGGGAGTTGTGCAACTTTGTGTGTTCAGTGAAATATTGATGTTTTCTTCTTCTCCTAAGCCTTCTAAGTATTGATGCGCCACATCTCTGATTTAGGTGGAGAGAGCACAAATCACTGACACCTCAAGAAAAGGGAGGGAAGGAAATGAAATGAACCTTTGATGCCCAGCAAAACAGGGATCTCGCCAGGAGGGAGTGACATGGCTGAAGATGGACTGGGATCTCTGCAAAAACGACGGGTATTGCAACTTGTCCTCGACAGCCTAGCCAAGGGCACAGGCTGAAATTCACAACCTGAAACGCCTGCAGTGCAGCATCTGCATTAGGTAGGTATCCTACAACGTTCCTTAAAATGAGGCTTCTCTGGAAGGAGACGTGAACCACAACTCTTGTGCTCCCAGGGCTGAATGTTTTCTGTTACACAGCAAATCTATGAAGCCACAGGGAAGCATCCTTTACCTATTATTTGTTGTTGTCATTTCAATCCAGACGTTTTTCTTCTGATGAAAGCTAAAAGATAAAATAAGATCGTTCTAATTAATAATGCCTACCTCCTCATGTAGCATTTTTCACCCACCAAAGATCTCAAAGGCTACTCCCATTTAATAGACAGCAGAAGTAAGGGTGAGAGAGATCAAATGAAACATCTTGGCAACAGAACAAAACCGAGTCTTGCATCACAGGTCTAGTAAAAGGGACAAGGGCGCCTATTAAGCCTCAATAAAAAGCGAAGCGTAGAACAATTTTCTGACATATTGGATCCTTAAATGAGGCGTTGCAAAACTAATGTGACCGATGCTCCATGCTAACAAAATATGTTCTGAGTTTTTCATCTGACAACATAATTTAGGGTTTCTTGAAATATGGGAAATTAAACAGGGCAGTGACTTTACAGGAATCATTCCTTTGCAAAGGGCTGGAAAATTGAAAGTGCCCCAAAGGAGCACAGGGATGGGTAAGATCTCTTTCAATACTCAATCAAAATAAAATGCAGAGAGGAGCATGAATACCAAACTATCAGTTTACTGTAAAACTTCTCATACTTAAGATACTGCTATTAGAAGTTCTGACGAAGAGACATACTATACTGGACATGTGATTTGACTCTTGAAGAGGTGCATTTGGCAGAATGAGACCATGTACCTAACCCGTCCTGAAGAAAACTTTATGTCTGTAACAAAGATGTGCTTTAAGGAGGGATAAACCTGATTGAACAATTCCCATCGATGTCAGTGATGACTTCTTTATGTTTTCTTCCTCTCTTCCTTCTTCTATTGTGTTTTCCTGTCTGGTTGGCTGGGGTTTGGTTTTTTTCTTCCCTGCCTTAGGGAGCATCAATTTGAATATCCAGTAGTTTCTAAAGTGTTATAAAACTTAGTGGTATTAAAGTGGTGTTAAAGGATGCACTGCCCATCCACTCTTGAGTATGCTGCTTCACAGCAAAAAAAAAAAAAAAAAAAAAAAAAAGCCCTGCAGATTTGATCTCTGATGCTTGAGAGTTTTAGTACATTTTTCATAGTCCTTAATAAATTGGTATTATAGGCAAGAAACCTGGAGGCGCAAAGTACGGTGTACACACAAGCACTTCGTATATTGGTGGCGTGTACCTGGAGTTTGTATTTAGATAGCATCCCTGTCAGAGGCAAAAGTGAGCATTCAAAATCCTTACCTAGGCAGAATGCATATTGACTTCAGAGGATACTTTTTCCCAGAGAAGGGCTGTGTAAAGAAGGTCAAGACCAGTTGTTTGTCCCCTGCAACAATGCTGTTTCTCTTGCTGAAGAGACTTCCAGTACCCGTGGGCATGGATTTCTGCTGGTGGATACCAGCACTCGGGTTAACTAATGGTCAGTTTCACCTTGACCTTCAGCAGGCTGTTGCCATTTTTCCTTCATATCAGCTTAGGAGATAAACAAACAAACAAAATAAAACAAACAATAAACCCCAAAAGCTAAGAAAAAGGCCACAGGCTGGGTTTCTGATCATTTGAATAATTTAAACCTATTTCTGCAGTATCTCCCGAAAGGCAAAGCCTATGCCAGCACAGCCTGCCCGTCCATTAGCAAAATCTTAACTTGAGAGTATGGGGCTTTGAGTGAGATCTTCTAACACAGACCCACCGTGGGGATTTGAGGAGAAAGGAACAGCCAATAACTCACCCATAACAGTGCTGTGTCTCTCTCCCACATCACCTCCAGCTTTTCTTCTCACTGGTGGAACTGGGCCGCAGAAGTTCCTTAGCCCAAAGCAAATGAAAGCCCCTTGCTGTACCACCGCTGCAATGGGCCTTGGGTTGAAACGGTCCCTCAGGAGAGACAGCAGGCAGCTGGAATTGTATTTGCCAACAGCATCATTGGTCATCACCTGCTGGTAACCTAAAGTAACTCTTATGGATAGCTGAAATTGCACCTGGTTTTGTAACAAAAACTTCTCTGCAGTCCCCATCACTTTGTGTCCCCCTCGAAAAAAAAACCCAAACTCACTCTTTTGTCCTGTGATAAAGAATGAAATGGTTCTGAAAAATAACCTGAATTTGGCAACTCCTCCCACTAGCGCTGCTAGTCACCTCCTGCACCCGCCTTGGTCTGCAGCAGGTCATAAGCAGGATCTGCAGCTAAGGCAGGAGGGGAGGGAAAAGCTGGAGGAGGAAGGCAGGCTGCATACCTAGACAGCCAGGGCTATTCCTGCTGCCCACCCCGGAGGCACCACCTCCGCATCAGGCAGGAGTAACAGAGGGAGAATCTGGCTCTCTGGATTTAACAAGCTCACTTTCCTTTAATTGGGGCCCTCAGGCACTGCTGTAGTGCACCTAATGGCACTAATTATTAATGAATCAGCCCTCATGAATAAGAAGGCTGAACTGGCCTTTGTCTCCTTGAGTTGTCAGCCCTTCACAGAGCCTCCTGGATTTCACTAGGCAGGAAAGCAACTGCACAGATTTAAACGGGGCTCCTGGAGAAGAAGGGGACTGGCAGAGTCACCTATACATTTGTTCCTAGCCTGTGCAAAACAGCCAGGGACCAGCAGTGCCTTGCTGCTGCTTCTGAGGCGCACATGTAGCCACTGGAAAGTCCTGTGAGAAATGGGTACTGCACCTTACTTTTATATCATCACTCCCTGCTCCCTCTGTAAGGACCAACCTGTTTGCCCTCCCTACCATTCAGACAGCTTTTCCCATTTTGTGTGTCCCGGCTCAAGCTTTTGCTCCCAGCACAGGCCTGCTCCATCTCTCTGTTACAGCCTTTGAACGGGAACAGATGGGAAAGGGACTTTTTTTTTTTTTCTTTTTCTCCCTTGAAAGCAAAAAAAAAAAAAAAAAAAAAAAAAAAAATCCACTGTCACCACCTCAGCCCAGTGCTGGCGCAGGCTCGCTGTGTCCGGAGGGCAGCCCAAGCGGGGAGCAAAGCGCAGCCCTTTCTCCAGGGCTGAACCAGGCTGCTAAAAAGTGGAGGCTGGCAGAGAGCAGCCGACTGCCAAGCACGGGTTCATCCCGCACTGATGGAGAAGGAAGGAGCCAGCTTTCTGCGGTCCTCCGGGGACCGCGGGGCTGCGGTTGCTCAGTCGGAGCTGGGGACAGGAATTAGGGCAGGCAGAGCCGCAATGGCTGCAACCCTCCCCGATTATCCAGCCAGCTAGAAAGGCACTGGCTTGCCTTTTGTTTTAGCTGTGGGTTTTTTCCCCCTGTTGATCTGTTTTGGGCTTTTTTTTTTTTCCCGTATGCGTGTGCATATTTTTTAAGTAGGTGATAATTTTACTGTGGTTACTCTCAGCGTTTAAATGCTTTTCTGCTGCATTTTTTTTCCCCTCCCCACTCCACCAGCTCGCGTTTGTCCAGGAGTTAAGGGGTGTTCAGAGGCTTGAACCTCTCCAGCTTTTGCTAAAGCAGCCGCTGCTTGGGGCAATGGGACCAGCCTGGCATGCGACACCCCAGCGACCCCCCGCAGCCCTCCCAAACCGTACAGGTGCAAGGCGACAGAAGGCAAACCCAGTACGCTCAGTCCCTGTCTGGGACTTGGGGGAGAGCTCATGTTTCCTTGGCCACAAAACAAGGCAAGAGAGAGCAATCATCCCCGGATTAAAAAAAAAATAAAAATCGACCATTGCACTCCAGCTTCAGGAATAACACCCGAAAGGGGCAGAAAGGAGAACAGCCAATGCCTTGCGCATTGAGAGGCTCCTATAAAATGAACAAGGGGAAAGAGGGGAGGGAATGTGTCGGTTGCTTGTGTTCCCCGAAAAAACATGCCGAGCTGCCGGCGGGGAGAGCCTCGTGTGCCGGTTGCCCGGGGTGGGGGGCCGCTGAGCCGGTGGGGCAGGGGTTTGCTGCCGTCCCTGCCGCCTGTGCGGGAAATCCCGGGGATGCAATGCAGGTTTTTAAGCAGCAAATGCCGCCTTGCGCCCCGGCTCGCCCGAGATGTCCAGTGGCCGGCCTGCGCCCCGGGGATGGGCTCCCGATAATGAAGAGCCCGAAATGGGAGACTCCCGAGAGATGCCCGGAGGAGGAGGAGGGCAAGGGCCCGACCACCGGGCGCCCTGCCGCCACTGGCCCCCTCCCGACGGCCTCCGCTGTTTTTCCCCCGTTTGCCACCTTTTTATCGTTCGCCTCAACGAAGGGCTAATTGGGGGACGTGCTAATTACGGAGAGATTATCCAACCTCACGCGAAGATAACTCTAGTCTACTAATGAGCTGGAAATCGCCCCCTTATTAGGGAGTTTTAGCTTTCTTCCGAGGGGTGAGGTAAAAGCTGGGAGGCTCCTCTCCCACCGTCCTCCGACGGACGGACACCGTCCAGCAGCCAGGAAGACAGGGACCGCGGCGGGAGCACGCCCGGCTGCATCCCGGCGCCGAGCCGGGGGATGCCGGCAGCGGGCAGGATCGGCGCCCGGGCGCCCCGGGTCGGAGCGGGCTGCCTGCCGCCGGGGAAAGGTCCCCGGGGCCCAACCGGCGGACGCAGCAGGCTAAGGAGCCCCTCGCACCCCAGCAAGGGCTCGCTCTCCCCTCTTCCCTCGGCAGCTGGCATTTCGTGCTACAGGAAATCATAACAGCAGTGCCTGACCTCATGAATATAGAGATGTGCACAGAAAAATCAATTTAGGTCTAGATCCTCTGTGGGGAGGGAAAATAACTCAAACCATTTAAAGAAAGCTTTGCTCTCCAGGGTTTTCCTTTTTCTTTGGTGGCGATGGGGACTAAATCTAGAGGGAGGGCAAAGGAAAAGGAAATGCAAGCAGACCTGTGTCTGCCGAAGCGAGGCTGAGCCCTGCAAAGCCCCCCCCAACACACACATAATGTATTTTATCATTAAAAAATCAACATTGCTTCCAGTGGTAAAGGCGCCTGGCTCCAGTTCCTGAGCGCATTCGTTGCTGGGATTCAATCCGTTTGGGAAATGCAGATTGGCTTGCGACCCACTGTTTGATTTATGAACTGTTACATTTGCTATTGCTTACACATTACATTAAGGACCTTGGGAAGGAAGGGGAGCAGGGAGAGGGGGTGAAGGAGAGACCCTGCCACCCTACGCATTGGCAAAGGAGAGCTATTGCACAGGCAACGGCTCCCCACCGGAATAAATCACCTCTAACCAATTCGCGGCCCCTACCTCCCCATCCATCCACCCCCCCACCCCGGTCGCCAGCTGGGCTCTCGCCTTATAAGTAAAAAGGACGTGTTTACTCTTTGATGTGTATTTCTTTATAAAGGCATCAGGCACCTATAAATAGCCGAGGTTAGAGCAGCTTCTGCTGCGAAATCAATACCCCGTTCCCCCTTCCCCTTGCTCCTTCGGCTGAGCTGCCTTATTAATTATGAAAGGGCTCCTCTGCGCCCCGGCTCCAGCTCCGCAGCCTCCTCCTTAATGGTGGTTGCTGCCCTCCCTCCGCCGGGGCACGGCCGCGCCGTTCCGCCCCGCTCCGCGCCGTTCCGCCCCGCTCCGCACCGCTCCGCGCCCGCAGTCGGGGCACCGCCGCGCCCCCCGCCCCCGCCGCTGAGCGGGGTTTCCTCCTCCGGCTCCAGGCAGCCGGGAAAAGGGGGTGTTGCGGGTTTGGGTTTCGGGAGGAGGAGGAGGGTGGGAGGATTTCTAGCATATTTTTAAGAAAAAAAGGGGGGGGGGGGGGAGGAAAAAAAAAAAAAAAAGAAGGCTCCGACTAACCAGTTCAGCCGCCCTGTCCTTGTTTGAACTGAAATTGCCGTGTTCACCAAGGGATTGGTTCAGGATTTAGCCTTCCTAGCCTTAAAAGCCCTGTCCTTTTCAAGATACTCTAGGCATATTTTATAAAAAGGACGACACCCTCATTTCAAACAATAATTTTTATTTTATACTTCTGTCTATACTTTGTAGCAAATCTTTTTTTGTTATTTTTTTTTGCTGAATTGACTTTATAATAAACTTTTGTTTAAATTACATTTTTCTTCTTTTTTAAAATCAAGGCTCTGTTTTTTTCAAAATCATTTTGCTGTTGTTATTTGTTTGTTGGTTCTTTTTTTTTTTTTTTTCTTTAGGTTTACATTTAAGCCCCCTTTTTGTGATCTCTACGGTTGGATATTCAGGTATTTTACTGGTATGTGTAACATCTAAAACAAAGAGGAGGAAAAAATTAAAGGCAGTGAATTCGGAAAGATGCCTTCGAACAGCAAGTAAAGGTAAACTCTCAGAGATTTGTTAGCAGCATTCCTTCACTCCTCTGGGCATTTAGACACATCTTTTTCTTTCACTCTTCCCTTCCTTCCTTCCTTTCTTAACTGTTCGTTTCTCTCTCTCTCTCTCTCTTTTCCCCTCGAGGAAAAATGCTCTTTTAAAATTTTTTTTAATTTTTTTTTTTCAGTGGAATGACCAAAAAACAAGCGACTGTGGAGGAAAGATGAGAGATTGTGAATTATTCACCATATGCTTCACACGTGGACATCTACCTTGGATTCATCGCCAGTGCCATTTTTTTCTCTGCATTTTTGTTCTCGCCTCGCACACTGCCACATTTTGAGAGGAGCCCGTGGCCGCCGGGAGGTATCCCGGCCGATTACAACCTTAGCATTAGGTGGCCCAGAGCCGTTCCTGAGATTGCTTTTGCACAACGTGGGCTCGAGTTTGTATTTTTATTTTTTTCTATTTTTGATTCGAAGCGATAGTAAAGCTGAGGTCCGATTTGGGCTGCGCGCCGCTGCCTGTTTGGTAACATTTGGCAAATAAAACACAAAAAATAAAGGGAGAACGCTTCCACAGTCCTACATGGGTGTTTCACCATCATCAGCCACCACCACCACCACCATCATCATCAACCACAGAAAAGCACAACGTCCCCAAAGCAACGGATGGACACTTCCTCTATAGATCCAGCACATGGAGAAGGTGTGGGTGTGAGTGTGCTCGCCCCCCTAGAAAGGCAGCCAGGTCACTAGCGCGGCCCACAGAGCCGCCAGGAGCAGGGGCAAAGCCGGCAGGAGGAGGGATGGTGCCGCGCCGCTGCCGCCTCCGCACAGTTCAAATAAGCTGCCTTGGAAATCGAGGTTTTTGGATTCCCGTCTCAATTTCTCCCAGAGGTCTGTCGCTCCTTCCTGGCAATCGGTGAGCGCTGTGAGGGTGCAGGCGTGGAAATCATCCCAGTACCTGCAGGAGGGGAGAGCAGCCGGCATCAAAACAGGCACGCACCCACCTACCCGGGGAGGGGGGGGAGGGAGGCCGCCCCCTCCAGCCCGCCGCCCCCGATCCCCCCCGACAGTGGAGCTGAGCGGGGGTATGCCTTAAAGGGGCTGACTCCCGGCGGGGAGGAGCCGCCGCCTCTCCCGCCGTAAAACCCGGCTCCCGATTTCCCCACCCGAGACGCCGGTTTCTGGGAGGGACCCTCGGCCCCTCGCTTTTCCCGGGCTGCCCCACAGCCCGCTCCGTGCGCACGCTTTGCGCTGGGCAGCGGCTCCCCTGCCAGCTCCCGGGGGGGGCTGCCGCTGATTGTGGTCTCGGGGGTCCCCCCTCCCCAAACCCGCCTCCGGCACCAGCCCGAGTTGAGCGGGATGGGGCAAAAATTGCTTTGGTGGGTCTCTACCGGAGGGGGGTCTTTGCCTGACGCGGGGGGCAGGGAGTGCGCCCCTCGGTTGGCAAACGCTAGCCTAGTGGCCCACGGGCTCGTCCCGAGGGTTTCTCGTCACCGGTGGGAACGGACAGATGGGAGTGGGAAAGGCATCGCTTTTCCCAGGCAGAGGCGACACCCTAGAGGGGCCCGGGGCGGTGTTAAGAAACCCTCGGGAGGGATCCCCGGGCTGGGAGCGGGGCCTGACTGCGGGGGCAGGAAGGGAGGAGGAGGAGGAGGAGGAAGGAGCATCTTCCCTTCCTGGACCCTCCCGGGCGCCCCGCACGGGCCCGTGGTGCGGAGAGTGGCAGGGGGGACTCCCCATCCGCTGCCAGGGGTCTCCGTGCAGTGAAGGGTTTCTCCCTCCCCAGGATAATTTCCAGCTCTTCCTGCACGTTTTTCTTTTTATTCCATTTTTCACGGAGTCTGAATTGCGGTTTGCCACTGGGGCAGGACCCGTCCCACTACCCAGACTCGGGGGGGGGGCGGCGGGGGATGGATAGACCTTTCCTTATCAAAAATCACCCTGAATCTGCCTTCCTCCTATTTTCCCCTTTCCTCAAGGCAGGCGCCTGCAAATTTGTATCTTGATTTCTTTCTTTCTTTCTTTTTTTTTTTTTTTAAAGTAGTCCTACAGCCTCTAATTTATGAGCACTCTAAGCTGGTTGTAGACTCCCAATGTTTGCTACATTTGTAATAAATAATGAGATACTGAGAAGCCAGAGTCTGAGAGTGTGCCTCTCCTGCAGTATTTCTGTTGTAATTGCATCTCCCAAAGGAAAATCAAATCTTTCCCCATCTCCTTTCAATACACATCCCTGCACAGGGTGAAGGCAATCAGGTGGTGGTCAGGGAAAGGGTCTCGCTGGGAAAAGAGATACTTTTTACAGAGGTGGTTAGGACCACTTCTGGTCCAGCACTCCAGGGCCAAAGGACATCATATTAGGACACTGCTACCCCTGGGTATTTATTTCTCATGCAGGACACAAGGTAAACCACAACCCAGCATTTACAGCGAGCTGCCAGTCTTAGTAGGTGCAGCAAAGTCATGCTTGGCTCAGAAATCTCTAGGTAGGAAGAGAGGAGGGTTACAGTTTTTCTCTCTTTTCTCTTTTTTCCTTTCCTTCTCCCTTTCCTTTTTCCTTTCCTTTTTCCTTTCCTTCCCCCTTCCCTTTCCTTCCCCCTTCCCTTTCCTTCTCCCTTTCCTTTCCTTCTCCCTTTCCTTTCCTTTCCTTTCCTTTCCTTTCCTTTCCTTTCCTTTCCTTTCCTTTCCTTTCCTTTCCTTTCCTTTCCTTTCCTTTCCTTTCCTTTCCTTTCCTTTCCTTTCCTTTCCTTTCCTTCTCTCTTTCCCATTTCACGTCCTTCATTTTCTGATTTTCGGGCTACAAAATCAGGGGAAAAAATTCCAAATATATTTGTGCCTAAGGACCTTATCTCGTTTCTCAATATAACTTGTTTTCTTTTTCAGCGGAGGGAGTTTGTGCCGAAAAACAGAAACTGGGAGACGGGAGAATACCCTGTGCAGCCAGATTTTTTTTTTTTTCCCCAGCCGTAACAAAAATGCCCGTTTCTGCCTCCTTGCTGGGGATGCAAGACCCCGAAGCAGGGCGGGCAAGGCCGGAGCTGGCAGCTCCCCGGCCCCCAGCAGCCGCCCCAGGTTTCCCTCCCCCTGGTAAGACCCACTGCCCTGAGCTCTGGGGAAAACTACCCCAAATTTAGGGCTCCTCCCGCTGTCCCATTTCCTCCAGCCTTGCAGGTGAACTGGGAAGAAGGGGGCCGATTTTGCAAGGCAAGCTCTTTTTCTGCCTTTATTATTTTTTTGTTGACGTTTTCCTTTTAATTATTGTTAATTTTTTCCCCTTTATCGTTGCCCTTTCCTTCTCCTCCCCTCTGTGCCAGGAGCGGGGCGAAATGGGGAGAAATGGGCTTTCCCCGGGGGCCAGAGGGGGCCGACCGGCGCAGGGGCGTAGAGGAGAGCTGCCGCTGGGAGATTAATATTGTGGCTGGGGTATTTTCATTTTTAATTAAATTTTATTTTCCGAGGAATCGTCTCCCCAGCCCCGGCTTGGGTGAGCTGCTTTCCCCCGGCCTGCCTCTGCCTTGAACGTCCGGGGGGACCCCGGAGCCTACCGGTGAACAGGGGTCCCGAAGACAGCAATAAGGAAAGGGATCCCAACTCCCGTGCAGCTAATGCCAACATCCCAGTGCAAAGCAGAAAGGAAAGAAAACAAGCGAGGAGCTAAGGCGGAGGGGCGGGGGGGAGGAGAAAAAAAAACAAACCCCAAACCTACAGACATATTCACGGAGGAAAAAACCTAAGACAGACGTTGTAAAGACTCCCTTCAGACTTCACCGTTCCCTGAGCCCGGCCTGTCCCCATAGCAGCGCACTTGGAGGGACCCAGGAGCAGAGAAATGAACCCCAAAACACCAAACCCCGCGTTATTTCTGTTCCTTCCCGTCCCACCGCCACCATCCAACCTCGCTCCCCTTCCCCAGCCCCGGGTGACCCACCAGTCCCCCCCCTCCTCCCCCCCCCCCCCCCCCCGCAGCCCCGAAGGAGAGAGGAAAGACCTACGCGCAGATCGTTTGGAGATTTCTCTTGTCGTCCAGGTCCTGCGGGTAGTTGGCCATGTTATCGCCCAGCCGCAGCAAACAGTCCGAGAAGCCCCTAAAGACCGCATCGCACCTCCCCGCCGCTCTCACCGCCTGCACCAGGTACGCTGGGGGGGGGGGGGGGGGCAGGGGCACAGGTCAGCTCCGCGGGCTCCCCGCCCGCCCCAGCCCCCCGCTCCACCACCCCCATCTCGCCCCCTCCCTCCCTTCTCCCCCATTGCTAAAGACGCGCCCCGCCGAGGAGCGGTGATATGGGGGGCAGGAGGAGGGCGGTGGGACCGAGCTAGGGTCGCCATGGGGCACTCGGGGACATGAGTCAGGGGCTTTTCACCCTTTGCTTTTTTAGCACGGGGGTTTTCAGTGCTCGTGGATTAACGACGTGGATTTTAGCCTTTCTTTTTTTTTTTTTTTCCTTTTTGAGAGGCGAGGAGGAGGAGGGGAAGCTAGGTGAAGATGCGCTGTCTGCTTCTCCCCGGACTTGCTCCTTTGTTAGAAAATTCCGCCTCGAAGCAGCGGGCGCGTTTCTCCGTACGAACACTGGCGCACACACACGGCTCCTTACCGCCCGGGTCGCTTGGCAAATATCGTGCAAGACGCAGCGGGAAAATAATAGTAATAATAATAATAAAAAAATCACTAGCAAGAGCTGCGATAAAGACACGAGAAGAAGCGAACCCTAAAGCCACGCACGCAGCTGCGAGGGCGCCGGCCCCACGGCTGCCTGGGCTCGGGGCAGCGGGGCGCGAAGGGGCAGGGATGAACCCCGCTACCCGAAACCTGCTGCCTCGGGCATCCTTCGGGATTGCGCTAGGAAACGGCAGTCGGTTAAATACGATAGTAACAAACCCAAGAACAACCGCTTGCAAAAGAGGGAAAGAAAATGAATTACGGCGTGCGTGAGATGGCTCCTCCCGGGTGTCCGCGGCTGTGGGGCCAGGCCTCGCTGGGGGACGGGACGGGACGCAGGGACATTGCTGCTGCACGACGCGGCCCGCAGGACTCAGGCCACGGCCTGTGCCGCCGCACAGCACCGCGCACACGCCCGCAGCATCCCGCGCCGCAGCCGGTGGGCTGGGGTACCCGGGCGGGGGGGATGCTGATCCCTAAGCGCTCTCCTGCCAGTGGCCGGCGTTGGGGACGCCGTGGTGTCCCCGGGTCCGGGCTCGACCCCGGGCAGCGCAGCTGGGATGTCGCTGCGGCCAGCGGGGGCGGGAGGGGTTGTCACCCCCCCCCCCCCCCCCCCCGGCCCTTTCGGAGGAGCCCCCGGCCGCCCGCACCGCCGGAGGGTAGGGGTGTGTGTTGGGATGGGGGTTCCCTCCCGATCCGCCTCCTCAGGACATGGCTGTGGCGGTGTGTACGTGTGTTTCCTCCGCTAAATGGCTGACTCCAAAAGAGACTGTTTCAACCCAGATCCCCGTCTTGCCGTTTGATTCATCGCTAAATGACTTGGTGGCCACTCCCCTCTACACACACACCAGCGCCAGCCGTCACATCAAAACCCCAGCAGGCTACAGACATTGGCTACGGCAAGAAAAAAAGCCAGGCAAACAAACAGAGAAGAACTGGGGACCATCCCGAGGGTAAAACCGTGTCCTATAAAACCCGCGCCATCCCACTCCGGCACCTACCGGGGGAGAAGGGAGGGGAAGTCGCAACGAATTTCTCCAAAAACGTGACAGGCTGCACTGAAAATACGGGGTCCGAAGGGGACCCCTCCCCCGGGCCGGGCAGGGAGGATGGTAGAGGGTCAGATTTGGGACCAGCGGAGCTCAGAGCATCGATCCCCTCCGAGAGGCGGCCTGGCTCTGTGTGCTCCCTCCGCACAGGGTACCCCCGGCCCAAAGCCTCCCCAAATCCCACCAATAATAATAATTAAAAAAAAAAAAAAAGAAAAGAAAAAGAAAAAGCGGACAGACGATGGTCCTGCTCGGTGAAACGACAGCGGGATTTCTCTTGAACTAGGTCGCTTGTGCTTTGCCGTGGCCCCGACCTTCCACCCCTCCCCGTCCTTCAAAAGGCAGGAGTGTGTAGCAATTTGCAATGCAGCAGGTCCGCAGGAGCCATCCATAACGGACCGTGCGCCCTCCCGAAACCCGCTCCCCGTCTTCTCAGTCCGCCTGCCCCTTGGATGCGGCCGGTCCAACCCTCCTGTCCCTGGGCGCCTTCCGCGGAGACTCAGTCCCCGCGCCCCCCCGCCCCCCGGTGTCACCTCCTAAAATGTCAGGGATTTCGGACAGCTCCGATCCCCTCTGCCCAAACAAACAAATAAATAAATTAAATAAAAATGTCTTTTTTTTTTTTTTTTTTTTTTCCCATTTTTCTTAAGCCCCGGTGCATAGACATTGTGGGAACGAGCCGAACATCCATTTGACACGAGTCGGTACCGGGGAGGGGGCAAAGGCAAACGGCCCTTTGCAAACCCCACACCGACAACCAGAAGCTGATTTCGGGGGAGGGGTGTGTGTGTGGGGAGTGGAGGGAAGGTTACTCGAAATACCGAAGGAGGAGCAGGGAGGAGAAAAGCCCTCCGCCAGCTTCAAAGCTGTCCTCTCCCAGGGCACCGCAAAGCGACCGCATCGCCACCATCTCCGCGGTGTGCAGCAATATTTGGGGGTAACTTTCCAAATGACTGCTCATGCTCACGCCAGCCCGGGGACGGCGATTCCCGGCGACTTTAGCTACCTTTTGAAATTTCACCGTGAATAAAATCATCCCTCCGTTGAGTCAAATAAACACAAATGAGAGAAAAATCATCCTCCTCCAAACGAACAAACAAACAAAAAATGCAAGGACTGAAATTAAGGATAACATCCAAATAATGCCTTCCCCCTTCTTTCTCTGACAGTACAGAAAATGGCCTTTTCGGCCATTCGGAAGAGTTCAGCATCATTTAAAATGGAATGGTAATACGAATGGAGGGGTTTGCATCATATATCCACATTTTCCAGAGGTCAACATTTCATCGCAATTTTTTTTTCTCGATGAGGAAATGCTCCAGGCATTTTGCCACCTTCTTTTCTACCTTTCTTGTTCTTCCCCCTCTTTTTATTTTCTTTTTTTCTATTTATTTCTCCCTCTTCTTTCTTTTAGTCCCCACAAAATGCTGCAGAGATTGTCTGGAGAGGAGGGTGACCGAGCAAAAGGACCTCTAAATAGCAATGCTGAGCTTTTTTTTTTTTTTTTTTTTTTTTTAATTGTAGCAGAATTCCTTTGCAGGCAAATATTTTCAAAGGTCTCTTCACACCTGACAATCTGGATAATAAAAGACGTGCTTCAATCGCCCTTTCCTTGAAGCCCAGTTTTGGATCATGCTCGGGAATATACATATTCAATATACAATCTTTAAAATTTGCCTGTACAAGACCAAAGTGGTCATTAACTTGGGGATTCTTTAATGTCTGTAACTCAAAAAATTTTCAGCAAAGAAATGTTGAATAAAATGAACCCGAGAGCAAACCAACAAAAAGAACCAGCGAAAACCCCAAGATATTAAACAAAACCAGCAACAAGAACACAAAAACACATACCGGTGTGGAGGGAAACCTGTTCTATTTTAAGTAACTTAGCACATATACAAATTTTGTGGACCCGCTCTTGTTTTGACAGCGGTTCTCCGAGCACAAAATTAACGATACGGCGGTGGGACTTCGTGATGTCTTAATATTTTTTATTTGTTTAATCCTCGCATTCGAGTGGATTTTTTTGTTTAAAGTTATCGTTGGGTTTTGTTTGGTTTTAGACTGCTCTGCAAATGGGAAAGCCTCCAAGTTCCCAAAGGGAGCCCTTCGCTTGTCCCTCTGATTTTCTGCAAAAAAACTTTCCAGCTAGATCTCTCGCAAGCCATTTTGTGCCGGTTCTTATTTCTCTGTCCCTCGGGGAGAGGGGGGCATTTCTTAGCACTGGAGTCCCCAAATTATGGGTGGAAAGGAATGCAGGGGATATCCGAAAAGCAGATACAAATGCAGTCGTTTGCGGGGACGGAGAGAACGGGGTGGGAGGGAGAAAGGAGGAAGAACAAGAGGGGAGAAAATAAAAAGCGAAGTATGAATGAGCATGCACTGATTTAAGGAAACGAACAACAAAAGTGATTTAAGAGGAACAAAGAATCGTCTCCCTTTCCTGCGGACCCCCCTGCCTCGCCAGCGTGAAGAACCGCGAAGATGCCACCGGGAAGGAGGCAGAGGGAGCGGGGGTCCCCCCGCAGCCCCAAACCGCGGCCGTCAGCGCAGGTCATTCCGACATTCCGCTTCTGCATGCATCAGCCGGGCTTTGGTGCACACAACTTGATACCGAATTTGGCAGTCCACTTACCTATCTGTACAGCAAGGATCAGAGAAATATATCTGCCGTTCAACTTAAGTCCCATCCTACATTTAGTAAAACCATTTGCGGCTGCAGATCTTTAAATAGTTACTTTGGAGAACGTGGGGGAAAGCTGAAAAATAGGCATTGCCAACAAGTTCCGAGCAGCGGAGGACTTTGCAGACAAGGGGGGGAGACAAGAGGAGAAGGAGAGAAAGAGGGAGGCAGAGGGAGAGGGCGAGGAGGACTAGCTGGGAATGGTTCGCTCCATTAGGAGGGGGCGGAGGAAGTACAGCCTCACGCCCACCACCGGCCCTGACGCGGGGGGATGACACGGACCGGGTTTTTTTTCCCCTTCTCTCTCTTTTTTTTTTTTTTTTTAAAATGTGCACCTTGGAAGAGAAACGCCATTTATAGGCATCACAGGCTGGATTTATCCGCTCTCCCCGTGTCCCCCCGCCCCATTAATCGCCGAGAAACTCCCCCCACCCGCGCTTCTCCTGCCCCGTGTGGCGATCGGGGGGGGGTGGAGGTGGCAGCCGGGACCGTCCCCCCGGGGCGGGAGGGATGCGGGGGCGGGGGACGCGCACACACGCACACACGCACACACGCACACACGCACACACGCACACACACACACACACACGCAGACGGAGGAGCCGCCCCCCCGGGGGTGGGGATAGCACGGCAGAACATCCCCCCCCCCCCCCCCCCCCCCCGCCCCCGGGCCGCCCCGTCGGGGCCGGCCGGCCCGGCCCCCGCGCTGCGGAGCGGGGAGGAGGAAAGGGAGGTGCGGGGGTCCCCTCCCCCTGCCCGCCCCTCCCCCACCATGACGTCACCCCCAGGCTGAGGTGGGGGGGGAGAGCGGGGGGCGGGGGGGGGGCTGGTCTCTCCCGGCCCTGCTGCCTGTGCTCAGTGCCGGTGGCAGCAGCCCGGCTGTGGGACTGCAGAGGGTGGCGTGGGGAAAGGGGTCACGCGTGGGGTAGCCCTGGGGAGCCGCAGTGGGGCCGGGCTGAGGCTGCGGGCCGCCGCAGCTGCCCTCTGGGGACGAGGCGCTCGGGGGCGGGTGGACGGGCCACGGGTGCGGCAGGGCTGGGCGGAGGGGATGGTGCTGGCCGTGGAGCACTGCATGGGACAGGGCTTGGTGTGGGTGCTCCTGCAGCCTGACACTCTCCTGGGACCCCTCCCAGGCCATCCCCACCTGGAGAGCAGCGTGGGAGGAACCTAAAGGGGCCAGCATGGGCTTCTCCCAGTGCAGAGTAACCAACCAAAGCCACATCCTACAGCCTTCCCTCTGGGCTCTTCCATTGAAAAGTTATTTCACCCCAGATCAGCCCTTACCTTCACCAGCCGTCTGTAGCATCTCCAGGAGCCAAAGGGGGACTGGCTGGGGAGAGAACTCCTGTTGACCTTCACTCCTCCCTGTCTCAGGTCCCCCACGCTTTGCAATCCTGCTGTGCTGGCAGTGCTGTGGTGCCCTGGACAACCTGGGCTACCAGTCGGTCCCTCTTTTTTACAAACCACCTGTGGCAATCCTCAGACCTCAATGACAGAGGGACAGCAGCTGCCAGGCCAAGTCCCCTTGACCCCATGGGCTGCAAATGCCTGAAGCCCACCAGGCAAGGACAGGGATTGCGTGGGGTCAAATGAATCAGTACAACTGGAAGTAAGCCAACTGGAGGTCAAGATGAAAAGCTTCCTTGCTACCATTCACAAAATAGGACTGATAAATGCCATTGCCTCTTTAGGTTTACTTAATGTGCGCAGAGACAGCCTGCACGTGCATCCTCTTAAAGCCATCATGAAACCCCAACCTCTGTTTCTTCAACCTGAAGGCAGGAATAATGTTGGTTAACTACGCCAGCAGTCACCTGGGCCCTGCAGATGAAAAACACTGGCTTGTCTCCTCTGCACTTTCCCACTATTCTTTTTTGTTCCACCTTTTCTTCCTATTTATAGATTTTCACTATGAACAATGAGCTGGATTAGAGGACAGAGCTGGCTGAAAACTAACCTGAGGAATTGGAAAAAAAAAAAAAAAAAAAAGGTTATTTTTCAGCCAGCTCCCAGAGCCAGCTCAGCATGTGGATACAAGGTAGAGAACGCAGTGCAAAGCACTGGCAGTGGGTGCCGTGTCCCCTGGCAGCTTGCCTTTCCATTCACTCAGCCGTGAAGCTGCAGCCTACGGTAGAGTTGTCTTCTACGCACTCCTGAAGACGTTGGTGGCAGCAAGGAGGCTAAGGTTAAGCTTTGGACTGTGCACTATGTTGTCTTTCAAAGGAATGAAAGGTTTGAGTTTAATGTGGAGCTAACGCAAAACACTTCTACCCAGCTCTTTGCTGCTGCGGTGATGAGTACTTTTGTAATGCAACAGAGACTGAAGCGGATATCAAAATGTGGAGCCCTGTCCTTTTCCTGGGAGGGATAGGTTAGTCCAAAAGATCTTTTATGTCTCGTACTCAGTGCATTATCAGCATAAAAAAAGGAAGAGGGTGAAAGTAGTGTAGGTTGAGGTACGTGGATATAAACACTGAACCTACCAGCTCTTGGCAGTTCGGCCACTTGTGGCTGCGTTTGCTGTTAAGAAGGACAAGGCACCCTTGCAAGAGCACCAGGTTGTGGAGGCTGCAGCAAGAGGAACTTCTCATTTCTCTCCTCTGCCCTATTGACAACTGTATTGCTTTATTTATACATTCATATCTGCTACAGTTTTTTTCTGCGTTTTTTTTTTTCTGAGAGCAGACAAGCTATAGCTTCAGGTTAAAGGCCAGGCTAGCTCCAAGAGGCTTGCGTTGAACATGATTTTGACATTACACTATGTAAATCTGCTTTGGAATGAACTTCAGGGAAGTTTCCAAGGCACAATCAGGAGGAGTTTAATATCTGGCTTTCGGTACGTCCATCATCGCTGAAATGACTGGAGCCTCTGGCAATCTGGCCACAAATCTCATAAGAATCTCAGGCATTTCTGGGGGATTTCTGGCCAAACAACAACAACAACAACAATCTAACAGCTAGAGGCATCAATTACAGAGGCAAAAAGGGCTTGGCCAAATTCCTCTAAATGTTCTTGACTGTTGGGGCAGTCCGCTTCTGTCTGAAATTCAAGCCTGGCTCCAGCCTTACCACCTTCCCTGCCCCAGGAAGGGGCCCGTCGTGCTATAGATTCTGAACAAAAGCCAGCGGTTTCAGCCCATCTCAAATAGCAGCACTCTCAGCTCTGCTGGGAGCCAGGGAGCAGGATGAAGTGGGGACAGTTGTTTGTCAAACTATCCTTTTTTTTTTTTTTTTTTTTTTCAACATGGTATTAGGAGGTGCTTGAATATCAGCCCATCTCTAAGAGACATCTGCGTGTGTTTTAGCAGAGGCGCTTCTGATGGTGCCTCGCTCAGTCCGTGTTGGGACAATTTGCTCATCAGCACGATTTTGCCCTTGTGTTTAGGAAAAAGGGCTCCATCCTGGCGGCCGCCTCATGCTTGTTAGGGTTGGCGGCAGTGTCATCCCGTGGGCGCGTGTGATTGCTGGCCTGGCAGAGGCAGACGGACAGAGCCCACGACTGCTGGCCAGATATAGCTCCACCAGAGACAGCAAAACTGCCTCGCTCGGCGCGGCAAAGCCCGTAGCCACGGCAGCGTGGGCTGCTCCGTGTGCCGGAGTGGCTGCGTAAGTGTTTGGGTGGGCAGCCCTGCGCTGCCACTGCCGGGCGGAGAGCAGCGTGCTGGGCAGCTGATTTAAAACGAGCTCAGCTCCATCTAAACCATCTACCACAAGGGGACCCACCGTGTTTAGCGGATGCGTTTCTCCTTTAGCTGTCAGCTGGCTGTCATGGCTGAACCTCAAAAGAGGCGGCTGGCTCAAGGTAGCAGAGAGAGATGCTTTCCCTGGCAAAGCTGGCTGCATGTCTGCATTTCTTTTTCCCTTCATTTTTTTTTTTTTTTTAATGCAAAATATATCTTCAAACAGCTCACACCGTGGGCTCCTCAGTTCACGGTTGCAGGCTAGTAAAAAAAACCCACTGAACCTTTGGTGCTGTCAGTCAGAGACTGATTTATTCTAAGCATTGGCTTAGGTTGGAGGGGAGGGTCCAGTGATCACAGTGGTGTTTAAAAGTCCCTCCTATGGGTGTGTGAGAAATGTATTCACTCTTAGCTCATCCTGCAGTAGCATCGCCTCTACCAGGAGGTGACTGGCTGCTTTTACTCTCCCTCACTCTCAGCCTGAGATCTGGCCCTGGTGAAGCTGAAATGAAACAGAAGCAGTGACTTCCATCTCTGTACCCTCCCGTCTCGCAGGTCCCCCAAGAAGGGGGTACAGACCAACAGCTTTACAGTCCTGCAGAGGTGGCTGTCCTTGCTTATGCTGTGCCTCCCAGCCCTCAGCTGCTACTTTCCCTAGAGGAAGGTGGCCAGCCAGAAAAATACACGCAAATATCAAACCCAGCTGATAAATGAATAGCTATCACAGTATGATCCTCCAAGATTTTATTTAAGTAGAAAAATAATGAGAACACACCAAAAATGTGACAGGTAGGATTAAAGAAATACCTTTCACTAATGGCCAGCTTCTAAAGCTTTTTTGGGTGTCCTTGTTGATTAGACATTTGGCTTCATTACTAGGTGGATGTGTCTGACTTTAGCTAAGCAGAAAAAATTGAAGTTATGCACCCGAGACCTGAATTTGCCCCACATCTGTCTAGAAATTAGTACTAAAATAGTGCTTGTTGTTCACCATGAAAATCATTGTTATTTGATGTCTGTGAAAATGTATTTCTGAAGATATAAACTGTTGCTGTGCTTCCAAATATAAAACTGGGAAAGAAAAAAGTATATGGCTGAGTGGATGTAAAAGGGATGTGATTGCTCAATAGTAAATCTTTAAAAAATGGAAAATGCTGGGTAAGGTATTTGTAACCTATTTGACACAGAAAACAGCGATCTGATACATACTTAGAAAGTGATTAGAATAATGCAGTCTTCAGTCTCAGCTTCTGGGATTTCCAAAGGGGAAAATCAGAATGCCAGACTTCACCAGGTTCATTTGAAAAGCTCAGCTTCTATGTTCATTCTTCAGTAGTTTTCTCTTTTAAAAAGCAGTCTTAAGAAACCAAGATGCCACTCGACCATGATCAGCTCATGCCAGCCAATCCAGTAGAGAAAGCACTACCTATTACAGAAACAGTAGTGTTTGCATTTAACCGCACTCCTCAGAGGTATATTTTTAGGAGGGTGCTTGTGTGTGCACTTGAAATTCTGCATCTTATTAGCATGACCCCTTTATATCGGATTGTGGCACTGGCATTGCTGCAGAGCCCAGGCAAGCTGAGGGGAGGTACGTGAGCTGGCGCTGCTCTAGCCAGATGGAGTTCACACCCACTACAATTATGTTTGCAACACATGATTTGCTTTAGGTGCCTGTGGATGTTTCAAAGAGTAGGATGGTTTCAGTAAAGCAGTCTCAGAAGAAAGCAGTATCAATCCTCAGCATCTTTTACCACTGAACTTTTCCTTCAAGAAACATAAACCCAAGGCCAGTCTGTACACTTTTCATCATAGGCTGGAGGGAAGTATATAGACCTGGAAAATGGCTGTGAAAAGGCTGGTATCAGTGGATTTCTTGGCATGCAGGCTTACTGTTGTCACAGGACACAGAACCTTAGAACAGCCTGGGTTGGAAGGGACCTCCAGAGGTGATCTGGTCCAACCTTTTGTGGAAAAGGGAACCTAGATGAGGTTATCTAGCACCTGTCCAGTCACGTCTTGAAAACCTCCAGTGCTGGGGACTCCACCACATCCCTGGGGAGATTGTTCCAGTAATTGCTTCATTATGGTGAAATTCACACCATGTAAGGAATTGGAAGGTTTGCGATGAGCAGTATGTATCATGCCAGAGCTGTTCATCACTCTCTGACTTCCTTAATAGACACCTTGGTCCAGATACCAGTCATCCTGAGGACATGTGAATAACCTTGAATGCACTCCCGTGATATTAAGATAATTTCAGTTTCTCTGGTTGCAAATGCCAGTAACTAAGTTCTGGATCTTGATTCAGAACCAAGCTCTGAGTTTGGAATAACAATGCCATTGCCAGAATACAAACTGGCTGAACAAAACCTTTATCCTCAGTATGTATCAATAACTAGTCCTAAAAGTTGCTGGCATGTGAACGTTTCCTGCTTCCATGGACGCTGGCGCCACAACTTCTATTGACCACAGTGAGATGGGACGTTCCTCAGTGGGGTGATATTCCGATTCACGTGTTTCTTCCATTGATTTATAGAGTATCTGCTGCCACAGCAGCTATTAACCTTCAGTTACAGTAGGACTTCAATAACTGAAATACCACTCTGAGTTTTCTTTATAACAGCCAATAGGAATCATTCTAGAAAAAACCCCAGAAACATATATTTAAAGAACCAGCCGTATCAGATGTCCATCTATCATGGGAAGATATTGCTTCTACATTTCAAATTTTTCTTCATTGGTCCTTGGTCATGAAAACCAAAGTTTCAGGGGAACTTGGGGATTTAGGGAGCAGGAAAACGATGTGTTAATTAATTGTGGGCTGATGAGAACATTGCCAGGACAGATGTTCTGCCAGTCACACGTGCATTGCAAGAACTTCAAGTGAGATCTCACTTTCCTAGGAAGGATGAAATCTGGTAGGAAGAATGTATGCAAAGGTGAAAAATGCTCTGTGAGAAGGAAAAGCATGATGGATCTGTACATGCATCTGCAATCTGATTTGCAGAGATTCTGAGGACGTGCAACTTCTTCACCCCTGTCCTTCTCCACTATTAACTTTAGGAACATATTTATGATACTGGAAGCTTGGAAAGATCAGAGATAAGTCCCATGCATCTGAGAAGAAAGCTTCTTCTTGATGTGAACTGGGAATTAGTTTCACAAAGGCATGACTTGAGCAAAAGTATACATTAATTAAAAACCATCCTTCTTCAGATGCGTTTGGGCCACATTTGTCTTGTGCATGCCACAGCTGGAATAATTAACCCAAACATCACTGTCATGTGTCAGCAGCCGTGCAGGTGATTGCAGCCGGAAAAGTCAAGAGCAGTTCCACAGCCGCTGTTCATAGATGCATGGAGCAACCAAACAGCCAGCAGCCTCCTTGAGGACTTGTCTTGCTCCTCAACGTGATCTAGCAGTGCAGTAAAGAAGTTGGATAGTGATGTGGGTAGCTGTGGACTAAGATGTTTCATGCATCACTTATGCATTTCCATTAGCTAACACGCATCCAGGATCCAAAACCGCCTCTGTGAGCATCAAAGGCCTTTGCCTAGTAACATTAAGGAGTTACGTCTCTTCCTCATGTTGTCCTTTGCCTGTGCCACCCCTGATCATTCTTGCCTTTGGGTTTTGCAATGAACTGTTTGCTCTGCTAGACCCTAGTAATTTGGGACTGAACCCCAAGGGCCTTGGACAAGCCCCAGGGAGCAGGCAGTAGCCAGACTGGAAAGTGGCAGGCTGTTGTAGTTTGTCTGTCCCGTCACTAGAGTGAGACATGCTCACAAGCATCCTGGGCTCCTCCTTCGGGAGGTGCTGAGCAGGCCCGTGGGGTGCTGGTGCCGGCACTGGGGGGGCACCGTGCACCATGGTAGACCTTGGCATCCTCAGCAGGCTGAGCCTTGGCATCAGAAACTCTCCAAGTTACCCCATTCTACTACAAAAGCATATTGATTTTTGTTTTACAATTGCTATAGAATAGCTAAAGTGGATGAGGAGGTGGGAGGGAACCTAAAAATCCTTTGTCATGACCTCTTGATAGCCGTGACTAACCCCTGATTCCTGGGCATATGGGTGTCTGATCTGATCTGTAGTCCAGCAGAGTCCGCCAGCATCTTTCTATTGACTTCCAAAAGACTTTGAGTCAGACCATCATACTGCTTAGCCTCAGCGAGACCAAGCAGCAAGATATGTACTGCAGATATTTCTCGGCAAGGCAGCAAGGAGACCGAATTTTTTACTGAAGGGTAAAAAAGACAGTGGTAGTTCTGACATCTAAATAAAATGACTCATTGAGAAAACTGGCCTCTTTCCCCCTCCATGACATGCCTACCTGAAGACCCATGATTTATGGCAATATATTTCAGAGGGTCCCGTAAGGACGGGGTTTTTTTTCCCATTCTTTTTCTCAGAGCAAAGTGTGATGCCCTGCCAGTGAGTGGCTTGTGCAGGTCCAGACAGAGAAAGCAAGCTGCTAAAAGGTAGTGATTGCAGCACTGATCTCTTGCAGGCTCTGCAGTGTGAGGAGGTGGTTCTGAATCACAATGAACTTAATTGAACAAGAAATGGCATTGATTTTTCCTTTTCAGCCCTCCCCATTGCTCACAGCAACAGTGCACTGAACCCTCTGCCCATGCCAAGTAGCAGAATTGCACAGCACAGTAGAATGGAAATTTTTTTACTTTTGTCCTATAATTAGCATGTATTTATTTTTAAATAGGGTAAAAAGCAAAGCTCTCTAGGCTTTGAATTGTCATCAGGGAAAAGCATTGCCTGTGCAGTATGAGTTTCAGGAGCACAAGGAAGCAGGTTATGTGAGAAACTGTAGCTTACTTTATGCTCCTCTGGCCAGGAAATAACATTGCTCTTGAGTTTATCTGATTGTTGAAAGAACTAGAACGACACAATTGCCAAGCTGCTCAAGGGCTCCTAAAAGGTCATTTATTCTTTTTTTTAAACTTAGATAGATAAACGTGCATAGGATGCCTCCAGTCTGCAGGGAAACAGGGAAGAAAAGCATTCCATACTCCAATTATTGAATCATTGCTGGGTTTTGCCCTGTTAGGCAGGCATGTTAACACATAATTACATGTTTGAACAGCTAGCGATTTCTTACACAACCTGTTAAATATATCAGTGAATATACCTGGGTGTTTACTCTTACTTAGAACTGATGAGGGATGGATGTACTTTCTACTGTCTCTCCCCCTACTTCCCCCAAAATGTCAAAAGAATAAATTATGAAGGTATCTGGGAAATTCTCCAGCAAATTCATGCTAGCAGTCTTAGGCAGTGCCCAGATCCCAGCTCCGGTATCATAACTGGGTTTCCTGCAATGCACAGCTTGTTTTGTTCTTGAGGGGAATTCTTCTGCTGAGATTGCCAGGCTGAGCGGGGGGAAGGATGGCTAAGGGAAACAGAGGTGCACGGCACTAGAGCAGTGTGTGCCATATATCATGGTGAGATCAGCTTCTACCCTTAATAAACATCTATCCCTCGTAGCAGGTACTGGACACTAGATCAATTTGATCTTATGTTGGAAATGGGAGGGCAGGACGAATGGGATTACCCCATGTAGCTCAGCTGGCTGGCAGTCACTTCTTACTACACACTAAGCCGGCTGCGTGTGCGTTGTGAGCTGTGCCTCGGAGCGACGGGACAGCAAAGCTGACCTCCTGGCTGAAATCCCTGGCGGTGCGGAAAGAGTGAGCCCTTTCAGGGAGCTGCCAGGGGTCCCCGGGGGAAGGAACCACAGTCACTGCACCCCCCACCACCACGCCGTTGATCTCAGCTGCCAAAACAGCATTTTGGGGCTGTGATCAGCTTTAATGCTGGGGCTGATCTCAAGAATTGGCTGCTGCAGAGTCAGTTCAACGTGTTTCTCTTGCCTGCTTCCTGCCACTTGATATTTTCATTGCTTTCTGAGGAGTGATTAAATGGATAGTAAGCATGCATCAGGTTTCATGGAAGTCCTGTCATTGACTTCAATAAGAGCAGCATCTGACTCTTCTAGAATCAATATAATTCATGAAAGCACTGAACATTGTACAAGAACTAAAGCAGTGTGTTGTGTTGCAATACAATACGTATAACAAAGTTACCGGCATCCAAGCACTCTGTCTAATGGGGAAAAATGCATCCAAGAATTGGTGTTACCGAAAGCAGGGGCTGAGCTGGGTTGCCTAAGAAACAAAACTCAAGCAAATGGCAATATTTTGGGTCAGCATGCCTGT
This sequence comes from Balearica regulorum gibbericeps, assembly GCF_011004875.1. Taxonomy (NCBI): domain Eukaryota; kingdom Metazoa; phylum Chordata; class Aves; order Gruiformes; family Gruidae; genus Balearica; species Balearica regulorum. The sequence goes on from NC_046185.1 coordinate 95,186,313, forward strand.
GACCTGCTTGGGCAAACGTTCAGCACACCTTTCTTGCTAACTGTCCATACTTTGCAAACGCACCTCTGAGTTCAGCAGGGAAGGCCGTGGATTAAGGGCTGGAGCACCTCTCCTGTGAGCACAGACTGAGAGAGTTGGGGTTGTTCAGCCTGGAGAAGAGAAGGCTCCGGGGGGACCTTCTAGCAGCCTTCCAGTACCTCAAGGGGCCTACAGGAAAGATGGAGAGGGACTGTTTACAAAGGCAAGTAGTGACAGGACAAGGGGCAATGGCTTTAAGCTAAAGAAGGGTCGATTTAGATTAGGTATTAGGAAGAAATTCTTCTCTATGGAGGTGGTGAGGCACTGGAACAGGTTGCCCAGAGAAGCTGTGGATGCCCCATCCCGGGAAGTGTTCAAGGACAGGCTGGATGGGTCTTTGAGCAACCTGGTCTAGTGGAGGGTGTCCCTGCCTGCAGCAGGGGGGTTGGCACTAGATGATCTTTAAGGTCTCTTCCAACCCAAACCATTCTGTGATTCTATGATTCTATCATTTCATGTCTGTCAAGCTTTCATTGGAATAAAAAGCAGCTGGTTTTGCACCAGAATAAAAAGAAGCTGGTTTTGACACTGGAAGGGAATGTGTAATATTTCCTCACTTCTTGATAATGGGAAGCCTCTAAGCAGCTGAGTAGGTTGAAGAAGCCAGCCAAGACCAGACGTACCAGGGCAATACTCACAAACTGTTGGGAAGAATTGTTTGGGGCTGGGCTTCTTTCTGTGAAAATAAAAGCAGAGCCATTTGCCACACAGCTCATAGCAGCGGTTGTGGCTTGGTATGTGTTTTGCCAGCAAGACCTTCAGGCCAGCAGGTGAAGGCTATTTGCAGATTCTCCAGCCCAGTCCCACAGCTAATGCGCTTGTCCCCCAATGATGAAAATGATGGAGCTGCTGAGAGATTGGAGGTTGGATGTGAACACCTGGGGAATGTCTTGCATCAGTCAGTGCTGAGTATGTTAGAGGGCAGACCCGCACCGTGCATCTCAAAAGTGAGAGTTGTTCACCTCTTTCACCTGTATTGGATTTGGATTCTGCCCTTCATCAAAAAAAAAGGTCTCAAAACAGAAAAAAAGTAGCAGGAGGAACAATAGGAAGTCTAGCAGTCTGATAGACTATAAATACAACACAGTGAGAATACGAGGTATAGAACTTAAAATCAAAAATATTTCACATATTAAGAAGCCTCCAGTGATTCCACTGTGAAGATTATGCCTAGCTTTACATGTTAAACTTCATTTTTCTGACTTTCTGCACAAAAGCTGCTTTCTCCTTGCAATTTTTCAATTATTTTCTCTAGCTGGAGGATGATTTTTGTGTGTGTAAAGTCTGAAGTCAATCTAACGAATCTTAGAGAGATGAGCCTGAAAATTGAGACTTGGGTTTCCTGTTGGTACAGGATTTTCAGTTGGTTTTTTTAGTTGTTTTTTTTTTTTTTTTAAATTTTATTTTAAAGTATCCTATGTCAAAACTCAAGGTGTGGAAGCCTTTAATGTGATTATTTAGCTTTCTTCCCTGAAAAAAATATTCTTCTATAAATATTTTAACAAGGGTATTATTTAATCCGAAGACTTCTGGAGTGTAATCGTTTTAACATATCTCTCTGCTTTTAATCTGTTGCATGTCAGCAACAACCTATACTCTTATTTAAACAAAAAAGTCTACCTATCTGCTAAGGTGCTGTGCCTTTACAAGTGAAGCAGATTGGGAAGCTCTCTTCTGTCTATGCTAGAATTTTATGAACGAAAAGAAAACCTCAGGCAAATTAGGGAAAGCTGGGCAAGCAGCTTAAAACCTCCTAGAAGATCCATATTTGCTTCTTTTTCTTACTACTTTCTGTAGTTTATTGCTAGTTAAACAGGTTTCTAGACATCCTTGTATGGCTGCTGTTGCTACATCTGGTGGTACAGGTAGCCACCGATGGATGGGAGCCTCGGTGGTGTGTGCCCGGTTAAGGGGTGTCCCCCATGCCAGGACTGAGTCAGATGAGAGGGGCAGGGGAGATGCTGGTGTTTTCAGTGTTGGGACAATGCCAGTCGGCAAGGGCGGCTGGGGCTGTTATCATCAGATTGTTGTGAGGTCCTATGCCAGACGCAGCCAGGCCTCACTGTGAAGAGACCATAGAGGAAATGTCATTGTCTCCTCTCTGGGGACGACTACCTCCCCTCAAACCTGTGAGGAACACGAGATGCGTCTTGGTGCTTCTGGAACATGGCTGAGAAGAGGAGTTGACGTTCCCTGCTCCTTTGGACAGTCAAATTCACGTGCATGCTGGATTTCCTAGTTCACAAACAGTGCGCAGAACGTCAGTTCGTGTGGCAGTACGTGCGGGAGGGTGCGCAGGGAGAGCTCTGCAACCTGCTTGTGGATCCAAAGCCCAGGGAAGTGCTCTAGGTCTCTGCCAAAATGGTGGACGCTCACCTCAGAGCTAAAACCGGTGTTCCTATGGAGAACATCTCCCCTGAGATGTCTGATGCATCCACCCGGAAGGAATGGGGAAGGAAGGAGACATCACTACAGGCGGTAGGTTGCAGCGAGTGCCCAGACCCTTCTCCTGGTAAAAATATAAGTACCTGCACAAGGTGTGCACAAGTTGATGATCCGTTACATCAGGTGGCCGAGTTGCACCCAAGCCCCAGATGAAATGAAAATCTAGCTAGTCTTTCCTTCTTGGGGCCTAGCTATTGTCTAACTGGCAGCTTCCAAAGACTGTCAACAGATTATTCCAGACTGTTTTTTGGGGTTCAGGGGTTTTTGGTTGGTTGGTTGTGGGGTTGTTTCGTTTGTTGGTTTTTTTTTTTTTTTTTTTTTTTCCCTCTTAGGATCTTGGAAAATGAGAGTTTCTTTAGATTTGTCACTTATGTGATATACAGTTAACCACACCAGTATTGCCAGAGTGCTAAATTACTTTATTTCTCATTGCTTACTCTGGTAGGTAGGAAAGAGCTCCATTTCACATCAGTGGGACTAAAACACAGCACAGTGAAGTGGAAGATAAATCTGAAGTGCTATCAGATTTCTCAGATCCTAGCCCATGCTTTGCTCACTGGAGACGACTCCGGCTCTGCAGCTGGCCTACATTTAACCTTGTATTTCTTGCCCTTGCAGCTCCTGGGTTTTAAAAAACAAATCTCCCTGGATATCACCCTCGTTCTTTCTGTTACCTGCTTCATCCCAGATTTCAGCCTGTTAGAAAAATGGTTGATGGAGCTGGTTGTTTCTCTCATGTGATCCAACAGATATCCACTGTGGGAATACATCTTGGTTTTCCTTGAACAGTAAGAATCCACCAACAGGAAATAATGTTTCTATTTTTCTGCTCTGTGTTGTTTCTTTTTTTCCCCACTCAGAAATTTCCTTAAATTAATAGTTTTTGCTTACTTATGCACCTTTCTTTCCTATGCTTTTCTTCCAACACTTATTTTCTTCCTCTTCTCTTCCTATTTTCTTACTGCTTCTGTTCACAGACATGTACTCCATCAAAATGGACTTTATAAAGCATTGCCAGCCACACTATGTGGCTTTTCACTGGCCACAGTGTGCAGTCTGTATTTTAGCTGATGGTCCAGGTTGTTTCAGCCATCTCTCTCCAAGATGGAGCTTAAACTCTGCTCTGCTAAACCCAGTGTGACTTTCAGGCCAAGAGACTCCAATCTCATATCAATCATAGCAATATTTTTAAATTAGTAGGGTTGAAAATTGTGACTGTATTTATGATTTATTCATTGTTTTTTAACACTTACAGGTTTTTAAGGAACCACCTTCAACTTCACTCACTGTATGACACTTACTTATGGCAGCAGCTGCTGCTTATCAGAGGTCCCTCATGTCCTTTCACATGTGGGCTGACTGGACGAGAACCGGGCATCTGCTACCACTCACTGGGATCCGTGTGGGATCTCTCTCCATCATGGACTCCATTTGATTAAAATATCTCCTGATATCTCTTCCAAGAGGATCTGTTTTCCAGCCATACCTCTGGAAGCATCACGCAGAAAGGTCAGTAGTGCGAGCAGCAGAACGTTCACTGCATTATAGGAAAGGTCAAACAATTAATGTAATGAGCTCCAGAAAGTGTATAAAGGTGAAGATGCTGTAGATACACAGACTTAGAAGACAGCGGTATAACAGACCCCAAAAACAATTTCACAAACTTAAGAAAATTCTGAGGCTATGATGTCACTTGCCGAAAGAGGCAACCACCCCCCAACAAACCCAAACCAGACATCTCTCCTGTGTATCCTTGACTTTAGAGGACCGCTAGGCACAGAACTATTAGTACTATTAGCTTGAAATTGCATCCTGAGAAATTGACTGAACTTGGAATGCTGGAGAGAAGAATTCCACCAAGGAGTCACAAAGCTGGTGGGGGACATAAAACTGTTCATTATTCTTCAGGTATGGGGAATATTAGGCAGAAGTAAAGAATTTATTTTGAAATACATCCTGGATATTTCAGACACTCAGTGAAATTTGCACCAGCTGAATTGTTAACATACTGATTTTTCTTAAAGGGAAGAAAAGTGTGTAAAGTCATGGCACACAAGGGGTGAATTTTTTTTTTTTTTAAGTGAGATCTAAATTAACGTGATTTAAATTAGTCTGATAAACGTAGGAGAAAGCTGATCTGGACTTTTGTAACTGGGAGCCGTACCACTATACAATGCAGCAGACAACACATACGCCACCTCTAAGGAGCTGTAATTAAGGACTTGGGTCGTGGCTCATTCCTGCCCCAGAGCTGAGCCCACCAGTAGCTCAGAGCATTAGGAAGGAAATGCTCTTCCTTGATCCTGGGTTTCCAACAAGCTGATTTAATCCCTCAAGCTGAGAATTGCTCTAACTTTGACTCCAATTTCTTCAGGATATCTGTATGGCCTCGAGGGATAGAAAAGTAATATTTGCTGGAAGATCATAAAAGAAGAGATACTCCAGGATAAATTTTGCCTTTTGATGCATATGCGTTGATGATAAAGGAGTGTCTTGGGCTAAAGAAGGAATCAGGTTTACACCTCGTGTAAAGGCTTGGGTTTACTGCTACAAGATTAAAAAATCAACTTCGATTCAGGGGTTTATGGCAAGTAATTGTTGGCTTGCTTTTGTAGTAACAGCCACCATTGAAGAACTTTTCAGCTTCTTATTAAAGATACAAAAAGGGAAGGCCAAGTGGTTAAAGTACTTGAAATATAAGGCAGTAGATTTTATTGTATCAGTATCTTTTTTTCCTGCTCCCTTATCAATTGGAAAAAAATTAATTTTATGATATTGTTGACGATTTTAGGGGTGGTCTTGTGCTGTCCTGCTTTGAGGGAGAGGAAGAATTGGGCATCCTTCCTGACCTATGGAAGTGGCTCATCATTCTGATTAGTCCTTTAAAGAAACAACATGCAAATTGGATATAAAGTGAGAAAAAAAACCCAGAGTAAATGTCATCACAGAGGATACTGTTTTCAGCACTAATTTTTTTCTAACAACCTGTCTGGAGAAACACAAATTCATAACAGCTGCTCCAGGATCTGGCAAGCTGCTAACCATGTTTCGCTGCTCTAGGTATTACATTTAGGATGCTTTTTTGGATCACACATGATAAGAATTTACTTTGTCTTAGCCACTTATTAGCTAACAAGCACAAAGATCAATATATAAAAGAGGAATAAGGCAGTGAATGAGAGTGGCTGCAGGAATCATTGAGCCACATTCTAGCTGCTGCTGCAGGTGGTGCGGCCAACCTGATGTAGTCGTGTCTTGATGACTGCTGGAAGATGCAGCCAGGGTGGTGATGTTTGCTTCCTGGAGAAGGCCACACTGTATCTTTCAGTGGCCTTGAAATAAATAATGGTTCTCCAAGAAGTGTTGCAGCTTCATCCCGTTAATGTAACCAATCCATATGTTCAGAGTCTCTGTCTCATGTCAATCACTGATGTTGGCAAGCCCAGGAGGGTGTTGTCTGATCTGTGGTGTCTTTAAAAGTTCGTTTTACACTGGTGCCTTTTGTCTCCACTGATTTTTTTAAAAACGCTGTCATGTACCAGATTCAATTTAACTTCCAATACTTTGAGAACTGGCATCTTCATAAGCATGTTTCCAGGCACAGAGAGCTCCTCTGAGGACAGCGTTAGACATGAACATACATTAAGGCCCAGACTAAAATCAAAGACACAGTATTTAAGTTGAGTTATGCCTCCACAGCCTCCACTTTTCAATGATAAAGTTCTTCTTTTTGGCATATAATCCTGATGTCTGCAGGTAATGTCAGTCCTCCATGACCTGAGGATTCATCCAATTTGTGTCCAACCAGTCAGTGTTGCTCTTTCCCGAAGCTGGGGTCTTAGCCATCTCTCTCGTGGTTTATGGCAATAGGGAGGTTAGTGAGTTTGACCTTGGACACAGCAATACGATGAGTAACACGGAGTGAGACTGTAGGCAACTCCACGGCAAGCTTTCCAATATAAGCTTTGCCACAAAAAATCTTTGGACAACTTCCATGCAAAAGTAATTGTCACCTCTGTATGTGCCGCTGCCTTGAGTCTGTGTGGAAGCTCATGCAGCTGGACCAACAGGACATCATCAGAGCTTGAATTTGCAGCTACAAGTTAGCTGCTTCACCTCTCATTGACAAAACCAATTAGTGGCTATTCCAGTCATGGGTCCAGTAGGTGTCATGGTAGTGCTTTGCACCTGCAGCTTAGCTAATACCTAATCCTCTGTTTCCTCAGGGACTACAAAACAGCCTTCTCATCATGACATCTGCCAATCGCTGCTTTATTAAGTGTGAACATAGGGCAGGAAGACCTAGGGGAGCTGCAGGTCCCCTTACACAGCTCAGGGCATTTCTGAAGGAATAACAAAACTTACAATTCCTTCATATAATTTTATAATAAATTTAAGTTTTGAAGGAAACATTCTCTTAAGCAGCTGTCTAAAGCCTGTTTCCATGAAGATTCCCGTTTGGGAACTAGCTCCCTTGTTTATCCTACAGAAAATAATTTTCCAGTGTTTCAAATTTTCAAGGGATCTTGAGAAGGTGAGGAGCAATTTTGCTTGTACACAAGCTCCAGGAGAGCATTTGGCATTTCTCTTCACACCAGTGCGTTTCTGTCTCCAGTTGGAACCCATCAGAGTCCCTCCACTCGGCTGCTGCCCTGCTGTCATCCATGCACAAGCAGCAAGACACCCATTTTCACTCTTTTCTCCAGTTCAAATGACCTTGTAATGTCATAACAAAGGCTATTATGGGGACTGGAAAAAACCATAAAAAGTGGCAAGACTTCTCCCCTCCTGACTTTCCTGACATTACCTTTCACTCAAGCTGCCAGAAAGCAGCATCTGCTTTGCTGGTTCCCCTGCTGGTTCCTCTGCGTGCCAAATGAGAATCCTCTTCCTCATTACCAGCCATGCTTTGCCTCCTGCTTTGCACCTGCATCTTGTTTCCCACAATTATTTTCTTCACTTTAGTTTACAAGTCTTAATTTAGAAAGAAGTGAGCAAATATAATTCCTCCCCGACACAGTTATTCTCCTCCTTACCTACCCACTGAAATGCCATAATAACTGGCTCACGTCCTTCCTTATTCCTTTCATAGAATCACAGAATGGTTTGGGTTGGAAGGAACCTCAAAGATCGTCTAGTTCCAACCCCCCTGCCATGGGCAGGGACACCCTCCACTAGACCAGGTTGCCCAAAGCCCCATCCAGCCTGGCCTTGAACACTTCCAGGGAGGGGGCATCCACAACCTCTCTGGGCAACCTGTTCCAGTGCCTCACCACTCTTAACAGTACAGAATTTCTTTCTAACATCTAATCTAAATCGACCCTCCTTCAGCTTAAACCCATTACCCCTTGTCCTGTCACTACACTCCCTCATAAACAGTCCCTCACCATCTTTCCTGTAGGCCCCCTTTAGATCCTGGAAGGCCGCAATTAAATCTCCCCAGAGCCGCCTTTTCTCCAGGCTGAACAACCCAAACTCTCTCAGCCTGTCCTCATAGGAGAGGTGCTCCAGCCCTCTGATCAGCTTCTTGGCCGTCCTCTCCAACAGCTCGATGTCTTTCTTGTACTGGAGCCCCCAGAGCTGGACGCAGTACTCCAGGTGGGGTTTCACAAGAGCAGAGTAGAGGGGCAGAATCACCTCCCTCGACCTGCTGGTCACACTTCTTTTGATGCAGCCCAGGACACGGTTGGCTTTCTGGGCTGCAAGCGCACACTGCCGGCTCATGTTGAGTTTCTCATCAATCAACACCCCCAAGTCCTTCTCCTCAGGGCTGCTTTCAATCCATTCCCCGCCCAGCCTATAGTTGTGCTTGGGATTGCCTTGACCCACGTGCAGGACCTTGCACTTGGCCTTGTTGAACTTCATGCGGTTTGCACAGGCCCACCTCTCCAGCCTGTCCAGGTCTCTCTGGATGGCATCCCTTCCCTTCAGCGTGTCGACCACACCACACAACTTGGTGTCATTGGCAAACTTGCTGAAGGTGCACTTGATCCCACTGTCCGTGTCACCGATCCCACTATGTCGCCAATCCCACTATCCATGTCCATGCCTTCCTCTTCTCTTTCTGTTCCTCAGGTTCACTTCTTCTTCCAGCCTTTGCCATTTCCCCTCTCCTCTCCTTGGCTTCTTGTGTATGCTTTGTTGTCAGCGGTGGGATGATCAGCTGCTGTGTGGTGGAAGCAGGGCCTGAACCAGCGGGTCTGCTCTGCACTGGGAGCTCGGGGATGCTGGCCAGGGATGCTGGCCAGCCCCAGGCAGTGATTAGCATCACAGCAGGTATCCTCTTTGGGATCAATTTCTTTGTAAACCAGAAGCAGCCAACTGGAGACAGCTCAGGGGCTTGGTGGTGGTAGGGCAGAGCCCAGTGCAAATCATTTGCTCTATTTTTAATTCCTAAAACCTGGAGGAAAGGAGCATGGCAGAGATTGCGTTTGGATTGCCTGGAGAATGCTGTAAATTCTGGGTGAATCCCAGGCAATCTCAAATGTCTCCAACCCCTCACTCCTTGTAGCTCTTCATAACACCCTGTGACACACAGCTGTTGTGTAACAGTGGTCCATTCCCTGTGACAGCTTGTCCAGGCCCTAACAACTGAGATCGAGCTGGCTCAGAGCCCACGGCAAATGTTTTCTTCAGTGTACACTGCTGCAACTTAATACAGCTAAGCTGCCTGTGAAACACATAACCTTGAAGGAGTTGCCATTTCTAAGTCAAAATTTCCCGTCAGCTGACGAGAAGAGCTAGTGTCAGGTAGGGCCCGCTGCGATTAATGGCGTTGTTTGATGAACATGAGTGGAGGTGGTGGAGTTTGACCCGCAGCTTCTATCGAGCACTCAGATTCATCTCAACAGTTTTTGGCCTCTAAGTAGACAAATTACCAAGCTTAGCATAAGTATTGGCATAACTAGCTTAGCATAGGTGGCTAAATTTGCTGAAACCTTAGGCCACAAGCTGTGAACTTTCACCTAGATATATTGAACTTTTGTTGAAGTTTTGCTGAGTTAAGTAAAAGAAGGCTCCGGAGCTGGTTCCAGCTGGAAGATAAGGAAGCTACAACCATCAGCAGAAGCAGCAAATTTAGAGATAAGAAAAGAGACAGCCTGCCTAGAGACAAAGAAAGGACCCAATGAAGAAGGTGAAGACCCCAGACCCTAATATTACTATTGGTCTGAACGGTTGCATGAGGGGAGGAGAAATTAGCTTGTAAGGCTATAATCGCCCAGGGATTTCTTTCTTCGGTGTCCCTCTATGGATCCACCCAGCTCGAGCTGTTATGACTGCTGTACCACTCAAATAAATTATCTCATCAGACTTAGAGCCCATGACTCTGCTGTGGGAAACCTAGGGTGAAGAAACTTCCTTAATAGGCATGATCCAGCTATAGTTTAGCTCTGGCGAACACTGAATGCAAATGTGCCTTCCTATCTATTAAGCAGGAAGAAACATTCATTTGGCTGCAAATATCCTGGCTGTTAAAGAAGGCAGTTTAATTATTGAATCTTGGTGAAATTCAGCTTCATTGAGAAATGAAGTCTAGTTCTCTTCCCATGGTGGTGACTGCACTTCTGTTCCCTCAAGGAGTGTGGTAATTTCTTTCTGTGGTCCTCATGGTTGGTTAAAAATCAATTTTCTTTATCCTAATTCTATCTACATAAAATCCTGCTGCGCGCTAACTGCAGCCACCCCTTTGAGCCAAAATGGTTATCTGTGTTGACTCTTCTTAGGTGAACTTTACCTCATAAGCACTGTGTCATTATTTAACGTGGTCAAAAGCTATTACAATGGGTCTATATAATTAATTAATTAATTAAACTAATTACCTTTTTTTTCATAAGGAAAACAGCTATATGTAATAAAGGACTGCTCTTGTCTTAATCTCCCATCTTATTTCTATACAAATACAGCCTCCTACGTGTGGACCCTTTTCTCATTCAGTAAAAATAGAATAAAGTGATTTAACAGGATCTAGAAATTCTCCAGGACAGGTAATTAAGGGCTTGGTCGATTTGTCTGCCTAGCTTTCATAATCTGCCAAATACACTTCTATTACTGCTTCTGGTCTAAAACCTGGGGGATATGCTCTACTAGAAGGTCTGTGCTAGATTGTGTTCCTTTCAGATTAGCACACACTGAAATGTTTCATATGCAAATATTTGGGATTTTGACACTTAACATGAAAGAATAACAGAAAAGTGTCACTGTTTATTAAGAAACAATATTCCCTTGGTTTTTGTTATTCACCCCACCTGCTGCCCTAACCAGCTCAAATCCAAATGTTTTGACACCCAAATCCTGTTATCAGCCTGTGATTGCAGAGTTAGTGCATTTTTAGCCGGAACAGTATGTTGCCAGTTCCTCATGTGCTTTAAATTGGCACATCTTTATTGAAGCCAGTTGTGCTCTGTTGACTTCGCACTAAATGAATAGCTAGCCCATTGTATTCTAAGTCTTTATCCAATTCTCATTAAAATTGAAGAATACTCTTGCCAGCTTCCTACAGAGTTAGATCAGACTCTAGGAAACAATGGGCAAGTCTGTAATTTGTGTGATTTTTTTAAATATCATACCCAAGGAAGATATCTATGCAAACGTCCCTGGCTAAAACCCAACAAGCAGAGCTGGTGACTTCAAATGACCTTCATTTCCCCACCTTGAGGGTCCCAGAACCAATGCAAAAAAACTCTATAAAATATTTAAATTTCAGGTCTGAAGCTACTAATACTAAACGGCACTCCTCAGCTCCAAATGCCAACCAGCTGACCAGAGGGAAAAATTTAATGATGTTCCTGATCTCTGATAGGATAAGAAAAGTCTTAAAGTTTAAAATTTGTCCTTTCATCTTATCAACAAGCCACAATGGATGAAAGTAACGTGCTACACGATTCTAGTTCAGTGAGAAGAGGGAGAAGTGTGACAATGAGTCATCTGGTACAAAGCACCAGAATTATTCAATAAATAAAGCAATTTCATTTTTCTTTCCTTTTTTTTTTTTTTTTTTTTTTTTAGGCATACTGCCTTTTATCTGATAAGGTCTGCATGACAGCTGTGTATTTCCAACAAGAATGCCACTCTCTAGAGGCAAGAGAGCATAAGAACACCAGTAACTTGTGGGCAACCTACTTCTCTTGTCTATTAGCTTGCATGCTCTTTTTATTGGAGCTTCTATCCCAGTAAACCATGGGAATCACGGGAAGCGCACATACTTACAAAGCTGTGCTCCTCCGAGACTGACCCCTGGACTCTAACTCAAGTCCTTGGACTGCTCACTTACAGATTTACAGTGCCCTCAATCAGTCCTACAAATAAAAACAAGTAACAGGGACTGTTGTTAATAAGAAGCTCTGAATTAGAAACCTTGTGATTTGCTGCTGGCACAGACAGACTGGCACAACCTTGTCAGCCCTGCTAATAAACTTCAGTCACAGTGCTGACCTGCTGACAGGCTCCACAAGCTGACGATATCTTGCAGTTTTTGAGCAAAGATTGTTTCGCATGTCAATGTGGAAGGCTTCTTTATTATATTATTTTTAGATTAATGTTTTTCTTAGGAAGCTAGAGTGAAAACAAAACCTGAGGAAGAAGGGAGGGCTGTGACATCAGTATTTTCAAATGCTTCTCCCTCCTCCCTGCCCCTTAATCTATGCTGAGTCCATTCAGTGATGGAGCCTTGCAACTCTGCTCGTCCCCCAGCAAGAAGTCAAGGACCACAACACGGCAGTGCTGGATATTGAACAAAACAGAGTTTGTGAAGGAACCTGCTGTCTCAGTAGAGGATGAGACATAATCCACAGTTGTCGGCAGGCAGGGAACAGTGAACTAAATAACTATGGGGTCAACGTAACCATCTTGGCACTGCTCTACACAGGGCTGCCCACTGACTCCACTCTGCCTGTGTCTTCACCCTCATGAGCTGTCTGCCCCAAGTGTAGCCACGCTGCACATCACAAGATGCACCTGCCGAGGAGGCCCCTGCCTTGTCCTACACCATCTCTGGAAAGCTCCCTACAGTGCCATGCCTGGATGCCACCCCTCAGCATGCCCACTGCTACCACTGCACTAGCATGCAGAATCTGGATGGTGTCTGCTTGGTGTTAGGTGGCTGACACCCACTGTGCCTTGACAGCTTTGTGCGTGCATCATGCGGACCCTCACCTGAGAGATGGGAGGAGGCACCAATGAAGCAGGTGGGAATCAGACTCAAACCAATGCAGTTCTTCATGCAGCAGCAACTAGACCTGGGGGACTCTGCCAAAGGAAGCTGAAGTCCTTATGGTTTATTTACATGAGTTCATGAAAGATTAATAACTGTTGGAGGTTACTAAATATACAGAGAAACTACATCCACCTCAGAAAGGCCATGAGCAAAAAATAGTTGAATCCTGGGGAAGTGACAGTAGAAAATATCATATCCAGCATATGTCACTGCTGGAGATAGGATGTGGGGGCATCTAGACCTTTGTTATCACCTGCTACACCATCCCAAAGTTCAGCAATGAGCACTTCACATCTGTAGGAGTATGTGTCCTAACAGTGGCCCACTGATGTCTGGATGTGACAGGTTGCCTCCAGAGGTTCTCGTGGTCTCCACTTTGGGAAGTAAGTATGTGTATTCATGTCCTCTTCGGAGTCCAAGAGCAGGTGAACTTTGCAGAGATCTGCAAAGCCATGAACTGGCTGGTCAAGCCACAAGTTGTGGTTGTTAAAGATATCTAGAGTGACTCTCTGACAAAAAAATGTTAATTCTCTTTCAAACTCTTCATTGTCTGAAGCAGGAGGAGTAGCTCCACACTGTGAGGACCAGCTGCCCTCCCCTCCCTCCCACTCCCTCAAAAAAAGGCTCTATGGTACCCATCCTGGGGGACATGCATGACAGTTTGCCAAGATCTGGATTGGTTTCCCTGCCACAGAAAGGTCCATATCAAGAGGGACAGAATCTGCTTGAATCATCCAAACACAATCAAATGTGATGTGATCTTCTACCACAGTTAATATAGTCAGGTCACTGCTGAGCTTTTGGCTGAACATGGTGAGGGAAGAATATCAGCGGAATATACAGAATATAACAGAATATAGAGAATATAAATTCTTGCCTTACATAGCTCCCAAATTTGAAGGCCTGCTCAGCAGCCCCAGTTAATGTGCTTTTCTACTTTTTACTATCTTCTGCACATCATCTGGAGACAGGTGCGAGTTGTAGCAGTCTTCACAGTTTAGCTCAAGTAGTATCCTTGTAAATCTCACGTCCCCCTGTCAGTCACAGCCTGACTGCTCTGTAGTGCCTCAGGGTCCCTTGATCACGCCACAGTCCAACGACACTCAGAGACTAGGCCTTTATGCCACACAATGTTGGTGGTGTCCAGCACATAGATGATGCTGTTCAATGGATCGTTTGTTGAACTGGACATTCACACAGCTATGCGCAATGTTTTGGAGAATACAGTGGTACTGGGAGTCATGCAAAGGGTGTGACTTATCACAGAACTCCAAAATAATTAAACTTGTTTGTTATCAAGGCCTGCATGGATGTCATGATGAGGGCATGTCATGATGAGGGCATGTCATGATGATCATGAGAGATATTTCTAAAGATGCCTGGACTTGTTGTTGGAGGAAGGTCCCTCTAGCCAGTTGCAGGCCACAAAAGAAATGTTAGCTTTCTTGTTGGCACTCTGATTGCACTAAGGCTAGGGGATCAAACATGACCTCACCTTTAGAAAGTTCTTACTGTTGACTGACTGAGACATCCAAAGATCTCTCTCCCCCGCTAACACTTCCAAATGTAGGTTTAGTCCTCTTCGCGTAGATACTCCAGCAAAAGGATGAGCAGAAAGCTGGTCATCGGCTCTTTCATATAGCCTCCATCACTGGTGGATAGCTGATTAGACAATTGCATGAATTTCTGTACACATCTTCTGCAAACCTAGGTAGCTTTATATGTAATTTGCTCTCTTGCACCTTTGTTGAAGCATTCCTTGCTTTGCTACAAGCTCATGCCATGAGACGAGTGCTTGCAGGGCCACCGCATGCTTTAGTGTAGAAGTCCCTCCTTAAAATGGACCCTTCATGGGCCATGGTGTCAACATGTCCTCCAGTCTTTGAGTAGCTGGTGGATGGGTGCCCTTCTGCAATCACTGGAACAAGCTGTATGGTGTGCCCATCCAGCATGGCTGAGCACCGCCAACTCCGGTGGTGGCGAAATATCATTTTCATTAATGGCAATGCTGTGGTTTTGGTCCTGGTGTGACCATTTAGGCTTCATGCCAGAAAAAGCCTCACCTCCCTCACTCCCCCAGAACTTGAAGACTGTCCTGTACAGGTGATTGGTGACTTGCTAAGGCTGACCAACATGGCCAGACTGGGGCCTGACCAAGAGCAACAGGGAGGTTCTCCTGTCTGTTTAAAAAAGTGGAACAAGGAATGGTGGCTTGGGGCACTCAGCTGGTATTTGGCAGCTAAGGATCCAGCCCTGCAGATTTTCACAGCTGTAGCAAGACAAACTGTTGTGCTGGTAATAGAAGGAGGAAGGCTGAAAAGACATATTTACCTGGCAGCATCCCTTTAAACTCATGACTCATCATCACATTCTCTTTCCATTCATGTTGCAAGGACCAATATCTCAGTTCATGAAAATTTTAGGCAGTTGCTTTTCTGCCTGGTGTTACAAACTCTGTCTAGTGGATGTGGGTAGTACAGGTGACTTTTTATGAATGAATAGTGCTCTGTTGAGGAAGTCCATGCATTTTCTCCAACTCCTCATCAGAACACATGAGGCCGTGTGTGGGTCTGTCAGGTGGCCAGACTTCAACATCTGAAATGGAGCAGTGATGGAGGAACTCCTGCTTCACAGACTTATCAGCCATAGCCTCAGAAAAGCAAAACAACCTGGATTTCAGGGCTATGCTGTAGAAAGAAAAATCCTTTGAATCAAGGTTGAAGTCTAGTTATAATACAAAGTCTCATCCCACATTATTGCTTTGATTATTGTAATTATGCCCTTTCAGGACTTTTTCAAGCTACACTATATCCAATTATGGCTGTTTTAAATACTGTACTGTATATCACATGGTGCTGGAGAAAGGAGGTAGTAGATTTATTTAGCTTGTGTTCTTGCAGTAAAGCTTTTTATAGATAAGAGAGTTAGCATTATTAATATTGTTTATTTCACTGGTGGCTATATCTGAAGCTACCTTTCTGAGCACCATGCCAAAAATGTACTTATCTGTGTTTCTGCAGTGCAGTGTGTCCAGTTTTAAAGAGGGATGAGGAATAGGCCCTCCACACTCTTGGCCCATTCTTTTGTGGTAGGATTTATACACTGAATTTTCATGCACTTCATTTGCAACCGAACACATGAAATTGTGGCATCACTGAAGTCCAAAGCAGCAGTGAAGTTGATTTCAGTGGGAAAAAGATTTCTCCTTGAGTACCTCCTCGTGTTGATCAGTATTGCTTAGAGGAGCTAAACCTTCTGGGCTCCCTATGCAAGGGAGCAGCTTTCCTAGGAAAGTGGCTCTAGATTTCTCTCCTCCTTCCTTCTTTTCCTCCTCCACAGCTTTACAGCTTTATCTGTTGGGGTTTTTTTTGTTTAATTGTTTTGAGTTTTTTGCTTGCTTGAACTTGAAGGCAAACTTGCCAGGCTATGCATTCCTCCCTTCATCTGTGCAGAGTGTAAGTGCAATACTGGTGTGTGGCTTACTTCCACAACCCTTAATATATTTAAACAATATGTTTGCTTTCTTTTGATTCCTTCTTGGGAAATGATCTCAGGTTGGGAGAACCTCCACAAAAGCCATTCTCAGATGAAACTCACACTGTTTCCAGTTCTTGAAACTGCTTTTCCACCCCAAAAGTTTCTTCGCTCTTCTCTTTTCTTCTTTTCTTCTTCTTTTAACTTTCCTTTTTTCTTTTTACTTTCCCTTTTTTCTTTTTCTCTTTTTCTTCTTTTTCTTTTTCTTTTTCTTTTTCTTTTTCTTTTTCTTTTTCTTTTTCTTTTTCTTTTTCTTTTTCTTTTTCTTTTTCTTTTTCTTTTTCTTTTTCTTTTTCTTTTTCTTTTTCTTTTTCTTTTTCTTTTCTTTTCCTTTTCTTTTTCCTTTTCCTTTTTCTTCCCATCCAGCAGGCAAACAGCAGAGTCATTATTGGAGATGGCAAGTTTTCCTCCTAAAAGGCCTTGTTTCTTCAATATACACCTGGTACGAAGAACATGCTTCATCTTGTTGGCATGCAAGTGATTACCTCATACACAGACATCATCAAATGGTCTTATGCTTTGCTGAACCAGAACCAGATGTAGTTTTACAACTGAAGCATCAAGTGTACCTATGAGATGTAGTTTTTCCTCTGCTAGGCTACCAGCAAGCTGATTCTGGGTGCTGCAAATTACTCTCCCCTGCTCTGATCTGTCATCCTTCTGTCCCATCTTGAGACCCTCTGCCCCTTCTGCCCTGATCCTGCCAGTCTCTGGCAGCTCTGCCAGCCTCTCTGAATCAGGACCTTTGGTTGCAAATGCCTGCAACTTCCCAGTTGCTGAGCAGCTGTCTTGCCAGACAGGGCTCCCACCATGGCACAGTTTGAGGTATTGATGGTTCCCGCTGGGGCGGAGGGAGAAGAGGAAAAAGCAGGTCTGTACTGTTTAGCAGCCTGCTGGGTCAAGCCTCTTGGTTTAAAAAGGAAAAGAAAGGGATTATTATCCATTTTTTTTTCCCCAGTTCTCCCTCTGTGCTTTCAAATAGTGAAGGTCAAAACTGAATGCCGGCGTTTCCTGAGCGCATTATTAAGCATCACCAGGGAAAGGAACCCCAGGTGCGAGTCTGTGGATGTCCCATGCACCCTGCCGGTTCTGCTGCTCAACTCTCAGTGGTGCTGGCCCACCACTGTAATGAATTTCCCCAGCCACCCCAGGCTTCAAATTGCATTTGGGAGCATCAGCCTCATGGTTTGCGTTGTTATGAGTTAACATCTTCTGGTCTCTGAGTCACTGCTGATGAGTATTTGGATGTTTGGAGCCTCACCCCCTTACACACATGAACATTTTCCAGCAATGTTAATGAGCTTCACAACCAATTGTGAAAAGTGAGCCAGAGCCAAGCAGTGCGAGCCAAGCAGGAGCAAAGTAGCACCTTGCCATAATCCAAAGTTCCTGATAGTCAAATTCCGACCTGCTGACTGTAACACTTCTAGAGTCAAATACTTCAAAAATTACCTGTACCTTTGCTTTATCCTGTGTCAAAATACTCATTTCTAGTCGAAAACAGAAAGCCAAAAAGCCCTACTAAGTCCAAAAACTATCTTTGTAATATGTCTGCAAAATACTGATTTGAGTTAGGACTTCCTATGTAGCAAGAATATAAAGTTACAATAATTCAGGAGGGGATATGTGACGCTAAAATGCTCTAAATCCCCTGAATATATATCAAAAAAAAAAAAAAAGAAGTGACCAGGATCATGATAGATTTTTCTGTCTGTGCTCAAGCAGACCTACTAGTCTCTATAGTTGCTCTTATAGTAGCAGGCACTGAGATCCTGTATGTAAATCATGTTGCAGACTCATTAGTGTTACTGCTGCTTGGTTGCTAGCTGAGACACCAGTTCTGATTTAGGGTATTTTGACACTTAGCAACAAACTAAGCTTTAGTGAGCAGGTGGCTGAGCCAAAATAGTAGCAGAGTTTGCAGTTAGCTGAAATAATAACAAGGAATTGCTGGTCAGAATATGCTTTCTTTCTTGATTTATTAAAACAGCCTAGGAAAAACTCATTTGTGAAGGATCAACTCCCACAAGACACCTGCTTCAAAACCACCGTGGTACAGGTATGTTACTTTGCGTGCATGGGAACAGTTCCCACACTAGGACTGTCCAAGCAGTAGACCCATTCACCTGTGGTCACCAAAGCAATCAACAATATGTGTGTCTTGCCTATTCAGATCTTTAACAGGTCAGTTCTAGGCTTTCCCAGCAACCTACTGCTGCTTCTTGCACTTGTAAAACTAAATCACTGTCCTTTCCAGATCTGCATTGCTGTGCTCTCCATTTGAAGAAATGGGAGATGTCTCAGGCAGTCTATAGGACGGTGTCTTCCATGTCTGGTGTGGCATTGCCCCTTCCCTCGCCCCACTCAGGCTGTACAGAGAGGCTAAGGACATCCACCTTTCTTTTGCGGGTGTCAGTGATACTTTGGGTTGAGAACGTCCTCTCAATGTTTTCTGACCTGGCTGTCAGAGACAACCATCACCTGCCCAACTCCACATACAGAACAACTTTCCAAGCAAGGGAGACAACGTGAAGCTGTCACTCTGCTGTGCGATGCCCACAACCTTTCCCTTTCCAAGAGTGAAGGACACCACTGCTTCTGACAGCAAGACCTTCTCAATGTGGCCAGGACAAAACAAAAGAAAAGCCTGAAAATCTGAGGAGAGCCCAGCTCTTCACTCCAGACAGCACGTACTCAGTTGTACGCTTCGGTCACTCTTTATTCCTTTATGCTGTGTGTTTGTGGTCGAATGCAGGGATATGAAAACCAGAGCTGACAGTCACAGCCTGAAAATTCATGTCTCGTGGCCTGAGGCCACTCCATTTTTTAACGCATGACCATTGGCTTTCCCAAAGCCCTGCACTCCTGGGGTGGCCAGCTACCAGTGCTTGAAAGAGCAGCAGGGCTCTGGGCAAGAAGGCAGGTCCCAGCCTAGCCTTGAGGCTGGAGGAAGGTGCTTAGGTGGTCCAAGCATCTGGCTGCTCATTGCAGTTCTGTGATTTTGTTGCGAGGCCGTGAGCAAGCCTCTTCCAGTGCTTGTGCGTTCTGCAAAATGGGGCTAGAAATAGAAATTTTTCTCATGTGTGAGACTTGCCATCTGTTTGGAAACCTTGCTGGCAGGTTCACCAGCTGAAAGTTAAGTGTTAAAGGCTTTGCATGGGAGGATGAGAAGGTACATGTGTGGGGCGGGTTGGGGAGGTACCTGGCAAAGCCTTGCAAGGGCTTATGCAGCAATCGTCCCAGCAGTGGAGGGGACTGGGGGCACAGCCTTGGTAGAGACTTCTGTGGGTATCTCCAGCTTGCTGAGTTGGACACGAGGCTCCACACTTAGGCCTGTAGGCCAGTAAGTGGTAGTTACTTGGTAGCAGGCATCCATTTCCTTGGTCACTTCATTATGGGCATCCAACCTGAACCACTTTAGAGGGGAAAAACTTATTTTCAGAAGGCAGAGGAACACTCTCTGGAAAAACAAGCTTTCTTGCAGCATCTCAGTTTGAACTTGCAAAAATCACTAGTCACTTTTGAGAATCTTGACAGTTTACATTTACAGATAACTATGTATAAAGAACAAAGTTTTATTAACATTTCCAGAAGAAACCAATGAGACATTGCAGAAAATTATGATCCCAATGAGGAAATAAGCTGCAGAAGAGGAATGGTTAATAAGCAAGGAGCTTTTCCCAGAAAAATACCATTGCCATTATTAGGAAAGCATGAGGAAAAGCGATATATATAACTCAGGATGTGAGTGAATTGTCTGGCTTAAGGGAGAAGGTAAAGGAGAATTGTTTTCTAAAAAGTTATTTTTAAGATGTAAGCAGGTTTTTAAAACACAGGCAAGCATTCTGCGTATTACATTCACTACCGCAGGCAATCCAGCAAACAAGCACCAGACCCGAAGGGGTCCATCCCAGGTGATAATTCTCATGGAAGGGGTATTTAAGTGTACCCCTGGGGCTGCATGGAGAGATTGGACAGGGACCTCTGCGACAATTGCACTGCAGAGAAAGAGGAGGAATGATCAGCAAAGCCTGTGGTATAGACTGGAGATAACAGAATAAATTTAACCCTGCAGTAAGTGCTCAGATCCGCGTATTGCTTGTATGAACACATAGCCTGAATATTGATGTGTCTTAGATTAGATTATTTCTTAGCAGTAGCACTTGACTAGCCCTTTACACATTCATGAAGAGACATAAAAAAATGTAACCTTCTTTCTTACCAACTTGAGACATCCTAGAGGGCCAGGGCTCAACAGTCAGACGGTTGAGTGCTTCGGAAATGCCTGAAGATGGGTGCGCATGCGTGTGTGTGTAATGCATGTGTGTCTGGAGACCTTGAGGACGTTTTGGTAGGTGGTGCCCAAACATTTAACCAGAATGATTTGAAAGATTGCCTAAGATAAAATGAATGCAGGGAAACAGTTTTGTCAATAGACAGATGGTGAGCGAGAAGCATGGACCCTTGGGCTTCCAATGCTCTTGCCCTCGCATCTCAGTGCCTGATTTCTGAGTTGTCTGGAAACTCAATAACGTACTCAAGGCTACTGAGTCAAGCAGCACCAGGCTCAGAACTGAAAGGTATTGCAAATCTTCCTGTCAAATCTCCAAGGGACCAGGCTAACATTCAAGCTACAGGATATATAATGTACTTTACCACAGATTAATTTTCACGTCAACAGTCTGTATATGTGTTAATACATCAAAAATCAGTAGGTCAGTTTAAAAAGAAAACAATTGGCAGTGCTTTAGAATCAATATCAGCTGAAGTGACTGACTCAAAGGCAGTAGAAAACCAGCAAGGCTGTAGCAATAGAATGAAACAGGCTTTTATGGAGATAGAGCTGTGGCTAATTTTTAATAAAAGGCATCAAAACATCACTGGATGTTTGTCTAGATTGCCAAAAAAGTTGCATCAGCAAGTTGTTCCATATCATTGAGTCACTCTGGACCAGCCTTCAGTGTAACAAGAGACTTAAGAGGACTTACAAATGCTTTGAGGGAGGAAACACAGGTGAAAAGTGTTTCCAAGGCTGACACAGTAGTAAAAATTTTGACCTCTGATGAAAAAAGAAAACCTGGTTGGAGTGTGAAGATGTTTCACTGTGCTTGTCACACAAGAATGCTCAACTGATGTATTTCTCACAAGAAATTTCTGCATCAAGGATGACACAGCCATATTGAGCTCAGTGTTTGCACTGGTATTAAATTAAATTTATCAAAGACTCAGGAAACAAGCATCCAACCTGGCCTAATTAAAAGTAGATCTCTCTGTTGCAATAAAATACTACCTCTTAGTTGATAAATAGCACAAAGCCAAACCAAGACCTGATGTAAGCTAGTCCAGCTCTGACACAACAGCTGCTTTTGGTATTACTTTTACCTGTCTTTACAACACAACAAAACATAGTTAATATGGATTCTTTTAAAAGCTGGCACATTATCAATGCTCTTGTATGTGTTCTGGTAAGACACACATCTTCCTGAAAGGGGCCATGTGCTTTCATTGAAGTCAGTCGGAGCCAAGCACTTTTTACTCATTACCTTTCAAAACCAGACTTGTACCTCTCTGCAAATCAACACTTACCAAAAGCAACCATTGGGGCATTTGTTGCTGGAGATGTTACATATAGGATAACTGTAACTCCTCTAGCATACCTCTACACTATATACAGAATCTAGTGTAATAATATTATGTTTCTATTTTTTTTTAAATCCACAGCCCACATAAGTCTTTGAGAAAAAAAACCCCACTTTCTGACAGTCATGCAGTTTTTAATTTGAAGCCAAGTAAGAATTAGCCCATACTTCGAAAGTTTTTCTAACTCTTATTATTTCTTCCCATTTTTTGCTACCCTGCAAGTGTGAAGTTTTTGTAAAAAACCAGCAGTGGTTGTTCTGAGGATCACTTTCTGGAGTCTGGGGCTCAGCACTGGTCCTTGGCTCCAGGCAGTGCTTGCAAGCAGAACGGCCCCTTCCCACCTGTAAAACCAGGACACAGAAAACTGACTTGCACAAGGATGTCCAAAAGTCAGCTCCAGAGCTAATTTATCCTGAATCATCTTCCAGCTCTGTCTGACTGGCCTCATTGCCTCCCTTGGCAAATGATTTATCAACAGAAACGTTTCTTCCTTTCTCTGGCTTCAGCAGTGGGTTTAGTTTTTTCCTATAGTATGGAGGTATGGTCTCTGCTCAGATTCTCTGATTTTTTTTCCCATTAGTCTCCTTGTTTTCCTGTAAATTTTTTGAAATCCCCTGAAGTCAGGGGAAGCAAGAGCCAGATTTTTTGAAGAAGATGAAGTACCAGCTCTTCTTTTTGTTATTATCTTTTTTGGTATGCACTAGGAAGACTAGTGCTGCTCCTGGAGCTGACTTTATTACCCCATGTCCTTTACCAGGAGCCTAGTGGGGTGGATTGCAAGAGTGAATGGGTCTACTGTAACCCAGCCAGACATCAACAATATGCCTCAAAATTCATGAAGCAGAAGAAATAAAAAAGGAAGAGGAAAAACACTGTTGTCTTTTTATTATTTGGTGTTCTCACATGTTTCTTATTTTGCTTTCAAGGGACAGAGAGGGAAGTGCAAAGTCAAATCTCTCTCTCTCTCTCCCCTCACTGGTAACTGTGATGGGTCTTTATGGGCAAGCAAAGGGGAGAGGAATGGATTTCTGATCTCTGCTGCTACAGGCACTTGCCAAACTAATCTCAGTTACCTCGCAGCCACATCAATCTTTAAATCCAGGCTTCAATTCCATCACCCTGGATTTGTGTTGCACCCCAGCCCCAAACTGGTAGGCTCACTGTGGGGCTGAAGGTCTGACAGCATCTGAGCTGTGTCACACATGCTCATCCAGGCTAAGTCCAGCAGCCTTTCCCTAGGGAAACTCACCAGGCTGGGATTTGCCTGAAAGCCCTGATCCTACTGGAAAAGAAAAATGTTCAACTGTCTGGATATGTAACATCAATTAATATAATAAATCATTAAAATAAAAAGTTATAAGTACTGGACAACGAAGTCCTTGTAAAGTTAGTTATTGTAGTGGCCCATTGTTTCAGCCACTATTGTCCCACCAAAAGCACTGTGGGATACTCCCACTCTCAAGCTGCTAGTGCAGACAGCCCACCCCAAGCGTGTGTTGCCACAGATGTTCAGGACTGAAAGGGAGGGCTCCCACCACCCATACTATGCCCACAGATACCCTGCACCTTGGCCAGGAATTTTGCCTTCTGCCCGTAAGATCTATGACACCTCCTCCTTTTGGTTTTTGTGGGTACTGCAACATGTCTGAAGTTTCTGCCCTAAAATCAGTAAGGCCAAGGAAGGAGAGAGGGAGCCTCAGCAAGGGCTGGGGGAAGGGGTCAAGGAGAACCACAAGCCCCAGCTTGCCCTGCTTTTCCTTCCCACTGGCTATTCAAGCACTGCTCAGAAAGCAGAGTTACTCTTTCTTCATGGGCTTTCTGTTGTACACCATGAATGTACTTTCCTGATAAGCCTCATAATGCACAGATTGGTGAGAAGCCAAAAGTTACCTGGAAAATTGGGATGGTCAATTAACACCTGATTTTTGAGAGGAGTTAGACTGTCACATTTTACGGATTCAGCATGTGACCCTCATTAACTTCTCCCTCAGCAATGAGTACGCTACCGCTGCACACAGGAGCCCTGTGCCTGCAATCAATCATCCAGAGCTGCAAATGCCTAATCACTCATCCCAGATGGACCCACCAGCAGAGGAGCCCAGTGCAAGTGAGGGCACACACAACCTAAACAGTCACGACCCTCATCTTGTTCCTCTGCTAATCCCTTCCCTTATCCACTACATTTTCCCCCATTCCTGCAGGAGATGAAACCAGGATCCAGCAGGCAGGGGCTGCAGTCACTTCACAGTCCTCCTTCCCATCCCACCACACCACCCATCCTGGCCAACAATGGGACTATTCCTGCGGAAAGAAGTGTATAATTGGTATATACAATGGTAATGGCTGCCCTGCAAAGGGGCTGACTTAGAATCAGTCATGCACGCCTGTTTCTGAGCACTTGACTTTGTGACCTGTTAATGTCTTCTATGTGGACTCAGCAAGAGTAGGGGAAGGCGAGTACCTAGGAAGGGCAAATTCCCCAGACTCTCTTTACATGGTTGGACCTGCCAGGTCAGAACTGCCAACCAAGCACAAAACAGACTGAATCAGGGGGAACACAGCTGCTAAAATCTTGGAAAGATTGCAGCTTTAGCGTGCAGCTGAATGGGCAGCATGTGGCCCACTAGCACTATTATTTTAGCCCATGCTTTGTTCCTAAGCACTTCTTTTCCAGGGACAAGATTTGTGCAAGAGAGACCTATAGGCTGAACAAATTGTAGTGGCTGAAAGCCTTTTTAAATGTCACCTTTTTTGAGGCATTTCAGTTCTGGCACTAAGCTCGTATGAAGTACATCTGAGACAGTGATGAGGCCAGAAAGCTTTTGGGTGATGTGGGAATGAGAGGGGCCACCTGGTACCAGCCCTCCTCTGGCACTGCAAGGAGATGTGTCACCTTCCCAGTTTTGCCACCACTGCTTGAAGTTGCTGTGAGGATGTTCAGGGAGAACGCTTTTCCCAAGGCTTGCAGTCCAGCTTGAAAAAATAGTTAACTGTGCTTCTGTGCTTCATATCATCAAGCCCTTTGGGACAGTAGGAGATACACAGATGTGAGCAACGTTGTAGACAGCAGTGCCACCAAAGCAGATAAGTGAAATGCAACATTTTTCCTCCCCACACATTTTTTCCATGAGGTCTTAGCTCATTCTTTCTTCAAATACCATTAAATGCCGCTTTTTATAATTGTGCAATTGTTCAAGATCCAATCAAGCAGCACCCTATTTGACAAATCAACCTATTGAGTAAATTGTGCAGTGGCATCCCAATCGGCAGGTACAAGTTGGGCTCGCATTAGTTTCTTTGACACAGTGGCAAAAATCAGATCAGAAGCAGGAAACCCAGGAAAAAAAAATCAGAAGCAGAAGTTACACGATCTGTTACAGGAATTCCCAAACACAGGCCTGCTTAGAATAATGAAAAGCAGTTAAAAAAAAGCTATATAAAATTATTGTTGTCAAGGAAAGGCATTCACATAGACAACAAAAGAAAAATAAACCCCACTTTTTTTTCACTTCAGATTGGCCTACTGAGATCTGGTGCTGTAGATACCGCTGTGTGTGCTTCTCACTAATTGTGTAGTGCTGCGCTTGTTCTAAAAGCTGGAGTGGCCTCTTTTGGCAGTTTTTTGCTTAGAGGCTGGGTAATGTCCATTCCGTGTTCAATATAGAAGATGTGATAGAATAAATCCACACTGCTCTAGCACACTAAAATACTCAAGCTATTGGCAATGGTATCTGGCCAAGAGCTTGCAGCTGGTCTGCTTGAACGCAAAGCAAGCCCATTCCATGGGTTTTGCTACTCTGTTGTAATAATGCCCCTGTTATGATATTGCTGCTGCACAAAGTAGAAGAAACATGAAATTAAATGCAACAGCATTCACCTTAATACAATTAGTCTCCATACAAGTTACTTAGAGAAAATTGTTCTTAAAAGATTTGCATTCATTTTAGGATGGCAAGAAGTTCCATCTTCTGAAATGGGTGAAATAGGATTTCTGCATCTGTCCCAAATACTGCATTGCTGGCAAGTAGGATGCCTGAGTTGGGACTTCCAAAGCACAGCTCTTCTGCCTGCAATGAACCTAAACCAGCCCTTCCCAGGAGAGGAAAATATCTCTGTAGTGGAGTCTGGGCAGCTCCAATGACTGTAGAGCCATTGAAGCCAATTCCCACACCGATCTCCAGAAATAGGAATCCAATAAATTCCTGACATAAAAGCTTTTGTCCTTGCAGCTGCCTAGTACCTCTCCTTAGAGGGGAGCTCCGGCTCTGACCAAGGAGAAGAATGATAGTGCCGGGGTGGATCACTTCCCAGGCATTTCCAGAAGACTGAAGGGAAAGACAGAATTTCTCATCATTCCCAATCCAAAACCACAATGTCATCTGTATAAAGCACTTGTTACAGCATTTTGAAGAAAGGATGGACTGAATGGGGCAGAAGGAAATAGAGATGTTCTTGCTACACAAGAAGGGGTATGAGCCATAAAGTCCTTTTCCTGCTCCAGGAAGAGAAGTATTTGACCACTGTTTGAGCAGTGACATAAAGGAACCAAGACCCACTTGATGACAGGAATTATAGATGTCAGAAAGAAAACTGCATAACTAGTTTGCCTGCTGATGCACGCTGACATTTCTGTGTTGTTCTTGATACAGCCTCTTCTGCTCCTCTCCCTCATTATTGTCCCCAGTTGTCTCATTTGTTTTCTGGCAATTTATTTTTAATACTTACAAGTCACACAGAGGTATTTTCAGGATTCTGTGCCCTATAGGATGTAACAGCCAAACAGGTGAATATAAGAAACATACATGTCAACAACTAGCCTATAACACAAACTATTTTCTTGGGACTATAGGTTAGCATACAGTGACAATCAGAAATTGAATTCTGACAAAAAGGCAGTGAGAAGGATCTCCTTCTATGAATCATTGAGGTCATATTTCTCTAAGAATAGCTGTAATATGTGGGAGGAAGTGTGGGTAGGTGCACTAGCACCCAGGACACCCCCCAGCACACACAACCCACCGTGCTTCAGGGCAAACACGGCACAGGGTGCGTAATACTGGAGAGGCAAACCAGGGATGGAGGGAGCTGTGGAAGGCGTGATAATGGAGAGAGGAGAAGCTGGTATCTTTTTATCTGCAGTAGTAAGGAGTTGAAGTACTGCAAAGATGAATGCACCATCTACCTGGTCCATTAGCTCACTGGGGTTTTTGAAGTCCAGCTAACGAAAGGCTGAACTAACGAAAGGCTGAACTAACTAAATGCTGTTTCCCAGAAAAACTGATGTCTTACAAGAATGTCGTGATGTTACACAGCTTCACTAGAAAGATAGTGACAAGAAAATATTTATTTTACTTTCTTATACTCCTGACCCTCCCAGTCTGAAAAGTCTGGGTTTTTCTGTTTTTTTCCTCTTTTCAAAAATGATGGCTTTTCCCATTTGTCCAACCTCACACCTTCAGCTGTAACCACAGTTGGATGCAAGTTAATTTGCAGTTTGATGATGACACTTCCCCAATGCCAAGTGTCTCTGAACACAAAGGCATTTTTTTTCTTGGGTACCAGTAATGCTGATGAGGCCAACAGAGCTTTGGGAATAGGTTTTATTAGCTAAAAGCTCTTCCAGAGCTAGCTGATTGGAGCACAAAGTATTGTTTTATAATGCGAAAACTGTGGCTACCTTACTTACCCAGTTGAAAGGCAGAAAATAATTCACTAGCATGTTGCAGTGGGGTTTATAATGGCCCTGTGCAAAGCTTATCTCAGTACATGAAAACATCTTCCTATAAACTAAACTGTTTAGGCAGCAGAGGCTTTGGAACATCATCTTTATAACAGTCCCTAAATTAGCTTGAGTTGTTTGTTGTGTAAAGGACAACAAACCCAACAAACTTTAAAGCAAACAGCAGGGTAAACTTTTACAGCTGCAAATGGGATTTGGAGCCAGTGTCCATCATTGATGACGTACATCGCATTTGGTTAAAAGGAGACAAGTTTCCAAAACATGCATCTTGGTACAATCACAAGCATGGATAGAGCTAGATTAGTATAAAGATGCCTTCAATGATCAAACCAGATCAGAGTGTGCCACTCTGTAGAGGGCACCAGGAATTCCTGCTGATAAGAAACCAGACCTGTGGGAAACCAAAGATTTTTTTTCCCTTTAAAGTTGGACTATTAAGAGTTCATACCATTACTTCTGAAGATGCATTTTGGCTGCTGCTTACAGCGTACAGTCTATCTGTGCCTCCTATAGGAGTGAGCAGTAGTGGTGTGAGTAATTTTGTACCAGTATATGGTACACGGGAAATTTTGAATGCTTCGATGCTTTCAGATCGTGCTGCCCAGGCAGATCTTTGCCATGCAGCTCTCACAGATGCTGAGGTCTTGGCCATTGCTCACATCATCTGACCAGGAACATGTTTTTGAAACAACAGCTTACAGTGTTTTTGTTTGCATCAGGGTGGTCTTGGAGCACACTTTTTATTTTCAGCTCAGTTTTGTCTGAAAGAAGGATTGAAGAGTGCAGCAAATGCTCTCCAAGTGCTCATAGCCATTCAGACCAGAGGGGCAAGTCCAGTGTGAAGCCTCCAAAACACAATGTAGCTACTGGGTACTCAACACCAGCCATTTCACTCTACAGATCTGCTCCTGTTAAACTTACTAATGAAAATATAGCTTAAGAATATTAAAACTAAGTTACAGCTCACTGGATTTGCCCCTTAGTCCATGAGGTTTAGGCTGTTCAGTTGTCTGAAGTTCACATCAGCCTTTCACTATTATTCTGCAGGCTATTTCCAAACAGAGAAATTTTGTAATCAGATTAAACAACCTGAAGGGCACCACATAACCACTGTGATATTGAGACATGTTTACTGTGAAGGGCAGAACACAGACAACATTTAAGAGCATTTCAGAACACTATGAACCCACATAGTGATGAAAAAAATCAGCTAGTTTTCAAATGTTAATGTCCTACTCCTTATCAGTAAATTGTTGCAGAAAGCTGACCCATGGTCTTTTCAAGGGCAGTCACACTAGTGGTTGTATGAGACAGTGAGGATTTCATGAAACACTCTATGCAAAAGAATAAAATATGTTCAACCTTGACTGTACAGAGCTTGCAGCCAAGGCAGATTTTGAATGTATTTGTTTCAGCCACAGTTGGGTCCAGGTTTAACCTAATGAACCTGGATCCCAACAGACCTACATTCTCCTTGCACAGGTAGGCCATTCACTCATTAGTACTGTCCTTTCAAAATACAGATGCTTAAAACAGCTGTCTTGTTTTTAAATGGTACATAGAATCATAGAATGGTTTGGGTTGGAAGGGACCTCAAAGATCATCTAGTTCCAACCCCCCTGCCATGGGCAGGAATACCCTCCACTAGACCACGTTGCCCAAAGCCCCATCCAGCCTGGTCTTAAACACTTCCAGGGATGGGGCCTCCACAACCTCTCTGGGCAACCTGTTCCAGTGCCTCACCACTCTTAACAGTAAAGAATTTCTTTCTAACATCTAATCTAAATCAACCCTCCTTCAGCTTGAACCCATTACCCCTTGTCCTGTCACTACACTCTCTCATAAACAGTCCCTCACCATCTTTCCTGCAGGCCCCCTTAGGCACTGGTAAGCTGCAATTAGATCTCCCTGGAGCCTTCTCTTCTCCAGGCTGAACAACCCAAACTCTCTCAGCCTGTCCTCATAGGAGAGGTGCTCCAGCCCTCTGATCAGCTTCGTGGCCCTCCTCTGGACTCACTCCAACAGCTCCATGTCTCTCCTGTACTGGGGCCCCCAGAGCTGGATGCAGTACTCCAGGTGGGGTCTCACAAGAGCGGAGTAGAGGGGCAGAATCACCTCCCTCGACCTGCTGGTCACACCTCTTTTGATGCAGCCCAGGACATAGTTGGCTTTCTGGGCTGCAAGCGCACACTGCCGGCTCATGTTGAGCTTCTCATCAATCAACACCCCCAAGTCCTTCTCCTCAGGGCTGCTTTCAATCCATTCCCCGCCCAGCCTATAGTCGTGCTTGGGATTGCCTTGACCCACGTGCAGGACCTTGCACTTGGCCTTGTTGAACTTCATGCGGTTCGCACAGGCCCACCTCTCCAGCCTGTCAAGGTCCTTCTGGATGGCATCCCTTCCCTCCAGCGTGTCGACCACACCACACAGCTTGGTGTCATCGGCAAACTTGCTGAGGGTGCACTTGATCCCACTGTCCGTGTCACTGACAAAGATGTTGAACAGTGCCCGTCTGTGTTGGGTTTGTGTGGCAAGGTTTTGGTAGCGGGTGGGGGCATAGGCTATAGGGGTGGCTCCTGTGAGGAGCTTCTAGAAGCTTCCACAGTGTCTGCTAGAGCCAATGCCAGCCAGCCCCAAGATGGGCCCGCCCCTGGCCAAGGCCAAGCCAATCAGCACCTCTGTAATAACATATTTAAGAAGGGGGGAAGTTTTTTTACAGCTGGAGGGGCAAGTGCGGAGATGTAACATCAAGGTCAGTGCAGGAGGAGGGGGGGAGGAGGGGAGGAGGAGGTGCTCCAGACACCGGAGCAGAGATCCCCCTGCAGCCCGTGGTGAAGGCCACGGTGAAGCAGGCTGTCCCCCTGCAGCCCATGGAGGGAGGATGAGGGGGTGTAGAGATTCCACCTGCAGCCCGTGGAGGACCCCACGCTGGAGCAGGTGGAGGTACCCGAGGGAGGCTGTGGCCTGTGGGAAGCCCGGGCTGAAGCAAGTCCCTGGCCAGACCGGTAGACCCGTGGAGAGGGGAGCCCATGCCAGGGCAGGTTTTGCTGGCAGGACTTGTGACCCCGTGGGAGACCCATGCTGGAACAGTTTTGTCCTAAAGGTCTGCACCCCATGGAAGAGACCACGCCGGAGCAGTTCGGGAAGGACTGTAGCCCGTGGGAGAGACTCCATTTTGGAGCAGGGGAGCAATGAGAGGAGTCCTCCCTCCGAGGACAACGAAGCGGCAGAAACAACGTGTGCTGCACTGACCACAACCCCCATCCCCCTCCCCCCATTCCCCCCACCCCCGCCGCTGAGGCGGGGAGGAGGTTGAAGCCGGGAGTGAAGTTGAGCCCGGGAAGGTGGGAGGGGTGGGGGGAGGTGTTTTAAGGCTTGATGTTATTTGGTTTTTTTTTCATTGCTCTATTCTGTTTAGTAATAAATTAGATGAATCCCTTTTTTCTAAGTTCAGTTTGTTTTGCTCGTGATGATAATTAGCTCTCCCTGTCCTTATCTCGACCCGAGCCTTTTGTTAACTTCTCCTCCCCATCATGCTGGGGAAGGAGTGAGTGAGTGGCCGCGTGGCGCTCAGCTGCCGGCTGGGCCTAAACCACGACACCATCTCAGTACCGACCCCTGAGGAACACCACTCGTCATCGTTCTCCACTTGGACATCGAACTGTTGACCACAACCCTTTGAGTGCGACCATCCAGCCAATTCCTTATCCACCAAGTGGTCCATCCATCGAATCCATGTCTCTCCAATTTAGAGACAAGGATGTCGTGCGGGACAGTGTCAAATGCCTTGCACCAGTCCAGGTAGATGATGTCAGTTGCCCTTCCCTTATCCACCAACGCTGTAACCCCATCATAGAAGGCCACCAAATTTGTCAGGCATGATTTGCCCTTAGTGAAGCCGTGTTGGCTGTCACCAATCACCTCCTTATTTTCCATGTGCCGGAGCACAGTTTCCAGGAGGGTCTGCTCCATGATCTTGCCAGGCACGCAGGTGAGACTGACCGGCCTGTAGTTCCCTGGGTCTTCCTTTTTACCCTTCGTAAAAATGGGGATTATGTTCCCCATCTTCCAGGCAGCGGGAACTTCGCTGGACTGCCAGGACTTCTCAAATACAATGGATAACAGCTTAGCAACTTCATCTGCTGCTTCCCTCAGGACCCGTGGATGCAACTCATCAGGTCCCATGGACTTAAAGTGATATAGTATGGGGAGAAGTTCAGAGGAGAGAAACAAAAATGATCACAGGCATGGAACAATTCCACACCCAAAGTGACTAAGGTAAGACTCCTAAGTCTGAAAAACATGTGATTTGGGGGAAATACATTACAGAAGTCTATGAAATTATAGACCGCATGTTGGAGAGGGAAGAAGTTTTCCCTGATCCTTTCACTACCAGAGATACACAGCATTAAATGAGATCAGTAGGAGAACAAGTTTCAAAGTAAATATGAGATGGTTCTTCATATCTGTTGATAGCACACCTGGAGAACTCCTTTCCCAAACATGTGGTAGATGTTAAAACCTAACAAAGCTGCAGAAGCTCACAAAAGAAAAAGCCTCCAAAGCTACCAGAGAGACCACATTGCATTTGTGCCCAACAAGGAGGCTACTGTAGCATAAGCAAAATACTTGCATCTGCAATGCCACTCATTGCTACTGTACTTTTCACTAGATCAGACATTTCCTGCTTCTCATGATCAGAGGTGTTACGATCCATTTGGATCACTCAAATTTACAGGACAATGTACTCTGTAAATTAAACTTTATTTTATGAACACACTAGATGATAAGAAAACTTCAAATAAGAGCTAAATCCCCTTTGTACAGACTAGTCTAACATGTGAATTCACCAATTCATCGCTTAATTCTTAATGTTTCTAATGCACAAGTTCTCTAATTCAGAACTCACAACTCAGGCACCAAAGAGCAAAATAGTTACCTAGTGAGAGTGCCTATTCTTCTTCCTCCATCACTTTGTCAGTCTGGCTGCTGTTGGATCTCCTTCAAAAGATTTTTGGGTAAGCTGATGTATTTGTACCTTCCACGTTGGAAGTTTGATCGATGCCATTTCTGTAAGTTGGTAGATTCTGAAGAAACTCGTACAACCTATATGCAAGGATTACCACTGCAGGTGAGCTCTAGCCCTCCGTGTCCATAGTATCCTGCCTATGTGTTGCTTGTGCTTTGACCTAATGGTGCTGCTCACACTGTACATCAGGCTGTTGTGTGAGCTGTGGTAGCCAAAACCTGAGCAGGAGTTGAGCGAACAGTTGCAAGGGGTCACTTTTATTCCCACACTAATACTGAGGAGGCCAGATAAACACAACCACATTCAGGCTGGGCTGACAGTTGCTTAAAGAAAATGCCAAGCCCAGCCTGGATCTCTTCATAATGTACACTCAGCCATGCAGTTGGTTTGCACCTGCTGACTGCCCCACAGTGCCCAGGTTTCCAGCACCAGACCCATCTTCTGACTTCCCCAAGATTTGCCAGCCGTGCAAACAAAGCTTGCTTCTGAGCCTAGTTGTGGCTCTCAGCATGGGCTTACAGACCCATCTGCAGAGGGGGTGAATCCCTGTGCTGCCAGCCCATGGCCAGGGAGGGACAGGAGGTCTGCCTTCTGCCACCACAGCCAGTCTCTCCTGTTGACTCCCTGCATTAGGCAACACAGCCTTGGGGTCTTCCTCTCTTACAGCTTTCTCTTCCCCCCCCCACCTCTCCCCACCAGGAGTCTTCCCTTTGCATCATTTTGGCCATATTTTCCCTCTTTAGCGTATGATCCTTGTTTTCTTTCTTCAATATTCAACTCAAATTTTTTCACCTTTGCATTTAAGCACTGAGTAAATCCCTCTCATCTGTATGTCAAAACCTCCTAGCTTCTCTCAGGCACTGTCTTCCATTACAGGTGCTACTCCAGTGTACCCACATCCCTACTGGGTACCAGCTATCATGCCAGCTGCAATCTACAGGACAATCCCTCTCCTGCCATTAACACTCACAGTATACTTTTATTTTTCTTCTTCAGAACGGGGCTATTAATTTTGGCTTGAACAAGCTCAAACACTTTTCCCACCCCTCTGACCTGGTCATCTTCTTCCACTGCACCATCACCCAAGTTCAGAAGCTGGCACCAACAGCCTCTACCTCCTCCTCCTCAGAAAAGCAAGAACAAACATGAAAGCAATATGCTGAGGAAAGGGTGGTATATAAACCCCCAGCAGAAAAAAAGGGCAGGGAGCCAGGGGTGTCACCCCTTTGGCAGAGCATTTATTGATTAGTTTCAGTTCAAACCAATTATCACTGGCAGCACCACTCACTGGAAAAGCCAATGCTCAGTCACATTCTCTGATTTTGTTCCGCAAATAAGATGCTGCCATTGCTTGTGAAAGGTCACAGCTTGGTGATATGCTAGCAACACAGGCGTCAGGACTTGTCAGGCTTTTTCTGTGCTTTGTTTAGCTGTAAGAGCAATTATCTAATGACTTGATATCTACTACTGGCTTTGTTTTACCTTTTCCTTTGCTTTATCCAATTTCATGGTGTATGTACATTTTATAACTGATAGACAGTAATAGCAGGTAGCTATTCTGTGTAGAATGAACTATTTATAACCCCAAAATAAAATGCAGCATAAAGGATCAGTAGCACGGGATGATAACAGGGGCCCTGGCAGCACAGGTATAGGATGATGTTGGAGGCCTCAGGCTACAAATACATCTCCAGTGTTTAATTATTGGTCATCAAAGGGTGCAACCATAGCAGGTGGGTAGGACAAATTTTAGAAGTAACAATGGAGAACAAACAAGTACCCAACACATGTGAAGTGTATCACATATAGAAAATTTGGATCTACTGTGGAGTTGTGAGCCAATGAAGAAAGAATGAGATGTGGAGTATAGTAGTAAGCACAAAAAAATGACCTCTGGTGGGTTACAGGGTGAGGAGGAAGAAATTTTCAGTTGTGCTTATCCCAGCAAAGGGGAGGAGAAACTCTCCCCACTAATGTCAGACTCTGCTTGGTGGAAGACCTGGGTCACTGATGACTTGCTGTTACAAATGCCCACACCCCAGACTGAAG
This sequence comes from Balearica regulorum gibbericeps, assembly GCF_011004875.1. Lineage (NCBI taxonomy): Eukaryota > Metazoa > Chordata > Aves > Gruiformes > Gruidae > Balearica > Balearica regulorum. Next base: position 95,221,041 of record NC_046185.1, read on the forward strand.
ACATCGGGGGGCAGTGTAGTGGTGCATATAAAAGCAGAGAAAGGGGAGTATGCCAGGAGTTTATGTGTATTGGTTTTACCTGATATAATTTGGACTATAAATGTTAGTATCATTGTAATAAAAATACAAGAATATAATTCCATCACCTAATTATCTCAACTAATAATAATTCTTTGATTAGACTATTTTTAATAAGACTAACAATATATTCTTCCTAGGTCTTCCTGTAAGGTGTGTTGTTAAGGTGGTTGTTAACAAGATTTTTGAATGTGACAAATTGATGAGAAGTGAAGAAACCTGCTCTGTAGCTTGGATGTAACAAGTTGGTAACAAATGAAATGTGCTTTCAGGAGTGCACAGACCTTTATTTGTACTTGGCTTCCCTGAGCTGCTGGAGCGTGCAATCTGTGGAGGCAGGGGTGATGTTTTCCTCCTCAGTCCATCTCCGAGATGTGAAGTTCACCCCCCCTCAGAAGAGACCCTTGTCTGAAGAGTTTGACCTCCAACTCTTCAGGTTCAAAGATCTTCCAGATCTGGAGTTGCCAATCTGACCTTATTATCAATTGATTGATTATTTCCTATGTGTACATATAGCGCTATCACAGCACTCATGGCTTCTTCAGTCAGATTTTAACCAAGATTCATGTGACAGCCCATCCACGGGGTGATGAGTGGCTGAAATCTTAGTGGCCATCCTTGTTTTGTCTTTAGGTTTTTGTGAGCAATTCTGCACAGCGCGAGCAGGCTGGTAACGCCAAGGGCTGTTGACATTCCTGGCCTCTAATCCCAGTCATCACTGAACTCCTCTTTACTTCAATATACCCCTCTGTAAACTATCAATAACAATACCTTCTGTCTCCTGGTGAACATTGTTCAGCCTAACAACTGTTATTAAAATGCCTTGAAATATTTTGTTGAGAGAAACACACTTTAGAAGTGGGATGTAGGTAAGGTGTAATTAGGAGCATACCAGCCACTGAATGGCTCTGACATGTTAAAGCAATTTCCAGGGGAATCTGGGAATTCTCTTTGCTAGCACTGTGATGTGGTCTGGAAATTGTCACCTTCTCCAATGCATTAGGTAGTCAGTTGTTAAAACAGAAAGAAAAACAAAAGCAAATAGTTAAACTGAGCCTATAAATGGTTGTTTGTATGTTTGGGTTTTTTTAAAAATAAAGATAGGGTTTTCTCCTTAGCACCAAAAAAGGCACCTTTATTAACATGGCTCAGAAGCAAATCTTTTAACTTTTACAATTAAGATGCAGCAAGTGGTATCTATAGTGCTTCTACGTAGAAGTGGTTGATCAAAATACAGAACATAAGACACAAGTGCAATCAGATATGCTTTATTTCAAATTCTTATTACACTGTGGTTATAAAAAGTCTGTAATGGAAAGCAGGTTTATATGCAAGAGCAAAAAATGGGTAGTTTTATTAGATGATGTAGGCTTTGGTAGGACTGTTCAATTACTTAACAGAGATTGACACCTTGCATTTACAACACACTCTTCAGTCCCTTGTACCCCAGAGGACTTATTTGGGAGACACTGACATTGCAGAGTTTCTAATGTGGTCACATAAGCTGTACAAAATGAGTGTGTGTCCATGCCTGAAGTGAAAGTCCCCAAAAGTCTGGTGTTCCTGGGTCCAGGGGTACTCACTGAGCATATAAGCCGGTGTGAACCTTTGCTTTGTTCCACATACTTTAGCAAAAGAGCAGCCTGCATTCCTCCCCTCCCAGGACTTGCTTATTTTTAACAGCTGGCCACAGGTTTTGCAGGAGGCAATGTGCAGCAAGAAGAGGAGCAGAAGGCAAGTCATGTCTGTTGCTTTTTCACTAATGAGACCACAAAATGACACAGCCATACACAGCGCAAGAAAGCCCCAGTATTTAATGAGCATGAGGCTCCTTTTAATTTCTTCGGAAGCTCAGTTAGCTCACCTCTGCTGTTAGTATGGGATGTGCTCTTACACGCTATGGCCAGTGGAGAGGAGTTGCCACAGCTTGTGGCACGTGCATCTTTCTCTTGTGGAAAAAGCTCCCAAAAAGGCTTTCAGGGGAGATGAGAAATGAACACGCACACGCACACACCCTCCTGCCGCCCTAGCATGATGGGGTATGTGGCTTAGGATGGAGTGATACCCTGCATGGAATACTAATGGAAACCACAGATTCAGAGCAGCCTCTGGGCCAGAAGGTCCTCGGGAGGAGCGATGCCTTGAGAGGCCCCATTGTACCTCACAGAGGAATATGCTGCGAAAGGCAGGAAGCAGACCCAGCTTGTGGAGTTTCTGACTCTCAGGATACATCTTTATTCTTTTTGCAGCTGAGTTTCTGTCCCTCTATCTTCCTGGGATTGCTCACGTAACACGACTTCATTCTGCAGTAGCCGTGATTCCCAGGGAACTTTCAGTCATGGTTTAGTCTAGACTCATCCCCAGATGGCAGCTCCAGTGCAGGATATTTGCTAGGCTTGTGGGGCTGGCAGGAGAAGACCCTCACACTGGCCCCTCTATTCCTCTCTCCTTCTCCCCATTTACTGGCTGGCAGAGCCTGGAGTGCTCTGGGGCAGGGAACCCCTCCTGACACACACACACGGGAAATGGGGCTACAGAGTGGGGTTCAGGAGAGAAGAAAAGGATGAAGAGAGACCACACCATACAAAAGAAATGTGACCAGGAAACGCAAGTTTGGTGCGATGAACTCTGATATTTCATCAAGCAGAGGAGAGGAACAATATAACAACAGTGTATGGGATGGGATGAGGGCATGAAATAAAGGAGTGAGTATGCATGGAAGAGTAAAAGTAAAAGAAAAAGCATAGGGAAGCAGCAAGAGGAAACAAAGAGCTGGGAATATTCTGGAGATAACGCATCCTGAGAGACGCTTCCAGCAAAGTGAGCTCTCCATGAACTGGAAAATTGTAACACTAAGATAACGCAGTCCCTTTAGCTAGAAATACCTGGTTTTATTGCAGTCTGAATGATCTGCCATAACGTTGTGTAATTCAGTCTAAGAATTTATAACACTGGGTTCTTTTTTCTTCTTTTCAGTGAAATATCAGGCCTTAATTAAAACTAAAGTTCAGACTACTTTGGTGAATGCAACTTTCCAGATTCCCTTACAGCACTAATGCAAAAGACCATAAATACAAGTGAACTATAGGAATAACATGGCCTAGAATTGCCTTTAATTACGTGTATCTAATTTTAAATCATTCACTATCCAGGTGCTTTTTCAAGTTCTCCCCAGTGTTACTGATGACTTTTCTTTACCAAATTTTGTTCAGCACAAGGATGACCAAATTAACAATAAGTAGATTTCTACCTCTTTCCCCCCACCCCCCCAACTTGATATTTTGAAATAAAGCTAAATGAGAGATGAAGACAGCACCTTTGTTCATGGTTTCTGAATCTGGACGTTCAGCTCCCCATACACATGCCTCAAAGCATCACAATTCAGGCTTGCAATCAGCTTTCGTAACCCTGGTCGTTTTGGGATGCATTTTACTTCCCAGATCAAGGTAGAGTTCATTGGGATTTGCCTGTAAGAAAAAGGAAAGTAACAATATTGTGATCGGCCAGCCAATGCTCTCAACCTGACCCACAACTGGAGAAACTGAAGGTGGACAGTATAACAGGTCTCAAATTTTTTGTTTCACTTGTTCTCATAAGTGTCCTATAAATTATTCCCTCCATCTTCTATTCCTCGCAGAATTGACTCTGTCAGAGCCTTTTCTAGCCTTTCCTCCAGGCTAATTTAAAATTTCCAAAATGAATCAGTTTTTCTCTGCCTCCTGTCACTTCCTCTCATGATCACTTTCAGAATGATCTTCTTTATAGCTAACATATTTTTTTCTACTTTATAATTCCATTTTACCTGTTTATTATAGCCTATAGCCTGTTGGTGATTCCTTAAATGATTAAATAAGTCCTTGTTACGAAGTGTCCAGGGCATTCCCATGCAAACCCAATGTAGTGCTGATGAGATGCTGAGCCACTCACCAACTCCTACCCTGTACCACCCTGCCACAGTTGTAACATCAGCAGATCTCACTGGCCACTTCAGATGACTTTTTCATGTCTGTACAAATAAGTCAAAGTGGTTTTGGGAGTCCTGCTGTTAGCAGTTACTCTTTTACATTATGTATGACTCTTGATAACTATAAAGCATACTGTATTCTGTGCTACTCTTGATTTTCAATTTTTGCTACAATTAAGATGCAAGGAGAGCCTCGAGTATTGGTATTCTGTGTTTTCTCAGTGCTTTCACTATGTTCTGTGTACAGATTTTGAAGACTGATATTGATTGATGATTGATTGATTGATTTTGTTTGGGGGACGTCAGGATACAGCTGCTCCAAAGGAACCAATGGAGAAGGTAGCGTAGTGGGGAAGCTATTTATAAAAATGAATGTACTTTCCTTCAGCATTAAGAGGATTATGAATTTAGCCAGTGTTCTCATCTTATATGGCTATGGTATTCTGCAAACAACTGAATAAAGTGAGAGGAAAGTAAGCCTAAACTTTAGTCACTGTTTCAAATTTCGATCTGGTAAGATTTGGCCCTCAGATACCTTGTCCTGTGCCAGGGTCAGGACAGAAATGACTGCCCAGGCTTAGCACAAGTTGCCACAAGACAAGAAACCTTAACTAGCTCTGAATGAGCTAGCCTGGGATCTTCCCACCTGAAGATTTGTTTCAGTGCAAGTGCTAAAATGAGAGTTATTCTAGTTCCTTAGAGGTTAGCTTAGGTATCTCCACATGGCACTGCACTGCATTTTGCATATACAGTCATAGGTACCCTGGGGCATGTACCTACTTTTAGAAAAGAAAAAGCAGATAAAGATCATATTTTTGGTGTGAGCATGTGCAGACTGCTTTCAGCAAGTGTTTTGCCTCTTTTTATCTTTGTTCTTAACGAGAGATATTCTGTTCCCCTCAGCTGGCCTGCCTGTTCCACCAAATGCCCACTAAAATGTTAGCACGATAAAGCAATGACTTCAATTGCTGCATGAGGTTAAATACCTTCTTAAATGTAGAGTTTATGGGCATGACCAGCAAGGGATTAGCTGTATGGAAAGTGAAGAAGATACAAGTCTGCTCTGCAGTAAGGTTCAATCTACTTTCTGGAGCACTAGGGGCCCATATTCTCTAGGGATGAAAGTTTCCAGACCACATCTTCACAAGGCCCCAGTGAGAGAGGTTCTGATTTATAGTGCTATCATCTCTGCATATATATATATATATATATATTTCATAGAATCATAGAATGGTCCCTTGGAAGGTATCTCAAAGATCATTTAGTTCCAACCCCCCTGCCATGGGCAGGAATACCCTCCACTAGACCACGTTGCCCAAAGCCCCATCCAAGCTGGCCTTCAACACTTCCTGGGAGGGGGCATCCACAACCTCTCTGGGCAACCTGTTCCAGTGCCTCACCACTCTTAACAGTAAAGAATTTCTTTCTAACATCTAATCTAAATCGACCCTCCTTCAGCTTGAACCCATTACCCCTTGTCCTGTCACTATACTCCCTGATAAACAGTCCATCTCCAGCTTTCCTGTAGGTACCCTTCAGATACTGGTAAGCTGCAATTAGATCTTCCTGGAGCCTTCTCTTCTCCAGGCTGAACAACCCAACTCTCTCAGCCTGTCCTCATAGCAGAAGTGCTCCAGCCCTCTGATCAACTTCGTGGCCCTCCTCTGGACTCGCTCCAACAGCTCCATGTCTCTCCTGTACTGGGGCCCCCAGAGCTGGACGCAGTACTCCAGGTGGGGTCTCACAAGAGCGGAGTAGAGGGGCAGAATCACTTCTCTCAACCTGCTGGTCACACCTCTTTTGATGCAGCCCAGGACACGGTTGGCTTTCTGGGCTGCAAGCGCACACTGCCGGCTCATGTTGAGCTTCTCATCAATCAACACCCCCAAGTCCTTCTCCTCAGGGCTGCTTTCAATCCATTCCCCGCCCAGCCTATAGTTGTGCTTGGGATTGCCTTGACCCATGTGCAGGACCTTGCACTTGGCCTTGTTGAACTTCATGCGGTTCGCACGGGCCCACCTCTCCAGCCTGTCAAGGTCCCTCTGGATGGCATCCCTTCCCTCCAGCGTGTCGACCACACCACACAGCTTGGTGTCGTCGGCAAACTTGCTGAGGGTGCACTTGATCCCACTGTCCGTGTCACCGACAAAGATGTTGAACAGTGCCCGTCTCAGTACCGACCCCTGAGGAACACCACTCGTCATCGTTCTCCACTTGGACATTGAACTGTTGACCACAACCCTTTGAGTGCGACCATCCAGCCAATTCCTTATCCACCAAGTGGTCCATCCATCGAATCCATGTCTCTCCAATTTAGAGACAAGGATGTCGTGCGGGACAGTGTCAAATGCCTTGCACCAGTCCAGGTAGATGATGTCAGTTGCCCTTCCCTTATCCACCGACGCTGTAACCCCATCATAGAAGGCCACCAAATTTGTCAGGCATGATTTGCCCTTAGTGAAGCCGTGTTGGCTGTCACCAATCACCTCCTTATTTTCCATGTGCCGGAGCACAGTTTCCAGGAGGGTCTGCTCCATGATCTTGCCAGGCACGCAGGTGAGACTGACCGGCCTGTAGTTCCCTGGGTCTTCCTTTTTACCCTTCGTAAAAATGGGGATTATGTTCCCCATCTTCCAGGCAGCGGGAACTTCGCTGGACTGCCAGGACTTCTCAAATACAATGGATAACAGCTTAGCAACTTCATCTGCTGCTTCCCTCAGGACCCGTGGATGCATCTCATCAGGTCCCATGGACTTGTGTACCTTCAGGTTCCTTAGATATTCTCGAACCTGATCCTCTGCTGCAGTAGGTGGTTCTTCCTTCTCCCAGTCCCTGCCTTTGCCTTCTGTGACTTGGGTGGTGTGGCTAGAGTACTTGCTGGTGAAGACTGAAGCAAAAAAGTCATGGACTACCTCAGCCTTCTCCATGTCCTGGGTAACCAGGTCTCCCTTTTCCTTCCAGAGATGGCCTACATTTTCCCTAGTCTTCCTTTTATCACTGACGTGCCTATCAAAGCTTTTCTAGTTGCCCTTGACATCCCTGGCCAGATTTAATTCTGTCAGGGCTTTAGCTTTCCTAACCTGATCCCTGGCTGCTTGGACAGTTTCTCTGTATTCCTCCCAGGCTACCTGCCCTTGCTTCCACCCTCTCTAGGCTTTCTGTCTGTGTTTGAGTTTGCCCAGGAGCTCCTTGTTCATCGATGCAGGCTTCTGGGTGGTTTTGCCTTAGTTCCTCTTTGTTGGGATGCATCACTCCTGAGCTTGGAGGATGTGACCCTTGAATACTAACCAGATGTCTTGGGCCCCTCTTCCTTCCAGGGCTTTGTCCACTGGTACTCTACCAAGCAGATCCCTGAAGAGGCCAAAGTCTGTTCTCCTGAAGTCCAGGGTAGTGAGCTTGCTGTGCACCCTCCTTGCTGCCCCTGAGGATCTTGAACACCCACATTTCACGGTCACTGCAGTCAAGGCTGCCCTTGAGCTTCACATTCCCTACCAGCCCCTCTTTGTTGGTGAGAACAAGGTGCAGCATAGAACCTCTCCTCACTGGCTTCTCTGTCACTTGGAGAAGGAAGTTCTCATCAACGCGTTCCAGGAACCTCCTGGATTTCTTATGCTCTACTGTGTTGTCCCTCCAACACATATTGGGGTGGTTGAAGTCCACCATGATGACCAGGGCTTGTGGACATGAGCCTGCTCCTATCTGTCTATAAAGGGCCTCATCTGCTCGGTCTTCCTGCTCGGGTGGCCTGTAGCAGACCCCCACTATAATGTCCCCTGTCCCTGCCCTCCCTTTAATCCTGACCCGTAAGCTCTCGGTCAGCTCCTCATCCACGCCCAGTTGGAGCTCCATGCACTCCAGCTGGTCATTGGTGTAGACCTCCTCATGTCCCCTGCCTGTCCTTCCTAAAGAGCCTGTTTCCTTCCATTCCAACATGCCAGCCACAGGAGCCATCCCACCATGTCTCCGTGATGCCAATGAGATCATAGCCTTGCAGGTGTGCGCACATCTCCAATTCCTACTATTTATTCCCCATGCTACGTGCGTTTGCATAGAGGCCCCCGATGAAGCTGACTGACTGCCTAGAGTGGCTGAAATTCCTTTGTGCTGCACTTCAGGTGCTCTCCGGCTGACCTGTGATCCTTCTCCAGGCTCTGGGCACCTATTGCTGGCAGTGGCATCAAACTAGTAGGAGTGGGATTGATTGAGGTTCCCCTGCCCTAGCAACTTTAGTTTAAAGCCCTCTTCACCAGCATAAGACCGAAGATGCTCTTCCCCTTCCCTGGCAGATGGACTCCATCAGCCCCTAGTAGACCAAGTTTCTCAAAGTGAGTCCCATGGCCTAAGTAGCTGAACCCCTGGCTGTGGCACCAGTCCTGTGACCATTTGTTGACTTGCCAGATTCAACTGGCCCTTTCATACCCCTTCCCTTTGGGAGGATTGATGAAAAATCTACCTGCACTCCAGAGTCCCTTACCGCTGCTCCCAGGGCTCTGTAATCCTTCTTGATGCTCCTCAGACTGCTCCTGGCTGTATCACTGGTGCCCACATATTTATATATATACATGTCTGTGCAGGAAGACAACAGCTGTGCTAGGAAACTAAACCCACCTTTTACTGTTTCTCTACTGTTCTACTTCTAAAACAACTTGCTTCTCTCTACAAATGCTAATTCTATCTGAGCTTTGACATGTAGAAACACCCAAAGTGACTTACCTGCTAGTGTGAATGCATGCTTGGCTAAAACCCTTTTAACACTATCCATCACTGCCTGGTTAATTCTCATTTGTCATGCAAAGACTATGCCCCATGTAGGAATTGATGCTGCCAAAGGATTTTCCATAAGTCATGATTCTCATCTGTCTGAGGCTAATAGCTAAATATCACTATGTAGTCTTTATGGATGGTCAAGACTGAAGCCCCCAAGCCACTTCATTCCCAGAATAATGTTGTATCAGCTGGATCACACATACTTGTTTTGTGGAGTCACCCAAGTGATACAGAAAAGCTACCTTAAAAATACAGAGAGGTCAATAGTCTCATCCCCACAAAGAATTGCAAAACTACATCCCATATGTGACAGTCCCTGATGGACAGGGAAGCAGTGGAAGGGTAGGGAAAGCCTAGAATAGGTTTAATTCTCTTTGCAAATGGAGTAAAGCCACCCTAATCTGATTTTCCTGGGAGAGAATTCAGTGATGAATGGTTCTGCGTAATACGCTGAGCCATCACCACACCAGAGCCATTTATCACTCTGAATTCATGGAGGCAAATATGATTATTATTTAAATAAACTACAACTGCCCCCTGCTCTGTCCTCTGTGTGTATAACCTGCAGCCTTCATTCATCTCAGAGAAGTTAAATGTTCAAACGACTAAGCTGATCCATTTCCATTTTAAATGATATCAAGGGCACTCCTGAAAAGGGGAAAACATGGAGACTTGAAGGAAAATGACGTCTGTTCTGTGAGTCATTTTTCTCCCTAACTCCTGTGCCTTTGATGCACCTGACAACTTCTGTATCCTTGAAGGTGAGAACAGTCCATGGCAGCTTTTGGATTGAGAAGGATGCAGAACAACAGGGGAGGTTGGCACGGCTGGGCAGCAATGAGGGCTATTGCTGCAACTTGTGTAACTCATGTGGACTGTGCTGAGTCATGTTCAGCAGCGTCTGTGACATACCACGTGCACAAAGCAAGCACAGTATGATGCCCTTTCACAGTCATTTTTCTATCCAGCTCCACTCTGGAGACTGGTTTTGATCTTTTTATCCCTGGCCCAGGTGCAATAAGGCTCAGACCTCCCCTACTGGCTGCAGATAACGCTGACAATTTATGCAGCTGCTGAAGCACAGGCAGTTTTTCAAACTCCTTTTGCACACACCTGGGGACCATCAGCTCAGGTAATGATAGATAACATTGCTTTGGCTGCCCAAGACTAAGCAATGGCTGCAAAATTTTCCAAGGATCTCAGTTATATATCCTGGAACTGGCTAATGCTGAGCTTATAACACTGAACTCTAACGGAAAGAGGGTTTAGGAAACAACCTGCTGAGCATACGGGTACCGCTGCGTCAGTGTGAGGTGCAACTCTGCATGTAACGAAGGTGGCTGAAGGACTTTCTTTTCCCTTGGGCTTGGGAGCACCCTGTTTTGGGAACACACCTCTGTGCCAGGGCAGTCCTTCTGCAGTGGTGCTGTGAGGGGGAGCTGTGTGCTTGCATACCCACTGCAGCTGTACCAGAGGGCTCTGCTGCATCCAATGCACATTTTGTGTCTTGACATAAGCTTGCAAAGATCATCTGAGGTACCTGGGTGTCTTGTATAATCATGATTAACACAAATGGAGAAAAGCCCTTTTTGAAAAACAGCACAGGACTTGATTTGCACATACTGAGCAAGTGGCAGTAAACACTTCATGCGAAGGATAAATCTGTCTTTCTTTCTGTGATATCAGCTTGTAGGTGCTATTGTCAAGCCCTAAAAATAATGTAATACAGTGAAAAAGTAAACTCAGGTTGCATTAGCAGCTACCCACAACCACTACCCTGTCCTCCAACACTGGTACTGAACAGATGAAATGCTCTCACAGTCTCTCTGCACAGTGTCTCTGGACAGCTTGACTTCTTCTGACTATTGAGACTTATAGCTCCCCTGTGTATTGAATTTTAAAGTAAGGAGAGAGTGTTTGAATTGAATTACTCAGTGCAGCATTAGTTAAGTGTCTCTTGTGAGCTTCCTCCTATGAGCAAGCAGGGGATGAACTCCCAGCTCGTTGTGCTTTCTTCCCTACCTGAACTCCTTTTTCATCGTTCTCAGCACGCCGGGTCCCTCAAGGCGGAGCGTGACGTTCTCCAGTGTTTGTTTCAGAGGATTGGTGAATTCCACAGTCACAGACATTTCTTTGCCAGCTACAGTCTCACCTTGGGTCTGCAAGATAAGGAAAGGACAGCGCTCCACAAGCTGATAATAATAAAATGCCCCACAGTGAAATCTGTAGGGTTAAATACACAGGACTTGCAAGGAAGGAGAGGAGGGGGAATGGAGCACACAGCAAAACAGCATGAGGCAGAGAAAGCCTAGTCAGAAGAAAATTGTTGGATGGGCCCATAGGTACCACTGCAGATTTTTCTACCCATTGCAATTTTCCCTCAAGCCACACGGCAGGTCAAGAGGCAGGATCTCATTTCCATAGAAAAAACCAGAAATCTGCATGCACAGTCCTGGGGCTGAGTGTCCAACTGAAGGCAAGTCCATCTGAGGGGACCTCTCTCCCAGACTCTGCCCCCCTACCCAGGCTCCCCACCAGCACTGACGTGCATGGCCTGCTCAGGACATAAGCTCCAGAAGAGAAGGGCAGGTATTATTAGCCTAAATTAGAAACACCGGGTCACATTGCTTGCACACCCCAAAAGCGTTGTGCCTGTCTTCTGCCTGCCTTGCAACCAACCACCTCTCATGTTCTGAAGGGTTTCTAACCCTGCGCACGTGCTGTGTAGACCTGAAAGTCAGTTGTCCTCCAGAACCATTACATAGCAAAAAAGCAACACGTTTTGTACTGGGAAATATTAAACTGTGAGCCTAATGAGCAGTGATTGCGTTGACTGCCACGTGTATTACAGTACACAGCTGAAGGGATCTGTCTGTCCCTTCAGATCAGTTTCCTCATACAGCTGCCTGGAAAACACTTCCAAATGAGCATGTTTTTAAACAAAGATTACATGCATGGTTTTTTCCCCCTAGAAACAGAACATTTCTCACAGAATATAAAAGGCTCAGGCAAGGGTTTTCAACTCATGGCTAGCAGATCCCAGCTGGTCCGTGGACTACTTTAAAGGGCCTTGAGAAAGGTAACTAAGAAAATCTTGTCAGTAAAGTGCTCTGCTGGGGTCTGCAGCCCTCCTGCAAATTTTTAACAAGTATGACAATTGCAAAAAGCTGAAGAGACTCTAGTCCAAGGGATCACTCTTCACCAAATACCGATATATTGACTGGAGTAAAGGATGAGATTCGCACAGCTAGGCTTTCAACAGCATTTAGCCACCTGAATTTGCAAAAAGATATCAGTGACATTTTCAGAAGTCCTAGCCCAATTAGAAGTCTTATGTCCTCCTTATTTCAATTGCCCATTTAAGATCACTGTTACATGGGAAGATTCAAAATCATCCTGAACTCCCAGACATGCATCTGAGACCATGATATGTATTTGCTGAGCTTATTTTTGTAACCTGGTCTCAAGCTAAATTAGAATATGTGTAATTTCCTCAACTGTTAACTTTGGCAATCTCCTTAGACCAACAGGGAAAGATCAAAGGTGTATCCAAAAACATGAGGGGAAATACGTTTTTTCATTCTTCTCTTTTACTCTCACATTAAGAACTCCAAGTCTGCCAGTCACATTCAGTGAAGAAATCTGACAAGAAAACTAGGGAAATAAGCTCCCTCAGATTTCTTAAAAAAGCAATAAAGCAAAGTTTCCTATATAAATACATAGGTACATACACATGCACACACACACTCTTAAAAAAAATCCAGCTATTAAAATTTCAGCGTATTTTCACACATCACAGAGAAGCAGAGAAGAGACAAACTCAGTTTTACTAGAAAACATGGTTATTGGACAACAACCTATCCTATATACTAAGCATCCTTTCTTCATAACAACAGGGAGGATAAACTGTTTTGAAGCTGAAATTGGGGATGCTGTATAAGATGTTCTGTTTAAGTATTGTATTGAAAGAACTCTCTACTTTTCAAATTTGGTTATTGAAGACAGGTATTTGGATTTTCTCTCTCTGGTTTACTTCCTCTCTTAGTAAACGAAAAATCTTTTGTTTTGAAAATACCAATAATCTGATCAGATCATTGTGACATTTCTGCACATCATGAAATGGAGTGGATTTTTTTTTGCAAACTTCACTGCAGTTTTGATCTACTTTTTTGAAAAGCTTTTTCTGCAGAATACTGTGGTTACTATATAAATTACTATATTGAAACCTGAACATTGGTTCAAATAAATATATGGGGGAGAAAGGTCTATAAACTTAGATTTTTTTCAAGGTTCTGAATTTTAAGGAGCTGCATTCATGTTTGTATAAAGCTTCCTGAACAGGTGTTCTGATTCGGTTTTTAGTATTAGGAAAAAACCAGATCCAAATGACATTATTCAAAGGAGATGGAGATTCAGTGCTTTTGAAAATGAAGCAATTTATTTGGATGCCCAGTTATAAATTGAGAACTCTAAATCTCAGCCCTGCCTTTGCCATACAACATAGGGTCCTTGTCCTATCACAGACAACACACTTCTACATTTTCATAGGTACTATGCCACCGTCTGCAGAAATGTTTGAACTTTCAGGGAACTCCACTGACAGTACGTTTACAGAGTGGCAGAAAAGCACTGAAATCCTGAAAGCATTGTCTCAAATCTATGCAGCCCATCCAAGCTTGGAGAAACTTTCTACAATACCTGCAAGAGCTTACCAAGCAAATTCACCTCAATAGCAGTGTCCTTCATTCTTCAGCAAGAGGCCTCTGTGCTGTGTTCCTTTAAATATAATGGACTTCTCAACCAGTTAAAGACTTGAGTGACTTGAGTGAGTAATCTCTCTTACCCTTTGAGTTTCTCCAGCTTTCTTAGATCTTTTCCCCTCCTTCCTCCTCCGAGATCACTTCAGCTCTCTACTACTGGGGATGCTGTCAGCCTCAGGGATACTCAGTACAATATATAACATACCTATACACCCTCGTACACTCTAGTGAGCTGCTGCTTTACAAGGTCCATGTTAGACTGAAGGTTAACATGCACGCGCACACACATACGCGCCTCCATCCCAGAAGTCAATGTGACAACCTTGTAGAGAACAGCCCGCGCACAGCATGGTGGTCGCTCCCCTCCACCACGGCCTTGAGCTACCTTGATCCGCAGGGTGGGAATTTCCAGGACTGTCGCCTTCTGTGTGGCCAGAATCTTCCCCGTTTCATTGATCCTTGCCGTCACAAAGAAATGAAAGGAGGCTTGGTCCAGCAGGTCACTCAGGTACTCGCTTGATTTGATCACAACATCAAAAGCGCTAGCTGAGGGGAGACACAGGCAAGAAAAAAGGCATCTGAAGCAATCCAATGGCTAATTACTCCTCCCATCATGGCCAGTGCCAGTTACATGAGTGCCTTGGAAAAAAGGTGGTCCACAACCAAAAAATGGCTCTGTGGTTTTTTGCACAAACTATCTTCACTTCTTCACCTCACCATTCACCCTCTTATCTTGCCCTCTTTCCATTTAGGCTGTGAGCTCCCTGGGGCAAGGGCTGGGATTGTGCATAGCCTCTGTCCAGTGCCCGTCAGCATGGGCCCAGGTCACTGTTGGAGGTTTTTATGCAATACGCAAAAAAAATAAGTGAGGAGCAAGACTGGCAATAAATAGATACTGGGCATGAAGGTCCAAACCAGCTTTTGAGCATCACCCTTGTAAATGTTTGCTCTTTCACTTTATTCCTGTGCTTTCTCTGCTTTTCTTTCAGGCAGAGGTATGCCACCAGGGATGCCACCAGAGCAGCCACTGGGGGTTGTGAACCCATGCAGGCTACCTGGGAGGCCACCTGCTCTCCAGCACATGTATGGATATCTGCCTTTGTCCTACACTGGACTTGCCTGCAAAATTTATCAAGAAGGCCCTCCTGTCACCAGCATGCCCTCCAAAGAGCTTTCACATGCTCCCTGACAATAATTATTGGAAGAAACAAGTCCCCCTAGGCTAGATGGTTGAGATGCAGGGAATCATTAATTTTAACTGTATTGAACCGCAATTCCCAGGCCAACAATGGTGTGAGAATGTGACGCAGAGAAGCAGATGTGCTAACTAAGTGACCAGGCAGAATATATAGATCTGGAGCTCTTGCCTCTATAAACATTCATTGTAACTCTAGTAAACATATCAAGATCTCCTATCTGTTAACTATGATTATTATTGTTATCCATTATTTGCATTGTACTTGTGACATACACTGTACACACTGAGATAACTGAACTCAGTTGGGTAAATGACGTTACCCCTTTCACTCTTTTGATCCGCTCACATCAAAACCAGTTCCTTGATTTGCTTTCAAAGCTATTCCCTTGGTGACCACCTGACCTGGATTTACCAGGCCAGCCTTAAATTTACTTGATGTGCTCCCCTTTCCTCCTTCCCTCTCACTCTGTATCTCTTGTAAAAGAATTTCGCATAATGCCCCAAACTGTAAATTATAAATCAGGCAAGGTATTTCTCATCTGTGTAAAGTAAACAAACAAATAGATAAATTAGTTACAATCTACAAGAAATTTACTTTACAGTGGAAGGAAAGAGGAACTTTTCTATTTAAATTTAATCACTACAGTTAAAAAAAAAGAATAATAGACTTCAATTTTCTTAGCATTGGCTGTGCTGGTAAGTTGCCAGTACCACTTACTGCACCTGGGAAAGCCAAGGGAGACACAACATCGAGCTGCCTTACGGCCTTTCAAAAAAAATAGAGAAAACTAAATATAGCCGAGTAGATATGAGAGCACCTTTGAAGGCACTGGAAGGTTTAAGCTATTCAAATCCTCAAAGATATTTTCAACCCACACAATTCCTTTAATCATTATTCTGAAAATCATGCATTCGCTTCCTGTTTGAAAACTAAGTTTGCTTCATTCTTACGGCAGCATGAGCTGGAAGAATGCCTTTGACACATCTTTATTATATTGTAATTTTTTGTTACTTCCAGATACATATGTTTACATTTCTTGGCCCGAACAAAGCCTACAGATTCTGCCTGAGTGCCTTGGAAAGTATCCTCCCATCACACCCCTGACAGAGCATTCTCACACAGTTGCAAATGATTGTGCTGCCTCCCTTCACACTGCCCGTCTGCTCAGAAACCATTCCTGATTGCACACATACTCCTTCCCAAGGCAAAGGGGAAAGAATTCATTCTTAGGTTTGATGTTTCACTTTCAGAGATGGCATAAATTTTGAGGGTTTTTTTGTCCTGTTGTAGGACAAAAAGTGCTCCACAAGTGGATGGCTGTAGCTCACATAGAAGCTAATTTCCATCTTGAAAGGTGGTAATACCTTAAAACATGTCTCCTTGGCCAGAGGCAGCGATGGGGACATACTATTGGTACACAGGCAAAAAAATCCATGCTCTGTTCTCTTAGGTGCCTCTCTCTAGTCTGTGTTTTCTTACTGTCAGTCAATTCAGAGTTTCCAGCACATTTTCAAGAAGCTTTTTACAAACTTAGAAAAAATGAATTTTGAGGCTCAGTGATGCTTAAACATCATCTGTTCATTTCATTTCTTACACAGAGGAGATAGATGAGCCTTGAAGCACTGCAGAAGCTGTGGCTTAGGTAATAATACCTTACACAGACCTTTGATGCAAGAGCAGACGTGAGTTCTGGAACCAAGCACAAAGCACAACCAGAAAGCGTAGCAGGTATTCGCACATCTCCTACAAGATGACTGAATATTTGCCCATCAAAGAAATGGCACAGAATTTAGAACGAGCAGTTGAAATTGATTTTTTTGCTGTACCTAGCCAAGTCTCCAAAAGTTTTGCAGTATTTCAGATCAAGTATTTATTAACTAATGCAAACCAATATAAACCTCCACACTGTGTTTTGATAGGCTGTGTTAGAACAACCTAATGCCCATTTCCAGACCCCCCACAAATGAGTTGGGGAGTCAGAAAACCAGCAAGCAGCTGTCAGGACTTTGTTATAGACTGAAGGTAGAATTTTTATTAACCTTCACCTGTAGATCCCTGTAAGTGGACTCCTACTTTATGGAGATTAATCAGCTCCACATAAAAAGGTGCAGTTTTAGATGGCACTCCAAGTGAGGAAGAAAGCAGAGGATTTTTTTTTTTTCAAGGCACAGTGGGAACCGTGGTTCAATGGAAGCTTCTCACTGAGACAAAACTTGTCTTCTTTGAGGACAGAGGGCTCACAGTGTCTCCTGAACTAGGATGAGATAGACAAGACAGATGGGAAAGCTCAGAGGTCAGCCAGGGTTGCTGTGATCCAGCACCAGACCCAGATCAGGAGGCCCATCCTTTGGCATCCCAAAGTCCTGCCGCTCCCACTGTGCTCGGCAGAGGTTGCTTTTGCCCAATGGCCGTGCCAAGAAGGCAAAATCATTGCTCCTGACTCTCTCACTAGGGAACTCAAATGGAGGATCCTCTGACTGAGCCTCCATAAGAGCATGTTCTCATCACTTTTGCTGAGCTGGAGACCCACGAGCACAGGCCTGTCAGGAGAACAAGTGATTGGCAGTCACCTGTCGCTGGAGAAGCCAGGGATCTACAACCAGCCTGCTCCATAGCGCTTTGGAGTACAGCAGGTCCTCAACACTTGCTGACTGTTTTCTGAATGGGGCTGCCATGGCTGCCGTGAAATACATTGGTTATGTCAAAAATAAAAAAGGAGAAGATATCTCTTCCCTACTTTGAGCAATGCAAAATCCTGCCCTCAGACACATGAGCTATGCTGCCAGGAACTGCTCTTCTCATGAGATGAGGGAAGCAGCATCTCCCCTTCGCAGTCCAGAGGGCTCTAGTAAAGGCAAACACTATATCTGTAAAGATAACTCACCTTTGGGGTACCTGCCCAGATGACAAATGCCCCTGCTCTATAGAGGCACATTCTAGTTACAGATCAACTTCTTAGATCACTGTAAATACAAAATCCTGAACCACCCAGTCCTCCAAAGCCAGGTGTGCACTTGGACTCACTCTGATCTTGTCAGCTTCTTCCAGGTATGACAAGATATTCACCTTTTTGTCCCTGTAAATGACACCCTGGGGAACCAGATCATTTCCTTCACTTGCTGAGATACTGCTAGGAGGCTAAAGGTATGAAAAACATTACCCTGCAGCTCAATACCTGCACTCTTTTGCTTTCTTTTGTACTAAATAAGAAAAATTAACAGTTCCCAGACATGCAGCTTGGTGTAAGAGCATTATGCAGAGAGCAACAGCTTGAAGAAAACAGCCTCAGCTCTGAACGACACTGGTAGCAGGGCCAGAGTTGAGAGCGGAACCTCCTGGTACCCAGTAGAGTATCCTACCCCTAGCTACTAGAATTGGCTCTACCCATTGGTAGAGACATTGGTGACAGTTAATGACACAGAGAAAAAAGCTAGCAAGTTTGAAAACAACTATGCAAATCTTACATGAAGAGGGTTCCAGTTTTGCGTTGAAAGAGTGTTTCTTGAATTCATTTTTTGTGACTCCTGTATAAAACACTATGTTGCCTGAAAGGTATGTAGTAGCAGTGTAGTAGTTGCGACTTTTGTTCCTGAAAGTTATAGTGACTTTAAAGTCACTGCCAAGGACTGCCTTTTGTGCTTGGAATTCCATTTCAACATCCGTCTGTGGCTGATACACAGTATCTTGGGTAGTTTGCTTTTTGACACCGTACATCACAGCAGTCTCAAGAGCCAATCTCTCCTCCGCTGAGCCTAGAAATGAATGAAAATCAACTTTAGAAGAGAAATAGGAGTAGGGCATTAGCCCACTCACCGACCACAAGGGTGTATCTTCCATAGTTTGTGGTAGCTGAAATGAATGCATGAGGGCAGTGAACCTTCCTATAGGGAGGTTAATATTAGGAGAACTTCCTGAATTCCAAGTGAGCTGGTCTTAAAGATTCAAGCCATATCAGATAAATTAACCTAGCTTAATTGATATTAATGGAGCTACACTGATTTACACTGTGCAGACATCTGGCCTGAGTAGGAAATGTCTAAACAGCTGCATAGAAAGCCTTGAATTGTTTTGAATGCTTTGAGTTACTCCATGACTACCCTTTATTTTCACTGCAGCTTACTCAGTCCAAAGCATTTCTGAGTAGCAAAGTCTGTGCTGTTATCAAGGCATCTGCAGTGTTTCTGGGATGGAGTTACAAATAAAGAGTTCCAGAGGGCACCTTGGCAGCTTTTCACACAGCTCCCTCAGTGCCAGAGGTCTGTAAATCCACCATCCAAGATCTGAGTGAGGTAAATGTAGATCAGTATGATCCCACCCCATTTCAGGTTACCTTCTTGGAACTTGTACTCCTCAGTAATCTCCATCATTCCATCATCCCCAACTTTCTTGGTCACAATCAACTGCCCAATATGGGTTGTGTCAATTCTTTCTATCACTTGGGTTCCATTTTTCTCCCTTCTTGAATAAACAATATCACTATTCACCTATAAAATTAAATGAAAAAGGACTGAGATACATGGAAGTAGAGAGAGGAGGGGAAACCAGCCTATCTCCCCTCAGAACAATGGCACACTGACTTGAAGTCCCATTAATTACTCGCATTGGAATTAGTCATATGCTACAATAATGACTAGATTAATTTTACTATCCACAGCTCCAGAACAACAGCATAAACTTGAATAGGCTACAGAGATACCGTTTGGACTTGGGGTGCATGATTACACATTACTTCCACCAAAAAGCTTTAGACCATAGAGAGGGGAATGCTTCATAGATAAAATATCTTTATTCTCTTCTGTCCTAAGCTATATACAATTCAGCCAGAGAGAGACTTGCTCTACAGCCACTGCAATTCTAGGCACACCAGCTCTGGTGGTGCCAGAGGTTAAAACTCCAGACCAGGCGCTCTCACTCCTCACGGAGATATTTGCCTCTCAGATCTGCCAGTCAAACCACCCATGTGAGCTCTCCTTGACCCACTGCAGCCAAAATGAACATAATGAGCAAAGACTTCTTTAAAATCAGTGCAACCATTTTCACTGAAATAAGCAAGGGAACCTTAACATAAGCAGCTTCGCTGGCAAGCCTGAGAAGGAGGTAACAGCTAACAAGGGGTGAAGACAAGCAGCTACAGCCAGTGACTCATTTGCCAGCATAGCTGGAATCTGGGATGGATAAATGACCACAGCCTGAAGTTTCATCTGAGCCAGAGCAGCTTTTTCTGCTTATTACATTGGTGAGCAGAGATTAGAGAAATCTCTGTCATTCATTAGAGCCATATCACATCTACTAGCCTGCATGTCAAAATATAATTATGAGATTTTTCTTTGACATGGCGTATATGTGAAGTAACTTTTCAGTCCATGAATTGCAGTGGAGCCCTATCTTCTGTCTCACCTATGGTCTCATTGATATCACTCAATGCACTAAAAATTTTCAGGTATGTACCTCGGCATAGACAAAGGGAGCATCAAATTGGAAGCAAACATGACCATGTTTAATGGCTTGAACTGAGGCTGGGCCACACCTGTACATACCTGTGGGAAGAAGACAGATAAACTGAGAGATTAAATGAATTAAAAAACATGTCAAAATGTTATATTTTCTAAAAGAAAAAGAATTCTTGGGGTTTGGTGAACCCTTTTAATAGTTTACGGGAACTGCTGACCAAGTGAAAAAATCAATTTCTGTAGCTAGCCTTCTAAACACCACAGACTCAAGTCTGAAACAGTCTAATGGTTCAGTACCTTCATGGCACTGTAAAGTCCACTGTAAGTCTCAAGTGCTTGAAATGCAGTTAAAGCTGGTTTTGCTTAAAGCAGATAATTTCGGGAGGGCTCAGTTATACCACAAGCTGAGAAAGATCTCACTGCAAATTTGCTATGAATGTCTTTTAAGAACTGGAAAATCAAGGAGTGGGAAGAAATAGTAGTGGCTTTTCACTTTTTCTCTCCTCTCTACTACCTGCTCAGGAAGTTTAGTAAGGGCTTTGGAAACTGGCTGACATATAATGAAGGAGAATTAATTTGACCAGGGTCCTGCATACATTCTCTAAAATTTTAGAAGCCATCTTTTGGCAACAGGACTACATCTTTTCTGTATCAAACAGTGCCCTTCTCAAGCAGGATTTTGTGCACATGCATCCTAAGCAGTGTTATAATAAGGACAGATTGATTTTAGAGCTCAAAACAAATCAGGAGAAGGCCCTGACCACAGGTGAGTGTGGTTATCTGATGCAAGAAGTTGTTACCAGCATATGGCTTAGCTCATTGTTTGCCACAAAGAACCCAAGCATTGGAAAGAGAGTTAAGGAGGACTTCAAGCAACATTACCATCGCTGGTTTCTTGGGGTGTCCCATCAACAACCTGCCATCCTCCAAAACCAACAGGAAGATCAGGTCTGGTCATCCAAGCTTCATTCCAGCAATGATAGTTCCTTAGACAAGAGATGAGACCAGAACATTAATTTTTTTGAAAGAAGCATACAGACCAAAACAAACCTGTATATTTATGTCCTGCCATTGCTTCAACAAAAACGTTTGCCAATTTAGGTGTGAAAAAGTTGGCTCTTTTTAGAGAATAGATTTTTAGGTCTAAAAGTTTGGGACCTACCTGTTAAAACCTGAAGGCCACAATCTTTCATTGTAGTTTCTTGACTGCAGATTGAAGACACTTTTTGATTCTTTTACTGTGTTCTGAATGCAAATGTCTTTGAGAAAACTTTCCAGTGCTTGGAGATTGTTGGGGTATATGAAGAGCTACACAAACTACAGTCCCTTTCCAGCCAGTCTACTTCAGTCTGCTTCCTAAAGCACGCTTTGAATCTTCTTCAAGCCACTGAAGCTTGATCTGCTTTATAACTATTAAGACTGAAGCTTTGGCACCTCTTCTGAAGAGATTTCAGAATCAACTCCATAACATACAGTGTATAGCTTTGTTTTCACAGCTCAAAACAAATATGCTTACCTAGTTTCCATGTTGGTTGAGAAAAGGACCCTGCATAGGTTTTATAAGACTATCCTCATTGTGGTGGATTCCTTATAAGGTCTTCCCAATTGGTCATGCCAATGAGGGAAGTCAGATCTAGAACATACAGCTTTCCATAAAACCCACCTACAACCACTGTGGGACAAGTCTTGCCTTTAGGGCCCAGGACAGTATGGGCCTCAGGTGAATTTCTGAGAGTGGTTCATCTAGGTCCTCAGGGCTGAAATGTCCTCACTTGGCTGGATGCTCAGGAAAAAAACAAAAAAC
The DNA here is from genome assembly GCF_011004875.1 of Balearica regulorum gibbericeps. NCBI lineage: Eukaryota > Metazoa > Chordata > Aves > Gruiformes > Gruidae > Balearica > Balearica regulorum. The sequence goes on from NC_046185.1 coordinate 95,243,063, forward strand.
AAAACCCCAAACCCCCACTACAGCACCATCACACAGTCTGTCCAGAATGTTTCAAAGATGAGCAGAAAAGACAGACAGATCTTGTAACTTCCTGCAATGCTACCAGCATTCAAGGGAGAGCACAAGCAAGAAAAAAAGACAATCTAGGAAGAGGGTCTTGCAGTAAAGTGAGCAAAGTGTTTGAATTTAATTACTGCAAAAAATAAAAGGAAGGAGTAGAGAGAGGGGCAATTTTGCTTGCAAATTATACATATCCTACAGCGGATATGAATAAAATTACATCTGTGTAGCTACTGATACAGCCCCTAGTAAATGCAATGATATTAGCAACCAAAATGGGGATTGTTAAACTCTGACCATTTCATTAATAATAGGTGAAAACCAGCCATGGAGCAGAGTCGGAAGGATCTGAGGCTTGTCTAACAAGACATTTCAAAGTGGAAATGAAAGCTTGGATCAGGGTAAAACTTGTCAGTCAGGAGAGTTAATGAAGCAGCACTACAGAAAAAAGAATTATTCAAGGAAAATGACGCACACTCAGAGAATTTTTGATGCTTCTGAGAGTAGTCAATGCTGAATCATGCTCACAGAGCTTTGCTGAGGGGAACCAGAGAATGGGGATGCACTTTGTGGCAGGTGGGTTTTTGAAAACTTATGCCAACATGTGAGCGAGACAATCCCTGCCCTGAAACCTTCACTCATTCACTTTGAATCAAACTCAGATGTGTCATTGGCTTTGTGTTCTGCGAAAGAAGAACCTGAAGAGCAGGCAGGAGGGAAGGATGATAAAACCAAGCGGGGGATAACAATGCGGAAAATGGCAGCTCTGATTCAGTTCTGTAATTAGGCAATGCATTTTTTTCTATATTCATCCTAGGGGACAGGACATTTCTTACTGGTTTCTATTGGTGTAGAGTTGGGCGCAACAGGACGGCAATCTTTTTAGGTCTGCTGCCATGCAAATAACAAATACGCTTACAGATATTGAATGTGAATGGACAGAAAGACATTGCTTGTAAAGTACATGAGCATTAAGGAAAGGAGGATAAAGGGAACATTTCCGTCTCCAAAATGTAGCAGAAACTTCTCTCTGGTAGAAGTGAGCACAGCTGAGGAACTGGCTTCCCAGCCATAATTTGTTAAACTGATTCTGTAGTTCTTGTATTCTACAGCAAGCCTGAGACATTAAAGAAAGCAAGAATGGCTATACAGATCAATGTAGTGACCATTAAATATTTACAGAGATAATTACGAATAGACTAAACAAAGCCATGGGGACATTAATAAAAGATGACCAGGTGGGGTTTATGCCTGGAAGACAATTTAAGAAAGGTACTTCGTATTGCTTATGAGACAGGCACATGCTGGAAACAGCTGCTGCCCTTTCATTAGCTAATAAGCTCAGGCATTGGGGTTGAGAGAGGCACCGATAACATTATTGAGAAATTAGAGAAAAGTGAGCTGGAAGTGAATGGGAGAGGAGAGGTCTCAGAAGGGCTTTCTCCATGGGACTAGACATGGATGAACCCCTGGTGGGGCCAGGTGACTTCGAGCAAGTTTCTGCTGAGGTACTGACGTTGGTCTGCTTGGACCTCACAATAGGAGTAAGTCTTGATTCCCATCCAAGAGAAATATTCTTTAAGTGTCTTTATATCATCGTTAAGAAAGACAAGGAGAACAAAGTAAGGGGACAGAGGCAGTACTGATGGACCCAAATCCGGCCAGCTTTATAAAAATAACTTTTTGCAAAGTCTGTGTAATTTTGTATATGTGTTCTGTTGTTGTCGTTGTTTCCTATCCTGAAGGAGAAGATGATCTTTAATAAAAATAAATAAATGTCAGATAACATTCAGAGGGACCCCCACACTCAGAGATTGATTGGACTAAAAATCCTGGCTCCGACTATCCCTGAAGTCTGAGAATATTTAAAACCTGAAGACAGATCAGCTCCAGCAGTACAAGGCAATATAAATGATATATTAATAAAGAAAAAAGAGCTTTGCTTCCATAAATAAAAGTGAGAAATACATTTAAAAATCATTATAAATACTTTGAGCTTGTCCTCTTAAAAAAAAAAAAAAGGAAAAGAAAAGAAATAAGAGAGACATTAAAAATAAAATCAAGGTTAAGGCACAAACCATTTAAAGTCAGCATGTGAGCGACCATGGAGTGTTACAGAGTAATGAAGAGAAAGGACACAGAGGAGAAATGAAAAGAGGTGTGTAATATATTAACTCATGCCCAAAGGGTTATGTGCGCCATGTACTAATAAACGCACCAGGAGGATAAAAGGATGAACAAGGCAGTTCAAAAAGTAATCAAGCCAAAGAAAAGCAAACGTAGGATGGGAGGATGAAATGCTAGTGTGAAGTTCCATATGGATTTCAGTGGAGGAAGGATGATTTTGGATGATCTGCCCCTGTTCCAAAAGAATGGAAAAACCAGGACTGAATTAAGAAGTCTTGGGAAACAGCTGGGAAAATGACAGATAGGGAAGTAAAAGGAAACATCAAAAGTGGGTGAGACTTGTTTCATAGATCAGGTTAGGAGAAGGAGAGAAGAAGACATGAGACAGTGAAAAGTCTGAAGCATAGCAATGATCAATTTCTGGGTGTATATGGACTTAGCGGTGAGGTGGCCAGTCACTGGGTCTTGTTTCACATCATTTATATGCAGAGGAGGTTTCAGAAGAGTGACTGTTCCTTTAATGCTCTGTAAGCCATAGAAGGATCAGCCCCATGAGATGTACTGAGGTCCTGCTGTCACACAGACCAGATGCAGCTTGGCAAACTGGGGAGCCCCAAAGGTCCTAACAGGAGGGAACAAGGCAGATAGCAGGACCACAGCCCTGGACTTCAGGAGAGTAGGCTTTGGCCTGTTTAACATCCTGCTTGGAAGAATCCCATGGGAGGCAGTTCTGGATAGAAGAGGGGTCCAGGAAAGCTCGTTGTTTTTTGAGGTTCACCTCCTCCAAGCTTAAGAATGGTCCATCCCTATGTGCAGAAAATCAACCAAAAGTGCTACAAGGCCTGCATGGTGAACAAGGTGGTCACAAATAAACACAAAAAAATGTGCACAAGAGGTGGAAGCAGGGACAGATGACCAGGAGGAATATAGACACTGTCTGTGCCTGCAGGGCCAGGTTTAGGAAAGCCAAAAGCCAGATCATTGAGCATGTCAAGGGATGGGAAGAGCAGTAAGAAAGGCAAGTACATCAGTATCAAAAGGAAGACTATGGAAAATGTGGGTGTGCTGCTGAATGGGGCAGGGGACCTGGTGGCAAAAGAATAAGAGAAGACCAAAGTATTCAATGCCGCCTTTGCCTTGTTTTTTATTACTGATATGTGTCCTCTGGAAGCATGGCCCCTTGAGACCAGTGTGGAAGTTTGGAGTAATGACAATTTACCATCTTAGAGGAGGAACAAGTTAGACAATATTTAAACAAACTGGACACACAGAAGTCCAATGGATCTGATGGAGTGGACACAGAAGTGCTGAGGGAGCTGGCCAATGTCATTTTAAGACCACTCATATCTATCTTTGAAAGATCATGGTGATTGGGGGAGGTTCCTGAGGACTTGAAGAAAGCAACTATCACTCCTTTCTTCAAGAAAGAGAAAGAGTACCCAGGGAACTACAGACTTGTCAGCCTCATCATGATCCCTGGGATTGTTATAGAGCAAATTCTTCTCCAAAACACTTCCAAACATACTAAGGACAAGATGACTGGCAGTAGTCAGCATGGATTTACAAGGAGCCAACTACACCTGACCAACCTGATAGCCTTCTGTGATGAAATGAATGACTAAGTGGGCAACGGGAGACCAGTGCATGGCGGTTGGTTTCTCTTTTGAATTTAGTATCATCTCCCAGAACATCCTCACAGAAAAACCATTGAAGTATAGACTAGATAGGTGGACAGTAATGTGTATTGAAAACTGGCTGAACTGCTGGGATCAGAGTGTTGTGATCACTGGTGTGAACTCCAGCTCGAGCCTAGTCACTAGCTGTGTACCCCAGGGGTTGATACTGTTTCCAGTACTGTTTAACATCTTCATTAATGACCTGGATGACAAGACCTACTACACCCTCAGCAAGTTTGCTGATACAGAAGACTGGAAGAAATGGCTGAAACACTAGAGGCTGTGGATGAGGAGAGGCTGAGAGAGCTAGGGCTGTTCAGCCTGGAGACGACAAGGCTCAATAGGATCTTACCCATGTGTATAAAAAAAAAAAAAAAGTCTGGTTAGGGAATCGGGAAGAAGATAGAACCAGACTCTTCTCAGTGGCCCCCAATGACAGGACAAGAAGCAATGTGCACAAATTGAAACACAGGAAACACTTTTTTACTGTGAGTGGTTGAGCACCGGCACAAGTTTCCCAGAGGCTGTAGAATGTCCCTTCTTGGAGATATTCAAAACCCAAGAGGACACAGCCCTAAGCAACCTACTCTAGCTGACCCTGCTTTGAGCCAGGGGGTTGGATGACTTCCAGGGGTCTCTTCCAGTCTCAACTATTCTGTGATGCTGTGATACAAGCTTCAGATATAAATGAACCTAGTTGTTTTCCTTAGATTCCCTCTTGGTAGCAGATCATGGAAATCACATAAAAGAGGTTACAGCAACAGGTTCAGTCATTTTCTCCACCACAGAATGGGTTTATTACAGTTTTAATATAAAGATTTCCAGAGATTAAGTTGTTAATGAAACATGCTGATGAGCAGCTATGCTGATGAGTTGAAGATATCATTGACACAAATCAGGTATATTAACAATGAATAGGACAAGTATGTCCTGAATATAGGAATATGTACAGAGGTCACATTCACTGCTTCACTCAAAGGAGAACAGGCTTGAGGCCAAATAACCCACACATAATTTCTACTAAACAGAACATATAATCAATATATGCTACACTTCTCCTGTCAGACAGGAGACAGTAAGAGTTTGAGGAGGAAGTTAGAGCGCCGTCTTCTCCAAAAGAATACATAGACTCCATTTCTTTCTTTCCTAGGGAGTTTTCTTTTTATAAATCTGGTCATAGCACTTCAGTAACTTGTATGATATCTTGGCTTGTTTCTTTTTCTGCTGAACTGGATTTATTTTGTAAAGTACCTATTTGCGACAGCGACTGCATGTATACAATGTAAAACTAGCCTACAAATACGGGAACTGGGCAGAAGCAGGAGAAGAAGGGCACTTTCCCATAGATATTGAGGTATCCCTTTGAGCCTGGCTCCAGACTGATGGAAGTGTCCATCCTAACCCTTTCCATTTTTAGAAATGGCCTGGCCCTAAGGAGCACAAACCCATTCCAGCTCTCTGCCAGTGTGCTTAAATATGCACTATGGTAACAATTAATGGTAACATTAGTAGAGGGATCCCCTAGGGTACGTCTTTTTACATGACAAGCACTTCATATTAGTCAGCCTATTAACAGTCCATTCATTCAGTTTTACATAAGCTAGCGGTGTTCTTTAATGCACAGAGAAATAAATAAAACACAGGCATTGCTGTCATGTTTTTTACTACCTATATAGTTGACACATTAAAGGCATTTGCCTGGAGAACTCACCAAACAGAGTCTTTTGTAAGTTTAGTGTCCACTTTCCCTTCATCATCCAGAAAGAAATCCAGCTGTAGATTGGCGTTGTTATCATGGGCAGAAGAATAGTTGGTAACAAGTCTTGCAGGTATCCCCAAGCACCTCAGAACTGTGGCAGAGAGAAGTGTGATGAGAAGGACAAATATGAAGACTGTGGTCATGGATGACAGGATGAGTAGAGAGAAACTATTAATAACTAGAATGAAATTGAAAAACTCAGTCAAATCAACCCAAATAATTCCTCCTATCTGCCTTTATATAGAATATGTTAAATATTTTATTTGGTCCCAAAATGGTGAGCATTCAAGACATGTAATGGTACAATGGTTATAACTTAAGCAGCTGATTACCAATAGTTTTGAATAGTCTTGCAGAGTGACCATACTGTAGCTTTTCAGGGTAAATCTGGGTGCAATGGGTCCACTGCATGACCAAAAGCGGTATAAAGAAAAATGTCTGAGCTTGCAAGAAATGGAAAATATATTAGGTCTCCTAATATCAGTAATCCAGGAGAATCATGAGACTGTGCTAAAAAGAAAATCAGTAGAAAGTGTATCCTCCTGGTTGATTTGGAGTTTTCCTGTTTGACATCTGCCATCAGAAGGCATCTGGAGAACATAAAGAATAAAGCAGAAAATTATTGCTAACAAGGGGGAAAAGCTGCATTATCTGCAGGCGAAACATCAGAGTTAGAGAGTCTGAACAAAATGCACTACATAATTTGTATTGATTGCTAAGTAATAGTATTTTGGAGTCAATAGTCCCTTTGCTTAAAGGATCTTAAAAGGACCATTAAAAAAACCTGAAAAGCCCCTACTCCTAAATCTCAGACCATCACAATGTAGCACTGATGGCTCTACTTCCCATTTGGCAAGTGGTATATTTGGGATATGTGGAAATGCTATGGCTATGTCTGAAGTGCAGTAGTGCATCGTTAGGCTTCTGTGTTTGTGGTGCACTCTGGCTGATAAATAGGCATGGAGCATGGCCCCACGGGGGCGGGGGGGAGTGGGGCTGCAGGGTGACACATCATCTCAGCTTCTCCAGATGCAATGTTTTGTTTCTTGGCCAAAAAAAGTTCCTGTTTTCTCATTTAGGAGCCAACATGGTCCTGCAGAAAACAGAGGATTTTTTTTTTTGGAGAGGGGGAAATATTTTTATTGAAAATCCTATTTAAAAAATAGTTTTGACACTGCAATGTTGAATGGTCCTTGCTGTTACGGCTGGGTTTTGTATATTCATTAGTGTCACTACTGTGACTCCCAAGAAAGTGTAATGCCACACATTCATTTCAAGTTCCTGGATGACAAATTACCTGGATGCATCCAATACCATATGTACCTATTGATTAAACTTAATTCAGGCGCCCTCCCAGGCTTCCAGCACATGAGCCATCAGGGCTCATTGAAAATAATTTGTCTGACAATTTCAAGATTAATGACCATTTTTCAGAATGTTTTAGCATTTTTAACGGATGACTATCCAGAGTGTACAATATAGTAACCTTGGAAAGCTGGACTGGTCACAATGATAAAACATTGGCAGCTGAGAAAGATACAAAATCAGCTCAAAAACCCCCTTTTAGTTGCACATGGCTGTTTGGACATTTGCTGTCCTCTCTGTGCAGCGGTCAGCAGCTGGACATGTCAGTGGTTACGTATCAGATCAGCCACTGGGCAACATTTTCATTTCATAATGCTCAACAAACTTTATACTTCAGCAATCCTTGCAGCAGCACAAAGTACCAGGTCTCTGACTTGACTAACTTAGTCAGCAAACCGAGTCTAGTTTTGCCCCAGATAAATACGCCTCTCCACTTAACACACTCCAGGCCTCCACTGCGTCGCCCCAGTTTCACAGTGGCCCACAGGCAAAATGCTGCATAGCAGTGATTCAGGACCAGTGCGGGGGGAAGGTGGGAGAACTGGTGTGTGTGTCTGTCACCTAGAGAAATCCAGATGAGGCAACGGGTGGAAGCCACTGTGAGGAATTGCTTCCATAGGAAACATTTGCAAGAGCCTTTTTGAACCCATTGTGTTGTGCAGAGGCTGAGGAGCATCAAGTACAGATCATGCGACCTCAGGCAAGGAAGGAAGCAGACGTCTCTCAGGTTCTTTGGATGTGGCTAATTGCAGATTACCTCATTGCACCAGGAATAAAATGAACCATTTCTTGTTTTGGAGTACAGAGCACCTGCCAGCACAGGTAATTTTCTGTAATTTCCTTTTCACATCTTAAATACAAGGACCAAAGCTTAGACCTTCAGCTGTGGCTGAAGTACTTGATGCAAAGTAGGTTCCAAGCCTGCAGAAATACCCATTGTGTCCCCCTGGTCCTAAGCTGATCTGGTCCCCCCTGGTTTGATACTTAAATGCATATGTTGTAAGTGCCTCTAAGGAAGAACATCTGGGCTTAAGAAAGGCACTTACTTTTGGTTTCTGTTAAGCTGCTTCTATTAGCCAGTGCCATAAGCATAGGAACTGCTTGACTGGCTCTACACTGGCACTTGACATAAGCATTGCTTCCAATGTCTGGTCTCCATCACCTGTATAATGGACATTTTTTACACTCCCAGAGTCTTTCTTGACTCATAGTACGCTGCAGTGACTTCCAGTGTATTAGCAGTGTTCATTTGGGATGCTGCTGTTAGCAAGTGCAAGACAGTAAAAAAATGGGACCAATCCAACACTGCTTTCCCTACTAGGTTTTACAACCTGCAGCACCCTGTTTGCTGCAACACTGGAACTCTTGTTCAAGCAAGTGTGTTTAGACTTAACCTTGTAGTGCAAGACAACTCATAAACGAGGCCAGCATTTTCCTCATTGTTCTTGCTCATGAACTCCACAGAAAATGTTAACAGTGCTCAGTAGAAAGGTGCTGGGACAGTGCACATCAGTCTTGCTAGAAACAATCCTCAGGAGGTGAGATTTAGGCTTTCTGGAGCAGAGACACCACCATATATCCCCTATTGGGAAATAGTTTCACGTTGCAGGTCTAGATAAGAAGCCCCCTGTTCATCTCAGATTTCCTAGCAGAAATGTGGAGTGTGCCAAAATAATAACTTTCTCTCTCCCAAACTTACCCTCTGTGAGCCAGTTGAATGCATTTTACTGACCAAATAAAAAGTTAACAGATTTGTGTGGAAGAGCAGCCAAACTGAAAGAGATGCCAAAAGTTTATTTAAAGAGCATCTATTTTAGCCATGTATTTTTAAGTATCTCTGCTATTTACTCCTGAACACCACAGACCCAGGAAGTATTTTAGCTAGTTTAACCTAAAAGCTCTCTCTGTTATGCAAGAATCATATAGCAGGGTGGACCTTTTCTCACTGATACCTACATGTGTTGAAGACACCGGCAAAGACCCAGCACTGGCCGTATCGCACTGGTTGCTTAGAACTGTAATACTCCAAGAGGATGTCCACACTTCCCGTCCAGGCTGAAGGTGCGACCCCGTAAGTGTACGTATTGTCCCAGGATCCAGCAATCACACCATTATCATCCCTGGAGTTGATCTAAAGACAAAGGAAATAAGTGTTAGGGATGTCAGAGACTGAATAATAAAGAGCTCTTTAACCCAGCAGATAAAGATAGGATGGGAGAGACTGAATATAATCAAGTTTAGGCTAGAAATAAGACAGAAATGTTTAATTATGAAGGTAGGAGATGAATAGAACAATCTTGCTAAGGGCCATGGATTTTCCATCACTGAACAATTTTGAATGAAGGTCAAACACTTAAAAATAATGGCACACTCACCACACTGAGTATCCATGTTGCCAGTTTTGTACGTTTTATTAACATTAAACATGCTTACTGCTATGTATTTTTCATAACATGATCAGTTATACACTGATAAACAAGCCTCAGAAATATTAAGCTGGATTCTTTCCTAACATCGTCTGTTATTTTCGTCCATATCAGCCCAGAGATTTTAACGAAATCACTCCTGATTTACAGCAGATTGAGAGGAGAACCAGTCCACTGTTATTTTTAGAGTAGAAACTAATTTCTTCGGTCCAGCACACTTGAAAACAAGAAGGAATTTGCTGTATAAGTTTTCCCCTGGTAAGAATATACAAAGCAAGGAGTTTTGCTGACTAATGGCTATACTGATAGGCATTAACGAGCAATACATCTCCTAGCTGCAATTTGAACCAAACCAGTTGAGGCTGTGCAAAAAGCTCATTCGCTCTGTACCTTTTAATTATGCTAATGTGGAACAGCTACACACCAGCCAAATAAATCACAATTCTCATTTAAAAGCTTTTGGCTGGATTAACTACTGTTTTATAATTGGAAAATCGACTTCCTGTGAACCCTAGGACTGAATAAAGATAAGTAGTCAGAGTCATAACCAAAGGGTTAAGGGGTTGTGCCCATCTCACTGTTGTGGGAAACATGCCAAGAAAAGAGGCAATTCAAGGACAGGGCAGCATTTTGATCTTCAGGCTCTCCTCTGACTGTAAAAAGGCAAAGAAGGGGGTGACTATACCTGCTCTACAACATCAGGAAGCCTCAGAAGGATCCCAGCACAGGGACACCTCCTCAGACGAGCTCAGCTCTACCACGTCATGTCTTGAGCAAGAATGAGGTTAAGGAACATGGGTGGGACTTGAACACCTCTTGGCCACTTCTTATGAGGTCCAGATTTCAGACAGCTGAAACTCCCACCCAGCTATAGCCTAATCCTGCAGATTAGACCTAAAGTCCATTGACTTCTGGATTTCCAATGGTGAACTTCTCCACCTCCCTACAATGACTGAGTGGCTCAAAACCTAAGTAATATCCAAATCCCCTTTGGGTTCATAAACTTCATGCTCTTCCGCCCGTAGGGACTCTTAACATCTACTAGCCCAGTGTTGTGGGAACTATCTTACTTCTATCTGAAGGTCTGAAGCCATGTTTCTAACGTCTGTGGTGAAAGAGCTAACTAAAAGGTTAAAAGAGAAAGACAAGTGAGGGGTGCTCTCAATCCTTGCTGAAGCTATTCTATTTAACATGATGTTAAGCAAAAATCAGCATGTGGCAGTGAGAGCCTGGAGATCCTATTTCAATGTCATCTAAGACAGAGAGCTCATTCTCTCAAAGCCTGCACAAACACTGTAACAAGTGGGTTAAAGGATCATTCATCTCCAGGAGCCATGTTTTGTGGACAGTCTGTTTCAGTAGCTGACTTGGGAGGACATCTAGCTCGATGACTAGAGTATTCTTCTGGGAAGCAAAAGGCATCAGTTCAGACCTTTATAAGGCAGAGGAGAGGACTCAGCCTTTGCCTTCCACATCCTGGATGAGTCTTCCATCTTGAATATTAGGGATAGGGCTGCTTGCACCCACAGCATGACTCCTAGTGCCTAGCAGCTGGGAAAAATGGAGATGTGGAAAGTCTTCTCCTTTCTCTTTGCTTCTGGCTATTTTAGGTACTTACATTCTGAGTGCCATAAGTTTTGAGGACCCCATGTTTAAGATCACAGATCTTGCAGGGTTTTCTTCTGGGTCCAAGGTAGCTCACATAAATGTTCTCAGCCTGACTAGACCATTCGAGGCTTAAAAATCAGACACAGTAACACTCATCATTGCAGTGTCTTAAGACCCCATTGAGGTAGGTGCTGGAGTCTACATAAAGTCTCTCAGTTCCCCATCCCAAATTCCACCCATCATGCCACCTTACTGTACATGGCAGAAATAGCTTTCTCAATTATCTTAGCTACTGGAAAGTGAGCACAGTGTCGCAAGAAATGCTATCATGCCTGGATTTCAATGTCTAAAATGAGGTGAGGTACCACTTCCAGGAAAAGGCAATGAGCTGACATAAATATTCCACCTTTAGTGGAGCAAAATAAAGTGCCAGACCCCAGAGGTCAGAATGGACAATTGATCTGGCGCCTGTTGGAGTGAGCACATAGGGGCATGAGGGCAAATTAAACTGGCCTGGCTTTGATTTGCTTCTGACACATCTTAGGCATCCATTACATACCACTGCAGAGGCAACACGGCAGATTTTGACTGGGTTTCCACGCCCAGAGAGGTCCAGTTCTGCCTTGTCCATCAGGAACAGGCAAGCATCCAGAATGTTTTCTTCAAACTAGATAAAACAAAATTAAAAGGGAAACACAGGGAAAAATGAGTCACTTTTTATTCTGGAAAGAAAGGAAGAGTTATCTTTCATTGCAGTTATAATAGCTGATCAGCTTCAAAATTAGCTGGTCAAGGCAAAGTTCTGTGTTTAAAAATACAAATTTTCTTCTAGAATAATCACCCATGTATAGCAAAAAAAAATGTAAGATGCTGTGAGGGAAAAGAAAGTGTCATTTTCAATTCAATCTGAGTCTGGTTTCCAGAAGGTTAAAATGACAACACAGCCTTTCTGACAGGACATAAAATTTTAAGTGCTAACAAGTATATAATAGGAAGATATTATAATAATAACTACAAGAAGCTAGTCTGCTCGTGAAGGACTTTGTGTCCTTCACAGATTCCAGACCTGTTAATTTCAGGACTTCTCTGACACAGGCAACGCAATGCTGGGAAGCTGAACAATAAATGGTTTGCTGAATTTAATTTGAAGACACATTTTTAAATTAATTTTTAAATATGCTTAAAATTGACAAGCCAAAAGCTGATTATATAGATTAATCCTGGTCTACGAAACTTAGACATCAAAAATACCAAGTGACCTAAAGCAGTCTTCTTCAAAAATAGAGTGAAAAGGTACAGTTTCTTCGATCCAGCATGAACAAGCACAAGAATGAATGGAGGGCAGAGGTGCCTAAATACACCAGAAACCATTTGTCACAGAACTTGCCCTGTGATGTATTTCATTTTCCTTAGGAGAAACTGCATAGCAAAGGAAAATACCTCTGTCCCCTGGAAAACGGTAGGAGACAAGGAAATGCATATTAACAAAACAAATATCTTCTACATACATAATCCTACATTAACGTTCAAGGCTATGACAGAAAGTCCACAGAGCTCGTCCCCTTGCCGTGTTAGGCTTTACGTTCTGTGTTTACATCCTTAAAGATATGATTCACACTAACAGGACTTTTGCTCTCACACTGCTACTACAGCTGGATTGATTTTGCAACTGTCTCCAGCCTGACTTAAGGCTTCTTAGCAGATGAGGGCCATCGAAGTTTTGCCTCCTGAGGAAGACCCCAGGCCGAGCTGCTGCCTTGGCAGCCCAGGGAGAGGCAGAGGAGGAGGAAGGGTGAGACCAGAGAGCTTGAAGCTCTGAAGAGTCAAGACTGCTGCCGGTGCTGGAGGGAAGATGGGAGGGATGGGGGTAACATCCCAGGGAGCCATGTACCCTTTGGCCTCACCCTTACAGGCAGCAGCCGAGCTCTGGCATAAGCAATGAAAGCAGAGGTTCATGTTTCACCACCCGCAACCATTTCCTGCCAAAGGGAAGTCCTCTTCTTCGCCCCCACCTTGGGCCTGCCTGGCTCTCATTGCGCAGGGTACCACTGTGGTATGGATCCTTTTCAGCAAACATCCTCCAAGGCAGCACACTTCTCTCACCACCACCCACACTTCCACTGAATTACTTTTTCTGGAGCAGACATTCACTGGTAAGTAACCTTCTAGTCTGACCAAAACTGAATTAATGGGGTTTGGGCAAGTAGGGAAAGAGGGGTCAGTGTTTCCCAGAGACCTATTCCTAATATTGTTTCATCCCTGGGAAGCTGAGTAATTACATGGTAGACTCTCCAGTTCACTCCACTGACATGTGATGTAAATAATCTCTGGTGAATGACCATGCTGTGGAGACCCTCCTTCCCCAGGCGAATCCTCACAACAGATAATGTAAACTCAGGGCCCTCATAGCCATCCTTCCTGCTTCAAGTTCACTTTTCTTCTGGTCTGGCCCAATGATTTATCACTTTCACCAGGATCAAAATCTGCTTTCTGTACTTCAAGTCATCAGCAATGCCTAAGACCTGAGTTAAATCAATACGAAGCTTACCCTGCAAATTAAATCTTTCTCATCTACAGTTTATGAGACGCTGTCAGTCTTGCCAGCATATACAGGAAGAATAAAGAGGAAAGAAATTGCTTTCAGGGTTGTTGCCTTCCACCTTAGTGTTTACAAAATGACATGAATGCTTGTGAAATAACTGTATTAACAGGAGAAGAGACATAGGACTAGCTGTAAAGTCTAGCTGCCTTATATTATTGCAGTAGTGTAGGATGCAGAGTAGCCCTAACTCTAAAGCCAGTTTTGCCCTTCTTCACTATCCAGATACTTAAAAACATTAAATCAAACTATATCAGTTTCCTGCTCTCAATCTTGGCATGAAAATGCTATCTGGAGGGAAGTGGAATAGAAACATAGCACTTGTAAGGCTGAACACCCCTGAAATGTCAGGGGAACCAGAGCCCCAGCAGACAGCCAGGAGAGGTGAGTGAACTTGGGCCAGGTGCAGGCACTGCCTGCCCAACACAAGCAGAAATGGAAATGAATCAAATTCAAGGACCAAGGAACTTGGGCAGAGCCACCTGGGAAAGACTGCAGACAGAAAACAAGGCGTGAGAAAACACACAGGCAAAGGGGTTCTGCCTGCCCACAGACGTGCATTGTGTTACTGTGCAATGCATTTAGTCAGGCTGGCCTTCAGTGGGCATCTTCTTTTGTGCTAACCTGTTTCTAATAGATGACTTTCTATTTAAATCAAAGTAAAAGGGGCTGTATCACCTTTTGCACTGGATGAACAAGGGCCGTATTTCTCACGGTCAGTTGCAGGCAGATGTGATCTCTTGCTGTCTGTGGTCTGACCTGACCAAATGCATGTGCTGTAAAATTACATTTGCACAGTGGGCTGCAAAGTTAACACAGCTCAACGTGTGGACGTGAGACAACTCAGGATGGCAACAAGAACTCTATGCCCACTTGTTTTATTTTATTTTTCTCACAAAAAAGCAGTGTTAAATGATCATTATAGCATCCAACTTCCAACACCTCTCAGCTAGAGAATTCCTGTGTGCCTAGATTTCTTCCAAAACCATATTTCTCCTTTGGGCTTTTCTGAGTGACTGGCTATTTACACTTTCTTAGAAGAAAGGAATCACAGTCATGTTACAAGGAACACCTCCATCCTCATTCCTTACAGCCATGTTTCAACTGGTCTGTTGTTTTTTCTTCCTCAGTCCATTTTTCTTGCCTTTCCTTGTCTCATGTTGATGCCGCTCATTAAAGACAGCAGCTGTAAGAAACATCTCCCGCTAGTAATCCAGTTTTGAACTGTATGTTCCTTTTTAATTTACAACCTGAGTTAAAGCTTCCAGCTGTCATTGTTCAAAGCAATTTTTAGCCTAAGAATATTACTGTGCACAAGTATATGACCATATACCTTTCACCTCTATGACTGTACGTGGCCTTATGCTTTTTACTTACACTGTTGTACAGTGCTATATGTCATAAATACAAGATGCATATATGTATGATGTACTCATAACACAGGCCTTACTACTAGTACTTTTACTCACTCACAGCAATGCTCTTATTCTTAACATCCAGGGTTGCTGAAAATGAGGAAGAAACATATTTTTAATGGCTGAAAATTGTCAGGGTAAAATCAGGAACATCACATCCTCCATTTCACTGAAAGTGAGGGAACCAGAAAAACGTTTGTCTATTGCTTTGCAGTTTGAGATGTCTGTTACACCCATAGAAAATGATTGATCCCATTAAAACTCTTGGCTTGGGCCCCCTTAGATGCATCTGCCACACTCAGTTTTCACATGGGAGAGTGATAAGAAAAGGTGCCCCACAGCGCAGTGGAGAAATCAGGTCCTCCAGTTGCAGACAACACAGGAATGAAAGTACGTGACAAAGGGATATGGAACAGCCCTAACCTCCCAGACAGAACTACCTCCTAGCAAAACTAAATAAATAATGCAGTTTGTCTAGGGAGGCTGGTGTTTGTGTCAGGAAGGTGCCACATTTGCTGAATGTAAGCACCTCAGGCCAAGCCACCATAGGCCATATATTTAGCATCTTAGAACATAAATCCAGCAGCTGGTTTAAGCAGCACTGTCCACATTCAGCCACTCATTCCCCTCTCTCCCTCCCCCTTACATCTGTCACGGAGTGAATCCCAAATCTAGGAACAGAGCAAGCCCAAAAAATAACCTGGGGAAAAAAAGTAAAAAATTCAAGGAGATGCTTATTCAGCTAGATCAGCTCTTCAGTCTGATTCACTGCACAGCTGCACAGGCACTTGCAGGGGGAAGGAAGGGCCAGGAGGGGGCATTTTTGGTCAACTTAAATGCACACTCAGCTTTGGCCTCAGGATCTGGTTCCACATCTCTTATATCAGAGGCACCATCAACTTATGGAATTGCTCCCCACCACCACCTTATTTAAGGGTTATTTTTATCTCAGTCAGGATGACAGTCAGACCCCGCAAACAACGGTGCTGACACAACCAAAGGAATGGTTCAGAGGCAGGAAGTCCCTAAGGCAGTGCTGCAGCAGGAAAAAAGATTAAATTGTACCTTTAAATAAAGAAACAAAAGAGATGTGAGTTGAAAGAGCTGTCCAGGGCAAGTACACTGGCGATCCAGCCAGCTCAAACTTTGAGATTGTCTTTAGCCAAGGGAAAGAAAGCAAAGCAAGAAGGCCCCTTCTGCAAGGCTGTGCTGGGGAGGTGCCACAAAAACTGAATGAATACATCACCATAGCATTAAGGAAATACTTTGATACTTTCTTAATTGTGCTGCTGTGAAAATCAAGGAGGTGAGATGAGCAGAGTTTGCCGTGTCCAGTAACTGTCCTTTGGAGCCCCTCTGAGTGACAGCTAGGGTTGGTTTTGCACATTTTGATTCTGCTCATGAATGTTTTTCCCCTATTCTCAAACAACAACTCAACTTTTTCATCCCATAGGGATTTTTCAGGCTGGTTAGTGCTTACAAAGAGATTGAGGTAAAATAGGTGAGCAAGCAATAGGAGCCTGATGCTATTGAAGGCATGCCAATACCGCCCACCAGCCTGGTGGGGATGTTTCCCACAGGCTGCAAGGGGCCACCGGAGACTGATGTTGTCATGGCCAGCTGGCAAAGGGAGAGGTGCCCCCCTTTGTCACCATGGCAAGGAAATGTAAAACTCGGGGATTAAATCCTAGTTTGCCATAGGAAACCCGTGACAAGCTGACTCCCGCCTTGAGCAGAGGAGAATAATTTCCATCAAGTTGCTAGAACTAAAAGGAGTTGTCAAAAAGCAATAAAACCTATTGCTGGAAAAAAAAAATCTCTACTCTTTCACCAAATTGGTTTAACATAGCAGCAGAAATACTGCTGCACTGTGATTATAACTTTCAACAGGCAGCCTCTTAGTGTCTGAAACATGCTCCTAAAACAAGATCTTTAAATATTAGCTATTATAACATTGCTTTTCTGGATTAGGCATATACCCACTTCATACAATTTTAAAATTATGCCCCTTGTCTTTCTGAAGGAGAGACCAATAATGCACTCCAGAGCCCACAGTCTCAACCACAGTCTGGTGTCAATTAAATTCATTTGCTTTCCTGCTGGGAGCAGCCAGAGGTCTAAAAAGCTCACCTGACCATAACTCCAGCTTCTTAATTTTATGTCGTTGATGTTTCCATGGAAAACAATACCAACATCATTCAGGACATATTCTTCCCTTTCCTTCTCATCATCCAGATACACGGCATCCTCTGCATCAGTTTACAAAAAAAATAATGTTAACAGTCACTTATGTTTTTATATAGGACAGATTAAAAAAATCTTAGCATATAATACAGTCATCTTTGATGAAAAGTACCCCTCTTCCATCAAACAAAGCATTACTTGCTTCACAGAGTACAAAAATAAGGAGGTAGTGACCTCAGTTAGGAATATGATACACAACTTAAAAGCATGCAAAATGCAAAAATGCGGACAACTCCTGCCTGTTTTCTCAGGATCTGTAAAGTATGATTAAAATGTCACACCTTATCAAGAATTTTATGATTACTGTGTACCACTAATTTAAAAGTTGGAGCACCATGACGCAATTCTGCATCCGTACAAACAGATCAAAGAACAATTTCAAACCTATTAATGTTAATGGAAAACAGCTCAAGTCAAGAGATCTAAAGAAAAATCTGTAGTGCATTAAAAAAATTGGAATACAGTTTTTATAGTGTATTAACAGAAGGTTTGGTTGCTTTTTCCGTACGTATGTTATTGACTGGAATGTCCCTCCCCCATGTAGCTTGACTGACCAGCTAAAATGAGGAGAAATTCAAGTGTCCAAGCGAAAACTGGAAGTAATTGGATGAGAACTTTATCAAAACATATACAAAGGGTATATTGGTCTTATATCAAGAGTCAAGAGCATGTGTGTGGACCCTCACTCTGCAAACACGATTCATATACGTAAATAGCCCATTATTAACATTCATAAATAACCCTGAATGACATGAAACTGTTCAGATCTTCACAATAAGTATGAAGCAAGTCGTGATTCTGTGACGTCAGAGTAGTTGAGGATTCCTTTTCCTGTGCCAATGCATGTATTTTGAGACTAAGAGATACAGCTTAACAATTAACAGTATGGGAATTAATTAATTGGAGGAAATCAGTAATGTGGTACCAGATAGCAAATTAAAAGGAAGCAATAACCTCTGATAGTTTGAAATGGGTGAGTACAAAACTACCATTCACTACTGCCGTAGTGGATTTCTCCAGCACCCCACTACGAATTACTAGAGGATCATTTCACTTTTAAAAGCCTATTGATTTGTTGTATTTTGTTGAAATGCAAATCAGATTTGTACTTCCTTGTAAACCTCATTCTCAAAAGCTTTTTCATGTGCCCATAAAACTGCAATTTGACTGAAAATAAGCTAAAATCTGAGCCCTCTGAAAAAATCAATGGCAAAACTCACACTGGCTTCAGCTAGGTGAAGGGTTTTGCCAATCTACACACCTGACACTGCTGGAAGTTTTGTTTTCTCTGAAGATGTATTTATATCTCTATATCTGTATATACAGAAGGGAGTATACATAGATATGTAACATGATGACCTCCACATTGGTGTGCAAGGAATGATAGGGAAGCAGGTGTTAGATATAAGAAGCCTTTATTGCATTTGAGGAGATCAGCACTTGCCATTACACTTTTCAGAGTCTTAGAATCATAGAATTGTTTTGGTTGGAAATGATCTTTAAGATCATCAAGTCCAACCATTAACCTAGCACTGCCAAGTCCACCACTAAACCATGTCCCTAAACACCACGTCTACATGTCTTAAATACCACCAGGGATGGTGACTCCATCACTTCCCAGGGCAACCTGGTCCAGTGCTTGACAACTCTTTCAGTGAAGTTTTTCCTTATATCCAACCTAAACCTCCCCTGGCACAACTTGAGGACATTTCCTCTTGTCCTGTCGCCTGTTACTTTGGAGAAGAGATCAAGACCCACCTCACTACAACCTCCTTTCAGGGACTTAGACAGCAATAAGGTCTCCTCAGCCTCCTTTGCTCCAGGTTAAACAACCCTGGTTCTCTCAGCTGCTTCTCATAAGACCTGTTCTCTAGACCCTTCACCAGCTTCATTACTCTTCTCTGGACATGCTCCAGCATCTCAATGTTCTTCTTGTACTGAGGGGCCCAAAACTGAACACAGTACTCAAGGTGCGGCCTCACCAGTGCTGAGTACAGGGGGATGATCACTTCCCTAGTCCTGCTGGCCATGCTATTTCTGATACAAGCCGGGAAGCTGTTGGCCTTCTTGGCCACCTGGGCACACTGCTGGCTCATATTCAGCCAGCTATTGACCAATACGCCCAGGTCCTTTTCCTCCAGGCAGCTTTCCAGCCACTCTTCCCCAAGCCTGTAGCATTGGGGTTGTTGTGACCCAAGTGCAGGACCCGACACTGAGCCTTGTTGAACCTCATACAGTTGGCCTCAGCCCATCGATCCAGCCTGTCTAGATCCCTCTGTAGAGCTGTCCTACCCTCAAGCAGATCAACACTCCCGCCCAGCTTGGTGTCATCTGCAAACTGACTGAGGGTCCGCTCAATCTCCTCGTCCAGATCATTGATAAAGATACTAAAGAGAACTGGCCCCAGTACTGAGCCCTGAGGAACACTGCTTGTGACTGGCTGCCAACTGGATTTAACTCCATTCACACAAGTCTTTGGGCCCGTCCATCCAGCCAGTTTTTCACCCAGTGAAGCGTATGCCTGTCCAAGCCACAAGCAGCCAGTTTCTCCATGAGAATGCTGCAGCATGCTACATCCAAATCCAAGCAAATGGAGAAGCGGCAGGTTTTATCAGGTTTTCCTTAAGGTGAGCAGGTCTGCAACCCACTCTTGCATTTGGTGGGGTGGTGGTATTCACCCAGCTTCTAAGGGCTGGGTTGTCAAGAACTCTCTTTATAGGGTTGTCACTACCCATGACCTAGTCAACCTGCACTCAGGCACAAAGCAGATCACGGGTTTATTATATTCAGAGGCTACCAGAGAGTGTTAAAACTTGACAGTGAATCAAAAAGCTGTAGTCATTTATGCCAGCAGGGACTCTCATACATATGAAATTGTATATTACATGACTTTTTTGAGGTCCCAGCTCTAAACAAGTTCTGCGTAACATCCCACCAAAAATATTGCAGATGTTACAGATCATCTAGGGTCTGTTTCGTTAGGCTGGATCTGCCTGAGTTGCTGATTGAACAATTATATGTACTTACTCATTGAGCTTTGGATTTTCTTAAAGCACTTCCATACAAATGGTAAAAGAACTCACACCTTCTTCTGTACAGTCACGCATTCAGTGGAGTGTGTGCATATGCCTTCCTGACAGCTGTTGTTTTCTTTCAGGGATTAAAAATATCAATATTGATCTGGTTGGTATCAATTGAGATGCTTATGTTATTTTGAGACTGCGTGATCTTTGCTAAATCAGATGAAAATTGATTAACTTCTCTGTCAATTATTTTAAAATATTTGTGGTTTCGATAAAGTAAAACGGGCTTCTATGTTTCACAGATAAGCCAGCTGCTTTGATTTTTGACAGCTTTCACTACCCTTGAGACTGTTTAGAAGAAAATACGAGGCATTTGTGACTACTTTGATGCTAAGCGTGCTCTACATAGTACAACTCCTAATTATTTTGTGCAAGTGGAGGCTCACATCTGACAAACTGAAGAATTCCATGGAAATGTGCTGGGTTTGTTCTTTTTCTCTAGCAGTTTAGGGTTTTTTTTTACCTACTTCTTTTATCCTGGGAAATTACTAAGACAGTAGCAATGCTACAAAGAAGCAAATTAGCCTCTATGCTTCTCTGTTTGAAGATGGTTAAGGTGAAGATACACTCCACATGAAGACAGTACTGCAGGCGAGGAATTCCACTGAACAAAAAAGAGATGAGGAGTGCAGAGCAGCCCTTTCAATTTGGGAAGGTGAATGAGAATGAGAGGACCCTACCCAGTATGGGAGGGACCCCATCCCCAGCACAGCAACCGGCTGGAGTTGGAAATGTTATTTCTTCTTGCAGACAGTGATTGCTGAGCACAGCAGCACCAGCAGATAGGTGGAGGTAAAGGCAACAGGCTTCCCACGAGCACCCAGCCTCCCTTCGATGCACTCCCGTGGGAATCCAGGGATGCAAGGCTGGGCCTCGCTGGAACCACAGAACTCCCAGGGCTCTTGCTGGGAAGCGGACAGCGCTGTGGCAAACAGAGCTGCAAGAGATGATAGTTTTCTATAAAACCCACTCCACCCAGGACCAATACCAGTATGCTGCCTTGCAACTGTTAGTGCTTGCCTACATTAATGTAGCAGAAGGATGAAGCTCTGTGTGAACTTTACCCATATGGAATCTATAAGAGATCAAATTTAAAATTTAGCTATAAACACAAGAAAATATTATTGGGCCAAATTTGGATGACTGCTAACACATGAGAGGAGCCCAATGTCAACCACGTGCTACTAACCCTCAGACTGTATTAGGATATTTAAGCAGGAGAAATATGCAACTGACTCAATAAAGTTGCAATATATTTAATTGCTTAAATGTAATGCACTTTGCAGGAGGTTTGGGTGAATGAAACACATGCCTCAGCCCACAGAGTCTACAACTTACTCAGACACGCTATGCATTTCCACCTATGAGAGAGCCACACAAGTCAATGCGAGGTCTTTTCCTGTGAAGCACTGAATGTTCCCCAGCAGAAAGTTGCTGGGACTCAACACCTCCTTGGAAAGAACTCACAGTATCCAGATCAAAGGAGCCCTTCTCTGCTTTCATGTAGTCTGATACTGCTAAGAGTTAAGTTAAACTCCAAGAAGTTATCCTGAACTACTTGCCATTTGTATCTTGGGTTTCAGAACTGAAGAGGCCTCTGCACAGCTGTTTTTCCCAACTATGTCAGCTGGCTGAAGAAAGGATGCTGACTCTCTTCACAGGCTTTACCTTGCTTATTAAGTAATGCAAATTTCAGCTGAGTATCTGAAATCTCAATCCACTAGCTTGCTGAATACCCAGATGTTTGGGGCTGATGTATATAATTGTGCAGGATCAGGCCCTGCATCTGCATCTTTAAGTATTCTTGGTGACCAGCCTTAAATGAAGTTAAGGGGATTAAAACATATAAACACATCTGATGATTTTGGAAGCAAAGTACTCTGTAGCTTGACTTGTAAAGTATTCAAATCTGTTCTGAAACAGCAGGAAAAAAAAAAAAGCATCCCTGGCTGGGAAGATATGTTAAAATTGAACTACAGTGAGAAAAGGAGTAATAAGAAAGGGCACAAATGCCTCTGTCTTAAAGAAAAGCTCACACCGACACATTGATGTTTCTCCAAAATGATGAGTCGGAAAGCTGCGCTAGACACTGACAGAGCCCGTACTCTGCTCCCTGCTATAACAATCCCCATCCATTCCTGGCATCAGCTTTCTCTCTTTCTAATGAGGCTTTTCACTCAGACTTTTCTGCTCAGCTATTAACCCAGCAAACAAGTCTAGGAGATTTTCAAACTATTGTTTTCTCTACACTTTAACTGCCTGAGTTTTTATACCCTTTTGTCATTCCACTGAACAATCTTTTCCAACCAGGGGATAAAGCATGGAGAAACAGTCCCTGGTTTTCTAACACAAGGAAAGGGGGAAAAGGAAGATATAGGAGCCAATTAGCCCAAACTACCTAGGAGTAAAAGTAGGGGTAAGAAATGAAACATGCAGAAGACAAAAACTACAATAGTGAGCAAGGAACAGGACTTGAAGTCATTGAGACACACCTGCACACCTTAGCTGGAGACAAAAATGTGGTCCTGCAGGGGTGACCTCAAGTTGCCTCCCCTGGGCCTGGGGGCACCCTTGCTGCCCAGACACCCTCTTCTGCTTTCCTGAAGCAGAGCTTTTCCCTCAGATTTGCTGATAGCTGCTGCTGGAGGCAACTGCTGCATGTCTTGCTCCCTGATGGTTTGCTCCCATGCTATGGTTTTAATCTTGCTGGCTTTTGGCTCCATTCAGCTCAGGTGGGAGAGAAGGAGGGCATAGGAGAGCAAAGCGCCCAGGTACCTTGAACAGGGGTGGATCAGTCAGCAATAGGGCTGGTGGGGAAAGAGGTGTGAAGAAGGGATTGATTTTCCCCTGACTAGCACCTTGAATCAGCCTGTGTGGTCCCCGTCACACCACAGTGGGGAAGGCAAGCCCCCACACATCACATTTTTTCTCTGCATTATGGCTGCATGCTGTCCTAGCTGGTTGCATGTTAGTCATGAAGCAACTTGAGGCAAAAGAAGCTTTTTCTTTGGGGTTTATCCCTTTCCAAAAGGGTTCTGAGCCACTGCAGAGTCATGGTGCTGGCTAACAAACTGGCTGTTACGGTATCCAGGACTAAAGCCAAGGGATGCTCTACCTTAGAGTGGAGAATCACACCTCCCTAGCTGGAGCTGTGAGAGGCTGATGATGCCTTCAGAAACCTTGAGCAGTTTTGTCTGCTCACAGTGGGTTATAACTTTGACAGTGATTCCTCTCTTTCTGTTACTCAGTCTCCCTCCTCTCCCAGAACAAACTCTTAGTATGCTGCTCTAAGGTACCTACCTCTACACTGCTTTGAAAAGTACTTCAAGATGTCATGGGGCCTTGCCCTTCCCTCCTGTTCCCACTTAAGTTTGCTTAATGAAGTTCAACAAGCACAAGTGTAAGGTCTTGCACCTGGGAAAACATAATCCAGAAGTGCAGCAGAGACTGGGATCCACCTGGCTGGAAAGCAGCTCTGTGGAGAGGGATCTGGGGGTCCTGGGGGACAACAAGCTCAATATGAGTGAACAGTGTGCTGCAGCAGCAAAGCAAGCCAGCAGGGTGCTGGGTTGCATCAACAAGGGCATTGCCAGCAGAGATAAAGAAGTCATTATCCCACTCTACTCAGAACTTGTCAGGCCACATCTGGAACACTGTGTTCAGTTTTGGTCCCCACTATACAAAAAAGATGTGGACAGGCTGGAGAGGGTCTGGAGGAGGGCCACCAGGATGATCAAAGGACTGGGAAGCCTGCTGTATGAGGAAAGGCTGAGAGAACTGGGTTTGTTCAGCCTTGAGAAAAGCAAGCTTGGGGGAGACCTCATCACCATGTTCCAGTACTTAAAGGGTGACAAAGAAGATGGAGACTCCCTTTTTACAAGGAGTCACGTGGAAAAGATGAGGGGTAAAGGGTGCAAGTTACTCCTGGGGACATTCCAGCTGGGCACTAGAGGAAAATTTTTCAGAATGAGAACAATCAGCCATTGGAATAATCTCCCCAGGGAAGTGATGGATTCCCCAACATTGGACACTTTTAAGATTCAGCTGGACAGGGTGCTGGGCCATTGTGTTGGTTTTGTGTGGCAAGGTTTTGGTAGCGGGGGGGCTACAGGGGTGGCTTCTGTGAGAAGC
This sequence comes from Balearica regulorum gibbericeps, assembly GCF_011004875.1. Taxonomy (NCBI): domain Eukaryota; kingdom Metazoa; phylum Chordata; class Aves; order Gruiformes; family Gruidae; genus Balearica; species Balearica regulorum. The sequence goes on from NC_046185.1 coordinate 95,267,556, forward strand.
TGCTAGAAGCTTCCCCTGTGTCTGATAGAGCCAATGCCAGCCGGCTCCAAGACGGACCCGCCGCTGGCCAAGGCCAAGCCAATCAGCGCCTCTGTGATAACATATTTAAGAAAGAGAAAAACAGTTAGAGAGCGCTTTTGCAGCCAGAGAGAGGAGTGAGAAGATGTAAGAACATCTGCAGACACCAAGGTCAGTGAAGAAGGAGGGGGAGGAGGTGCTCCAGGCGCCGGAGCAAGATTCCCCTGCAGCCCGTGGTGAAGACCATGGTGAAGCAGGCTGTCCCCCTGCAGCCCATGGAGGGAGGATGAGGGGGTGTAGCGATTCCACCTGCAGCCCGTGGAGGACCCCACGCCGGAGCAGGTGGAGACACCTGAAGGAGGCTGTGGCCCCGTGGGAAGCCCGCGCTGGAGCAAGCTCCTGGCAGGACCTGTGGATCCGTGGAGAGAGGAGCCCACGCCAGAGCAGGTTTGCTGACAGGACTTGTGACCCCGTGGGGGACCCACGCTGGAGCAGTTTGCTCCCGAAGGTCTGCACCCCGTGGAGGAGACTCACGTTGGAGAAGGCCGTGAAGGACTGTCTCCCGTGAGAGGGACCCCACGCTGGAGTGGGGGAACAATGAGTCCTCCCCCTGAGGATGAAGAAGCGGCAGAAACACCGCGTGATGAACTGACCGTAACCCCCACTCCCCGTCCCCCTGTGCCGCTGGGGGGGGCGGAGGTTGAAGCCGGGAGTGAAGTTGAGCCCGGGAAGATGGGAGGGGTGGGGGGAGGTGTTTTTAAGATTTGGTTTTATTTCTCATTCCTCTACTCTGTTTTGCTTAGTAATAAATAAGATGAATTCCCTCTCTAAGTTCGGTCTGTTTTGCTCGTGATGATAATTAGAGAATGATCTCTCCCTGTCCTTATCTCGACCCGTAAGTTTTTTTTCATTGTACTTTTTCTCCCCTGTTTAATGAAAGAGGGGAGTGATAGAGCGGCTCTGGTGGGCACCTGGCCCTCAGCCAGGGTCAACCCACCACAGCCATCTTGTCTAGACCGTGCTTTTGTCTAGACGGGGCTTTTGCCAAGAAAGGTTGGACCAGATGATCCTTGAGGTCCCATCTAACCTAGTATTCTATGATTCTATAATTCTTAACTAACTCTGCTTTATTCAGCTTCAACATATATCTTCCTAAATAATGCATAAGCTAATCATTGCTTATATTCCCTTGGACCAGGGGCAAGTAATGAATTCAGCACAAATCATTCAATGTACTGACAGTAGTGCAGCTGAAAAATGGGCTGTATTAATAACGCTAAACTTACTCGTCACTCGGTAGGACAGCCCTTGTTTGGTACGGGATTATTTCATGCAAATACTCTGGTAGAAAAATCGAAAGATTAAAGAAGGGTGGCAGGAGAATATTAAAGTTAGCTGGTGACCTAAATATATAGCAATATGTATGACTTGGAGCCTTACAAGGGTCGGAAGCTGAGACACAGTGCTACAGCCTGTCAGAAGGCTGAGACAAAACTCTCTGGTCCTCTTTGCTCTCTCCTTAAAGCCACACACGGACTTCCTTGGATAAAATACAATTCTGTCGGCATAAGGGCTGATTTTACCCAGGATGCAGGGAGATTTTAAAAAAATAAATTGGTCTTCAATCCACTGGATTACAAAAAAAAGGTTCATTTGCAAAATGTTCTGTTCCTCACAGAGGACACAGTTTCTGTATATTAGTCACCAGTAAAGGGGAAGTTATAAGGGCAAATGTCGTGTGGTGGTGGGAAGGCACCACCAGTGATGCCACAGCAGGTTGCTCCATCCACCTTGTGCTGGAGCAGCAGCTCCCAATGGATTCCTTCAGGCTTTCGCCTTTTTGATCCTCAATGTGACAATCAGCGATGTAACTCAACAGAGAATGGGGTGCTGCCACATCCACACCAAATCATGCCTGTATTGACTTGTCAGTTTAAGGCACACACAAGCAGGCAGGAGGCTCACACTGATGCCTGTTAAAGTCAGAGCAAAGTCTTGGGGTATATTTACTATGAGAATGGGCTCACACTGCCTGAGCTAGTAAACACAGGCTTGGCCTCATAAAACTGCAGAGCGCAGCTACAGCACAAGCACAGGTCTGCAGCATGGAGCCCCGCTCACACAGGGCTATTCCCCAGCCTGAAAGACTTGCCTCTTGGCAAAGTAACTATATAATTCCCAGACCCAAACTAGCTTGTGTCCAATCACCTTGGTACCAAGCTCCCTTTCCTGGACCACCTCCTCCCATAAACCGACGAGCCCGGCAGCAGAAAGCGTGAACTTTTGACTCAGACAAGGTACTTACGCTGGCACCAGGGATTGAATAGGATGTAAGTGTCGGTTGCTGAGTTTCTGTGTGTTCGGAGGATGCCAAAGGGAGTCCAGACAGCAACATACAGGCGAAACTTCCCAATGATGCAGGTGGCAGAGGACATGATGGACAGGCGGACAGAGTTGTTCTCCTTGTGGGTAATCTTGGCTCCCCACTCGCCGGGTTTCAGCACATCACCTACTAGGATTGGGATGTAGGTGCCTTTGTTTTGCTGTGGGTAGCGACCTAGAGAGAGAGGAGGGGATAACTCCATGAAGAGGTTCACCTTGTTTTGACTGTCTCTTCATTTCCTGGCAGTCCTCTATCCCTTTGTCTATTTTCAATGGAGATGGCAAGTTTGAGTGGGTGGAAACCACCTACATCCTTCATTGCATCACACAGTGCCTGGTCACTTGGCAGTACAGCCACATGAATACATGCAACACCTCCCAGCAAGCAGCCTGTGCAGACACCCCCACCCATTTCACTCCAGCAAGCTTTAGTCTCACTGGCTCGGGCACTGCCAGGAGTGTAGCCCTGACAGCATGAGCAGAGGCTGTCCCAGGCTTTCCTTGCTCACTACTGTTTATCCTACTGCAGCAAGCTGCACTCCAGCTTGCTCCTTGCCTTGGTGTCAGCTGCACTGTTGGTAGGTTTAGGTTGCCTCTTCCCCAGCTCAGATGCACACACCACCCTTGTTGCTAGCACACAAGTGCCCACTGGGCATGGACATCAGCTCTGGGGCTCTTCAGCAGAGCAGAGCCTCATTCTTCTCACTGCACTACTGCGCTGACAAGCAGAGACCAAGCACTCTTTCATGCAAGCCCACACAGACAGAGGAAATACAAGTCAGCCCAACAGCAGATACACAACACTTAGTTCCTTCTGAGCGTCTACTGCTCATGGACAGAGCAGGAATCAATGCTGGACACCCAGAGTCTAGATGAGCACATCTGGGCTGGATAGCCAAACTTCCTCTGCAAACAATGGGTATGACACACCTCCAAAGCACTGCATGTGATAGTCTACCTTGTAATGAGACAAATCACACCCCAGAGAAGCCTATTTTACCCTGCTAACTATAAAAAGCATCTAGATGGATAGGCTACATGTAAACATGTACACTGCCAGGATTCAAACTCGTGTGAGGATCCACCCTTTGAGTCTGAGGTAGAGCCAAAATATATCTGGAAGCCAACCAGCAGCGTAGACAGAAAAGGCACTTGTGAGAAGGCTGAGTTCCTTCTCTCATTCTCAAATCTATTCTTCATTTCATATTTTAGGCTGAAAGTCAGACTCTTTCATTCAAAAATAGGGTAATGAAAAGCAATGATGGCAGACAGAGAGACAGACTGCTATATTTTTCATTCCTACTATTTAAAAACTTCAAAATTAAACTCACAAGGGCGTTGATTTTCCTGCTTGCTTATTTTTATACAGCTGATGTAGAGATAATCCCAGATCTGAACACTACTACATTCTGGGAAAAGACAATTCCAGCTTTGATTCTGAAGCTTGTGAGCTGCCACAACATACGTGTTTCTAAGAAATCTGAGGCTACTGTGCTTCATCCAAGAGATTATTTGGTGCACTTGAATTTCCATTTTGCAGATGTTCAGTGCACATAACAGCCCACATTGCCCTGACGACCAGGGATACCGTAATCCATGAAACCCGTTCAGATCAGCAAGGGATGCAACAGAAGGGAAAGACCTACAGAAGAAAAAGGCACTGGAATAAGAGAGCAAAATCAATAGAAAGCACTAGAAGATAAAGCACTGGACACTTCAAATATAAGCCATCAAATGAAAGCCAGTCTAGAGAGAAGAGCCTATAGAGGTAACAGAGATGAGAGTCTTATGCCTGCTAACAATTGCGATCTAAGAGCTGAACATATTCTTTGTCTTTGTAGTGCAACTGGGTATGACCCAGCTTACCTCTACTGTTGATATTTTGTTTCTCGTTTTGACATAATTGTTTTTTTAAAAAAGCGGTCCACACAAACAAAGCAGCAGAGCAAACCAAGTAATCGAACTGACATCCTCAAAAACCATTAACAAGTGCTACTTTTTAAAATACCTCCCTTACTTCTTTCAGAAAGGTGGGAGGGGGAAGAGATTACTATTTTAACGTGGTTAGGAACTAACACTGCCACCTTTGCTGGAAGCCACATATCAGTGTAGGAGCCTATTTGGGACAGCAGCAGCTGTGCTGTGGTGGGGGCTTTGCACCACCATGTCCGTGCGCACCACGGGGACATTTATCACATGGGGAGGCTGCAGAATCACTCCCCAGTAGGAAGGCGCTCTGGGGGTATTGCCTGCATCCCTGCAGGCACAGAAGGGATGCCAGGGAAAGAATATCCTAGAAGTCAGGATAATTTGCAGATGTTATAAACAGAAATACAAGAGAACATTGCTTGACAGATAAGCAGGGTTTGGTGCTTGCTAACAGTTGCATAAATCCTGAACCCACAAGAAAGCCTGGGAAGATGGGCAGAGCCCTCAAGAGCACAGTGAACAATTTCCAATGTTTTCTTTGAAGAGAGGACAGGTTCCCTCATCTTCTGAAACAAAAACCAAAATGCAAATGGGAGAGCAAGGGAATTGTTACTTCTGACAGGAGCTTGTGGAGCTGAATTGTAATCACACATCTAGACACCTGACAGCACCAGCCACACTAGTCTCATATACACACATCTGTCGTCTTGATACTAGAGCGCTATAAAGCTGAATAATTTTGGCATTACATGCTAAGGTTGCTGGCAAAGAATCCTTATGTAGGTTCGGTACTATGTTTATCAACATTGTAGAGAAGTCTTCTCATGATGCCTTGGCCATTTGACTTTTATCTACATCTTGAGCACAGATTTCTGGCTGCAGTGGAAAACTAGGGATAGCTTTGGCTCATAGTTGGGATATCTGTAATGTCAGCCCTTTCTCAGAAGGGATAATGTGCAATGGTGATTTCATTCCCTGGGTTAGAGTCCCTAAGGAAGAAAAATTCAGTGTTATCCAAAGACTCATTACCAAAAGCCTACAAATGCCTGGCAGAGCACTCTCTGCAGGATCTCTGGTGCTAACCCTACCCACGGAGAGGTGTTTGGGTGCATGTCAGGACCAGGAACCACGTAGAGAAGATAAACTCTTTTTATGCTGACAGGAGGGTACTTCTGCCAGCAGCATCAGCTGGCTCAGGATCCCTCTCGCTCTGATTTGCTCCAGGAGTTGGCAGCCTGAACCACGCTCCGCAGCCAGTTCTTTGTGGTTGCCTCACTCCCTGATGCTCACATGTGCTTTGGGTGTAGGAGGCCCTGGCCCTCACTCGAGGACATTTCACAGCCAATTATTCTGTGAAAGACAAAGTCGTTGCATGACATCATGCTGTTGGGATGTCCCTGTCTGCTCTCTCTAACAGCACACGGACATGGGAAAATCCAACCTGAGAATTCGGAAAGCCTGGAGGTTGTTGCATTGTTACCACCAGGCACAGGGTGAATTTTTTTATAGGCTCCTTCTGCAGCTCAGAAGATACCAGGCGCTGAACAGGAGCTGCTGACTGCCTTGCCTTCGAGGCAGGAAAGGGCAGGAGGGAATTCACAGTGGCCCTCTTTCATGGGCCTCCAACTCTGCATTTCAATGCTAGGTAGTGAGCCACGATACTGTCAGAAGACAATATTTTTACAGAAACCTCCCTTTTACAGAAGGTTTAATGGCCCAAACATATCTATTTCCTCTGTTTCACAGTGCACAGGCCAGCAATCCTTTGGTACTTCTTTCTTATGCCACCTTGGTTTCTGTAGCTCTCCAAGCTGGGCTCCTAAAGCTCCAGCTCACTTCAGCTACAGATCAGCTCTGCTGTACACCTCCTGGGCTTTCCAGGCACCCAGGAAAAGAGGAGCAAAATAGCTGCTGTTGCTATTAAAGGAACTCAGGTCTCCCTCAGTGCTGCACCACGAGGCTTTGAAAGTAAGTCAACATGAGTGAAGGTCTACATGGCGAAATGCATCATGACTGAGGTATATGTGGATGTGGGCATATATGGGATGCCCCCTGCCACACACACACGCACTTTACAAGGGCAAAAAGCAGAGTGCAGTGTTTGTTAAAGCTTGCCTAAGTCCTACTTACGCAGTGGCAAAAGAATGAGATGTCTAAAACTGTGGCCACACACACATGCATTCAAAGTGAGTTATTTTTAACATATGCCTCAGATCCTTAGCATGTCAGCTCCAGGCCCGTCAGGCACAGAGGCAAGCTGTGTTTAATTCTGGGTAAAATTACCGCACCAGAGAGGGATTTACAGCAACAGAGGGAGAGTGAGAGATAGGTACAGCAAGTTCAGTGATCAAAACATAAGCGCTCCTTCTCCGGCTCTCTGAGCCTGCGCTGTTCCTTCCAAGTGACTAACAGGGACCAGGGCTTGCTCAAACCACACTCCTCCTCCTCCTCTGCCCAGTCCCTAGAAGTTCCTATCTCCATCTAGTTTAGTTTTCCCCTTGATCCCCAGCAGACAGAGACATTGCTGTATGCGTGCGTGCATTAAACAGCTCCTAAATGCCACTGCTGAGCAAGCGCCGTGCTGTTAGCACAGCCAGCGGAGGCACCGACCGGTGCTCCTGGGTAGGCGCTACGCAAGTGAGTAGATGTCTTGCTGTCAGCAGGGAGGAGGGGAAATTTGGTAGCACAGAGATCAGAGATATAGTGAGCTTCAGAGGACATTTCCTCCCTGATGGAAGTAGGATACCTCAGAAGACAGGGAAGCGAACAAAGCTGTTTGGCAATAATCTTTTTAGGAACCCTCCTCAGAAGATCGTTTTTTAAAGGAGTCAAGGAATCTGTCTCCCTTTGGGGCTTACATTACGAACAGTAAGGTTAACAATTTTCCTGTTAGGTTCATTTGTTTTACCTACATACACTCTTTCATACAAAGGGTAAAGAATCTACTTCAATGCCAGCCCTGGAAGTATAGTAATTGTGACAGGGTGATAAATAAATTTGAGCTGGAAACCACAAGTACAGTAGCTGTGCAGCAGAGGTAAGCCTCATTGTAGCCAGCAGCCTGGGGATGGGTGTTAGCATACTGGGACCATGCCTTATTAATCACTATGAATAACTACAACAAATGTCAGAAAAGGGAGAAGGGAAAAGGGAGAAGGAAAAGAAGAGGGCAAGGAGAGAGGAGAGGAGAAGCAGGAAGAAAAAGTAAAACAAAGAAAAAAGAAAGAAGAGTGATGCTCTAATAAAATACCAAACAATCAAAACAAGCAAGAAGGAGTTCAAATTTTTGTAAAAGCCAGTAGTGCCTTTGAGCCATTGCTTTACTATCACGTCTGGGTTCCTCCCACTCTCAAATCCCATTGCCTTCAGAAGTGCTACATACAAACTTGGAAATGTAGGAAACCCAAATATCTTGAAATAATTTTTGCATATGGCTCCAGTTAGGAATCCTTAACATCTGACCACTCTGTCCCAGGAGTGAATGTTTCCAGCACTTTACAGTGGTAAAACACACATTGGAGTCACGCACTTTAGCTATTAAAACCATTAAAAAAATACAGCTAGATTTTATGTGCCACTTGATGCTGCTGCAGCAGTGCAAAAGGAGACCATAGTAAAGATAAAGATTCCTTTGCATGGAATACTGCATTCATGGAGAACCTCGAGACACTCCCTCCTCTCTGCTCCTCTGGGACCTGGCTAGGAATTCCAGAGGGGAGGAAAAAAATATCCCAGTGCTTTTGTTCAGAAAATGAATTTTGTTGTTCTTTGCTAAGAGCTGGCAAACAGGTCTCTCCTCTGTCTGGAGTCAATTTCTAGGAAATGTGTTCCACTGCTAATACGTTATTCTTTCTTCCCCAAAATGGGATTCCATGTTCAAACCGTCAGGTATTTCTGTATCTTTGTTCAATTTTTGTAGTTCCTTTTGTTCAACAGAGATATAGTGATTTAATAAACTCTTAGCACTGGGTTACGTACTATCATCACCAACAGAGTTTGCCCCAGCACCAGAGTTAGTTGCTCTTGTATAATGCCAAGGCGGCTCCTAAAAAAATCAAGATTCAACTTATTCCAATGAGTAACTTTTTTCCAGAGGCAGAACTCAGTTCCATATCCCATCTGAGGTGCCGGGGGACACCTCACATCCCATCCCCTCTATTAGCTACCCTCTGCCCTGCCCCAGAGCTGCTGAGGAGGACAGGTGACAGCAGGGGTAGCAATACTTCCCTCTAAGACAGATTTACTGTCTGACAAAAGCAACAAAACCTCAACCTTCCTGGAATAACACATGTCCCAATACTGCTGTGAAAGTAGGGAAGGGCTGTGTACACTGTAGGACAGGATGAAGAGCTTCATTCATTCTGGCATGGGTGTCCTGACTCAGACCCTTGGATATTTAGTTGTACTCAGATGCCCCTCTGACTATAAGTGAGAATTTGGTGTTACCTAAATAAGCCATATGGGATCAGCTCTGACATCTTTATGCTCTTAGCTGCTTTCAGGTGTTTATAACTATTCCTCTGGAGCAGGCCTGGGAAGACTAGAAAAAGGAGCAGTAAGTCTCTGCTCTCATCTCAGGCCAAAAGCCAATGATTTATAGAAGCCAGAGGAGTGCATATGGGCAGGTGCGTGGGTGCCCACACATGCACACTTGTGGAAAGGTGATAGTAGCCTGGAGGACTGGGATTTATGATCATTCCAGAAGTATGCCAATGAATAAAACGTTCATAATAATATTTAGGGCTAGGCCAATATATATGGATTTATGATGCCATTTAAGGAAAATACAAATAGACAACAATTTATGAGGATGTGGGGAAATATATCATTAGAGTAAGGATGCACCATATAAACTCATCAACCACTCTAGGATTTACAGCCATGTACAGGAAACTACTACTAAAAGCAAGATTGAAGGCCATATAAGCCCATCTAATCATACATCTGCTTTTCAGAGAAATCACTGCCAGCGCAGCAGTGACTGTGGAAACTTTGCAGCGCTCATGCCAAGCTGGCTGCCCCAGGTGCGGGAGCCGTGCTTGGCCAGGCTGAGCCCCGCACTGTGGAAAGCCAAGAGCAGCACAAAGTCTCCCTGTCACCATGAAGGCGGTAGTCAGGAGAGATCAAGATGGGTGAAGGAATCATTGGCTCCTCTGGACTCCCTCAGGCTCCAAGCAAACTGAGGTTGGTCACGCAGTGGGGAACTGGATGTAAGGACAGCATCTACACTTCTCTTGTGGCTCTTTCATCTCAACCCCAGACCAGTAAAATGAATATTACCCAAGGGGTGATGCTCACCTTTCCTCTCATTAAAGCCAGGAACTGGGCTGTGAGGAAGGAAATATGTGGTGATGGAGCAGCTCCCAAACCATAGGTACTGAGGCAGGGCTGCAGTCCAGCACAAGAACTGGAATAACATCCCATTACTCTTTATAAGTGGATATTTTTCCATGTGGATTTTTTGGCACATTCATTGTTTTCCATACTTTGGCAGACAAATATGGTCCTAATTTTATGAAGCATTATGTGAAAAACTGAATTATAATATTTCACGTTAGCACTTCAGCCAGTTTCACCGATGATGACTCTACGGAAAACAGTCTGTTAAAGCAAAAAGGATTTTAGTCATAAGGAACCATGGCAGAAGAATATCAGTAAATGTGACTTTCAAGAGATTGGGGTGAATTATTTATATATTTACATATATATATTTGTTTATACATCTTAGCCTATGAATTCTAGACTCTCTGTGAATGGTCTTTAAATGGACGGTGGATTAAAAAAGATTGTTACTAAAGATTCTTCTGCGAGTGTTTCAGACCTAGTTTCACATGACATAAGAAGCATTTGTCCCAGGTACCCTTGATTCATTATCAATTAGAAGGATTAAGCAGTCTCTACTTGCTTTACTTGCTTCATTAATCATCATTTTAATGATGCAAAAGAAGCAAAAATAGGAGCAAAAGAGAGAAGTAAAACTAAGTTTTAGGGAATAAAGGAAATAGAATAGTTCCGCGCACACACAAGATCAAGTCATTACAATTGTCACATTTTTCAAGAGCAAAATTAGTTTTTAATGGACAAAAATTCTGTGATGGATTAATATTAATGCTGGGAAATTTCCAGTGCTGAGAACTAATAATTTCTGAATAGCTTTATACGGTGCTGTTGCATAAACAGCCCTAACTGTGGGCACAGCCCTGCAAAGAGATGCTCATTTTTCCCAGCTCCAGCTGAATTCCCTGGGAGCCAAGGCCAGCCATCCCTACCAAAAGTACCTTTGTACCTTATGAGAACAGCAGCTTGTAACACCCAAAAAATTCTACAGTTCCTGGACAGCCTGGTCCACATTGCTTGGGGTAACCTCCCCACCCTTGGAGACACTCAAAACCTGTCCCTAGGGCAAGGCCCTGAGCAGCCCGAGGAAGCTGGGCCTGCTTTGAGCGAGGGCTTGGACATGAGACCTCTGGGGGTCCCTCCAGCCTAGGTTATACTACACTTCTGTTTGAAATCTACTGCTCCAGCACACAGAGAGCTCCTTCCAGAGGTCATTTTACAGCACCCTGCCAATATTTCTGTGTGCCCATCACTTTAATCTCTCAAACTCAGCACTTTCCTAGGCGGTATACCCCTTGTTTCAGTGTAAAAAGCTTCTCTGAGCTGAAGCTGCCTCTGCTGTACAGCTGTTGCCTGAGCCAGTCCCGAGGTGTAGCTTCTGCCTGACAGTACCGAGGGTAGGATTCACCTCCTCTGTCTTTGGTGATCTTAAAGTCAGAGCCTGGTCTATGGGGGAGAGTCAAAGGAGGAGGAAAAAAAATAATCCTGAAGAGACTTCATCCCATTTTAAGACAGCGGGGCTAAACTGCCACCTGGAGGTGCCTGCCTCCCTCCTCTGCTCACAGAGGCAGCCTAGGCAACAGATTTTGGACTGGGCTCTGGTTTTCAGGCAGCTGGCATTATCAGGGGTGAATGCCCACTCTTCAGGCAGACAGAAAAAAACCTGGATGTAAATGGCCACGTCTCCCTATGACAAAAAAAGTGTGAGAGCATAGCACTGAAATAGCGCTGAAACCTTGAGCACTCAGTGCCCTTTCCCAAGTACAAGAAATCTCCTCTTTCTCCCCTTCAGGGCATTAAACATTGGACTTGCCACTAAAAGGAGAAGTAGCAAGAGTCAACCAGATCATGTCTGAATAATTTCCTTCTCCTCTGTGGACTGTTTTTGGTTTGCTTTCTATTGCTAGCCTCTGAGAACAAACGTTCTGTGTTTTCACCACATGTGCGTAAAGAGAAACATTTGTGGAGCACTCAGTATTAACCAGTTCTTAGAAGAGGAGCTTGAACACCTCTTCTCCCAGTTGAATCTCTGTGAGCTGAATTCCTCGTAGCAAGAGGGCAGTGGTGCTCACAGAAGCAGGCACTTAAAAAGCAGGGGAGGCCAACAGCGTTGTATACTATTCTGTACATGCAGCATTTCAGCTGATTGTCAGCCACCACACATGGGACATCAGCATTATCGTTCCCATTTCACAGACAGAACAGTAACGGTGAACAGAGAGGGCAAGTCAACCACAGGCTCAGGGCTGACTCCAAAGTCATCATTCAGAGCTAAGTTTGTTGCAAAGTCTTCCCTGGCTCAGGCTATGTATAACCTCATTCCTACCATGGCTGAGGATAAAGGGACTTTTATCCATGCTTAGGGATTCAAGGTACAAACCATGGACAGATGTGTTAGGAAAGACCAACAGGAAAATAAATATTTTCTCTTAAGTGGACTGTGCAACATCAGAAGAAGTGTTAAATTTCTTCTTCCAATATAGAATATCTGATTAAAACAAATGCAAACTGCACACAATGCAATAAAAAACAAATGTTCCATTTTCCACTTCTTGCTATAGCTGTTTGTTTTAAACATATAAAGATTAAGGGAACAGTCTTGAATTTAATTAAATCCCAGAAGAACTAATGATATTTATGCATATTAAATTTTTAAAGGCACTTGTGGCTGTTCAGCCAATCATTCACTGGACTGTCATAACATGCCTCCCAACCCTAATTTAAATTAGAAGGAAGAGACCCATGGAAAAAAATGTGCAGACAGTAACCTTTTCACTGCACATATGTTTAAGAGATAAACGCCCATCTAGCTTTAAAAGGCAACAAATCTAATAAATGGCCACATCATCATAATTCAACAGTGGAAAAAAAAATCAATGTTACAGATTTCGGAACTGCATCTCTCAGGAAAGTAAATTAAAACATCAATTCAAACCTACTTTAAAGAGTTTATAAGGGGAACATTGATGTCTTAACACAGAAACTCCCAGATCACTGTAGATGAACCTGGGGCTTTCCCAGAGCTGTGATGTAGGGAGCAGTGTTCGTTGGGGCCAGCTTTGGAGCACAGCAGGAAGACCCACGCAGTCATTTGCTTTTCCCCTTCTCTAGCGAGGTCATGCCCTTCTCTAGTCCCATACCTTCAATAAGCCAACAGGTACATTAGGACCTGTGTCTCTGATGAAGATCTCACAGTGAGAGGAAAAATTGCTTTCTTGGTCTTTTTGCAGTAAATCAAGAAAGCCTCTGATGTGGCCCTGAGTAAGTCTCTGGTCCAAAGCTACAATCTCTGAACCTTCTCCTTTGTTACCAGGTTGGCTGTAAATGCAGGCTGCAAAATTGTACAGCCTCCTATTCTTCCGCCCTGCGTAATTTTTCCCCCTTGCATACTCAACATTTTGTTATCCAAGTTCATACATAGTCATCTCTCCCACCTCAAACAACAGACTCCTCTCTGCATCTCCTAAACGCTAATAAAAGGTGTTTCCCATTCCACCTACCTTTCAGCACTGCCATACAGGAATAACCAGAGATAACTTTGAAAGCTCAATAAAGTACAGCTTCTTGCTAAACAGATGCTGCTCCTTCTCTCACAAGCAATTCTGCTGACTTTCTTGAGTAAGGATTCAGACCCTGTTTAGAAAAGCATTTCCTTGCCTATGGTTAAACCTGTTTTTATGGTTTATCAACCGTAACAGGAAAAGACCCAGCCATTAAGTACTGCTGTGTTCCTGTTTATGAGAGTCTCTTCAACCTTACTTCACTGCTATGACACAGCCTTTGCCAGGTACTTACCTATCAAATACTCCAGCCAGAATCGGTCCGTCTCTGGCTTGTAGGGTCGGTTGAAGTCAACCTGGATTTGGAAAGACTGTCCCCGACGCACTATCAGCTTGGGGCTGTAGTACTTGTCAGTGTGGTGCTGCTGCTTGTTAATCTCGTGGGGCTCCTGGAACATGTGAATGTCCACAACACGCAGGTAATCTGCAGAGACGCGTAAATGAACAGAGAAGGAAGGAATCAGTACACTGGTACGTCAATATTGATATCAACATCATTAGAGGCCCTGTCCTCCCCTTCCCCAGCGTTGCCTCATCGAGGAACAACGTGCAATGGAACATGCTGGATCTGTTTGGGGCTTGCATCCTTCTGGCTGAACAGGGACTTACAGACTGACACTTCTCTGTCCACCTGCCATTTTCACAGAGGCTGCAAAGCTTCTAGTGAATGGTGAAAGCAATTGCAGAAAGGGCAGGTTGCTACGGGTGGAAAGCTGAATGTCCCTGAGGAGAGCTGGCCTCCATCTTTCCTTTGGGATGGGCTTTCTGCAAGTCTGGGCCTCGCTGACACAAGTTTACCAGTGCAATCAGTGGCCTGTGGCTTTATGTCTCCCTCCTTGCAGCCCTCCATTCGTAAAATGCAAATTCACAGGGGTTTTGTGATGCTTAAATACATTAATGTTTGCAAAGCACCACTGTTATCAAGTGCTGAAGAGCCTGAGAGGCAGTTAGCTATCTTGCATTCAGCTGAGAGCTTGGATTGTCTGTATTAAATAAGGTTTTGTTGTACTGCATGTGTCTAGACTCAGCTTCTCAGTACACCTCCACTCCTATTAGTGTCTTCTTATGAAAACTAAATATAACATTACAGTATGTAATTACAGCATAGAGTTATAGGCAAACAGCAGTAGGTATCTATAACGTGCATGGGCAAAGCTTTGCTCCCTTCAAATCAGGGCTGTCTAAAGGGTTATAGCCTACCATTGCTAGAAGTTAGTCTGCTCAGCTAATGACCAGTGTGGGGTGGCATTGGGACAGCCAAAGGCACTTGCAGTCATCACAAGCTACATGACGGTACCGTACCGGGAATCTTCACAATGGGAGTCTTCTCACACAATGAGCAACCACATGAAAATGAACTGGACATCATTCTTTTGCCTACATGCTTGGGCAGCTAATCACGAAACCTCTGCCAGAAGGACCATTACTGCTCACCACCAGGAGAGAGACAGAGGAGTAAAGCCTGACTTACAGCTCTCAGCTTGTCTTTCCAGGTGCTGACAGTTAGGAACTAGCTAATTTCTGCATTTTATACTGACAATGACAGAGCCAAACTCATGCCTGGCAAAAAGAGGTGCACATTTAAAGCAGCTGGTGGAGCTGTGTGTACTGGCGATGGTGGCTAATTTGGCCTGCTACTGAGTACACTGTGAGCAGGAACGATGCGTTCAGCGATGAGTTGGATATTCAAGTCACTGAGGGCTGAACGCGGCCCATTTCACAGAAGCTCAGACAACAGCTTTGCGCACGGCTTTTCCTTGAAGGCAAGGAGATGCTGCTCAGTGGCTGGCTCTGGACAAGCAGCAGAGCAGCTTGCTCTCGGGTGTGTGGTCTCCAGACTACAGCAGTGTGTGCGTTAGCCCTGCCCTTCTCCAGGGATGTGTTCAAGACATCAGCAGAGCCCCGTAGGCAGCAGCTCCCCTGGATGCCAGCACGGTCCTTCTGCTGCCCTGGGCAAGGCACCCAGCCTGGGCTCTGGGCGACAGCTAACGGGAGAGGGGGAACGAGGGCAGCTCGTGCATTGCCACCATCAGCTGCCCAGCCCTGCCCTGCGGGAAACAGAAGGAAAGGAAACCGCCCGAGGACACATTCCTTTCATGGAAAAGCCCTGGACAACTGAACCCAAAACCACCCTGCTAACCCTAATCTGCAGAAAGGCCGGAATATGCTGTTCAATCCTGAGGCAGGCTTAAAGTTCCATGGCAACGTTATTGTTATTCTCTGCTCAATTTGCCAGGCTTCTGGAGTAACTTCTGTAGATCCCCATTGGCTTTAGTGCTGGCTAACCTTACAGAGATGTTTGTTGTGTGAAACAGTAAATGCATTTTTTGCTTGGAAACTCATTGCCACTCTGTGAAGAGGGGCATGTCTTTGCCTCCTTCCCTGCAAAACTTACCAAAGCTCACTTACAACAATGCTGACAAAGCTCACAATTAAATTACATGAGGCAGGAATTTCCTGGAGGGGGGTAAAGCAGGAGCAGGGGAGAGTCTCCCCCAACTCCTCCCAGGCTGAAAGCACTGCATGTAAAAGCTGTGTATCTTGGGGCTCTGTGAGGGGTGAAACCGTCAGTAAGTTTGGTTCAGCTTCTCCCTCCTTCTAGGGAGGCATAAAAACGGAGTTGAGGGTTTGTTGTGTTTTTATCTCGTGTTCTGAAATACAAGGCAACAGTGACCATGCCCTTCTTTTGCATCTTAGCCCCTTCAAGGAACTGCAAATCTAAGTCACCCTGGGCCATCAGTTCATCCATTGCTCATATCTCAGGACCTTACATGGCTCCTGTCAAAACACAGCCATACACACCTGCAGAGAACACGTTCCACTTTCACTCTCAGTATTAAAATGTGCATTGAGCTTGCTAGATGAAGATAATCCTTAACCGAGCCTGTGTTAATTACAGTAATGTTAATTACGGAGGACAAAACATGAGCAGGGTAATGCGATGTGCCAACACCATCACCAAGGTGCAATCGAAAGGAAGGCTCCAGGCGATACTGATGTCACTGCTCATCTGTTTGTGAGGGACAGGTGGCCATCGAGGCCTCCTTTGAAGTCAGGTCCATTTGACGGTGTGCCCATAGCCTGGTCTGCTGTTTAGAGCAAGCAGTTTTGCTGCACGAGAGGCAGCAGTCTGATGCTTTCTTACAGCTTTTGCAATGTTAAGCTTGCATGGAAATAAATGAGCACGAGCTTGAGCTGTTTTTTCAAATAACAAGAATAGCCTTTAAACATCAGGTTTCTTGGAGGACCAGAGAGAAAGGGCTCTGGATTGCAAACAGAATAGTATGAATTTCCAAAGGAGGTGCCCATCACTCTGCTAACAGGGGAAGCACAATTCCCTGGCAAGCCACCGAACTTTGCAAAGGAGGGTGCGTGGGGAGCTTGCAGACTGTGGGGCCGCAGGGCTGCGTCCTCCCACTGAGCGGCTGTAAGCACCAGGCCCACTCGTAACACATTGTGGTGAGATGAGCTGGCTAGGAAGAGCCAGGGGGAGGGCACGGCACAGGCGTGTTCACGGAGACACGCTGAAGAAGCACTCGGGGGCTGCGCGTCCTCCTCCCTGAGCATCTCCTCGCGCAGCAGGCAGCCCACTGACCGGGCTGGGGAGACGGCCGTCGCTGGCAGCCTCAGCCGCTCGCTCCTGCTGTGATTCAGCAGACTAGAAGTGGGTGTCAGCAGAGAGCTAGATAGTCAAGCACAAGGTTTTACCTCATCCTAGAGTAGTAGCTAAAATAGGTCAAATGAATCACACCCTAAAAATGCCTGTTTCTTTCCGTTGGCTGTCAAGAGAAATGAGGGTGACTAGCTCAGCTGTAGACACCTACACTGCACAGATCAAGGGCAGGATTCAGTTAAATTTAGCCGTCTAAATGATGTGAGCCTGGTATGTAACCTCTTATTACAGCCAGTTGGTGGCTGGTTGCTGCAGCCAGTGGAACTGAGAGAAGGGTACAGATCACCCTGGAAGTGACACCCATTGCCTCTCTGGACAGCCTGTGCCCTCACCTCCATTCACTGGATGGCTCTGAGTTGACTATGATCTGACATAGGTGAAGACACTAATGTTTAGATGTTTATAGCAGGTGTCCAGTCCTACCCCAAAGGCCAGAAAAAAACCTCAGTTGTAACAGGAATAAAAGCATTTGCATGCTTTTTTTCCAGTGTGTTATGGCAATGAAATGTGGGAACCCAGAAGCGTAGAGGTGTGCAGGAGAAAGGGAAGGAGGTGGCACAAACAGTCCTCTGCAAGGACGTGCTCGTGGCACTAGAGCCCTGTCGTGCTCTGCCACTCCTGCTCTGCCTGCAGACGCTCACTTTATCCCCCAAGGACAACACTGGGAGTGCTCTGGGCAGGCTCAGCTCCTCAATGTAAGTACCAGTCTGAGCTCCATCAGGCTCGAAACCCTTAACGTGGTCTGACAGGTGACTTGAGCATCCTACCCCAAAACTGTGTGTCCTGGGACCACACTTACATCAGCTGGTATCACAGGCTTAGATCACAGCTGATGCACACTGAAACGGTGCTGCAGTCCCTTCCCTTCAGGTCACCTCCTGAATGTTGTTGCTACAAGCATTTAACAGCTGAACTGCACAGCAGAACTGATCCAACTGTACAAAAAGAGTTTTGCTGTTATGCACAAATACATTTTTCAGCCATACCATAGCTAGGTTTATCCTATGGCCACACAAACCCTTGCTTTGGACAAGGGCTGTTTTTCTCACCAGCAGCATCACCTTAGGCACACATTGTGTTCCTGCCTCAACTCACTTGACCTGACATTCCTAAGTTTCCATTGCATTTCTGAAAAGCAAGAGGCTCCCGCCCACCAGCACCACACTTCATCCAGAGCCTGATGTGAAGCACATAAAAAACCAAAGGGAATCTTTCTCCTGGTACTGGTGGGCTTCAGCTACAGGCTGCATTCCTTCTAAGGTATCCCGCACCCTTACACATCTCCAGCTTCTGCAAGCATATTGGGTTTGAAACGGTATCTAGTCAGAACCTGTATTGCATTACATTTAACAATTTAAACCCATGTACTTGACCCAGAGCTACAGGGTTGTCTGAAAAGGTTCAAGTAAAGTTTCTACAGTCTTAAAGTGCCAGTTGGTTTGCTCAGGCATTTTGTAAAATAAATGCTTTTTAAAGAAATGTGCATATATTAAAACGGGGTGGGGGGGGGACGACACAGAGAGGGGACGTGTGGTTAGGGCACATGATTAGGCTTACAGAAATAATGCTTTGCAATAAAAATTTGAATTTGCCACTTAAAATCTCTTTGTCTGTTTCCCAACGTGTAAAATGCAGTAATTAATGCTTGTCCACATTTATTAAGCACTTTTTCAACCCTGGATGAAAAGTCCCATATGAGCATTAAGTATTATTACATCTGGCTACCCTCAGTTGCTATGTTCTGCTGTTCATTTCAAATAAGCCAAAAATTAATGTCATTTGGTTGGTGACTCATTCAGGAGCCAATCCTGATTTCTTTTAAACCAAAACTTACCTATTTTTTTTAGGTTCACTCCAAAAAGTTGGCACTGAGAATGTGATTTGATCTGCCCATCCCCTATGATGATGTTGTTTTGTCTCCCTAGCCAAATGACTGAAACACTTTTCACAGGAGAACGATTAAAAATATGGGGATTTCTTTTAGTTTCACATTCATTTTTATGAATGAGCTGAACACCTAGCAAAAGTTTTCCCTGCCAGCCAGCATTTTGCGGTAGTTTCACAGTTTAAGGCCGTACAAACCAGTAGGGCCATTAAGAGGGGAGGCTCCTCGTGCCCCCTTCACCCCAGTGCTGCCACAGCCATGCCTGAAGCCAGCAGGTCCTGAAGCGACTCTGTGACTATGATCAAACTGGGAAAACCCATTCTTGCCTATTTTTAACCACTCCCACAGTTCAAGCTGAAAACCGGTCACTCAGCTCCTCCATTCCTCACTTTCCCTACCCATAACCTGGGGTATCATTTCCATGCACACGGCTGGTTTTTAGCAAGTTTTTTCAGCAATAAAAGCTATCTGAGATAGAAACATGTAAGGAAAGAAGTGGTTTGGTTTTAATTCACAGACCTGGGCAGAGGTGAGTATGGAAGATGTAAAAATAGACTCATATCTTAATTGTACACTGTACCTTTTGGATTAAATCCTCTAGGTATCAATCCAAAAGCCTCCATCTCAGGGACCTCATTTTCTTCATCATTGGAGTTGTTTAATGGGATGGCTCTTCTTCCATTCAGAGGAGGCTTCTTCTGCTCTTTGTTGGTGTTTGTTATTTCAGACATCCTGTATTAAAAATGTTGTAATACCATGAGAGAAGGAAAGAGTGCAAGGAAAAAGCAAACGAGCCAGCGTGGCACATGTAAGATGGGGGAATCCAAAACCAGTGTGGGGTGCCAGTGAGCTACACATTTTTAGACTCACATAAATAAAAACTGTGAGGCAGAAAACATCAGTGTAATGATGGAGTACAGCTCTCTAAGGATTGGAAGGCATTTTGTGTTTGTCAAAACACATGAATAAGAGAAGGGGAGGCGGGAGAAGGAGAGGGAAGCCTAACACAGAAGTACTTGCCTAGGAGAAGCAGGGCATTAAAAACATTAGGGAGTTTCAGGTAAAAGAACTGGAAAATCATTCACTCTCCCACCCTCCAAAACAGCATTATTGAACTCAAAATAGCAAATTATACTTCCATGAAGTACATCACACACTACCTCCCCCTAATAAAAATGACATTCTAAGTTATACTGCAATCATCGCAAATACTACAGCCTACAACAGTCTCTGGATGATTACTAGAGAATTGTATTTCTGTCCCTGTGCACACAAACACCCAATATCTAAAGGGCTAACTTCTGCACCCAGCAACTCCACTTTTCAGAAGGAGAGAGAGGAAAAAAAAGAGAAAGTAGGGAAACGGGGGGGGGGGGGAAGGAAAGAAAAAAGCACTTATCCACTTATTTCTCTCCCACTAATGACCTTAAGGGAAATCTCAGATGTAGGCTGATCAGAGACTTCTCTTTGAGCTAGTTGAAACTGCTTTCACATCTATTTCAGTGTAAGCATGTAGCAATGAAAAAGCCATGCCATCTTTCTAAGAAAATATTCATGGCTGAGAACACAACTTCTTCCCAAAGCTCCTGAAAACAGCAATTTTAAATGTAGCAATTATTTAACAGCAGTAAGCTCTTAAAGGAAGATTTTAGTTAGCAAGGGTACCTTATTTTCAGATAGTCTTTTTTTTTTTTTTTTTTTCTCTTCTCCCTTGCAGAATTTCTGAAGTGAAATAGAAGCCTGGAAAAAGTTGGGGGCTTTTAAGTAACCTCTGTATATCCTCCTCCCTCCTGTTGCAATAGGACAGTGCTGAAAGGGTTGCCAAGCCCTCCCCACACCACCTCTGAGGATCTGCCACCACTGCTGGCATGTCTTTGCTTACTCCCTCCCTCTCTCTGCCTGTCTCACCCCAGCCCCACTCACCAGGAGCATTTCAGGGCTAAGGAAACAGCTTGGGCACTGAAGTTTCAGTTCTTGGTGAGATGGAGTAGAGCTGCTCATGGCACAAGGGTGTATAAAGTGGGAGACTGGAGGGTATTTTTTGAGGGACACAGCCCAAGAAGCTGTGCTCACCATGTTGCTGGTTTTTAATGGTGTCTCTATCTCACAGTGCCTGCAATGCAACTTCAGGTGCTGGTGTTCAGAGTACGCACAGGCAGACAGAGCGATGGTTCCCCTGCCTGGTGTGTCACGGCAGTCCTGTCAGAAGACTGTGGGGAACACGGACATGGAGAGCTTGTTGGTGGCCCAGCAGAAAGGACCTTTTTCTTGAGACCCTGTGCAGTTCAGGAGAGTCGAGGTATTTTGCACTAAACAGCTATGTTTGGGGCAAATGACCTTCAGCCTTTGCCCATGATAAAATGTATATCACCTAACAACCAGTCTCTGGGGCAGTACCTGGTGGAAGCATTTTAGCTCCACATGGCCTTTGTTCAGTTCCAACAAGCTCTAACATAACTGGGGACTGTGTGACACCTCCTCTGTCAGACATAACTCCACAGACCAATGAAGTTACATGGAGAAAAAAACAGTGTACAGGGAAGAACTCAGTCCCACTGTCCTGCCAGCCACTGCTGTTTGGCAGCAGAGGCACAAGTCACCTACTAAGAGCATGCATGGGCAGCGGAGAGCCCCTCTTACACACACAGGACCAGCTATGGGCACTTATTTGCCTCAGTTGCAGGGTAGATGAAAAAGCAAGGCGATACAGAGAAGAGGCTATGGCTTCCAAGCCCATAATACCACTGAAGCCTCAAACCTCTGCTGGCTTAACACCATTGAAATCAAGCCAGGAGGCAGAAGAGGAGAGACTCAGGTCATATTCCTGTAATGGGAAGCAGCAAGTAAATCACCCGGAAGACAGGACCCCCATCCCAGTTCCCTGGGGATTTCCCATTAGGGGCCACAGTGAGGTAGCTCCACACAAGCCAGGACACCTGCACAGCGTGGGGCAGAGGTGCCAGCTGGGCACCGGGGAGCAGTGTGCTTGTACCAGCACAGCATTGTAGCCGGGCTAACGAGCCTGCTCGGGCTGAGTGCCGAGGCATGGCACCAGGCTGCAGCAGTTTTGGAGGCGGTCTCACTATCCGCACACGAGTGTTGCTCTATGCTGTCTCATAGCCAAAGGGCTGGAGCTCTCCCCTGCCTCCCTCAGCAGACTGTTAGGCATGTAGCATGGGAAGCCACTGAGCCCGGGGACTCCCCTTCCCCTGCCCTGCTCCCCTAGAAGCACGGGCACCCCATGGGGAGAAATGCGGTCCTGTCGCTGGCATTCTGAACTGTGATTTCCATTGAGTCACTTTTAGGCAGATGGGCCCTGAGGTAACCATCTGGAGGGCAAGTGGCACCCCTGGCACCCGGGAACACAACGAGCTTTCTGGGGGAGGAGGCTGGTTGCTGATTTTCTTTTTTTTTTTTGTCTTCTCCTTCCACCCTGATTTCAACGTGGCGTGGCATGCTTTGTGCCTCTCTCTCCACTTCCAGCCAGCACTTCAGTTCCCAAAATTGCAGCTGCTGCGACGACGTTACAAAAACTGATATAAATATTGCCTCCGTGCCATGCCTGCTGGAGGCCTGCAACACAAATAAGAAGCTCCATCTCCCGAGGAAGTCATGTGCTTCCCCAAGTGGCTGCGGTGCTGTCAGAGCCGGGAGGAAAACTTTCTGTCAGAGCCAGGAAGGGAGTGAGAGTATGCAGCCGAACAGATCCCACAACAGCCATTGCGCTTAAACAGCCAGCGGTTGCAGATGTCCCCTCATGCCTATGTGCATCTCCCTGGGGCTTTCAGCAGAAGCTGACAATCACGTGGAAAGCGGGGAGGCCAAAATTTTTGGCGGTAGCGGCAGGAGCGGGGCTTTGCATCCAGGGAGAGTAATGTTCCACAGGCTGTAATTTATTTATTTTGTGGGCAGTGATGTAAATTTGTGCTTATGACAGCTCCAGATGGCAGGTATTTTCTCATTACCTTGACTTAGCATTTGCTCTCCCTTGCCTATTAGACTGCACTGGCCTTAATTTAACTTCCATGGTTTGAAACGACTGACGTCAGGGCTGATGCAGGATGGGCACGGAGAACACGAAGCCCTGGTTTTCCTGTAGGGCCTTATATTTAATGAATGATGCACTGGGATGACCAGTGAAAGAGCACTCTCTCTTCCTGGAGCTGCTTCTGCACTGCACCCTGTGGGGAACCGCAAGCCCGTGCCCATTTCTCAGAGACAGCCTTCAGATGCTCACGGCCTTTGCCAAAGACCTTTGCAGTCACAGGCACTGTTCCCACTGACTGCAATGGACTTTGGGTGATGGACAGCCTTTCCTCCCAATCCCCACAGAAAAGCCCTTAAATGGCTGGAAAGCTTGCACTGTTAAAGGGTTATCCAAAATGCAGTTTCCCATTGTCACCAGAGCCAGTATCACTCTGTTCCAAGCCCTCCAATGTCAGACAAGAGTTTGCGGGGAAAAAAAAATTCCTGCAAAACACAAGAGTCAGTAAAGCTTTACAGCCAGAGAGGAGGGCGTGCCAAGATCTGTCACAAGCAAACTGATCAACCAGGTGCTCACATAAATGGGTTGCTGAGCTGTGTGCCAACGGCTGGATGGGAGGGATATTTTGCCTACCACTACTGTAGCTACACCAAGCACTCCGCAGCAGCTGAGCATTGTAAAGCTCTGCAACAGGGTGACTTCCTTTCTTCCTTTTTTAAAATATTACCCTCGTGCCATTTGCAGACTAGATGGGTGTTTAGACGCACTGGGACATTATACTACAGTATGTGCACGAGTGTACTTGCAAGGACATCGTCCTCACTCCCCATAAACCAGGCTCTTTCAGCTCTGATCTTCTATACATAGCAATACAACATTACCTCCCTCTTGCCTTCTCAAAGATTCACTTGGGAACTTTCACCTTTTCTTAGATGATCACGTCTGTCTTCCCCTCCCTCCGCATCAGTACTTGTCTCCCAGAAACTGGCGTTCATCTTCCCATGATGCCCTGCCTCGCCAAGGCTGCAGGCAGAGTAGAGCAGATTCTAGCAGAAAATATGAATAAAAAATGATATTTTTAAACAGTAGCAAATTTCAGAAATGTTCATTTGGTGGTTTTGTTTGTGTATTTTGCTTTGGGTTTTTTAAAGAACAAAACCAGCTAATATATCTATGTGTAACAGCTCTGGCTACCACACACAGAGGAGTATATTTTGAGTTAATGCTGAAAATTCAGAAGTCCCAGCTCTGAAACATGGCATGTGTACGCACGTCTGTATGTGTGAAAAAGGGGCAGAGGCAGAGAGAGATAAAATGGCAGCTCTTCAGATGGCAGAACATTTGGAGGAGGAGATATAGGGCCAGTTTTTGAACGATATTGTTGCAAATGTTTCTGTTGCAGGAAGAAAAAACCCATATATATATATATATATGTATTCGTACACACATTCTACTAGGAAAATGTGGCTTAGAATATTTATCTCTTCTCTGAAAAATTGTTGTTCCAAACTGCAAGTCTAAATTAAAACTGTAGATTTGTATAAGCATCTACATCTGAGCTGGCCATCTTCGGCTGCCTTTATCCTCCGCACAGATCTAGTCTAGGCAGTGATTCATCTCCTCCTACAGCAGACATGTAAATAGGTCAGATGAATCATGGCCTAAAAGTGCCTGTTCCCTGTATTGACTGCAAAGGGAGCTTGGGGTGATGGGTCCTACCATATGTGTCTACACTGCCAGTGTCTATGGTGAGGTGAGATGAATCCTAGCCTAGGCATGGAAAAAGAAAAGGATTTTATTTTGGTTTTGAGGCCTGGCTTTCAAGTGCTAAATTATCCTTTACTTTTATGGAAGATACTGCCGCAAATCATTATCAGTGATACACAGTATACAGTTCAATACACTTTTTTCTCTCAGAATATGTGGCTGCCACTACCAATTATGTAAAATATATTTCTTGCAATAAGTGTCAGAGTACAGTAAAGTACATACAAGCTCATGAGTTCAGACTTGGGAAAATACATGCATCTTTTTGTACTCGTCTGTGAAGGCATTTTACTTCCTCAGACAGAAATATAACACGTAGTAACTGCAACAAAAATAAGAAAACAATCATATTGTCTGTTATGAACATACAATCCAGGTTCCCACTCCTATTCTTATTGACATCCGAATCCAAAGCACTGAGTTGGTTGGGTACTAGGGGCTGCTCTAGTTTTTTACAGAAAGAGTAAGATAGAAGCCAAGCTGGGGCAAAGGGCTCTTTCGTAAGAGAGGATATTCACAGGCTCCAGCTAAGTTTACTGGTTTATGTCTTGCTGGCGTTGAGGCCTTAAAGGATGAAAGAACATCTCTCAAAAATGGGATTGGACAACTCTGCTATGGCCAGCTGGCCCAGAAGCTCACAGAGACACAAAGGCTGTGGATCTTAGCTTTTTATTTCAACCCCAAAATAAAAGGACAGGACATAAAAACAAAGCCATAACTACCCAGAGACTTAAGTAGGAAAAGCCACTTCAGGTAAAACATTTGTCAGAATAAATTTTACCACATGGGCCATATGTTTGGGCCAAAGAAAGAGACTTTTCTAAAGCAATTGCTTCAGTATCACTTTGTCGTCTTAACCCCACACACCCAAAGAAAAGGTCTTGGCCTAGGGATCAACCCTACTTGGTCTATCAGGCAAGGAGACTGAGAAGGGGGACAGTAACTTGAAGAGCAGGGGAAAGCGATGATTTTTATGATCCCCTTTCAGACACTATTGACAGATACCTACTTCCTTCCTTCAACAGCCATTGTATCTAGAGACAGGTAGAGCAAGCAATATATTCAGTCTAATAAGACTTTTTCTATCATTTATGCTATATACTCACACAGCTGCTTGAATTTTTTCCAATGCATCAGTCTCCTTATAGTGAATGCTGATTCCACAATACTGAAACATTTTGCAAGAAAATGACAATTGATTATGGTAAAACAGTAAGAAGTTACCAAAACATGCTTAGCTTTGATTTGGTCATTTATCTTTTAAGTTTGCAGTCAGGCTGCACTCCCCAGGTACTGGGATGTTTATTGCAGGACAGGCCATAGGAGCTCAGGGAAGTGAACCTCAGACTTTCTGCAAAGACCCAGCTTGAGTTTACGTAGCTGCAGCTCAGTCCTGCACCCAGACTGGCTGCTGCAGAGCTGCAGCCCTCAGCTCCAGAAGGGCTCGCTTGTCACATAAAGCATCAGGTGCAAATGAGGGTCATCCATTTCTGCTGGGCCCAAATTACCAGTGGCTCCTGGACAGTGTGGAGTCATCTTGGATACATCCACGCCAGAACCGATAAGCCAAGGGAAACTGAAACCACCTACAAGCACAAGCACAGTGTCTGCGTCAAAGACCTGGTACAAGACATTTGAGATGTCCCAACATAAAGCCATTTGGGCTGAGCAGGGTTTAGTAGGTCTAGTTCCACATCGTGCACAGATTAATATCCTTGTTTTAGCACTAGATTGAACAACAGTGTTCATGGAGCATTGCACCTCAGCCAAGAAGCTCGATCAGACCAGAGCTCTTCCTGCATCCGGGGGGGTGGGTAATACACAGCCCAGGCAATCCCAGCATGCTTAGTTGACAGTTGGTTCTAATTAATTTAGTAACATATGTGGACATGCAATATTTCAATCTTAATGTCACAAAGCGTTTCAACATTACTGACACAAAATGTTTCAAGTACACTCAATTACAAGATCTCTGGAATTAAAGATTTCCTAAATTTCATTTCAGGGTAAAACTTCCTGTTCCAGTTCAGAACAAAATTACATTTTAAAATGCCTGAATGTCTTGTAGAACAGCTTTTCCTCTTAATACAAACACAGATGTAGTGTGTAGGCCCATACACAACAAAACACTTAAGCACATCTTAACTTCAGTCGTTTAAGTAATTCCATCTTTAGGCATATGCCTAAATCCTGTAATGGGCTCAGCTCAACCAAATCAAGGCTGTACAATATCTGTTTGTACAGAAACACTTAAGCTGCCTGTTGATGTTGCATTTCTGCAACATGATGTTGCAGTTTAACAAGTCTCTAGTGCAACTACTTCTTGACTCATTTCAAAGATGGTTGCCAAAGTGGGTTGTTGATCCATCGTTCAGTCCCAAGATTGACCTTATCTTTGTGTAAATGAGCTGAGTAATTGCTCATTTAAGGAAGTGTGCAATGTTTTGAGAAGTAGGTTCAAATGTGGATTGTAAAACATCACAACTGGTTGGTTTGTTAATGGCGGATGTTCTGGAGGGACAAAGGAAATTGAAAGGATGAATCATTATCCAGATGAAGTTCAAAAGCAATTTAAAAGTCATTTCAGAATCACAGATGTGTGCCAAATATACCCATCCAGCACAAGCTATAGGCTTTGATTTTTGTGAAGTCTGCAAGTTCTTTCTTTTGCTATTCCCACTACAATCTTTTGTAGTGTGGCTCGAAAAAGGAGAACATAACAAGAAATTAATGCCTTCTAAATGCTCCACATACCTGTGTCTTTCTATAGTGCTGTGCTGCATCCACAAAATTACTGTCAATGTGCACAGTGGAATACAAATACTTTCCCCTTTCTTCTCATAGTGAGCTCTTGGAGGGAGTAAAAACAAAAAGATCAGCTGAGAGACAGGAGGGCAACCCCAGCACGCACCCACAGCAAGGGCCCTGGCTGCTTGGCTGATGTTAAAACCCTATGTTATGAAGAAAAGGTATGCGCAGTATTTCTCTCACGTGTCCAGAATCTGTGTAAATCCTGTCAAAGCTGGACAAAGCTGGTCATAACCACGGTCAACAGGTGCCCTCTCCATTTGGGTCTTATGCATCCTCTCCCACAACTCCACCTCTGGTTGTGTGCCCCTTACAGATCAATCTTTACAACATTTTCGGCTGTGAGCCTGCAAGAAGGCATGCTAGGACAAAGCTCTGCAGGCAGATACCTTCTCCTTGACTCCTTGATCTCTCTCTGGCCCATCTCTCTCTCAGCTGTAATCTTCACAAACTTTCGCAGCTATCATAGGAATGGTAAGATCTTTCACTCTTTTCCTTTCAAGCCCTTTTCTTTAACAACCTTATACTGCTTTTGATTTCCTTCCAAAATATCAATGGTTTGTTGCTGGGGGAGCATTTACTACTTCACTAATAGATTGGAAACTCATCCAGAAAACAGCAGTGCGAACAAAACTGGAATTGATCTATCTCTTATATTAAACAATCATTTTCTCAGAAAGCCCCTTGGAATTCTTAATCTTCAGACTTGTAAAAAAAAACATAGTTTTTTCAGCTCATACAAAAAGAAGTGGCTCACTGGCTGTGGCTCACATGTCTTGACCCAAGTGCCTTGTTTGCTTGGGATTCTTCCTGAAACTCCGTAGTCCCCGTAACTTACTTGGATAATTCCTTGGAGATGTGCGTGAAAATGGGGTACAAGATGTTAGGCAATAATAAGAAAAGTCGTGGTAATGTTAAGTTGAAGAAGTAGCCAACATAAGAGCATAAACATGCTTCAAAGGTATCCACTGTTATACACAGATGGAAACAGGTTCATTCAAGGTCCTGTCCCTTAAAATGGTCCATGTCACCATCTCGCAGTGACACCACCTCTTCCTTGTAAGTCAGACAGCTAATCAATGAACAGAAACAATCTCATAATATCATAACACCATGAAGAGCAGTGACTAGTTAAGGATAATGAGAAGCAACTAACCTGAATAAATGGCTTTTGAGCAGCCAATAAGCTGAACTTGTTTGCATTACACCACAATAAATTTTAATCGAGAGGATGCATTCATAAAAAGCAAAGTTGATTTGTGGACCTCTGAAGGAAAAAGTTGGGGCAAGTAGGCAAATTGTAACTTTTTCCATTGGTAGGGCCATTGGCCGACTAATACTTCTGTTCCGAACCTGCTGACAGTCACTGTTCAAATGTTGAAACTATAGCTCTCTGACACCACTGTTGCCAACATTTGCTATTGCATTCCATGATAAATATAATTTTTTGTGTTTGTTACTTGAAATACCAATAGCATCTCTTTAAGAAATGTGGTTCAAAATAAGATATGTGATTTGTGGGCATAAAAATCAGCAAATCCTTGGAATGTCTACAGAGGTCATTGTTGCAAGTCATGAATACTACTTTAACGTTGTGCTTATTCTCACAAAAACCACAACCTTTCATGAAAGCAACTGAAATATACACACAGAGCTTCAGGAATAATGCAAATTCTGATCTAAACTCACTGTAGCCATGATATCTTTTAGAATGAACTCCCATCAGAACTCTTTATCTTCTTCACAGCTCTGAAGGCTGAAAACATTACACCTTTTCAAGACTTTAACCATGCCAAAAAAAGAAGTGCTATCTCACTGTAATAATGTTGTTTTAATTATGTACAATACTTAGCACTAGTTTTACACCAGATGAGTCATAGTAGAAGCTTGTACTTTGCTGTTTGACTAAGTCCCACGACACTTAGAACTCCCTGCAATGAATGCTTACCACCTTGTGCTCAGCTCTTCTCCCAGACCACGTCTGCTGGATTCTTTGGGGGAGGCTGGTTTGAAGGGTGCTGCAATGGGATGAGCAGACACTGTGGTTGGAAATAAGGACTCAGAGTCAGTAAGAACATGCCAGAGAAAAGGCTTGAAAGCTGCTCAGGTGCTTTTGCTTCTCCAGTCATGTCCATTTTAATTAATTGGGATCCTAGAAATCATAGAGCTGGGTTTCGTTCCTTTCTTTTTAAAGGCAGTTTGTCTGAGTAGAAAGGTGGTCATTTTTCATCATGTTGTGCTGTTGTAACAATTAAGACAGTGCCAAACAGGCAACTGAAACACTTGCAGTCATTTATGGAACCCTTGTTTACTTGCCTTAACCCATCTAATCTTTTACTAATAAAAATAATCCCATGGAAGCAGATATCTATCATTTTATTGAGAATTTTGCCCACTGGGTTCTCCAATGAGATAGCATGGTCTGCTGGGCACCTCTTCATTTGTGCGGATTTCTTCTCCTTCCTAAGTTTCAGGGCCTGTTGAGCTCAGTGAAATCCCTGGTAAGCACTGGATCTTCCCCCAGGTCCTTCCACGTGCTCATCTCTTGGAGAAAATTGGCCATTCTCAAATCAGCTCTTACCTTGACAATTCAGCTCTCTTCATCTGAAACACGTGAATAATACCACTTTCAAGCCTTCATCAATGACGTTGGAAGCTTCAAAGGAAAAACACTATTAGATAGATCTTTTTAAAGGTATTTATAAAGTTCAAGAGCAGATGGACTTGCAGCAAAGTGTACTGCAGTCTTCATTCACAGTCAGCAGGAGAGGTAGGCTCTAGCCTCAGGTTCTTTGAATCTCTGTCTGGAAGACCACATAGGAAATCTAAAGTTAGACATTCTGAAAAATTGTTCCCATATGCCTCCCCTCCTTCGCCCAACGGATACACAGAGTGCCTAAGTACCTGGCTATCACAGATCACTGGGAGGCAGTTGCTGAAGCCTTTGTCTATGCAAATGACAAATACTCTATTCATTAAACATCCCTGTAATGAATGTCCTGCTATGGCACCTTCCAAGACACTCTTGATTAATTGAAAGAGATAAAATACTTCACGTTGAAATAACAGCTGGTTATGATACTTATCAGTATCAGCTGATAGACTAGAGACATACACTTCACCAGGAAGCTTTCACTCCTACACCTTATTTAAATAGAAGCTGTTTTTTGCAAACCTCTAAACTGAAGTTTATTA
Source organism: Balearica regulorum gibbericeps (assembly GCF_011004875.1). Classification (NCBI taxonomy): domain Eukaryota; kingdom Metazoa; phylum Chordata; class Aves; order Gruiformes; family Gruidae; genus Balearica; species Balearica regulorum. The sequence goes on from NC_046185.1 coordinate 95,298,095, forward strand.
CATTTGGCTACTATGTTCTTTCTAGTTAACAGTGTTTTTCAAAGTGTAATACCTGTCTTATCAAAAGCTTTACCCGGAAGAAACCACAAGGAGTGATGTGTACACCATGCTATCGTGTGGTGCAAAGAGGATGCATCCAAGTGAAAGGACAAACAAATCATTCTGCTCATGAAATAATTTCATTTCCGTTTTAGCCAAGAATGGACTAAATAATGCATCATTCTTTGGCTACTCAGAAGGTCACCTTTTGGTCTATGAGCAGCTGCAGCAGCTGTGTTCCCCTGAGACCCTGCTGCAAGCACAGAACAAAGCATGAGAGCGGACAACAAGCTCAGGGGATGCAGGTATGGGACAGGCTTCTGGAGGCCTCCCAGCAGCTCCAGCTAAGAACCACTGCCAAATTTCCTCTCTCTCATTTTTTACTTCAATCCCAAATAGCCTCCTTCTTTTCTCTCCCCTTCCTAAGTAAATTAGTCATATGTAAAATATGAGAAAATAAACAGCCAACTCAGATTTTGACACCATGCAGGGACAAGTATCCATGGAGATTAGGGATCTCCTGTTCATCATTGATTTCTCAGCACATTTGACAGGAAGGTACAACAGAGAGAATAAAATAGCACCCCAGGAAGGCAGTCTGTGAGGCCACATTCAGCTTAGAGGCTGCCGAGTCTCTTATTCCCAAACTATAATGCAAGTGAGCTGATTCTGTGAAAAAAATACATACACAGCAGAAGCATCTGACCCACAGCTGGTCTAGATATGTCCTTGATATTTGAGACTTTCATCCAGTAGATCTGGATGAAAGAAATTGGTGGCTTCTTAGATATTACCTCATTATGAGGAACCCAGACAAGAGTTTTGCAGCTAGGAACCTGTTCAGCTTTGTAGACCAGGGTGTTGGTTATAATATATGGACCTTAGTTTGCAGGGAGGGAGTTTGAAGGGGAAAGAAAATCATCCTGGATTATCATCTAGTTCAGAATCTGTCCTCCTAACAGGTAGGTTGGGGCCGTACAGAGATGTCTTGACCAGACCTGGCTTTGATGGGGTAGCGGGCGAAGCAATGTGCGGTTCTTGTAGGATTTCCTCAGTGATCTTTTCCACAGACCTAATCCTGTCCCATTTCTCGAGCACCTAAATCAAAATTGCCTACACCCAGAATGGCTTTTGTTTCAAATTAAATCAAACAAGCAAGGAGAAAAATAACAACTACATGAGAGAAAAACAAGAGTGTAACTCACTGTAAGGGCCATCTTGCATTGATACATAGCAATCCCTCCTAGATTACAGCCTCGGGAACACTTTATTTTTAAAGGTCCAGCACACAATAACAGAATCATAGTAGACATTCATCTAACCATATGCACCAGTCATATCTTTCCTTACCCAGAAAAACAAGCAAACCTTAAAAAGAGATGGGGGAAAAAACCCTAATGCACAAGCATTGAATTAAATGTAATGAAAAAAAATAATTCTAGTACATATGTATTCCTTAGCCCATCCAGATGTGCTTTCATCTCCTCCAGTCACTCACACATCAAGACTGCAGAAGACCTTCATGAAACCCCCTCTGAGCTCTGAGATTCCCATCCCTCTTCCAGGGTGATGTAGGATTCATTAACTCCAGCTGCCACTGTTAGCTTTCCCTCACTGCAATGGTTCAGTGTCACTGCCAGCCAGCACAAAAACCTGCCTAAAAGCACATGCCATGTGGCAAGGCTCTGCAGTTCAGCAGGGTGCCAGCCTTGGAGCCACAGTGAGCACAGTGAGGTGGCAGATAGCAAAGAACAGAAAAGAGAGCAAGGAGTGGAAGGGCCCATAGGCTTTTTGAAATTAATTGGCAAGCAAATTTTAAAATTTGCATTTTAAAAAATGAAAAGCAGAATATTGCTGAGTAACCAATTTTTACATAAACTACTCTTTACAGCAAGCTGGAGGTAATGGCAGAGAAAGCCACAGAGGCTCTTCAGCTGTGATCAAACTTAAACCCCCTGCTTTGTTCACATACACGCTCTGCCACTGGCACCCGAGGGCCCTGAACGGCATGTACTGCAAGTCAGGAGAAAGCCCCATGTGCTTCTGACAGCAGCCATCTTAACCGTTTTTCAGCTGCATTACCATCAGGTACAGGTGATTACTGGAATTCAGTCTGCATCAACGTTACAGTATGTACTGGACCCATCATTCGGTAGATACTCCAAATGGCGCCAGGGTACAGCCGGTGTTACTGAGGTCATCCACCTGAGCCCAAGTCTGCACTGGCCTGCATGAAAGAAAAAAAAAGAAAAGCAAGTCTGTTAACAGCAGGCTTAAATTTGTTCGGCAGGAGCACAGACCACCTTTGTAAAACATCCATGAGCCTGAAATGTATAAAAGTCTAAAGACACAGACCAATCACACCCCATTTATTTAAATCGTGTTGTCCCAGAAAAACGGAGAGACATTGCTAGCTGGAAATCCAAGCCAGGAAATGATGGCAGCCTGCCGGCCGGCTGACAATCCAGGGTTTAGTACAGGACCAATAAGCAGCTAAACAAGTGCTGTTCCTAACGGCAGGAGCAGCAGGAATGGAAGCACACAGTCTTTGCACTCCAAGCCTAACCTTGTCTTCCTGTGCTCAAAAGCCACATGCTTTTGCTCTTCCCTAACATGATTTTGGAGTCTTTGATGCATGCTGAATTTGCCAAAGATCTTGACATCACTACCACTATTCCAAGTCACATCCTTTCCTCGGGCTGCCTCTAAAAAAGCCAACCTCTCTCCACTGACCATACGGGCAGCCTGGCAAAGAGGAGGCTTCCAGTGTAGACTCCTGCACAGGGTGCTTAAAAGTCAAGCAGAGATAATATCGCTCCTGCCCCTAACCCTTCCATCCATGTCCTTCCCTCCCCAGATAACAAGAAGATTTTCTTTGGCAAAGCAAACCACACCCAACACATAAAAAACAACTTCCAGAGCAGGGTAAGAGTGCATTTGTGCTCCCAAACTGGGCTGAATAAACTAGCCATTTCCCTTCTTCGTACTGGAACAAGACCAAGAGAGCACCAGTGTCCCCCATCCCATCTCCCATCACCACAAGCAGGACAGCCCAGCCCAGCCGCTGGACTGAGGTCCCCCAGCACTGCAGTGAGCACCACACCGCGCACCGTGTCTGCTGGCCAATTAAGGGACAACCATGGAAACTTTTTTCTCTTGAGGGTATTTTCAGAGCTGTCCCCTTTGACATATGTATTTAACAGGCTGCAATCCAGTTAACACATGTGCGCACACACGCACACAGAGCTGATTACATACAGCTTTCCTTACAGTTCTGATAATCTGGATAATTTATTCAGGTTGGCAAAGTTTGAGTGTTTTTCCATTTCCTCTGCAGAAGGGGAGCAATGTGATTGTTGCTGTGGTGATCCTTCCCTCAATAATTTTAGCCATGATATGGCTTAAAGTCATGACTGGCTCTGGAAAATATCATTTTATTAAGGCACAATATTAAAACATCCGTGAATAGCCTTTTATTTTTCACACTGAATAATATATATATATCTATTCCTTGAAATCCACATTTACAAATGAAAACATGTAGATACTCCTTTATCATAAACAGGGCTGGTTTGGGCCTCTGTTTTGTAACCACTGTTTTCATCCATCCCCTTGGAATGAATCTGCACACTTGGAACCTCTGCTCACCTGGGTTATGTTTTCAGGAGCATACATACTTGGAAACATCAATGCTGACATTAAGAGTAGTTGCATGTGTAATCCCCCAGGCATGGGCTTTAAAAAAACCTACCTCCTTCCCCCGTTAGCGAGGTTAATGACTGCTCTGCAGAAGGGGACCAAGGCGATTTCATTTTTTCCCTTCATTTGTGAGGTTGCAGAGCCAGCATTCCTCTCTCTGCAGAGAGGACAGCAAATGTCAGCTCCCTGCCTTCATTTATACCTTGATCAATGAAGCTGTTGGCAGAGAAAACTGTTATGCACAATAAGAAGTACAAAACTTCTCCTGCTGATAGAAATGGCCAGTGGCAAGTTATTCCCATTTGCAGCCTGGGCTGTAGACATATCCTTGCATGGCTCTGCCAAAGTAAGGGTGGTGGCACCCCCCCCAAACCGATGCCTATCGCACAGCAGTAGTGCACAGCTCACAGGGAGGTGCTGATGCAGGGGTGGAGGTCCAGCCCTCAAGCATCCTGCGCTTGTCTCCTTTCCTTTCACTCTGAGTAGCACACCCGAGCATCCTGGGAATGGCTGTGTTTTTAAAGTTGCAAAATTACTTTCATTAGACTGCTTTCCCACAATCTGCTTCACATCGAGTTCTCTTGAGGGATTAATCATGGAAAAGGATACCATGCAGTATAGATGAAAATAAACAAAACCGGGCCAATGGAAAGCTGTCCTCTCGTTTAGTCGTGATTTTCTGAAAATTGTTTGAGATGAAATGTTGTTTGTCTAGTTTAAAATCCAGGATTAATCATTCAGGAAAGTTGACAATTCTGTTTCTCCATTTTGTATCTCCTACGGGTGTTTTCCAGCTTTTAAAACAATTTCCAGATTATTATGTTTGAGGTGGGAATGAACAAGGGGCTTGTTTATTTTCCATTCAGGCAAATAAAAAGTGACATTCCAAAAGGTTTTATAATTTCCATCATTGCAACCAAATGTGTTTGGTGTATCTGAAAAACCAGATTCAGATATTTGTTCTTGAAATGCACTAACAGAAGCTACCACAAAACTTTTCTTTTACAATGGGATTGCAAATATAGGTGATACGAAACTACATATTTTCTTCATTTTAATAAGAAAAACTCCTAGAATCATAAGCAGAGAAACTGCTTAACAGACGTGTATACATTTATTTACACAGAAACATACATGCATTTACTATGAACTGCATTAAACATGATGACAGAATACCACGAATGTGCCTGTGTCTTTTGTTTCTCACTGCTTCTCTAGAAATTTCAAGATTTTTAAGATTTCATCTGCAAGTTTTCAGTAAGTGCTAGAAACTCATGCCTTCCAAAAAAGCAATATGATCCTCCGTGGTCTTAACACTCTCTGGATAGACGCTAGTAGGTTCAGCAGCCTGTTGATGCAGCAAACTACGTCAGAGGTGCAAAAAACCAACCCATGCTCACTGATGGAATTAGGACACAGCTTCCTACCATCTCTCCAACCCTTTCCCACCGTCAACAGCCTGGCGAGGGCACTTGGACTCTGCCCTCCCACTGATCCCTAAAGGCAATACATTGGAGCAGGATGACACATGCGTGTGGCTAGACTGCACCCTGCATGATATTTTGGGGACACCTTGGATCCTAGGCAGTGGCTGAACAGGGATGCCGTGCTTGTGCTCATCCTCATGATGCCAGCAGGCCTCCCACAGCTGCAGCCAGCATGCCATCTTAATTCCCTCACCAGGCAGGGCACAATCCAGCCCATGATCTTAATCATGCACTGGCATGGGGAGGGCAGGATTTGACAGCTGGTTTGCTTTCCCCTGGGCCCTTTCCATGCCCTGTCCCATACTGTGATGCCACCACTACCAGAGTAATCTACAAGCATACATTTATTTATGCATCTTGCAGACATGTGCATTCTTGCCCACACCATGCCTTAGAAATGACAGAATTCTCCAAAGAAAGGAAGTGACAACTCTCAGAGCTGGGAAAAAGCATGCAGGGTCAGCTGAACCCCTTTTCTGGGTCATTTTAAAAGAGTCAGATTTCACTCCACAGACCCAGTCCCATTGTACGAGAAACAAAACCCAAGCAAAGCGGACTCTGTTGAATGGAGCCCAGCTCCCTAGAGCTACTTTGACACCTCTTGTTAGCCATAAATGCCAGGTCTTGCTTCCCATGCTCAGCTGAAGGTGCTGGATTTTGGCTCACCTCCCTTTAGCGTGCACCAAGCCTGACCTAACTGCAGCTTGATGGGACCATGCTGAACCTTCAAAGACATGCTCTGCCACGCTCAGCTCCATTTCCATGCAAACCCTCTGCATTAAGGCAACCTTCCAACATATACTCCAAGCAATTAGAAGATTTCCTACCTGCTGTAAGGCAGCCTTATTGTGAGTGTATATCATAACACAGCTTTTTACACGTTATTCCACACCCAGATTGCTGCCTTTGTTGCACGGGGCTGAGCTACAGCCCCTGCGGGAGCTATGAACGGTGCATTTGCAAGCAGAATGTAGGTTTCTGTGCTATTTCTGACGCTCTGCAATTCACTTCCTGCCTCGCACGCGGACTGGGGTTTTGTTAAATGCAAAGCTCAGATTGAGCTGTCAGTCACAATATACTTCTCTTTCTCCCGTTTTAGAAAAGGGATTTATATCTATAGAGGAGGCACTGATCTCAAAACCCTGTAGCCTTAACTACATTTGGTCTGGAGCAAAATAACAGAGAGATGAAGGTATGTTGCAGAATTAAGCCTGCGTTATAAAGCAAGCCTAACTTACATCCAAATCCCAGCCTTGCCGAAGTACAAACAGTAGTCTCCTTCGGCTGTACTGGACTTGGAATCAAATCCCTGCAGAACTTGATAAGAAGGTGACCAGGTAAAAACAAACTGATTTTTTTAACAGCATATTTCCTAGCAATTGCAATGATTCCTGCTGACAGTTTAGTTTTAAGGACCAAATTCTCAGACAATAACTCATGACCCAATTCTGAAGTCAAGACTACAGTTCACAAATAATTTTCCCCATACATGCCTCAGCAATTTTGGAGAGAAAGGATGCTAAAAGAAGGCCACAGTAAGCACAAAAGAGACAAAACCTCTTGGCCAGATATTTAAACCAGATAAACTCAAGTTAGTAATAAATACAGATTTTTCAGCAGCAGTTTTTGCAAACCCATAGAGGGGGACTTACCTGCCTTGACTTAGGAACTGCTAAGAAGTTGGAGAGCCTTAACTAGTTGCTGCCTCACCACACACCACCTGCTCACCTCCACACCATGTGAAATGAAGGCAGAAGGTAATTCACAGATAAAACCACACTGAATGCCTTCAATTCTGGCTGCATTCCTCCCTCCTCCCCCACTACCAAAAGGTATTAAGATGTTTACGCATCTTTAGTTAAATCAGTATCATCAAATACAGAGAGAGCGAGCTCAGTTTTGGGGGTAGAGGGGAGGGGGGAATGCAATACCAGGATATTTACTGTCTCACCTTTCTCCATAGCTTAATTTTGAATTAGCTTTGTGGCTTGGCTAATTAGCCTACACACTGATATTTTTAAATGATGATTAATTTTTCCATCTCCTTAGAACACAGGATTAATTCTAGTAATCACAGCTGCTCATTGCTATAGTTTGTTAATGCTTATTTAATCTTTGAGGCCCCAACTTAAAGCCTCCATCTTTAAGGAGAAGTTAGACACGCACCTGTCAGGGATGATGTTGATATAGTTGCACTTGTCTTCAGAAGGAAAGACAGTTTAATGATCTCTTCCTATCCTCTTCAAGGCTAATTTTCCATGGCAAAGTCCAATCAAAACACAACCTAATTGCACAAAATTTATCATTGCCATTTCCAATCTCAGACAGTCTTTGGACATTTGAACCATATCTGGAGATACCTGAACAATACCTACGGCACAAGTGCTCTGCATTGTGTGGCCACTATGTCTATAGAACACTCCTGGGGACCTTTCTGTTGGGTTTGCTCTACTGTCAAATTCTGGTCTAAAAGGAAATGAGCTCCTTGGCGCCCTGGCATTTCTGACAGACTTTTTGAGGCAGGTCCTCTAACAATTATGAAGCAGTTCTCAACCCACATGTGCATCTTTTTGAAGCATAAAATGTTCCAGAAATTCCTGGTGTATTCTCCACAATTTCTACCTTCTGTGCTGCTTTTCTTCTTTTTTACTTGTTTCCATTCTCTTACCACTTCAGTAAAGATCAAAAGTCATTACATTGTTCTGTTTGTTGGATCAAATCCCTCTAGACTAATCTCTGCAATGGCACGTAGATCTGCAGACATTTTTCTGGAAAAAGTTAAAAAACATTTGACTATTGTTCAGTATATTATAATATTTCATCTGTTCATTTTTAATCGCCTCTAGAGTGAAGCTTTATGTTTTTCATTTGAACACAAAGATTTCTTTTATGCCTGAGATGTAAATTAGCAGTGGGCAAAGCAACTGCAAAAAGAGAAAAGGAGAGGGCCTGAACATTTCATTTCCCTTCAGAAAATAATAAACTCTCAATGAGCTATGGAGGATGTGTGCCCCCAAGCTGAAGCCCTCTCCATCTTCCCACCACTCACACCTGTGACTTGATGCAGACCCAAGCCTACCCACCCCATGTAAGACTCCCATTTGAGTGCTCTGGTCCCAGACTTTGGAGACCAGCCCAGAAGTTTTAAACCTCCCATGCTCGAACTGAGCCTTCCCCTTTGCTGCCCTGCAAAAAACATCTGACAGGACTTCAGTGGCACTCTTCTACAGATGCTGTTTCCTGAGATGGGGCTGTACAATGTGGCAAGCCATAGTAGCAGGCAACTTGAAGCCCTTTAAGTGCCTGTATTTGTCCCCAGAAAGGAGTATGGAGATGAGGGGACAAGGAGAGAGGAGATGACTTTTGGCAGCACTTGGCCTGAGTGGACTTACCACAGTTTTCGGCAAGCACAGAGTAAACTGGAAGGGGACTCTTGGTTTGTACCCTGCTGGCCAGCAGTAGGAGAAGGAGCAGAAGACTAAGGAAGGAGTTCCCCAGCTGCAGAGGAGAGAGTGAGCGCTGGGTTATCAAAAGCACATGGATGTCAGAAAACCATCTGGACCTCTTTCTGCAGTTTGCAGCTGATCTCCAAATATTTAGTGGAATGCTGCTCCCCATGGGTGCAAATGTTCACTCATCCTTACAGGAGAAACAGTAACACACAATTAGAAGTATGTTTTGTAATACTGTATTGTTTACAAACATGCTGGCTGGGAAAGGATGAAAGTTGTTTCTGGTTTTGAGTGATTTTGGTTTATATTTTAGTTCTCTAAAATTAACCATGGTAAACCTGACTGCATCTGACAACCAGATACACTAAATTCAAAACCTTAACGTTTGTCTCTAAAATCAAACAAAACAAAAGTAATCCTCTGTTTTCAGTTCTCCTTTAAAATCCTCTGACTGCAATTGCCTATGACTCCTTAGATAAAACAAAGGGTCTGATCTTCCACCATTGGCTGTATCCATCCAAGGGACAGTACCGAAGACTATGGCATTTCTCCAAACACATACAACCAGCAGCAAAATCTGGCTGGGTGACTTCAGGAAGAGTTTTCCTAGTGGTACGTCTGTGCTGTAACCTGCTCTGGGGAACAGCAAATCCCTCTACACCCTTTTGGTACAGGACACCCATTACACAGCCTCATACATGTGATGATACTGTGCTAAAACTATGCACTACAGACAAGGTGTCAGAGATAGTAAAGAGGTATCAGAGAATTACAATTTCCATTTTCTGATCCTCTGCAGGTGCCACTGTCAGCGCTGAGCTGTCCTTAACCAAGGAGAGGACCCACAACCAATACGTCACTGCCCTCCCAGAAAGGTGTCCGGAGCAGAGCATGGTGGGAGCCAGCCCATCCCCAGCTCTCCTGCCACCTTCCTGCCAGCATAGTGTCTTAAATGGTAAGGTCTTACTCTTAATGTGCTTTCACTCATATGGAGTACCTTTTACTTAGTGCTGAAAACTGAACCTGGTTATGGAAGAGCTCCTAAGTTTATTCCAGCCTGGCCAAATATAAGCTTTTGTCAAACAAGGAGTTACTGGATTTGTCAAACATGTAAAAGAAACCTGTGTTATCCTAGAAGCTGCAGCAGATAACCTAATGGTCAGTTTCAGCCTAACACCTAATGAAGAATCTGGCCTATACTATAAAGACAAGAGTAGTCTGGTCGGACTATGGATGCTATGCTATAGGCCCACAGCAGAGACTGCCATTTACCAATGCAGTTCTGGGAACTGCAAAGTCACATTCCCCTTGGGATGCCCAAGTAGGTTGGCTCTTGATTCCCTCTAATTCAAAAAAAATTAGAGGTATCAGTTACAACCTTCTACAATAAAAAATAAAAAAAAAAACCAAAACAAGTACATTTGGACAGAGATGCAATCTGTTTCAACAGGGAAGAGAAAACAACATGGTTCGGCTGCAAATAAAACTTAACTGCTCTTAACAGCATCCTGCAAAGCTGCTAAGGACCTATACACAGACAGCAGAATCAATATAAGCTAAACCTGCATTTCATACCTGGAATCAGAGCCAGTTCATACTGACAAAATAATTAACCAGCCAAAGAACAACGAGACACTCTGGCATATGTGTACATTTTCTAAAACCACACATAATGAAGGCTTTAGCAATGCAGAACTCAACCTCCCAGCTCAAACTTTTATTGGCCATTATCTCTCTGGATTTGGAGCAATGGCTCTGAATGCAATAAAAGACATTCATTTTTCACAATGTTTCCCCACATAACTGACAAATTTATTATTGTTATAAAAAAAGGACACAATTGTGAAATCCTCAGAGTCCCTGACTTGTAATGGTGCCAAATATGTTTCTCTTTTCATTAGCATTCAGGGATTACTATGCCCAAACCACCCTCATCTACTTTTTCCACTCACATAGATGCAGCTGATGTTGGATCACCAGCCATCTCGGTTCTCGTCCAAGGTAATAGCTTTAGAGTAGAGCAATCAGATATACTGAGAGACTGTTTCCAGATTAGAACTCTGTGAAAATCTTTTGGCTCCCCCACCTCCCTGCTTGAGAATTATAGACTCTTCTCTCAGTTTGCAGAATGGTTGCAAAAGTAGATATATTCAGAAATTCAAAAAATCATCAAGAAACTCACAAGTGCTGCCTAAACCTCTGGAATGCATGTATTCTTCAAAAGGCTTTGCACATCTTCCATCTCTAAGGAAAGAAAGTGAATGAAACAGCAGCACAACATATTTCAAGTGGTAACTATCTGAAGAGGTCACATGCAAAAGAAAAGGAGAGAAATTAACAGGGCACCAAGGTACATGGTTAACTAAATTTTGCTTCTCCCAGGGAGAAGCACTGTCTTCCCTTCATATTGCAACACTTGTGAAGACAGCAGGAACCTGAAGCCTGAGTGCTCCTGCTTTCTCCTGGGGCTGCTGAGCTCTTTGGACCTCAGCCCAATGACCCAGATCTCAACACCACATCATTCTGAAAATATCTTCGATATCTTGTCTCTCTCTTTTATGAAGTTGCTTTGAGGGCCTGATACAAGACAGAAACATGGTTCCCCTCAGCTGGACATGCCTACACTTACCCATTGGAAGAAGGCTTCTTCGGGAAGGTTGCACCCTTGTACTTCCCTGACTTCACTGGACACTTTCTCACTCTGCCATCTCTCATCCTGGTCAGCACAGACCTCTCGCCACAACTCTCTTTTCTCTTAGAGACCTGTATCCTGGAGCTCACCACAGCCAGTGACACCAGGAAATGTGATGTAGTGGCCACTCATATCATCCTCTGCTAGACCCTTGAATAACTTGCACCAATTGTATCCCTGTCCTCTGGGATAGCCAGGTTTCAGCAGGCAATGATATCACAGCGAGTGCCATTAACCCAGTCACATCCACACATCACATTTTACCTTGCAGAGCCTGGAGTAAGGATCTGCCGTCTTTATGATCACTTAGCTTTTTCTCACCTGTCTTCACTGTAGCCCTCACTCTTTTTTTTCCTTTCTTTGTCATATTCAGACCTAGCCCAAGTGAGCGAGGGTTGGATACTTCTCTCAGAACAGCCAGCTAGGTGTTGGGCATAGCCTAAATCAGTTGTCTGTACTTTCTCTGCAGTAAATGGAGACAGCTCAGAGGGCTGTTCATCCAGCTGTATTCAAGTATGCCAGAGAGGGGAGAGGGCATCACCTTACAGAGAGCAGGAGGTCAGGCAGCAAGCTCTAAGATGAGAAGCCGAACATTCAGATGGCTACAGTTCAGCAGTGCCACCCTTACAGCATGAATACTAAAGATCTGAAAGACAAAGGCTGACTGATAGAGAGCTTCACTCCTCTGGAAGCCCAGACATCCTCTCCTTTCCATTATCACTTTCAAGTTGAAGGGTGGGGATGGCGATTTTTAGTGTCCCCAGAAAGCTGTGAAGACCATAAGGGCATATTCAGCACTGGTCTGTGGAGCTGACATCAGTTCTGTGCAACATCATGCTCAGTGTTAGGTTATCATTTGGGTCAACAGCCACAAATGTTTCTTTCAGACTTCTTTTCAGACTCTGCATCAAGGTTAAGCCTAGTTCTCCAGGACCTACATCAGCCTCCATTTAAGGCAAGGAAAACAAAGGAAACGGTTCCTTTGAAACTACTAGCGATTGAAGCCTTTTAATTCTTTTCCTGCTTGACATTAATTTCTGCCCCCGTGAGTCTCAGAGCTTGCTGCTTTATCTTCTAAGCTTTAGAAGCCTTGTTTTCCTCAAGGACACCTTGGATTTATGAACATTTCTTTCTTTGTTCACCATGCCCTTCCAATTTTTTTTCAGAATCAGGAAGCCATTACAGCACCAGTTGATTCTCTCTCCTTACCAAGTGAGCCTTGAGTTTAGAAAGTAGGTGTTTTCTGTATGCAGGAAATCCTTTCTTGATCATTTTCCAAGTAATACATAATGCCTATTATAAGAAAGAAATGTATATATATATTCTTACAAAAACATTAATAAAGAGACATAAATCTAGACTGATCCTCAACTTCCCCACCCCAATCTTCAAAACAACAACAAAATGTTATATATTATCTTCATTCAGTAAAGAGATTGTCTCCTTCATAAATCAACCAACTCACCTTTTCTCAGGCCTTAATAGTCTCATATATACTTTCCTCCTCACCTCGATTCTTCTCTCTCTACTCATTATCATTAGGAGTCCTATTCTTACCAGGCACGTAAATGGGAATCTTGAAGACTTTACTGATGTCCACATCTATAGTCTCATTTTTCCTTTATGTCCTTCCTTCTGAGTCCAGCCTAAGCCATGCACAGTCAAGTCAGAGACTGCATACATTTACTGACAGCAAGTCCTACTTATAAACACAAAAGAATTAAATCTCATCTCCCGATTTCACAAGTCTATCTAAAAGATACTCCTTCAGTTTAGGATGTATCCTGATAATAGAGTTAAAAGTTATTTCAGGTCTCTTAATTCCCCTTGCCAATTTTTACAGCTTTTCAGGCAGACATTGTCCAAAATACTGTTAAAAATATTTTTCCTCAGTTGTTGTGACAAACCCCAAACAGATCAATAAATGCCTAGCCTGCTAAGCAAACATGAAAAAGAGTCTGTATGACAGACCACCAAAATATGTTGTCAGACTATCCATACTGGCAGGGAAAAAGTAAGTGCTGAAACAACAAACCAGTGCCAGGCTGAGTTACCATACGTGGTTGTTTGTTAGTAAAATCACGCTATCACTGATAAAGTGAGCAAAAGAAAGGCCACCTTCATGCACCTTGCTGATGTGCTGTGGCAGTCAACAGTAAAGCAATGGGCAGAGCCTGACCGTGTGCATGAGAATGATGGGATCCCACTTGACCTAGAAGAGTGAGGTATTTCCTACTGGACTGTTGCATGTGGTCCACCAGGAAGGACAGACGGGGAGATGTCTAGTGAGTGATCCTTGTGTTTACTAGAAGACTTGAAGGAGCACCCTTCAGCATGCTCCTAATGTTGCCAGAGGTGGAAGGGAGCATCTATCCATGATGGGTCTGTCAGGAGTTGGAGAAAAAAGAGGAGAAACTAAGAAATTGATAAATTTTCAGTTTATCCCTGGCTTAGAAGCCCACCTTGCATATTGCTCCAGATCACAAACCCAAACCTGCTTCCAGGGAAGTCAGTGACAGCCAAGTATCAGGGTCCATTTCAGTTAAGTATTTTATATCCTTACAAGGGACTTTTGGAATGTCAGTGAACATATAAGTTTCTGGTTCTTTTCAGCACACAAATACCTGTGTTCTTTTAGAGTATAAATATTTTAAAACTGTGGATTCTTGCATCTTGTTCTTACCTTTATGGTCTTCAGAAGCTAAAATATAACCATTGTTACCTGCACTCACTTCATTTATTTAAAATCTCATTAGCTTGTCTACACAACACAGGTTCTCACATGGATGAAGCCATGGACACTCTTTGGACATTCTTGGGCTGCTCCTCAGAGCTCTGAGGAGAGTAAGGCACAAGATGAGCAGCAGCCTAGGTCTGAGAGCCTGTCCTGGTTCTTCCTGCTACACTTGAGGGTAGATTTAGATTAGATATAAGGAAGAAATTCTTCACTGTGAGGGTGGTGAGGCACTGGAACAGGTTGCCCAGAGAGGTTGTGGATGGCCCCTTCCTGGAAGTGTTCAAAGCCAGGCTGGATGGGGCTTTGGGCAACCTGGTCTAGTGGAGGGTGTCCCTGCCCATGGCAGGGGGGTTGGAACTAGATGGTCTTTAAGATCCCTTCCAACCCAAACCATTCTATGATTCTATGATTGCCATCCAGAGGGACCTTGACAGGCTGGAGAGGTGGGCCTGTGCGAACCACATGAAGTTCAACAAGGCCAAGTACAAGGTCCTGCATGTGGGTCAAGGCAATCCCAAGCACGACTATAGGCTGGGCGAGGAATGGATTGAAAGCAGCCCTGAGGAGAAGGACTTGGGGGTATTGATTGATGAAAAGCTGAACATGAGCCGGCAGTGTGCGCTTGCAGCCCAGAAAGCCAACTGTGTCCTGGGCTGCATCAAAAGAGGCGTGACCAGCAGGTCGAGGGAGGTGATCCTGCCCCTCTACTCTGCTCTTGTGAGACCCCACCTGGAGTACTGCATCCAGCTCTGGGGGCCCCAGTACAGGAGGGACATTGAGCTGTTGGAGCGAGTCCAGAGGAGGCCACGAAGTTGATCAGAGGGCTGAAGCACCTCTGCTATGAGGACAGGCTGAGAGAGTTGGGATTGTTCAGCCTGGAGAAGAGAAGGCTCCAGGGAGATTTAATTGCAGCCTTCCAGGATCTAAAGGGGGCCTACAGGAAAGCTGGTGAGGGACTCTTTATGAGAGAGTGTAGTGACAGGACAAGGGATAATGGGTTCAAGCTGAGGGAGGGTCGATTTAGATTAGATATTAGAAAGAAATTCTGTACTGTTAAGAGTGGTGAGGCACTGGAACAGGTTGCCCAGAGAGGTTGTGGAGGCCCCATCCCTGGAAGTGTTTAAGACCAGGTTGGATGGGGCTTTGGGCAATGTGGTCTAGTGGAGGGTGTCCCTGCCCGCAGCAGGGGGGTTGGAACTAGATGATCTTTGAGGTCCCTTCCAACCCAAACCATTCTATGATTCTATGATTCTAAGGCAAGGTCCCTTAGAAAGAACCTCATAATGAAAAAAATAGTGAAGGGAGATAAAAAATCAGGAAGAGAAGTGGAGTCCTTTGTCTCTTCTTCCAGGAGAATCCATTTCAGAAGCACAGACAGAAGCTGAGCCTGAGGTTTAGCTAGGAAGGTCACAGGCAAATATTTGCCAGTTTGTGACATCTGCTTGCAGGCAGATCATCCTCTGAAAATTACAAAAGCTGTTCTTCATGATGAAAGAATGCAAACTGTCAAGACCTACATTCCTGAGAGCTTTCCAATCCCTTCAAGCCACATTGCTTGGGTTTTTAGAAAGCATCAGTTCTCAGGTTTTTCCACAGTGGGATTCTCTTTAGTGGTACCTTCCCAGCAAAAGGGAACCCCACTGCATCCTTCCTTGTAGCACAATGCAGAGGGCCGCAGGGTAATCATTGCATCAGGCCAGTAGTGGTCCCTGAGACCAAGAACCTCAGAAATATTTTATTGTCAATCATTTTATGATGTCTGATTCTGTTCCTTACCAGGAGTGCGGCCCATTAGGAAGGGCACCCCAAACAATTGCCAGCAAAGCTTTCAATCTGCCCCCCCCTCGCTGGCCAATTAATATGCACATTCTAGAATATATAACTGGAAGAACTAAGCTAAGCAAGTTTTCTAGAGTATCACCTCTGTTTTACTGGGATGATTTCTGCAACATCCTGCTTGTCTTACCAACTCCACAGATCTTAGAAGGAGCAAGAGGGACGACATAAAAGAAACATCACCAAAAAATGACCTAAACCAGGTTTTCATTTCAGAATCTTCTAGTGTGAAACAAAAGCTGTACAGCATATTGTAATGCTGGTAATGTCTGCTTTTCAGCAGTATTACACTTCCATTTTTAGCTCTTGCTCTGGATAGTCAGGGATTCTTGAGAGACCTAGCAGTTTTTAGACTGAGTAGAAATTAGGTATTTAATGGTGCAGGATAAATGCACATAATTATACAGCTCTGCAATTTAGTTTATCAGTATTCTTAACACTATAGAATACAAGAATTTCTGTGTCACCATGTAGAATGACTCATTTAATCTGGAATTAAAATGCATTCAACTCGAGGGCAAAACAGCATGGCTGTTTGACTACACATAATCGTAGGTCAAGAAGCGAAGAAGAATATCACATTCAATTAATGCTTCTTACAGCCTGAAAGCTACAGAATAGAATTTAGTCACTTAGCTGGAGGGAACGTTATTATTCTTATGAAAGAGAGACGGGAAATTTCCTCATTACAAATATAGCTAATTTTCCATCATGCAATAAATTCCAAGATACCAACATCTAAATTTTATTCAAGACAAAAAGCCAAAACCAAAACCAACCCTTTAAAAACAACTTTTCAAAATCAAAACTTCCAAATATTTAATGAAACAAAATTCTCTATAAATCTTTCATTTGAATGTTTTTCGGAAAGCCTGAAGGGACTGTTTGGATAAAATCATTATCTTTTTGACTTTTACATAAATGAATAGAATATAACATCTCTGAAATGAAAATGTCAATGAAGCCAATACATGTTTCTGTTAAACATTTCAATTTGTCAGCCAAACACTGCAACAGAAAGTTTTCCACCAGGTAGATCTACAAGGAAGCAGTGGGAAAAGGGATTTTCTGTAACACAATTCAGACCATTATTTCATGGAAAAAAAGCACTACAAACTTAGAAATAGCAGTCAGGCAAACACTCTTCACCAAAAGGAGGTGAAAACTAGGTCACATGTTTGTGCTCTTCAAAATTCCTTCCTCTGTTTCCCTACTTGTGTCTCCTCCTGAGTATTCTTCAAGGAGGTGAGGATGTGCAGGAAGGTTACATCTTTCCTGACAAGCTGGGGTCAAGCTGGAGTCCACATAGTTTACAAGAGCTGAGACTCACAGGCCAAGAAAGACTACACAGCAAATAAAGGCTGGACACTCATATTGCCCTTCCCTGGAGCTCTCGTTCCAAGTCACAACATCAATATTAAGCCAAAAGTTGTGAGAGACAAATTCACATCAGTTTCAAAGACCTGTGGACAGAAAGGTTGTGGAGGAAATTGCTAACCCTGGAAAAGAAGCAGCCTACATGAAATTAAATTTAAAAAAGAGAGCACAATGTATTGACCTGAGCTTTGCCAGAATAAAATATTAACCATAGGACCCTTCCCTCACATGAACCATAAGTATTATACTGATTAAACCCCCCCCCCACAAATATAACAAAGTAATGTCAAAAAAAAAACAAGAAAGAAAATAACCCAGGGAGATTTGAACAGCATTTGCCCAAAACATGTTTTCTTAAAATATTTTGCCACAAAGGGCTCTACTTCCTTTTCTTGTGCAAACGTTTGTTAAATCAGAGAAGAAAATGGCCACTAACGGTCCCTTTCAGATTTACAGGAACCTTTTAGTTGTATATTACATGACCCTTCCTACCATGTGAAGGTGATGTCCATCAGGTTAGCTGGGATCACAACACAATAAATCGTAGAGATTTTTAATAAGTGAATCTCTCCTGTGGCTTCCCTGTCACTGTCTAGTCATCCATCTCTCTGCAATTTATAGGACAACACATCCCAATCCTACAGGTAACTCCAAACAGCAGCAGTTTATAAATCAACCTAGCTGGTAAAGCTTCTCTCCTTCCTGCTCTAAATGAGCTGCCTACCCTCAGCCCGAGACTCAGGACTTTTTCATGGTTTCCTCTTCTCACATCCTGCTAACACCGAAATAAGAGCTCTGTGACAAAGGATATGGGGTTTTCCCAGGGAGTCGAAAGGACTTGGTTGAAGCCCTGGAAAGTCCTGAGGCTTCTATTTACTGTCATGAGGCTATTTAGCTTTTTCTGGGACTTTATGGTCATCTTTTAACTCTAAAAATTAGAACTTCTAACTAAAGCTTTTGTCTTTATGAACAAAGAGTTCCAACATATTTTCCAAATCTGTCTAAAATAGTTCTTGATTACTTCTACTGAGTTATGTTCTAGAAAAATCTACATAGTTTATAAGCCATACAACTGGCAAAGCCACAGTCATAATAATATGTATAAATCCTATACTAACCACAGCACCATGCAGTCTCTCAAAAAGTCAAAACTCTTTCCATACAGACTACATACGAATGCATGGCTGGTGACAAACCCACAGTGGCCGCATCTCGGCTTCTCTTTCAGAGCCTTCCTGAGAAATGCTCATGTGATGGTGCTCAGGGCACCCTGAACAGAGCACCCAAAGAGAGCCAGACACCTTCTTACCCTGCTGGATGCCACCTGTTCCACAAGTGCTTGCTGCACACGTGAGAAAAAAACTGTTGTATACCCTAATTGGAGCCACCAAGGAAAAAAAATACAGAGGAGTTGAGGGACATGAGGTCATGGAGAGACAGTCTTCAGCAGCTTCTCACACAGTCCTTCAATAGGACTGTAATGTCCATAAGAGACCTACAAATACAGCACCCAAGAAGAGGATGGAAGTGTTGGCCAACACGGGGCATTTAGTGAGATGCAAGGTCACTAATGTCAGCAGCAGTGTAGTAGTAAAGGGTCTTGAATGGGAGAAGTTTCAGCTTGATACTCAATGAAGGAATTCAAGGAAGGATGGCAGAGTTTAAAGAGTCAATGTGCAAAAAAAAAAAAAAAAAAAAAGCTCATCACTAGCACTTTGGTAAAAACAGTGATAGCGCAGGGATGGGCTTATGGAGAGATGCAGCTTTCTATAGCTTTTTAACCAGACTAAATCTTTTGGCTTCTTACATTTTTACTGAGTCCTCACTTTTACAAGTTCACAAAGACATTTCTGTGGGAGTTTTTTCCCAGATGAAAGCTGAATAACAATTTGACCTAGCTGAATTTGCAATTAAGGGAGTCATGAAACCACAATAGGAGAAATTACTTTTGGAAGGATTGACAAGGAGCATCAATACTGTTGCCAAGGTAAGAAAGATCATTCAAATATACTTGATGAAAATTAAGTATAATTCCAGCTGTTGCCATTTCAGTGTGATATGATCCAGTACTCCCAGAGGAGAAAAGCCCACATAAATTCAATCCAGATGTGATTAATGTCCGAACAGTGGGACTTGGGACAAATATGTCTCATAAGCAACACACCTTGCCTGACTACTTCCTCACTGGAAATATAAATTGTGTTATATTTAAAGGAAGTTTAATAAATATGAAGCTGCCTATAACTCTTAAGCCAGAAGCAGCTATTTGTCAGATGGATGGAGCTTGTTCTAGAGTGCTAAGGAAAACTTTATGGTAAGAGGCAGTAATTTACTGCCAAATTACTTAGGAATTGTCTCTACCTTCTCCCTGGGTCCTTTGAGACACCATGACAACCTTAGCATATCACGGGGCAGGCAGAGCTCAGATTTTTCGTCTGGAAGGAGTTGAGTCATCTTGTTCAGAGCAAATGCTTGTTTCTCCAACATGGGACCAGCTGCAATAGTATTGAAAGAGTAACTTCATTTGGATCATCTGTTATTAAGGGATTAATTTTGGCCCCTGAGCTACACGAATGCTTCTGGAGGAAAATTTTGCCTGGTGCTGTCTCTTACTGACATGTAGAAATCTGTGACTACCTGATCACATGAAGTGCTGGGTAACGTCAAATACAATGGAAAGAATCAGGGAGTAGGCTGTTTGTACGATCAAGCTCTCCATCACTGTGCATGCCTCCCTGACTCAAATGAAATTTTCTAGGTGGAAATTCCATTAGAATCCTTCTGCTTTCTGTGTGTTTCTACAGCAAGGCTTATTGCTGGAAGGATCAACAAATCCAGTCAGCAGACCCACTCCAAACCTGGTTAGCCGCAGTAGTAACCATTATGAATCAACTGAAATTTTCAGAGCAAATATCTATCAAATTTCCAAAATACGTGGAAGAAGCTACAGTCATGTATTTACGATGTTCAGATTTGCATTCAGATGATCCAGTTTCACCACTGTGAGTTTTCTGCTTATGTCTTCAGATCTGAACTGGACTTCCCACAGATCACCTTCAATGAAGCCAGGTAGCCAGCCTGCCAGAACCAGAAATGAGAACAGGCTTCAACAATGACAAAACACAACTGAATCTTGACCTCAGGGCAACAAATTTTTCTGGTACAGCTAGAGATTTGTGAAATGAGCAATTATGCAAGAGTTCTCAGAAGTCAGAGGAGGTTAAAGGAAAAACACAGAGGTATCTTCCAGAAATACATCAACCCTGTACCCTTGCTGGGAGGCCAGACAAGAACTTTGACATCAGCCAATATCTTCTTTTGCAGCTGGGCTAAGACTTCTTAATTTCTTCATCACCCATTGAGGACTTTGCCCTTTAGGATTTGAAGGAAGGAGACTGCAGATAGGCGTGAGAGTGTGTGTGTGATGAAAGTGGGGGGAAAGACAGAGGGGACCATTTCCAAGAAAGTGAGAGAGGTTTGTTGGGTTTTTTAAACTCACATAGTATTTCCTCTTTCAATAATTACAGTTCTCTCTGCTTGTTTTTGTCATATCAGCGGAGTACTGAAATACCACCACTTTGGCATTGAAATCTCTTCAGAATGGAGAGGTGATGGTGAATGTGTTGCCCATGATTTCAGTTCACCCCTTTGAATGCTTGTTATTCCAAGCTCCGTCATCCATTTAATTTCGACTGTTTCTGCTTCCTGCATCCCCCCTCAACATGATTTTAGAAGTGTCTGCAAAGTAAGTATGCTCAAGCTGTGTCTGAGACATGTTGAGAAAGCTGTGTGTAAAGCTCAGGAGATTTGCTCAGGTTTTGGGGTGTCTATATGTCGACTAAGAAAAATAACAAAATTTAAGTCACCTTCAAGTCATCAAGCAGCTCAAGACTCATGATTTTATCAGTCTCTGTCATAGAACTCCATCACTGACAGGATGGAGAGTCCAACTCTATTCAGCTGCTGCTTTCACAGAAGATGTTTCATACCTTTGAACAGCTTGGTCTCCCTCTCCATACTTTTCCTATCCCTCCCCAAAGACCTCTCCTGTGAGCTCTACAAGCTGCTATGCAACAATTTCTCTCACCAGTTCCATGGTTTTTCTGGGGCAGTTTCCTGAGTCCTACATCAGTGGTGTCTAGCAAGCCCTAACAGCTACCGTGCAGGCAAGGATCTGTTTGAAGACTGTATCCCTTCAATTACACTATTTCAGAGCAGGCAGAGACAGTGTTGTATCATAGATCCCCCACATGCAACCTGGTAGATTAACTGACCTGAGCTACTCTTTTTCTTGGCTTCTAGTCAAACTCTGGCTCTGCTCATTTCAACAATCTTTTGAGCTGCAACTACCTCAAAGGATGTCTTGCTGGCAGCAAAGTCCTCTCCAGTTTACACCTGAAGTCTGGTTCTCCATTTCCCATCACAGCCTAAGAAAGGCCTTTGAATAGCTCTGTCTCCTCTGGAGGGTTGCAGGCACGCCTGTGATTTTCCAGCTGCAGGATGTTCCGAACAGAGAAATTTCAAGAGACACATAGAAATAAGAAAGTGCTGATTTACAGGTACTCTACAGCAGGAAAAGTGGGAGTATTTCTTTAGCACACTACTGAAATCTTTCTCTCTCACTTTAAGATGAACACGTCATATTAAATACCACATTATGAGTCCATGTGTATGTTAAATTCCTTTCTGATCTCGAGGGCTGTGGCTATCTGCTTGCTACTCTGCTGTAAGCCACAGATTTTTCCCAGATGTCATTAAATCTGTGGAAGACTCTTCTTCTGTTACTGATGCCTGTGAGATCAAGTCCCAAACCAGCCCACACTGTTTCTGTAGAGCCTTATCCTCAAAAAAAAAAAGTACACTGGGGAGGTGGATACACAGTTTTGATTTTAAAGAGACTAATTTAGGATATTCCATTACCATACATCTAATATTATTGCTATCTTGCTATAATTTAAAAGTATACAGAATGAACAAAAACACTGTTAAAAATGGATCCATTTGGCACTGTCGTATCTAAATACTTTCATACTCTTTACTTGAAAACCAAGCAATTCTTGTTTTTTCCAAGGAATACACAATATTTGTCTTTTCTTTTGCAATTCAAACAAATGCATTAGAAATAATGGAATTTTCTGTGGAATTGAAATTTCAGTTTCTAAAATACCCAGGTTTTAAGTTTTGGACCTCTGTTTTGCTTTGTTTTTTAATGAGATCAGGTACTATTTAGATAATATACTGGATAATAACTAACGTCTGCCAAAATAAAAAGTTAATATAACAACAATCAAGCAATTTATAATGATTGTGAGGCCTTTGGAAGGTAACTGAATTTTATATATTCATCCCTAAGCAAAGTAACAGTAAAAACCCAAGGATAACATAACTCCATTTTTATCCCTTCAAATGTTCAATTTTGAAGAAATATTGCCAAATTAGTGCTACTCAGTTCTTGAGAATTTGTAAAAACAAGCTTTTGCAAAAATCTCTAGACTGTAAAAATACTTCCTTTCATGTGATCGTGAGCAAAACTTGAATTACTAAAGTGAAACACTCCTTTTTACCAGTTCTTGTCTTAATAGAGATCCTTTCAAATGGGCGTAATTTTTTCAAATTGAAAAAAACCCCCCAACATTCAGGCTTATTTTTCCATTTCTCATTTTCATATATATATGTGTATGTATAAAGAGAAGTGATCAGGGAAAAAGCAACAGAAAATGGGATTTGAAATAGTTTTTTAAATTAAAAAATTTTTTTTTTAAAGAGACATATTTTTTCTCAGCACAAATATCCAAAGATACAGAGAGGAAAACTTTCTAAAATAACCTCTTCTCTTTAAAAAAAACCCAAAAAACTATGGTCTAACATGTTGCACAAAAGAGCGTGAAGTGTTTTCACTTTAGCCTGTCAAATGTTTTTTCAAATTCTTCATAAGATTCCCTATGATGTGAGCTATCACTGGAAATGGCTCCTGTCCACTGGAAATGTAAGGTGGACTATGCCAAATAAAAGTTCTGCCCTGTAAGAGCAAGAATTTTAAAGCCTACAGCACACACACTGCTCAGCTTCAACTGGAACAAACACAGAGAGGTAAGAGAGCTTGGACATGTGGCACATTAGAGCTGAGAGTTTGGAATGACATGAAGGAAAGCAGTAACATGCTATATTAAGATGGGCATTTTAGGAAAAAAGCCTGGAATGTGCCAAAAATAGGAGTATTGGTTAAGGAAGCAAATAGTCACCAGGAACGCTAGCTGGTCAGAAGCCAGGTAGCACCTGGTATGCGAGGTAAAGAGGAGGGATGTGAGAATGCACGGAGACTTCTTGCCTACGCTAGCACCAGCAACACCTAGTCCCACGTGTGGCTTGAGCTCAACCTTTTAGATCAGGGTTGCATCTGCTCCTGGTCACACAATGGCTTCTGAAAAAAGACAAACGACTTTTGAACCGCGTGGTGTTGGTAAGAGTTGTGGGAAGCCTGTTGTGGCTGCAGCTGTGGTTAGTGTCACACGGCCACTGTTTGAAACAGACATGTGAAGTGTGTGAAGGTGCCTTTGCTCTGGAGAGGCACGACAGCACTGGTAATACATTTATTGAGTCAGTATGGGGTGCTGCTCAAGGAGACTTGACAAACGGTGCTTAAAAATTAATGTTTAAGACAGAAGTGTTTCCACAGAATTCCAGAAAATCTCAGCCACCTTGTTTCACCACCCACTTATTTTCTTTCAGCTTTTAAAGCTAAACAACTTTTCTGCCTGAGATTTTATAAAAATGACTATTGATCAGAAGAGGTGGTAGAGGTCTGGGGGTTTTGTTTGCTTTTTCTTTCAGCAAATCATCACAGTGATTTTTCTCCAGCTGTGGAATACCATAATATTAAGCAATGCAGTCTTGCACATTGTGATGGTTGCATTTTTTGCCTCATCTTTGAAGCCTGTTACTTTCTTCACTAAAAGATCAAGAGATGCAATTTCTTTAAAGACAACTGTTTCCATTAACGCACTATCATTTGGTCAACCAGAGACCTAGCCCTACAAGGCTGGCCTTAACAAGCACCATTTGTATGAATAATCTGGAGGCTCTTACTAACAGATCATAATAATAAATTTACCCAGTGAGTACTGCTTTAATGCGTATTTACAAGAGATGTGGGAAAGAGAACTCCAGTTTGGCCTATTACATAGACATATTTTCCTCACATGGACCTCCAAGTGTGATTGTTATTGTCATTACAGCCAGCACTGTTCAAAAGAGATGTTTGAAGAAGCACTTCAGTGGTCAGCTTTGGGACTGCAGGTTATTATGTTATTGTCAGACTAAGAATTGACCTGGCTGTGCTTTCTAACATAGCTCCAGCATTCTGGAAAAACAAGATATGCTCTTGATTATACTTCATACAAGAGGAGGAAATTGAACAGGATATACTCAGACATTTCATATACATTTATTGCTGTTTATCAATTTTATCTTTCTAAATTTGTATCCTCTGAGAAAATTTGTCTACTTTAAATCTGCTCTTCTCAAAATGATTTAACACCTTCATCTTCAATGATGCCAAGATCTTTAAAAGATGTGAGACTTGAATTAGAAACCAGCCACCATTGAATCACGACTATTCCATGGGGCAATGCTGCATGATATTGTTTGAAGATACACTCAGACCTTCCACGGTTTGCATTACTTAGAGATATGTTGCCATGGTGGAGCGAGAATTTAAGAAGGACAGCAATTATTACTTTTCTTCACAGATGAGCAAATGCTGGGATTGCAAAGGTCTGCTTTGGAGTGAGTACAGGGCATTTGCCTCTAACTTGTTCCAAAAGCACTGTGATCCATCCTCACATTTCTCATCCCCTGAACTATAACTTGCCTTCCAGTTATGGCTGGAACTCTTTACGCAAGCTATTCATATCAGAGATTACCAAAAAGTTCTCCAGAACAAGGTCTGTTATTTGAATATACCAAATTGGTCACCAAAAAACATTTCAGAGGAAAATGCCAATTCTGACAAAATCATCAAGGTTACTCATGTGAGATTTCTTAACTTCTAGAGCAGCTCAACCAAGACACAAGAGAACAGCAGAAGAGGAACTTTACCATGGGTCACCCTCATGAGTACTTTAGTCCAACAAGCCATTCTTTATCTGAGGAAGAAGATAAGGGATGCTGGTTTCTCCTTTGCCACCATGAGAAGTGCCACCATGAGAAGTATCACCATTGCAAGCGGTGAAAAGTGGTGCTGAAATGAAAAATGCTCTTTTTTTGTCCAGCAATAACAGATTTAAATATTCAATCAGTTTAAGTACAGATATGACTCAAAGACTGCCAATGCAGTAAGTTTCTTGTGAAAGAATAAAGCGAAGACCTTGGAATACCTAGCATAGGTCTCAGGTTTCAAGAAAGTTTCAGACTGAGGAAATTTACATCACCAATTCCTAGTAATTAGACACCCTGAGAACGAGACCTGGATTTGTGAGCGGTGTGACCTGAAGTAGATCTGGATACAAAAGAAGGAGATCCTGATATCCTGAATGACAAAAATCCCTCTTTTCATAACCTTTGTCATTTAGGCTTCATTTTAGTAAGTTCATCTTAAGTCTTTAAGTCATTGAATGAACTTCATTCTGACTCGTGGAGGACCAAGGGAGACAAACTGATGTTGTGAGAATCTAGTGGACCCTGGGTATAACAAACCCTCTTAATTAACCACCTTTTTCCATTCTGCTCATTTCCATCTTCTGTAACTCTTTCTTCTCCATGATTTAAAGACTTGATGCACTTTCAAAGTTCCCTAGGAGCTACATTTTCCTTTTCTCTCTTCTGTAATGTATTTATCTCAGCTAATAGTGCCAAAACAGGCACTAACAGAGAGATGGCACTATGGAGAAGCGAGCCATGAAACTGAGTCAAAACAGCAGGTGCTAAGAACGTCTTCCTCCAGCAAAAAGGATTGGCAAGAAATTTCCCCAAATGAAGGCATTTTCTGATCCTTCATCCACTTTTTGAAGGTATTATCAAGAGAGGCTATAATTCAGTCCTGAAAGTATTGAATCAACTAACCAGGAATCATCGTATTATTACAATACTGATAGTGCCCTCCATTATCACAGCTATAAAACAATTTACCTCTACTGTACTTCAGCATTACGTCATTTTTGGTAAGTATGCTGGATAACTGAAATGGGAATTTGAGCAGGATTTGAGGCTTGCCATAATAGGGAGAATTAGAAGACAGTCTGTGTTTTGTAAAGGGAAATCTCTCTCTTTATACCTCTATCATATCAACACATACTTCAGCAAAGGCTACAGATTCACATTAAGACACAAACCCCCATGTTTGTTCAGAAAGACAGACAGTACATCCATTTTTCAAAATTCATGTTTTCTCTTACAGAAATAGCATAAGTGCTTCTGAGATACTGTAATAGCCTCACTGCCGAAAAGTCCAGCGCAGCAGATGAAAAGTTGTGCAGGGGCAGCAACGTGTTGTACCAGCCAGGGAGATCTTGGGTATGCACCAAGTGAGCCCAACTTTCAGTGGGTTGTGTGCTAAGATTTTAAAAAGGTTCCAGTTGAGGAGAAAGAGTCTACATTTTAAGCTATATGCCACATTCCATGTGCATTAAGCAAGGTAAATTCCTGAGTTTTAGGAAGCCTGCCCAAGAAGCAGTTAAGGTATTTAGACAGATAAAAAACTCTCTCCATGCTGCATTTAAAACACAACTAATTGAGACTGACCTGCGCTCTGCTCATAGTCCTTGATACCAGCAGCATGCAGCACAGCAGAGAGACTACAAGGTGAAAAAACAAAGTAGTGCAGGAAACCAAACGCTGCCCATCACAGTGCAGCTGGAAGTCATTTATTATCAGTCTCATTCATTTATTAGCCACAGGTCTAAATCCTGGTGCTCCAAGAAGATTTTTTGACTTTTTGGCACAGACTCAGAGTCATGCCTGGGCTCCCGCTCACCTTCCTCTGTGGCCTCCCAGAGAGCCCTCGCATCCACCCGCAGTGCAGCACTTGGCCGTGGCTCCTCTGCATGCATCAATGAATGCACAGGCTGAGAAGGAAGGTGTGCATGGAAATCCTCAGACCTGGCTTGCTTCCCTGTGGCAACATGTTGCTTTGCCAGCTGAGACACCACGCTGCAGCAAGACTGGGAAAAATTGCCCTGCGTGCATCCTCCCAGACCATGGGGAAACTCAGCCCTGCCCTGCCAGGGAGACAAGAGAGAAAGTACAGGTCTCGGACTACTCTTTTTTTACACTTGAAGCTGGGATGGCTTTATAGCATTTTGTAACAGTAAATAAAAATAGGAACAATATTGACCTCAGATCCAAGCGCCATGAAGATGCTCGATAGAAATCTTTTTTCCCTTGTCTCAGCATCTTGTAAAAGATAAGAAGGGTAAGTGCTTACAAGCCCTTGCTGGCATACAAGTAGGGATGTAACATGTGTATCCACCTATCAAAACTACCAACTTTTTCTTTGTAAAACCAAACATCTTCTGAGGGCAATATAAAGGCTTTCTAATCAGTAAGACTAGCCAAAGGAGACTGTTGTTTTAGGGCGGCACAGAGCTGTACTTGTGTGACTTCAAAATAAAGCTGTTGATCTAAGGTAGCAGACTCTGGCTCTTTTCCTCTAAGTACACATATGATCTTCTAAATGATGTTTTCTGGTTCTCGTTCATGATTAACCAACGTACCTGACTCTCAATATCAGCCAGAAAATATTTGTGACCAAAACTGTGACCTGAACATTCCACTTCAGAGGTATCACAGGTCTGTTCAAAGTTAGACTTTTACAGTAACTTTTCTTTGATCTCATTTTATCACACAGACTGTGATTACCCATCAGCCCTTCTTCTACCTGTGCAAGTACACGCACAACTTCTGGGTCTTGCTTTACCTCAAAGTCAAAGGCTACAGGCAGCAGCTGATTTCTTGTCAGGAAGATGTAGTTTTTCACAGGCAACATTCAGGTGGGAATCCAACTAGTAACAGTGCTGAGCGACTTCATCGTTCAGACCTCCTCACTGTCCCCATGGGGATGGCATGCTGCTGAGGTCTTGGAAATACAGAAGTAACAGTGGAGAAGGTCCCACCTCTATAGCAGCTCCTCAAGAAAATATAGAGTGCTCCACCAACTCCTCTGTTTCTCTGAAGGTTTTTTTGCCCCAAACCCAGCACTCTGGTGCCTCTATTCCTACGTGTGTTGAGGTCCCTCCTCACCCACCTCAGAGATGGGTGCCATGCTAGCAAAAGGCTGGGTACTGTTTTCTGGGACCACACACCAAGCATTGGGCAGCACCCTAGAGTGTCGCCTCCTCCGCCGCTCTAGCCTATTCCAATGTAACCATGTGACTGACATCAGAAAACACTACTGTGTCACAGCTTTTGCAAGAATGTGCAGAAAAACCACCCATAAAGGAAAACCCTCAACTTAAAAAAGAACATGAAAAAATTGTACTTTTACCTGCCAATAACAATACACTAAAATAATCTGAATTGAGGCACCTTGATGAATGGTAAATTGTTCTATTTTAACAGCTGTAGAAAAGCTATTAAAAACCTTAGTCTAAATAGTTGTTAAGAGATATAAAATATGGCAAAAAAATTTAAAAAATCAACAATTAAAAAATACATTTGTTGCCTTGCATCTTCATTTTGGAAACTTCCAAAATTTTGGTCTGTAATATGAATTTAAGCACCACTTAATGACTTGGCTCCAGCTGAATATATCATCATTATGCAAATGTGTCTTAATTTGTCCTGATTAAGTAACAGTCATTGCTATGCACCACTATTAGGTAAAACAACTCCTAGAAGGGTCCCCAGTAAAACTGACATCCCAGCTGAACATACTGTTCTCCCCTTAGATTGAACCCAGGATGTTCAGACAAGGTCCTTCTTTAATGTCCACAAAGTGTTTAATCTGATACTATGATTATTTAGAAAAAAATCTCATACTGCCAATAATAACATCTCACACCCAAAACAATGGCCCCAGATAAAGCAAAAGAAACTTCTCAGAACCTTTGACATTGTTGTGAGTAAAGGCAATAGAGTAGATCTCTTCAAGGCTGAGAAGGGGTTAATCCTTTACAAATCTTGTTAAAAAACAGTAGGTAAATCCCTAGGAAGACTTAGAAAATTTCACCCCAGATCTTAAGTCTTGTTGCTCTCGCACAGGATAAGCCACAGACCATGAGGGACCTGCATGGACAGGAGCTCCTGCCAACCCTCTATCCAGGAGGAGATGTGCTACAGCTTCTACAATGCTGTTATGTGACATAATGATATTACTTAAAATGCCAGTTAAATATGGGTAATACACTATGGAATGAAGGCCCTGTATTAAACTGTCCAAGGAAGAAAACATCTCCCACTGTGTTTCCAGAGTACCATGCAATTTACTGTCACTGCTGTGAGTTCTCTGGGAGAATATTAATGTCTCCACTTCCCAGCCAGAAATATTAAAGAGTCATTATTACCATCTGAAACTGTAGGCTACAGGCTGAAAAGAACAGGGGTTGTCTGCAAAGACATTCTTTCCTGCCTAGGAGCTGATAGTAATACACTTTTTCTTATGATTTTACTGAAATGAGCTTCCACATCATATTCAACCTCCGCCAAGTGCCCTATTCACATCTCTTCATCAAAAACACGATTTCCCTTTATTCATATTCAGAAGGGAACAAAGCTGATTTAAAAAAAAAAAAAAAAGTAGTTTGTATTTTTTTAAAATTATTTGTATCAAAACCCATGAATTTCAAAGGATACAGATTTTTACTGGGGAAAAAAAAATTGTTTGGAAAATTAAGATCTTTATCCAGAACCTGCTTTTCTAGCACCCACTAAAGCAGAAACAGAAATAGCTGCTTACATAAAGGATAGCTGAGCATGATTTGAGTCCTATAGTTTTTCTTCTCCTTAGTAAGGTAACACTTTCAGGTTCCCATTTACTTCTGGGAATCTTGGGCACCTTCATTAACTAATACAAGGGGGTTTGTGTTTCTTTTTAGTTTGACATTTCTCTTCGTATGCAGAATATTACCTACACAATTCAGACCATCTTTGCATGATTAGCTAGCATGATAATGGCAACAAATGTGGGAATGTTATCGGCAATAATGTTCTGTGTCTCTACAGAGTCACTGGCCTGAAAGGTGACAAGGAGCAGGTGTGCCTTCTCTGTGCCATGCAGCAGCTCCACACAGCTGTTTAACTCTACCACAAGCTCTCGCTAAGTCAAGGAGGAAATTTTTCCTTTAGCTTTTTAATTTCAGCTATAACCACGTGGTCATAAAAAGGGAGAGATAATCAGTCAAGCACAGCAGCAGACGTCTGTGCTGGAGAAACTTTGCTATCTTGGTAATTCAACCACCAGCTTTTTCAGAATTTGACGATCCCAAGTATTTTATAAAGAAAAGTGTGTAAATTATGTCTTTGTATCTTATCATGGATGCTGATATATTCACATGGTAAGCTGGGAACCCAGTAGGAAAAGGGAATTTTTAAGATCATCCAAAATATTAGAAATAAACATAGCAAGTAAGAACTAAAACAATTAAGGCTCATGAAATTTTTCAACTTATATTTATACAAAAAACCAAATTGACCATACTAACTTGAAGTGTGGGGACCATCCCAGTCCCAGCACAGAGCTGTTTCACATTAGTGTGTTAAGTTTTGTATTCTATCAGCAAAGGACCAAACTGAGCCAAAAAAATGCTGGCCTCTCACATGACAAGATACTAAACGAATCAGAGAACACTGATTACAGACTAATCAAACATGAAAATAGGTATTTTTAGAAAGAGCTGTAAGAACAGAAGCAAGAAATAACCCGAGGAGGAGTTCTGAGAAAGAAACTGGTGGAAATAAATGTCTGAGCAAAGTTCAGTGAACAGCCAAGGGCTTACATGACCAAAGACAGTTTGTACTGTATGATTCAACCTCTTACGCAAACCTTAATGGCCAATACAGTCTTGCATGAAGATACTGGAATTTTTCAAAATTGCAAGAAGCAACAGTTAACAAGAAGACACATATATTCTGGGCATCTTTACTGGAAGAATGTGCCACTTCGAGTGGCTGACAGCAGCTTTGCAAGAGAGCAACCCAGGCCATGAAGTGAACTGGGCAATGTAGAAGGGCACATGCACACAGACTGTCGCAGACTCGAACTTTTTATTGCTCATGTTCTACACTGGCTGGGCATGGATCAGTATGGAATTTACATAGCTCTCAGTGTCGGCAGAGAAAGTGAGGCTGTCAGCCCTAATTTTTATTAATGTATCCTCAGACACTCTGCTTCATTCAACATTTTACTGTCCAAATGCAAAAAACATGCATTAGAGAAACAGCGAATACTGTGGTCACCTCTCCTTTAACTAAATGTATATTTATAAATCATTCAGCGCTCTGAGATACTTGGCTCCTGATTCTTATGTATGTCAAAACCCATTGTAGCATTCTTGCAAGGGCAAAGTACCTTATCTGTTGATGATGACACATCAAGTGGATAGAAAAGGGTCTGAGAACAAATAAGAATTGAGTCTACAGGTCTTTATGGTCAAGTCTTGATTCCTGACCAGCAATGAATTAATAATTTTTACTGCAGCAGTTGTAATATGAGAAAACAAATTTATAATAGGCAATTGTGGCTGTTCACAGCCATGTACTCAGAAGCTTGGGCAGAGGGTAGAGCTTCCCCAGGCAGAAGTAAATATATGTACACAACATGGGGTATGCACAGAGATGCACACAGGCAGAACTGCAAGCAACAGTGCTGGTGCTATACAATGGGTCTCCACATCTGCAGGGGACATGCACCGAGTTTCCACATGGTCCGCAGTCTTGCTGGAATTATTATAGCTCTTTTTGCTGCTGCAATCGCTTTTGCTACAACAAGGCTACAAAACCACTTGGAATCCTCGAAAAAGTCTGAAGTCCTCAAATACTGGGCAGAAAAAAAAGACACATCTGAAGAACCTGAATGTAGGGTTACATTAGCCAAGGGGTACATCCAAGCATTAGTCTAAAAATCTCACAGCCCAGGCTGGGGCGGGCAGATTAGGAGGTTTTTATGGTTTTCTCTCTGAGCTGAATGACAGAGTAGAAACTCTCAGTGACCTGCAGAAAGCCCATCTACTTGAATGGTTAAATCAAGATGCTCACCACTTCTAGTGGCTGAGGGCAGAAGCAGCACATACTGAGCAAGAAATGAAAAAGTGTTAGAGATTTTAGTTCAAGTTGGCAGTATTTGGTGTTGCTGTTTTGAGTAGTCCATTGTTGTTCCCACATGGTACAAGGTACTGATCATCAAATATGTTGAAAAGGACTAAAATTCAGAAGAGCTCTACAACTAAGGTTTATCATCATTAGTGTTCCTCCTTAAAGTGTCCCTGCAGTACAGAAGGTCACTCTACAAACACAGAATTTTCGTGCGACATGCATTTCCCCCTGCACTTTTATGTCAGCTTTGCTGCATTTTACAGGGCTACAATTTTAGGTAGCCCCCAGCATGGTCATACCAGCATGGCTTACAAAATCCAACCTAGAAATATTTTTTTTTCTTCTTTGAAGTATTCTTAGCCTATTTAGAGACAATTCTGATGGTAGAAGGGAATTCCTAATTCAACATCTAACAATTCAACTTATGTACAGAAGAGCAAGGATGGGCTGCAAACAGTCAGCCAAGCAGAGGGCTAAAGAAACACATCTGGAATAAATGCTTCAGGAAAAAGAAGCATCCTTGGTAATCGCATCAGCCTGAACAGCCAAAGGGACATATTGCCTAAGTGTCAGGCTGTGAAATTTTATTTAGTTTTTACTCACCACTTTCATCACCTGTTTTCAAGGTTACCTGTTTGAAACCAGTTACCTAACTCCACATTTGGACTCACAGATAACTGGGATGAATGACAGAAGCATTAACCCTGCCACATTTTCAAAAGACCCCACAGGATTAGGTACAATAAAAGCTATAATGGCAGAGTCTCAGCTGAAATATTCAAGAGTGAATTGAGGTACTTAATGACCATCTTAATTTTCTGTAAGTATAGAGCACTCCCCTTAAGTAAAGCGGGCTTTTCTGAGAGCATAAGTTGAGCAATTGATATCACAGATGGTTTTTAACATGTTGGTCCATAGCCTGAAAAATGCAGTTTATATTTTTAAAACACAGATGTATCTAATGAACTTGTTTAAACATTAGGCATCACAGCAAACATGAGGTGGAAGTCACAGAAGAGAACGTGATAGGATACAGACATAGAAGCCAATGGTGGGAATGTACTGCAAGCCAACTCATATGTTTTGGGCCAAAATTTAGTATTACCTAAAGACAGAGTTTTCATTTAACCCATTATAAAGATCCACAAAGCTACAAACTTCACATCTTGATCTAAACCTGTGAACAAGGCTGAACTTCCACCAAATTCAGGGGGTGGCAGAATTTTGTTTTCAGTCCAGGTCTCTCACAAACAGATATGTGTACAGTAAATATATATGCACCATTACATGTTCACTTTTCACAACTTGAGCTGTACCTTAAAGTAGGAGGATGCTTTAAAAATGCATTAAGCTTGACAGCTGGAAAAAAAAAATGAGGCTGATATAACATTTCAGAGTACAGAAGATTTTACCTCAACTTTAGAGAGATATCGAACTGCTGCCATGGGAGGTCATTGCCATGGGACTGTCATTGCCAAGAGATGGAAAAACCTGGTAGACAAAAAGCAGTGTTTTTGAAACATTGCTAGGTTATTAAAACATTAACTATAGTTGACCCACACGTAATGCTTGAAACTGAAATACGAGCTGTGTTGCAAGGATGGTGTATTTTGTTTAAACAGGGCTTGGCATCACCTCTCTCTGTGTGCTGGTAAGTTAGCTGCACTGTTCCAGAATATGCTGATTTTGGCTGGGATAGAGTTAATTTTCTTCATAGTAGATGGTAGGGGGCTACGGTTTGGATTTGTGCTGAAAACAGTGTTGATGACACAGGGATGTTTTTGTTATTGCTAAGCAGTGCTTACACAGAGCCAAGGCCTTTTCTGCTTCTCACACCACCCCACCAGGGAGGAAGCTGGGGGTGCACAAGGAGTTGGGAGGGGACACAGCTGGGACAGCTGACCCAGACTGGCCAAAGGGATATTCCATACCATATAACATTATGCTCCGTATATAACTGAGGAGGCCAACAGGGAGGGGGGATTGCTGCTTGGAAACAGATTGGGCATTGGGTAAAGTTTTTTTTTCTCCACAGGTGGTGAGCAATTGCATTTGTGCATCACTTATTGTATTTATGTTATTATTATTCTTTTCCTTTGTTATCCTATTAAACTGTCTTTATCTCAACCCTCAATTTTTTTTCCATTCTCCTCCCCATCCCACTGCGGGGAGGGAGGGGTGAGCGAGTGGCTGCACGGTGCTTAGTTACCAGCTGGGGTTAAACCACGACACAGTATGAAACTACTTTTGACCAAAAAAAAAATAAAAATAGAGTTACTGCAAAACTGAGGTGTTTATCTTGTTGCCACTCGTGAAATTAGAAGCTTGCTCTCCCACCCACTGTGAACTATGACAGCCACATCATTCTTCATGCTTCCAGGGAGTTTTACCCTTGAGGTCACAGTGTTTTGTCACTCTACTGTGGGGCAATGCAGCAAGGTTTTACTACAGCACAGTTAAGGCACATCTCCAGAACACAGAAAAGTGCTGTAGCAGCACATCACAAAAGAATTACTCATTCCCTAAGTATTAGGGCAAGTACTAAGATGTCTTCATCTCAGGAGTTAGGTCTGCTAGGACCAAACACTAGCAAGCAGGTTATTGCTTTATTCCCCTGCACGGCAGAGAATCTGTTTAGTAGATTTGTCCCATCCTTCAGCTGCTTGTCACAGAAGCTAAGCAACAAGCAGTACTGTTCAGACTGGAGATAAGAGGATCAGAAGCATGGCAGACCAAATTCAGATAGACTGACAAAGCCTGAAAATGCATGCACACAGCCTTTTACCTTAGGTGCACTCATTTCCAAAGCAAAAA
The DNA here is from genome assembly GCF_011004875.1 of Balearica regulorum gibbericeps. Taxonomy (NCBI): domain Eukaryota; kingdom Metazoa; phylum Chordata; class Aves; order Gruiformes; family Gruidae; genus Balearica; species Balearica regulorum. The sequence continues at coordinate 95,333,471 of NC_046185.1, forward strand.
TATTGATCCCACAGACACCAAACAAAACATGCTTTGAAAGAATTCTAAATAGCAACATTACATCACTGCAGCTATTTCTGGGCTGTGAGATGTAAAAAAAAAGACAACAGTCAGAAATATCACTATCAAACCTATTCATTAAAATGCCCTTTTCTTACCTCACACGCTGCCCCACTTGGGATTAGCAAAAACAGTGAGGTTGACAGGATTAGGACACTCCCTTGGGACGTGACTATCCTGTTTGAGCAAACACCATGCAGTGTTCATTCCCTTTACCTCACACGCAGTTTCTTGGCACATGTCTTAGGTACAAGTCTGCTGCTCTTTGCATTAGTGTAGAACAGGAGTAAAGTCATTGAAATGCAGGCATGCCATTTTCAGATCTCTAACCAGCGTAAGACTCCCAAGACACAGGCTTTATTTCACTACTATGGCCTGCTGATTTCATAGGCTACCACAGCTGCATGTAGCCCACAGGTGCTCTGAAGCCATCAGCTCACAAAAAAGGAGGCAAGTGAACTGCTCCTCAGCTTGGTAGCTGGCTGTTCACCTTCGGACCGTTCCAGTACCAAAGCAAATCATGGGAATACGCTAAAGGCATCTCACTTTACTCCTCAGCCGGGTATCCAAAACCAGCACAAGTGACCACGTCTGCTAATGGGCTTTCGTAGTTTTTCATCAGACTTGGGGCAGGTGGCATGGCTAGTTACTGCAGCTCCATGGGGGGAGAGCGACTTGCCACTATGTGAAAGCTCAACTCTTTTCAACCACTTAATCACACCCTAATGGGGGCAGAAGCAGCAGTGCTGACTGCTGGGAGCAGCCAACATGAGGCTTTGCTCACGTTCCCACAGGCGATGGCTCTGGGTATGATTTGGGAGCAGCATACAGGGATAGAGTCGCTATTCCCTGAGCTTCTGATCCACCCCTCACTGCCAGACTGGATGGAATTTGAACAGGTGAGGAAGTCATACCATTCATCAGAGAACTGAGCCCAACTGGAAAATTAGGTCTTATCTGTTTATGACTACCAAGGCAGACATTTTTGCTAGAAACTACCTCTGGCAGTGGGCAGACACCTTACTGCAGTCATCTGCATGAGCTGATTTAAAACAGTACCTGGGTCCCTTCCAGTGTCACTATGATTTTAGATCTCAGAGTTTGCTGATTAACAGATCTTCACGACATTACTTCTCTACATGTCTGTAACACGTACACTCTAGTTCCACATTTCTGTTTTCTTTCAGTTGCCATCAAACAGCCCTTTCTCCACACCTCCAAAAAATAAAAATAACAAAGCCAACCCCACTTATTTTAAATGGCAACTTCATGCAAGGTTTCAACCCAAGGTTATTTTTTTCTACCAGTTGTTTCTTTGAGAACAGATGGCATTTGCGATGGTTCAGGATATATCCTATTTTTAAGTGTCACATATTTTTACTCTTTTGCAGTGGACTTAGCAATCAGAGGAAAATGCCATGAAGGCTGAGCTTTTTACACGATGAACAAACCATGCTGTCTCATGCCACTCGGGAAATTATCTCCTGTTGCAAGCACCCAGCAACAACCCTGCTCTGTGTCCACCCTTCTGGTGCAACGTTTCCTGCCAGCACTCAATAAGGAACAACCTGCATCCGGTGGTGCCGACTCAGCAGACCACTCAAACATTGACACAACAAAACTGGCAGTAAGAAAGTTCAAATTAAAGTTATATACCACAGCATAATCTCTAGTACATGGCATCACAGAGAACAGCTCCATCTTCCACCACAAAATTCAATATGATGAGAATGTCCCATATGTTTCTTGATTTTCTTTTTGGTATTTTCTCCTGTACATATCGTATTTTGACAAGGTAGCAGCTCTCCCAGAACAGGAGAAGCAATGAAAAATGGAGTCAGGAACTGACATGCTATTTAGATTTGTTGATTCTTATACTGAAAATTCATAGGATAAAGTTAGCCCTACTTTGCAAGTAACTGCAAGCTCAGTCTGCCTCTATTTTGATCCATCTGCACAAGAACCCACTCTTATAATGGGAAGCCAGACAGCAAAATCTGAGCTTGAGCTTTTAAATCCTGCCAGAGAGATCAGGTGAAGTTTTGGACCATGCCAACAGGGCTAAATGGCTACTGGGTCAAAGCTAGCTTCTATCCAGCAAAGCAGATAGAGTTCATACAGATTTGCAAAAGCCCACATGGATGTATCTGAAGTTAGTATTTGGAAATAGTCATACAAAACAGGAAAAAATGTTGTTGTGAATGCTTAGAAAGGGAAGATGCAGAGCCACAGTGACTCATTCACCAAGGAAACACAAAAGCTGACATCTATAATCCTCTGCCAAAGGCCTCTGGGTTGCCTCTTCCACCAGTACACGAGCAGCACCTCCACTTTGGTTCATGCTCCTAATCAATTTCCATTTGGTTTCTCTGTCAGGCTGAGAGCTGAAGCAGTAACAGCTCAAAGGCAGCGTTGTCTAAGGCAGTTCTGGCTGAGTCTCTCACAGCTGTGCCCCTGGGGTTCAGCAAGCCCTGCAAGGAACCACGCTGCAATGGCTCATATCAGCGGCTTGAGGGAATAATAGTCAATTACATTGGGATGCATCCCCCACTTTGAAAATTCAGGAGACGGGAAAATGGAATCAATCTGGGATCAGACTTAATGTCTGGATCCAAGCAGCAGGAATCTGAAAATGAGGAAGGGGAACTTTTCACACATGTGCTTCACACCAAGTCAGCAGGGGAAGGGGAGTCTCAGACTTTTTTTCCACTAGTTCCTTCCAGTGAAGGTATTCGTCTGGGACACCAAAGACCAGGGTGCTCCTCTCTAATGAAACAGGAGCAGGATTTGATGATCTTAAGAGAATTTCTGACCTGCTAGACTGCTTTGAAGTTCCGGCTTTTGAATCTCATCTGGTTCCTCTTCACCTAACATACTTAAACTGGGTGTCTCCCAGTGTCTCCCACTAACAGCCCTGGTTGGTACGATATCAAGTTATTTGCGCTCTCTTTGGCCCCAGGAATACGTATTGTTTGCCAAAACCCCAAAGTGATCTTCAGCTCTGCTTTCATCCCATCTCTCAGAACAACGTGAGATTTTTAGATGCCTACATTTGGAAAAACAGAATGGAAACATTTCTGAGAAATTTACTGTTTACTTATTTCTGCATACTTTCTTTAAATCAACACTTCTTATAACAGAGAAGTCTCAGAAGGAAACGAAATGAGATGTATTCCTAGAAAACTGAAGCTGCTTCACCATAAATATCATAGGCAAAATAATAAAACCTCTTGGGTACCCTCCCAACCAACTTACACAGTCCATTCCCTTAATGCCAAAGTTTAATGTTTCTGCCATTAGGCTGACTCCCCACGGTATGTCACAGTAAGCTTGAGTGAGCACATATGAGAATTGCTAGTAGGATAAATGGCCTTCTGGTCCCACATATGCTTATTTTCTTGCTATTTTTCTACAGCACTTAAAACAGCCAGTCTTGCCAGATACTGATCTCCATACTAGTGCTGTTTTGTAGCACATTGCTTTGAACTCGTGAGGCTACTTGTCAAGAAAGGTACTCAAGTTCAGGAAAAAAGCAAAGTCTTAAGAAATCACATAACTGCAGAGAGCAAAAAAACTGAACCAAAGACCCATTTTCAGGCAGATTGCAGAGTCTAGTTCCCTCCCTTTCAGAAAGACCAGGCACATAGTCCATACTCCTCAGTTCGAAGAAATAAAGTGTTGCAAATTCTAGCCCCCAAAAGTCAAGAGATGTCTGTCAAACCCTAATTCATTCCCATGGATTGTATAGTCCAGGATCCAATGTTTAGTTATATAGTATTTTCCCATAGTTTCCAGCCTCATTCAGTGTATAGGATGAATTCTGCTTTGGACACAAAAGAGGTATATATTAAAGTGGACTCTGATCTGATAGGACTCACAATCACAGAAGTTAGGAGATGTGTGGTGCTTCCTTTGATGATAAACCTGGAGATAAGGTGGCTTTACAGATGAAAGGTATCAGGGGTTGCCTTCCTGCATACCACACAGGAGCTGGAGACTTCATAGTGTAGAACAAGAGCTCTTCTTGCCCTAAATCCCCTCCTGCAAGGTCACTAGGAGAGTATGGTAGAGGAGGAAGGACAAACTGCCTATGTACAAATTCCTGTAGATGGGAAATTTGGGGCTGACTAAAAGGGTGAAAGGATTCCACAGGGAAGATACTGAAATGTTCTAGGTTTTGCAGAGGAGCTTCACTTGTTCAGGTCCAGTGGTCCTCACTCTCAAACTGAGCAGTGGAGAGGAACGGGCAGTAACAAGTGCCCACATGGTCAACATTGGAGAGAGAGGCACAAACAAAACACCTGACACAGGGACGAGCTGTAATTCCAACAGCAGGTTTGACTGAGATTGAGCTGTCTCCCAGATTGCTATGAAAAAGTAGGTTTGTAGTACTGGCATTTCTGCGCCACCCTGGAAAACAAGATTTTCACCCTTCTGTGGGCACAGCTTTCCTACATAACAGAGTTCCCCAAGATTTCCTAAACCAGCATCCTAAATGTACCCATGTTTCCTTTTCCAGGTGTCCAGCTTGGCATGTTTGGTACATGGATAACACATAAGAATTCCCACCACTCCCACTGAAGGTCAATGGGAGCTACGCTTTAAATATAAATACAAGAAGACAACAAAATGCGAAGTAGTCTTGTCCCCCATATCCCAGATACAGGATCAGAAATGAGTGGGCACATCACAGAATGGTTTGGGTTGGAAGGGACCTTAAAGACCATGTAGTTCCAACCCCCCCTGCCATGGGCAGGGACACCCTCCCCACTAGACCAGGTTGCCCAAAGCGCCATCCAACCTGGCTTTGAACACTTCCAGGGATGGGGCATCCACAACTTCCGTGGGCAATCTGTTCCAGTGCCTCACCATCCTCATTGTAAAGAATTTCATCCTAGTATCTAATCTAAATCAACCCTCCTTCAGCTTAAGATCATTAACCCTAGTCCCATCACTACTTGCCCCTGTAAATAGTCCCTCTTCCTGTAGGCCCCTTTAGGTACTGGAAGGCTGCTATAAGATCTCCCCGGAGCCTTCTCTTCTCCAATCTGAACAACCCCAGCTCTCTCAGCCTGTCTTCATAGGAGAGGTGCTCCAGCCCTCTGATCATCTCTATGGCCCTCCTCTGGACTCGCTCCAACAGGCAGTAATGGCTTTAACATCTGCATCTCAGGGGCTCACGTACAAGATGGGGCTAACATCACTTCACCTCACGGAGTGCTAGCTGCAGGCAGAAATCCGCCTGTGTTCATGAACAGCTTCAAAACTATGATCAGAGTATTTGCAGTCCCTGAGGAAGGTCTGTATTCAGTGCAGGGTTCAGAGGATGTGTAGGAAGTGATGGAAAAGAGAGTAAAAGGAAATGAAAGACCACCATCCGTCTTGACTGAAATGGTAAGTCCAAAGTGAGAAAATACAGTGTGACTACCTTCTTGAAGACTGTCTTAATGCAAACACACACAGCAGAGGAAGGGGGCACAAATCAGGGATTTGGACAGCTGAATTTAAATCAGGCACATCTAAACATTTAGCTTTTGGTGCACAGGCATACACACACACACCCCCCTATGTTGAAAATTGATCCAGACACCTCCTACTGCCACCAGATAAAAATTTATGTTTATATGCTACCAAATTTGCAGCCCAGGTTACTCTAACCTTAGCTTCTCTCCCCTTCGGACATAACTCATACATGGTATACTTAAACAGCCTTCGGCAGTGAATTAAAAATACTGTTTTATTTACAATTCTGTAGATATACGTCAACATTTTCATTAAATATTCATCATTCAGTGGTTTGCTCCTGCTGCCATAAGGTGATGCAGTGGCAGTACCAGTGTTAGATAATAGTGCCTTAGAATTACTGACAGTAACTTTCTCTGCAATAAGGTAATAAATTGCAAATTATTTGCCAGGAATATATGTTTTGAAAATCACTTGATTTTTGTTTTAAGCAGTACTTTGACCTAAAGTTCACCATCAGGTATTGAGGCCTTTTTAGTGCTCCAGTCACCTAGTTAAAAAAAAAAAAAAAAAGTAGCTAAAAACACGTACTGCCTCACTCACTACTGAAGTACCAGTAAATGCATACACGTTTCATACAGTCTCAATGGAAGATACTGCTTTTGTGCTGGACGTGGAGCTAACTATGTAGCTGGATTGCCTGGAAACATTTCAGCCAAGTTTTAGTTATTTTACAGAGATATTTTTTTGAAAGCTTCTCCTTCTTTTTTCCTGTGGGGTTTGCTCAGTCATACACAAAAGTAGGGAGCTGAATTTCATGGACCAAAACTGAACAGGGTCTTACTTCAGGTGCTATAATCAAGCAACTTGAAGCAGTTACATCTGAAATCCCACCACAATCAAAAACAGAGCTCCAGTGACCTGGATTTTTCTCTTCCTATCTGAAGTTCACATGAGGGTTATTACACCGAAGACAGTCAGGAAGCAATTTACACTAATGTGTTTTCCTTAGCAGTTGGGATCGGTTACAAGAAGGCATGCCTTCAGCAGCCACAGCTCAGCTGACTGATGAGAGCTCACTTGGTCAGCCACAATTATCTAGTATTTTGCAACTGTACAGAAATAACTCTAAAAACAGATACATAAGATGGTTAAAGACAATGTTGTCTTTAATGTTGTCTCTTAGAACAGCAAAGGAGAAACCTTTACTTTTTATAGCTACTAGAAGAAATTCACTTATAACCTTGTATTTGCCAGTCTCTGGTACTCTGCTACCACTTTCTGCCAGTGAAACCACTATGGCAGTATCAGGTGACTGTTGTGACATTAATTGGTGGAATCTTGGTTAAAAATGGTCAATATATTCCCCCATACAAATACTTCTATAATTATGGGGAAAAAAGGGAAGAAACACTTAGAAAGATCGCCCCTTGCCGGGATGTTTGTTCCAAGCCAGTACCGCTACCCTGCGCTGCTGCTTTCAGAAGTAATGACATCCGTGCTACAGCCAACTACAAAATGATTTCTGGCTTTCAAACTCTCAAAGAAATACTTTCCATTCTGTTCCTGAAACCAACCAATACTGCATATCCACAACTGTTTCTAATACAACTGCCTGAAGAGTATGTGTAGTCACGGGGTGAGGATTACCAGAAAATGACACCTTTTCAGCTGAACATAATGTTTTCTGCCCAGTTCTGTTTAGGTCTTTGCTTCAGCCTCTGCGTACACTGCTGGGACTGTCCCAGTCCTTACTGAGGAGGGAAGTCGTGAAACAAGATGGTGAAAGTTGGACACATCCTTTAGAAAGGCACTCTGAACTGGTGCTTATGCTATGAAGAGGGTTCTGTCTCCAGAAACCACGGGGAGGTTTTCCTTAAGTCTAGTTTTCCAGGCAGTCCCAGTGTTGTGGAAGATCATGGAAGACACAACCATTTTGTAAAGGAGAGCCAAATAGTTGACAGTTAATTATCAAGATTTATCAGTGTGGACAGAGAGGGTCAAAGCAGTAAGGAGCTTGTCAACCACAAGTGACAGTGACTCCAGAACCTCAGACTCATGTCTTTGGTGGCCTGAACTTTTAATAAAGTTTTCTTCACCTGACATAAATTCCATGTACTGCAATAAAATTTACTTTACTCTTACATTGAGATTCACTATAAAAGGTTCCGACAACATCCATACCTCCACGTGCTGGAAAATATATCTACCCTGCATGCACTGCAGAGCTCCAAACTGCATCGCCACATCCCATCCATGGGAACACCAGGCACTCACACAAAATCCAGCTCAGAGGACAGAGGAGGATGAGGAGGGTTATGGCCTCCAGCCAGGCTGCATCACAGGCTAGTAGCAGGGACATAGCAGAGACTCTATTCACACTCACACAGGCTACAAATCTCACATAATTTGAACATGCCACCACAGTTGGTAAGGATTATGTCTATGTTCACCAGGAAAAAGCATCCCCTTAAATCATAAGCCCATACATATCATCTCAGGCAGCTCCTGCTGTCAGAAGGTAAATCACCAGGCAGGAGCAGTGACCTCCAAAAGCAGCTGGCCCCAATCTCACACATCCTGATCCCTGCCCTGGCAGCAGCAGCAAACCTGATTTCCCCGGGTGCTGGCAGAGGCAGAGCAAGCGATGAAGACATGACCATTTTGCTGTGCCCTTGGCAAGCTGCTGCTGCCCAAGGCAACGGCCTACATCACCTATGCTCCCAGCTGGCCCTCTTTTGCAGTCAGTTCTCTGTTATGTCTTCAAATGACTCTATTAGCACCTCAAAATAAGTCATTTGGGGCCCACCTAAGATTCAGAGAGATTTTAACAGTTGCCTTGACTCATGGATCTGCAGACTAATTGCAAGTACCATCCAGGAACATTAAAGCCCACGCACAATTGTGACAACTTTGATATTATTGCTTAGAACAGTGCCCACTTGAGTCATGCTTTAATTCAGTCATTACTATTTTCATGGAAAAAGGCGTATTTCCCCCCAACACCATTTCACAGAGTGGGAAGCATGCAGGAAGGATTTATCCCACATAAAAATAAATTGCTATTTGCATGTCAGAAAATGGCTGTGGAAAACAGAAAAACATCAATTATTCAGAGCAGCAAATAAACAAATATGAATTTTTCCAATTTTTAAAAAGAAATAGGTTATCTGCAAGCAACGGCTCCATTTTTTCCCCCACACTAGGTATCAAGTCTGACACACTAGTTTGATTACTGTGGGAATGAGCAAAACAATGGGCTTTTACAATCAAAGAGCCTTGAATTCGAACAGATGCCAATTCAACCTTTAGAGAGATATACCATTGTGCCTTTGAAAACTTGCCCAAAAAATAAAAAGAAAAAAAAAGAGAGTGAGAGAGAGAGAACAATAGTCTTTCATACTTTTTTAGGGAGAGGAGAGGTTTTCCCTTTTAATCAGTGACCTGAAGATGTCGGCTCTGCTCTTACACTTTAACATGGCATTAGCACACAATTTGAGGGCAATTATCTTGGTGAATGTGACTAAATACAATTTAAGACATCATAATGAGAAAGAAGCCCATAAATCTCACTATTATTTACATCGCTGTTGCAGCCAGACGTGCCCGTTGGGTGGGGATGAGATCACTGTCATGCTGCCTGCACACTTGGGTTGTGAACATGGGTCACTGTCTCTGCCCCTCTGTCTTCTCCACCACTTCTTCCCATGCAAGTTAGGACGAATAGCCCATCCTGCACCACAGATGCCTACTGATGTGCCAGGGTAGTTATTCCCTCTCTTGCACTGAATAGGGCCTAGCCTTGACTCGGCCACCATTGGGAGAAGCAACAGCCTCCCTGCTCCTAAGACAGAATGATCTCACTGTGGATTTAGCTCATTTTTTCTTATTCTGGCAGGTTTTAATGAGGCTGGGAAAAAATAGTGAGCACAGATAATGAAAACAGTGTTTTGGGTGGAGAGTTAGTTCAGTATTAGTTTGATGGAGGGATAAAATAGCAGACTCTGGATAGTGGGGTTTTCTGTTTCATCATCTATTTTTCTTAAGATGCCAAACAGCTAGCAAAGTGCTCATTAATCGATACTGACAAGTAGTTTCCTGTGGTCTTAAAACAAACCATCAATTACAGAGAGTGTTTGCAGTTCTAGAGGTTAAAAAACATTCAGTACCATTCAGCTGGTTGCATGTTTTTTGGGTGATGAGAAATCCAACAAGTGAAAAAACATAAAAAAAAAAAAAAGGAAAAGAGAGAAACTATCATGCTTTCTCCAGACCAGCATGCTTCAAAATAGCCTTCAGCTGAGGCCTAGATATTTGATGTCCCTACAAAACAAATGCCTCTTTGAAAAGCTATAGCTTGATCTTCATTTGACCTGATCATCTTTGTTCAGCAGGTCAGTAAAGGCTCAGGTCCCATAAAGCAAAGCACGGAGTGGCAAGAAGGCCAGGCTGTACCTTTAACCAATACTGCCAAGAAGGTTTGTTCTCATCACTTTTTCTTTCCATTTTAACCCTTATGCACTGACAGGTCAAGAAAGAGAAGACTTCAGTCCGGTTACCAAAAAAAAAAAAAATCACTTGTGAAAGGCAAGAATTTTTTCTGCCTCTAGAGTGGAAGAGGACAGCCCATTCTGCTTTACCAGCCCATTTTTCCTTCACTTGAAATGATCCTAGTAAGAAAACAGAAGCTGTGTTGGCAAATATTAAAAGACTTGTTCCTCACTGTAATACGCAGAAAGGGGAACAAGTTGCATCACTGGAAACATGCAAAATAACAGCAACCTAAAGCTGTATCACAAAAACAGAGCATTAGACGTTATAGACATTTATACCATCTAAGGTAAACCAAAAAATCTTCCTAGATGTCCTTGCAGGAAATGTACAGGGTCTCAGGAAAAACACAGCTACTGTATTTAAAGTGATGACAGAAACGTGCTTCTGAGCTGTAGGCACAGAGTGAACTCTCTGGGTGTTCAAGTACATCTGCACCTTTTACACGCCAGACTTGAGGTTTGAAAAACGTGGCTCCAAAAAGCACAAGGTCACACCCAAGCAAGCTCTGGTATTTACAAGCTCTGGAGAGCATTTCCAACACAAGAACTAGTTCTGAATTTCCTTTCATAAGCAGATTACAGCACATTATAGAGCCCGTCTGAGAGGCCTCTGTGTTATCATTAGCGTCATGCAGTTCAGAAACAAACTTTGACAGCACAACTGGTTTTTGTGCATCTATCCTGTTGCCCAGCGTTAAAGCTGCCCATCAGCCATGACCAAGAACCCTAGAGCTCAATCTAGGACTCAGACTTTTTTCAAAGTTTCATGGGGTTTGGATCCAAAGGTCCAGTTTAGGACCAACCTCTAGCCACCCATCCCCTCTTTCACCAACAGAGACGCACGCACCACCTTTACAACGGGCAAGCAGTTCAACTGTAATCTAAACTAACAGGAAGAGGGTTCAACAAAAAAGCTGTAAGCAAGAAAGCATTTTCTGGACAAGTGTAATGTAGCTATCTTCTTTTTAAACATGCTACATCTAACTCCAGTAGAACAACAGCTGCGAGCCCCTTGCACCCACCCAGGGTGCTCAGAGACAAGAGTCCTGCCTATATCGTGGCCAAGTGCCACACAGCAATTACTGACCCTTCCGCCAGCACAAGAGAGTACGAGTGCACCCAGCCATGGCTGCTGCTGGTGAGTTGTGCACGAGGCAGCTCATCATTCATGAAAGCTTTCTCTGCTCCCATAAAAAGCTACAAGCAGGGACCAATTTTCTCTTTTCATGTGTAGGCTTGTTGAACTTAGAGAAAACGTGGAAACTTATGAAATACAGCAAAAGGTGGCTTTCTGCAAGTGGAAAGCTCTCTCCAGAAACCTGACTTCTCATGATGACAGAGGTGTTTGCTTGTGCTGTTGTGCTCCCATTACATGCTCAAATGATCCCCCCCATCCCAACTGTATGCTCACGCTATGACCGATAATGTAAGGCCTGTCAAGCCATTTCAGATTCATACCATCCCTATTATTCACCCCAGCGGATATTGTGTCAGTTAGATAGACCAGTGGTTTCACTGCATGGGTTATCTTGCTATAGTATAACCACAGTGCCAACCCACAAAGAAAATATTTCCACCCACATAAATATTTAATACAAGCATTATCTTCATGTAGAAGAAAAGGTAGCGAGGACCCCTTTGAGATTATCCTGAGGCATGCTAACTACAATACCAACTCACTTCAGTAGAGATTGTCCATACCTGCACTCTCTCAGAAGCAAGACTTATCAATACAAGTTTCATAACCTTATTCAGGGTGAATTTACTGAAGTCAGGAAAGAGATATAAGGACTCCTATTAGCATGACCTATCCACATCTTGGGTCAGATCCCAGGGAAAAAAAAATGCACTCCCTTTTCAGCCATAAATTATGTGCTTAATTATCCAAATGTCAAACTGTGCTTGCAAATAACTAGGAAGGTCAGATCAAAGTGAGTTAGACCTTTAAAAGCCAGTTTCAGAAGCTAGTCCTTTCCATGGCAGACATGTACGTACACTACAGTTAGAACTCACTGTCACTTTTTTCAAGTTGCTTCTACAAGGGCCACAAACAAGGAGTGAACTCTTCTTCCCCCTTGGAACCATTAAGGACCCTGTGATGCCAGGGTCTGTGCTATGCACTTGCAGGAAGACAGTATTTCAATTCCAGAACTTCCCTGTGTGAACATCTATCCATACGGAGCAGGAAGTAACCAACTCTCTTCTCATTATGGAGAACTGTTCAGTCTCCTCATGACCAACTACCATTTACACTCATGACAATCTCAACCCAGAGTAAACCCAACAGAGTGTAGGACAGAGGACAGATTAAGGCCCAGGATGTTTTCTTTGAACTATTAGTCACAGTAGGAAATTACTAAGTTGGTCTTAGATTGCAAAGGGCTTCAGGCAGGGATCATGGGCCAAATTATCTTGGCTGTAAGCAGAGACAAACTGAATGAAATTCATAATGGGAATAAATACTAGAGTGCAAGGAGATGCACCCTGAATTTGGCTCTTTGGTTTTTCATAGTACATGGCTACAAACAGGCCAGGTCCAGCTCCTCATACACAGAAGAATCCTATTGACTTCAGTGTGATTTGAATGGAGCCCAAAGTGTTTATAAAAGACATTAACCAACAACAAGCAAACACACAGGTTTCCTGACTTCCTCTCCTGTTGGCATGATGGATATGGAAACAGCTTAGAGGGAAACCAGCGGCCAGACGCATTGGCTTTGGCAGCAGGCAGCCAGCCTTGGTCACCACCCTGGTGTAAGCCTGGGGAATCAGGACTGCTTCGTGCAGGCTGCCCAGGCACCCAGCACGGCCAAACCAAGGAGCAACTGGGAACCACTGGGGCAGAAATCAGATGCACTGTACAGCAGGGCTGCCAAAAAGCCCCAGATCTTCCACACACAGGTTTCACATTTGTTTTGCCAGATATGCCAGACCTAAGCAAATACTATGAAGCCTATCACATAGTAACAGGAAGGCTACAACACGAAGCTTCCCAGCTCTGACACCATCAGAAGAGACCAGCTTCTTTGCCTGGATAAAATCAAGCCAACCCAGTCCTGCAGCAAACTGCTTCATATCTCCAGAAAGCACAGGTACCATTGCCTGTCTGCCCAATGCTGCTTTTACTCTTTTCTCCTCACAGGGATGCAGCGCTTCTGATTCTTCCATCAGCACCATTTTCTTCTGCTCTCTCCCAGAGCACGTCACTGCATGATGTTCTCCACGTCTCTAATAGTCCACTAATTTTCTGTATAACTTTCTTACTCTCTCTCCAGACTGTTCCTTGTTCCCTCTGAACTCAAATGCCACCCTTTATGACAGCAAGGGTAGCAGCATGCCCCAGCTGCCCCATCCCAAGCTCTAGCTGTGCCAGCCCCTCTTGCATTCCTACAGAGGTAACCACTGAGCTCTGCATGCCATCACACAGAGGTGCATAGGTTGCTTCTGCAGAGCAGAATTGATTTTGTCACCCTGAACAGGCACTGTGTCCAGGCCATCTCTCCTCCAGCATCAGCCCTCCTCCTCCCCCACAGAAAGAGCAAATCAGGTCTCAATGAACCCAAATGAAACATCTCATTTCCCAGGTGCTTTAAGGGGCCATATGACTGACTGAAGGGATTTCGTCATGACTGAAAGTAAGAATAACATCTCTTCACCAAGATAAAGCCACTACTTTCTACCATTTCGTGTGTAAATAGTTGCATCCTCTGCTTCCATCAAACTTCAAAGCTCGTTACAGCTCTAAATGCTGACCCATCAGAAAAACCCGAAACACTGAAACATGGCATGGAAACATAACAGCTTTAGTCCTTGTCCTGGTTTCAGCTGAGAGGATTGATTTTCTTCATAGTAGCTAGTGTGGGGATACGTTTTGGATTTGTGCTGGAGACAGCATTGATAATATAGAGATGTTTTTGTTCTATGGACCTATTGTTGAGCAGTGCTTACACGGGGCCAAGGCCTTTTCTGCTTCTTGCACTGCCCTGCCAGCGGGATGGCTGGGGGTGCACAAGGAGTTGGGAGGAGACACAGACAGGACAGGTGACCCAAACCAACCAAAAGGATATTCCATACTATATGACATCATGCTCAGTTTATAAGGAGCTTGGGGGGAGAGGGGGGGCGCGGCATTCGGAGCGATGGCGTTTGTCTTCCCAAGTAACTGTTATGTGTGATGGAGCCCTGCTTTCCTGGAGATGGCTGAACACCTGCCTGCCCGCCCATGGGAAGTGGTGAATGAATTCCTTGCTTTGCTTTGCTTGTGCGCGCGGCTTTTGCTTTACCTATTAAACTGTCTTTATCTCAGCCCATGAGTTTTCTCACTTTAACTTTTCCAGTTCTCTCCCCCATCCCGATTGGGGGGAGTGAACGAGCGGCTGCGTGGTACTCAGCTGCCAGCTGGGGTAAAACCACAACAGTCCTTCATAGGATTGATGAGATAGATAGAAGGGAAAATAAAGATACACATGAAAATACACCTGGTTACATCACTTCAGCAGTTCCAGGAGTGTGCATTCTTGTACTTTTTTCTTCCCTTTCTTTAAGATTTCAAGGGATCTCAAGAAAGTCAACGCGTCCTTTACACTCTCACATGCATGCAAAACATGTCACAAAAGTTACATCTCTGAAGAGCCAGACACAAAACAACAGATTCTGCTGCAGCATTAAACACAAATTACACAGCACAAACCCTAAGCTTTCCCCTAGAGCTGGCACCTTGCTTTGCTTTTTTCCAAACATGCAAGCAACACTTGGATGTGTTTTGTGCACCCCTGTCATCCATTCTCCAGGAAAAAAACCCACACAAACTCAGGGGAGAAAGTGTTCATTTAATAAACGAATGACAGAGAGAAGGAACCTGGTGAGAAATGCTAGCGTCAGATATGGGAAAATGAGAAGCCAAAAGGGAAGTATTGTGCAAAGTGCTTTGGTTGTCCAGGAGCAGTGAAGGAAAGTTGTGCAAGACCAAAAAGCAGGAAGAAACATGTAGTGTCCATGCGTGCATGTATTGGGAGAGGAAACAGATGATCCTAAAAGACACACACGCAAACTTTTGTCAAGAAAAGAGAGACTTGAACTCCTTTATTTTTTTTTTTTATTTTAACTTTTCATTTCCCCTTCCTACCACGAGTTTCTGTGTATGTTTGGATCACTCAGGCCAAAACCTATCTATGTACGTGACATTTTTCGCATAGATTCGGAACATACAACTTTCCCTAATGACAGGCAGAGATGCAGGTGTTTGCTGTCTCTAAAACCATTGTTTTTCCAATTAAACTGAATGTAGGTGCTCACCTCTGAAAATTTAACCTAAAAGCTTTCATTCTAACCCCCCAATAAAATGGATATAGTGAAGGGGCTCTTCAGGGCAGAGTGCAATAATGAGGAAAAAAAAATAGTTGGATTTATCACATCCTTCCTCACTTTTTAATTAGGGGTAAAATGGAGGAAAGACACTGGAAGCAAAATCAATTTGCTGCTCTTGATTTGGCTTTTTGTTTAGTGACAATTTGACTCTTACGACCAAATTATCTCTGGGGAAATAATTTCACTTACTTCAAGGCAAGTTCTCCAATAGATAAGTTGCTTACCTTTCTTTCTCGGGTCTGTGTGCTTCCCCCCTTTGTTCTCTGAACCTGAAAATATCTTTAATTTCAGGGCATTTCTCCATCAGCCCTTCAAATGAGATCTTCAAAGTGAGGAGCATTTTCTCTATATGACTAAGCTTCTCTCCGTACCTATAACAAGTTTTAAAGCAAATTAGAAATTACTTTAGCTGCAAAACACCAGGGAAAAGAGATTTTTGAATATGCAGCATTCTGATTAGAAGAAAGAGCAAGTGAGACACACTGACTGATTTGAAGTCTATTTGATAGGAAAAAAAATGACCTTTCATCAGACCCATAATTCATTAATACAGTTCTCCACCTCCCATCTAGAAGACAGTCACGTTGCTGGATATATTGTGCATCAGCACAACTATTTAAGCACTCTTAACCCAAATCATGATAGAAAAATTGTCATTTATTTCTGCTTTTTTTTATTTTACTATTCCAGGGCTTTAACTTTATTTGGAACTTACATCAAAACAAATTTTGAGGATCCTGACTGTGGGTTTAGTTGAATCTAAGCTGTTTAGAATTTATGTTCTACTTCTTGTTTTCAGCCTTGGTATTTCTTTGTAAGATATCCCACTGGGAAGTAACCAGAAAACCATTTCCTTTTTTTTTTTTTTTTTTTGAGGATCTTAAAAGTCACATAAGAAAGATGAAATGACCATCAATAGTTCCCAGGGGAAAGACTGGAAATAGAGGAGATTCATGAGTAGTTCTTAATGCATCAGCTTCTCCCACACATTCAAAACCCACATGAAAATCAGAACCCACACAGTAAAAGCCCTTATGAGCTTGTGCACCACTTAAAAATTTAAACAGCCTTCTAATGGAAAAAGATAACCTATTAAAGGCAATGGTGCCCATCTACCAACATAATATTCATGCTGCTCAGACTGCCAGGGCTCTCTATTTTGCTATTAAAGCCCTTCCTGCTTTTTTCTTTTGTGCAGCACCAACTGAGACAAAAGCCTAACAAAGGTGTCATTTCCCAGGAGGGATCTCCACTTCCTCGTTCGCCTGTAGTGTAGGAACTGGGAGACACCTGGATGTAACTCCTAAGCAATAGAGGTGAAATGCTGACAGCATGGCAAGATTAACAGGAGTTGATCCACTGGCATTACCTTTCATATCTCTGCAGTCATTTGCAATTTGTATTGCTAATCCAATTTTCCGCTTCCAGCATGGGCATCTCTCCTTCATTTTTTTCCTCTGACTAGTATCACCTCAAGGCTAACCATGGACCAATCACTATCAAAAAACATCTGGAAGGACAAAATCCACATCTCTCTCTAACCTGAGAAATCCCCTGAAGGAATACTCCCACCCACACCAAGGGGATACACTGTTAGTAGAGAGCAGTTGCTCTAAGAGCAGCCCTCATCCTGGTGAAGAGAGACAGCAGGAACATTCATCTCGCCCGAACGTTCAGATCACTATTTCTATGTAAACACATCCACCTTTCATTCCTGAGGTAGGACAAGAGTTCATATAAAGTGAGTTACTATGGCTCAAGTCATGAGTGACTCCGTCTCCGTGGAGAAGCAGCACAGGACAGCTGAGCCCATCCAACATTTTGCTGCCACTGTTGAAAGGGTAAAGTCCTACACCCCCTACATCACCTAGATGTGCTCTCTTGCTCACCTTCCACCAGCTCTAGTGCTTGCTGGGAGCCTCCGAGAATTGATACAACCCAGTAATCCAGCAGCAAATTATTTCAGAAAAAGCAATTGAGTTTTCTGCCAGGATAGGGACAAATTGGTTCAGTAAAAAGTTTTCAAGCTGCAGAGTCAGCATGAGACTGCACAGCTGAGAGCAAGAGCAAGGGTAGGGAGGACAAGGAGGAAGAGGATCCCCACCCCTCAGCAGATTTAAGTTGTTTGTAAGACTCAGCCATAACATGCAACTTCACCTTTGGGATCATGTGAATATTGTCTCCTGTCACTGTGAAGGCATCCAAGCAGAGTGGTGAGGAAGGAAGGGTAAAAATTCTTTAGAGTACACTCTGACAGAAAAAAAATAAAAACTTGCGTGAATAGTTGTCCAAACATACATTTTTGTGGAAGAAAATTGCCGGATGAGTATTTCAGTAGAGATTATTTTTTTTTTTATTTATTTTATTTTAAATCTGCTTAACATTAATCGCAAACAAACATTTGGCACAAAAGATAGCCTTGTTAATGATTCAGTGCCTTGGTTCTTCCAGCAAGAGGAAGCACTGAAATTCAGCATTTACAGGCCGGATAACAAGCTGTTAAATAACAACTGGGAAAACTCCTAACTTTTCTAGGGAAGAACAGAAAATGGAAAGGGAAGGGGAGAGAGAAAGGGAAGAGAAAGGAATAGATCATTATACATCACAAAAATAGATCACAAATTTCTTTTTTTTTTTTTTTTTTTAGTTCTTTGCAGGTTCTTTTTCAAGTAAAAGATGTGACTTTTTTAAAGCCTTTAACAGCAACACTTTACACCTTTAATAAAGGTGTCCTGAAGACATTAACTTCCATGTGGTCTGCAGCCTTTTCCCATGGAGACAACATGAAATGGCTGTTCTGGCAGCAACCGCTGCTCTCACAGCCAAACATCTCCCCCTGTAACCAGGCACAGCTGGGTGCTTACCCAGGAGCAGTGCCACAGGGCTCCTCTTGTCAGTGCGACTGGTGAGGCATCAATGACCAACAGCTGCTACCACCACACCAATAAAGTCCTCAAAAGTCATCCCCAACCTGAGAAGAAGGCCTGTGAGGGTAGAAATTGCATTGTCCAGCAGTGCACACCCACTTGTACTTGAGAAAAAAATCAATACAGTAACAGCTCAGAAACAGAGACGAGCAGCCCAAAAGTTTCTCTCTGCATACGTACTTCATGGGTTTATATCGTTACATGATCTCCTCTTCTCACGGACCAAAGATGAGCTCAGCAATACCACACAAAGTGCCCACAGAGGCCTGCAGGTATTTATTATTTACTGCCACCTCAGGAGGTCCATGCTAAAAGCATCCCGGGAAAGCGGGCTGCGTTCTATCCACCACATGACCCAGTTTCCAGCAGCTCTGTCACATGCTTCTGTAACCAGTGACAGGACTGAATAATGTGCAGTGAAGTGGGTGATGACTTACGTGAAACTAGCTTCCAGAGGAAATGAATTTCCACAGAGAGGCTCTGGCTACTTGAACGTTATTTTAAAAAGCTGTGGTTTATTGCAGTCTAAGTTAATGAAGAAAGGTAGCTGACAGACCGCTGCGCTGTCTGTATTATCTCTCAGCCACCTTTCTTCCAGCAGCTGAACATCCACTGAAATGAGCTTCCATTTGCACTCAATTTTACTATTTCTCTTCCTACTGCCACATCTACTGCTCTACTATTGCCATAAGAAATAACCAAACCTACTATTTAAGATAAACTACTCTGTGGAACCTGTGTACAGTAAGTGCTGCGTTGACATTCAGGTTGGTTACTGCTTCTAACAGCACTTACCTCAAACATCTCAGTTACAGCACCTGTTGGCTCTCAACATGTTCAAAAGTATGACTTTCTACATTTCAAAGACGTGAAAAAAGTGGGAAAAATGCAAAAGAGTCTTTTACTGTGGAGTGGCTGCTATTCCACACTGTTAATCTTAGCACAGAAAGTCAGGCACACTTATCTCTGCTCAGGATCCTTTGCATGAATGTTGCTGGAAAACACACTTTGATGTGATCAGATGCTTCATAGTAGTTCCTCACCAAATGTAGTTGAACCAAAGACTTCACAAGATGGGATTTCCTTGTGGTATTTTCTATTGTTATTTTGGGGAAAAAAAAAAAAAAAAGATGAAAAACATTAAACACTTGAAGGAGTTTTAGTTTACATGCCTTTGAGGCCCCATGTGCTTAGAAAGCATCAGGTAAAAGCATGTGCAAACTGTAAAAAGAATTTTAAAAAGCAATGTTCAAAAATACCAGAAACTGAGAGCTGTTTAGGCATATGCCTTAGCCTCGACACAGTCACAGGCAAAAGCAAAAGGGATCTCCCACCTACCTTTTCGCTGCCCCAGGAAATGTAGATACGAGATTAACAACTTCATAGTCTTTACCTATCTTTGCTGTCTCATAAAGCACTTTACATGTTTGGCTAGGTGCCATGAAAATGTCCCACGCACTTCATTAGCTGAAAAGCTTCTCATTAGCATAATAGCAGGGTTTCCTACAATAAAACCCAAACGTGCAGCAGTTTTCTTTAACGTTTCTAGATCTTCTGATCGGTATTAAACTCAGCCATGTCTGATTCATTGGAGTGCATACCCGGCCTTCTCACCAGTACTTGCCAGCCATTAGCATTCAAAATTAATGACTCAGTTCCTCGGACTGCTTTAGAAATAGAGCAGGTGTTTTTAAACAATTATGAGTTCTGAGGAGATTTATTTGTCTTCAGATTTTTGACATTGATGAGCTTTCATTCCCAAACTCTTTTTTGTTGCCACCAACATCAGAATCTTACTTTTCAGAAACAGACATATGAAAGTCATATGAAATAACACAGCTCCAGAAGTCCATGCTATATAGTAAAAATAAATGCGTGAAGCTCCATAGCTTTATTTATTTGTTAACTTCACAAGCTTTGTAGACAATCTAAAGCAACCAGACCAGACATAGGTAGTCCCTGAGTTTTGGAGGGACAAACAGCAGCAGGGCGAGAGGTCCCTGCCCTCAGGGGTAGGGAAAGCAGCAGGTAAGATCAGAACCACGACTCTTTGCACAAGCACCCCACCGAGGTGCAGAGGACAGAGCTGCATCTTTTGCAGCTATGGCATGAGGTGAATAAGCAATACATTTGGTGCCTAAATTTCAATTGCAATAAAACCAGAAGCAATAACCAAAAGCCTGTAAGTGACAAAATTTGGATTGTTGTTTTCGAGTCTAGGAAATGAAAACATGCACAGAGACCTATCTTGATGTCCCACAAAACACACCAGATTGCACAGGTAGTAAAACTCTACCACATAAAAACTAACTTCAGATCTTGGGAAACCTTAGGGTACTATTCTTCCAATAATCTAGTCACACCAAATAATTTATTCCTGCTCTAAGCCATTTTAGTAAAAGCCAGAGGGTAGGGGACACCAAAACTTGTTTCATGCAACAGAGTTTTCCTTTTCTATTCGCCTTCTAACTAGAAACATCTGACAAGCGTTGGTCAAACTAGACTGTTTACTTCCAACAAAAAGATCATCTTAGATTTTCACGGCAGCATAAATGGTCTCAGAAAAATGTGAGTGACAAAAACAAAGTAAAAACCTGAAAGAACACTGAGGAATAGAATCAAAATGTTTATGTCACTTCAGCCTTCAAAGCTTTTCCTTTCTTTCTGCAGGTACATCTCAATTCTCTCAGAATTTCACTACAATTGCCGTTATGCTGGGATCTGTTCTGTGGGAGAATGGTGTCACGGCCAAGATGATTCCTAAGACTTTTACAGCTGATGTGAGAAGAGATGCTATTCTCCAGGTCTAATGGGGACCAGGCTGTAGTCCTGCTGTCTGCTTTGTTCGTCTACAGAACAGCAGTGGCAAGACAGCTCACAAGAGAACACAATTCCAGCTGAGCACTGTAACCAGGCGGGGTGTTAAGAAAAAATAATAAAATAGCAGCCCAAAGAAGAGGAGTGAATGAAAACCCTGCTGCTACCCTGGATAGATCAAGGGTCCTGTATGCCACAAGAAGGTGAAAGCCCACTGCGTACAGGCATGTGCATAGCCACCAGAAATAAACACACATACTAAAAATACATCTGTTGCAATTAAACCCAGCAAAAGTTCTTATGTGTGCATACATCTGTGTGCTTGTTTGCATCATCTTACCCACGTTTCTGTGCTGTGCATCAACTCTGGTCTGCACAGCAAGGGCAGGTCACACAGATAAAAACCCTGACATTTTGCAGCTCCTTTTAAACGTCTGCATCTGCACAGGGACTGTGACAGCTGTTGGAGTGACAACCCCAAAGCAGCACATTGCCGCAGCCCGGAGCAGCTGCAGCACAGTGGGCAGTGCCGCGCATCCCCCTCGCACCAGCCGGATGCAAAGGGACCACAGCGGGGGGGGAGTCGGAGTCAAAGTCAGTGCCTTTTTAGCTTAGCTGCTGAAAGGTGCCAAGTGTGCAGCTATCAATTAATTTTATGCAGGGTCTCCCCCCTGGGCAGGGGCAGGAGCCATCACCTCGTGTCACCAGCCGGTGAGCAGGCACCATGAATTTGTAGCAACAGTCAAGAAGTGCAAAGGCAGATTCTGCTTTCTGCTGCATGGGTAGAGGAGAGCTCTGATCTGCAGAGCAGCCTCGGCCTGTCCCTCCCAGTCAAGCAGTTCAGAGCCTTTTCCGTGGAGACAAATGTTTCATTTGCATTTCCCCTTCCCAGGTTGGGTACTGGGAACATATCAGTGACAATCACACAGGCTGTACATCACACAACACTTCCAAGATGTCTTTTTGTGTATTTCACAATAAAACCACTATGAAAATCCACAGTGGCACAGGTCATGCTCCAAGTCGAGTGTTTGCAAAGTCAAGAGAAACATGCAAGGCTTGATACTGTATCTTCCAGGGCAGCTCTGACTGCATGCTGGAAGCTTCCTCAGCACAGTGATTGGTAACAGGTGATGTTGTTTGTTGTTTTTTGTTTTTTTTTACGAAGTGTTGAAACTGCAGTTTAAGTGAAACATGCCTGCTAGCAAAGATATAAGCCATTTTTGAAATTACAGTATATATTACAGAGCTAGAATATACAAGCATTATACTACTGCCTTTCTTTGAAAGGTGTGTAAAGGAAAGTGTCAGACTTCCTGATCTAGCAAGCCAGCTACATAGTGAAATCTTCATTTACCACGTACCAGTCTCCTACTGCTCACTCTGCCTCCCCTAGGCAGGACCTCATCCTCAAACACCTCTGTGTCTGAGCCTGGATCCATCCCCAAACCTCTGTTGCCCTGCCACAGCTCTTACCCGAGGTGCTGCCTGTCCCTCGAAAGCAGGCAGAGGAGCCACACTTCGTTCTGTCACACAGGAGAAAGCTCCTATGCTGTGCAGATCTGCACTTCAATGATTTGCAGTCCCCAGGAAGCCCAGAAGCAGCTTCTTGCCCACCTCTGGGTTGGATGCCATTAAAAATAGGCACGGACCACGTGCCATCTTTTCTTTGCAAATGCACAGGTTTGATTCTTTTTCATTTGCCTCCAACTCAGAAATCATCCCATCACTTTGAAAGTCAATGGAGAAACTGTGAAAAAGGACAAATATTATACATTCCCTAATATCACCTGTGAGCAGCTAGTTGGAAAGGAATCAGAGCAAATGAGATCTCCTGGGTCCAGGAACCTGTGTCTGGAGAGCAAACCAAGAAAGCTGCTTCCTAAAGAGGCCTTTGTATGCAAGTTTGAAAAGATGGGGCTGAAAAAAAAATCAACATAGGCAAAGAATTTTTATTTTTTTTTTCCCCAGACTAGTCCTTCAGTTGTGGAGGAGTAAAGGTACACTTTCAGAAGTACTGTTGTGGCTTAATCTTCCTAAATACCATTTCACAGGAGGCCAAGCACCCTGCATTTTTAAGGAGATTTCATACACTTTTTATCTTAATATAATCTCCCACAAACATTTATGGGGAGAGCTTTATTTAATGCAGTCTGTGATCTGTATAAACATCACCATGGTATTAGGCTAACCGAGCTCTGACCCGAACTGAAAGTCGTGTGGAAGCTTTATTTGGGATATTAAAGTAGCACAGTTCAATATATGATTTTATTTGCAGTAGACTGCTGGGAATTAGAGATTAGTCATATGGGGATTTTAACAGTTGTGTAGTTATGAGAGGCTGACTCAATGATTTTCGTCTTGTAAAATGTCATCCAACTGTCTTGTTACTTCAAATTATAAGATTAAGAAGTTAAATACTTAAATCCCCAAAGAAAGGCTTGAATTTTGGGGTGGGAGGGCAGGAGAAAAGCACAGAAGGAGAGAAGTAGAAAGGTATCTGCAAACACAGTTCCATGCTCTTCTCACAACTAACTAGAAAAATGGCACTAGTGCTTCCAAATTTAATTTTCTCTCCATGACCCTGTGTCAGATTCATTCAGTTTACAAGGCGATTTCGTATTATTAATTGTCAGCCTTGAAAACTCCACTTGGGATCCACAAATCAAGTTGTGTCTCTTTATGCCTCCTAAATCACCAGTAATGAAGATTCTGCCCTTTGTAATTTACCTGTCGGTGCTTTGGAGATCCAGGCCCAAATCCATCTTACTCACCCCTGCAGTGCCTGCATGTGCCGGCTCTCGATCTTCTCTGAAGCAGTGCTGTTGTTTCAATGTGGAGCAGACTAAGACAGACATTTCCCAGGCTGCCTCGCTTTTTTTTCTCCACTCTCTGCAAACAGCCTCTATATGTTGTACGCATATTGCTAGGATGCTCAGAGAATCTGTGAAAGATAGGTCTTAAAATACTGAAAAAGATGCACTAAGGGAAAGACCAGATATGATTACCCTGCTCTGCCCTGATCTATATGTTGACTATGTCAGTAGCAGAACAGGCAGAGGATGAAAACAGAAAAGGACGGAGACAACTTGACCACCATAAGAGTTTCAATATACCCTGCATTCACTAGGTGTTATTTCGTGTGCACGCAGGAGCTCAGGTTTCTCTGATATCCAAATCCTTGGCCTTTTGCTGCCAGTATCAATAACTACTATTTGTTATTAGCAGAGAGCACATGTCCTGTTAGAAGTTCATCCTTCTCCCCATTCTAGGCTTGGTATTGACTTCATTTACACAATCATACAGTCTATTTAAGCTTGTACTTTTAGGAAGGCGATAGCGCTTTACATTAGGAAGTGTCACTTGCTAGATTCACATATGGCAATGCATGGTGAGTTGAAAAAGAAGCAACCAAGGGCTGTGCGTGGGAGTTCCTGATTTGTGCCTCAGAGTTACTGCCTCTCTGCCAGGTATAAAGGCAGAGACAGAACAAACTCTTCTAGCAAAAATAACACTATTTTTGACTGCTTGCACATAAGAAATCTGATCCCTGATCTTGGTTGTGTCAGTCATGCTATCTTATTAGCCAACTCCAGACTCTATGTATTGACACCTGTATTTTACTGCCTGCAGTCCAGTTTCTGGTAATCGTTTTGCCCCAGAATGAGCATTCAGATGGACAGAAATTATCTGATCCTAGAACCTTCTTATTTACTCCCCCAAACATGAAACCAACTCCAAAATCTGATATATCAATCATAAGCTTAAAGGTTTTTTCCCTGTATCAATCTGGAGGATGGAAAAATGCCAATGGTCCATGATTTTCACTCTAGTCATTCATCAGATTCTTGGGATGGTGGAGCCAGGAAGAAGAAAATCACTGTGTAGCCATTAAACAAATGCCATGGAAAAATACAATCTGTTAAGAAAAGTTAGCTATATAAGACTTCAACAAATACTGAACGTAGTCCATTCTCTACTGAACCAAGACTCTTCTTGCAAAAACACTTTCTTCTTAGCAAGTTGCTTGAAAGAGAACCTTATACGGGATGTTTAAGCAGTTGCAGAACTGAAGCCTCATACAGGTTCCTATGATCTCAGCTGTATCTCATTTTTTTCCCTGCCCTTATTTCCAATTTACAGAGGTCTAAAATAGCCACTGTAATTGATTAAAGTTACATCAGGATTGCTTCGCTTAATCTCAGGAATTCCCTAAGCACCTGATTGTGGGATGCAGGGGAGGTATGTCACAGTAGGCATCAATCTCTGACACAGCATGGCAGTTTTCATTTCCTTACAGTTTTTTCATACAGATACAGTTATGATGCTACTCTTCCTCTGGGAGACTGAATGAGCACATACACCTCAGCCAGTAGTGCTTTGTGTCTTTCTCTTCAAAGCTTTGGCTTAAGAACTTACACTGTGTAAAATGGTAGCTTTGCTGTCACAAGTGGAGACAGCTTAGTACCTAGAAATAACCTAGTGGGTTACGCAGTGATGCCAGCAACCACCCCTAGAAAGACAAAGGATAATAATCTCTTATTCTCCCTCTAAGCAGTATAACCCATCCTTACCTTCTGTATTTCCACCTACTAAACTCCTTAATCATTGCTGAACTACCATCCACGTAATTACCTTCATCCATGTCATCATTTTAACTCCTTTTAAACATTTGGTCTTGCCCACATGCTGTGGCAATGAATTTCGCTGCTTATCAATCACGTAAGGAGTGTTCTTCCTTGAAAACTTTTAAACCTGTTCACCCAGTGAATTTCACCAGGTATTCTTGAATTGTGACAGCCCATAGCAGTTCCTTACTCACCTTCTCTACGCTGTTCACCACAGACCTCCATGACACCCCTCAACTGTCTCCCCACAGTCACTTTTCCGCCCTCTAGACTGGAGAATGTGACATACTCTCATACTATAAAAGCTACAGCATCTATCATCATTCTTGCCCTTTTCTGAGCATTTTCCAGTCCTACTGCATCCTTTTTGAGATGGTGCGATCAGAACTGCATAGATTTATATAGGGACATAATGATGTTAGATCTCCGTTCCTTTTCTGATCATGCCTAGCCTTCCATCACAAGGTCATGAGGGAACTGAAGCAATAGCTTTTATAATGCAAAGGCAGTACCTTCTGTGCCCCAGCCGAAACAGCTTTGGTTACAGGGGATCCAAGCTCACATGAATGAGAGGATGACACCAATAAAAGCAAAAAAAAAAAAAAAAAAAAAGAAATAAAATGAGGCAGTCAGGTTAGAATTTATTTTAAAAGAGGAGATGGTGAGATTATAAAAAAGAAAAATGTATGCAAGCTTTCCTAGCATAGTGTTTTGGAGGGGTGAAAAAATCATACTTTATTTTCAAGCTGGTTTGAAAAAAGTGTCACTGAGGAAACCATACCAGAAATTTAGGATATGTCTATGCTGCACAATGCTAATTTACCCAGCTGAGCTCTGTGCTAATGCAGCTATATTGCTTACAGTACTTACAGCTAACTAGTTTAGAGCTCTCTCTGAAATCTCTTCACCAAATTGCACTGTGCAATGGAGAACTATTTTTTTTTAGTCTTCAGCACTGCAGGGCACCTTGAAAAGGCAGGTATCATGCTACTGTCTCCTTTATACCAGTAGACTAGTGGCTCTGGTACCCTTGCAGACATAGGGTGTTAAATACACCTTGCAGAAAGACCCCAGCCAGGACAACCTATGCAGCTTAAATATGCTTAGCTGAATATGCTTACAAGTTTCAACAGAAGTGCTCTCAGGCACAAAGTTAAATCCAGGCATATGGGTCTTCTGCAGCAGTAGGGCCTAAAATTGGTAAACCCCCCCACACACAGTGAAAACTAGCTCTTCAACAGAGCCTGTGCAAGATAATATGCTATTGGGGTGATGGTGCCAAACACAAGTGGGTGTTGTACCTTGGATACAGCACATACCGCACACTTGAATGCACCTTGTGCTGCACAGGCTCAAAACATAAGAGCTGGATTGAGTCTTGCACAGTCAAAAATGCAGCTGGAACAGGGAGAACTTACTGTGTTAGCTCTGAGGTAGAGAGAAAGGTTATTTCTGCCCATGACTACAAAGCAACATCAACGTGTGCACAGAGGGTTGATGCTCACGGAGGGACAAGGTCTTCTTCCAGAGAGGAGTCCCACACTGTCACAGTCTGGTTGCTGCTTTTACCTAAAGCCCTTAACCACAAGCAAGCCCACAGGGGCAGCCCCACCAGCCTTGTGCAGAGCCATCTGGTGTGTCCCCAAATCAACAAGGAACAAAAAACCTCAGGCTGCTGAGCCCCCTCCAAGAGCCTGCAATGACACTTAGCTCTGAGTAGTGCTTGGAGGGGACAGACTCAAACGTTTCCAAGTAGCTCTTCACTGAAATAGGCACAGAATGATCGCACCTCCTGGACACCGGAGTAGCTATCCCCACAGTCTGGTCTCGGAGAAATGCAGTATTAAATTAACAGCTACCCATGACACACACAACTGACATGGTAGCTGATGTATTTTTGGCCTGATTCCTGTCTGTCAGCTCCCTTTAGTGAATTTTCTCCTTAGCTAATTTTAACCAAATTTGAAAGGAGGGCTGGAGTCTCACAGATAATTATATTTTTATAAGTTTCAGGGATCTGGTAGCTGGAGAGAGAAGAAAGACCAAAATTAGTACTTTCCATTAAGGGAAAGCAGGCAAAACTCAGCCGCTATATATTCCAGCAAGCCTGAGAAAGCCAACAAACCCATACACATTCAGCTGCAGACTAGCATGGCTGGTGTTTGCTCTTGCCAGAGCTGGTAGGTTTGCACTAGTGTACGGTTTAGGACACAAACTCACAGGCATCCAGGTTTAAGTAGTCCTGCTATTCATAGAATGGGCTGGAAGGGATCTTGAAGGTCATCTAGTGCCAACCCCTCTGCCATGGGCAGGGATGCTCTCCACTAGACCAGGTTGCCCAAAGCCCCATCCAACCTGCCCATGAACACTTCCTGGGAGGGGGCATCCACAGCCTCTCTGGGCAACCTGTTCCTGTGTCTCACCACCCTCACAGGGAAGACTTTCTTCCTAATATCTAATCTAAATCTACCATCCTTCTGCTTAAGGTCATTAACCCTCATCCTATCACTACTTGCCCTTGTAAACAGTCCCTCTCTAGCTTTCCTGTATGCCCCCTTTAGATACTGGAAGGTGTCCCCAGAGCCTTCTCTTCTCCAGGCTGAACAACTCCAGCTCTCTCAGCCTGTCCTCATAGCAGAGCTGCTCCAGCCCTCTGATCATCTCTGTGGCCCTCCTCTGGACTCGCTCCAACAGCTCAATGTCCTTCTTATGTTTAGGGCCCCAGAGCTGAATGCAGTATTCCGAGTGGGGTCTCATGGGAGCAGAGGAGAATCACCTCCCTTGACCTGCTGGTCACACTTCTTTTGATGTAGCCCAGGATATGGTTGGCTTTCTGGGCTGCAAGCGCACACTGCTGGCTCATGTTGAGCTTATCAACCAGCACTCCCCACCAAGTCCTTCTCTTCAGGGCTGCTCTCAATCCATTCTCTGCCCAGCCTGTATTTCTGCTTGGGATTGCCCTGACCCACGTGCAGGACCTTGCACTTGGCCTTGTTGAACTTCATGTAGTTCAAACGGGCCCACCTCTCCAGCCTGACAAGGTCCCTCTGGATGGCATCCCTTCCCTCCAGTGTGTCGATTGCACCACACAGCTTGGTGTCATCGGCAAACTTGCTGAGGGTGCACTCAATCCCACTGTCCATGTCACCAAAGATGTTTAACAGTGCTGGTCCCAATACCAGCCCCTGAGGGACACCACTCATCACTGGTCTCCACACGGACATCAAGCCATTGACTGCAACTCCGAGTGCCACTATCCAGCCAATTCCTTATCCACTGAGTGGTCCATCCGTTAAAGCAATGTCTCTCCAATTTAGAGACAAGAATGTCATGCAGGACAGTGTCAAATGCTTTGCGCAAGTCCAGGTAGGTGACATCAGTTGCTCTTGCCTTAACCACCAATGATGAAGCCTTATTATAGAAGGCCACCAAATTTGTTAGGCACAATTTGCCCTTAGTGAAGCCGTGTTGGCTGTCACTGATCACCTTTATATTTTCCATGTGCCTGAGCATAGTTTCCAGGAGGATCTGCTCCATGATCTTGCCAGGCACAGAAGTGAGACTGACTGGCCTGTAGTTCCCTGAGTCTTCCTTTTTTCCTGTCTTAAAAATGAGGGTTATGTTTCCCCTTTTCCAGTCAGTGGGAACTTCACCAGACTGAAATGACTTCTCAAATATGATGGATAACATCTTAGCAACTTCATCCACTGGTTCCCTCAGAATCCACGGATGCATCTCATCAAGTCCCATTGACTTGTGCACCCCTTCAGGTTCTTAGGTCTCAGACCTGATCTTCTTCCGTAGTGGGTGGTTCTTCCTTCTCCCAGTCCCTGCCTTTGCCTTCTGTGACTCGGGCAGCGTGGCTAGAGCCCTCGCTGGTAAAGACTGAGGCAAAAAAAAGTCATTGAGTGCCTTGGCCTTCCCCAAGGTAACCTGGTTTCCCAGTTTTCTTCCGCAGAGGGCCCATATTTTCCCTAGTCTTCCTTTTATCACTGACATACCTATCAAAGCTTTTCTTGTTGCTCTTGACATCCCTGGCCAGATTTAATTCTATCAGGGCTTTAGCTTTTCTGAGAACTGTATTCTCATATTTTCTATTATTTTGTTGAGGTATTGATAATAGCAGAGCATCCATTGAAATTAGGATGATTTGTGAAGGAGTGGTCAAAAATATCTATTTTATTATAGAAAAAAAGTAATGATTACATCTCAGCAATAATTTTTATTCTTCTTGAGCAGTCTGTTTTTCAACTTTTAATCCTACAGTTATTAGAAAGTGGGATTGGACAGTGAGTTTTGTAATTATTAGAAAAGGAATTCAAAGAATCTCAGGCCAATCTTCTGTTATGTGTCAAATTAAAGGAAATTGTGTTTTGCCTTTAAATTAAAAAGAAAAACAATTCTTGAGAAATAAAAATGTCATTGTTCAAGGAAGGGTAATAAAGTATGAATGCTTCTCCTTCAGCTGACTGTCTTTATAAATGAGCAAGAACACTGAAGTCAATAAATTGCCATTACCCAAGCTTCATAAATCCTCAGTGGTTAGATTTTACCACATAGTTTAAGTTACAAGACCTCAGAAGAGGCTAAGAAAGATTCAGTTAGTGTATTTATAGGCAGAGACAAGGTCTCCAAACTTTTTCAATTGTTACTTGCAGTGTCAACATGGAAAAAGTTGCTCATCATGAAAATCGCTGGTTCTATAACACAGCTCTCTGCATGTGAAACCATGAATAAATGCCTATGGTTACTCAGTAGAATGAGAGGTTTTATTTGTTCACATTATCAAGTGCAACTTTGCTAGCAGATTATGTGCAAAAGGTAACAAAAAAAAAAAAAAAAAGCAACACAAAATTAAGTTAGAAGTAGGGCCACCACAGATACAAATAGCAAATATCCCTGAAACTTGGAGCACAAAGTAAAAAGTGGGAGAGTTGATCAAAACAGTAGGTAAAGTATGACCATGTATGTACTAAGTTGCACAAATCTTACAGGGAGCTATCCAAGAATCAGTGACCACAGATGGGTCCCTCCCATAAAGATTTGGCCCCTACGTGGAACAACATGCAAAACCATAAAGGATATATAACAGCAAAATTTGAAAGGGCAAAATCAGAAAAAATAAACAGAATGTCTAGTGTACACTACAAAATTAAATGATTGCTGAAAAGCCCTTTGTGCCTTACGGAAAACAAGTCTCTGCTTGTCTGCATTGTCCTGTGACTAGAGTATGAGGGACATGTCTACATTTGAGTACAGCATCCCCCCAAAAATCTGGGAGTCTGAATCTCATTAGCTATCAGTGAAATTTGGGCTTCTAGGTACCCCAACATCCTTAAATTTGGAGTCTGTGTCACTTCACACATTTCTGATAATTTTTACTCCTTCACTCCCTTATGAGCGAGGTAAACTCAGCAGGCTAGGGACTGTCTTACATGTTTATCTCCTTAAATGATCCCAAAATACAAAGAATAGCTCACCATCCATTTCTAGAAAAACAAAAAGAGAACCCTCTATGGCAATGGACAAATGAGAAAGCCACCATGACCAAGCTCAGAGCCAGACCAGAGAGGGACACAGGCTGTGGGAAAGCTGTTAATTAAACATTGCTTCTACTATTAATAGGCTGATGGAAGGCATCACTATCAAAAGGAAACATGTGCATCAGTTCAAACAAGCTGTTTCTTGCACAAGGAAGCCATTTGAGTATGTCAGATTAAGATTATTATTATATACTGTCATGGGGAGTCCTTGAAAGCAACCTATGAACTTAACACCACACAGTATATGACAGCATTCAGGGCACAGTTTTTACTGTTCCCATGCCTTTGAACCGCACTTGGTGACCTTGGATATTCTGAGCAGGGACACAGGAGGGCTGTATTAAGAAGGAATTATTAAATATTGATTTATTATTTTTCTGGCATTTGGTATCAAGATAAATGCCAGAAATTCATGTATCCTTTTGAAGCTGACCCAGAAAAGGTGCTTCATCAAGTTCAAGTCCATAGAAAAGGAGACAGGGACAAAGAAGCAAGAAACTTTTCCAGCTTAACAAAACACTAGCTAGTCTTTGTCAGCATTCAGAACAGATGCTTCAAAAATAAGCTTCTGCAACTGGTATTAGCTCAGACACAGTTAACCACACTGCTGTTCTACACTCCCATCACAGATCCATTCACTCATGAAAACTCATGAAAGCAGCCCTAATACTGAGACCGCAAAAAGTTTGGCAAACGGGACTTTTGCCAGTGCTTATGCAGTGCTCAGGAGCTTTGCAGATCTGAAACCTGACAGTTGTCTGGCTTCCTACAGAGCACAGGCCATAATCTTTCAACCAGGAATGCCTGGGTCAAACTCTGTAACTTCTGGCATCTTTCCGCTAAACTGGCATACACTGCAAAGTTCCCAGCTCGCAGCAGCTTCTGCAAAGAAGTTTCAAAATTAACATATCTTTGAATGAGATCTCAAAACCAGAAATCCTCAACCTTCTTTACCAACTGCTAACAAGAGAGTTCTCTTCAGCAATTGTTTCTCTCAGTCACTCCAAATTAACAAAAAAAAATCCCCACGTTGCCTCCAGAGTTCAACTCTGGATTTTAAGGCCAGTGTGACTTTGTCCAGAGCTGGATGAGTTCCAGGACTGAAGGCAAGGAGAGTGCCAGCACTTGTGATTGCATTGAAGCTCAGCTGCAACTTGAACTAGGATACAGCCTTTTGGCACCTCCAGTGTTACTGGATCCACTTTACAAAGGCAAAGCTGGAGGACATTTTAATGACTTACGCCGTAGTCAGGTTGCTTACAGTTCTCTGCTGACAATGCAACATACTCCTTTGAACTTCAGCTTACAGACATTTTTCCAGAAAATGTGGAACAACTGACCTCTTTGGAAGAGTCATATCCCAAAGAGGTTGTACAGTTTTTGTCCTGGGAGGTTTTAAGGACCCAGCTGAGTAAAGTCCTGAGTAACCTGGTCTAACCTCACTGCCTATTCTTTGAGCAAGAGGTGGGACTACAGACTTCGCAAGATCAATTGCAACCTGAATTATCCTATGATCCTGTCAAAATGTGGAACACTTGTGGATAGTCTTCTGTGATTTTTCTCTCCTATGGAATTGTAGAAGATTTTTTTCAAAACTTAAAGAAAAATTCATATTTGCCCTGTGTCCCATTCAGATGTGCTGGTATGGACTAAACAGCATTTGATCAATCCAAAGCATGGATCCTCATTTCAACCTCTTGAGACCCAAGCAAAGTTCTCTGTTTCATTTTAAATGTTGACATATTGGTTATTTGCAATCTGTTTAAGCCTGGTGGCCTGAAACTTTAAGGAACTAAAAAAGAGGAAAGAGTTCATCAATGACATCTGTTGGTGAAAAGAAAGAAGAACCCTCCCTCACAAGTCCCTTTAGTAAGACTTGCCAGAGGAAGAACCTTTCCAGGAGAATCTGTTGAGGAGCACAGGGAAATACCTGGAAAGCACTGGGCTGAAATAGGCCTAATTTTCATGTGTTTTCTACTGTTGCAGGCTCTTCATTAAAGCAGAAGATGTTTTCAGCTGGACTTGGGTCTAATAGCTATTTTCATATACAGGAAAATACAGGCAAAGACAATGTTCATTGTGCATGGGGTGAGGAGTGGTAGCCTGCAAAGTTGTGGCAAACCTGCTTATGGTATGGAGAGTCCTGAGGGAGTTCTGTTTCTGAAAGGGAGCGCAGAGATGGTTGCTTGGAATTCTTTCTGGTGCATTACAGAGGCACTACAGATTGTGTAAGACACTTGCTCAAACTCTTGCACAAAATCATGTAACCACAGAATAATTTAAGTACAAAAGGACGTCTGGAGGTCATCCAGTCCAACTTCCAAAGATGAATACCTCCAAAGATGAGATCCCACAGTGTTTCTGGGCAACTGCTTCCAGTGTTTGACTATCTTGCCTGTGAAGATTTTTTTCTTTGCATCTAGCTGTAATTTCTCATGCTGCAACTTGTGTCTGTTGCCTCTTGTCCTTCCTCTGCTTCTCCTTGTATGTCATGTTCCAGCACCCAATATGTCCTAGTAGACTCACTCCAACTTGCCAATATTCCACCTGTACTAGGACTCAGAACTGGGCATAGTACACCAGACATGGCCTAACAAGTGCCACATAAAGGAAGGTAACCACCTCCCTTGACCTGATGGATAAGATCCTGCTAACACAGCTCAGTCTGCAGTTGGTCTTCAGTATCACCAAACACAGGGCTACCAGAGATGGAAGTAGCCGAGCGGTTCTGCATGGACTGGTAACAGGAAGAGAAACAGAGGGATTTTTTTTTTCCTGCCTCTCCATGTTTCTTTGGGGTTCTTACCAGCACCCCCACCTGCCCAACCACCACCCTGGAAACAGCACAGAACAGTGGGAGGGCTCAGACCAGTTTGCACTGAGGTCTGAAACACATTTGATGGTTCTCACAATCCAGGCTTCCTTAAGAGACGGACAAGCAAAGACATCAGCTGGCAGATAGACTGACAGACCATGCAGCATCCATGTCTGGTGAGAAAAGTGACTAATGAAGGACATAGGTGCAGCATCTACTTTTTAAGTAAAAAAGTAAAGTCTGATATATTTACCCTTTTGTGCAATATCTGAACTTAACTCATGGCTGAAGTACTGTAAAAATCACAGTGTGAGAAACGGGGAAATGTCAGCTACGCAGCTGAGAAAGCCTACCCTGAATCAACTCTGCCTTAAAATAGCAGTTTCTATTGTAATTGCCCTCCCTTCACCAAGTTTCTCTAGAATGATTAGAAGTATTCTTTCTCGTCCTAGAGCATCATAAAAGTTCAGTCATTTGCTCTCCACTTTGGAAACTAACCAAGTGTTATTAAAAATGACCATTTTTGTTCCTTCTTCAGGTACAGTTTCTGTCACTTGCATTTGTAGTAAGTCATGTTTTGCCCTATGACTAGTCCTGTTTATTTCTGGAATGACAGAAGTGGCAAATTTTGGCCCATAATATCTGTGTGCATCAGAAAGAGTGGAAGAGAGACAGCAAGAAGGGATTAGAGTACCATGTATTCTCAGTAGCCACCCACATATGCCTGCACCCCCAGAGAAAAGAAGTCTCACTCTAAAACATAATTAATAACTTTTTGTAAAGATCTACAGGTTAATTGAGCTGTTTTGGAAGAACTAGCTACAGAATCAGTTCCATTCTGTCATTAAAATTAGTCAAATTAAAAATCCAATTATATTTTAAAAAATCTGCTAAGCCGCCCAGTAAATACTACGATGGAGTCTAGGACGCTTTCACATTTTTTCCAAACTGCCTGCTTTTATTGTATTTCATGAATATTGGTATCAAGTTCCCATGCACCCAGCTTCCAGACAATATCTTCCTTTTACAAGCTGGCCTGCCCTTCAGCTGTTTTGAGTG
Source organism: Balearica regulorum gibbericeps (assembly GCF_011004875.1). NCBI lineage: Eukaryota > Metazoa > Chordata > Aves > Gruiformes > Gruidae > Balearica > Balearica regulorum. Next base: position 95,368,703 of record NC_046185.1, read on the forward strand.
AGCACTTTGTATCATAGGGTACCAGCCCTAAAAACCATGAAGACATTAGTCAAGTTTAAAAAGAAAAAAACCCCACAAAAACCTTCTAAAACATACTTCAAAAAAAGTAGAGATGAAGCACAGAGGGGTTTAAAGGAGTCAAAAAGGTTGATTTTCCCAGACATATTAGTGAAGCAGTATGTCGACTTCTACAGCAAATGTTCCTTCTGTCCTTACTGGGTCCAGACCCTTTCTGGGGGCAGCTAGCCCCAGAAACCGAAGGACAGCTATGACATTGTACCTACGGTAACCAGACCTCTCCTGGAGGTGTTTCTAGAAACTACGTCAAAACATGCAATAAGAGAAAACATACCATATGTATATACACACACAGGCAGACTTGAATAGCGCAGTAGTGGACTGTCTGTGCTATAGAGACTTCACAAAATCTTAAAAACAAAACAAAAATTACCCCGAAGTAAAAACTCCACAGATCATTAAGATTAAAGCTCATTCCAGGCAGTTTGGTGCTGAGAGCCAGTTCATCTATCATGGGTTCACAACAGAGCCCTTTGAACAGCAGTGACTATACAGTGTCAGCAGCACAAAACTCCTGCTTGGTCCCAAAAAAGTTAGCGGACTGAAATGCAATGCTAAGTTCATGTCCGCCCAGTTTCCACATCCTGTCTCTGGTCTGCAAGAGTTTCAGACAAAGCAGGGCACCCAACCAGGTTTGCAGGACCTTACCTACAGCGCAGCATGGGACGGCCTGTTGCATAAGTGCATGCTGTGCCAGACAAACTGCAATATTGAGCTGCATGAACTGTGCAACGTAGACCAAGCTGAGATGGAAAGGGAGAAGAACAGCCTATCTCATTTTCCACCATCAGAATAGTTGTGGAGCCTAGCTCCAAACTACCAACCTTTCTCCTCTGCATCTATCAATATGACCTCCTACTTCCCACACAGCTACCAAATTTGATATATTCACAGCTTCTCTCCTTTGCTCTAGCTCTGAAGCACTAGACCAGTCAGCAGTAAATGAAGAGCAGGTACATTTTGCAGCCCATCTCTGTGGTCTGAGCAGCAGAGAGTAGCTTTTGAGCATTCAGGGAAGCAAATGGCTTCCGGGTACACGTGGCCTCCTTTCCCTCTCCTGTGTCTGGCATGGTTACAATAACCTTTGTTACCAGCAGACCCCCAGAGCTCAACTTCAGCACCAAGGGAGAGGGTTGAAGAAGCTTGGATGGTTACAGGACCTCTTTGATTGGATTATTTTCTCACTAGTGAAACACAGTGTGCCCTAATGCTCTCCATAACACTAGTTGTCAGAGTGAGACATCATTCAGCATGAAAGCCACGCAGTCCAGAAAATCTAGGAGTGCAATGCGAACTGGTTTACAGTGGTATAAACAACACCGTACCAGGAGAACACCTTCCTACTGGCTTTTCCCCAGTCAGGAGGTGAGGTGGGAGGCACTGCCACCAACACAGCTGGGACTTTCTGCTGCCACTCCACTGCCATGGTACAGCAACATCCTCCCTCTCAGCTGGCAGCTGCTGGGTAAACTACCTTGATAGACCCCTACTGTCAACCCTGGTACTCTATCCCAGCCTCTGTTTTCTTTAGTTGGCTCAGCAATAAAACACCTAATGATGCTGGTGACTAAATCATCACTGGACTCCAAGACAAATGGCTTGGGTCTCCCTCTGCAGAACTATTGCTCCAGGCTCTTCGCAGTCTCAAGCAGGCATTAACACTGGCATGCATTCCCCTGCATGCTATGCCCTGCTTCTATTAGGGTGTTTCGCAGCAAGATAAATTGGTCTCACCACCTACTCTGCTGCAAGTACTCACTCTTCCTGGCACTTAAGAGGGAGTCTCTGAGTCCAGCAGAGCCTCCCTTCTCCGAGGTGTGGCACTGCGGGAAGGAAAGCCAGCCTCGGTATTGCTCTTAGAGGGAACAGGAAGAGATGGCTGCTCTTTCTATTTCATCAAAAGAGTGCCTTCCCCAAGCACTGTTGATTCCAGAGATATTTAAGTAGAATCAAGGTAAGATAAAGAGTATTATTGTATTAATACATATATGCATTCCTTCCCCTTCCACCAACTTTACCTCCTCAACATCAGCAATTAGCACGTCTGACAAGAGATGCAGCAAGGAAACAATTTCAGGTTGAGTGCATCACGTACTGACTCTCTGCCATGAAGCTCTACGCTTCAACAGAATTCCTGGTGAATGACGATGAAATATTCATCAGCTCATATTTGTAAATGGCCCAGCAACATACTGAGTAAATGACCTCCGACGAAGTGTCTCGCATTAAAATGGAACAGCAGCCAGCTGAAGCGAGGGAGCTACAAACTACGCATGTTTTGTCAGCACAGACAAGCAGCAAACACAAACAGAAAGAAATCTAGTTGGACACATCATCCTGACAGTGAGAAACAAATGAGGAGCCAGTCTGTTCACTTCAGAGGGATCCACTGGTGGTGCTACCTGTGGCAGGAGCGAGCGGTGCAACCTGGGCTAAATTTTACTCCCTGCCCTCTATCACAATCAGGAAAATGAACTGGGCAAGGCAGCAGGGTAAGCTGTTTTGCTGTCCTCACATGTTGGCCCTGGTTGTTCACACCAATCATCCCCATTCCCTGCACCTACACTGCAAAGCACCACACTAGCCCTTAACTAAGGGGCTTGGTCCCTAAGATGGCAAACACAAACCCGCAACCCTCTAGAGCAAATGGGGAGCCTGGCCCTCCCAATAAATGGCTGGTGCTGGACAGGAGCATCCCCACAGTTTGTGTTTCTTGCCTTGCCTGCATGTTTTGATGTGAGCCCCTGCAGAAAGGGAGCCAGGTTTGCAAGGGGGGCAAGCTGTGGGAATGTGGGGTGTCGCCAAGCACCGCTCTCTGTCTTGGGTGGTGTTACCCAGTGCTAATTTAGGGAGCAGAAGGGTAGATTTTCTGTCCTGCTTTCAGCTCTCACATTATTCAGAATGCGTGATTTCCAGGGAGGTTGCCAGCGCTGCACTGCGCCGCTTGTGATGGTTAATCCTCGTACAGGAAAGCTCCACAATGGAAACTGTGAGGAGAATGCAAAATAAATTAGGAAAACCTAGCAAGCGATCGTCAGCCTTCCTAAAATGCAGAGGTACCCAGGCCTGGCCTCCCTCAGACCTTTTCCAAGGCACTTTCTTGAAATCGAGCTTAAAAACCCTATCTGTTGTTGCCCCGGGGCCTCACAGAAAGGTGAGCTCCTACCACCAGAGCCAGGTGGGTGATGCAGACCTTTTTTTATAATTTATTAATTAAATGCCTCGTGATAAGGCAGATCTACAAGCAGGTCCACAGCTCTGCAGGCTAGGAGGGCCCACCGCAGCCAGAACTTGAACAAACAGCACCATCAGGTGGCTTGCCTGGAAATAGGTGTGAGGAGCCACCCAGGACATCTCCAGCTGGACCTGGCCATCCTTCCGCTCTCCTCCTTCAGCCCTCCATGCAGGGAGAGCCCACAGCCCCTCCTGGGAAAACCTGAGCCCAAAATTGTAAGAGAAAGCCTCAATGGCAGCAAGGCACATCCAGGCAAAGCCTTAAGGAAAAACTTCCAACGTGCTGCTTCCCCCCCTACTATGCAAGTCTTATGTCTTGTCCTTTTCATTGCTGACAGCTATATGTATCTCAGCTTTAACTACATAGTTTAACAGACTTGTTAACAGGCTACCTGCTCTGGCATCCAGACTGCTGGTCTGAGCAGAGTACAAGTCTTGATTCCCTCCCTCAGCCTCTTCAAATTTTTGGAATGCTGGCAAATTGATGTTTTCACCTTGAAAACTATCCCCAGTGTACGAACTCCCCTCTGAGCCACTGCTGGCATCCACACACACACACACACCCTGCCTGCATAGGGAATAAGGAGGATACCTCTCTCAGCCTCAAGCAGGTGCTCTTTCACCAAAGAGTGCCTTTGAAATAACTTGGCTCCTTCAGCATCTTTGCTACCTTCTTTTGCTGCTCACGTATTTGATTAGCGCAAACTTGGAGCAGAGGCATTTCCCACTAACAAGCCAGAGCCCCTTCCACCCTCTGAGAGTGACGGAGCGGATGCAATCCCAACACACATACAGATAAGAGATGAGAATTGAGCTCCCAAACTCCAGACCTCGGGCACATCACAACCTCTGCCCTCAGACTCCTGCCTGTCATCCTTATCTATCCTCACAAAGACAGGAGAGCAGAGGATGAGATGACCTGAAGGAAAAGAAAAATACTGTTTCACCCACAGTGCTGCAGTGACTACAGCCATACCCACACTATTTGCATGACTACCAAGGGAAAGACCTAGACGATCAGTCTCAGTTGCTTTTCTCATATCTAGATTTTAAAGGATTTTTCTTCAGGTGTTCTCCACTCCAGCGAATAATTAGATATTTCTAATTAGACCTAATTGTAGCAGAACTTAGGTCATCTAAATAGAAATGCATATAAATAAGTATTTAGTTATTGATATATCTGTTTATACATACCTATATTTACCTATAGAAGATATAATATTATGTGTACATTTATATAAGATCTAGAAATAAATACGCAAATAAACACATGTACAGTCACGTTCACAAATTTAAATGAAAACTATTCAAATGTGGGGTTACTCAGTTCCTTTAGAAAACACCACAGCTCAGAGTTTCAGCCTTGAGTGCCCACAGTTAGATCATACAGCAGCGGCCCTGAAAATCAGGACCTTCCATATTTATTGTAGGTGTTTATGCATAGAGAATGGTTGATTTATATATCTGATTTCAGGCCTCTAATTTTCAAAAATTTGCAGCCTGAACAGGAAGTCCTGTGTTTCCAGTTATACTGCCCCAAGGGGCACTTCCATACAAAGCACATCATCCAGTCACCTTGAAGGGGTGTTAAAGCATTGCAAGTTGTTGACAGCCCATCTCAAAAATCTCTGTCTTCTGTAATAAAGAGACATCCCAATTCCCAAATATGCTCAATGTAATAAAATTTCTGAGCATCCCACATAAAGATGATAACGGAGCACCTAACACAAAAGATAAAAAAAAAGAAGAGAAAATTAGATTATATTTCCCATCATGGCATCTGCATTAAACACGATAGCTGCTTATTTCTACTATAATTGTGCCAAAGTCATTTTGAATTTCATTTTCTTTATACACCTTGCTCTGAAGCCGAGATATTTTGGGAAAAACAATGCACAAAACGGCACTTAAATGCACACGGCAACATCTCACCAGTTGCTACTAATGATGTCAGGGGTGGTCAGGTGGGCACAGAAATATGAATTGTCCCTACATTTGTACATTTTTTGAGTAACTGAACAGCACCCCGGAGAACTGAAGTCTTCCTAGGACAGCAGGAACACAGAAAACTAAGAAGGAATGTCTTTTTTCCTGCCACCTTAATTCTCTTTGCTTTCAAGCCCTTCCTCAGTCCCTGCCTTTTACTTTTCTGTAAAAGGAGAATGCAGTGCTAAGGCAAGTCAGCTTGCAGCAGTGTTGGTTCATGGGAAAGCCTGCAGAAGCCACCTCCAGGCACTTCTGTATTTTTTTTATGCTGGGCTGTCAGTTGTGCTGCTCTATTCTAAGCATAGAACCATGGAGCAAGATGCTTGGGGTGGATTTGTTGGCAGATCAGTAGGGACTCATAATATTCCTGCCAAATTCATTTTCTCATGTGACCTGAGCTTGACTTGAAACATGGATTTCCTACAGAGACAAGTTTAAACAGTGCCAGGAATTTGAAGGCCAGGTGGTCTGCAAAGCTTCTCCCCAGGCTCTGCGATCCTATTTCCTCACGTCATTCTTTCCAGCCAGCACAGAGCTCAGGCTGGGGTGCTCACAGCAAACCGAGTCCTCAAAACCAATGCAATTTCTCCTTCCCACCATCACCAATCCTCTGGAAGAGATTGCGACAGAAGTGGGAGGAAAGATGAGCACGTTTCTGCTAGGAAACGGATTCAGACAGGCTTTGACCAAGCCTGCTAGTGAAACTTTTCTCTGCCAGAGGAAACCAAAGAAATCCCACTTTTTCATCCCAGCAACATCCAAATTGGGCTTAGCTAGTCCCAACTGTCGTGTCCTTGCTAACTCAGAAAGTCTGTTTTTGTCTACCAGGAAGGGAAAACTATCATGCAAAAACAGCTAGACAGGCTTTTCTGAAGAGAGCTATCCATAGCCACACTGGTCTCTTGGGACAAGAAGGTCCATACATTAATTTTAGATCTCTGGCAATCTGCATACTAGAAATACCTTGTGGCTCGGATCCATGCTGACTTCTATTAAGGAAACAGAAGCTAGATTGAGCTGGAAGCTCTCCCAGATGATGATCTCTGAATATCCATTGAGAAAAAGCAGTCTATCCTAATATATTACTTGCCCCATACCTAAGAAGTTGCTATTAAAGAAAGCAAGTTTGGCTTCCTGAAGAGGCACAATAACATTGTTAGCATTGTTATGTGATGTCAGGCCAAGACTTGGACGAAAGATGATGCTTTTTGTACTGTTTTGTCTCAGCAGCAACCAGGGGTAATGCACAGACTAAGAAGTCCAGAAGCAGACAACTGTAATCTTCTTATACCACTAAGAAATGACGCCTGCTGTCCCACCTCATCACAGAGCAGGGAGTAGCAGTCTCATCCTAAAACAGGTCCTGTCATTCTCTCTGGAAACGTTAGAGAAGTGGCAATGGCCCTTCACACATACAATCCCATATCTATAATGCCGCCTCATTGGCAAATTCCCATCACAGATTGCACTCAGCTCTATCCCACCCTCATATCAGATGCAATCCACACCACCTTGTGCCTGCTGGAGCGCCTGGCTGAAGTAGCAGGGTGGAGAACAGCTCACTGCACTGGCACCCTCAAGAGACTGAACAGAAAACTCAGATTTCGGTAAGTCTGAACCCCCTCCCCCTGCCTCTGCTGAAGCCATCCCTGTACCAGCTCTGTCCCTTGAGGAAAGGATGGATGTAGCACATCCTTCCCTCCACCTAGGAAAGAGAAGCCTGTACCAGCCTCTGCTCCCTCCTGTCAGACTTAGATTTGGTTGCAGCAGCCAAGCGCTCCCTGCACAATTACAATAATGCTCAACATGGAGGGAGCAATATCTTCCACTGAAGCAGCATTTGAAGCAACAGCACAAGCCACCAAGAAAGTGACCTCCCTGCATTCTTCTAGTTATCATTGTGCTGATAGCAAGGGGACACTCAGAAACCCTGTGTTTCTACAGTCTGAGAACAGCAGGGTAAACTCAGGAATAGCTTCACTGGGTGCAACTGCAAACTCCCTGAACAGACACGCTTCTGCTGGAATAACATAGCTGGGAGAACGTCAGCAGCAGCTATGAAATTCATTTGCATCAGACTCACAACTTTTTGGCAGTAGGCTGACCAGTCTGAAATTCACTCCTAAAAATCCATCAGAATCTAGTTTAAACTTAGTCTTCCTTCAGCTGTAGCTCCTTCATCTCCTTTTTTCCAGGCATCCAAACAAATCCATACTTACCACCCATCAATCAGAAAGGAGAGGAGAAATATAGTTTAGGGAACATTCAGGTACCAAAGGGAGCAAAGTAGGGTGATTAAATCCAAAATTCTTGCCTAATTTAAGCCCTGCTTTCTTGCCTGGAAGGGCTAAGCTGCTTGTTCACAGTGTCTGTTGCTAGTAGAGACCCCCACTTTCAATTGCTCTCCTTTTTACAGTGCTCTCAATGAACAGACACTTCTTTACATACCTGCGAGCACATGACTATGAGGACATTTAAGATTTCATGTCAAGCCTCTGTAGAAGTTAATTGAATCATTTTAGGGGAAAGATGATCAGTGCTAGGTGATCCAGAAACACAAGGGTAGCTATTTTAGACATTTATGCCTGCTTGTGGATGATTATTCAATTTAAAACCCTGCTGAGTTGCCAAGTTCCCCAATACAATACTTGCGTGACTACAAAATTTCACGCCATCCCACTGTGTGCATTTGGCTGTAGATACTCAATATCTACAGATACTCAATATCTATAGATATCACTTCATGCCCTGTTGAGTCACCTGTAAACAGAATTTGTCTGTAGGACTAGAAACTCTGTTCCTTATATCAAACATTAACAAGTCATTGGCTGAGTCTGCTCCACCACAAGGTCCCAGGGCTTATTATGAAAGGAGCGCCTGGACACTGCTAAGCATTTCCCAGGCACCGAACTGGGCTTATTCTACAGAAAGAGTCACTTCTCCATAAACACAGAGGAAACCCCATTAGCCAGGATGGAGAAACACCCATTTCCACCAGAGTTTCAAAAGCTGACACCACGCCGCACTTCAACCGTCCTGATGTGCTGTTCCTTACTGCCCAACCAGCACTGATCTGCATCGATCCAAAGTTGCACACCAGCACTGCAATGCTGGCAAACAAATTCAGTCCATCCAGGAGGGCTACGGGGTTTTAATAGAGGCCATTGATCCACTGTGATCCCGATTCAACACCAATTTAAACATGTTGCCAGGCCAAAGAACTGCTCACTAGCACAGCCATGAGTAACAGGAGAGATTGACTCCTGACATAATGAGACTTGTCAAGTTCATGCTAAGCCAGAGGCTACTTCCTTAGCTAATTAAAGGTTGCTCACCAAAGCAATTCCTCACCATATTGCTGCCACAGCCACACACTGAGAGGCAGTCCACCAAAGGTACAGCACAGCAGCACAAAACACTCTCACCCCCCTTTTAAGCTTGAGGTTTCAAAGCTTCTCCCATTCTGAGCTTCATCTGAACAAAAGGAGGACCCCCCCATGGCAGCTCAGAGTCTGTTAGCCCAAGAGAAGTACCCGTACAAGTTCCTGCTTTGAACTCCAGCCTCACAAGAAGTAAAAAGTTCCTCAGCCTACACAGGCTATTCTGGAAGGGGAGCTTTCTGTTAACTGCAGTGCTTGCTCCTTGTGCTGAGAAGACTCCCCTGCTGATATACATGCACATTCCCACCACACATTACCAGCATTTCCATAAGAAGCTTTACACTTAGTGAAGCAGTATTTTCTGAGAACAGTATTCACTAGAAAATTCCTACCCACTTCAAAACCTGACTGCCACAGTAATAACTCCACACAGCTATTGAGATCAGTTGGTGGAACCAAGGAGGGGAGATGCAGAAGCAGATGAATACTTTTCTCTTTTGCACCAAAGCTGGTTTTGTCACTTCCACCCCTACTACAGTTTGAGAGACCACATGACTCCAAGGCCAGAATTTCTTTCTAGCCTTAGGCTCATGTACATTTGCATCATGAGCATGCAATACAAACCACAGATAAATGTATGCATGTATCATTGCCTCTGCTCTGAGTGGTTCTAAGTCTGCTTTCCTCCTTCCCGCTCCCTTATTCAAGTGCACACTGCAGACGAGTTGACAAACATAGCAACCCTCGTCCAAGAATAACATCCCCAACTCTCAGTCACTCCATACATGGATATATGTCACCTTAGCTGCATCACAAGTATGACTATCTTCTTCAGAGAGCACCAGAACTAACTCATCCTACATTTTCTTCCTGCATGCAAACAAATGGCAGACAGATAGCATATAAAAATGACCTTCCTGCTCCAAACCTACCACAATCAAATATTTTCTGCCTCTCATACTTCCCTCTGCCCATGGAAAGAAGGTGCCAAAGAGAAGAGACCATAGAGGAGACAACCTAGTTCTTTCCTTGGGGCTGAGCGCAGAGTTTGTGTCACTACAGAAGAGTCCCTGACACAGCAGTACAACTGAGGGCAATAAAAACATAGTGATAAATGAAAGTTGGAAACCAGACAGCTGCTCTTGCCTGGGTACCATCCATCAACTTCATACCTATGTTTCAAATGCTTCTTCTGCTACCGGTAGAAGTCTACAAGCCCAAAACTCAGAATATTTCCATCTTGTCTTCTAGCACTTTATAAGTGAGGTAAATGGCATTTTAACAAGTAATCTATGTTTTTATATGAAGATGTTATATAATCACAGCACAGAAATTGCATACAAGTCTTTGAAATATCAGACATTATAAATTTAAGGATTCAAATGTTAAAATCTAGTAGTAATCATGAAATCATAGGATGGTTTGGGGGACCTTTAAAGGTCATCTAGTCCAACCCTCCTACAATAAGCAGGGACATCCTCCACTAGACCAGGTTGCCCAAAGCCCCATCCAACCTAGCCTTGAACACATCCAATGTGATTTCTTTCTTTTATCTAGCCTGAATCTACCCTCTATGACTTTAAAACCATTACCTCTTGACCTATTGGTACAGGCCCTATTAAAAAGCCTGTCCCCATCTTTCTTTAAGCCCCCTTTAAATATCAAAAGGCTACAATAAGGTCTCCCTGGAGACCTGAAGAACAACAACTCTCTCACAGCCTTTCTTCACAGGAGAGGTGCTCCAGTGCTCTGATCATTTTTGTGGCCCTCCTCTGCACCTGAGGAGCACGCTTGCTTCATGACAACAGCTTAATCTTACCCTTTCTCCATGACTGTCCACCAGTTTCCTCCAGGAAAAGGCTAGTTTGTAACCAGAAGGAAGCTGGTCAAGGCTCACTTTTGCACATATTTATTACAGCTGCATGGTCTAAGGTATGTGTGTCAGTGCAAACGCACATCCTCTTGCTCGGTAGCAGATGAATCAAGAACCTTTTGTCTGTTTCACAGTCTGTAGACTCCAGGTGAAGTCCTGAAAAGTTGTAACAGCATAGAAATAAATGATATAAATGATAAAAAGGAGAAAGTCCTTTCCTTTCCTCCATACCACTGACTACTCCCTTTTCCTGAAAGCTTTAATTTTAAAAAGAGCAATTAAAATTAGCAAGGTAGCTAACATAGTAATCTGCTACTATTTAAGGTATCAAAGTAATTAAAACATGACCTGTATAAAACCATGTAGCCTCATGCTATATACTAACAGCACCAGTGTTTCACAAGGAGCAGGTACTCCTGAGCAGCAGTCCAACCCCAGACAGCCTGTGCTGAGCATGCCAGTGCTCAGCAAAGCTCAGCTTTATGGTGCTCAGAGAAAGGGTGAAACAGCAGCCCTGTCTGAAAGTCATGCTTGCGTCAAATTTTGTCACTTTGCAGCAGTCTCGGCCCCAGCTCTTGGTTTAGTCCTGGAGCACTTGCAGGGACAAGGGGTGATTGCAGGAGCTGGGTGCCTGCCAAGCAGGTGCTGCTTTGGCAGCCAACAGGGCTGGTGGGTCCCAGAAACATTCCCACTTCGTGGAAGGGAGAAGTCCTGGGGGCTCAAGGGCTCGCTGGTCTCCACTCTTGCCGGGCTTACATTGTGCATGAGCCCTGTCAGGCACACTGCTGACAGTGCAGCACTTCAAACACCCCCAACACTGCAGAAATCTCAGAAAACAACTCACCCTCTCTCGGGTGCAGCTGGAAAGGGGGAGGGGGGTGGCACATTAGTTTGTATTACGTTTCTAGGCCTTGTAGTTTTTTAACTAAAATATTAAATACGCTATTACCAGCACAGTAAAGTTAACTTTTATGGAGAGTAAAGGTATCTCCTTTGAAAAATCTCATCTATTTGCTGCAAAATTTTCACTCACTGTCTTTCACCAGCAGGAGATCCACACTGAGAAATACAAAGCAAAAAAGCTTTTGTTCAGAGAGAATTGCAAGAAAAAGGAAGAGAAATCAGTGAAGCTTTCCCGGTCAAAATGTTTCATTGTATGATACAGGTGTACACAAAGATGCCAAAGGCAAGAAAAAAAGATTTTGTTTTGAAAGAAAGAAATTAAACTTTGGTTAGGACTCACCTTATACCAAACTTGCACAACAGAGGGGGAAAAAATATCTTTAAATAAAAGAAACTTTTAAGAGGAAACCCTATTGCTGAGATCAGGTAAAGCACTATCCAGGTCGACATTTGAAAAAGTTTTGCAAACACAACTACTTGGCTAGGAGCATAGGAAAAACAACATAGCCATAACTATTTTGGCAGAAGTCATAGCGTAGGTGCAGTCACATAAACACAAGCAAGAGGCCCTGCTGGAGCACCAGGCCTCATGACTAGCTAAAATCTCTGTAGGGAACCCAGAGAGTAATTAAAACAATTCAAGGGCAAGGATGCTGTGTGAGCACAAAACAGAACATGAATAACACATAGCTTTGTTGCTCTGGTATGCAGGCTGTGCCTCAGATATGAAACTACTTGCATTAATTGGAGGTAGGTAGAGGAATCAAGGCTAAAGTAGAATAACTTGCCTTAGTGAGCATATGAAATAAAAAAAGGCATTGCCAGTATGAACTAGATAATTGTAGGGGAGTTTTGGGATGTAGTCTTAGGAAGCTGCCTGTGCCTTGGCAACTGATCAGTAATACCCCATAAGGCCAACATTACCTGAGTAAAGGTGTTGGAAACATCACACTTGAGCACAAATGTAGCAGAATTGAGACCAATGGGGGGGGGGGGGAAGGAAAAAGACAAAAAAAAAAGTTAATTGCTTGTTTGCAAAGAATTGGGCTAAAGAAAGGGAGGTGGTAAAGGTAGGGAAAAAAAAGGATGGGTCCTGCAACAAAAAAAGGGGGAATAAAACATAAAATCAGGTAAAGAAAAAAAGAGCGTGGGATCTTCTGACAGTAGGAGTGCAGGCACCCACAAACAGCACTGAAGCTGCCTGTGTACCCAAGCCCACCAGGACACTAAAGGGAACCCCCAAGGACAACCCACATGACTCTCCATCAGGTCCATGCCCGAAAGACTGTGGGGAGGCAACAAGTAAAGAGGGACAGGCTTGCACTCTGGCACCAAGTAGCGTGGGTGGGAAGGGGGACAGAATTATAAAATAGTTGGGTGTGATTTATAAGATATGGGAATTAGTTTTATATTTGGGTGTAACTGTGCAAAATGATACAATTGTAAATTAAGGGTAATAGTGTATCTATAATTAGGCTACTTAATATGTTAATCAATGCATGTTGCTATTAAATCAGTTATGACTCAACATTGACTGCAATCTAAAAAAGGGGAGAATTGGACCCTGAAGTAACAAGGAACAAAAAAACCCCCACCACCCCAGAAAAACCCCAACCTGTTTATTGCTATACTTTCATCAAGTACTGGCTGGTACTGGCTATTGGTTACAGGTATGAGAGGCTAGCAGTACAAACTACTTGGGGGGGGGGCGTATGTGTGTGATTTGCTGATACAGTTGTATCAGCAGTCTTGTATCAGCCAACCCAAAGAGTTACAGACATTGATGCAAGATTTATCTACTTAGTGTGCTATCTTTTTATCGTTTACTCTTCCCAATTATATTACAGAACTAATAATCATCTTGATAAGGAACAAAAGGCTTTTCCACTCTTTAATACTGCAGAAGCATCCAAACAAGGTGAAGTGTTTTCTAGGTACGTGAAGTCACTGCCCCTCTTTAAGTAAATAGCTTTCTATACAGGCATTTTTGAGCTGCTTATCTCCATGGTCAAAACCTTCAATCAGACAGATAAAGAAACATGCTTGTTGGCCAGCTAAGCAACCTGCCAAAACAGAATTCCCACTGCCAGCACTGATACCACTTTGTTTAGATGTAGTTTCTCATCCCACAGGCTTCGGCTGTTTGAAGGGAAAGCAGTTCTCAGAACAGATGGAGTTGGTAATAAAGCTCCTTCCAGGAGATACAAGTATTACACAGGGAATGAAATGGTGAAACAGTGTCTGGAATACATGTTGTAAACTTGAACCACTCAAAGTAAAATTCCTTTCCCACCGAGAACAACATGGTGGGGCAAAGTGGAAGTGACAGTACAGCTTTCCAAAACATTAGCTATTGTGGCTGTTTCCCCTCAGAACATTGGCTACCCAAAACCAGCTTGAGACACATGTTCCAACCTTGCACCTACAAAAAAAATAAATCTTGTGATTTGTCATTTTGAGTCAGTGTCAGGAACGCTGCCAAAAAAAAAAAGATGAAAAAGTTGTCTCAAAAGAGCAAGTAAGAGTCTATGCACCAGACGGCGAAACAGTACAGGCACTTGCCTGTGTATAGCAGAGCTCCTGAGCTCATCTATAAAGTCATATTTGGTTCCTGATAGGAGATCTAGCCCAGCCATTCTGCTTTCAGTGAAGCAGGAAGACTTGTATCCCAGAACTCCAGTGTTCCACTTTCCCAGGCTGTCTGCTTGTGCTTAGACTGAAATCTCTGCAATGCAAGGCCCAGACTCTTGGGTATCTGCAGAGCTGCCACCACAGGGCTCCTGCAAAGATGGAAGACTGCTTTGAGCCGGCACTTTGAAAGCCACAAGCACTAGCAACAATATTCCACCAGGATGGGGTGGGCAGAGGGAAGGGGAAGGTAAAGAACAAGACCAGTATCCAAGTAAACTGTTCTAATCCAGAGCAAGGCTCCATTTAACCCAGTAACTTCTTCCCAGCAGTGTGGGCAGGCAGGCACACAGAGAAGAGTGTGGTACTTCTCCCATGTATTTTCCCAGCTTCCAATGATTTTCATCTCAGGAGAGGTCCTGAGCCTGATTTGGTTTGTTTATTTAGTGATCCCCAGTGGGTCTCTCTGAAGCATTTGCCCTATCATTTGATTTGCTTTGTTCATTGTTATTGAGCATTAAGCTGACATTTAAAATGAAGGACCATGATGATGTTATTCCTAAAAAAAATCTGGAGGTTATGTTTTCACAGTCCTGATCTGACGTACTTTGCATTTTGTAATAGACTGCTACATCCAATTTTCACTGTCTTTGTAGACGTTAGTGGGCAGGGAATTTTACTTTACATGATTCTAGTTTAAATGTATTAGTAAGGACAGACAATGTCTACGATTACTCTATTCCCTTTGCAATTGCACTTGCTTTTGTCAACTATCAACTGGGTACAAAGTCCAGTGAAACCAGACAGATTCGTAACCCAAATCTCTTTGCGTGACTCATGCGCGTTCCATGCCTAAGGACATTTGCCTGGATTCTCACCCTGGTCCTGGACATATAATTTACCATTATGATAGTATCCAAAACCATGAAGCAGCCCTAAGTCTCATTATTCAAAGCAAGGTCTGTTGGATTGCATTGAATTGGCTTTTAAATTTAATACATCATGGTTGAAATCTTGGCCCCCTCGTTAATCTATGGGATTACTTTTATTACCTTCATTCAGGCCAGGATTTTGCTTGAGGAACAGCTCTACTGTTTAGCATTATTTCATAAGTAGCTTGTTAGGTGCTCTCCTGTTTGCTAACGTGCGTAAGCTTTCCCCTCTTCACCTTTATTCAGTGGCAGAGCAAGCGATACTCGCAGTCTTCAGAGCAAGAAAGGCTGAGATGGCCAAAGTGATCTTTTATCCAACTCTGTCATGCTCCAGAGCCAATTTCTCCTTGTCTCCAGCACAGAGAAGACTATCGTAGACATTTGCTTTAGGGTTGAATTTAGCTCATAGCTTTTTTCCAGTTGGTCCTCTGTCCAGGAAAGACCTTTTTGGCAACTGCAGTTTGAAATTCTATTCCAATCCTGGATCTTAAACTGAATTGCAGAAGTTTACTGGAGATGCAGCGATCTTCCCTCCTTTCTTTACTGATCATTCCCTGCCATCTGCAACAGCCACTAATTTTTGTATAAAGCACAGCTTTTAAGAAAAAATATCTAGTGCAAATAACAAGTGCACAATGTCAGTATTGGCAGTTAGATAACCAGGAACACAGAAGGAAAAAAATTAAGTCTAGGTTTGCCTGATTGGGTATACTGTTAAATAGTACATTCCTAAGAACCACTGAACAAAATGAACGTAAGTGCAGTATTTAGCATAGTCAAGCAGAAAGGACTCGTTCCTAAAAGTTTCAAGGCTTGATTATTTGGTGTCAGCTTCATCAGACACACCTCCCTTCCCTCTAGCAGACAGATTTGTTACCAAGAACAACATAGAAACCAAACTGTCTGCCTTGAAAAATTTGGTCTGACTTTGCGTAATTAAGATGGGGCAATTTGGATCACAATGTTTTGCGGCCAGAAGGGCTAAATAAGCCTGTCTGAAGTCTTGACCCAAATGCTTTGACTTCAAAAGAAGAAACTGGCAGTGAGAGAAAAACTAAACAGTTTGCTGCATTGTTCCAGCAGGCACCGAGGCAGGGCTATGCCATGGACTAGGTGTGATTAGCTCATTTGTCATTAGTTTAAACTAACAAGCAGCAGAAAGCAGAAGTCTAAGCACACGGAAATAGCACTCTCCAGTTCTGATTAGCCTCTTGTTTATACCACGTTGTGGTAAGCTAAGGCAGCACTGGCTCACTTAACCCTTCCGCAGATGCGAATGTAGTAACTCCTGACTCTCCCTTGGAGAAAGGAAGGAACACCTCCCTCTACAGAGGGTTAGCAAGAGACAGAAGTAATCCTGCAAACTACCACCACCACCACCATGAAGACATCAAACGTGCTGGTTCTCATCTTAGTCCTGCTTTACATCAATGCCAGCACAGAATGGCCTACGCATACAGTCTGCAAAGAGGACAACTTGGAAATATATTACAAAAGCTGTGGTGAGATTTTTAAAATTTCCATTTTTCTTTTAGCTGGGCAACAAAGTTGTTCTTATGCAGCAAGAGAGGCTTACAAGCCAGGCAAGGAATGGAAGGGTTGCACTGCCAAGTTAGCACTGGGTTTCACAGCTAGAATATTTTCAGTCTTTCAAATATGGTTTGGTTGACACACACACAAATCTAACTGCATTTAGCAAGAAGATAAAGAAGAAATAATGTAACCTAAATTCAGAATAAACAGCTGTCAAAAATCCAGTTCAGCATGAAAGAGATGACTAGGATTTTTATCTTGAAGTTAGGTTAAAAAGAGGAAGACCCTAAATCTTTATCTTTTTTACCCAAGATGACACAGAGTCTTCAATGCACTGATCTGCTGTTTTCCTAGTGTGCGGCGAGGCTGTGGTGATATGCTTTCTGTCCTCCCACTTGGAGTGACAAGGGCCCCAACATGACAGTGGGAAAGGATTCATGTTCTCCCCCATCGCCACCATGCTTAGCAAGATTTCAGCAGCAGCTCTTAACAGAGGCATTTCCCAGTGACCGTAGGGTTTTGTTTGTTCTTTAAATCTGTAGAGAAGAAAAGGAGCAGGCGGCACTGGAATGACTGAAAGTGAATTCACTGAATGGTGCCTGCTTTCCACCTCTTGCTTTGCTGGCCTTGTGCCTCTCCTGTTGTGCTGATGTGCTTTAGAACTGGGACAAAGAGAATTAGATTCACAGACGCCTCATTCATTTTCTGCACGTGATGTGAAAAGCGATTCATGGCAAATGAGCACCCTAGAGTTTGTTTTTCCAATTCATCCTGATACAAAGAGTTTCCTGGGGGGCTTTTTTTCCCCTGTAGCTTTCATGCTGTTTTGCACACCCATTAAAATACAGCCAGTGAGGGACAAGAGAAGTAAATAAATATTTGTAATGCTATTCTTTACTGACCTGCTCCCAGGAGACTAAAGTCAGGCTTCACATTATGAATGGGTCTACTGCATTAGGAAAATATTTAATTAGATATTGCTTTGGCATTACCTTTATTTTAGTAAGGATTCATTGTATAAGTTAATTCTGTTCCCTCAACAGGTCTCAGTTAGCATGAGATGCCTTGACACAGAGGCACAGGCTACAGTTTAAGTCAATTCAAATGATGATGAAAATTGTCTGCTGGGCACGTGTCAGTGAGGCATTGCTTCTTACTATGCACCCCACTGGCCTAGCTAACAAAATGCATTTGTTTAGAGCTTGTGTCACTTATTTTTGGTTTGCCATGCACAGAAAGGTAAGAGGTACATTCATTCAGGAGAATTCACAGCTTGAGATGCACAAGCCAGAAATCATATAGGTCAGGTCCCAACACAGCATGTTTTTCTGTTCTTCTGGGCACAGCCATGGGAGATGAGAAGATCACACATATATGGGAACAATGCAAGAATTAAATCAGATTGCTTGTTTGAAGCTCAATTCCTCACTCCCTTACAGCTCTGGCAGATTTAGTTGTGGCAACACTCACAGTTGCTATCGCAATGTTCTGCCCTGCCTTTTTCCAGAGGCTACCGCACCTGTCGCATTAGACCAGGATGCACCATCTGTATCTCCGCTGACTCAGCTCAGTGTGATAGCTTGCATAAAGCTGAAAAATATAAGGTGTTTTGGGCTGAGCTCAGAAATCTACAGGTGGGGAGGGTAAATCTGAATACACTAGTCTACATTCCCTCCAGAGAAGGCATTGCTCTTACTGAGCTCACTGGCAAGCTCACAACTGTGCCAGAAGTGCTGATCACCCTTTCAGGAGAGGGGAGGCTTTATCCCCACTTCATTTCACTGTAAGACACAACAAGATGGGCAGAACATAGCTTCATTCTTTAGGCATTCTCACCCACGAGGAACAGACACTAGCGCCTAGGTTTGACAAGGCCCTTTCCCAACAGACCTTCTCATGACAACATTGTAATGTCAGCAAGCACAGAGTCAATGCTAGGCAACTGCCCATACTCTCTAGCTGTTTCAGGGGAAGGCTGCCCACAGGTCCCTCCAGTCTCAAAAATCCCCATGGTATTTCCTGCTCCACTGAAGATACCAGAGGATGACATGGTTTTGGAATACAGTGGCCACAGTGAGGTATCTAGTATGAAATCTTGGGTAAGGGATTCCCTCTTGGCTTCAAGAGGGTCAGGATTTCACCTCTATTGTTATTACTACAAACTCTAGGACGTTATCAGTGAACCAGGGTTGAATCAAGTAAATTTAAGGAAGTTGAGATAATTTTAGCCAAGTACTTCACAACTTCATTTCTGGAGCTGAATGCCCTCTATCAACAGGTAGAGGTTTAAGAAGGAGCTAAGTGTTAATTTTTACTTTGCAGTTTATCAGATCCTCTCCTATAAGGCAGTAAAAATCTTACTAAAACCAAAAATATAATGATGATAAAATGGTGATAAATGTAGCAGAGAATCTTAGGTGGATAACTAAGGGATGGGGAAAGCATAGCAATCTCCTGCACCCAGGAGCAAGTCCCAATTCCCTGTTCCAAGCACTTGCTCTAGCTGCATCCTGCCCCTATAATGTGTAAGATACAGACATGCATCAAGCCCCCAGCCTCACTCCATGCTCTGGATCCTTTAAAAGGAACCCCATTCCCATCCAGCCATGTCAGACTAAACGTTCAGTAACCAGGATCCCCAGGGATGCATCAAAAGAAAGGGCTGGACAAGACCCCGTTGATCAATATATTGCACTAGTAAAAAAAAGTCATTTAAAAGAAATCAGACAAAAATCCTCAGCAGCAAGTCCATAGTGAGAAACTTGGGCTGAGACACGGGTGGTCTAAATGTAAAGTAAATAGACAGTAGAGTGCCTCTTCTGTATAACCACAGGAGACATAACACCGAGACAGACTTTAAATAGCAAGACATTTCCCATCAGTGCCACTCTTCCTCCCAGGAAGAGGTGACAAAAACGAAGGAAGGTCTCAAATGACCACAAATCACTTTAGAAACCTGGGCAGGGATACTGAGATAAAAGCAGCCCAGGTTAACATCTCTGAGAAACGAGAACTCTAATTGGCAAGGCTATGCAGGCACATAAAAAGAACCTGCTACACAAATGGCTGATTCCTACCCCTTTTAATTTCACAGTGATTTTTACAGTAATAACACTTTTGATCTTTCCAGCTACATTTTGAAAGGCAATTGTTTAGGAAGGCAACAGTAGTGAAGTGCCCCGAGGAGATTCCAGTGCTATTGCAGTGTCAGTCATCCACCTCAAACTGCAAAGTACGATGCAGTGAGAGACTACAAAAAATATAACTCTTCAACACATTTACCAGCACCTGCTTCCAGACCATTCATGTAAGCCCAATTGTTTTAATTAGCCATGAAAACATTCTTACAATGTAGTGTTCAAATGGGGCCCTCTTCATAGGGTAAAGCAGGTGATCGCTGCTGCAGACACATGAAAAACATAAAACTTGTAAATAAGGGTGCAAAAAGTTTCATATCTGCATATCTACAGATTTAAAAACAATAAAACATATTTAGGGATATGGGTAACCATTTTGCTTTAATTAATTCCTTCTGCTAGACAAAGAAGCAGAGCCCTATGGTCATCTAGAAAGTTTTTATATACCAATGCCTCTTCCTAAAGAGAGCAAAGTCAGGCTGAACTTACGTCCACTGAGCTCCATGACCACTTGTATAACTATGTCACACTTCAAGCAGGGTCATTTCTATAAAGCTTTTTCCTGCCCTACACTGGCACAGTAGGAGAGAGTAGTATTGCCCGCTTCAGTACAGGCTCGCACAGTGCTGCATTTACAGATAGAAAAACTCTCATTTCTTTGGCTTTTCTTTAAACTTGTGAGCTCAGATTTGGATCTCTGTTAAAATGGCCCCTTGAAGTCAACAGGGTTATTCTGGTTTTAGAACCTGCTCAGTTCAGATGCTGCAGTATAGACATTTTCTTATTAAACTCTGCTCTGAGAGAACTTTTCAGTGCTTAAAAAAAGGGGGAAACAGATACTGGTTAGATTACAATTTTCTGATTATTTGTCTGTCCATGCTGAATAGTTTCAGTCTTCTTAGGGCCCACACACACACACTCAGCCCATCATATCCTTTCTCCTACATACTGAGAAATCAAATATACTATTCTCTTAAAAACCTCTTTTTCCTTTTTTAAAAATAGACCTGTAACACCCATCCCTGCTCAATCAGCAATACCAACTTGTAAACAAATCTGTTAAGTTGTCATCATTGTAGCACTAATTTTACAGCACATCACTTTCCATTTTTTATGTCAACCAATGTTAACTAGTCCTTTTTCCTCCCTGGTCACACACTTGCATCCTTTAGTTAAAGGATATCCTTTAGTTAAAGGATATAAGTAATCCGATAGCTTCAATTGGCAAATAAAAGTCTGCAAAAAATTCTCACCTCATACATCTTCAGGGCAAATGTTCTTCTAGACGCTTGGTAAAAGAAGATTCTTTTTTCCATTATTCTTTGTTTTTTGGCAGACAGATTAAGCCAGATGCTTCTCTTGGACTTATTTATTTATTTCCCTCAAGCAGTCTCCAGCAATTGCTTCTGCTTCTAAATTATTTAAATCCACACGACACCAACTCTCCTCTGATCTTTTGTTGCATAGATTGCTAATGGGCAAACAATCAAAGAACTTAAGAATTTAACTTGAAAACATTTTGTTTGTTTGCTCTGTCCAAGCCATCTTAGTGTCATACCTTGCTGCTATACTCATCTGGTATAGCTTACTTATTCCAGGGGGAAGGCCAGATGTTGACATGCATATTTCTGGCACCAGATCCCAACAAACAGAAGCTGTCATCAGAATCAAGGTAGCATAGATATGAGTGCACATGCAAATCTTCTTTTAAAGTTTTGGTCCCTCCATGAATTAAAACTACCTTGTCTGTTTCATTCTCTGCTTCATTAGAGAGGATTAAAACTTTCTTTACCTGTGTGACCTCTTAAGATGGTTCTGATTTAATTTTACCTCTTCTTTCACAGAGGGGAAAGTATTTAGTAAGTTTTAAAATATAAATGGTAAGGAGGAGCAGGAGACAATTTCATACCTCCAAGGTACAAAAAACCCATAAGGTTCAGCATTTAGACTTTGAACCATTTAGCAAAATCAATGTTAATGCTTTCACTGAGACTAGTAGTGGAGAGGATTAACCTCAGTTGAACTTTTCCCACCATGTTTTAAGTTTTCCCCATCTAATTTAGTTCTCAGAGGTTTCCTCACGGTGTTCATCACCAAATCAACGAAGGTCCTGCATCATGGACTGCAAAAGAGGATTGTTTATTTGTGACAGTCCCCCCCACCCCATATCTCCAGCTGCTAAATCTAAACTAATAGATGCATTTTCCACCTGTGGACTTTTGCCATGTCTTCTGTTGTTATACCCACTGAGTCACTAAGGAATCGCAAGCAGGAGGGGTAACAGCCCACAAGGCAAGCCATAGGAAAAGATGTTCTCCCCTTTGGAAACAAATAGAAGAGACATACCTAGAAAACTGTATATTGCAGTACAGTCAAGAAGTACTGTGGGCAAGACAGAACTGTCATTTGCTATTGCACACTAAATTTGAGTGTCCATGGAGGGAGCAGTCTAATACAGTAAACAGGTGAGTCACAGCTATGTTAACAGTTTGATGAAAGTTTGAGATTAGCTTCCTGTAGAAGTTATCAAGAGGCACATTCACTGCATCAAGTCAGGAGCAAGAGCATTGCTAGGCTTTCTTGACATTGCCACACCATCTCATCTAGAGCTGTCATCAAGGCCTCAATAGCTCTGGACTCCACAATGTTTGCAGTTTACCAAAGAAAATAGAGGCAGAAGATCAGGTTCTTGCAGCAATTTAACATCCATCAGCAAAAATATCCAGAATAATCTAAGAAAAATTAACACACCTCAGAAAAATGCAAAAAGCCTTCCGCATTATTGTGTGTTGTATCACTGCACAACTTCAAGGAGGCTTATGGCAACCTAAAACTAGATAGGAACAGTGGGCATCAGAGACAAGATACATAAATACCCTGCACAGAACCACCACGTACCAAATCCAAACCCTCTGATCTATCCCAGATGCTGCTTTTAGACTCAAGAGAGCTTCCAGTTGCCAAAAGCTAGGATCTTTAAAGCTACCACAAATTAATTCAATGCACCAGTTTCCTCTTCACCTGAAGATGGATGGCTCCTGTCAAATGACCAGCAGTGATCGGGCAGGCAGGAGCCCAGCTAGTTTCCTCAGTAGAGGGAGCATGCCATTCCAATTATAGCTTTCTGCCACGCTCCTGTGGTGGATTTCAACCCATCCTGGGATAATGGGAACATTTAGCCCATTTATATGCTGCTGATTACTGTTCTGTATAATCAGCGGTAAAGTCTGCTATCCCAGAGCATGGCATGTATCTAACAGCAGGGCAGTTTCTAGTAATGTTTGGTTCTATTTCTGACACAAGTCCACAAGTCTGTTGTGAATCCCCAATCATACTGGCAAGCATTGATGTCCAGAGATCTCTGTCTCAAGTAGAGCAGTATAAAGAACAATAAAAAAAAACCACACGAAGAGAGATCTGATTAGAAATACAGGCAGTTACTGTATGCATCTTACTCATGCAGTGCGTGGTGTTTTCTTACCAACAGAAGAACAAAGACTTTCTCTCTCTAATACATTCCCTGCTGGGCCCAAATTAACGCAGCATCTTCTTGTTACACTGCTGTAGCTGAAGCTTGCCCTGCCTCCCTTTCTCTCAAGCTAACTAGGACAAATCAGGATTATCAAATACAAATCTGTATGTGCTGTCTCTCAAAGCCAGCATCTTTCAGTTTGGTCTTCTCGAGCAGGCTTAGACAAAGCTCTGTCATACCACACAAAGCACAGAAATCCCCCTTTCCAAATACCACCACTGGCAAAAGGAAGGAAAGTCTCCATGAACCTTCAGACTCTGGGCCTCGCCTCCAGCGCTGGCAAACAGCTCTAACAAGCCTGCTGTCACAAAAGGTGTTTTGGGCAGTGTATTGGGTCTGGCTGAGATGGAGTTAATTCTCCCCACAGCAGCCCTCATGGTGCTGTGCTGTGTATTGGTAGCTAGCAAACTGTTGATAACACACCAGTGTTTTGGCTACTACTGAGCAGCGCCAGCACACATCAAGGCTGTCTTTCCAACATTTCTTTTTCCCCAGCAGCAGGCTGGGGGTGGGCAAGATCTTGGGAGGGGACATAGCTAGGACAGGTGACCCAAACTGACCAAAGGGATATTCCATACCATATGACATCATGCTCAGCAGTAAGAAACTGAGAATAGGGGGAGGAACAGGGCAGGGGCATTCGTTGTTTTTTTTTTACAATGTTTGTCTTCCGGAGTAAGGGGCACGCTTACTGAAGCCCTACTTCCCAGGAAGTGGCTGGACATCGCCTGCTGATGGGAAGTAGAGAATAATCTTTGCTTTTTGCTTTGCTTCCGCGCGCAGCTTTTTGCTTTAGCTACATTAAACTGCCTTTATCTCGAGCCACGAGTTTGAGGTGTTTTTTCTCCATCTTCCTTTCTCCCCTCCCTGCCTTGCTGAGGAGGCGAGTGATAGAGCGGCTCTGGTGGGCACCTGGCCCCCAGCCAGGGTCAACCCATCACAGTCTTTTTTGGCGCCCAACGTGGGGCATGAGAAAATCGAGATAAGGACAGTAATTGGAAGAGGTAACGGGCAAAACATTGAACGTAACTTGAGAGTGATATAGTGGTGAAGGGACTAGAGATAGATTTTGTGTGTAGATTGTCCACTCTTGTTTGGTGTTGTGATAGTGTTGTTTTGATTTTGGTGTGGGGAATTCTTTTTTCTTTGTTGATGTGATTAGTGTTTGTGAAGTTTTGTGTTGAATGTATATTTTAAGGATAATTCTTAAATATGTGATTCACAGAGGTGAGGGGTGGAATGGTTCTCCACCATACCATTTGGTATGGAATGGTTCTCTTCCATACCATTTGTGTCGTGCTCATGCTCCACACACTTTAATACATATATATATTTTATAACCATTTCATTGTATTTACTTCTTATTAACTACTATTTCCAGTCCTTTAACAGATAGATGCTACTCTCCCATTCCATGAGCTTCCTCTGCTCCTCCAGATGTTCATGAACCGGCTATGACTTGGGCCCAATCTGTCAGGACGGGTGTTCAGGTTCAGTTGTTGGGCACCAACACCGGCTTGCTTTGGGCTGTTGTTGCATTCATCTGGCTCCTTGCGAAACTTGCTCTTCGTTGGTTTGGGTCATTCCTTCTACATTACTTCCTAGAAGGTACAACTCACATTACAGATTATTTTACCCCAAGGTTAAATCTCCTTGAGGCACACACCGGGTCTCCCCATCTTTCCGCATTACCCACCAAGTACACCCAGGTCCTTGAGCGAAGACAATCCCAGGAATGGGTTTGCCTTTTCCCATGGGAGGAGCAATCCACACCGCCTTCCCCAGCCACTTTCCCATGTGTACTACAGGGACCTTGTCTCCTCCCACAGTATGTAGGGGTTTTGTTTGGGCAGGACCAGGACGGTTAGCAGATCCTCTGGTATTAATCAGCCAAGTGGCTTCTGCTAAATTTGTATCCCAGTGCTTCCATGCCCCATTAACGTAATGCCCTCAACATAGTCTTTAACAGTCCATTATATCTCTCAATCTTTCCAGAGGCTTGTGGGTAATAGGGGATGTGATACACCCACTCAATGCCGTGTTTCTTTGCCCAAGAGCTTATGACGTTATTTCGAAAATGAGTCCCATTGTCTGATTCAATCCTTTCTGGGGTACCATGTCACCACAAAATTTGCCTTTCAAGGCCTAGGATGGTGTTTCGGGCAGTGGCATGGTTTACAGGAAATGTCTCTAGCCAGCCAGTAGTTGCTTCCACCGTGGTGAGTATGTAGCGCTTGCCTTGGAGTGTTCGTGGCAGTGGCCCAATATAGTCAATCTGCCAGGCCGCGCCATATCAAAAACCCAGCCACCGCCCTCTTATTCCAGGGAGATTTTACTCGTGTCGCTCACTGGATTGCAGCACATATTTCACATTCATGAGTAACTTGTGTGATGGCCTCCATGGTCAGGTCCACCCCTCGCCTCTGTGAATCACATATTTAAGAATTATCATGAATGTATATTTTAAACACAAAACTTCACAAACACTAATCACATCAACAAAGAAAAAAGAATTCCCCACACCAAAATCAAAACAACACTATCACAACACCAAACAAGAGTGGACAATCTACACACAAAATCTACCTCTGGTCCCTTCACCACTATATCACTCTCAAGTTACATTCAATGTTTTGCCCGTTACCTCTTCCAATTACTGTCCTTATCTCGATTTTCTCATGCCCCACGTTGGGCGCCAAAAAGGACTGTGATGGGTTGACCCTGGCTGGGGGCCAGGTGCCCACCAGAGCCGCTCTATCACTTCCCTCTTTCATTAGGGGAGAAAAGTACAACAAAAAAAAACTTATGGGTCGAGATAAGGACAGGGAGAGATCATTCTCTAATTATCATCATGAGCAAAACAGACCGAACTTAGAGAGGGAATTCATCTTGTTTATTACTAAGCAAAACAGAGTAGAGGAATGAGAAATAAAGCCAAATCTTAAAAAACACCTCCCCCCACCCCTCCCATCTTCCCGGGCTCAACTTCACTCCTGGCTTCAACCTCCACCCCCCCCAGCGGCACAGGGGGACGGGGAGTGGGGGTTACGGTCAGTTCATCACGCGGTATTTCTGCTGCTTCTTCATCCTCAGGGGTAGGACTCATCGTTCCCCTGCTCCAGCGTGGGGTCCCTCTCACGGGAGACAGTCCTTCACGACCTTCTCCAACGTGAGTCTCCTCCACGGGGTGCAGACCTTCAGGAGCAAACTGCTCCAGCGTGGGTCCCCCACGGGGTCACAAGTCCTGTCAGCAAACCTGCTCTGGCGTGGGCTCCTCTCTCCACGGATCCACAGGTCCTGCCAGGAGCTTGCTCCAGCGTGGGCTTCCCACGGGGCCACAGCCTCCTTCAGGTGTCTCCACCTGCTCTGTCATGGGGTCCTCCACGGGCTGCAGGTGGAATCGCTACACCCCCTCATCCTCCCTCCATGGGCTGCAGGGGGACAGCCTGCTTCACCATGGTCTTCACCATGGGCTGCAGGGGAATCTTGCTCCAGCGCCTGGAGCACCTCCTCCCCCTCCTTCTGCACTGACCTTGGTGTCTGCAGATGTTCTTACATCTTCTCACTCCTCTCTCTGGCTGCAAAAGCGCTCTCTAACTGTTTTTCTCTTTCTTAAATATGTTATCACAGAGGCGCTGATTGGCTTGGCCTTGGCCAGCGGCGGGTCTGTCTTGGAGCTGGCTGGCATTGGCTCTATCAGACACAGGGGAAGCTTCTAGCAGCTTCTCACAGAAGCCACCCCTGTAGCCCCCCCGCTACCAAAACCTTGCCACACAAACCCAACACAGGCAGAAAAAGGCAGAGAGACTCAAGTCAAGTCTTTGGCAAGGCCGCTTCATGCATGCTGGAGACACTCCCCATCCCCAAACACAACCCTCCTGCTGCAGAGAGCCCCTCACACCTGCTGTCTTTACAGGGGCTTCCCTCAGCTCATCATACCACACAGGTCCTCACCCAGGCCACCAGCAGCTGTATGGCCACAGGTGGCAGCTGGGTAACCTCAGCTGGGTACCAGGCAAATCTCTTCCTCTCTTCTCCATCTGCCATACTTCGCTTGTGGCTGGAGCCCTCCATCCCGCATCTGTTCCTCACACCCCAAATGCTGCTACTATTGCAGTCAGTGCCCCAGCAACACGTTTGGAGAAGCTACCAGCCTTCTGAGTGTACTGTTTCTGAATATTTTCAAATTTGGACATCAGTTATACTCAATGAGTTTTATCTGAAATAGTAAGAGACAAAGTCTTTGTCCTCTATTCAAACTAATTTTGTAAGACACTGGAATTGCCTTGCTCCAAAACTAGTGCCATAAACATAGACCAGTAATGCCTGTGCCTTAGTCTAACCAAACTGCATATAATTACTCTTTGCATTACAAGTGTTCAGTATTCTTGAGAGATGAATGGAAATTATTTAAATATTGCATAAACACTTTTTTAAACCACATTTTAGTTTCTCTTGCTAGCGTTATTGGGTTTGGGGTTTTTTTGGTTATAGATGACAGGCTTCCCTCTACAGCCATGTAAATTTTATCGTCAAGAAGCAGTTATTCACCCCACCATCCATCTCCAAGAGCTTTAGGTTCAAGCAGACCTCAGAGACCACAAGTTGCTAGTCTTATTTGCAAAGGGGAATTCCCACAGTCCATACCCCCAGGACATTAAGGATACATGAACTGTAACCTTCCATGTTTCTTCAACCTCCATGTTGCCTAAGCAAGCCAGAAAGGTACAGGAGATAAAACATATCATGAGTTCTGCAAAGGAGGCCAGAGTGCTTGTCCAAACCAGGCAAAATCCCAGAGCTGGACATGTCTGAGCTGAGTGTCTTGGAATGAAACACCCTCATGGTAAACTAGCCACAGCCAACATGAATCTCACAATTTGTTCAGCTCCTCTCTGACGAGAGGGTCACTCTGCTTCTCCCAGCCATGTCTGAACATGGCAGTGGCATGCAAGGAAGACAGGCCCAAAGGGAAGCTCATCAAACTGAAGGTGCTCAGGGAAATCTAGAAGCACAACTGGAAAACTGCTAATTCAGCCAATGTTTCTTCCTCAGTACCTTATAAGTAGATTCTAGTGTCAAATATAACCTTGAGCATTCAGGTTAATTAATTTAAATAGACATTAAAAGGAAAACATTGAGGGAATACATGAAGTCTGAGATCCCAAACAGTTCCTCATTCTTTTCTTCTTCTTTCATCACCTTGAATGTTTTAAGGACCAATGATTTAATTTTATTAAGAGCTTTGAAGGTGAGGAGTGTTGGGTAATTACTAAATATGTTTCTTCCTTGTGCTAATTTCCAGCTCCTCTAGCACCAGCCTGTCCTTGTATGACCCTAGCCAAGTACAGCTGTGTCAGTCATTCCATTCAATTATGAGGCCTATCTGCTCCTAAATAGTGTTACTTTGAAACAAAGCTTACCAATTTAAAGAGTATTCTCACCACTGCAAGACTTACAGATGTGGACTCTTAGATGCAAAGCTTGCTTGCTACTCCTGTTCACTAGTACCACTGATTTTCATGCTCATATGTAAACAATGTGATTTTTAGAGCAGATTTAGATGAGAGTAAAGCCAGTAGAAGATAGTTAACAAGATGGGGGGGAGGGAGAAAGACAACTAAAAGACAGAAGCTGTTGTACACCAGCCCAGCAAAATTCCTGTAACAGGCGCTTCCCATCTGGCCATGCAATTTCTGTAATGCCCAGTTAGTCATCTAGCAGCTCAGGCTCTGAGGGACATAGCCATAGCAGGTTAGCATATTATCACTCCCAGCTGTCTGCTTCATCTTCCTGCTGGAAATCACCTCCCAGAGCACAGGAGGCTGAACAAACACATGGGGCATAAGGGCTCACAGCCCTGTGGCTTGGTGCGCAACCATGTTCTGCAGGAATGTGAGCTGGTGGCCCCACAACTGCAGTAATGAGGCATGAAAGTGTGTTCCCATCTGTTGTCCCTGTTACTGGGGTAATCATCTCTACCAAAGGTACAAGGCTTGCAGCCAGAACGGTCACATAGATACACCACTGTAAATATGTCCAAGCTAATTTACCTATGAACCTTCTGCCAAGAACAAGAGCAGGAAAAGAAACTCTAGGAAGAGGTAGGGAATTCATCTGAGCTTCTAGGCTGTACTATGCACACCTGCCTAGTCTTCTAGGAAAAAAACAGTCAAATTCATCACTGTGACCACCTCCCAACAGTAAGCTAGGCTGAAATTTTGCACTATGGTGCCACTACAAGTCATATGCAAGGAAAACCAAATACCAAGCCAATATTGCAATAAATCTCCACTAGGGTACCTGGACAAGGGCAAAGTGGGAGGTGGGATGCATGGGGTCAGCTGGCACTATACCACGTAAGGGGTGATCAGTGGTGAGATGCCACGTACTTCCCAAATTTACCTCTCACAAAGCTGGACTGTACTACAGAAACCAGTCTTCAGCGAGAGCTGTACGTTCAGTGCTAAATACAGTTGAGAACTCAGGATTAGCCACAGCATCAAATTCAAACAACAGGTCTAAGATCTTAGAATGCATTGATTGTTTACAAAAGCCAAAGACTTGCCTCTTTCTCACAGCAGTTGCCTGAAAGATTTAGAACTGTCTGGAGCAAAACTTCAGTCAAAATCCTGCTCCTGGGCACCTTCATGCTAGCTGCAAATATGTTGCAGCCCAAGCCCTTCTCACACAGATACACAGACAAAAAATGCCCTTTGGTCCCTCCCTCCCCGCCTCCCCAGTAATCAGATTTTCAATGATAAACCTCAAGGTGTTTGCAAAATTTCCAGCAACATTTTAAGCGCTGGTAAAATATCAAAGCTGAACTGGAAAAGCAAAACTCTGCAACCAGTTGAAGAGTTTCTAGTTTTAATTATGGAAGAGGGAGCAGATTGAAGGGAGTGGGTGGAGGGAAGTCTGGGAACATACAGTACTGAGCAGCATAAAATGTTGCAGGGAAGTGGAAGGCTGAAGGGCAGCCCCACGTATTTTAGAGATTTAATGGTAAATGTTATTGCTCTGCACATGTGAAAGACATAACATGTATTTTTTTCACTCTAACCAGCTCACTTCAGATTGAAGCAAACAAGGAAGAATAAGTATTAAAACTCCATGAGACACACATAGTGACTCACAGTTGTGCATCTGAAATGAAACACAAAAATGGCAATTGCCTCGAGTTGTTTTTGCCACATGAGGGACTCCTCAACATTTAAAGAAAGAGGGGTATGGCACACTATTGTTCATAGTGCACAGCTGAATTTACAGACATCTTCACTTATTAAATGGTTAAACCCCACTATTTTCTTTAATATCCTTTTAGCAGAAACCTTTATGCCTATGTATTTTGGAATCCAGACTCCCTGGCACCACAGCTTTAGCAACACAGCCATCCTTTCCATTGATTTCAGCAGGCGGCCCCCACGTACATCACGATATCTAAGATGTTGGATTGCAAAGTCATAGCCTGAATTTCCACAGGGAGATGGTCAGGAAATTAATTGGGGTTTCTTTTGCCAACGGAAGAGTTTACATTTCTCAGCAACGGAGTAACAACACAAAATCCAAGTGCTCTAATTCACAAATTTTGCTGTAATTTCTCATGTGAGTGCTTCCATGCTCTCTTCCTCTCTGGGGAAGAGACACCACTTCTCAGAATACACCCGAGTCTTATGCTGCATCACTAGCAGTGCAGTAGAAGACACTCATGGCCACAATGCACCATGAAATATGTCATCTGGCAAAAGAGCTCAAACCATAGAAAAAAACCCAAAACCAAACAGGCATGAAACACCCAAACTAAAACAACCCTGAGGTCAGGTTCACTGTAAACAAGCCTATGCTTTCCAGAGAAGCTTGGTTTCATGAACATCCCCTTTCGATCCAAACAGTTATTGATGAGAAATTTTGGAGATAGAAGTTGGATTTCTAGTTCAATACCATGATTTAATTTGCTGACTAAAGCACAGTCTAGTCTCTTTGAGAAGCGCATCATATATGTTCCAGTGCCATTTTTGACCGTAACTCCCTCTTGAAATTACATAACTGACAAATTTTAGTCATTAGAGAATCAGTACTGTTTGTAGGCATCAGTGCCCAAGTTGTTCTGAATCTGAGCAGCTGCTTCCTGAACCTTATCATCACACCACACACAAAACAGAAACGAGAGGAGCTTTTGCAGAAGTCCAGAGGAAAGCGGAAACCAAGCCCTAAGAGGTCGTAGAGGCCAGAGGGGAAGCAGACATAACGGTTCTGGAGGAAAAAAAAAAAAAAATAAAAGAAGAGAAAAAAAAAGAGAAGTTTGACACACTTTCCGGCTGGAGCAGGAAACTGCTCTCCTACCTGATTGCAACAACTTCTGAAGCTACAGTAACAAAGCAAGAACCAACAGGAATATGGAAGGAGAAAAGACAACCCTCTGACTCTTGTCACACTTGAGTAGACTCCAGGCACCAACTTTCTGTCCCAAGCAGATCATGCAACTGCAGAGACTGCTTTAGTGGTACAGAGGACAAAATCCAGTACAGGGAACTCAGAGCTGTAGGAAATACCAGTGACTTATCTCCCTCCTTTAAAGGGGTATTTTAATTTATCAGAACTTCAGACCTTTGCTACAGCTGTGGGGCACTGCTGCAAAAAATAGGGTCAGACTATACAGATGACACTTGTGACTCAAGTTTCACCACAGCATTAAAGGAATATTCTCCCAGCCTGTTATTTTGAATTCAGCAAGAAGATTACCTCAAGCAACAATAATTTAGAAACAGAATTCAATTCCCAAGTCTATATTTTGTCACCGTATAAACCGAGGACCCTACGGCTGCCTCTATATGTGCTACAATCACTTCTCTGGTTTCCACAGAGAAGGAAGCTGGATGCACAGGCTGGCTGGAAAGCCACCGTGAAGGACAATCCTACGCCTAAAACAGGCCTTGAGGCTCAAGATGATATGCTGCCGAACTGACCAAAACTTTCACCTCCAGCCACGGCTCTAGAAAACACTTGCACATGCTGTTGGTTGCAGCAGCTGAACCGTCAGTTGCTCCTGCCAGCTGTTACCAGGGAATGACACGTTAAATAGCACGGAGTCTCATGGAGGCTAGCAAGGAAGAAGGCGAAAGTAGGGGGAAAGCAATTATATTTGTACAAGAGTTTTGGAGCTTGATGATGCAGAGGAAGGCATACCGCAGGAACTGGCAAGAGCCACGTTCATGTCAGTAATCAGCTGTGGGGCTCCCTTTGAACTCAGCTCTGTTAAAGTCTCACAGAAAGGGAGAAATATAGAATACTTCCTGGGTTAGAAATATCAGAGGATGGTGGAACTCCGCATGAAATACTGCAGGATCTCAGTTACACAATTTTATTTTCATTTTTGGCTCTTGTGAGACACACACACACACACACACCCCCAGAGTACTGCGTCCAGCTCTGGGGACCCCAGTACAGGAGAGACATGGAGCTGTTGGAGCAAGTCCAGAGGAGGGCCACGAATTTGATCAGAGGGCTGGAGCACCTCTCCTATGAGGACAGGCTGAGAGAGTTGGGATTGTTCAGCCTGGAGAAGAGAAGGCTCCAGGGAGATCTAATTGCAGCTTACCAGTACCTGAAGGGGCCTACAGGAAATCCAGGGGGGGACTGTTTATCAGGGAGTATAGTGACAAGACAAGGGGTAATGGGTTCAAGCTGAAGGAGGGTCGATTTAGATTAGATGTTAGAAAGAAATTCTTTCCTGTGAGGGTGGCGAGGCACTGGAACAGGTTGCCCAGAGAGGTTGTGGAGGCCCCCTCCCTGGAAGTGTTTAAGACCAGGTTGGATGAGGCTTTTGGGCCTGGTCAAGTGGAGAGTGTCCCTGCCCACAGCAGCGGGGTTGGAAGTAGATGGTCTTTAAGGTCCCTTCCAACCCAAACCATTTTATGATTTTTGGACTTTTCATCCCACTTCAGGATTCAGTTTCCCACACAGCCTTGCCAAGGCATCTTGTGATACAAATTAATTTTAAAAAGTCATCATAACCAATTGCTCATCAGTACTGAAGAAGGTATGACAACACACAGAGCCTAGGAAGAGCAACTGTGCTAAGACTTCACTGTTGAATAAGTATTGACTATCTACCATCGTGGGAAACTTGCTTTCCCTGAACTTGACTCATTTTTCCACACAGTAGGTTTTAGGCCACATATAGGCTATCATCTGAGTGTGCTTCAGACTGAAATGGCAGGAATAACAGAAGTAGCTATTAAACATAGGGTATGGGAGCTTTGAGCACATCTTAGAGAATTCCTAAAGAACATGTAATCTGTTTTTTATAACACTTCTATATTTTATTGTTTTCTTCTATACAGTCACTATTTCATTAAAAATACAACTTGTTACCCACTGCTTTCTGTCTCCAAACAGATCCCCAGCAAGATTTTGCTTTCAGCATTGATCATTGCTCCGATATCACAACCCACACCTTTAACATCAGAGCTGCAATGGTCTTAAGTAAGTGAACTGCTATTTTCTCATGCTATAAACAGGTAATTCCTGTGTGAGTGCTGGTATTAAGAAATAAGCAAGGGTGACAACCTCCTGTAAAATATAGATGGGCTTCATGTCTGAGACATTTCAAAACCTGTGTGAGGCTACAGAAATGTCTGTTATCAGCTCTGTCTCAGACTACATGTACCACCCTAAGCAGGTCATGTCACTCAGCCCCATTCCTCTCCTACCCTTCATCCGTACACATGGATAGCTAACATGAGCTAGAGCTTGTCTTCACAGCTAAGTCTTCTGGGGAGAGTCTTGTTGAATGAGACAGCTACAGCACCCAGACTGTTGTGTCAGCACCAACTGTGCTTACCAAATCACCAAGGCTGACCCTTGCAGGTAGAAGGCTGAACTAAGGGACTCTGACAGAGTAAGGAGAGTTTATCTCCCCACCCTTCCTGGGCATGCAAAAAGCATGCTGGGGAGCAGTGGGGATCCAGAGTGCTGCAGGAATGCTAGCCTGAGGCAACACAGTCCTGCCATTAGCTCATCACCTGAAATTACACCCTCCAGCACTTGACTGATCAGTGATAAAAGGTCAAAAGCAGAACTACATTTGAGCTAATGGGCTGGGCGCACAAGTTAATATTAACCATAGCTTGACTTGTGATCCTTACACAGGAAAGCCACCACCTTCTTGCAACACCATTGGCTCTAGAACCTCTACTACTAGAGCATAAACATGAGACCACTGGCGCTGAAAATAAGTTTTTGTGCAAAGTGTCTTTTAGCACTTGGGAATGCATCCTTGCATGCAAGAGGTCTCCCTTCTGTGAGACATGCTGCCCTTTTGCCTGGAGAACACCAGTTTTCAGGTAGCTGCAAAGTTAAACAAGCCTGCAAAAAAAAAAATCACATTACAGGCAGTTCCAAATACTTTTCCAACAACTCAGAGTACAGGACCTCGCTCTAAATCCACCAGCCTCACTGGCTCTATCCGTATTAGGAAGGCAGGAACAAGCAGGCAAAATCCCAGCACTGCCAAGCTGCTATGCTGGTCTCTGGCACATGCCAGCTACTGTTTTCCCAGGCAGCAGGTACATGCAGCTCCTAGGGGCCCATTTGATATAGTACCTCTGCTAAAGACAGTAGGGAAGAAAGAGTTTAGGTGTACAGACACAAGCTTTTACTATGCCTATTGGCCTCAGGGTCAGAGAGTGGTCATGAGCACGGTTTATTTAACAATAAAGTTATATGCTATATTATATCCTCTGTTATATACCTTAAGAGACTTAGAGACCTGTTCATGAAGCATGGATTTCTGTGTATCAGGAGTTCTCAGTGAAAACATTTGATGGCTTAAACAGAGGGGAAAAAATTGGAATCTTTTTAAAAATAAAATAAACCTCTTTACCCTCGCACTTTCTCTGAGCTCTCTCTCTGCTTTGTGTGTAGGACACAGCATCAAGGAACTGTACGTCAAGCTTAACCTGATCATAAATGGGAAGACCGTCTTAACCTACTCGGAGACACTTTGTGAGCCGGGTCTTTCTAAGCTTATTTTCTGTGGAAAGAAGAAAGGAGGTAATTTAGGTAGCACTCTAAGTGTTTGATGGCTACTGAATACTCCAAGCAGGATGCACCCACTGTGCTGTTGAATGCACCAATACATTGTAATGTTCTGTTTACTTCAACAGCACATTAATGGATGACAGAAACACAGTGGGACAGACACTTTAATTTCAGAGCCTGCTTTTAGTCCTAACCTGTTTGCTTGCTTTTCTTTTAATCACAGAACATTGCACACACATGGGATAAAAAAATAACTGTCCATAAAAAATAACTGTGGTAATGTGACCCCATCCAACAAGAGAGGTTCATAAACTTTATTTATAGCCACATGGCTGTCATGTGAGCAAGAAGTATTATAGAACTGGCCTTTATTTTTGTCAAAGAAATGGCTGAGCAAACAAACAAGCTGTTCTGAACACGTTCTTCACTATTAAGCAAGTAACACTTCCTGTCTTTAAAGGCAGTTCTTAACTCTAAGAGGAATTATGCTTAAATAGGGATATTTGGACTAAGATACTACTTGGTACCATCTATGGTTTACGTCTTGTTTCTGCTCAACACATGCCTATGCAGCAGTCAGATTTCAGTTCATGCCAGTCAAACTGCTAACAGACTTACACTAGTTGGTTTACAGTGGCATTAGCTGCCCCCAGAAAGCAGGCATCTTTGGTCCAAGGTGAGCCTGGGCACCTCAAGGTCCCTTCTGCCACAGCCCAGGCAGTACGAAGCTAGCCATGGTGTGCCTCTGGACTGTAATATCCGTGTATCTCAAAAGGTTATTTGAAATCCCTTTTACACCACGATCATCTCTTCGTGAAAGGAGATCTGCACAGAAAGTTTCAGAGTTGTTAGAGCACTAGTTAATTTCAGAAGCTCTACTTTCCTTCCATTCATTTGGATCTCCATCCTGATAACACTGCAGTAATTCATGTGCAAGGGCTATGAGTTTAAAGACCATGAACAGTGCTACTGCTAAGACAGCCCCTGGAAAATTACTAAGACATTTCACACAGCATGGAAATATCACAAAGAATAATAGAGAAATGCTGCATGAGCAAGCAATTATGTAAATCCTGTAAGCCAGATAGAAAAAAATTAAATTCAGAGGTTTCTTCAATTGTGTGTTGAATTACAAGGGGAAAACACCACCCACAGATCTACTGAAAACTATCTTATTCTGACGAAGTACTAAATAACATCCTTTAAAGAATACATTAAGGAGAAATGGAGTCAGTCCTGAGCTGAGCACAAAATGTTGTTCACACATTAAGCAAAGCCAAAACCTCCTGGGGTTTCCAAATCCCTTTAGACAGGTGATTGCCTCTACTAATTGAAGCACATTATGATATAAAACCATAGTTGATTGTTTATATAATACTGTATATCTTCATTTAGAAGCATCCCTAAAAGTTAGTGCAAGGACCTCTGCCGCACACTTTTTAATCCACACCCTCTTGTTCAGTAGTTGTTTTTGTTTAGTAATTAAAATCACAGTGGGAAAGAAGTGAGCTTTCTCAGACTAAGGTTCAAACTGAAAATGTAGTATTTCTTAATTATTTGATTCTAAGCCATGTTTTAGGACACAGAATTGAACTGAAGACCAGTTTGAGGCAATTCAGCACAGCCATAATTTACCATATTATCACAGCTCTAAGTCTGACCCAATACCTATGCAGGTAGGACAACATTGTGAATGGCCAAGTATGCAGCCTAGCAAAGGCACAGAGGAGCAGATAGCCCTTTCAACTGAAGCTTTTCATGCTGATCCCCTTTTTCCCCTGTTGTACAGGCAACATTTCCAACATCTGGCCAGACCTGACCTGAGTTTAAATATAGTTTCACACAGAATTTGCTTGCATTCCACAAGAACGCCAGAAATTGCCTGTTCCTCCCTCTCCCAAAATGAGACAGAATGTAGCTCTGCTACAGGCTTTGTTGGTCCACTCACTCATATGGACAAGCAGAGCAGAAGTTACAAGGAAGAGAGACTTAGAGCTGATGTGGCAAAGGCTTGCATGTTTGGTGGTATTTTGGTTTCATTTTTTCCTTTGTTCTCTTATAATGCTACAGTTTTGTCATGACTGAAAATACTTTAGGAAATTTAATATAGCTGGAGGTTTCATGTTCATCATAATCATACAGTATTTACATTAATCAAACATCACATCTGGCACTGCTCACTGGGATTCCTAAACAGGATTCCAAGATCTTTTTCTTTGAGCTCTACAACTGTTGTGAAGTCGCTAGCTCAAAGATTGCAAGGAAATGGGCCATTGTCCATTTAAGAACAACAACAACAAAAACGGCTAAATTCTTTGTGGCATAACATGAACTCAACTCTTCCTCTTTAGTAGAAAGTGTTGGTTATTCCCCATTTCCTCCAAAGAGTATAGTTACATAAGATTTAACTGGTTTCCTAATGCATTCACTAAAAATCAGAGAAAAAGACCTCCCAGGGTAGTCTTTAGCAATGTGCCAACCACAACTTATAGGCTTAAACAAAACTCCCTGACAAAAAGACAGTTGCATCCTCTGCAAGTTTTCTTTCAGTCTCAATTGATAAAGGCACCATCAGAGAACTTGTACACACTTGTGCACACTCCCAAACCATAGAGAAAAAACAACTTGCTTCAGACCTCCATTCTTTACATTATTGCCTCTTTTGGTAGGTGTTACAGTGAACAAGTTTCTAAAATCGTATTTGTGAATAAAAGTGGAGAACATGGTATAAGTTACAGAACTGGGTATCACATTGAGATTTTAGATACATTTTTCTGAGAAAGCAGCCACTCCACAAAGCTAGGTCTTCGGGCTGATATACAATGCTGTCTTGCTTAGCCCCTTCATCTCACTTTTTCCTCCCCAGTAAAGGGAGTGGATGTTTCTCATCCAGCTATGTATTTATATACATTTTTCTCACTCAACTATACATCTAAAGCTGGCAGTTATCCATATTATTCCTGCATCCCTAAAACTCACAGAAGTTGTGTGTCAGTTGCATGGGTGCAAGATCATGTCCTAGAAGAACTCCAACAAGGAGCATTTAAGTTCTAAAAAGATTTAAAACAGAAAAAGGAAGAGGTGGGTGCAGATGTACAGGGCCTTTATATAGTACAAGAGTGTGAGAACGTTTAGAGATTTGCAGTGCAAGAAAGATTTGAGAAAGAGGAGTGAGAATTTCATTATAGGTGTTTTGTCAGGAATGAGAGGCATCTTCACAATAAATGATAACTAGTAACTTGAAGTAATCCTCAGGAAGTTCTTATACATTCAAAAGCTCTGCTTCAGACTGGAAGCTACTAGAGGCCTGCTCCCTGGCAGGGAAGAGGACTAAGTTACTTCTGGTAGAAACAACAGTGAAAAGCTGCTACACCAAATACAATATTACCTTGAATCAGTGGTACATTAGAAGTGTTTTCCAGGATGCTCTATAGAAATCGCCTTCAGTTAAGTCTTTAAGAAAAAGGGCTGAAAATGGAAGGTGGACTGAAAGTACGTCACTGATGACAGCATGCTTGACATACCACAAACTTACCAGCGGACCAATAAAGACGGGAATTTTTAATTGGAGAAATGCACTCGTGATTTATGCTGTTCCCAATGTTCATATGTTTTTTGAAACTACATCTGGGCTTCCTCTAAAAACACCACAGAATTCTTTCAATGAGCTAGGCTCAGTGTTTCTGACAGTTACACTTACTGCAGCAGACACGTTCATCCTCTTTCTATGGAGGAATGTAAAAATGTATGAATGTGGAGAAAGATATATGAGCATATAAAGGATGCTATGATAAACTACAATCCTTGGAGGATGTTTACGCTTCTGGAATTATAGCAGAAATCCTTATGTGATGGGAACATTGAATGGGCTTGAAAACCCTGATCCAGTCAGCATAGGTACTGAAGAGGTTGCCATGGTCCAAAGTGAATATGAATGATAAAATTCAGCAGAGCTATAGATCCATATTATTTCCTGGCAGGTCTCAAGTAGCTGAAAGTGAAAGCTGCCCTTGTTTTCCTACTCAAGCAGGGCCACCTACAGCCAGTTGCCCAGGACTGTGTCCAGGCAGGGTTTTTGAAGACTCCACAACCTCTCTGGGCAACCTCTGCCAATGCTCAGTCACTATCACAGTAAAAAAAAGTCTTTCCTGATGTTCAGGAGAAACCTTTTGGTTTCAGTTTGTGCCCACTACTTCTTATTCTGTCACTGGGCACTACTATGAAGACCCTGGCTCCATCCTCTTTACCCTTCAAGTATTTGTTTATATTGATGTGCTCTTTCCTAAACTTTCTGCTCTCTAGGCTGAACAGTCCCAGCTCCCTCAGCCTCTCCTCGTTGGTGAAATGTTCTAATCCCTTAATCATATCAGTGGCTCTTTGCTGGACTCTCTCTAGTAGCTCCATATGATTAATAACTGTGAACCACTGCAAGACCCCTGGTTAGAAAGAGCTGAATAAGGGCAGTGCTGAAGCATAAAGCAGTAGACCTGGACCTCAAACTGGGCACACAGCACCTAGCCCCACAGTTGAAGGCCCCCTAAAAGATAGTACAGCCCATGAGAGTGACTCCATTGATTAGCGAGCAAAGGCATAGCTACCACACCTCAGAGCAATCATGGAAAACTTCTCAGAAAAGGCTGAGGCAGAGCCTTAAAACTGTATTCATCTAGCTCTGATGCAGTCATTACTTTGTCACAGTAAAGTGGGCAGGGAGGGGAATAGCTTCTACCTACACTGAAGGAGAGATTAGCATTGCCATCATTTCAGAAGCAAATTTATGGCCTGACAACTCCTACTTCATTTTAAAATATAGGCTTTGCAAAACTTGAGCACTATATCTGTATGTTTAGATTCTGGATGGCTTTCCAACAGCCTAGGTGAGACCCTAACAAGTCACACGATCCAAGAGGAGTTTCCATGTCCCTGTGAAGGACTCTGGGGAAGGGTGATTGTTCACAGCCCAGTTTCCCCTCCACTCTCCCCTGCTGCCATCCAAGATTTGCTAGGCTCAGAGTTGACTGAAGGAGAGACAGTCAAACAAGGCTTTCTACTGAATGAAAGGACACAAACCATGGTCCACACCATCCTGAGGGCACAGCTCACAATCTGGCTTAGCACACATACATCTCAAGTCCCAAGGGAGCCACTTGTCACTCAAGCCACCCAGTGCCTTTAACTCCTATTTAGACTCTAGTAAAGTTGTGAACTGAGAAGTGGGCTGTACTGTATTTTTAAAATTCTTGAGTCACCGCTCTCTGTGGTAGAGATGTGTCAGACTCCAGGGCTCTTGCTTCGTGCACAGAAGCAAGCAGTGATAGTAACAGCTCTTTGAAAAGGAAAAGACTTCTTGGTGTCCAGGTCAAGTAGCCAGGGATGCAGAAAGGAATGAATACAGTATGAGTTCTGCAGCATAGTTGATCAGTTTGAGAGTGACAAGCCAAAAACATACTTGTTCTACTCTGTTTGGTATTAGGTTTTTCAGGGCAACACTGAGAAGTTCTGCATCTTCTCTACCTCCCATTATCATCAGGACATTTAACAAACGCCTCATTAATGCAAAGGTTTAGAACATTGGTGATATCTCAGGTTTCTCCTACTCTTTTCTGAGTTTATCTTATAGTCATGATTCTTTCATATAAGTTTGTTACAAGGCATTGACTAACATTTCATAGCATGCGTGGGGAAGACCTTCTGCAGACTCTTTTCCAAGTGGAATACCTACTGCATGGTGGGATGGACCATATGACAAACATGTTACAAACCTTTTGTCCAACCTTTCACAAGCAACAGTTTAAACCAGCACAGCAAGACTGGACTAAAACAACGAGCATCAAGATGCCAGCACATACTCGTATAAATATGATCAAACACTCCTCTGTCACTGTCAAAGTAAAGACTATTTCATGATACCTACAAAAGAGAAACAGTTCTTAGACTTTTCCACAACTTGTGGGAGGCAAGTTGTGCAAGAAATTCTGAAATACTGAAACATCTACAAATTTTATTTTCAGTCAAGTCTGCACAGTTTGGCCCAGTAAGCTATGAAAAAGTAGGAGGAACTGCAGAACAGCATGCTAATTCTGTCCATTAATGCCAAAGTTGCCCTTTCTTCAACAGCAAAGAGCAAGCATGCCTTGCAATTAAGGAGATGAGGATTGGAAGGTGGAACTCCTGGGCTCTATTCCAGTCACCAACACAATTTTTGATGGCTTTAGCACATCATGTAGCTTCATTGTGAATGCACCCTCAGCAGTGAGGTAGACATGTTCTTAATACTTTAAGGTCACGTTCAGCAAGCAGTCAGTAGTCCACACTTCCAGAAAAACTCAGCTCAGGTTGGTTCTTCTTAAAGTTACTAAAACAGTATAGTTCAACTATTGCACCTGCAGGTGTTTAATAGATCATGCTAAAAGGACTTGTGTCTGGCAGTTTCCCTCCCCTTTCATTTCCTCATTTGCAAGATGCATGCTGATATAGGAACACCCACCCTGTTGTGCAAAGAAATGACCCTGTCCTCTGCTCAGAAAGGGACTACAGGTCCTCCTTGAGCCCAGACTCTGCCCTGATTTGCCCATAATGCAGTACAAATCCTGACATTTCTCTCAGGAGGGCTGTTAGCAAGACATAACACTTGTAATTGCACTTCAAAATGCTCCAGTGACAAAAGAGCGTCTATGATCAGCTGCTTGTTTCCTTTATGTGCTGCATGTCTAACCACCCATCACCATTTTTATGTTTCAGAACATCTCTACTATGAGGGACCAGTCACATTGGGAATCAAAGAAATCCCACAGGTAAGATCATGACAGCTGTGATCCCAAGCAGAAGGACTTTCTGGATGAGGTATGGTCAGAGAACTGCCAGCAATAACATCAACATATTCCAAGCTCCTCCAGCTGGCACACTGGATCTGATAGTGTTTACATGTTTTTGATATGAAATTAAGTGGCTCTGCTTAAAGCATTAGAGAGCCACCATTATCCAGAGATGGACAGGTTTTCTTAGGATAGCAGATCCCCTCTACCAGTACTACATCATGCAGCCAGACAGTTCTTTAGTCAGCTCCCCTCTCTATTAGTCTTAAAACAGCAAGAAAAGAATCAGCTCCAAGCAACTCTTGAGTGACCAAGGCTGCAATGCAGCTCACTCCTTAGTGGGCTGAACAATTTGGAGAAGCTCATTCATCCTCAATGGCTATAAAAAGCAATTTAGATAACTATTACAATTGTATGTGTTGCACTGTATATATATATGGTGTTTGTTAGAGACAGAGGTCTTCAGTTACAACCTAGAAAGTATAAGCTATTGGGCCAAGAACACTTTCTCTGGACTTATAGAGCCTTAAAGAAAAAAATTTCTT
The DNA here is from genome assembly GCF_011004875.1 of Balearica regulorum gibbericeps. Classification (NCBI taxonomy): domain Eukaryota; kingdom Metazoa; phylum Chordata; class Aves; order Gruiformes; family Gruidae; genus Balearica; species Balearica regulorum. The sequence continues at coordinate 95,411,321 of NC_046185.1, forward strand.
AGGTGAGAAAACGGGCTGTACTCCAGACACTGCTCTGAATTCCCTGGTCATCCATTACAGATGGTCTTTACAAGCAGCCTTCTCCACACTCAGCTAAGTCTCCTTCTAGAACATCAATTGAATAATATTGCAAAGCAAGATGGGTCTCAGATGCTGAACACACCAGTCTCTCAACTGTATGCAACATGAAGATATGTTTGACCAGTAAATAACAAAGAATTTTTAGCCACGTACACAAAGAGACTGGATTGAAGGGGAGAAGGCAAAATCTGGATCAAGGTATCTGGTTAAGAATGTGGTGAAGAAAGGATCACAGTCACCACTGTGAAAGCACACCATTCAGGTGGTCAAACACTCCTTTAAATTTACTTACACAGAGGAAGAAGAGCACAGCATGAGCTCTCAGTTCTTCAGCAGCAGACATAAAACCTGTATCAGAGCCTCAATATGAGCTCTGGGGTCTGCTCAGCACTGGATTCATCCAGGTGCAGGAAAAGATAAGATCAGAACAAAGATACAGAACAAGGACACTAGTCTGAGAGCCAGGCTTGCCAAGACCTGCAGAGGTGATAACAAGGATAGCTGGCTTCTGGGAGGATCAAAACTCTGTAAAAGCTACCAAGTCGTACACCTCAGTCTTCCCTTGGCAATAGCAGCAACCACAACCTGAATTTCCCAAGACTTTCACACGGGGAGCTGGGCCCCCTTATGCAAGCTGTTATCCCACCCTTACCAGCCTGCTTCCCTAAAGGCTACATCTAGACATGCTGTGTTGAGCAATGCCTCTTGATCTCTCACACTGGAGTGCCCAAGATCGTATCAGTCAGCATCCTGCTCCACGAGCAGCTTTACTAACATACTGAGGACGCTTATGTAGTAAAGTCCCTAGAAAAACTGAGAAATAGGTTTTTAGACCAAGGAGGAAGCCCTAGAAATACACAGACCAGTAAAACTCCAGTTCTGGGCAAATTAACTTAATTGGGAGCCAGAAATTCTTAGGACTATTCACAAACCTCTTAACAATTTTTACCCCATGAGGAAAAAATTACTCTAGAGGAAGAAAAAATCTAATCACTAATGAGCAATCAAAATGAGTTATTACATACTCTCTTCCATGAATTAAACTATAAGCTTTTGGAGAATTAACATGCTTGTTAGAAAGGGAATAGGAAGCCTTTTATTGTTAATTAATCAATCATACAAATAATGCCATCCTTCCATGCTGGCAATAAGGAGTTATTTTATACAGCAGTTATCTTCTGCTCATTACAAACAACAGCCTCATCTGATCAGCCTGAAGGACATTTGTACAGTCTGCACAGCAATTACAAGGCTGTATTCGCATGAGCACATTGCCATTGGGCCTCTCTAAATGTGGATGTTAGACTTAACTTGAACCTCTCTGAAGACCAGTTATTGCTTTAGAAATCCCATGGTAAACAGCAAATGCCAAGAAACCTGACTCATTCTAGCTGTGCCTCCCTTCTATTCCACAACCCAAAGTATTCTGAGCAGGGCAAGATCTTTCTATGGTTCAAAGCCAGGAGGCCATTGCTTGCCAAGATCTCCTACCCCAGGTTTTGCTCCCCTCCACACTCCAGAAAAAACAAAGAAATACTGCAGTGCCAGCAATCTAGAGTGAAATCTAGTTCACCTCTTCTTCCAAACCTCTTAAGTGAGCCTTGTCACCTCCCCTGCTCAGTGCTTCCCCAAGTGTCTGGAGAGAGCAGTTTTGACCAATACAAGACAGCCATGGCTTCTTTGAAGTTGAGATTTTTTACACTGCAATGCTACAAGTTCTCCTCAAAGCCTGAATTAGCAGTTTTAACTACACAATTTGAAACTAAGCTACTGCTTGTTTTATTATATAGGAATTAATCACAGACTGAGTCATCTATACATATAGATCTCCCAAGGTGGTCTTATAAAAATTCATATCGATAACAGTGTATACACTGAACAACAAGATCCAAGGAGGAGAAGTGCCAGACAACTGAGCGCCTCTTCCCTTAAAGTTACTAAACAGCACAGGCCATACTGTGCTTGTTCATAAGAAACATGTAAAGTTACACAGATTCTAAAGGAATTTTTACGCATCAAAACATTTTGTTCTCCTTGCACTGTTTTAATTTTGACCTTGTGCTGTCAGCATTGATATCCCTGATGAGACTATTTTGGCAGAATATACGGGCAAGTCCTTCACCAGTTCTGAAACATTTGGACAAGAAATGTTTTGGAGGAATTTGATGTGAAAAGTGTTATTCTGTTTCTAGGAAGAGGACTCTGTCTTAGAAACAGCAGTAGTTTTATACTACTGGTGAGCTAATCTCTTGCTTTATGTTTGTCTCATATAGGGAGATTACACTATTTCAGCAAAGCTGACTAATGAAGATCACGTCACTGTTGCTTGTGCCGATTTTACTGTGAAAAATTATTTAGAGTATTATTAGCAACAAACCGATTTCATGAAAGCTACAGACTACCAAAGCTATTCCAGCCAAGTGAGCTGCTTGCATGCTACAGTGATTCTAAAGGAAATAATCCCCACATGGTGGTTCTGATGCTATTCCTCTTTATAATTCACTGTTTTCAAGAAGTCACTAGACCCTCTAGTGGTAATTTTATCTCTAAATGCACACTGTAGCCCACTTTTTGCTTCTAATATATACAGCTGCAAGTAGAAAGTATCTGATACCAACATTTTCATCTTAGGATGAAAATGGCATGAGGCAGAACCAGCAAGAGGCTAAACATTTTTTTTTTTTCAGTAAGTTATGGAGGTATCCATTTTTAACACAGACTAAGGATGACTTTTACATGTATCACATATTCTGCAATTACAGCACTCAACATTTTTAATCTTCCCTGGGGCCTGTCTGGAGCCTCCACTAGTATAGATTTTGTTATAACCACAGAACAAAGACCAAATAGGATGAACACACCTTTTTTCTAGTTATTCATGTCCTGTCACTAGATTCATATCACTTGAGTCTTCTGGAGTCTACCTGGAATAATTTGCTCTTTAATGTCTTTTAAGTGGTATGTGAATCATTCTGTACCTAAGCTATGTGCTTTTCTTGCTTCTCAATAAATTCATAATGAAATAATTTTTTTCCTCATTTTTCCTCATGATTCTAGGATATATCCAAAGTTTAAAGGGGGGGGGGGGGGGAAGGGAGGGGGAAAAAGATTGAAGGAAACTAGTTAAATGAGCATTTTTTAAAATATGAAATATCAGTCATGCTGACACACATTTTACAGTAGCAGAAGACAAACTGTTCATTGCTTTGAGCCCGAAGCCCCAGGAAAAGTAAACAAATTTCACTCCCAGGTGTGGCACATCCCCAAACCCTCTCATTCCAAGAGCCTTTGCAGCTGGCATAGCTGATGAGTAGGTAGATAACCAAGTATAGGGTAGCACATGGGATTAGGATCTTGGGTTGGAGAGCATGGAAACCCATTGGAAAGACTTGAAGTGTAGGGGAGGATAAGGAGTAGAGTTGAGTTCTGATTTGGAAAGGTAGGGGCAGGAATCACAGCCACAGGAGGGTCCTGGAGCTGAGCACAGGCTTACAAAGGACAGTAGCAAGCATTGGGCTGCATGGCTCAGCTTGGAGAGGTTCAGCATGTACAGCTAGGGCAGCTGTGGCTCACAGCTGGCTACACAGGATCTGACACATGGCCTCCATGCTACACACCCACATGCTGCAGCTCAGATTCCTGAGCAGCAAGAGCATCCCTGCTGCACAAATGACCAACACCGCAGAGCGGCCAACAGCTAGTGGCAAGGGATAGTCCCTTGCTTCCCTCCTGTGCAGGAAGATTCTCACCTGACATCCCAGCAAAGGTGAGCAAGTCTTTGAGGCTTGACTGGCTTTAGGGAGGCTTACCACTGTTGAACATGAACCAACAAGTGCCATAAAATGGGCTAGAGCACATTTAACATGCTGCTGTTTCAGCCATTTGTATTATACTCTGATTTGGAAAGAAAAAAAAGAAAGGAAGGTCAGGGGTTCATCACAGCTTTAGCCACCACTCCCCAGATCAGGGCTCAACTCTAAAGCGTGATGCTGTTTTGGAAGCAGTGCATCCAAGTCACCACCATTGCTCTGTTTTAGGTCTTCATAACTAATAGAAGAGTATCACAATGCAGACACAAGCTCAGTTTTTCTCCTCATGTCAGTACCTCTTTAGATTCACCTCTCCCCATGATTCCCATAAGAGCCATACCTTGAGAAGAATCTAACAAAACTGCACTCAGCAGCAGCACTCACACAGGAGTCCATTTGCTCAGCTCTGTTCCACTGCAACCACACAACAAAAGCATGACTAAACCCCAAATTCCTGCCACCAAGCTTCTTGGTTTGTTATCTGATGGAAGACTCACCAGATGAAAAACAAACCCAGTGCTAGTTTAAGCACTTCTACTTCAAATCGATCCTGTAGCAGCCAAGATGCTCTGAGCCAGATTCATCAGGCTCCTTATACCCTGGGGCATGCCTGCAGGATCCCCCAGGCCAACCACAGCAAAGAGACCAGCCTTCACCTTCACATGGTGCGGGGACTCCCCTAGAGCATCTGTAGCAGAAGCTGCTGCAGAAGGTGTCAGCTGCCCAAAAAGGGGGAATTTAATCTCTAAAGCATCAGATTTCCGGCTCTCGAGATTCTCCATCACTGACCCTTCACTGTCCAGCTCACACAGACATTGCAGATTCTTGCTCACAGCACCAGCTGAACAGCATTTGGCTTCTGTCGTGGGTTGACCCTGGCTGAGGGCCAGGTGCCCACCAGAGCCGCTCTATCACTCCCCTCTTTCATTAGACAGGGGAGAAAAGGTACAATGAAAAAAAAGAAAACTTACGGGTCGAGATAAGGACAGGGAGAGATCATTCTCTAATTATCATCATGAGCAAAACAGACCGAACTTAGAGAGGGAATTCATCTTGTTTATTACTAAGCAAAACAGAGTAGAAGAATAAGAAATAAAACCAAATCTTAAAAACACCTCCCCCCACCCCTCCCATCTTCCTGGGCCCAACTTCACTCCCGGCTTCAACCTCCGCCCCCCCCAGCGGCACAGGGGGACGGGGAGTGGGGGTTACGGTCAGTTCCTCATGCAGTGTTTCTGCTGCTTCTTCATCCTCAGGAGGAGGACTCATCGACCCCACCCTGCTCCAGCGTGGGGTCCCTCTCACGGGAGACAGTCCTTTACGACCTTCTCCAACGTGAGTCTCCTCCACAGGGTGCAGACCTTCAGGAGCAAACTGCTCCAGCGTGGGTCCCCCACGGGGTCACAAGTCCTGTCAGCAAACCTGCTCTGGCATGGGCTCCTCTCTCCACGGATCCACAGGTCCTGCCAGGAGCTTGCTCCAGCGTGGGCTTCCCACGGGGCCACAGCCTCCTTCAGGTGTCTCCACCTGCTCTATCATGGGGTCCTCCACGGGCTGCAGGTGGAATCGCTACACCCCCTCATCCTCCCTCCATGGGCTGCATGGGGACAGCCTGCTTCACCATGGTCTTCACCACGGGCTGCAGGGGAATCTTGCTCCAGCGCCTGGAGCACCTCCTCCCCCTCCTTCTGCACTGACCTTGGTGTCTGCAGATGTTCTTACATCTTCTCACTCCTCTCTCTGGCTGAAAAAGCGCTCTCTAACTGTTTTTCTCTTTCTTAAATATGTTATCACAGAGGCGCTGATTGGCTTGGCCTTGGCCAACGGCGGGTCTGTCTTGGAGCCGGCTGGCATTGGCTCTGTCAGACACAGGGGAAGCTTCTAGCAGCTTCTCACAGAAGCCACCCCTGTAGCCCCCCCGCTACCAAAACCTTGCCACACAAAACCAACATAGCTTCCTATCACAAAATTGGAATTAAGCTGAAGATCCAAGACTAAATCTTAAACCCACACTCCAAGTCTTAAACTGGAGCTTACTCCATAGCAGGAGAAAGGTAGGGTTGCCATACCAGAGTCATGGAGCTTCATTGTCTAAAAATCATTCTGGACTTAACAGCTCAAGGCCTCAGCTGCTCTCTAAAACTAAAAAGGGCTCTGCCCCATCAGCCTAAGAAATGCCTCAGTTTCTTACTTGATTTCCTGTTTCTAATCAGACACCATTGTGCATGGTCAAGCAACAAAAACAGGGCTTATCTTCATTGATCCCAGCACAGTTAATTAATCCCTTGCTGTCCCAGAAGGTCTGGGGTATATTCACATTATCACACCAGAATTCAGACACGTTTGGCAGCTACTGCAGTTGTCTTTCTGAAACAACCCTCATAAAGCTTAGTAAGGGCACTGTAGCAACACCCAGGCTCTGAACTACCAGCTCAGCTGTGCAAGAGTGAGAGCAATATCCTCCAGGGATTTGCAACCTGAGCAAGGAGGCAGGTTTTGCCAAAAACATTTCCAGCCAGCTCTCCTTGAAGTCAGGGGAATAGGGCACAAGTGAATCCCACGGCCAAAATCTGGGCTCTCAGCACTTGCTAGGGAGATTGCTTGAATTGGAAGCATCTTTATGCTGTTGTTTCTGTTATGTTCTTTTATGCTACTCTTTCCCTAAAGATCCATTGTTTACAGTTCTCATAGGCCATCTGCTACACTCTCTGGTGTAGCCCTAAAATAATCCCAGAGTGCCTCAATTTTATTCTTTTGATAGTGCTCTACAGCATGAGAAAGGGGAGCAAGGGAAAGAGGACATCTAAAGGGTGTCATTCCAATAAAAAACAACTTTTTGTCCTAAAGGACACTGGGAAGATAAAGCACAAAGATATCTATACCCTCAGCTCTCATGCAATGGACTATGATGAAGAATCTGCCTAGAATATAGACCCCAGTCTCTTTAGGGGATTATTCTTAACTAATCTTCCCAGGACTCACAAATGCTTCAGCAAGATAAATGGAATGAGAGTCCAGTCCCCAGGAGCTCCCACAGGGCTCTGGTCAACACAATGATCGGTGTGCTACAAATACACTCCATAATCAGTTAAAGCTGAGATAAAAGAGCTACTACAATGTTTCTACCAAGTCATGCGCAGACTAGTCAGAGACTTCTGTATCTGAGGAGGCAAAGTAAAAGACTGCCAGATATGAACAGATCTCCCACCACTCCTTCACACCAGCACACCCCTAGATCAGCATGAAGGTCCACCCAGAAATCTACCTCTCACCCACCCAGCCTTGTTATGTGGCTGTACACTGCAGAGACCCTCATTTCTATGCAGCAGTAGGATGGGACTCCTTCTGGAGGGCAGCTCTCATACTAACATGGCACATGCCACAGTGTTGAACAAGCTTAAAACTGGAAAGCCTTCCTGGACCTCACATGATGGAGGTAGTACCTCCCTCACACAGCACAAGAGAGCTGGCTGTAGCAGATAATGAGGACAGAAAGTCACATATGGTCCCCTGGGACAGCAAGGGGAAGTCTTGCTTGGACTGCTCTGCCAGCCTTCCAGTGTCCCCTCAATAGCCACACCTCCAGGGAGGCCCCCAAAAACAAGTACTCTGGCCAGATAATGTGGAACCATTTAAAAATAAGACTTGTAAAAAAATGTATCATTAAGCAATCCTCTGCAGACTAACATCCACAGGGTTAACTTCCCACTGTTTACTCTCTTCCCTTTCCCCCTCAGCCTGGCCTCTCCTTCAAGGCAGAGACACTCTGTGGTTCTTGAGCACTGCCCTGACCCAGCAAGGGGAGTCATAGTATTAGCAGGTCCATTCAAGCCCAGGTCCCCACTTGTCTCTAGTGTAAACCTATTAGCAGCTGGCCTTAAACTGAATCTGAACTCAGGCACACTGGTGTGTACAACAACCTCCCCAAAAAGAGTACCAAAAAAAGAAAAACAACGGGAGGGACAAAAGTGGTGACAAAAGAAGCCATGGAAGGAAAGAAACAAAGCTGCCTTTGTTCTGCTCTTAACATAAAATGAGATGCAAGATGTTTGCATAAAAAGATCCTGCTCATGAAGCCTTAAAACTTTCTCCTCCCTCTGCCTCTCCATAACATTACTGCATTCCTCACCCATGTTACCTGGTCCAGAAGCTCTTTAGGTATTTTTCCCCACAAGTGAGACTGGGTGAGAACGCCACATTCACCAAGTGAGCTCCCTGCCAGACACCAACCATGGAGCCTAAAAGGATCAGAGAGGAGCAATTAATTTCAGCCAGGACACTAATTGCCAAGAGGGATTCAAGCACCTCTACTGGGGAGAAGCAGGGAAGCCTGAACAAAGAAATCAGAGAAGAGGCTCCCGAAGGTCCCAGCCCGAGGCTCAGGAGGATTTTCTGCCAGCAGGGTATTTTGTTGATAAGGGTTGAAGAGCTACTCAGTCTGCCAGGCATGAGCCTGCAAGATGGTAAAGCATTCCCTGTTGGTCCTGTGATAATGCCTATACTATCTACTTATACAATAAGCCTTAGGTTGTTTTCCTAAACCAGGCAGCAGCTGGCAAAGCTAAAATAAGCTACTGTTGTCTCACACTGCAGTAAAGCAGCCTCACACATACTTTCTTTCTCCCTACTGATACTTTTCTTCTTCCACTCGGCTGCACAGAGGATACTGATGCCATCAATGCAAGAGCAGGGCACTCCCCAACCGAGCAGGGAACAACTTAAGAGGTTCAAACTCCAACCACTTTGATCAGGAGAGTGGCTCCACCAGAGCCAAAATAAATGTTTGCCGTTAATCCCGTGCCCTCTGTTTGCTTGTGTGGCTCTCATTTTATTAGCTTTCTTATGGTAAGTTTTACAGCTGGGGTTAGCAGAGTGATAAAATGCAGAGATTATTCTTCACTGACGCCGATTTGCTTCTCCCTAATTTAATGCAGCTTTACCTTGAAAAACCAATACTTTGACCCAAGATGCTCTCTTGCCCCTTGCAAAACTTCATCTCTTTCTACCACCTGACAAACATCAGTTTGGAAAAGAGGGGGCTCCGGAGCAGGAGGAGAGCAAGTCATAATCAGGTTTTCCTACTGAATGCTTGAGACACACTTTACTAGAGCGCCCAAATCAGACATCCTCCTCAATCTTTGCACCACTGTGCTGGCAATGATTTACCCCCTCCTCCCTCCCAGCAGTGCTCTGCCTGGGCTTCCACAGGACCCCTTGGGTGCCAGAACACAAATAACTACAGGATCAGAACCATGTCGAATCACAGGATGCCAATAATTTTCTTTCTTGCCCCATCATCACCAAAGCATAACCTTCAGTGTCTGTGCAATAGGTTTTAATTCAGCCCACAGCACAATGCCATAACTTTCATCTGTTCTTTCTACTTGATTTATTCAAGTTATGCCCCAGCTATTTCCCATTCCGAAAGCCAAGAGAGAAGCCAACAGAAGGAAGGGGCTTTGTTTTGCCTTTATTTTTTTAAGTTCCAACTGCTCAGATTTGCAAGTGACACTAATATACATCACTTAGCTGGAGACATCTTTGTTATATCTAGATAAAAATCAAAGTTGAACCAATTTATTAACTGTGGCACAGCAAAAGCTGAAGAAGCTCTCAGTAGCTTTCTAGTCCCAACATGAGTTCCTGTTGCTTTGCAGCAGGCTGAGAAATTACTACTCAGTCTTTATTGTTGACTTTTATGAATGGAAAACAGTTTTGCCCCAGAGCTTGTATTTATTATTCATAGCTTGGTTTGTTCCCTAAGAAAACAGGAAAGTAGCATCAAATTCAAGGTCTCCCTGAATGTTAGGGAACTACAGATCCAGGTCAGGAATACACAATACTTTTCCATCCCTAATTCTCTCATCAACATCTCCAAGGGTAAACACATGACAAGAGACATGAGTTCAAAAATACATCAGTACCTTGAGGATGATGAACACAAATAAACAAACAGGCCTACAGCCACTACTACAATGAGGTTTTTTCCTGCAGTTGCAGAAGGTGGCAAGCAGTAAACGCTGCAGGATTTTTTTTACCTCCAAGTCACTGCTGCTTGCTCACACAGCACTCTCATATAGTAGTATCTACAGTAGCAAATTGGTCCCACTGGCCAGCAAGAGAGCTATGTGGACCCAAACCCCAAGTACAGCCAAGGTAAGACACTTGGACTCAAGTAGACTCCTGGGTGTCTGACTTTAACCATACCAGAGTATTCTGTTGCAAAAAAAATCATAGTCCACCTGTGACAATGATTCAGGGAAATTTTTCTTTGTTGGCTTGACTGAAATCAATCTCTCAGTGCAGACCTTCACACAACTGCTATCACCATCAGGATTGAGAGGTATTTTCTCTGCAAATTTTCTGGGTTTTACCTTCCACTTAGGAGGAAGCCTCAAACACAGGTGAGAGAGCTAACAAATATTAAAGTTCGAAGATCTTCTGCTTGATGTCAGAGGATGCAGCCAGACCAAGCAAAGAAGTTTGTCTGGAAAGGATGGATTAAATGGAAGAACCTTCCAGACACAGACTGGGATCACACAGCAGAGAGGACTGATAGGAAGACAACTCATCATGAGCTATTTAGAAGAAAGTCCCAAACTATAAAGTTGTACCTTTATGATATGGGGGCTTCAGCAGCCAAATTGGCTGAGGGAATTTCTGGTTGTATCAACACACCAGACTTGCGCTGTAGCTTTATTTACTTATTTTAGACTGAGCCAGTTCTCTGGCCTGACTCATACCACAAATTCTTCAGCCCAGCTGAAGGGTCAAGTTCCCAGGATGCAGCATTCCTCACATCAAAAGCTTTGTGAGGTTTCTGCATTGCCCCACCACAGACTGAAGTGCTGCTCAGGAGGCACTATCATGGCCATTTCAAGACGTTCCTGCCACTCCTGCTTCCTCAGTAGTAACTACACCCACTACACTGTAGGATCAGAAGACAGTGATGAGGATAGGGAACACCATGAAATACAGATATAAATCCAAAGAACTTGCCAAAGTGATACAACAGAGAAAGCTGGGCTGCTGTATTGCATAAATATAGTTTGTACCATCTAGAGGGAAAAAAAAAAAAAGAGAGAAACTCATGCTGTTACTAGAACCTCTGCAAAGAAATTGTTTCCTTAGAGAGGGAAAACACTGTCCTGAGCATCTCTAAGTGCTCTTGAGAGTACGTTGAAGCAGCTGCTGTGCCTCAGGAAGTGCACCCTGCTGCTGAAGGGCTGCCCCAGCTGCACCAGAGGCCATCACAAACATAGCATCCAGAGCACAGTAAAGCACCAAGGCCACTGGGGCTGTGCTCATGCCCTTGCCACTTCAGTTACATGCTCTCATCCCCTTCCTCACACCCATACTAGGTTTACCCTGTTCTGCTGCACACCTGTTCACAAAAGTGAACCAGCAGAAAGCTGCTCACCTCTGCCTTGTGCTTTCTGCTGTTTTAACTTCTTGAGCTGGCTCCACAGGTGTCATGGGGTACCATAGCCAGGAGAAGGGAAACAAGGTAGGAGGTTAAGAGCTGCCTAAACTGCTGTGGGACTGCTACCCACACACAAGGTGGTCCTGGATCCAGCTCAACTTCATAGAAACTCAATGGCAGCAGTAAAAATAAGGCTTCAAACAATCCTTTGCAGAAATCAACATTTCCTCCAAAGCTGAGACCCTGTTCCACTGGCCTTCCTAGGGACAGCCTTTTCCACAGTACCCCAAGCTCCAGTTCCTTAGTCTGAGGACCGAGCTCTCCAGCTGACATCCCATCTCAAGGAACAGCCCAGACATGTCACCCTTGCATCATACTGGCTCAGGAGGCATTCAGAGCAGCACCCAGTGCAGCCCCAGCAGGACTGCCTGGCTGCATTCATGCTGCCTTGTGCAGCAGCCCATGCCCCATGCTAATTGATGTTAACAGATCAGAGGCATAGAGGATGGAGCAATGGATACCCCCTCACACCAGAAAATCTCAGCCTGTTCCTAAAGAAAAAGCTCTACACCAGTGTTATAGGAAGGGGCTTTTCATTTCAAAATACCTTTTTAACTGTTACCTATAATTAACATTTTATGAACTTTAAATATCAGCATTTGGGCACTTGATCTGACCTTACCAAAGAGGATCTGTCCTGTCATGTGTCCCCCCAATACAAATCAAAACATTTTATGTTCTGAGCACACACACCCCCATCCCTGGGAGAAGCAGCAAGATCAGGACTTCTTTTCATTCCAAGCAGATGAAAAATATTGAAGACTTATGGCGTTTGCATGAAGTGGAAAAATCGCGCCTGGGCCAGCCTTTGCACACCAAAGATCGTTCCTGGCTGCTGTGCTGACTAGGGATAAGCTGCAGCTGATTTTCCCTTGCAGCCCCGCACCGTCCAGCACTTTGTGAGAAGTCCGTGTCTGGGGCTTCACGGCTCTTGCTGGTGACTAATAAGCGTGGGACACGTCAGTGCAAAGCTGGGACATCCCTGCCTCACACAGCCATCCAGGAGGTGGCACTGTTAAACTACTGAGCCTTGCCACTAGGCTCTCCTCCCGCCCCCCCACCCCGTCCCCTTCCCCCAGTAATCATTTTTCCTGCCTTGAGGATGGCAATACACCACTGCAAAAAACTTGGCTGAAAAAAAGCTCCTCAAACAGACAATGGCTTTATGATTACACGAGTGTTCCTCTCTTGCATCAAGATTTTAAAGGGCTGGCTAGCTAAGATGGAGATGTTTACTCAGTGTAAGGTGATGTTATACAACTTTCTCCCTCCAGCAACTGCCGGAACTGTCCTGTTTTAACCCTCTGACACCTGGACCCAGCCCATTCAAAGTCCCTTTTTTAATTTCTTTTAAACAGCCTACACCCTTAACGCACAGCAATGCAGAGCGCCTACCTAGCTCTGACCAAGCAGGCAAACAACAAAAGCACTTTATCACAAGAGACATGTTATCGCCCCAACTCCCGCTCCCTGAGCAAACAGCAGCAGTGGCTGGGGACAGCAGCACTCCTCTGCCCTGCACCACCAGACAGTGAAACAGCACAGACCTACCCTCCTCAGCAGCTTGCACCAAGACTTGCTGAGCTGAAGGGACATACTCTTTCCTGCTGGGACTCGACAGGTCCCTAATCCCCAGGGAGGAGGCAGCGATGCTGTGAGGTTTGCCAGAATTCATCTGTCGGCACTTTCATGTCCCAGCAAGGCCCCATGTGAGCATGGCTTGTTCACTGAAGGAAGGTGACTGAACAAGCTGCTGCAGCTCACAGCACTGCTTTGACTCTGTGAATTTGGAATAAAGTTCAAAGTGAGAAAAACATTCCTGAAACATCCTGGAATTATCTCCACTACACTTTGATAATGCAGACACCAGCTTTCCCCATAGACACCCCCACACACACACGCAACACTCACTGCAGTGCAAAGCCTCATCATCCAGAAATTACTGATATTCCTGCAACTATTTCATTGTTTGCAAGAAAAAGATGACAGAAGATGAGAATGTATTTGCTGGATTTTTACTTCTCAAACTTGTTTAGCAGCAGTGGAACCAACAGGTGTTAAGAAACTAGCCAGCCATGACCTGCTAGCTCTCCCTAAGCTAGATCTGGCCATGGTTGGAGGGAAATCAGTGGTCAGAGGCTCAGCATGGGAACTGGTCACCTACACTAATTCTGCTTTCAGGGCTTCAGCAAGTTCACAGATGAGTACTGCTCCCTTGAGCAAGGAGGTCCACAAATGCTCAGCCTGCCTTTTTGAAATAACAGCCCAGATGAGTCATAGCAAAGATTGCAGTGTCTATGTCTTTTTTTAGTGATTTAGAAGTTCTCATGGCCACTTTTTTCCTCCCTGAAACTTCACCCTTCTCTACCATAATTGCAGAAAGTACCAGCAAATGAGGCTTTGCAAGCTACATGCTCTGGGACAGCAGTGCCCAAATTTCTAGAGACAGGCCACAAGTTATTCTTACCATGAATACTACACACTTCATCTTCCCCAAACGTCACATATCACAGACAGGTGTAAGAGCTGACCTGTGTATGTGCAGCAACTCAACATCTCTCAGAAATGCTGCTTTTGCTGCAGGCATTCACACAAGCCCATACCCACCCTGCTTCCCACCAGGGCCATCAGGAGGATGGTCCTGGGCTGGTGGTAGCAGAGCAAGCCATTTTCCAAGAGCTCCTGGGATTCATTAGAGGATCTACTCACAAGCACTGATTTTCTGGAAACCAACCCAACTACCAGCTTTCCTGAAGACCTGGCAGACCCTCCTCTCCCACACAGAGAGCTCATGTCTGGCCTGCTGATGCAGGCAAGACCATCATGAAACACAGATGGGCTGCAGTGCCCCAGCTGCTACCTCTACCTACCATCACCAGCAGGGTAAGAGTAGCCTACTGCCTTCTTTGAAGGGCCCTCCAAAAAAAAGGCAAAGCCTTATGAATTGGCCTGCTGGGCCTCTACTTGTTGGGGACTATCTAGTGTCATACAGCAACACAGTGCAAGTGCCATAAATGTAGAAAGTTTCCAGTTAAGCAATCCTCTTTATTTTTATCACAGCCACTTTCCTAGGACTTCACTGTCTGAGGAGATATTTATCACTGAAGTGTTAATGACTTAAATATCATCTGTGTCCATACTATGAGATGATTTCAGCCCATGTTGACAAGGCAGAGCTCCCTCCTCAGAACTAGAGGAACACTAACCCCGGCACAGTGCTACTGTTATCCTTTCTGACCTCAGCAGCCAGCCAAAAAAATGTAGGGAGTGGCAAGCTTCCGTTACAAGCAAATTTGGTAGCTGAAAGAGGTGTTCCCTCCATCCCTTGAAAAGAATGCGCAAATTCCTTCCCCCCCCCCCCCCACTGTGAACACAGCAGAGCTCAAACAGCACAAAGCAATGTATTTGCTTACATTCTCATGTCCCCTTTTGAAATTCATATTCTGTTTAAAAGCCTCTTCAAACCTTGACAGCAGCTCTGGCTCTTCCTGCTGCAGGACTCAAGGGCACTGCCAGCTGTGGGCCACCAACCCTCTTCTCTGCCAGAAATTACTGACCTGCAGAGGGGACAGCCAAACAGCACATACCTGCTCCCAAGCCACCTCCAGTAACAGGCTGGTGCTCTAGAAAACCCATCCCCTGCAGCAGATCCACAGCCAGTTCATTAACAGTTTCAGCTGCCAACACAAGATTTAACAGATTTTTTTTCCCCCCTAAGAATCACCATGAAATCACTGCCTCTTACCTCCTCACAGCCCCCATCTGCAGCTGTGCTTCTCCCTTAGGCCACCACTGTCATCCCTGCCATCCCCCAGCAAGCTGATCCTACTGGAAAAAAAAAAAAAGATAGAAGTCACTGTCAGGTGGGTGAAGGGTTTGTGTCTCCCCAGGTAGCTCACTTCAGAGTCAAGGAGGAGGAAGAGAGGAAAGGGGAGAGCTGGATGATGTGTTCAGCAGCAGTTAAGCATTAGGACAGCCTTCCTCTGTCATTAAAAGGACAACTGTCATTTTTCTCTGCTCTTCTCTGTCCCTTCATATTTGACAAGTCAATAGCCACCTGAAACCCCTGCTGCCCATCATGAGCATGTGTTTGAGGCAAGGGCTCCAGTATTTCCACCTTTCAAGTTCCATTAGGGACCTTATCTGTTTCCTACTCCTACTATAAATGGAGGGAGCGCAGATTCTCCCTCCACCACCAGTTTCAGCAAGGTTTAGTCTATTATTTGCAGTTTCACCTCAGTCTATTAGTGTCTGTGGCAGCCCTCGCTGAAATCAATAGGAAAGAACCCATTTCACTGATTAAGGTGGGAATTAAATTCCTTCTCTTTCCAAGGAGCCTTGAAGTATTGCTTTCTGCTCTTCAATGCTGCTGCATCCTGCAAGGAGGGGCTGAAATGCCCTCTTCTGCTGTCACAGAAGTGAGCATGGGGGAGGACAAGTCTAATCTGAAAACTGTACTCTAGCCTGCCCCAAATAAGGTCAAGGTGATGTTTTCCAGAGGTTTAATTCTTTTGTTGAGATTTTAAGGCTGCTTGCAAAAACCATAATTATTAAATGGGTTTTCTGTTCTTTTTCAGGGAGAGTTTCTTGTGGCTTGAGAAATGTTGTTTTTCCCCCATGAAGGTGGCAGGAAATAAAGTGTGCTTCCTTTCAAATTTGGGGTAGGATTCCCCCCTCCTCCAGCTTTAGGAATACCAAGAAAAACTAAACATGGCCTTCTCTGGTTTTGCAAAGATATTTTTAGGGCTGAGTACTAAGTGCTCTCATGACTTTTGTGAAAAAGAAGAATACTGAACACTCAGGAAACCATCTCTCCTAAACACTTGGGCATGAAAAGCACTTACTGCATTAGCTTCCTCATTTCCAGGATGCCTTTCAGGCTGGTCAAAATTGCTATGTTAAGATTTAATAATAATAAGGACCTGTTTAATACATCCTAACAAAAAATGGAACACCCTCTTTTTTCCCCCGCAACTATGGCACAAAAACTTCTTAAACAGATCTCAATCCGTGCTTATTCTCACACTGCACTAACAGCTGACACAGAAGACGCTGAACTACTTCGTCAATTGATTGAGCTCAGTAAAAGAATAAGCAAGCTACATGATGAAAAGCCTGTTAGATCCACAGATTGTTTCCATTTTAATAAGTATCAGCATTGCTAATAAAAGCAAAACAAGTGATAGTCCCATAAATACTCCCTTAAGTATTCATATATCATTCAATATTCTAGAGGTTGAGCTTCATGATAGAGTAATTATTAGTCCTTATTTTTTTGTAGGGGAAGCTGAGGCCAGTAGCACAACTGGTAGTCTCCTACACCTCTAGATTGCAAGCCCAGCATCCCCACTGAAAACTAGCTGTTCCTTCCCTGTTTCTAACATACCTCTGGATCTTCAAACAAGCAGATGCCCCAAGACTAAGCAAGGACCCAGCCTGTGACTCAGCTGCCCCAGCCCAGTTTGATCCATCTCCCTCCTCCAGCAGGGAAAGAGAGGGGCTGTGCCAGCTCCCCACCCGCACAGGCTGGGGCAGCACAAGACCTCAAAGCTGTGTGAGTTCACAGGCCTGCTTGCGGCTGAAGTCCAGGTGAGCCCTGGGCACACCGTCAGGGGGCTATGCCAGCAAACGCCAATGTCTTTCCCAATCGCTGCTGGAGCAGACAGCACCAGGTGCACTGCTTAACCAACCCGGGTGCGGCTCTTATCCATTACAGCCAGTCCCCGAGACACATTGCCTTGAGTCAGCCGCTGGCAGGGCTCCCAGGGAGGCAGTCTGCTTTGCATCTTCCATCGCAGGGCAGCCCTGGCAGTAGGGAGAGGATGAGCACGCAGTGGTACACCTCTGTTCTGGGACAGCATCACATCTCCTTTTTGCTAACGTACACTTTTATAGGAGAGAATAAACAGGGTCTAAAAGCAGTTGAATCAAACCAGGGTTTGAACTGGTTGGCTAAACACGCACAAACCCATATGAATGCACTTATGTGAGCTGACAACTGGTTTTTATCTGGTTAGCGCTCATCAATTAATTACAGACCAGCATGTCCACACCATGGTTTCTCTGTGATTTAGCCAAGTCAATTTTCCAAAACAATTTAACTAACCCAGTCACAACTGAAGATGTAGAAATATATTTCATGATCTGGGACAGCAGAGTACAGTCAAGACTGAGGCACACAGTGCACATAAATGCAGCCATTCCAAGCCCATTAGAGAAACTCCCTGGGACTGCTTACAATGTCCATGCCCACCCCAGCCTTCTTGCAGGGACTTACATTGAGGAAGAGGGGTATATGCCTGGGTCTTATTTACTTAAGGTACATTAAGCCTAAGCTTAAGGTTTGTGCTCAGACTCCAGCATGCAAAGGGAAGGTAACAAACAGCTGAGGAGCAGTAGCATCTTAAACAGCTGCAGCTGTTTCCCCAGTGAACGTGATTCAGAGCCTCAGCGTTCAAGAGCTGAGGCTCAGAACATAGCAACAATCCTTGCAAAATATTTTGCTTCTTGTCTTTTTTTCCCTTCTTCTCCCCCACACAGCTTTTTAACCTCTTGATGCCTGTGCCGAGTTCCTCCCTAAAATAGGTCTCAGGGTGGAACATACTTGCCACTTGATCCGTGGCTTGCTAAGTTTAGCCAAACACAGACTGCCTATATAAGATGGTTCTCTTGAAACATCAGTAGCCACACGTAAAGTTGCCAATGTCATCCAGGAAGTGGGATGCCACGGCAGTTATATTTTTTACTTAAAATAATAAGAAACTTTCATATTCTGTGGAGACACAACCATAAATTTGATTCCAAAAAAAATAGAGAAAAAGAAAGGACAGACTTCAGCAAAGCAGCACTTGAGCTATAAGAGAACCTTTGTATTTAACATATGTAGAAGAGATTAACTCTGAATTTGACTGGAGTCACTGAAAGCTAAAAAGAAAGAGAACAACCTGTTTCAAGTAATTTTTGGCAGAGTTAAAGTAGAAAACAGACTGGTAACCTAGAGGAAGGGAAGACATAGAAGGAAAAAAAAAAAAGAAGAATACATCAACATAACCTACAATTCTCCCTTCTTAAGTAGTGTTCAATGTCAGCATCTGACTTTGTAAATACATGAGTTCTGAAGAAGTATCAAATACCCAACTGCTCCTCCATCCAATAAGGCACTGTGAGCCACAGAAACAGTTTTCCCGGGATCTTTGCAGGGGTGACACCAGGGGCTGCCAAAGAGCCTTTCTTTTACACTCTGTAGACAGCTGTGGCTCCCTGTACTTGCAGCACCACAGAGAGCCAAGCTCTGATGCTGACCATCAGCCTAGGTCTAAGTATTCCCAAAGTAGCTTTTTTCCTCTAATAAAAATTAAAAAGGCAATAAAAATAACAATTGGTTATGAACTTAAGCCCATCATTTAGAGAATTAAAAATAAACAATACAATTATTTAAAAATTACCTGGCAACAGTACCTTCAGAGTTAGAGAATCTCCTGTAGATAGGGGAAGTATCAGGTTAGCTTGTCTCTCCATGCAGGAGAGGGCAGAAACCCGCACTAGGAGCAACATTTCCAGTCATCTCATCTTCCACCTCTATCTTTCCTAGAAGAAAAGTAAGAGCTGCTAGCAAGACCAAGTTCAAATTCTCCCTCCTGATTGCTGGAGGGCCAAATATAAAAGGTGATGAAAATGGTGGGCTGCACCTACTGCTGCTTCATCACTTGACTGAAAGCAGGTGAGCAACTTGGGACAGCCCTAAAGGCAAAGGAGTGCTGGATTAACCCCATTAGGTCCACTTTGCAAATAGCCTCCCCTGCCTCCACAGACAAACCTCCTGCCCAGGCTCAGTTGGGCCTTATAACTTAGAAATTATGCCAGCTGTAAGTAAACTCCTCTCTATCAGCATGTAAGACTGGTCACCTGCTATATATTCAGGAACTTGATGAACCACATGCTGTGACCTCAGTTAAGCTAGGCTAAGGGTAGGAGGCATCTAAATGCAGGTACAATTAAGGTCTTGTTAGTCATGCAAAATAATCATGGTTCGTAGTCAAAGCCTATAGCAAAGCTAAGCAGCAGCAGAGCTAGGCTGGCACAGGTCTGCCAAGGTTCTAATCCCAGGATGTACACAAAAGCAAGGGGCCTAAAAGTTGGGGCAGGTTAAGAAAAGTCTCTGGATGTTAGGCTTGGAGAGGAAGCTGCTGTATAGGTACAACGGGGCTGGAGAAGTGGCTCGCTGTGTCGGCAGAGGCAGTGTCTCATGTCTGACTGATACTGCAGTCAATAAAATGTGATATTGCGCCCTCCTGGTAAACACAGTTCCCAGCCTTAATGATGCCTCTATGGAATAACCTGTTGCATCTCAAATTTAGCTAACTGTCTGGGCAATGCAGAGCTGTTTTCAAGGCTAAGATGCCTGAATTTCTCCTCTCAGAGACTGAGACAAAGGAATGACAGATTAACTGTGAAAAATGTACGCGTGTGGAAAAACAGAACCGTTATTCAATATTGTGCAACATCTTCCCATTCGAAGAGCTGCCTGACTCTTCAGATAGATAAGCTTTTGGCTGTGATGGGATGGCTGTGGGAAGAGATAATGCAAGGGTTTGGACAGCAGTGGGACAAGAAAGTGTTCACTATGCAACCAGTGGTACAGATGCTGCACTTTTGTCATCAGTATTTTGCAGAACTCTCCATAAACTAAACTGTCGACCTACTTGCCCAAAGTCACGGGTAATTATCTTCATATCCAATATAAATTAGCAAGATGTGGGTATCACTGATACTGGGATGGTGTAACTTGCATAATTTCTGGCATTCAGTGATCTGTAAAATAATTCGAACTACGTGCAGAGAATTATTACATCAGGAAAAAGGGGAAGATGCATGATTAAAACAGGTGGGTGGAGCCACCAGCATCAAAACTGTGCTGATTCATCTTCCCCGTATTTTACATTTTAAACTTAACTCTTCTTCCTCCCTAGGGACAACTGAAGATCCAGCAGGTATATAGTTTCATAGTCCCCAAAGCAGCAACGTAAAAACATTCACTTTTTTTTTTTTCAGCTTGCTTAGAACTTTTGGAGTCCTGATGACTGTGGCACAGATCAGAAAACTCAACTGTGTCCCATAGAGATGTTCACCAGAGTAAAAGTTGCAAGCTAAAACGGAAGCAGGGCCTTTATTCTTAATTAATTCTTATTTAACTCAAATATCTAGCAATCAGTTGGATGAAAATCTCTCTTTGTTTAACATTAAACAGCCGCTTATGCCTGCATAAGCTACTAATCTGGGTTCCCCAAGGAAGACCTCCAGCAAGAAAAATCTGAAAGAAATATCGGATCTTAAAAACTGTGGCTCTTTTTTCTTTAAGAGGTGGGAGGAAGGGAGGGAGCAGGGTATCCAGAAACACTTTCCTTTCCAAAGCTTTCAGGGGCTTTGCACGGTCGCACACCCTCTTTAAATTCAGAGTTCCTGGCTGGCGGCTTCCACGTTTCACAGCTGACTGCAGCAGCAAACTGCATGGATGCATAAACCCCCCAACCAGCGTGAAGAGGGTGAGCCCAGAAAGGAAATGTAGGGCATAGTCCTAGCAGATACTGATACATTTGTAGACCTGCAAACTTCCAATCTTAAGAAACGGACCTGAAGCATCATCCTGGACCAGAGCTCCCCGGATGCTAATGGTTTCAAAACCTGAAGCAGAGCCTTTGCAAGGCTCCTCTTGTTCGTGGTGTAAATCTCACCGACTGTTAAGAAGAGAGAGAACTGCCCAAGCTGTGGCAGTGTTAGTCAGGTTACACTACTGTCTCAGCCGACAGTGGGGTAAAACAACCATCATTTAGTCCAGTGCAAATGTTATCTTCATTAAGCCTGTGCCAAGTGATTTGCTAGTTCAGCTAATCTGAATTGGCTGTGGGTATCTGAATGCAAAATAAGCACTTTCCCCTCTTTAATTATAGTCTTTATGTTTCATGATTTAGGCTGCTCCTGTCATTGTTTGCAAGAGAGGATGGGGTTGCATAACAGTGTGTAACACGATACAGCTGCAGACGGGGCTGCTCAACCAGTGGAAGCCCAAATAGAAAACAGCTTCTTCTGTTAACCAACAGCTGAGCAACAGCAGGGAAATCTCACCCATCCCTTTTCCAATGGTAGGGGCAAGGGAAGGCCTGTGGGCTGTCCCTTTGCCCTGTTTATATCCAGCTTATTACAGCCACCAGCATTGTGGCAAGATTCGACAAAATTCTCTCTGGTGGGTCCTGCCTAGGAAAGGAAGCCAAACTGGTTCTGTGTGGAGCGTTGCTTTTCACGGGAGTGTTGGGGTGTTTATTTGAAGAAAATGGGAAAGTCACCCCAACAATTTCATTTTTCACTCACCACGTGTCAAAACTGGTAGGTCTCCCTCAGGCAAAAATCCAACCTGTGTCTGCAGGATTGTTTTTTGGTTTGGTTTGGTTTGAACAAGGCCTGTAGGATCCAGTCCAGCAACTCTTCAGCCATCATGTTCAGGTGTGGGATTAGTCTGTACTTGACCAGATCCTCATTCTTCTAAGGCAAATTCTGTGGAAAGAAGGGACAGTGTTGCACCAAACAAGCATCAGTGTTTGCTTTACATGCTTCTGAGACCTGCAGGAGGTTCTGAGATCAGAGCCTGGGACCAAATTTTCTTCTTGCGTTCTTCAGTGTAGTTCCTCTGAAGTCGCTGCTACCAGATAAGCTATGGAGCATAGCACAACCTTATGTGGACACTTGGGCTGAGTGACTTATTTTTAGCTCAAAGCTCTACTTTAAGAGTTGCCTGTTCTAATAGTCGAGCACAGCCCTTGGTGGTACCTGTGAAACTTTCCCTACACGAGTTGCTGTGCTTGGGTGATACAATATTAAACTAAAGGAGTTTAAAATCATACAGCTGCTTTAGTGTTGCAGACATGTGTGGATGTTCAGGTTAGTTTGTCTGGCACCTTGCATTCCAGTGTTTTAGCAGAAGAAGCTGCACACGTGTAGCCATTTTTAAAATCAGTGCATCTTCTGGGGTAAAAGCTATACTGCAACTTATTGGTTTCACTGTTCCACTCAAAATAGAAATTTTAAGTATGTTGACTTATTCTGGAATATGCGGTGCAGGATTTGTCAAATGAAATGAACAGCTGCACATTCTCTTTGCTGTGCAGACACAGACTGGGGAATTTAGAAGCTGATGAGTGCTACTAGATATGGAAAGACCACCTGAAAACCCCATGGGTGCAAATTCACAGCCACAGAGATGTGACCCAGAGATCCTTTTTACACACAGCTCCTAGTTCAGTGTGTAGCACTGACCTATAATGGCAGCTTAGAAAAAGCAACCCATCTAACAGAGCAATTTTTTAACCTGGTGCATGCCCAAACCTGATCCAAGCACATCCCATAGCGCCTTGGCTACCAAACGTGGATTGCTATTAAACCGACTGCTGCCTACATTAGTCAGGAACATTGCTTACTAAGTATGTTCAGATTTCTGGTTGTCTTGCACCCGCCTATTATCTGATCTTAAAAAGCTACCTGGCATTCCCTTGCTGGTGAAGGCATTGCAGATGGCTGCGTGTCAGAATTGCAGCTCTCTGCTGATCAGGTTGGGCCGTAGCACATCATTCTCCATTCAGGCAGCGAGAGAAGAAATGGAGAGCACAAAAAAAAAGCATCTAAAATGGCCAGCTAAACACATGGCTTCTATGCCAGTTCAATTTCCTTGGGACTTTCCCAGCATTTTTACCCCAACTGTTTGTAGCAGTGTTGAAATTCAAGATTTCTTTTTCTGACCCAGGCATCCTAATAGTTCTTCAGCCTGGCTGCAAAACTACATAAACAAGGATGAAATTCTGGCCCATGCAAATCATGGCAAAACTCCCACTGATTTGAATGAAGTCAGTCTTTCACCCCCCCACCTTCCAAAATGTACAAACCCAGATTTAAAATACATTTTATAAATAGAGCACTGAAACTCTTCTTTCCAGGCTGGATAGAAGAGGGAACATCAAAGATTACAGCCTTGGTGTTTTCATTAAACTTTCACTGAGGCTGGCTAACTGTGATGAAACAAGTCATGATCCTGTGTTCTCATTGAGATTGTTATCAAAATTAGCAAAAGTAATTAAGTCAAAAGAGGGAGAAAGCTGTGAATGAAGTTAGGCTCCAGCCCCTGGAACTTTCCTCCAAGAGCTCTCAGAGTGCTTGTTTGTCTGCTTAACTGCAATTCATCTTTTGTTTTCCCCTGTCACTTACAGCCTCCAGTCCTCAGTAGGATGCTAGATTCCTTGGCAAAGAGATGCAGGCTGTGTCGGTACCATTCTTCATATTCCACTGATCATTAACTCATCTGCAAAATTCCTTCCAGATATCTTACTGCTTCCCTTGTGCTGCTCCAATACAGCAGTGTACCTCCAGACAGTCTTAAAGATTTTGGTTTTGGGGAGAAAACCAGAAGAAATTCCCAAAACACAATGAGCACCAGGCTTTTCAGGGAGCCCGTGCTGGTTCAGGAAATGCTCTTGAGGGAGCAACATGCTGTACCTTGCCCGCAGATAAGCAGCAGCAAGCCATTCAGCAGGGAACTGCATGGTCCCTGCTTGGTAAGAAATGTAATACCTCTAAGTCAACAAGGCAGGCAGGGCACCGATAGCTTTCTCAGAACAGAGCAGACATTATTGCACTTCTGGTAGTGAACTAGCAGAAGTTGACACTGTGTGTCTCCGTTACCACAGTAAAGCGTTTCACAAATAGAGTTGTCTGAACTCTGTCCAAGTGTTTGGCAAGTCCAGAGCAATGTCTCTCTGACCATGTTCTGCAGGTCTCCTGTGGTCTGCAGAAAGCTGACGGAGTTCAAGGGCTGCGCTGTTGTTTTTCTTCTTTGTCCACTCTCTAAACCGCATCTAAAGCTGTTAGGAAAGGCAAGTACTTCCCTAACAGGAATCAAAGCAGGTTGGGATGTGGCAGAAGCAAAGAGCAAAAAGATGGGGTTTGCACTGAGTGCGGTGAAATGGAATAGGCACGTTATACCATGAAGAGTAATGAAGAGATCTCTCCATGCTCTCTTTGCGGAGATTTGTCCCATGCTATGACATCGCTGGAAAAAGCTCTGAGCTAAGCAGGTTTCTTTCACTGAATGCACAAAACCTGTGCTGTCCCAAGGCTCGCAGGGACAGGCAGCCATTAGAGGGCAGCAAGTATCTGACACATGCGTTGACAGATCCCTTTCTGATACACGATGTCCCAACCAGCAGAATTCACTGGCAAAGCAAGAGAAGAGGTATTTAATTAAAAAAAAATAATAAAACAAACCACCACCTCTCCTTAAAGAAGCACTGTTAGCCAAGCACCTACCCACAGGCAGTACAGCCACATACCAGCCTACGCCAAGAACAAAAGTGTTGTAATGTCTCATCCTGAATGAGCCATCCACTGTTCTGCCCAGCTATTATCCTGGAGATACAAGAATGAATTACATTTCTGGCAAACATCCTGACTTAACAGCTGAATGGAAGTCCGGAGTGAAATATTCATCCCATGGGCTGCCCTCAGCCTCAAGCAATGAAAATAGAAAAGGAGGTAGGGGGGAAAGCCCCAAAACACACGAGCTGGGATACTTGTGACCGTGACGTTATTTGTTTTGCAAGGAGCAATAAAAGCTGACCCTGCCAGCTAGATACAGTCTCCATTGCTTTATGTCACCTGGTCCTCAGATGGGTGGCCTGGCTGCTAAAAGTAGGGTGTGCTTGGAGCACTGTACCACCAGAGCATCCCTGTACCCGCAGAACATCCCTGTACCGGCAGAACATCCCTGTACCAGGAGACCATCCCAAGAGCAAGCAGCAGCATCTTCCTGGGGAGGAAAGGCAGGACTCCTGCCCTGGCCGAAGACGCTTCAGCAGGAGGCACAGTTTCACTGCAGCTCCTCTCCATCCCACTGATCTGAAGGTAAAGTCTCTCAGCGAGCATATGGCGTAGGGTGGAAATAAAACCGGACTGGCAAGCCAGCAACCACTCGGCTCCCATCAGCAAGAGCAATTCACTCATCCGCTCGTGTTGCCAACATTTTTAGGCAGCGAGATCTGAAACCCAAGTTAGAGGTTTGAAGCACAACACGATGCGAGTGATTTCAAGTGACAGACACGCCCAGAGAGAGCTTCTCGGCCATGGGCTAGCTCCAGCAGCAGACCACACTCTGTGCCAGGAACAAAATGTCCGTGGCCTCCTGGGAATGCCCTGCGCTGCTGCAGCACCAGACCTGGGGAACCGGCTGCGCTTCCAGGCCCCGGCCCCATGGCCAGCAGCAGGCCAGAGCAGCCGCCTCCTTCCACACCCTGAAATCCTCTGTCCAAAGCCATTACAGGGAAACCTTTCCTCCTGCGGCCGCGAAATAAAGTGGGCACCAGTACGCCCTATTTCAATGGCACTTCTTCCCTCTCCAGGCAGGTGAATTGAGGATACTATGACTGTTGTAACCAACGGGCTGGTGAAAGCCCTGTGTAGAAATGAGCTCGGCCCTGCGCTGCTCGCCCCTGGCAATGGAGCTAACATGGCCAGCAGGGGCCTGTCCCACAGCCCCCGCAGGCCCAGGGAGGGCAGCACCAGCCCCAGACATCAGGCACCTTCCTGGGGACAGGGACAGGCCTATGCCTGAGGTGGGCCCGTGGCTGGCAGGGCAGGGCTGCAGGGAGCTGGAGACTGGCCCTGCTGAGGTGTCACTGGGGCAGAGGCTGATGGCCCTGGGGTCTGACATGGGGTCCTGGGCTGTGGGGGAGCTCTGGGGGGCTGGGCAGGGACAGCAGGGCTGCCAGTGTCCTCAGGGTCTGGGCAGGGTAGAAGTTGCAGATGTGCTGGGCCGCCTCCCCAGCACACCACCGAACAGGCTCAGGCAGATGTCTTCTGCTGGGGTCTTGCAAGCCCATGGCTACCCAGCCTGCATGCATGGGTAGCCACAGCAATGCAGCCTCTCCGTGAGCTGCCCAAGCCCCCAGCCCTCACCTTGCCCTTACCCTGCCAGCAGCAATGCCTGACATCTACCTAACTTCCCACCTCGGTTTCTGCATGCCAGGTTTATGATACCCGTTTGCTTTTGTGTCAGCATTGTCCTTTAACTGAAATAGCTCCTCTTCCTCCTTAGCATTAACCTCCAGGATGTATTTATAGAGAGCGATCATATACCTCTCTCCTAGCCTTCATGGTGCTGGACTAAATAAGCCAAGCTTTTTTAGTCTACTTTTATACCCTCAGCTCTCCAATGCCCTAATCCTCCCGCTGCCTTTCTTTGCACCTGTTCCAGCGTGAATCAATCTTTTTTGAACGTGAATGACCATAACTGCCCCGCATTGTGCGGATGGCATGTCACATCGCTTTCTACAACAGAATTAGTATTTCCCTCTCTCAAGCGCCGGTGCTTTGCATCAGGCAGCTGGGGGACCTCGCTTGCCCCTTTCCTCGTGGACTCAGAATCAAACCTAGGTCCTGAGAGGACCACAATGTGCTGGGGCAAAATACCACTCGCTAACAGTGATATGAAGAAGCACATGTTATAAACCCAGTAGCATCATATTTTAACAACTAGAAAAAATTACTTGGGAGCAATGCTGTGGACAGGATTTTTTAAATGTTCAAGAGCCAGCAAAAAAATCGATATTCTTTTTCTGTGACAATCTTACACTTAAAAACCTGTCAAGTTTAACATGGGAAAAACATTGTGAAAGGGCTTTGTGGAAAAGGAGCGTCATGAAAACCGTTCACGGACGGTAAAATTATTCTTACAACAGAAGAGCTAACCAAGTAAGACGTGTGCTATAAAGAGCAAACAATGGACAGTGTCCTACATGCCTTTTGCAGCATTTCTGAGTGACTGCATTACTGTTCCCGTGCGGCTGCTATGCTTCTTTATCTTCCAGCATCCCTTTTGACACCCACCACAATCAATCCCAGTATTTCCATCTTTGATCCTTCCACACTCTGACTGGTGAAAGGAGCCAGTTTTCTCCCTGTATGTGTAGGACCCTGAACATCCGTTACTTAGAGCAACTCCAGGGTTTCTCTGCACTCCAGTATTCTGCGGTGATCAGCTGGGGATCCCAGCCACAGCCCAGACATACTGCACTGGAGCTCGTATCATCTCTCACCAGCCAGCTCTGTTCCTTTCTGAGCCCTCCAAACACCAGATGCCTGCGCTGATAAAGGAGGATGACTGTTCCATGTGCTTTCAGCTACTCTCTTTATACAATCCGTTAGGATGTTTCAAAGGGCTGGAAAAGTCATGCAACATGTGGACTCTGTTTTCCAGCGGAGCTGGGGAGGAGATGGGGCAAGGGAACTTCTGCGCAGCTTCCTTGAGACCTCCCTGCCCTAGGAAATGGTCTTAGTGCCACCAAATAGTTTAAGTGTAATAGTGCAAAGCCACGAATTTTCAGGACCTTCGATTGCATCATGAGCCCAAGCGTTTTTCTTCTCCTGCTTGTTTTCTGTACTTGTTTGTTTACAAAAGGTGACCCCAGGGGAGTCCGCGCTGACCTCTCGAGGGGTTGCCAGTGCCCTCCGTCCTGCCATGCGGCCGCCCGTGCCCAGCCCGCTCTGCTGCTGGTCACTAGGGGCCACTCTCAGAGCTGCTAAGAGCAGCCAGCAGCTGTGTCTTGTCACTGTCCTCCCCTCCCGCCCATGCCTGCTGCCCTGCTCGCTGGAGCTTAGCTGGGAACCAGAGGGGAGAGCTGGGAGGGAGGCAGAGACAACTGGCAGGGATGAGGAGCAGGGCTGGTACTGGCTGGGAGCGGGGGGGGGGGGGGGGAAGGAGAGGAGCTGAGGCTGGGAGAGGAAGAATAAAAACATGCTGCTGCAAGTCCTTCCCCTATGGACTCTGAAGAGAAGCAAGCTGATTGCTGACAAGGAAGATTAGGAGGCCCTCCCTCGCCCGTGCCAGCCCATCCCTGCAGAAAACTGCCGCTTGGGTCCTGACCTGGGACATGTGGCAGAGCTGGGAGCTGGACCGGGGCGTGGGAATGGAGGGGCCTCCGGCTTGCTTGAATAAAGATGGGGCGCAGTCTTCGTACGCCCAGGTTTCATCTTCCCCCAAATTCCAGCTGGAGGTAGCACCCCTTGGGCTGGGCATCACCCCATGGCTTCCTCAGCGAGGGAGGATCTATAAGGGAGAAAAGGGGCAAAAGAGGAGGAGGCGCTGGGGAAGGCAGAGAGCAAGTGAGGCCAAGACGAGCCCTTGCCCCCGGAGAATCCCAGCAGACAATTCTGAGACGCTCTCCTTAATATAGCACCATCTGCCCAGCTATTTTCTCCTCTGGCTCACGCACAGTGATCTCCACATTACAATCAGCATGGCTGGCATACTTGAGCTAGCTGCAGCCAAGCGGGGTCAGGCAGGGAGCGATTGCAGCAGAGTCACAGCAGTGAGGACTTCAGCCCCAGCTCATAAAGGCAGCAAGTTCTCCAGGTCCCTGAACTGTTTTTTTGCTGAAGGCCATGCTGCTCCTTCTTCCCTGCTTTGACCTGTACTGACTAGATCAGCCAGCACGTGCTGCCTTGCACCCATTTCAGAGCGGTCTGGTCCCTGGGGAGCCTGGCTTCATGCAGCAGGGGCTGGTACGTTGGATAGAGAAGGAGAACAGCTACACTTGGGCACCGGGCTGAGAAACAATTTGGCAGGTCTCATGATTTTGTCACAAGTCACATTATTCTGTATTTTTTCATCACACCTCAGAAACAAGAACTTCATTCTTCTGAACAAACGTCACCTTGCAAATAAAGCCAGTAAGAAGAATACCACGTTTGTGGTTTGCTGTTTGTTTATTTCTCTGAGCCTTGCAATTTTGAAGGTAAATTAATATTTCTCCCATTCAGGATGTTGGTAGAAGGAATATTAAAAGACAACATACGTGTGTTCTTGGAGGGTGTGATTGCCTACATCTTTTTTATCTTTTTGGGTTTTTTTATCTACACAGACTTTATGCTCTCTGATGCGGAACCAGGGCTTCACCTGTTTCTGTGTTTACCCCGCATCTCACAAAGTTCGAGCTGCCGTGCAAATAATAATTACAACCATTTATATGGCTGCGCAAAAGCCTTATTTTTCTTTTCCCTAAAATGAGTGTGACACAGGGACAGACTGGGCAAAGTTTGCAAAACATTTTGTACTGTGTGCTGATTGCTCCATCTTTTAGACTGAGTTAGGGCTGCCGAGAAGAGAGGGAATTTGCCAGGGAAGTTCCAGCGAGGACCAGTGACTCGCCCAGCACAGCGAAGGCCTGTGCTTTCCCCGCAAAGATAGTGTGATGTCCATCTACATACACTGAAACCAAACCCGATGATAAATTTCCTCTCATATGAAGTAATCCTATAGCACAAATCAAGATTAATTGACATCCTCGTGCCTACCACAGCTGCACAAATGGTCGGTACAGCACAAGTGGGGCCTGTTCGCTAATCGTGAAGTAGCTAAGAGCAGACCTTGGATTACTGTGGTCTACAGTAATATATCACTTTCCATAAAAAGAAAAGAACATTGTGCTCTCTTTCCCAACACTGTTTCACCCCAGCTCATCAGTTGCCCAGCAATCACTCTCCTCTCCTCTCCCAACACTTGCATGGCAGGAGGAGCAGTTTTTAACCCCAGAGAAGTTCTGCTGCACTAAACTAAAAGGAGCAGGGAGAAGCAGCTGGGTGCAAGAGGAAGAGTTTTTTGGCAGCAGCAAAAAAAAATAAAATGCAGTGCTAGGGGAGTTTCCAGGCTAACAGAAGTCTAACGGCCATTCTGTCCTTTCTAATGGCTTCAAAATACTCAGCTGCAACAGGGAGAATATCTGACGAAGGGAGCGGACTCCTCTCTCCTCAGACAAATTTTCTCTCACTGAACGCTCAAAAGTGCTGTTGAGTTACTGCTCCGTTTCATTTACAGTAGCCTTTTAAGGCACATACATTGTGTTCTTGTATTGTGAAACCAGTCATTTCGTAAACTGGCTAAAGTTTTCAGTCACTTTGCAAAATGCCAGAAGGTAATAGGTATGCACATGAAATCCAGACCCTCTGGATATCACTAACTCCCTAACTCAAAGAGAGATGTACAACTATTCTTATATTCATTTCTACAACGAGGCAATCTTTTGTAATTACTTCTAAAGCTGGTCAGCAACACCCATCCCTAGACAGAGCTAACTAGTATTTTCACAACTGAGCGTTGTAACATCAGCCATTACATTTCAGTCTTGCCCATAACGTCTGCCTCTGTCTCACGGTGCTCTGGCCTGACACAACTCCATCACCCAAGCTGGCCTCCCCCAAATGAACATTGATCAACTGTCTAAATCGATCCTAAAAGTTTATTTCTATTAACTACAAGAAAACTGAAGAAATGGTCACAGAGAAAGAGAGTGCATTTCAAGTGGCCCAAGCACAAGGAGCTATACACTGGCAGAAGGACATCAGTTCCGAGATCCAGGATGGAGACGCCACCGTCTCGGTACACACTCTGCAGGGGAGGATCAGGGTCATACACCAAATGTCAGTCAACAGTGCAACACCATTAGGAAAAAGGCAAACAATATGCTGGATGTATAAACATGAGAAAAGCCCTCGGGACGAGTGAAGTAATCCTTCCAGCCAAGACTAGCCAGGCCGGAGCTGGACTGCTGTCCAGTTTTGGGCACAACACTTCAACACCAACCAACTGGAAAGAGTCCAGAAGAGAGCAGTGAGATAGACCAGAAGTCTAGAAAACATGATCAGTGATGAAGGACCGGAAGAACTGTGTCTGTCCAAGAACATCCCAGTCAATTCAAAGTTGCTGAAAGCTCAATCACCCACAGAGAAGCCCATTTTTGTTGGCCACAGTGCACCAGGATGCCCAGAGTGCCTTCACACACATAGTACGATGACAATGCCAGGCAGCTTGCAAATGTCTCCAACTTTCCGTCACTTGGTGTAGCAATGGAGAAGAGAAATCAAGCAGTGAGGTAAAATGTCTGCAATTCCTGTCATAAAGTGTTTAAACCTTTAGTCACTTTGTGAGTAAAACGTGTTGCAAAGTCAAAGAAAACTGCAGTCATTCCATGAAATTACTTTACGGGATGACTAATGCACATATTAAAATACTTTTAAAAATTATTCTAACCAATTGGGCCATGTTGTCGTAATACCTGAGTAGCGTGCAATCGCAGGGCCCAATGGAGACTACGGAGGGCGGCTCACTTCTTTTGCAAAAGGGCAGAAGGCTCCAAAATCTGGTTTACATGATTCGACCACAGAAACCACAGGAGTCTTTGGCTGAATGAAGATCCAAAACAAAATCTTCTGAGTTCAAGCCCACTGCCCTCTCCATCAGAGCCTACACACACTCCCCACCTTTTGCGCTGTTCTTGTTCCTTTTCACTGAAAGGACGAGTACCGCTGTAACTATACATTGCACAGCACGGCAACCTGCCTGCATCCTACTGGAAGTAACACAGCTTATCCCCCCCAAAATAGGGCTAAACCTAGTCACCTTTGACCTTGTAGGGAAATTGGGATTCAGAATCTGAGCTGACGGCTGAAGTCACCTCCCACCTCAGCCCCTGCAAGGCAGATGTGCACTCAGCCTGCGTCAGATTAGGAAAAGCCTTTCCTCGCTGCTGACGTGCAGGCAGAAACCAAGCATGGAAATATCAAGAAATACCAAGAAAAATATCCGGTTATCACAGTCCTTGTTGTACAGGGCAGTAAAGGCCTAGCTGCTTTCTGTTTACATTTTGTTTGGCTCAAGGCATGTGTGTACACAACTTTAATTTCCTCTCTTCCATCCCTGCGCTCCCACCAACACAGATTTCCCTGGAAGGGGGCTTCCTGGCACTCCTCACGGTTGTTTTTCAACTACAACAAACAGCCTCTTCGACATCAAAAAAAGAGTTGACTGGAGTCAGACTTTTCCTGGTGGCTCTTCTCCCACGCCAGCTGGGCCCTCCGACCAGGGCCGCTTCTATACAACTGCCAGCGCTGCACTGCAGAGGTGGCGGTAGCCAGGCTGGGTGCCTGAGGTGCAGAAGGGTTCCAAAACCCCACCAAGCAAGTTAGGTGAATGCTTCAGCATCAAGTCCTCGCCCCAGAGCTGCGCTGCCCTGGCTGTGCTGACAGGCGTGCCCAGGTTGGGGAGGATAAAGTTAACTCTGCTCCATCAGCACAGCCTGCGGGGTAGATTGATTGCAGTGCAGACGCATCCCAAATTTCTAAGCCTGCTGGTCAGCCTCAGGACTCCGCACTGATGCATCCCCAGAGAAATCTGAAAAAAATAACTGATTGCATAAAAGTAGCCTATCGGTGTTAACTTCCAAAAGGCTTTTTCCCTCCAGTTTATGCTGACAAATGCAAAGGCTCGCCCCCGCCCCCCCCCCCCCATCCCAGCTATCAGAACGGTCTCACTCCATCAGGACCTGTGGCTGCTGAGGCAGAGGTGCGGATTTACGGCACTGGCTTTTGCAGAGTATAATGCTGAGCCTCAGGGATCAAGGGTTATGACACTTTTATGGCCTCTCTTCTCCCCCTCCCATACAAATATGAAGCAACCGTAAGGAAAAACATCTGGTTTCACTTTTATTTTCTCCACCACTGTTCCCATCTGACAAAACCTTAAAAACTTGCCAGTGCTCTAGTGAGCCATGTGTGCCAGCAGCCTGCAAGGAGCCAAGGCTTTTTTTGGTGTCATCGCAAGCGAGAGTACACTGCCCTGGAAGGACTGGCTCTGTTGTTGCTAGAAGACACCTCGTCCCACTGATGGGTGCACTGGCAGCCCTTCTCCATTGCTAGAGCAGGCCAAAGGGTTGCTAAAAGGTTGTCCCTCCATCTTGATCCCATTACAGGCTGCGTGTCCAGAGTGAAACACAGGCCACTGCGGGGAATGCTGTGAGAGCAGACAACCCCTGCTGCGCGTGGGGAAAGCAAGCTGCAAGGAGGAGAAGTCCTGACTCCGAGTCCTCAGAGGGCTTCTGTGGGGCGGCAAAATGGGCTCTCTATTTCTGAACAGCGGCATGCTGAGGAAGGCTTGTGCCCGCCTCTGTGCTCAGGGCACCAGAAAAGAGAGATGAGCTGAAAAATCAAGGTGGACAACGCCGACTCATAGGAGCTACCTGCACCGTTCCTGATTCCAGGCAGAACCCACCCTGCCAGGCAGAAGCAGCAGCATAAAAGACTACAAACTCTGAGGGTGGCCTGGCAAAGGTGGCCGAGCGCCTGTTTCCACACCTAGACACCAAGAAACACAGCATAATCAGTTCTCTCAGGTTATCTTATTTATCTGAGGAAAGACAAAATTAAAATATTTCAAGGCATCTGAAAGCATTTCTCTCTTATCTATAGGAGAGGAAGGCATCTATGCAACAGGCAGTGAAGCAGCTCTGGAAAGCCTCCAGAAATAACCTCTGCCTCGGTCTCCCATCTCAGGACCTCCTATCTTCATACCCCCAGAGGAAGCCAGGTGGACCATAAAGACACACCTCACAAAAGAGGGACAACCTAAAAGAACCACCAAGTGCTGGCCCCCGGGACATGCTGTTGAGTACCACCAGCTGCTGTGGAGGCCATGAGATATGAGGGTGTTTCACGGGGCTGAGGTCCCAGCACTGCATTGCAATGAAGATCGTGTGTTAGACATTAGAAACAAATCTTAACAGTGAGGCACCCAAATAGTGAAACTGGTGTCCAAGTAAGGTCTCTGAGGGACAGGAACCAAAAGTGCTCATGGAGAAGGATTTTGGACATCAAGGCACACAAAGAAAATGTCTGTTCTGTGGTGTGGGCTGCAAGAGAAGACCCAGGGTATTGTTTTCCAGTTTCTTTCTCTCTTTTTGATTGCCC
This sequence comes from Balearica regulorum gibbericeps, assembly GCF_011004875.1. Lineage (NCBI taxonomy): Eukaryota > Metazoa > Chordata > Aves > Gruiformes > Gruidae > Balearica > Balearica regulorum. Next base: position 95,445,524 of record NC_046185.1, read on the forward strand.
TTCTTGACTATGCCAATAAAAAAACACCACTCCCTCCTCTTATTCTTTTTCTTTGTTTACTTAACTTTTTTTCCTCATAGCAACTGCATAAAGCTGAAGCCATCTGATATTTCCAAGTAACCAAGACCATTATTCACTGAAGGCACTGGCCTGGATCCTAATTGCTGCTGGTCTTGCACTCAACACAAGCATTGCAAACAGCTGTAAATATCTCTGTACAGTAGTCCACTTGAGTCAAGCCGACCCTAATTCTTACAAGTTCCATGAGATGATACAAATAAAACTTCATCAGCACACTGCCAGAGAAAATAGGTGTGCTAGGTACACTTTGGAAGGACAAACAGCAGCAAGAGAGGAGGCAGGGCAGAAATTTAGTTTTATACCCTTTTCCAAGGTATGCAAAGGGAAAGCAGGTGAAAGGAGTTGGTGGTCACCGGTATCTGCAGGTCACAAGATGGGATGAAGAGACCTTACAGCTGAGTGACACTAGGACAATGAGGACTTTTCGGATCATGTCCCAGTGCCCTGAGAATATTTGTGGAGGAGGCTGGAACGTCCCCCTTCCCACATCACCCTTCCAAGCCTTTGTTCAAGGCATGCTGCTATTCTGGCATTACCCCATTTCTTCACACTATTTCCCTCTATTCACACAAAGGGCTTGTGTTTCATATGCACCTTTGTTTAAGGCTAAAGAGCATCATAACTGCCAGGTGACAACATTGCATTACGTGGGTGACGAGGTCAGTGTAAAACCCCTGCTAAGGAGGAGGAAAAGTCTCTGCTTTGTGCATCTCCTTACCAGAGTCACAGAAAGGGGAAAAGGACAGGGCGGCAAAGCATGTGAAAAAGTGCAAAATATGGTGCTTTTGTTTTCAGTCTACTTCACTGCTATAATCAGAGGAATGCAAAGGAAAAAAGAACCTGACTATTTCACAATGAAAAAAAGATAGTCACTGAAATATCTTTTGGTTTTGGTTTTTTTTTTCCTTTTCAAAATACAGTCTCCATCTAAGATGGGAGAGAGGGAAGTCCAGTTTCTTACCAGCTCCCCGGACAGTTAGGCACTTATAACACTCCCTCATCTTTTATTGCCCTTATTTTTTCAAATCCTGGGTGATTTTACACTGCCCTTCTGCTCTCCTTCCCATCTATCACACAATATCTCCCTTTCCCGCTCACTTCCTCCTCTTCTCTGATCCGTTCATGCATTCCAGCTTCCCTCGCTCATCTCAAAGTTTGTTGGAACATCAACATTCCTCCGATGCCTTCAGCCCCTCATCCCACGTGGCTGCCTGTGCCCTGCCAAGGGGCTCCTGTCCTGACAGCGGGGCTGCAGGAGCCTAAACCCGCTGCTTCTTATGGCCGAGTCAGTTCAGCCACGCAGAAAAGCAGAAACTTTGGTGAGAGATTTCAGCCTAGCTGGGGGAGGCGAAGAAGGCACAGTGCGAAAGTCCACTGCTACATACCAGGAGATGGAAATCAGTACAGCTGGTACTGTGTGTTCAGCTCTCAGCCAAAGTCCTTTCTCTCAAGGTTGCGCTGACAGGCTGTGAAAACAACGGCTGAAGGCACAGCATGAAAGCGAGCGATGGGGAACTTGCCCCAGAAGAAAGAATTCACGAAGAGGAAGGTTTAAAGTGTTTTGTTTAGATGTCAAGCCCTTGGCAAGGACTTGTCAGGAGGGAGGATGAAAGGTGTTAGTCCAACACACACCTAATGCTTCTTGATGCACATGTGTATTTCTTCCAGCCTTTCCATGTAAGCGCTCTCTTTAAGACTCAGCCCTTAATAAGTGACATTACAGAATGACACCCCAGACCCCCACATCTGCTCCAAGACAGGAGATATGCTGCAAATTAAGACATGTGGCAAGAAGATTTTTACCAGGAGCAAATATTTACCATCGTTCTGGATGGCTGCTATGCCACACTACATTATTCCTGGCACACTAGAGTGGATAAATATTCTCGGAAAAGTAAGTAGATTTCTGCCTTCATTGCAAACGGCTGACAAACACTTCAGGCTGCTGAACTCTGGGTCTTCATTTCTTCTTGTCAAGTTGGAGGCCCTACCCTGGGTAGGACTATGCACACATCTGGCTTCTCATGTGTGCTGGCAGGACAAAAGAGCGAGAGAGTCAGATAGATAATAGTTGTTAGAAAGCTACAGACACCCAGCACGGTGAAACCTGCTTTAAGGGCTGCTGACACATCCCCCGTGCTAACTAGCCGCCTCTTAAGATCTCTCAAGATTTCCACTGCCATTTCATTTAATCTCTTGTTCAAGTGCCACGTCTACCGGGCAAACGAATTGCCTCTGTTCCCCCATGCCAAGTTTCACTCCAGCATGTCAAAACCACTGCCCTACACTGCAGCATTCCTTTCCAAGTGAACTATTCCCCCCCTCCCTCCCGCAGGTCCTGCTGATGGCAGCTTGAGGTTGTATAACTGCGCACTCATTCCTTAATAATAACGAGAACCAGGATTTCCTGGTATGTCACAAATGGGTTTGCCACTCCTGCCTATGTGAAAGGGGTGGGACAGGAGGCGAAGCAGCCATCGGGTGATACAGCTCTGGGTCGTGTCTGCGCACCTTGACATCCCGCCAGGCTATAATAAGAGAGACCTGCAGGGAGCAACATATGTCAAAGTTGGTAATTTTCCTTCCTGCCTTCGCTCCTCGAAACTGCCTCAACTGGATCAACGCCCGCCCAGTTCCTTCTTTGGATAGCCAACGAAGCATGCACACCGCAGGAGCAGCTGCCAGCTCCACTGGAAAATGTACAGACCGAAAGATCACCTGTGAGTGCGCAGCCTTGGCGTGAGCTGTTCTGCACGTCTGCAGCTTGACAACGCTGCCGCAGCTTTGGAAGGCAGCAGCAGCCGACTGCAGCGCAGACTGGCCACTCGCAATCCGCAGCCAGAGGCGCCTCTGAAAACATGCTCCCTGCAGCAGGGGGACCTTGCAGAAGCCTCCCAAACCTCCCCTCGTTTTTAAGCCGAACCGTCCTAATAACACCTCCTCTCCCTTTCCCTCTCCCAGCAATTTCTAGCTTCCCTGGACAGCCACGATGTCAGCCCACATCTGGAAAGGGCATCCCTGGACTATTTGTGGCTGGATCTGAGCCAGATGCAGGAAAGGCTTGAAAGCTGTCTTGCACTGTCTTCCTTCAGTCTTCTTTAACGCACGCCGTGCTTGCACCGAGACCGCAGGTGACTTCAGCTGGCACCTGCTGTGCCCTCCTGCCACGCCAGGCGTTCAGCTGAGATACAGCCCTGGTGCTGGGGAGCTGGGCTTGGACAACTAAGTGGTGCCATTCTCTGTAAGGCCCCCAGATTTGGCCTCCCAAGCAGAATTACCAAAAATTGCACAAAAGAGCCCCAGTCTCTTGAGGTTTGCAGAGGTTTCAATAACTTGTAAAGCATCCAGGTTGTTAACTGCTTCTGTGGACATAATTCAGATGCCACATCATTTGAGGCTGTCCCATCCCTTGTCAGGCCCAAGCTGGCTTTAGATTCATATGGAGACAACCGATAAACTTGCCTGACCAGTGATCTTTGAGCTCCCAGAGTTGCCAAAGCAGATCTGCTTTGCCTGTTCTCCTTCCTCCTGCCTCCCTTACCCCAGCCCTCCACACTGCTGTCTCCTCTCCAGCTACTGACAAACGCATGTGGCCCACTTCACACTTTCTAAGCCCCTACGTGAATATGGGATTTGCAGGCCGTTTATTCCTGTGACATTAATTCCAGGGAAAACGGGAGCATTGGTGTCGTTATCACATTACTGGTTTCACTGTGTTGTCCGCATCGAGCGCAGGCGGGCTCACAGTGCTGCTCAATGCTGGGATGGTCTCAGAGCCAGCAATGGAGAGTCCAGCAGCTCCTTTGACAGGAGCAGGAAAAACCATGCACTCCCACTGACTAATTCAGCTAATTTATTTTTTAATGTCGTATTGAGGCAGGCACGGCATGAACAGAGAAGTGCAAACTCCCCAAGATCTAGAAGGCGCTCCGAGTTGTGTGTCGCTTTCTGCCTCTGCCTGCCTCTCAGCTGTGTCTGCGAGTGATTCAGAAAATCCTGTTTAACCAGACTCAGCTCCTGCCATCTGTTAAGTGAGACACTATAGGGACCGGGTATTGTAATGTATTGCATAACACAGTTACTTTTAATTTAGTGTACTTTGAACAACACATCCCATTGCCATCATTCACAGCGATCGGAGTGAGGCTTTAAGGCTCCTTTTCTCTTTGGGGCGTAATGACTGGCTGCGGTGGATGAGCAGGCCAGATCAATCCTCTGCATCCCCCCAGCTCTGAGTCACAGGCTGGGATTACAGGAACACGTTTAGGATTACAGACAAGCGCTTTGCCAGAAACTTCCTTCTCTCCCACCTCTGCCAGCATCTTTGCCAAAAGAGGTTGTGTATGTTCTCAGATGCGGCAGAAAGGAAGGAAATTCAAGGAACCCGCAGACAGCTTGTGACTGTGTAGCCAGGTGTCACATCAAAGGTACCTATCGATCAGCTTGGTCAGTGACGCCCGGGCAGATAAAGATGGGATGAAGTAAGTCCATCCACCCTCATGCCAGGAAGGCCCTTAATAGTAAAGCAAAAGTGTGTATTGGCAGTTGGCATAGGCAGGTGTTTTGCAGGATGCCTGACACTTCCAAATAGGCCCTCCTGATGGCGCGGAGCAGGGGCATCATTTTACAAAACTTTGAAACAATATGTGCTTCATGCTTTTTGGAGCAGTCACATTTCTGTTGGGGTGACCGGCAACCTTATTTCTTGAAGACTTTGCTCACGCTGTCAAATGAACCCAGCAAGATGCATCTCAGCACAGTGGTTTGGGGCCAGGGCCCTTCTGCCTGCCTATGCCAGACCTGGCTGCAGGCGTGGGGAGAGGGAGCAGGCCCCAGGAGAGCCACCGCCGGGCAGTGCTGTGGGCGAGGGCAGGGCAGCACGCACCGCAGGGGGGAGCGGGGAAGGGGAGGCCTCATTAATGAGATGGGGTTGATGACTCCATTAGTCTTAAAGTCTGGTGGTGCTGGAAATCAGAGATGGCAGGAGCAGAGCTGATTACCTCCTCCTGGCAGGGTGGTTTCGCTCGCCTCTCATGAAATCCCTGGCTAAGCAGTACCTGCCATTTTGGAAGAACATCTGCAGTGGCCCTAGGGGATGCATACCCCGATGGACTGGGAAACACCTCCCTGCGTGCTTCAGTGTGTTGTTGCCCAGGCTACCGCTGGTGAAATACCTGACTCGGTTTTACAGGGATGGATACAGTCAAGCAAAAGCATCAGCATTTGGAAAGTGACTCAGAGAGTCAGCTATAGACTTTAACGAAATGCATTTAAAAAAAAAGAAGAAGAAAACAGAAGAGGAAGAGCTGACATCAAAGTGAGCAACAGAAGACCCAGAAGTTGATGGATTTCACACTCGGTTGATTGTTTGAATTAATTAGATGGAAGGAGCTGTGAGTGTGTGTGTACCAAACTGCTCCCCCCGCACAGCTGGACGCTCAATTAACTGTTGAGGTGAGGCCACAGGAATCAGATGTTGCAGAGGATTCAGTTGCACCATACATTTCCACATGTTGCTCAAGCTCCCCAGGTGAGTGTCTGGGTTCGGTTTCTGCGGTGTGGTGCCGTGTGCCCGAATTCGTCAGAGACGGGCGTGTTCATGCCTGCTACCAGCCTGCTATGTTTGCCTCCCCGCAGGGAAAGCGGGAAGGAAGCAGAGAAATTGTTGGGTTTGCATTTCACAACTGCCTGCATAATCCAGGTTGCTGTGCACATCCCGTGGCTCGGCCTCTCTCTCTCGGGCGCAGCGTGATGGGAAGCGGGAGGGAGTGTTTACACAGCTCACCAGCCGCTCTGCAGTCACTATAGCAACCCCCGAGGGTCAGTTTATAGTAGGAGAGGAAGTTCACTTTTGGGGAGTTCAGCTTTCCAACGCCAGCATCAAGCATGGCTGAAAAACAAAAGGCCAGCAGTGGGAGGAAACACATTTAAAGGAGCTTCCTATGTGCAAAACCACCCAAGCTTTCTCACTCACCAGGAGATGCTGCGTTCCTTCCCCTCAGTCAAAGGCATGCTGCCATCCAGCTGATGCCTGCGCCGGAGGGGTAGATCCCCTCTGCTGCAGATGCCTGTGAGTGTTTGAGACCAGGACAGATGTAGATCAGTGCAACATGAAGCCATGCTTCCAGAAACACCACCGTGCTGGCATCCCCAAGCTGAGAGCCACAGGACTGATGCCCAGAGCGTACTCACTGCACGCTCTGGCTATGCAAAGGCTGTTTGCAAACCTTCGTGATGTCTCCCATGGCGGGAAGAAATAATAGACACTGCTCCTTCTGGTCTGGAGGTAAACCAGCAGATGTCCATGCGCTCAAACTTGAGTGCCCTATGTGGAGATATGTGGTTTTTTGAACTTACCATGCTGAGACTTAGTCTGCATCAGTGCTGTCAGTGGTACCCTGATTAAATCTGAAATAAATGACAGATGTTTCTGAGGTGATGCCTAGGGAAACACCCTCTTTCCAAACACTGCCATCTTCCCCAGGCAGCTCTCCTTGACCTGTACAGCTCCTTTCTCTGTTGTATCTCACTACCAAAATGGCCTGAATACTGCCCAAGAGCTGAAAGAGTATCTGTCAGCCGCTGTTATAACAGTGGGACAGCGTCAGAGTGCGGTCACCCTGGAGAATTGTGTTTTCTCAGGGAAAGAGGTAATAAACACAGCATCTACTCAGCCACAAGGGAAAACAGCCTGTGGCCTGAAGTCATTCTCTCCCCAGCAGTTCCCATCGCAGGGTCTGAAGCAACAGAAGAGAAAGGGCTCGTTGGGGCACTGGGGACCGGGGGCTATTTTAAAAGAAAGTCCACCCCCAGCTGAACAAGTTCAACACTTGATGGGAGAACAGGCCCCAAACTTGCTGAGCTTCCCAGCTAAGCTCACTGCTGTGCATCATGCTCCAGGGTTTCAGAGCAGGGTTTCACTTTACCTACCCTCTGTGCCACCTCTCTGTGATGGATATAAGGTTATAAAGGGATCCCTGCACTCAGCAGCTGCTGGAGAAAGGGCCCTGAGGAGTCCTGTGCTTGGTTGAGGACACGGGGGACGTGCAATGGGTACTCCTGTGCCTGGCCTTGGCCGCGGTGGGGAATGTAGAGAGAAGGAAGTCCAGTGAATTCCAGGGAGGAGTGTTAACTGCAGAGTGCTAGAACTGTGCATCGCAAGGCCCGTTTTCCCCCCTGAAATGGCAAGTTACGTCAGCTAAGGATCTTTCCAATAAAGCTCCTTCTTCTGCCCATGAAGATCTGTCTACCAGCACTTGGCTGCTGGCAGAGCTTAGGGAAACTAGTACGGGTGTTTCCCAAAGGACCGAGTTCAGCACAGATGCAGCAAGCCATTGTCCAGTGGAACACAGAGGGATAAAGAGAGGACGTGGGGAGGAGAGACTGTGAGGATCTGTGCGTAGGAAGATTGGGAATTGCGATACATTATGCCAGAGGAAAACAAGCAGGAGGACACAGCATCGTGGAAAAGCACAGGCTTCAAGGAGGGGAGAGGAGAGAATGACACTGTGAGGCACTATGCAGGAGAAAGAAGGACCACATGGATGGGAAGGAGTGAGCCATAGCTGAGGCCGTCGAAAACAAAGTGAGGAAAGGAAAGGAAAGATGATGAAAATGAGCATGGGTGTTGCAGGGGACGAATGGCAATGAAGGCTGTGGAGATGAGAAAGGTGGCTTTGTGAAGTGAAGGAATTCATCTGGCCTTACAAAGATGTCAGATCCACTCAAGAAACAGATGTATTGAAGGCGCAATTCATCTCATCCCAAAGCAAATGTCAGATACATTGTACATCTACTTCTCTCTGAAGAGGGCACCTATGGTAATGATGCCAGAAGAAGACATCCACACTGTGCAGGTCAAATTTCAGTGAATGAATCCTTTATGCCTAATAATCCTCTGCTCTTGGATGGTGAGCGTAAGGGTAGAGCTACCTGTTGGAGCAAGTTCAGAGGAGGGCCATGAAGCTGATCAGAGGGCTGGAGCACCTCTCCTATGAGGACAGGCTGAGAGAGTTGGGATTGTTCAGCCTGGAGAAGAGAAGGCTCCGGGGAGACCTTATAGCAGCCTTCCAGTACCTAAAAGGGGCCTATAGGAAAGCTGGAGAGGGACTGTTTACAAGGGCATGGAGTGATAGGACAAGGAGTAATGGTCTTAAGCTGAAGGAGGTGAGATTTAGATTAGATGTTAGGAAGAAATTCTTTGCTATGAGACCTTCACTTATTCACCATTCTATGAGTCTGTAATACAAAGCTTTGGGATGGGAGCTGCATGTGTGTGTGTTTGAGGGCGATCTCCTGGGAGATTTTCCCTGGGCCTGGGTGTTGCCCAAGGAAACATGAGCATGTTTCAGTGCTGCTTCACTCCTGAATTCGTCAGCAGGGAGGAATCTCCCAAGGAAACTCCACAGGTGGGTTTCACTTTTGCTGGCAACACCCATCTTTGATATTTAACCCCACAGGCTTTGAGCAGGGGATGCATATAGGGCCAGCAAGAAAACGCTCTGTCCAGGAGTGGCGGGCAAGCGTGCAGGACAAACCACAAGGGTCAGCAGCACAGCTTGCAGGCTGGCCTGGGGTCTCACCCTGCCAGTGCCTACAGCACAGCAGGGATGCCCACAGGATTAGGCACTGCTCCTGTGTGGCGGTGGCAAGCAGGCTTCAGCATCTATCAAACAGGCTGTGGTTCATGCCCAGGCTTGGGAAGCCATTCTGCCATTGCCGTTTCCTTCCTGAGCTTCATGTGGATGAGTCAAAGCAGCTCCTGCTGTCCTCAGCATCACCTGAGTCCCACACAGCCTGCTGCTAGCACTGGTTACAGGACAGACCTGCCTGATCTCCTTATAGTGATTAACAACGGCCCTTCAGATGGTTTAATGTCATGAGGAGTCTTTCTACAGGCTCGGTTCATGCCCCAGAGCAGCGAGATGTGCTTCCCACTCCTTTTCCCACACTGGTGAGCAAAGGAAGCCCTCTGACCCGGTCTCCATCCTGCAGCACCCCCAGCTCCCTGCATCTGCCTCCCTGTACAGCCCACACGCAGTGCGTGGGGATGCTGCAATATCGGCTGAACCGGGCCACCTAGTATGGAAAAAGCAGGAGGACACCCAGGTGACTGAGACACCAGCAACACGCACAGCGATGGCTCAAACCCTTGGCAGGGCTCTTTGGAAATATTACTTGGGGCCGGGAGAGACAGAGAGGTGGAGGCAGTGTTGTCAACATTCCTTTATTAATACTGTGTAAAGAAAAATGCCCTGAAATAACGCGGTTGGGTTTGGCAGCAGTTGTGAGGCGCTTGCCAACTCCTCCCCCTTGTCCTCCGCCCCCTCGGCAGCTGGAGGCGAGGGGCGACAACATCTCAGCAGCGGCTGCGTCCGATGTGTGCTCAGTCCTGTCTGTAGGGCAGAGGTCCATGTGAAACCCCAACCCAGGCAGAAATTTAATCTGGCTCCCAAGATGTTGCATAAAGGTGTAAAAATGTGAGCTTTGGTACTGGCTCACCATCTGCTTCTAGGTACATGTAACAACACAGAAAATACCGTTTGTGTGTATTTGCAGATTTAATGGTCAGATAAGTGGTAAGGCTGGTATGAAAAATGTCTGCTTAGAAACAAGTAACATGAAAAACAAGTATCTTCATCTTTTTTGCTACCGCTACTTTGTATGGAAATAACGCTTACATTAGTTAGACCATAAGTGGTCATTACAGAGGGTAAAAATAATTAGGGAGAAAATAATAGGAAGGATGTTATTTAACATTGTAAATGCGTGGGGCAGGCCCGGTACTGAGTGGTGCTCATGGTCGGGACCAGAGGGGTGGACAGATGCGGTGCCGCTTCTCCCCCGTCACATACCGCATCATCGTGGGGCACCTGGTGCTAAATCATTCATAGATGACCTGATTCTGGGCCAGGGTTTTGCTGGCAGCAGAGCAGCTCCCTCACTGCAATCTATTGAGAATCAGCCCTCGACACAAGCTGAGTGCCCTCACCTGTGCCTGGGTGTTGCCACTGCACCCACCTCCGAGGATGTTTATTGAAAGAGAAAGAAGAGATTATAGAGGGAGATGACAAAAATAGTATTGAAAGAGATGGAAAAGACTTGTGGAAAAATTCTTTACTCCATAGGCTCCTCTGGCTCATTAGAGAAGGCTTAACACCCTCAAGCCTAGAGAAGGCCAAAACAGCACAGAAAAGGCTAGAGAAATATTTCTGTTAATATTCTGCAGGGTTAACCTGACCCAAGGCACACCTCGTGCCACGTGCCATGGGCTTAGGGCTCAGCGCAGAGCCTGGCACGCAGCTGCGGGGTAGCTTTGCCAGTTAATTTTGGGAAGGATATTGAGCCCGCAGGTTTCACAACAGGACACTAGTCACTGAATGATGGTTAGGAAGAAGGTCCCCCTCCAGGCAACTTAACCCTTAATTGTCTAACATGAAGCGTTTTTCCTTGGCCCCAAAGCCATGGATACTCAGCGCTGCCCAAAACAGGCTGCTTGCTACTGCCTCAATCCTGCACAGCACTTCTGCCCTCCTAAAAGCATCACATGGGCATGAAAAAGCCAATTCACTTTGGCCATGTTTCTGTACCCCTTCACTCTCCACTGAAGACAAAAGCCTGGGGGATTTATTTCTCTTTTCTGAGAGATGCTGCTGTCTGGGGGGAAGTGGAAGCCAGCTTTCCACAAACATCTCAGACTGGCACCCAGTCTGAGCCAGCTTTCGGAAAGGGGGTTGGGCATCAGGACCACACCTGAATGAGCGATCAGGCCTTCGGAAAGGCTGGGAGGCTGGCCATCAACACCCCGGTGGGAGCTGGGGTAGGATGAGTCCTTGTGAAAGTGCAACATCCTCAGCTGGTTCGGCTTAGTGTAAAAGGCAGAGCCTCAAAATGATTCATGTTTGAGACTCCAACTGGGAGACAGGGAGGGTTATGTTTTAACACCTTTGATGCAGGAGTCCAGACAACGCTTCCTTGTGATGGCGAGGGCCAGTATTTTGTCTTAACTGCTTAACACACTGTCAAGAGAAATGGAGTCATGGACCATGACAGAGATTTATCTGTATTGCAGCATCACCTATGCTAATAACTGTAATAATTACTGCTCATTTAAGTCTCCTTTTGAAAAAATGCCCTGCGTACACAAGGTTTTCTTATGCGATAGAGTATGATAGACCGCACACTTTCAAAATACACTTCTCTGCATCTAGCCAAATCTTCAGGGGGAAGATTTTCTTCATCCTTTGTATTGCTCTAGGGGCTCTAACTGGTGCTTGGTTCATCCTGCCCCTTGAAACGGCTGCGTTTTCACCGAGGCGGATGGCAGTCAGGCACATCCCACGCACGTCCCTTATGGGTGAAGCGTTCCAGAGCAGAAGGGATGCTTTAACTTTTGCTTCTTTTTGCAGCTTTCTTATGACTGCTTCCCTTCATGCTTGGCTTAGCCTGGCTCCCAAATACCCAGGACCACTTCCCTTTCTGTTTGGGGACAGTTCCACTTTCTTACATGTGCTGGCCACACTTAGGTTTCCAGCTCTCTGCGGAGAAGAGGTTTAAAGATTATAAGATGTCCCTGTGGAAACTGCACCACTTTTCAAACACGAGAGGAGGTCAGTATTCATACGAGGCCAGGAAGCCTTTACTAAAATGGAAAAATCCACTACATTTTTGTTCCTTCTTCTTGGTGGTGTCCCTTTAACAGCACTCAACAGCTGTTAAATGGGATAATCGCCTGTTATCCTCATGTCACTAATTCAAATGCTAATGGCTCTCAGTGCATGAGAGGTTATTCAGCCATCCGGCACCCCAGGTATGCTTTGCATGAGGAGGATGCTGAAGTGATTAAGCTCCCTTCTGGGATTCTAGAAACATTGGAAAGAAATGCTTCCAGATGAACTCGGAGACGAGATGATGTCCAAGACAGAAAGGAAAACCAGGCAGGGAGGAGGCTGGCAGGAAGGATTTGCATGTTTTGATGCCTCAGAGGGGCTCCATCCCCATGCTGAGACCCCATGCCCACCCCAGCATCTCTGCCAGCCGATTCAGCCAGGGCTCAGTTTGATCCCAAATAACTACTGCTTGTATGGTGGTGGTGCTCACGTGGTGGTTGTTAGCAGGAGAGGAGCAACTCTGCTCCTGGCCAGGTGACACCAGGCTCAGTGACCCTCCAGCCATGCAGTGCAAAGTGCCAAGGTGCTGGTACCCTTCGGGGCAAACCTTCTGGTGCTCCTTGTGTCTGTGACAGGAGAGAAGCTGCAGAAGGCAGAAGCAAAATCTTTAAAATCAACACCACTTTTATGGAGCAGAGCTTGCAACTAGATCCATGGTTATTTATTTATGTGTGTGTGTGTACAAAATGTGGTTCAATGCATTCATTTAATCTCACACATGCAATTTTCAAAAAGATCTCCCAGTATCTGCAAATGTATGTCATGTCTTTTGCATGGTAATAACCACATATTGAACAGTCGCACTGTTAAACAGGTCACACTATTACCCGTCGGTGATATCAACACAAAAGTAGAGCTGAACTTAAGCCTAAAGCTCTTTTGTTATGAAACTGCTGATAATACATGACCCGCAAGGAGGTAGGCCACCAGTGTCTGTCCTTCCCTTGCACAGAGACCAGACGACAGCATTACGGGTGATGCGAAAGGACAGGAACAGCAGTGACTTCGGCTTCCACCGCAGGTGCTGGTGGACATGCCTCACCCGTCCCTCTTGTTCTCCAAGGAGGGTACCCAGATCCCAGACATTGGCGTCATCTGTCCAGAAAGTGGCAAGTAGGAGGAGAAAAGGGGGAATCAACAGATCAGTATAATACCCTGGAGGGGAAAATACAGAGCGTGAAGAGGGTAAATGGCTGGAAAAACTATAGCTAGTCCACAGCTCTCAGCCATGATCACCTGAAATGCTTATGACCACATTCTCCAAAGGGTTCATTATTCAATGAACACCCAATTTTGTCTTTTGAAAAGCCTATTTTGATGTCAAAACAATGGTGCATTTCTAAACCTGGTCTTAAGCCCATGGAGGCCACTATTATTTAAGGAAATTCACTGGCCGAAGCACCTTCTCAGCCTCAGCATCCATCCTTGAATTTCTTTTTAACTTTGAAATGATCCGGTATTCAACTCTGCTGCTCTGGTATCTCCAGTCCTCCAGTATTTCATTCCTAATTCTACTTTCTCAACATCATCTCCTCTGAAGAGTTACTTACGGGCAAGAAAAGTTGCTCTCATTGCACGTTCAAAAAAATATATATATATACCTGTTGCCACGGCAGTGGTTACAACCAACCATTTTAGCCACACCAAGTTTAAAATGGTAACCAAGTTAACAACTCTTTTGTTTCCTCCCAGGAAGTAAAGAACCAATGCAGTCAGCTCAATAAGAAGTGCTGGGACGTGTTTGCTCCTGTGGGCTTACGGGCGAGCAGCAGGCAGCCATGGCTGGTCCCCTCCACGGGCTGCAGGGCTGACCCAGTTTCTCCTCGGAGCTGTCATGGCAACCTCCACGGTTGTGTTTGCCACTTTGCATGGCGAAACCTTCGATTTCTGGCTACGGCAAAGCAAGAACGCAAAATGCAGTGGCAGTGCAAGCCAGAGGGCAGCTCAGCCTTTCGCCCCGGGTCCGGCTCGCCAGCAAAACCCACATCCATGCAGTAGCAAAGGAGTTGGACGTGGGAGGGAAAGCAAACTGTCATTTACTTTTTTCCATTCTGGTGCTGCTTTATTCCTCAGAAGGAAACACGTTCAGCCTGGCTGGATAAAGAAATGAGGCACACAGTCATTTCATGTGTGCCCAGCACAGGGTAGAGCCTGCCCCTCTTCCCTTCCAGTCCCTCCCTGAACTTGAGGCCGTTGCCCAGGCAGACTGAACTCAGCAGGGGCCTAGCAGCCTCAGATCTATGAAATCTACGGGAAGAAGGACAAACAGGGGAGAGCGACAGCGGGAGCTCAGCCTGTATTTGACATCAGAGAACCTGCACAAAAGCGGCACCGGCTGAGGGGTGCCCACCTGGGCTTCTCCCAGGACCTCCATCTTGAAGGTGGTTGTGCATTTACCCCTCCCGTTTGTTACCCAGAGAGCTGGCTGCCTTCAGCAACAAATAAATGTCAGCACTTTGCACTAAAAACCTTGTCAGCTCGAACGGGAGAGAAAAATGTTCCACACAGTGGGGCAGACACCCAAAAAAATCACTCCCGTGTCACGGGGAGGAGTGAAAAGGAGAAAATAAAAGAAAGAAAAAGAAAAGATGGCTGGGCAGTTTGATTTGTAAAGGCAAATGAGCTGTAAGATAATGTGCCCAGACTGGCTAAGCCGAGGCAGGCGCGAGAAAAACGGGTGACAGCCAGCAAGCACCAGAAGAGCCCAGGCAGCGGAGAGGGAAAAGCATCAGCCGGCTCGGAGGGAGCAAGAAGCGCAGAAAGCACACACCAAGTAGGAGTGCCGAGATGACATTTGAAAAGGGGAAAAATTAGGCCGAGCGGCAGGAAAAGCTTCCTGACAGTGAGATGCACGCACTGGAGCCGTCCCACAGGAGAAGCCCTGGAAGCCTCATCACTTGGCGTGCGAGGACAGAGCTGGAGGAAAGCTGCAAGTCCTGGAAAGGCCTTATCCAAAGCTCGCTTAAAGTCAACAGCGAGGCTTGCATTAATTACAGGAGGCTTGGCTCGGAGACAAACTCCACCGCCAGGAACAAGCCTGCAGGGAAGAGGGGAACTCCCAGCAGGTGACTGGGTGGCGGTGGGTCCCCGGCACGAGCATCCCCCTCCTTGCGGGAGCTGGGAAACAAATGGGTGAGCGCCATGGGGAAAGAGATGGGGAAATAAAAAAATCTCTTCTCCTTTAAGGCAATGTTATCTGTCGGTGAGGAGCTGCTCCACTCTGGCCAAGGCGCAAGCAGAGTCAGGGCTCAGACTTCTGTTAGCCTGGGCCCCTGGGAAGGCCAGCTGCCAAAAAAAAAAAAAAAAAAAAAAAAAAAAAGGCAATTTTACTTTAGTCAGGGGGTAGGGCATGGGTGGGTGGGGAGGGAAATGAGGGAGAGAGCGAGGAAACACACATGGGAGAGGACATATGCACCGTGTCTCTGGATGTGCAGCAAGAAGCCCAACAGGATGAGGCTCAGGACTCGGGGGGAGGAGGCGATGGCTGCAGGCAGAAGCCAAGGCAGAGGCAGAGCAGCTCCAGGGATGATGCCGTTTCCCTCCTATCAAGAAGGAGCCTTGTCTGAAGAAACTCATGTTAAAAAACAGCCAGGGCGCTGACTCTGTCCCCAGAGCTCCCTGAGCCACCAGCCCTCCCCATCACAAGAGGCAGGAGGCAATTTCCTCTGCGGGGAGGCAAGCGCCCCATCCCTGGGCACGCCGCTTGGCCCTCTGTGCCCAGCCGGGCCAGGTGGAGCCTCTCCATCGTGGGCTCACGGAGAGCTACAGCATGTAGCCCCAGGGTCCGCGAGCCAGGCTTGCAGGTATCACCCCCCCGCCCGAGCTGAGCATCATCCCACCAACTCCAGTGGCCTTACTGGGAGCTGGCATCACAGCGTCTCCTCCACAGCATGAAACTGAATTTCAGCCTCCGATCCCGTGTGGGTTCCTTCTACCCCCAACAAAAGCATCTGTGCGTGAAAGCTATTCCCCACAGTCACGGAGCCGACAGCCAGGCATGGGCAGTTAAAGCACTAACTGGGCTGAGCACACAGCAGCCCTGGAAGTGCTCGGGGTGTGTGTGCCATCCATCCCCCATCCCCGCTTTTCCTGCTGTATGCCTTTATTCGGATACACCGCCTTCTCCAGTTCAACAGCAAACCCAGCAGGGCAGGAAATGACAGCCCATGCTATTGCCGAGCCAACAGAAATGGAGCTGAAGTAGAAAGCCTAATTTTAGAGTAAAGTACAATATAGAGGGGTTGCACTTATTTCCAGATCAGGCATTACAAACCCAGGGCATTCAGAGTTAAAGTTATGCTTAAAATAAATTCAAACTTGTTGAAGTGTGGCAATATGCAACCAAGGCATACAAACAGCCTTAATTCTGCCCTGCAGTGACACATAACCATATGACTGTGATTAAAATGTTTTAGTACTTGTGCTCCTAGACTAGATTACCCTGATAAATACAATATTTTTTCATATTCCCTTGGTTTGTCCCTCCCCCAACAACCATCTCCCCCAGATAGTGCCGCTAATACAGATTTCACTGCCTACCAGGAAAAAAAGATCTATATCACAAGCCCTTCACATCTGTACCGGGAGCCCCAGGCTAAGCGTTGTCTTGGAAATACCCTCCCTCCTACCGTCGGATCCACAGCCACCCCTGCCCAAGGCTCTGGAGCGTGCAGCTTAAGTGTGCACCAAGCAAGCATTTACTCCTGCTGAGGAGAAGGGAAGGGCTTTCCTCACACCTTTTATACCACTGTAATCTACAGTCACGTATTTATTTTACAAGCCCATTAAAACCTTGGTTTTCAAGTGTAGAGAAAATAAAAGAGACACAAAGAAAAATCATCTGGATAAACAATTATGGCTTTTTGTCAAGGACTCAGGAGCTAATCGAGTCCAGATCTGTTCCACATTCACATTTACATGTAAAATTGTACTTACTGAGCTAGAAAAAGTCAGATTAGCATCGAGTCAGCTCTGCCCTCAGCTACGTACCGCAAACTCCGTGGAGTGAGTGGGGGCTCCCAGGGTGTAACAGAGGGCAAAGTTTGGCTCCAAATACTTGAAGACCATTTGGCCTAGATGTACGTGAAAGTGGCTGCTCCGCACTTCGGTCCAGTCTGAAATGACTCTCCAGAAGTTGTATTTACTTAAGAGTGTGGGTGGCCTGAATTGTCATGATGTGTTTAAATATTTGGCACTAAATCACAGCTGTCCACTTATTTGCACTTTTGCTGCCGGGCAGCAGGAACACCCCTGGAATTAGTCAGCATCAGACGCATTAATGAGCTAACAGATATATTGTAGTTTACGGTTTAGACTTCTTTTGTTCACATAAATACACATCCCATCTCTGCTTCTTTCCCAGAACAGTATATCTTTTCAAACATGTTGACTGTCTAAGCTTTATTTTATTTGGCCTTTATTAAGGAGCTTGCAAAGTTTTCTGTTACGCAGAAAAGCACCTTGCCCCTAGCAGGCTTTCTGTGCGTTACGCACAATCCTGAAGAGACTCGTTGTGCGAGGGGAAACGGTCCAGCCTCAGAGAAGTTCCTCTTCACAAGCCAAAAGCCATTCTCCGCATGCGAAGATCCCAAGTAAATATGGAACTAATAACAACTGCAAGCGAAGACCTTTGCGTATGGAAAATATTTACAAAGTCCCTGTTACAAATCACATCAGCTGGAAGAAAACGTTTGCACCTTTGCTGTGCGGAAAGCAGGAGATCCCTTGCACAAAAGGAAACAAAATCTTGTTTTCTGAGTTAACGCTCCCGCGTGTCATTCATCCCACTTCGCCGCCACCAGTAACCTTTTATAAATCACAGGCATAGCATAAGGTCATGATTTAATAACTCACCGACAAACTACATCAGTATGGGAGGACCTTGTTAATTCTTTGTGACTTGTATGCTTAATGGATGCTAGCTGCAAATCATAGTAATTTTTTATTAAACAAAACACTGGAGATTTTACCAGGGTAATGCTCTAGCATGGAATCAATGGAAGCCAGTTTTGTGTGTGTGTGTGAATAAAACAGATTTTCATTAAAAAAAATGCTTATTTGCTGACACTAAAGTTTCTTGTGGGAATACATCACTTTCGTAATTAAATTTTCATCTGGAAGATTTTTCAGGTCAAAAATGGAATTTCTGGTCAAAAACATGGTGGGGAGGAACACACAGGAAGCCAGGCCCTGAACCGAGCAGAGCCGAGCGAGCCTCTCGGATCCCCAGCACTTGGCTTAATTACGGGGCCAACAGCTCATCTGCCATATGGCCGCTCCTCGCCTGGTCTTGCTCATTTTTGGCCATACTCCTCCAGCATCGTTTCCTGGTTTTCCCTCCAGCCCCTCCCAGGAGCAGAAGGTGCAAAGCCACAGGCTGAAAGCATCTCCCCGCTTTCCACTCAGATTTGCCAGGAAACGTCCCCGAGCGGGTGGTTGCCCCCAGCTGGAGGAGCACGGGGGAGCGACCCCACCGCCCGCAGCCGCTCTCACCCGTGCAGCAGGACCTGGGAGAAGATGTCTGGCCATATCTGCCTGCCCCGCTGTGCGCAGGAACGCGCCGTATCAGCAGAAAGCACCTTCGGTAAGGGTGTAAATGCATCCCCCCCTCCCTGGGCGGCTGCACGGTTTTATCTGCAGCGGCGCAAGGAACGAGGAGAGCAGAGCTGCTGGCAAGCCTTCGTACCCTCACAACCTGATTCACCAGAACAGGCCAGCTGCTTTTTGCCACCATAATGACACACCAGAGCTGCAAATCTGGTTTAACCGGCCAGTTTGTGACACTGTTGTGTCCACAGAGGGGTACGGGGTCGCTGGAAGGGGCCAGTGAGCCCCTCCATGAGCCACTCGGCATTGCGTACCTCAGCCAGGCTGCTGCGGCAGAGCTGGAGACCGAGCTGTCACCAGCCACCACAGCCTCATCCACGTTTCACCTTAAGGAGGGTAAGTCAGAAGTGGTTCAGCTCAGCCACTGTAGTCAAATGAGCCTGAAACACTGTTAGGAGGGATCAAAATCACGTGTGTGTGTGGTTTTACAACACCTCCCTCTCCCCACCGCCGGCCACACCAGTTTCCTCAAAGAAAAGCAGAACAGTAGAGCACAGACCCAAAGCTACGCCGTGATGTATTAAAGCCTTGTTTTTCCCACTGCTTAAAGAACTGACCCAGCCCCCTCAAATGTTCCCAGCATATTTGAATTGTGAGTCAGAGACCACAATGGAGATACTTGCCTAGCTTGACAAAGTTTAAGTATCTCCTGCCAAATAGTAATCGCTGATTTTTTGCTCTGTCAGTCATGAGTCCTGTTTCCGCTGCCCTAACCATGCAAAACACACTGCCTCATTGAGGAAGCGAGGATTACTTCTCAGATACTTACCTGTAGCATCTTCAACTTCTCATGGTCCCTTTTGTGCAGAGCACTGCTACCAAACAGGATGGAAACTTGCAGGTATTGAAAGCTCATGTCTCTGTACCCACAGTGGAAGCAATGAAGACAGAGGATGGAAAGAATAGCAGCAGTACTGAAAAGTGAGGCCAGGAAAAACTTCATCTTTGCAGGCAGGGTCTAACATATAAAAGAAATAATAATTCAAGACCAAGATTTCCACAGACTGGACTAGCACCTCACTTAGCAAACATCCTAAGGCTTAGGAATTAATCTGTGATGGACTATCATACCCCTTCGCTGGGCCATCACCACCACCACTGCAGTAAACTTCGGCAAAAGGGAGCAGCCAGGAGCAGGAGCCACCAACCACGTCATTCACCATAGCTAAGGAGTAGGAAGCACTAACCATGTCACTCACCACAGCTAAAGCCACCATCTGGCACGAGTTAGCATCCAAAGTGGCAAAATAAGTTTTAACTGCTCGCTCTTCTACAGCGGCAACAGGGCTGCGGCACTGAGCGGGGCTCTGTTTTCTCCCCACCATCATCCAAACAAATCATGCAGCCCTTCTTGAGGCAAAAAGGTAGAATACACTTGTGATTATTACTTTACTACAAGCCACACTCATTTCTCATTTTTAAGTTTCCCTACACAATCATGAGTGCTAGAAACCCTTTTTTCTTAATTAGCTCCCCCCCGCCCCCTTTTCTTCTTATGTTGAGAGCCAAGATTCGCAGGCGATCTCAGCACTCTGGCAGAGAGGCGCGAGAGCTTCAAGGAAATCCCCGAGTATCGCAGCGCAAGGGTTGATCTGCAGCGAGGAGAGCTGGCAGCACCACGGTGCACCTCAGCACTCCAGCTGTTGCTCCAGCGGTGGAGCCGTGTCGGGAGGAGTCCAAGGACCAGGAGCTGAGAAAAAACTGAATCACAACCAAACCCTCCAGCATTACACGAGGCAGAGGTCCTCTGTGTGTGTGTGTGCGCGCTTGCTTTATTTTTTTTTTCTTTCCCCTGCAACTAGACTTAATATTTCTTCAGAGGATTCATGCTCATACTTGTACCAAGAAACCCTTCCCATTATCTTCTCCATCGCCTGGGCTGCAGCGCAGCGAGCAGCCTGCTGCAATCCATCCCTGCTGCCGGGGGTTTGGGACAGCTGGGCTGCAAGGCTGGCGAGACGGGGGAGTTTCCGGGCTCTGAGGTGCACGAGGAGGAGGAAAGAGATCATTTTGTGCGCTGCTAATCTCACTCCGCAGGAGCGCTGACTTTCGCCTCTTTAGCACCTGCCATGGGGAGCCTGGGGGTGGGACACGGGGGATAGCAAGAAAAAAAAAACTTCAAGCAACATTTACTCACTTTCGTATTAGTTAATGCTCGCCCAAAAGATGATGCAAAGGCAGGGGGGTGAATAGGTCTGAATGGGCTTCACATAACCAATGCAAACATCACACTTCAACATCTCTCTGCTTTTAGGAAGGGGGAGAAGCTGTGTCCAAAGCCCTAGAGACCCAGGACCTCTAGGATTTCCTTCTCAGCTCCACCTCAGACTTGAAATTTCAGGACCATGGTGTCTTGCTGACAAACCTGAGCTGTGCTACACTGCAGATAAAATACCAGTGATCCTTTTAAACTTCCCACCCCCCCTGAGCACGCCTTGCCCTGAGCTGTGCACATGTACTGACCTCTCCCAGCTCGGTCCTGGCGACAGGGTGATACGCAGCCCAGACCTGCGCTCCCGAACGCCCCACGGGCTTTCGTCTAGCACGGAGCCAGGCACCAGAGGTGCGTAAGAGGGAGCAAGAAAGAAAAAGTAGCTGAACTCTGCAATGTGAACAAATGCAGATTCTAATATGGATCTTTGGATCATAAAAAAATATGGATCCTAAGTCCATTCAAATCAATCACTGAGAGTTTCCAATGCCTTTACTAAGCCTCGGCTGAAAACAGTAAAACCAGTAGTAAGTACTATGGCAGCAGGAACAGGTTTTGGAGTCCCAGCTGATGGGTCAAACCCTGAACTGTACACTGAATTCATCCACAGAAGTGATTGCTCCAGGACAGCCACACTGGCAAAGCCACGAGGGCTGAGAGAAGGGTGCTTGTTCTCCTGCCTGCTGCCACTTGACCAGCTTACTTCACCTGTCCAGACTTGTTAATCTGATATCACCTGTGAGCAATAAAATGTGTCCATTAAAAAACCATCTACACCAGCTAAAACTACTGATGGGAGACAGACCAAAACAGCGGGCAGACAGGGCTACCATGAAGTTGGAGCGAGAGGCCTCAAAGCTCCTTGCCTCGCACAGAAGATGCCTTGCCCTTGCTCCTTGCCTTCAGAAGATGCCAAGCTAACCAAGCTTGGAAGGAGGGCTCCTCTTGCAAGGGGGTCTTCTGCAGCCACCTGCACAAGACCACCGTCAGCTGAGCTGTTGTACAGCCACGATAGGAGGCTGGGCCAGCTAGCGCCGGGGGATGCAATGCATTTTAGAGCACACTATTCTGGACAACAAGCTTTGGAAAGCATTTCTGGAGGCTGAGCCAGCCCCACAGCACTGGCCCTGAAAATATTTAACATGTGCTCTTCTTGAAAAAGGCATTTTAAAGAAATCTGGACTGCAATCTGAACACAAACAGCTTCTTTCTGCCCTCCATCCTCAGAGACAATGCAAGCAGATCGAGCAATTCAAGGGGCATAAACTGGCCCTGGAAGAGCCTCAGCTCAATGTCTGGGCTTGTTCCTTAAGCCAAAAAGAAAGAAGATGGCAGAAAAACCATTGTGTATTCACCTGGAAGGTTTCTAATGCTGTTTGCCAGAGCAGTGGCTGCCACCAGGAGCACACCAGAGTCCTCTCCCTGGTAGCGTGCCGCCACCGTGCCATCGCTGGGCCGTGAGATTGTCAGCTGCTCCTCAGCAGCCCAGGCTACTCGCATTACAAAATCTTGAAGAGAGATGGAAGCTGAAACCAGAGAAGCTGCAGACGAGGGCTAGCAGCCTCCCCCAGCAGAGCAGGACATGCTGCCCACTGGGAGTAACTCTGGCGCTTGGGAGAAGACAGATTTTCAGCGCTGAGCACTCAGAAAACCCACGTGAGCGCACGCCTTTGCACAACGTGCAACGAACCACTGGCTCTGGACACATGTACCGGCCCCTCGCATCTGGCGCTCAGATGCAAATACTTCCAAGGCCTAAAACAGGGGCTGCACCTCTCTGCTGCCCCTGCTAACTCGCAGCAGTTGCAAGAGGGGCCACAGCAGATGCCTCCCCTCCAACGCCTGGCTGGCACGTCCATCCCCAGCAGACTGCCAGGCTTTTACGCCCTCACGAACGGGCTTGGCAGAGCAGCCTCCCCAGTCAAAGTAAGGTTTGTATCAGGGGCTAAAGATCAAACCGTATCTATCTGTGAACACACCTTTGTTAGTTTTGGCTGCACCCTTTCAGGTATCACCTGCCTCCCCAGGCAAACACGTTCCCATCCCGAGTTCCACAAGCCTGCTGCGCTCCTCCGAGGGCTGCTTTCGCCTGGCAGGTATCTGCTCACCTACCGCATCTGCAACAGCAGCGAGCGGCCGAGGAGGGAGAGCCCCGGGACTCACGCACGCAGCTGCAGCCAGCGTGTTGCGGGGAGCGGAGGAAGGAGCTGGAAGCAGATTCACGGTCGGGCTGCTGTTTGGCTTTGCTGGAAACAAGAGTGGAAAGCTGGCACTGACATCCAGCCGCCCCAACAAACATTGCATTCATATGCAGAGCTACGGAGCAAATGATCTGTCAGTTGTTCATCTGGAGAACAGGTTTCACCAGCCTGGATTAAATGATTACGTTGCCGCAGCATGTGCTTCTTGCTGCTTTGTGAGATAAAGGAAGTAAGGCGAAAGCACCGCAGAGAGAGCCCTGACCCTGCAACCCAGCTCCAAGCACTTTTACGCTCAGAGAAGGTTCGGACTGGCACGGAGCACGGGGGACGCAGCGCGAGTGTGTTTAAAAGGCAGCACTTTGGTGCCAATGCGCTGAAATCGCTAATGCAAGAAAACACCTCATTTGAGTACAGGAGGTGTGTACTCTGCCTCACGTTACTGCCTCCAGATGTGCACCAGACTGCCTGTAGTTTTGAGCCTTCTGCTCCTCATTCCCACAAAGCTGAAGGCAGGGAGAGTGCACTTGGAGGTCTAACAGCACATGTGCAGCAGCGACAGGCTCCACCGCAGCCTGCGTCCTGCCTTCACAAAACCCCCGTTGAGTGACTCCCTTAGGATGTAATTGCAGTCGACTTCATTCCAGGCCGTGAGCATATGTCTGGCTATGGCCATTACTGCGAGCACACAAGGAAAAAAAAAAAAGAAACATAAAGGAGAAAGTGCAAAACAACACTCTTGTAATCCAAGCCCAGTTAGGATAACGGGTGTTTTCCTCTGTAGGAAAAGGTTACTTTGCTACCTTTGGCAGTCTGGCAGCTTCCCTGCATCAGTCTTTTGCAAGGCAGAGAAGAAAGGCTGACACCAGCTTAGCGGACTCAAAAACATGACATTGCACCAAACCCACGGCCCCCGGCAGCACGCCCGGAAGCTCTCCAGAGCCCACGCGGGCAAAAAGCAGATGCCCAAAGAGCTGACACAGCAACTCTCCCAGACCTCAGAGGGCTGAACCCTCACACCAGGGAGCCCAGTGCATCTTTCTCCACTCCAGGTCTTTGGTGGGTCACTGTGGCCTGTCCCACGGCCCCATCTCTGAGGGGAGGATGCATCTGCAGTGGGGGCGGTGAAGGGCGCAGGGATGCAGCCACAACACACCGTGGGCAGCAGGAGCCAGATCCACCACCCTCTTTCCCCATCGTGTTTCACAAGATGAACGGTAGCAACAGCATTATTGCTTTTGTATTTGCCGCCTTTTTTTTTTTTTTTTCCCCCCCAGAATGAGCAAACCAGGGCATCGGTCCATAGCCCACCCTCAGGAATGGCACAAACACTACTCTGGGGGAAGCTTCCTAGAAATAGCCTGCAGTGAGCCCCCAGCACCCAACGCTCCCAGCCCGAGCAGTTGCAGGCTGGCAAATTTCTGAGCCATCCAAAGTAAGGTCTTATCAATGGGACATGTCAGGCAGGGTTAAGCAACACTGAGCTGCCCTCCCCACATCAAGTGGCCACGAAAACATGTAGGATTTGTCCAATTGGGATGGCTCCCAGTCAGGCATTTACTTTTGTGACTCGTGGACGAGTCTTTAAAAATACATCCCAGTGCACGTACGGATGTACTCCAAGATACACTTACATCCATCCACAAGCACATGACCTAAGAGGTGGGTTCGAACTAAAGTGACTCAGCCTCCCAGTTACAGGAACAAAATTAGCAACCACTCATAAACGTCTTGTGTCTCAGACGGGGCTAGATGGCACTGTAACTTAGTTAATGTGCAAGCCCTTCGCCTCAGGAGATTTCACTTTGGCATTATGATCAGTGGAAAACCAGGAAAGCTGGTGCTCCCTAGGGTATATTTTCCAGAACTGGGCTAGTAATTCACGCTGACAGCCTGATTCAACACATTTTTTAGGTACCTAGTTATCAACTGTGTCCAATAATTTAGTCATTCTCTGGAATTTTTTTTTTTTTAAGCAAATAATTCTTGGCTTGCAAGCACTTAAACATGTAATATTTATTATAAAACATATGTTTTTCTCCAATACTTAGCCTACATTTTCCCTGCTTTAATTTATCCCATTTCTCCTCATTAACCCCTGCCCCCCACCCCCATTGTTCCCATGCTGGATCCCTCTACCTCTCCCAGGAGAACAGCAACGAAATGACATTCGCCTCCCAGACCTCCTGGCACATCACCCCTTCCCTTCGGGATCAGCTCGGCGAGGCAAAGAGCCCTCTGGCCCCGAGCCCCCAAATCACTTAAGGATGCACAGCTGAAACAGAGGAAGGCAAAGAGGCGGAGGGAGGCGAGGACCAGGCTTGCAGCGCAGGCGCCTGGCTGTATTCAGGTCAGAGCATTCAGGACCCGCAGCCTCGGGACTCTGCGTGAGCTGGTTAGGAGATGAACGAGTAAGGATCTGCACTAATCTCACACCCAGACCTTCCAGAGCCTCTGTGCTCTCTCCTCAGACGAGCATGCCATGGCTAATGGCACCGTGCCACCCCAAGGGAACAGCATCCACATGTCTGGTGGGGGGAACGGGGGGGACATGCTGTCCTGCTGCAGCACATCTGCCTTTGGGGCTGGGAAGAAGATGGCTACCTCCTTAACACAGACTGTATCCATCCCATCTAATACTCAGATGAGTATCTCTCCCATCATTTAACAAGGGGAGCAACCCTCTGAAAAAAAAAAAAACAAAAAAACTTTTCCCAGCTTCCTGACAGCCTGGGTCATTCGTGCCTGTGAATCTGCCTCCCCGTTCCTCAAGTAACAGATTAGTCACGTACATTTGCAATGGCAGCGACTCTGCCAAATAGCTGAGGAGCGGGGCAGGAGGAGGAGAACGGCAGCATGACAAGAACAGCCAGAGGAGGGGAGAGGAGAAATGAAATGTTTCTTCCTCTTCTCCCATGCCTCTTGATTTTCAACAGTGTTTGCATGCTCGAGCTGCAAAACAGCTGCATCACGTGCTGGAGGTGAAGTCCAGGCGTTACCTAACCGAGAGACTCGGACATCCCTGTATATCCTCTTTTGCCCCCAGGCTGGCAGGAGCATCGCCCAGCAGCAAGAACACCAACAGCTCCTCTGAGGCTGGGACGAAAAGCCTCCCTAAATATGGACCACGTTTGGCAACTGGGAAAAGCTCTCGCTTGAGCTCCCATCTCCCGAGTGACTGACAAATGCCAGACCCCGGCAGGGCTGACAAAGGCTTGGGGCTGCAAAGCAAGTCACTAGGAGGTGAAAACAAACAGGCAAAAATCCCCCAGAATCCAGCTCCTGATTAATATGTGTCTTACTGCAAACAGTTACTTCCTTCTTCCAATAATGTGCATGAAAAATCACCATCGTCTTTAGAGCAGCAGCGCATGGAGCCAGTAAGCAGGTCAGACTGCTCCTCCGTGCTGTACGCGCTTGTGTCACCCTGTCCCTGTCCTGACACGCTTCCAGCTACAAATGCCCCAGTAGGTAACAAAGAGGGAGATTCAAAGCAAGAACACCTGAGTGATCCGGTAACAGGAAAGAAAGAAAAAAGAAAAACAGGCTGTTTTGGGTCATCTGAGGCGTGCACACATTCCCAGACACTCAGTCTGTCCCCTGCAGTTCAGGGAAATGTTAAATGGGCAGCATGGCCTGGAGAAACTGTAAGGAGGGGGAAAGCAGAAGAGTGCCTGGGGGAAGTAGATGAGCAGGTTTTCAAGACAAGCAGTTGCTACTGCAGTAAGAGATAGGGACACACGTAGGTGTTCCCTGTCCCGGTAATAAATAACAGCTACAAAACTCTTACTGACCTCTGTAAAACATGTTGGTTCTGCCAGTACATCCATCACAAAGTTACCTGTCGCTTGTTAGCACTGCGGTACTCACTTCAGCAGTCCCAGAGAAAGACAGAAAACACAGCAGGCCAGTCACAGCATCCTGTATGCCAGCCGAGGGGAGTCACAACCTCAAAGGACGCATCTTTGTTATCATAAAAAAGATGCTTCCTTCCTGTATCCTCCATCTTAGGGGATCACACTGAAAAAGGAGAATAAAATACAAGCATCACTTCCGAGACAGGAACCTCACCGTAACATGAAATACCAAAGAAAACCTCAAAAATGTCCTAGCTTCCCTTCTTAGGAACAAGCAGGCACAAGGCTACATGTGAGCATCTGGGCTGGAGCTTTCACTCGCAGTCCAACACGAGCCTGGCCCCATTTACCGGTGGGATGGGAAATGCCAGGCCCCTTCTCCTCTCACCATCCCACGTCCCAGAGGGGAATTCAGGGCACCAGTGGCCCAGTGCTGGCGAGAGAATTCCCATCCCACGTGCTGCCAGGCTTCCCCACAACCCGATCTAAACGCTGTCCTGCTTCAGAAACCGGTGCTCTGACATCTGGCACTACACCAGGACATAGATTAGACTGCTCAATCATTTTAATCGCCATCTAACAATAATAATCTATTTATGTAATGTACGCTAAAATGCGCATAGCACTATGGTCTGGTTTTAACTCTAATTGGGGTGGTCCTGACCCGAACAACCACCCCGAGCAGCAAAGCTGTGGATTTGGGGAGATTTTTTTCATTGGCTGCTTCCAGAACTGCCCTAGGCTACTGCTTCTCTTAGGTTTTTACTTCAACATATATATTTTTGTCTGTTGACTTTTCAATGTCACATATTTGGCAGACAGAAAAAAAAAAATGCAGAGCAGTAACCAACACTACACATACTTACCGTGCGACATGGGTTTATTCTTCCAGGGCAACCGTGTCTTGTTCCTGTCCTGGGTATTTATTTTTGCACTCCTGCAAGGACTTGGATGCTCAGGAAAGATGCTGGGTTTAGAATTACTGGACCTAAGGAGCTGGAGGTGCATAAACCAGCAGTATGCTGATACCTGGAAGAGCCGATGGCTTTCCTAGGTAGTCAGCTAACCCACACAGCCAGGAGCGCAGGGTGTCAGGGAAGAAGATAAGCCGGCTCGAGGACAGGCCCCAGCATCCCTCCATGGGAGTTTTGTGCTCCGCAGAAGCCCTTTGCTCTCCCTTAAGGAAAAGGGGAGATCGGAGACAGTTCCTCTGCCCCCATCCGTACCATTAAAGTCTCCGATGTTGCGTGCACAGAAGCTATTACCTGCCACGTACTGAGCAAAATCACAGAGAAAAAGATGGTGCAGCCTCTGTGTCCATCCCACATGCCAATGAACAATAAAAACAGAGCACCGAAAAATAAAACCTATGGCTTCAAAAAGCCCTCAGGAGAATATCTTCAATGGTATCTTTTTTTTTTCTGCTTCTTTCCGATCCTTTTTTTACTGTTGAAGTTGACATCTTTTCCTCTTGCTGAACCAGCATTTCCTGACAGCAAATCATTGTCAGAAATTTTCCATCCAGCTCTTGAGAGGATTTCA
This sequence comes from Balearica regulorum gibbericeps, assembly GCF_011004875.1. NCBI lineage: Eukaryota > Metazoa > Chordata > Aves > Gruiformes > Gruidae > Balearica > Balearica regulorum. Next base: position 95,473,689 of record NC_046185.1, read on the forward strand.
ACACTGGGTGCTTGTGCATACTCATGAGAAGAGGTTAATGTCAATCTCAGAAAATTTTCTACAGGATGTGCAAAAGGGTACCACCAGCGAGGAGCAGCGCCTTCGTTTGGAGAAGTTCCAGCACTAGCCAGTTTCTTGGCCTCAAAACTGGGGTCAGCTCCTCTCCACTCGATTACAGCTGTGATGGTGATCCTCCTTCACGTGTTTGCTGCCCAACTGACCTGGCACTCAGAAAAAATGCTTCCATGGGGAAATCTGCCTTACAAGGCATAGAGCATCCCCTTTCAAGCACCCTGGGAACATCTTGATGGCTTTAAAACTAAACATCTCAGAGAAGATCATTGCTCTCCCAATAAACAGCGGTACAGACAGGCCTCAGAAGCTAAACAAGCGAGGCAGGCACTCGTGGGAGGAGATGGTAATAAATGCGATAGCCAGCTTCTTAATCACCACCCCTCGTGCCTGATCACCATTACCTTGTCACAGCTGCCCTGCGCACAGTGGCGACAGGATGGCTCTCCACGTTTGGAGGACTTTACCCAGCAAAATCTCTCCAAAGATGAACATGCACTAAAGTGTAATTGCACCCAGGTAACTTTTTAAAAAGTTGGAAAAAGAAAATCCCCTGCTCCACCACACAGCCATCAGGCATGATGCAGCCCCGGGAACAGCAGCCTGCAGCGGTTGCACTCCAGTGGGTTGGTGGGAAGCAACCCCCAGAGCCAAGGCTTTTTTGGGACCAGTCTGTCCCCATTCAGAATTTCTGCCTGCAGGGCACTCAAGCCAAAGCTGCCTTAAATATGCTTTTCAAGGCAGGCGAATAACAAGCAAGGCATCTTTCCCTTCAAAGCCCAGCACTCCTCCTCAGAGACATCTATACCTGCTATCATCAGCTTAAGGGGCAGTAACGTTGCCAGGAGGTGAAGCTGGTTTATGAGGGGGAGGGGGAAGAGTTAACCCAAATTCATCAACCCACCCACTGTCCTCAGCCAGCAGCTCTGAGCACACTCAGGGGGAGGACACAGGACACAACACAACACCCCAGCAGCACGTCCAAGCGAGGATGCCTTTTCTAAAGGACACAGCTGATTCATCGCCTGCTTAAGTATCACGGGCAGCTTCAGCTGCAGAGGCCTGACCTGTTTGGCAGCAGCCAGCCGGCATCAGCTGCCTCCTGGAAAAGGGAAAGAAAAAAAAAATAAAAAAAAAAGCTTTGAAATCACAGAATGAGCAGAGGAATGGGGAAATAAAGTAGGGAAGGGGGGTGAAAGAGGTGGGTTTGCAGTCTCTGGTTGGCTAACAGGCTAATTCCTCCCTGCTCCCTGCCTGCGACTCCATCTAATTACCCTGTTTCCTCTGAGCTGATTGGAAAGTGGCCTTGTGTCTGGAAAAGGCTGTAAGCATCTTACATGCATCTGTTCCACCTAATCCCTAATAACTAGCGCCTGTGTGTTCAGGGAGAGGAGGAGGAGGTGGGGGAGGACGAGCGGGGAAGGGCCGGGAAGGGTTTCCCATGTGTGCTGCCATGTGGCGGTGAGCAGGGCTGCCCTGCCGCCGGAGCTGGGGGCTTTCGGGGAACCAACGTTGTTCCTCTTCTGCCCGTTTCACAATCTGGAGGCCCTCTTTCCTCCTTCCCCTTGCAAGAAAGAAAAACTTTATTTAAAAAAAAAAAAAAAAAAAGAGGGCCAGGGGTGGGAAGAAGGACACGTTTTGCTGAGCCTCGCTGCAGTTCAGATCTGTTTAAGCCACTCGTTTTTTCCCCTTGCCCTAATCCTGCATTATCCTTTAGGAATGACATTCAATTCCTGAAGGGGGGTGGGAAGTGCTCTCCAGGGCCCTGCATGGTTTGCCCAGGAATTTGGATTGCACTTTTTATGTGCAGCTCCGGGAAGGGGCAGAGGGACAATTATTCAGCCGTTTAGTAGCAAGGCAGGCACATTTTCAGCAAGCTCTTCCTAGCAGGAGCTAATTCAGTGTGAGGAGAGCACGGGGATAAACAGCTCTGTTTGCCAGTAAAAGGATTGTCACATCTGGAATTTACACAACTTACGAGGAGCCAGGAGCCACTATTTTGTTTTGCTCACACCGCGTCGTAAAACATGTTAGCACTTTAAAAGCGACGCGAGGCAGATGCACGCAGGACGACATCTCGCACAACCCCGCCATGCCCTCACCCTCCCCTGCCATCGGCGGGGGACGCCCCCGTGTCTTGCTCAACACCTTCAACTTTGCTCCAGCCCCTGGGAAGGGAGGCTTTTGGCCTCCAGCGCAACCGGCTGGCGGTACCACGTCACATCTCCACGTGACAGCCCGGGGGGGGTCCCGGCCAGGAGAGGGACACGCTGTGCCCGCTGCACACCTTGCAGGGGACGCCAGCCTTCCCCCCCCCAGCCTCAGCCCACTTGGAGGAGGACTCAGTTGCTGATCGCTTTAAACCAATTTCAAAAAGGTTGGCTGCACCTCCTTGGGGTGTTTATTTCCAAGCGCTTTCCACATTTATCCAGCCAGCTTTCCGCTGTTTTGCTTTGGGATTTTTGCAGTTGCAAGCCGTGAGCGCTCTTCCTGCAAAAGCCTCCTCGCTCATCCCTCAGCACACTAACGATGCCAGAGGTGGTAATGAGTCCCATGGGCTGGGCCGCACCTGGTTCCCATAGGAAGCCCCTGTCTTCACCCCAACAAAGATGCTGGGATGCATCCTGCAAAACAGCGGTAGGGTACAGGCATCCATGGGCTGGACCCATCCTGTCAAGTAACAGTGGAAATAATAAAAAATTAAGGGGAAGAAAGCTGAAGTCAATGGTATTAGCCATTGCTAATGGCTAATGGCATTAGCTGAGATTTTCACCTTTGGTGCTTCACACCTGCACACAGTCCTTAAGGATGAGCAAGGCAAAACCCAACAGCCCATCTTTTCCAATTTGTTTTTTCTCTCATTTTGTATCACTGAGCAGCAGTTACCCAAGAAACCTGCTGCCCACTGACTTTCATGAAGCCAGCCTGGGTAGGAAAACAAGTACGAGCACAAAAGTCATCTCTCAGCCTGCTGTGCCGGTTGCGAAACATTGTGCAGAGGTAAAGGCCTGCAGGTTACCGTGTGGAAACCTGGCTGTGATTTACGCCTCCTCCTCATCCTCCCACCAAGGGACGAAGGGCTGCCTGGGGGAGGCTCACGTCACCCTGCGGAGGACCAGCAGCATCGCCGCTCGCTTTGCTGTCTGCCAGCAGGGCGCAAACCCGGATTTTGTGAGTCACCCGCCTAGCCCATCCAGCTGCGGATCCGCTGCCCGGGGTCCCACCAGCGCTCACACGTGCCTGTCGGGGAGCAAAACTCACACCAGGGACGGCTTCCAGGCAGCGGGGATACACAGCACCAGCCCTGCGAGGGCAATGTGAGACGGGGAGAGTCGGCCGCCTTCTGCTGCAGCTCTCGTGACTGGCTGGAAAAGTGAAGTGAAAGAGCGTGATGGGAAGCTGCAAGGTCACACTTCGCTTGTAACGCTGTCCTCCCGGTTCACAGGCTTTCCTTTTTTATTTTTATTTTATCTTATCATAAAATGTTATTTTTTATTTTCTCATCAAGGTAACACTTGAGATGAGAAAGATGCACCAGATGAACTTCAGCTTTGCTAGCGTGATGCAGAAGGCGTCCCACATAATTCTAACTACAATTTAAAGCCCCTCCAGATAACTCAGTACAATTTTCCCATGAACACAGGCTCCTGCCACTTTAAGATTAGCAGCTGAAAGAAAAAGAAAAAAAAGATTCTTCAAAACCTCCATCTTTAGGTACCAGATAAGTGGCATAAACACTCCAAGTAGTGTGCCCAGAAGCACTGGCAGTTTTCTGTTAATTCAGCCTGAAGTGCTGTGAAAATGCCTCCTTCCTCCCAAGCTGCAAAGACCGCTTCGGTGAGGAGTGCTCCAGGCTCCTGAAAGTCAGGCCGTGCACCCAGGGTGCTACAAACCCTCTCAGAGCCTCCTTAGACCCTTCCTTTTCCCCCATTCTTAAAAAGAGAGAAATTAAACGCTGACGCCTGAGCCCCTAAGCCGCAGAAGCAGGCCACTGAAAACGCCCTGTTTTTTCCCCACCTCTGCCGGCTTTGGTTTGTCAGTGCCTGGTAGCCTCGCTGTGCACACGGGGTTCCCGAGACTGACGGCGTTCTGGCTGTGACCACGGGTGTCCCAGGAGCACCAATCCTTGCCTGAATGTGCAAGGGTTGCCACGGAATATAAATAGTATCAAGGAGGTGGTGTTTTAGGACAAGAAAACATCCGATTGATCAAATTTATGGCCAGAGGTTGTGCTTACAATTACAACTGGCATTCTCACTTCCTCCTCCTCAATATCCTGCCAGCTCCAGGTAGGAAGAGACCAGCTGTGCCACAGTGGCTCCAGCCCTCTCAACACCTTTTCCACAGCCTGGGCATCGCACCCTCAGGAAAAAGAAAAACAGCCCGAGCTGTTCCTTAAAAGACACACTGGCATGAACTCTGCCCCCAGCTACACCTCTGAATGACAGGAGCTGCAGAGGGGTAAGGAGAAAGTTTGGCTTGAACAGATCTCATCTATTAAAGAGTGGGTGCAGGAGGACATTTACTTGCACCAAAGTAAATGGTGCATTTACAGACAAGCTAGGTATCCAAATACTTCTGAAGACCCAGGTTTCCCAGCTGGTCAAAACTTACCTAGCATTTACTTCCAGAACTGGAAGGAGACCATGGCGGTACGGCTTCCCACAGGTCTCGTGCCCGTAGCAAGAGCAAGTGACCACAATTCAGGAGCTGTGTCTCCTGGTCCCATGCTCTACATAGAGCCCTGCAATCAGCCCCTCAATATCTTGCATTCTTTGAGATCCCTTTCAAACCCTTTAAAAGGGTGTTTAAAAAAACAGAAGTCTTTGCATGACAAATTCCACAAGCTGCACACAGACGTGTGATGATTTTAAAAACTGCTAAAGGAATAAATTCACTGTATCCCGATTCATGCTCTGCACATGGCACAATGCTCCCAGCCTAGATGTATGAAATAAAACAATAGCTATATTGTACGACAGGGCTTAGGATGAGAGGGCCTCTATTTTCTAGTCTGCTTTCACTGAGGTCCTATCTTTCCAGGATGAAACCTTCACAAATTTTCAGTTTGGGGATACTGAGCAGATTTATTCTGACCCCCTTCTCTGGCTTCCAAAAGACGGGCCAGGGGTGCAGCATCGGCACAGTCACAGCCCGCTGAAGGGCATTCATCATCACCCATCCCAACTGAGCTGATTAATCCTCAATAGTAATGGCTTATTTTAATTGTCTGAACTCTGTTAAGGCAGGACCGAATCCCCTTAACCCCTCTAATTCTAGGAGCTGGATTTTCAGCTCGGTCCATTTTTTTTTTCCTTTCAGCCTGCACTCTCTTTGCACTAAGTCACATACCGCAGACCATACCTTGGGAAAACCCGTATCTGCAGGTCCCTGTCCTGGCCAGGGGAAAAGCTGACCTAACTTGTAAGATGGCCCTACTTTGAAGGTGTCCCTCCAGAGGTGCTTTCCGACCAAAATGTCCCTGAGATGAAGATGTTCTACTACTTGAACAGGAAGAAGTAGAGCTGAAGCTGCATGAAGCTGGGCTGGGGCACTGGGCTCCCTGGGAGCCTGGAGATGCCAGACTTGGGGGGCATCACCTGGCCGGAGATCCACGGTTTCCTTTGGGGCTATCAATACTCGGCAACGGATTAAAAAGAATAATGCCAGGCCAACAGGCTTTGGGACTGAGTGACCACTCCTGAAAAACTCAGCTGAAAGAGCTCGCCCAGGGCTAGGCAGCGAGCGAACTGGCAGAAGCACAAATGGTGCCTCCGTTCTCCCCATTCCCAGATCTCCTCTTTAGCCACAGGCTCTGTGGTAAAAACTTAACTGCTGCAACATTATATAAAAATTGTGTCGCCATTAGATTTCAGAAAGCACCTGCATAATCCAGGTAACTTACCACACCAAAAAAAAAAAAAAGAAAAGAAAAGAAAAGAAAAGAAAAGAAAAGAAAAGAAAAGAAAAGAAAAGAAAAGAAAAGAAAAGAAAAGAAAAGAAAAGAAAAGAAAAGAAAAGAAAAGAAAAGAAAAGAAAAGAAAAGAAAAGAAAAGAAAAGAAAAGAAAAGAAAAGAAAAGAAAAGAAAAGAAAAGAAAAGAAAAGAAAAGAAAAAAAATAAGGTACTTCAGATGAGAAGATAAACCAATGGCATTATTTCCAACGGTGAAGCCTTTATGGTTTATATTTAAATATAACCCCTTCTTTAAGCTATTAGCCTAAATTTAATGCAAATCCTTGAGAACTTTACCTAATATTCTGTAATGGGAAAATGTAAATGAGAAATTTCGAAAGCAGATAACAAACTGCTTTTACAAACGGCAGAAAGCATTTCGCCCACACCATAAATATTATAGGCGATCCAACTGAGAGGCTGAGCAGACACGAACCGTATGCATTTCCATTTCCATATGAACCGATGTAAATCAAGAAGAATTCAGCTGGTCATTAAGCGTACCGGAGACCTAGGTTTTCACTCTGGCTGTAGCTTGTTCAACGATGGCTTTATATTTAAACGTTTTTACTGTATCTTTCGCACTGGGGCTTGGGGGCTCCCAGGCAGTCAGTGATGCGACTAGATAAAAGACCAATTTAAGGGCTATTTGACTTTTCATCCTTACTTCTCACTGCCTTGCTTTTGTGGGTTTAAAACATAATCTTTTTACTAATTAAATACATACGAATATTCTGTTGCCTGCGCAATGGATATATAATTAGACTCAGGAGAAAGATTATGTGCTCTCTAACTGATACTAACACTTCAGCATAAAGGTACCCAAGACACCAGTAAATGTAACCTATGAGCTTCTGCTAATAACGTGCTGCCTCTGATCTCCAGAGGATTATCTTACACTGGAGCTCTTATAGGAGCTGTATATTGAAAGGGGCCTGAAACAGATACCCTGTAATTTATGTTCCTGCTTAGTGCCTTGGTGAGGAAAGGCAGCCTTTGCTCAAAATTGTAAGGGTTTCTTTCCTTCTCTCTCTCTTTTTTTTTTTTTGTCTGAAGTTAATGCACGTGATCTTCAGGGACCAGGAGGCTGTAAGGAACCTCTGGGTGGTTTCAAGGAAGAAAGCATAATTTGTTGCCCAAGATCCGTCCTTTTTTCTTTTTTTTTCATGTCCAGGACCACTTTTCCTCCTTAGAAACACAGAGAAACCTCTTAAATAAATTATATTAGGCAGAGCCCTTTCTCTCCACTCCAAAATTAAAGAAGTATGTCTGCTGCTTTATCCTCACCAAGCACATATTTTGTAAGCAGTGCTACCTCCAAGTCCTATTATTTGCTATACCTCATAAATATCGGAGTCCTTTTCCTTTCCTCTCCTTGGCACTTTTCCCATTGCTTTTAGGTTGCTGGGTTTTGGTTTTGTTGCTGTTTTTTAGCAAAGGTTACCCTCCCAGCCATCACATGATAATACTTTTTTTTCCCCCCTCTGTGGTTAGACCAGCTCAGACAACTAGATAAATATTGTGGGGAACTGACCCTTAAATATCAGGTTTGCCTGTACTTTTTCATGGAGGTCTTTATTTCTTTAAATTGTAGGTGGTCTCCTTAAGATATCACGGAGACGGAGCCTGTTGTAGCGACAGGGGGAAAAAAGAAGCAGCAGAAAAATCCCCTCAGGATGTTTCCTGTGGTAAAACACAGTAAGGAATATTTCAGGAACAGTAAGAACTATTTCAGGGCAGCTCCAGACAAATTCAAATCCAAATCTTCTGTGAGGTTCAGTGAACTCTGCAAATTGCGCGTTTCCTCCAAAACCCCAAACCAGGCAACTTGAACTTGATTTGGGAGCGAGTAGTGGGGACACTGGCATTTCTGTACCCCTTGGCAGTTGTGAAGAAGGTTGGGTGGGCTTTTTTAAGATGTCTGGTTTTTCAGAGCAAAGTTTGCTTAAAAGAACAGTGGGCTAGCTACTGAAAATCTGCCTCTATCAACTAGTGTCAACCGAAGATTTAGACAAGGACGCAAAAAAGCTCCTTTGCTAGAAGTATACTCTCAATGTAAGCGATCTGCAAATTTCCTCTCATCTTAAAAAGAAAATGATGCCCAGACAGGCCAAGAGATAACGACAGACATGGAGGCTCCGTGTCGGCAATACCTGTGACATTGCTAGCACTAGCCTCAAGTTAACACAGCAAATCATGAGGTGACATTGCAGTTCAGTCACTTTTCCGTAGGGTCCAACTCCTTAAATAACTTCCTTCAGCAGGAGATCGGCTTTTTTTTTCGTTGTTTACATTGTCAATAAAACATGTCCTCTGCTGGCACTGAGGAGAACTGTACCAGAGAAGACATAGGACCTGTGTCAGTGTATTTGATCTCCAGATTTCGTCACACATAACATGCTTCACTGCAATTGCTTTTCTTTACCCCTTGCTCAACACAAAGAGGTACCCGGACTTCAGAGTTTCACATCCGTGCCTAAACTTCAAGGTTGATATACCTGAACATCAAGAATGAAGGGCAGATCTCCTTTACAGCCCCAAAAGCAGGCAACTTGCAAAGCTTGGGGATGAAGCAGATACTTGGCTAGAGCACGCTGTGCCTTGGTCCCAGCTTATGTCAACCAACTCGAAGTAAAGCTGCTCCAGTCCCGAGGCCACAGGGAGTCAGGTCGGCCCCAGTGCCACCCCACCGCAGCACGACCCCAGCCCTGGTGGAGCTGCTCTGTGCCACTCACCGTGCTGACGTAAGCAGGCATCTGCTGGGACCCTTCGTTCACTTTTCTCAAAGCCCTTTCCTTCTGGGAAGGAAAATCCAAAGTATCTGCCTACTCACATGGAAACATACCACATATCTCAATCAGGGCTGCTGAGGCAGATTGCTAAACTTAATTACCGGTTCCAAGGGCTGAGACTGTGAATGACAGGTCAATTCATGCAGTGAGCTAGCAAAGATTGCTGATAAATGCTTTCTAATTGAAAGGATGATAAAACTCCTATTAGTCATTGAGGAGCTTGAAGAATGAATTAGTCCTGGGATTTTTTTACACTACGAAGATCAAGAAGCGCTAATCTCGTCAGCGCTCTGCCGTCATTTCCTACCAGCCTAGTCACTCAAAAGGTTCAGGAAGGATCGTGACATTGCAGGGGTTGACCAGTCACTGCTCCCTCACTCCTTTTAAGGAGATGAATAGAAATAAGCATTAGCAGCATGGATGAAGCCTATTGTACTCTGGAGAACATCGGACGTTTTTGTGAGTTAGGAAAACAGCAAAGAACAAAATTAACCTCTCGTGCACGCAGCTCCCTTGGAAAACTGGCTGTATTAACAACATGCCGTATCCTTGGCACAGCACCTTTTGGCCCGAAGCATACGGTGGAGGCTAGTGGGCATTAGGAGTCCAGGTACTTAAGGCCCACCTCCAGCGATACCAATCATCTCCTGTATACAAGCAGTTTGAAGCTCAAAAGCTGGACTTTGCCCCAGAAAGACCACTGCATAGGCACGCGTACCTTTTTTCACTGACTAAGGCATTAGGACAGTCATTCTGGCAGTAGGACACGGCAGTCATACAGGACGAGAAATGCTCTTAAATTGTCACAGCGGGAAAAGCCATCAGAGCTGCCCTGCAAAAGCCTTGTGCATAGATGTGACCCAAAAGTTACCTTCTGCAGCATTAAGTGACACAACACCCGCTGCTGGGAAGGCACGAAAACAGCCACCACCCATTAGCAGGAACCTCTGCTGCCTTGTTTCCACGCTCTGCGATCCTGGATGAATTTTTTTCAGCTCTCTGTTTCTCTTTCCCTTCCTGCTCTTTTGCCAGTCTTTTTAGACCATGAGATGTTCGGTGAGACTGGCTCTCACGGTGTATTTGCTCTGTGCCTAACACAATGGGTTACAGCCCTCACTTCAGCCTCTAGGTACTGCTGTCATATAAATAATAATTCACGACACTTACACACACCGCATTGCTGAAATGTAGCCACACTGGAGTTAAGGTTGGGACGTGGCCAAGTGACACAAGACACAGAGCACGTATAAAGTGAGGTTTTGCCAAAGACAGAAGGTCAGGCCGTTTTTACATCCTTAAGGAGCAGACATCACCTTACGTGTTAGGATGTGCCTTACTTTCCCCTTTCTCCCCCACCAACATCCAGAGTTCTCACTACATGGTATTTAATATCTACGTTGAAAAGGCCAAGGTTTTCCAGGCGGTTGCAGCACTCCTGAAACTGTGCTTTACATGTTTAACTAGCGACAGATTTACTGTCTTGACATCAAAAATTGTGTTAATTCTTTACACAAAGAAGAGCATTTCCTATGGAAATGAGTGTGCCTGGCTGGTATATCTGACTAGAAACTGGCATGAGGGGAGAGAGAAAATAGTTGTATTAACCAGTGAGTGAAAGCAGTCCAACGACGGCATGATTAGTGGTGCTTGTATTTAGGGATTCAAATAGCGTAGAACTTTGTCAAACTGAAAGACGCTGTTCTTCTAATTTCAGATCCCCAGATTATTGAAAGTCCAGATCAGTCTTGGGCAGCTCGTTCCTGTTGTACTCAGTATAGTTCGCCCCAAGCCAAAAGCCTCAGGCTACGGGCAGACGCCCTTCTTCATAGCCAAATGTACAGGTAGATATTTTGACTGAAGGGCATGAGGCAAATCAGATCACCAGCTCTGCCAGTAAATCTTAAAGATGTAACTTGCAGAGAAGGAACAGTGATAAGGAACTGCGGGCAAAAACTTCTTCCAGCAGCTGGGTCCAGAAGATATATTAACTAGTACGGTAGTGCCTACAATATTACACTAACATTTAAAACAAAGAGTCTCATTTAGTGCCTGGCCACGAACGAAGGTCATCTCATGCCACTCACTTTACAGCACACGTCTCAGACCTGCTCTCCATACACTCTCCACACGTTATAATTATGTACCAAATATAGGTGGATGCTACTATATTTTGTTTATTTATTTATTTATGTGGTCTTTAAGAGTACTGTCGCTGCTGCGCAAGTACGTATGCTCGTATAAAATTGCTTTTTATTGACGAAGTATATATCTTCCTAATTTGGGGATAAGCCATGCCACTTTACATCCATATAAACTACTATGCTCCCATTCTCACAGAAAGATTTTCTACTAGGTATTTGGAAAAGTACACCTGCTGAAGCAGGCCAGTCTGCAGTTGTGGTGGTTGCACAAAACTTCAACATAGATCCCAATAAAGGCTCCCTAGACATTTTCACACATAATCTGGAATAAAGAACACATATCTCAATGAAGCAGAAGCTTTTCTCCCTCCCTCCACGTTCCTATCATCAGTGAACATCCTTCGTATCAAAGATTGTTGTTTGATCCCAGGAAAAGGCTAACAGTGACTGCAGTGCTTAGGCAGTTGCTCCAGCAACTGTTCATAGAGCTGCACTGCAAATCAGATCAGGCAACTGATCCTTTTTTTAAATAAAAATATCTTTAATTTTTCAGGGTGTGTTTTGGTGTTTCTTTTTTTTCTTAAAACACTTTCTCGAGCCAGCTGCAGCTGCAGCCTCCATCTCATCAAGCCACAGCCTGAATTAGCATCCATTCAAATGAATAAGACAGATATCACAAGTTTTATGTTTCATGCTTACTGCAAAGCTGAGCAGATGTGAAGCATGTTTACAAATGCAGAGACATTTTGGGAGTTGCCTTGTTTGATGTCTGGACTTGTTTTGTACACACTCCTCACATTGCTGCAAGTTCTTGGAGGAGGATCCTTCCATGGTGACTTTACTAAATGAAATAAAATGAAGCCTCCTTCTGTTTAAGCCAAAGGGAACTTGGCTTAAAGCTGTTCTTTTGCAGTTGCAAGATAGCTCTTTAGTTTATATCTTACTGTGTCATCAGTAATTAGGCATGTACAGGAAATCAATCTCAACAGGGATATAGGATTCAAAACCTGCCAGTAAGCATTAGATAACAATTCTTTTTAAACACAAGCTCTTCAAAATGATGCTTATTAGTGAAATACGGTGTCTGAGTCAAACTCTTAGATAACCCAACAATAGTTAATTTTGTTCAAAAGAATAAGCCTGAACTGTTTTGGTGACCATAGGAATACAGACCACTAAGATAAAGCCTGGCCAGAGTTCCTCTAGGCTGAGAAGCATGGATAGGCATCATGACAATTGCTAGGAGGGACACAAATGTAAAAAAGAAAACACCTCCTAAGAGACATGTAGGCCTGAAAAATGCATGCCAGCCTGTAAGGAACTGCTGTTAGCCTGGAGATTCAGGATGCCCTTACCAGATGCAAACCACAAGGACTGCTTTCAAGGCATTTGTTTCCTCCGACGGTCATTTGCATCAAAAAGTTTTCTCCGATAGTTACTGTAGCTAACATTTCCCACCTAAGTGGACAGGAGAACATGGTAAAGCATAGATATGTTGTGTTCATACATGTACTTCCATATCTCTAGACTCACAAACGCATACGAACACACAAACACAGAGAAGGTCAAATGTTGAGCTGAAGGGAGGCAGTGTCACTCCTCTGATTACATGTCTGCACACGTAACATCGAGTTCAAACACTGGGATGATGTAAATTGGAAATGCTGTGTTTAAGTCAGTGGAGTTAGGCCATTTGATGCTGATCCAAAATATCTGCTTTAAGTATGTAAGCAGGGCATGCCCTCTTAAATCTGAGCAGATCCACTGAGTCAGAGGTGGTTTGCAAAGAATCAAATCTACCCTTTTTTTCTTTCCACCTGCAGCCTATTAATCCATAAAATCTGAAAAACAATGAAAACTCATTGCAGTTTGTTATTAGATTTTGAAAAGCCCTGCAGACCATTGGAGTTACTTGCAGGAGTTACGTTAGCAAAGTCGCTCTAGCAACATAATTCTTGAGATGCAGTCAGCAAACCAAGACTAAAAAAACAAAGAACCCACAAATCAAGCCCACACAGACATGCAGCTTGTTTCATTGCTTCTGACAGCAAGGTAGTTTAAGCCCTGCTTTCATTTGGACATGTGTCCTTAGTGATTTTGTAACTGGAAAGGACCTATTAGATATGTTGAATTGGGGTACTGCCAGTAGCTATTGCTTTCAAGACCTTTACACACTGAGATGGGAAGAATGCGTCCATGAAATAGATACTGGACCGTGTGTGTTTGTGCATGTGTGTGTCAGCTTCAGAAGCAAAAAGGCCTGAATGAGTTAGATCTGTAAAGTTAGCTCCCTTTGGGAAAACTCCTCCTCCAGAAACCTTCTACTTTTTCGGAAAATACACATTCTTGTTATTCCAGCTCTCCTCATCTTATATACTTTGTCATTCCAACATGCAGTGAGATCAGTGTTTACACTGGCATAAAGGATTCCTGCAATTATGGCATGAATGAGGAATCAAATATCAAGACTGCCCCCCAGATACACAAACTGATCTATAGGAAGGCTTAACATGCTGCTTAACATTCATGAATAACAGTGCATGGGTACCCGGGTACATCTTCATCCTTGCTCATAATAGTTTTCACTTAATGACTTTATTTAGTCAAAATTCTTGTATAACGTAGGAAGAGGTACTGGAAGACACTTTGAAGTTGAATGGTCATCACAACGCTCTGCCTCTCTGTTTCCATCTTGTATCCATATCCTGTGGTTTCACTTCCACCTCCAAGTTGGAAAGAGGCAGGACTGAAGTGGAAGATATACCAAGAGCCTCTCCGCAGAGTCACCCTGATGGGGAGAGAAAGACGTGGGTGGGATGGAGAGTGGCTCAGAGGATGCGTGGTTGACCACTGGTTGCTCTGCGTTGCCTGCTGCACCCCTTGACTCTGTGCCACTTCCAGACTTTCACTTTAGCAGCGATCCCTGGGCCCTTTCATCAGCCCTAACTCCCAGCAGCTGCCTGTCTTTGTGATTTTAGAGCTACCTGTTCGCTCCACAGCTAGTAAAGGAAGCAGCCAGCCATCTGGAGCGATAGGCAAGTCCCTACTGCCCTCCCATGGGGTGGGACGTGCCCCCCCATCCGCTCACAGAGCTCTCTGGACCAGGAGTATGAGAAGGGACGAGGTCCTACCCCGCGTCCAGCCATGGCAGCTGAGCTCAGCTGGGAGGCGCCTCCAGCCAGCTCCCAGGTTGGACCCCTCCACGTCCAGCAACACGGATTTCTCAGATGAGTGCCCCGGCCCTGGAGCTCGCTCCCCTTGGCAGTCGCTCAGACCTTGAGTCTAATGACCTTCAGGGTACCATACAAGCCTCTTTCATTTTGCTTTACATTCGATTAACTGTTTCTGGGTTTCTCCTATAATTTACTCTGAGATTGAGGCCTCTGTGGCAAACAGGAATGAGAAATAAGCTTCTTAAGTATTTCTGCAAAAGACAGCATGGCAGCAAAATAAATACAGTGACTCCATGCAATCTGAACCAGAAAACAATACTGAAATGTATACAAGAAAAAAACCCTTAAAATTGATAAACCTAAAAACACTGTCATGGGTCTGCAAAGAGTCGACTGCCTCTGCCTGTCTCCTTGGCAAAGACAGACACTTCAGACACAGAGCAGAGACATCACAAAGGGCCAAATGAGAATGCACAATTAATTTTATTTTTTTTAAAAAACACCTGTTATGCTAAGGATGCGAGAAAAGTTTTTATATTTATCTTTTCTCTGAGCAATGGCTGGAGCTGCTGCAGAGATATTTTGCAATTGTGAGTACAAAAAGAGGTGGTTTATCTGGCAGTCAAGCTGTGGTTCTCATGATGAAAAAGTCTGAGGACTCTGGCGCTGGCATGCACATACCAGCTACACCCTTGTGTGATCCTCTGTGATGCAGCTCACCCATTCTCTCTTTTTTTCTATGTCAGGACTTTGTCCTAAAGTTTCTGAACACCTTTAGCTAGGCTTCAGATCCTCTCTCACCACAAATGAAGCGACTGCATCAGGGAAAGACAGCCTAGCTAAAGGCTCATGTCCTAGTTCCTAGGATAAAGTAGGGAAGGGGAGAGATTTAAGGGATTTAAGGGGGTTTAAAGTGTTCCCTGTAATTTGACAGTTATTAATCATGTTCCAGCTCTCTAAGTGCCTACAGCTCCTTCATAACTTGGTATATACCTGCAGAACTCCAAGGGTTTCTATGGAGCTGTATAAGGCAAAAAGAAAGTAAAAAATACTGAATGCCTCCCAAAGTACTTCAAAATTAATTGGGTAGATTATGCTGTTGAGGTTTGTTGAGCTTTTCCAATAATCCTGGCAATTTATGTGGACCAAAACAGGGCAGGGCTGGCTTTCACAGCCAGCAGGGTTGGAGCACGTTGCATTTCCTCAAAGGAAAGAGAGAGAGAATCATTTCACACTTTGCAGTAACACTGGAGGTATGTGAATCATGATGATAAGTGTTACAATACACAGCGGACTCCTAATTCAGAGTCTTCTCTTTATGAAATTTTCCTGTCGCTAAGAGAGTATGATGTAGCTCTTGGGTGGATCCCAGATGGTGGAAATCCACTTCAGCACAAACCCCACTGAGACCTGTGTGGCTGAGACGAGTCCTCTTCCTGGGCAGATAGCGCAAACACAGCTTAAACACGCTCGTCCTCCGTGGGTCTGACTTGGTGAGACCTGGAAAAAAGAAGACACGAGTACTACACTCAGCCATAGAAAAGGACAATCTGTTGCATGGCTAACTCCTATTAACCGGGCCATTAATGGTGCATTCATTGGGCTTTCAGCTCTGCAGATTTTCAGTTTCATCCCTGGTAAGGCAAGATAGCACTCAGCACACACAGACTTGCTCTTTTGGGGGAACCAAGCAAAACCTTGCACCTACAAAATCTAGAGCTGCATCCATATTTCGTAGCTCTTGCCCCGCCCTGCTCTTCATTAATAGTTTTGGAAAATACTATTACAAGAAGAAAGGAAAATCAAAAGTTTCCTATTCTGCATGATGAAGGGATCACGCATTTCCACTTGGGAAATCACCTACCCCACTGTCCCTGCAAACAAGATGCCAGGCATAAACATTACACCACGCTGAACGCAAATACAGATCCCTCTGCCAAACCTGCAGTCCCAGACAAACATTAAAAGGCTTAAATGAAGTAGAGAGGCCAACAATGAACTTCAGCAGTATGAGTAGGCATACGGCTGGGGAGCACAGGACAGCAGAGCTGGTGAGAATTTGAGTTGACTCACGGGAGTAGCAACTTTCACTGTTTCCAACCATCAAAGAACACCCTTGGTCCCCGCACCACGGTGTGGCTGCACGTACCGGAGGTGTCTCAGGTTCCAAGTGGCAGAGGCGACCATGGGGGACCTGGGCACCCCTGGGACTTCTCCCTGCCCCCTGGATTCCCAGGCACAGTGGCAGGACCTGCACATGCTCTGAAGTGCTGCCTGCATCCCCGCTGCTCTGGGTGGGTCAGAGTGGTCGGGGGGAGGCAGGTGCCCCCACGTGGGGCGGCTCAGGGGTGA
This sequence comes from Balearica regulorum gibbericeps, assembly GCF_011004875.1. Classification (NCBI taxonomy): domain Eukaryota; kingdom Metazoa; phylum Chordata; class Aves; order Gruiformes; family Gruidae; genus Balearica; species Balearica regulorum. The sequence goes on from NC_046185.1 coordinate 95,490,173, forward strand.
CCTCCTGTAGGGGTACGCTGGCAAGGGGATCAGGGTCTGTGTGTTGCTGTGAAAACAACTTTGATCTTCTTCCGTCTTCTGGAATAAGTAAGGTGGTGGGAAGGACAGAGAGGGAAGAGGAGATGACAGAGGATGTAAACACCCAGAGGTATTGCCCACCACCTGGGAATCCCTCGAACATGGGAGAGGGCTTCCTTTGCCAGAAAGCTCAGACAGCTGTTTTCCCAAAGGGCTTTTTGGGGTTACAAGTATCTACGCATAGCAAGGAGCATCTTTTAGCCTGCTCTGCTTTTTATTAAGGACTTAGTAAGCACTTTCTTAATTTAATGACATCTTTCCTTCATTTCCCAAACCCAGTCACGTGCTGAAATCAGACTGACCTTAGTAAACACCAAAAAAAATAAGAGTATCACTCTTTTCATGGAAAATCTTGGCATTATTTCCCAGGAACAACTGCAGAATCCTCATGGAAGAAGCCAATTAAGCAATAAAGCACAATAAAGTTCAGCCTATTATGCTAACATAATAATTCACACCTACAGTATTGCTACTAGAATCACACCTGCAGTGTTGTATAAAGCCAAAAGCCAGGAACTATTAAAACAAGCTAGCCAGTTTATTATTACAATATAATTTGTGCCTGGGGATACACTGCAGAAATTATAAAATATTGATATGTATTTTTATTTGAGTGTGAACAAAAATCTGAACTTTAAAAGGGAAATGATCGAGTGGTTTAAGAGTAAAATCAGATGGAGCTTGATTCATTTAAAACTATACAAGGCAAAACGCTGACAAGCAGCCAGTGGGGTGGGGGTCTGCAGCAGAAGGGGAAAGGAGTGGATGAGGTGACAGCATGGTGTCTCGCATCTGCTCTGTGGCCCACTCTCATGGGGCAGGTACTCATCTGACCTTCGCTGGAGGACCTCATTGAAGCCAACAGAGCTATTATGTACGTAGAGCTAGCTGCTGGGCTGGAAGTAATTTTATGGAAAAAAATTAAGTGCTTAGTCAGAGTATCTAGCATGCATTCCCTTTTAAACATCCTCCAGTGATAACTATCATAATTATACTTCCTTGCTCAGATTGGTTACAGAGGAATTAGGCTGCCATCGTCTATTCTTGCTCTGTGAAGAGTTTCAGCTGAGTTGAAGGCACTGCTTAGCAGCAGGTCGCCCATCCTAAAGCACTCCTAAACAAGGAAGAACTAAAACTGACAGATCCAGAGACAGTAAAGACTCCTTCTCTTATGACACTCTCCAGATCGTTCAGAAAACAAAAAATCTCCTGTTTTCTTACGCTTACAGCATGAATGGGGCTGGACGTTTCCATTTCACTTGGTTGTGACCCTAATTGAACTAGTTGCAGGATATAAATGAGGGAGTTGAGTGGTGCTCTGGTACTTGGGATATACCTTTTCCATTCAAAATTTTGGCAAGCCAGAGAGCAGATGTAGCCTGCTCCTGTTCTAACACCTGGTGGGTGCTGGGGGGCGTGGGGGAGTTGCATGTCGGCATTCATTGTTAGTGCCCCTGTAACACAGTACCTGAAGCCACCCCTGGTATTACAGGCAAAATATAGGCATTGTCCACTCCCATGCAATGTCTGAGAAACCGTACTCGTTACTGTCGGCTCCTTTGGCAGGCTGGGACCTGACTAACAAGCCCCACAGCCTCTGTGTCTCCTCATCGACCTGATGGCCCAAGGCTGGTCACCTCAGCTTGGCTATTGCATCCTCCTCCTGCCTGACCCCCCCCTCCTGCCTCCCCTTTCCCATCTATATAAAGAGCTGCCACAAAAATAACCTTCCCCTCCCGCTGCTCTGACCTTGTCCCTGGGTGCCCCGGGAGGTGCACACCAGATCTGCTGTGCAAAGGCTGCAGCCACCTTTGCTGGTAACACTTTAACTCTGAGCAGCCAGGCGGGCAGGCAAGAGGTCAGGGTGGTCCCCGCATCACCTCCGCTGACCAAGTCCATTTCTCCAGCGCTGCCCACCAAGGTCTCTCACACAGTCAGCCTCCTTGCACTGTTGCAAAGCGGCGCTAATCTCACCAGCATCCATCCTGCCCTTGTCCTAGCCTGCATCCTGGATCCCCCCCAACGAGGACCTTTGGGACAAGGGCCAGTGATGGGGCTGGCCCGTCAGGAGGGGCAGGGGGACTGCAGGGGCACTGGACCTCAAGCCATGTCCCTGCACCCCAGCTGGGCTCCTCTGAGATCCCTGGACTGTGCCAGACAGTCTCTGGGAGTCCACATGCTAAAATGTCCGGGGGCCCACTCTCTCCATGGAGAGCTGAACACAGATCCTGGTGGAAACCCCATAAATTACAGCCCACAGAGTTGCTCAGGATTACCACTAATTAGTTAGACAAACCTTACCCGCTGTGATTTCTATGGAGACTCAGTGGCCCCAGCCTCCACCGCTCTAACAAAGGTGCTGAGGAGTTTTCAGGGGCACTTGGCTCAAAACTGGGTTATCTTGCAACATTTTTCTGAAGTGCTGTTTGCTTTGGCCTGTGGAATCTGTAAGCGAAACAAAACAAAACAAAACAAAAGCCCCAACAAACTAAAACACAACACAACAAACAAGTAGATAATTTCTAGGAACAAACTAATGGCTTTCGGGATCAAGTTGGGGGAAGGGAGGGTGAGAAAAAAGCAGTGGGAGCTGAGGGACCTAAGAAATGCCTGGAGCATGCCCAGAGCTTGTGTTAAAATGAAAGGGGGTAAAAATGGGTCAGATCTGTTTCTTTTAAATTTGTATTCTACCTGTTTTAAGGGGCTCCTTGAAAAGTTGTAACAGCCAAAAGTGTTACACAGCTCTGAACACTGAAGGGAAGTAAAAGTAATCTCGTCTTTCTCTGCTTTTTTTGTGAAACGACATCCCTTTGCAAAGGCACAGTGCTGCGCTCTATTCAGTACCCAAGCTGTACTATTAAACCACACATACATACAATTAATTCTAAAACCTAGAAATATAGGGGAAGGGGAGCGCACTCTATTTTTTTTAAAGAAGCCATTTCTAAAGATGTGGCAAGGGGGAAAAAAAAAAGAAATGAAAAAAAGGCAGAAAGACACATTTTATATTAGGACCAGATGTGGAAAGGGGGAAAAAATTAGGTTTGTGCCAACCAGCATCGAGGAGAATTTTTTATGTTTCAGCTTCGGAGTTGAATCTGCAGCACGCCGCGCCACATGCTGATATCCGTCAGTCTAACAACTATGGCATATTAGCAGCATTACGCTCCTGCCAGCGGAGAGAAGGGAGTTGGTAAACTAAAAGCAACCTCTTCTCTCCATCTATTACGGATATAACCTTTTGGACAGGTTAGTGAAAACCGGTTCAAACTCTGCTGTTGTCCAAACTTCAGACCCATTGAAAAGCTTGCCTTGGCTCCAGGCCAAAGTCCAGTGTTTTATTACCGCTCTCATGTCTTTCTGTCCCTCGCCTTCCATTATCCACTTATTTTCTTAGCTTTTTAGAAAAGAAAAAAAAAATAATAAAGCATCCTTATACTACAACAACTATCTTAACAAATTCTGGTACATGTCGTGGACCTCGTTAATTGATTCCACATCCAAAACACAAGACTTTGGGCTATTTTTGTTGTTCAAAGCTGTACATTGGCCAACATCCTCTGCATATAATTAACCCCCTATTTCCATGGAATCTCTGCATTAACTTATTACAGACTCGGCTGGTAATGAACTCCCGGGAGAAGTCCACATACAAACACCGGCCATTGGCTTCGCTGCCCACGTGGATTAAACAAAAATTAATCTCATCTATTTGGTTATTCATTTGATGTCTTTAAATTGGAGGCGTTTTTCCGCTTCGTTTGATGCACACAAAGAAAGAGGGATCTGGCTACTGAACTTTATCCAGAAACATCCATGTGTGGAGCAGATTAATGGGAACTTTTCATACCCGTAATAGCTTTACAGCAGCGAAGTAGAACACGCAGTTCTCCCTGGGTGACTATAATGCTCTGTGAGACAGGGAAAACAAATGTGGCTAGAAGATAGTAATGTTTTGCTCATCAAGCGCTGCGTAGTTTAGACATCATTAAAGTGACATGTTTAGAACCGAGCCTGGGAGGAAACTCGGCTACCAAGGTTGGGGTTTTTTTAATGCTTTCTTTTTGTGGAGCGCTGAAGCTTTTGGGCAGTGAAATAAAAAGAAGGATGTGACAGATAGAGATGTCCCAAAGCAGCTGCTGGTATCAAGTGACCATATGTAAAATGGTAAAAGGGAACTGACAGGCAGACTACTAAGGAAAAGCAGCAGAAGCAGCAGGGTTTACCGAGTCCCCCTCTACCTTCTTCCCGCTGGAAATGGGAATTTCTAAATAAAGAGAGCACAACGGCTATTTTTATACCACTTATAACTTAACTTGTAGTGAGCACCTGGCTGGAACCCAAAAGTCCTTCTCCAGGCTTTGCACTGACCATGGATCAGTCACCTCACTGCTGCGCACCTCAGTTTCCCCATGAGCATTTTCCAGGGGATGCTGTTATTGTTACCTTGGCTTTACTAGGGAAAAAGACTGTAAGAGGATAACTCCAAATGAACTCAGTTCTTCCCTGTCTTCTCCTCACCTCATCAAACTTCTCCTCAAGAAGAGGGTGGTCTCTTGGGTTTTGGGGTTACAGTTTTCAACAGTGCCCTTCTTTATACCATGTGGACATCTCTCTGGCCCATTAGACTTGCATCAAGCGTGGAGGTGTCCTGAAGAGGCACCATGGGGCCTCCTGGTCTTCTCCCTGCCATTGCCACAAAAGCTGCTTCTTGGCATGAATTGACTTCATCAGGTTAAAAACATCAAGGTCAATCCAGCTCTGCTAAGCAGCTTCCTCAACTAGGGCCTTCCAAATTCATGGTTTATAGTGGACAGTATTAGTCCAATTTCTCACATGAGGTCCCAGCATAAACACCCCTCCCTGCCTCTTGTGCAATTTTGGTCTTACTGAGGAAAACTTTATTACTTGGAAAGGTATTTACACAATTTTTCAATTGAGGGTGGGGGCCCATGGGCTGTTAAAGCCCACAGTCCTGCCTAAGTCATCTCCTTGTACAATATTCCTGTTGTTATAGGACCTTCTGGAAGAGGACCAGACCTGGCCATATGCTTCAAGACCCTTGGGATTTATCCTGGCCCAGACAAGTGGCCCACTTCCTGCAAGCCAGGGATGGAGCCCCTCAGAGATCAGGACCTTGAGCTGACCTTGGAGGTGACCTGAGCAGCCTGGAGGACCATCCGCAGTGCAGCCCATCCCTCATGAGGGAGCCACCAGCCAAGATCAGTGCCAGACATAACCTCTGCCTTTCGCTGCAAGACTGCCCATTTTCAGCCTCAGTTTTTCAGGCACACATGGTACTCGCTCAGGTGATTAAAGGTTGGGCAGCAATTCCCTGCCTACCAGCATCTGAGCCAGCTGGATTAAACCTCGCTGGCATCTGCCTACATGCGTCAAAGCCTCGGGCGGTCATGCAGACGTCGCCTTTGACAAGCAGGGGCAGATGGGCTCAGAGGAAGGCGAACACGGTGGCCCAGCTCCTTCTTGGAGGAATTTCTCCCCTCCTGGCCCCCCCACCTTTCTGGCCAGCATCTCCCTCATGTAGCGGGGCTGGGGGCAGCAGCCAGCTGTTCCCCCTGTCCCCAGCAGCTGCCTGTCTCCCTGCCACCTCAACATCCTGCTGGCACGCTGTTACGTCAGCGGGAAAGCAGATAGGATTCACTGGTGTACGGCGAGAAATGAAACTGGTCATCATGCCAACTCTGCAAACAGCCCAGCCTCCCACAACTCAGGGAGTGTCACACATGGGTGAAGCCCCTGAGGGAAGAGGGGACTACCTGCCCCACACCCCCAGCCTTGCTGGAATGGAGTGGCAGGAGCCATGTACCCCTATATTACCTATTTCAGGTGTATCAGAACAGAAAGGATTAAAACTACTGCTGAAGGGCCTGGAAAAAAGGGGTTTAGAGAGAGCGCTCACATCCATGGCCTTAAGCGTGTTGCATCTGCAAACCACCAGCACCCTCCAGGTCATGCTGCCGTGAGTCTAATGGTGATGCCTCCAGGGCAGTATGTCCCAAGGTACCACCATCACTCGTCTACCACAGATTGAAAGATGAGTGACAGGACCATGACCGAGTGTCCCATGCCTTCTGCGAGGTTTTCAGGCTGGGCAGAGAACGGGCAGGCTTTGTTCATCCAACAGAGGTCCCCGTTCACTTCTGACAGCCTGCCACAACCCACCGGCCAGCATTTCCTGCCAAACAAGCAGAAGAGCAGGAAAGAAAGGGTGTCCAGGACATGAAAATCAGGCTCAAAGGCACAACGCAAAAGCTGGTGGAGACGTGGCCAAGACCCACCTACTACTTCAAAGTAGCTTTGCAAGTTCCCTTGCCACCAATATTTAACCAGTCGACCAGTTCATCTAGTCAGCTATGTCAGCAAGCACCTCCACCTCAACTGTGCTGCTCTGGTCCCCCGTGCAGTTGCTGCAAAGACATCAGCACTGCTCAGGCATATGCCGGCCAGCCAGAAACACGCTGGCTCAGGTACTGAGGCCATGCAAATGGGCAGCAAGGCACAGGGATGGACTAACTGCTGGAGGGCAGACTTAGGTTCTCCAACAGAGCTGCCCCACTCGCCTTTTTCCAGATGCAAGGGTGTCTCTGGCCTGGTAACAGAAAGCGGAGCACAGCTACAACCAGCCTAGGGCACAGCAAAAAGATGAAGCCAAGCAGAAGTGGTACTTCTGTGTACTGCATGAAAGCCAACATTTGAAGGACACTGCTGTCGTTGACTCTAAATAGTGCAAGATGGTTTCTGCAGGCAAACAAATTGGTTGGATGTGTCCAGGCTCATGTTCATTACCCACTTGGAGATTAAACTGGTGGGATTTTGGCAGTGCTGAATTACTTGGTTCAGTACAAGCACATGCGCTCACACACGAGTGTTGCACCAAAGTGCAAAAAACGGCATGTGAGAATGAATTGTGACTGTAAGAGCAGGATTGCATCCAATTTAGCAGTCTGGCTTTCTTTCACAGTTCCCATGAAAACAACAGTGTGACTGCCCTTTATTCAATATTTACTAATGCTTCCAAAATACTGAGAAGAATTTGGTTAATCATCCATTTCCTTACGCTTTGCGAAGGAGCTGAAATAAACCCTTAAAAATTACAAGACGTGCAACAACTAGTGGAGCTTTGTAAGCAGCACCAGTTAAATAACAAGCCAGCAGATTACAGTACAAAAACCTTTTCAAAGAGAACTCAATAGCAGAGTGTTGCCGAGGATGCGATGAATGAAGATTGCAGAGTTATCTCTGAGGAAGGATTTTGCTGCCGCTGAAGGCAATGAGACCCTAGGGGAGAGATTTAAGGAATTCACTTCTCATTCAGCCTGAAGTCTTCTCAAAGCAACTTGGATATCCACACTGATATCCAAAGCCTCCAGATCAAGCACCCAAAATTCAGACCACCCGCAGCTCTCACACACGTTCAGGCCCCCCAGCAGAGTCAACGGGAGCCTCGTGGATCCTGAGTTTCCCATTTCTCTGATTCTCCTATTTCCTGACCTGGTGGAAAGTCAGCACAGGAGGGAGCTGCATATATTAGCAGGGAGCTTGGGCTGGAGAGGAAGACGAGAGGAGAAAGCAACTGCTCTTCAGCTGACCTGGCCACCCTGCAAGCCCACGCAGCCTTGCAAGACCCTGCAAGGAAGAGGATGAACCTTGGGGAACCTGAGGCACAGGCGATCGCCCAGTGATGGAGGTGACAAGGTGCCACAGAGGGGTCAGAGGTCCCCCACGCAGATGTGTCTTGCCCTTGACAGGTCCCTCAGAAAAGAAATAACACGTTGGAGGGAAGCCGAGCCGTGGGTTGCTCCATGGTGGGGTGCAGCACATCTTCCTTGCCTCTGTCTTCCTGGCAATCCAGTAAAGAGTGAGCCAATGGAAACAGTGACCGGGCAGCAGACTGGAAACCCTGGGATTTCAACTACTTCCCCACAGTTTAAACCATGATGGCAACCATCACACACCTCCAAATCACCATCCCATGATCCTCATCCATTTTTATCTTCACTCTCCCCATGGTGCTCTGGATGAAAGATATCAATCCATCTGTAATCACACAAAGAAAATGCTATAAAAAGTCCTGATAAGCTGCTAGGACCCAGTAATTTCTATAAATCAGATTTACTGTTTAAATTCAGGGAAGGAAAAAAAAAGAAAATTGATCTACATTAAAAGCCAAAGATGCTGTATCAGGCAAGTCTAGAACTTCCCGATTTATCAGAGCAGTGTCAACTGGGGGTTTAAAAACCGACCTGTGTGTGTCAAAAATGTAAAATTTACAGCACAGCCAGGTTTCCAAAGGTTTATCCACACAGTTGCAAGCCTGATGTAGACATGAGGAAGCTCTACCAGGCCAACAAATAACATGATTTTTAAAGTGAGTTATGCAGGTTAGCTCTGTGAACATGTAATTCATTTTCAGTTTGTTTTGGTTTAGCTTACAATTTACTTCAAGATTGATTATTCTGGTTTCAAAGAAAGTTGTCCACCCAGAGCTTTGTCGCAATTTCAAACTTTGCTTTCGGCAACGGAAAGCAACTTTCGCATAGAGCAGAGGACAGGACAAGTTTTAATTCACACCTTTGTTTATTTGAGAATTCCTGTGTGGAGCTATTCTTATTTTAGAATAAAAGCACTCATGCAGGGACTCAAGTAACAAGACAGTTAGAGCCCATATAATTATTTCTGAACATTTTGTGTGTAAGCCAGCTTTGTATCACAACACCCACTCTGTATGCCAGTTCTGATGTAATAACATAAGTCGTAATAGATTATTTGGGGATTATAAACAAAACAGGTATTATAAGGAAAAAATATTGCCACATGAGGGCATGCTTCATCTGTTTCAAAAGCTTGCCTTTTCGTCTCAGATATTTAAGGCAAGTTACATTTTAAGACCTAGTTTTAGGAAAAGGAAAACTTGGCATTTAATTATGATTTACTAGGTTTCTTACATACCAATTAAGTGCAAAATTATCACAAACTTTGAAAAGAAATATTCTTTGCTCCCACCCGTGGACATATTATTTTCCTGTGCTGACAGCAGCACATGCTTTGGTCTTAGGGCAGAGAAGATGAGCTGTCTGGAATACTCAGGTTTTGTACCATTTGGTACAAAATAACCACACATGACACAAATCAAACACAAAGCTACGACAGATATAAATTTTACCCTTTTCCCAGTGGGAACAGTTTCCTGGTCAACCAGCCACACCAAGGCAAAGGGTGACATCTCTTACTGTCCTCTGTCAAAAGAAGGGCAAGGTTGCAGGTTTCCCCCGGGTTCCCCAGCTCTAGTGCACCCTGGGATCCATCTCTTCCCAGGAATGACTGCCCGTGCATCCATGCATCCCCCACGCCCTCAGATCATGAGATCGCTGCCAAACCTGCAGTATACCTTTGTGGAGATTCCTCAAATCACATGGTAACCCCAACAAAGTCCAAGTGTCCCCAGCAAAGTCCACCTTTTAGGCAAAACTACCACTGTCAGGCTTTCAGAGCCTACCAGGTCATCTGTGTTAACAGCCTAGAAATTAATTAGGTCTGCAGACGGTACTGATGGGCAAGCAAGAGGTTAATCTCTCCACCCAGAGAGCTGCACCAGAACAGGGAGGATCCTCAAGGCCACAAACTTTCTCTGGTCCTCAAAGGAGGATTTTGGACCCACGGAAGAGCACAGTGATTAACTAGGAAACAACAGCATCCAAGCCTTTGTCATTAGAACTAATTTTTCTTCTAGTGAGTCAGAGTATCTGCACATCCTTACTTCCTGGAAACTCGAGTACTTAAACATGCAATAGCCCACTTGAGTATCATGTCTGTATCATGGAAAGGATTCTCCAAAATGTTAGGTTTCTCCCAGCTATAGCCAATATCCACAGATGCTCAACATGCTACAGGATCTGGCCTCAGGGTGATTTGTTAAAATCAAATGGGAGGATGTTTTCCCAAATTCCAGAGGAGCAGTGTCACACGACAAGTTTCAGATGCCTGACCTGGGCTCAGCAGTCCCTGCCAGAGGAGCACCAGCTCCTGGAGCCTTCACCCTTGGCTCATCCAGGGAACAAGGAAGCTGCAGGGGCTGTAGCCCTGACAGCACCCGGCTGCACAATTTTGGCAGGCTTGTGCTGACTAAGACGTTCGCACTGACGATAAGAGCCAGCTCACGGGGGAATCTTTCTTCGGCTTCTCCCTTTATCCCAGAAATGTAAATCCACTACGTGCGTCTTTCACCACCGCACCCATGCTCCAAGATGATTTCATCTGGCCACGGAAAAGACAGACAAAACATGAATGCTCGATGCTTGTGGAAACAGGTGCGGTAAGAGCCATAGTTGGAGGGGTAAATAAGTTGAGAGACAGGCTTTTAATCAAATGACCCAGACAATATTGAATTCCCACATATTTTTGTTGTTGTAAACATGTTTTGATTATGAAATTGAAATATGCCAGGCTTTATGTTCTCACTGTAAAATATCACAGGAAAATGCACTGTAGTATTGGATGGGAGCATCATTGATCTTCTGTGCTAAAAGTTTTCTCTTTCTTCTCTGATTTTACCAAAAGTAGTTTTGAATTTATGCCTCAGCCTCAGCACATATGTAATTGGATATTTATCTATATCCATGGGGTGAGATACATTGCGTCCCTGGACAACCAGATCCGAAGAAACAAGAACTCCGAATACCCACTTGCGGTTTAGGGAGGGATCAAGTTTCTCCCTAAGTTCCTTGCCAGGCCATAAATTGCTTTTTTGTGCGTGGCCTGGCTTCCTCGCTGGCTTTTGCACCACAGCCTGAACCCATCCATCCCCGCCCAGGCCACCTCGGCCCAGCTGAGCCCTGCAGCTCCCAGCAGGGCAGCAGCCGCCACAGCTGCCCGCTCGCTCCTGCCTGCTGCCCCTTCCCCGAGGGCCTTGCCCAGCTGCCGGGACCTGAAAGGGCTGCACTGCAGTTTGCTAACAGGGTGAAAAGGGCAGCTGGATCCCTCTGTGCCAGCCAGAAATAAAAGCGAGGGCAGGGAGATGACCAGGCAGTCATCTGCTGAGCGCAGGGGGAGAGGAGAAGTCCCCGCTTGCCTGCCCGGCCCCTGGCACACACAGCAGCAATGTTATCTGCACCTCTGAGCATCCCCGGCTCGCCTGGCGCCGGGAGATAAAGGAATCGTATTGTATCTTTAAAGAGGGACAGGGCCCTGTGGCCCCATCTCGGACCCGGCAGGAAAAGATCAGCAAGCATGCAGGAGTGAGCGGCCGCAGGAACGCAGGACACCCGAGACATACAGGGCAAAGACCATCCTGGCATGGGCACTGCCGCCCAGCCGGGGCGGTGGGACGGCCCTCCCACGGCTCCTCAGCCAAATGATGGACTACGTGCATGGTGAGCTCCAGCACCTGAGGAACAACCTTCCCGCTGAGCAGAGAGAGAGGGAGGTGCAGAGAGCGGGGTGAGAGGGACCATCAGCCTGAAGAGCGCTCAGAGCAGGGAAGTGAATAGGATAGAGCTGGGTGAAGTAAAACAGAAAAGAGCAAAGTAAAAATAAATAGAGCAATGTAAAAGCAAATATATAAAAATAAATAGGACAGGATGAAGTAAAATAAAATAAATACATTTTGTATGTAAAGTAAAATGTGGTGGGGAGAGAGAAGGAGAAGCAGCCACTTTCTCGCTGGCTTCTGCCTCAGGAGCGCAGTCCTGTCCCAGCTCACGGAAGGAGAAGGGTGGGTCTGACAGGGAAGAAGTTCATCCCTGGAGGAACACTGCCTGGACAGTCCCCGCTGCCACGGCGGGAGCCTCCTCCAAAGAACGGGGGAGCTGGCTGCCACCCACCATGGTGAAGGGGCCTCCCCTCTCCCCGGGTGCCAGCTCACCCTGATTCACGCCACCATTTCACAGGCAGCTCTGGCTGGGAGTCAACAGGAACCTGATGACCTGGTCAAAGGCTGGAGCAGCTCGCAGGCCACATCAGACTTCCCGGCAAAGCCGGTGCCATGGGTGCTCCCAGGAAAATGCAGGAGCGGCTTTCGGCAGCGGAGGAAGGCAAAGCACTTCCTTTTTCAGTACATGCCCTCCTGGATTAGGCAGGATGAGGACACCTGACATCAGATGGCCTGTGCAGGTCCCTGCGGGGGACTGCCACCCAGCGTGAAATCTCCAAGGAATGCAACAGAGCACAGGAGATGTCCTCTTTCCTGGGCCCACATGTCTAAGGCACCGGCTGGCCCACCAGCTTCCCCGAAAGGCACTGGTAGGACACGCACAGCAGGGGCAGGCTGCAAAATCTACCAAGCTTGGATTTCATCTGAGCTTAGGAGATGTTTCTGACCAGCCACTGCTTCAGCAGACGGCACTCTAGCTTGTAGGCCAGTACGTGCACTTGGAGATCTCTCTGCCAAAACTTGCTGTTATTTCACATCACTGCAAGTGTGGCCTGTCTGGAGGATTCCCTGATGGCTGGGGAGGAAGGGAAACGACAACGTCCCAAAAGCTTAGAAGGCAAACCTCAGCAGGAGTCAGGTACTGAAGTTCCTTTGGTACCACGGAAAATCCCATCCAAAGTCCTCAGGCCTAGCACAGGCAGGTTATACAAGCTCACCTGCCCATACGCAGGCACCGCTGTCACTAGGACTTTTGCCCCGTTCACAACAATAAAAGCACCAGCTTCCTGTTCCAGCTCTACCACAACTGCTGACAGCATCGACGAGCGAGCACTTGCTAAGCGAGACCCTGCGGTGGCGAGGCTGCCCCTCGCCAGGAGCTGGCAGGACAAAAAGCCTGCCCACCCCAAAGCAGCTCCTCCAGGCACTCCACCACGGCCTTGGTTGCATCAGCTGCTCTCGCAAAGCCGCTGGGCTCCGCACGGCCACAGCCAAGGTGCGAACACACGTTTTGCTTGTCTGATGGCTGGTAACCTGTGGCAGAGTTGGTGAACAGCTGGGTTGAGCAAGTCTCCACTGCCACCAAGGGTACACGAGTCAAAGCCCTTGCACCAGTACATAAACACAAAGCACAGGTAAAAAGCCAAAGGATCAGCCATTTGAATGCAAATAAAAACCTCACGGTGTACTGAGAAGCACAAGGCAAAAATCACTGGTCGCCATAAAAAAAAAAAATAGCTAGGCTTTTCATGGAGTAAGAGCTAAGCAGGAGCTCCCACTTCAGCCCAGGGACAACTGCGCCTGCTTCTCTGCGGAGGAGAATTCCTCTTTGGGGAAGAAAACAGGGAACAGGCATAAGGAAAACAGCACATGGCAGCAATCATGGGAGAGTGGCAAACAGCCATCCTAACTGGTGGTCACAAAGCTGTCCAGCAGCTGCAAAGAGAGAGGAGGGGAGGGGGGAAATGAGCCAGAGGGAGACGGAGCGGAGGAGGAGGGGAGGAAGCTTTAAGGATGAGCAGATTGAGGGCAGCCTCTCAAACGAGTCAAAACTCACTGAGATGTGGTCACGACTCCCTGTTTAGTAGCAGGCATCTGCGAATGAATAAAAAGGAATAAAACCTGGACAACTAGGAAGTCAAAGTCAATCAGATTCATACATATTTAACAGGGACATTCATCCGAATAGAGGCCTGCTTGTAGCATGCTGGAAGCAAGTCACACTGCCTGGGAGGCTCACACAGAAAGCCTCACTCCTGGCCAGCACGGGACAGAAAGGCAGGGGACTGCTTGCTGTCCTCGGGGAAAAAGCAACTCCAATGTGAACGGAGGAGAAGATGAAGGAGCAGGTGAGATGCCAGGGAAAGGTTATCTCCTGTGCTGGTGAGATGCGGGGGAAAGGGCACACTCTCTGGACTCTGACCCAGGGAGGGCAGGAGAGACCATGCTCTGTTTCGCAGCTGAAACCCTCCTCCTGGCACACGCTGCAGGGGACAAGCAGGGCTCCTGCCTGTGGAGCTGGAGCAGCTGAGCTGCGGCCCAAGAGAGCATGGCTTCCCAGGCTGGGATAGCCCCAGGAAAAAGCTTTAGCTCTCGTTTTCTGGTCCAGAGCTCTTGCTCTCAGTGCAGCAGCCTGGCTTTGACAAGAACCCCCATAAAGGTGGAGGAATGTGTGTCAGGATCATGACTGACATGAGGAGGACGAGGGATGGAGGGATCACATCTTCTTTGGTTTCTCTAACAATGGCCTGGATCTAGGGATGGACCTGGGTCATAAGCTATTGCCACACATCCCAGTGGGCCTTTTCAGCCCTGGATTAGTGGGAATTCAAGCCTAAGAGAACCACACCGCATCAAACCACCTTGCTTCTGCTCCACCTCTGCCTGGGCACTGGCTGAACTGATGCCCTTCTGTAGGGCTCTGCAACGGCATGTCCTGCGTCAGAGTTGCTCTGCAGGCAGCCGTCAGCAGTCCCTTGGCATTTGATGTGAATCCTATTAGTACAGAAATGGGAAACCCACCTTGGGTACTGTTGGCTTGGGAAGCATCATCACGGTGTTCCCCCTGCCTACTGTCTTCCATCGGCATCCCTATGAAACACAAAACCAATTCCTACCAAGACAAGTTTCCTCTCTGTCCGGCACAGCCCAACGTAGGAGTTCCGCAACCCAGGCTATATGTCCTCGCTGACACCTGCTCAACCCCAGAGCCCTCCAGGGGTTTGCACAAGCACAACTGGCTGAACTTTCCGACGAGGCAGAGGAACACAGGCACTCTCATCCCACCAGAATTGCTACAGCCCTGTTGCCACGGAGGCTGCTAGATGGTGTCTCCAGAGCACATTTCCCCCTCTCCTAGATGCGGAGATTCTCCCTTGGGGCAGAAGCAATGGCTTCGGTCCACCCTGTCACCTGTGGCAAACAAGCATCAGCCAGACAAGGAGAGGCTCTTATCTGGCAGATGGGAAGCAGGACGTAGCTGAAGAAAAAAGGGGAGCGCACCTACAGCACGTGACAGTAGTACGTGATATGTTCCAGAGATAAGTGAAAATGACGGTTATGAAAGAAACAGGAGGGGAAGGGATAAAAAAAAAGTCTTTTGGCCCGTGTCCAGGGGGAAAGGTTCATTTCTATCATCAGACTTAATGGTTCAGCCTAGGGAGAAACACAAATGGCATCGGGTCCTCCCTTCCCAGAGAGGGAGAGCAGGGTCAAAGGCAGCACCACCTCTCCTCCCCCTGTGCATGCCATCTGCCTCAGCCTGACCCGAGGCGGGAGGTTGTCCTGAACTGCCATTGTGGCCAGGTTTAAGGAGAACAGCAGCGGTCTGCTGATCACTGCATCATGTAGGGAATCAGAAGTACTTTTGCCTCAGGCACCACGGTAAGCTCAGTAGGAACCAGTTTTCATGCATCAGATATATTACATGGATGCCACACATCCCCATTTGGCAACTCCCTCAAGTATTGCAAGCTTCTGGACAAAGGGACTCCAAACTCTCTGGATCTGGCACAGCACTCGCTGGGCTTGAATTTAGACTTACATTCTTGGCTGGCAGCCCTGAGCGCTGGGAAGGAAGCATCCTTGTCCCCCCTCTCCTCCCTCCTTCCCCCTCCTGCCCCCGGATGGAAGGCATATTAGATCGCTTCTCTCCGCGGGTGAGGGAGTGCTCTTCTTCTGAAATAACACCCTCTGTACGGGGAGCTCCACCGGTCCTGCTCTTCTCCATCCACTGGGAAAAAAAATCTCTGCTGGAATCCTGTTCTGCTGGAATCAAAACACGTCACAAAATCCAGCTGATTCTGCCAGGATTTCCCTTAAGAAGAAAATCAGGAAAACAAAGAGTTCCAGCAGTGTTGAAATATTTTTCAACATGTTTGAAATGCAACATAGCTGCTTTTTTTTTTTTTTTTACTTCAAAACTACTTTCACTTTAATTTTGTGTCTGTATTGCATTAGGTAAGCCACAAAATTCAAAGCTTCCAACTGATCCAAAACAAAAACAAAACAAAAACAAGAGTTGAGAGTAAAAAACAACGAGATTTTAAAATTTGCCAAATCAAATTCTGAAAAGTAAAAAACCTCTACAAAACTGAACTTAAATCTCAGTTTTCACCCTCTGTACAAATGTGTAAACACTATTTGAATACAATTCTCGATCTGTGAAATCTCCTAGTATAGATAAGCCTTTAGTACTAGGTAGGATAGGAAAAGTGCTGTATTGTGTAAAAAGCTATTATAAAAGTGTTATAATTCCAGTAAGGGGTTCTACCAGTACAGCATCTAAAATTTTACATACATATATATATATATATATATAAAATCACCAATAAAAGCATATATCCAGGGGAGAAGCTATCTGTACATCAGGATTTACACATTTAGGAATTATATAATCCTACATGACATTTCCCACCATTGGTCCTCTAGACCACATGACTTTTCAAAACAGGGAAAACGACTTCAGCATCCTATTAACTGTGTCCTCGTGTGCATGTATGCAGCTCCATTGGTCTTACATGTGTAAATTAGGGCAGGATTTGGTCCATGACATCCACGGCCCAGAAGAACAATTGTAAATCCTTAAAGGGGGGGGGGGGGGGGAAGAGACAATAGCCCTAAAACAATTAGTGAAATTAGAGACAAAAGAAAAATAATAATGTTGACAAAAGCAATGCTATATGTTAACGTGACCCTAAATAAAATCTTAGATACCGGCTAGTAAGTACTCTGTTGAAATCACTGAACTGAACACGTAAAGCCACTTTGGAGGGGGCAGCAGCTTTAAACCTACAGAAAGCAGCTTTACATACCAACCGCAGGCAGGGAGTAAAGAACACTGTGTTTAAACAGAAATTGCAGGAAGTGTGTGGGTGGCAATAGCCATCCTCCATGCTAGAGTTTAGTGGAGGACACTGTGACCATTCCTGTGGCTGGTCCAGGGAAATCTCCATGCCGTGGTGAGATACGCTGCGAAGGCGCACCCTGTTTTCCAAGGGACACCCTGCTTTCCAAAGGCTCGGCAGCCAGGCTTGGGATGAGCTTTCTGGAATTGCCAGGGACTGAAACGGAATTAGAAGAGCCAGAAATGAAAGGTGAGATCTTGGACCAAATACAATAGATCTTGGATGCTGTACAAAAGTCACAGAGATCAGATGTTGCCCAGCAATTTGGGGAAGATGGGATAATATCAAAGAGAAGGTAGGCCAGCTATGTTAAAAGGAAGAAGACTCCTTCGATCATAGCCCAGGCCTATGAGTCAGAAAATCTAGTTTCTACCCTTGGCTAAGCTGAAAACTTCCTGTGACATCTTAAAAAAACCCAATTTGCTCCTCACTACAACAGGATAATAATTTACACAGTCCAGAGCTTTAAACTAACTGAAGTTCGTAGACTGCTTGGAGTTCCAGAGGTGAAAAGTGCTCTTACCTTAAAACACAGCAACAAAACCCTCCTGCGGTCCATCTGCTGAGCACGGCAGGAATGCTTCCAGCGGGGTACCATACACAGCCAGCTCCCACTGACGTAAAACACACTTTACTGCTTGCTACTTAGTGCCATTGACAACAAGGTGCCACCATACCACCTCCTCCTTTGCCTCCTGTTCCTTATAACCAGCTATATCCCACCACATTCTTCGTGAATGGAAACTATTCATATCATTATACAAGGTATAGCCAAGTAAACAGGAAAAACCAAAAGATTTGCTAGTGGGTGCTGGGGGAAGGGAAGAGGTAATGGTGATCAGCAGCTTTGGCAGCTACGCAAATGGTACCAGGCATGGCAATTTCGTTAACCACCTCCCTGTCAAGAAAGCCAGGGATTCATATTTAGAGAAGGCTTTCCAACATGCTGTTGGCTCTTATCTTGACCCAGCATTGCATATGCTATTAATCACAGGCCGTGACAGAAATTATATCAGCATCAGCAGCAACCAGAGTAGCAGAATAGTCTACGTGGAAAAAAAAAGCAACCAAAACCCCACCGATGTTTACGGTGAATAATGTCAATTGTACTACAATTTCCACCTTCCAGTTGGAATAATTTGGCTCTGAGCTGATGAAAGCACTTTCAGAATACTGGCTGGAAGGAAGACAGCATCCAGATGTATCTGACAGGAGTAAAAAACTATGTAAGTCCTACATTTCTTGTCTAAAAGTCACCACCTCAAAATAGCTTGTGATCTAGTTATTTTTATTTAGAGAAGCGCCTGTGCCTTGAGTTTGGATCTGAGTCCAAATTCCACTAGAGTTTCAGACTGTTGTTAAGGTAGGATGCTCCATTCTGGCCCAGTTCAGAAACAGGATGACTAGTAAGTTAGGTATCTCATTTAGAGCCAGACTCAAACATTAGTATGGCCCATATTTTACAGGTTTGGGTCATACAATAAATCAGTAGCCTTACACAAAAGAGCAGGTTTGTTTCTTGATGAAAGGAGAATTTTAAAACTGTGTGTTCATTTCTATGTTTCTGAAAGGCTGCAGGTTGTTTCTGGGATGTTGGGAAGACTCCTGAGCCTCACCAGTCCTCAGAGGGGACCATAAGATAATGGAGAGCATGTTTTACTACCCGAAAATCATAGTAGTGGGTACTATCAGCTCTCCATGTTAAAGCATTACCAGCACACAGACACATTTACAACTGGGCCACAGTATTACAGCTTGCTCCATTTAGCCTGTGTATGTGTCAAGGATTCTTTGACAGTTCTGTATTTTTGGATCTGGAAACCCTGTAAGAACTCCAGGATCTCTTAAATAACACCTGCACGTTTTTTCCTGCTTCCTCCCATTTCTGAATGATCCCTTGAGCACAGGAGCTCTCTTCTTTGCCCCTAACTGGATATTCTTGAACATTTTATTATAACTTGTTGGTTCAGCTTTAACCACAGTGGTACTAACACAATAATTAATGTAAATTTCTTGTAAACAGTCTGTTCGTAAATGTGGATAATAATGATCTCTTAGTTACCTGGGCTTCTACCACACTGTGTGCCCATCCTACAGCTTTTGTTTACACAAGAGGCTGACACAGCTCCAAATACACCACTTTAGTTGCTCATGTAACAAACAAGTACTTCACATGTATTTTACGCACATGATTGGCACAAAATATCCAACTATGTAGTCACCAAAACAGAAGTAACATGATCTGTTCCAGTAGATGTATCCAGTCCTATACATGTGCCTTACCAGCCCTCAGACCTGTAGGAGGCAATGCAAGAACTGTCTGGGGCTGTGGATGTGTTCTGTGGGAAAGGCTACAGCCTTGTCTTTTTTCTCTTCTTTTCTTTTCTTTTCTTTTCTTTTCTTTTCTTTTCTTTTCTTTTCTTTTCTTTTCTTTTCTTTTCTTTTCTTTTCTTTTCTTTTCTTTTCTTTTCTTTTCTTTTCTTTTCTTTTCTTTTCTTTTCTTTTCTTTTCTTTTCTTTTCTTTTCTTTTCTTTTCTTTTCTCTCCTTTCTAAAACTGAAGGTAAGGCTGTGCTAGTAAACAGCTCTCTCTTAAAGGTAAAGCAACATCAGCTGGGTTAACTAACACCACCTTTTGTCAGGACTTAAAACTGAGAGGCTTCACCTGACAGATTAGGAAGACTTTTTCTATTAGCAGAGCAAGGGGTATAGGTGCCATCAGCAGAGGATTGGTAGCAAGCATCTGGAATGGCTGTAAGATCTCCAACCAGTTCAGCTGTTTGAAAATAAACGTCTGTCCACAGCCTTATGGAACTGAGCTGGTACATCTTCAGACATCCCTTACATAAATCTCTTGTACACTCAAGAGATTTATGATAAACACTTGCTCCTTCCTTAACCTCCAAAACCTTTTCCACCTGCTGAATAACATAAGATTCCTTCCCCTCACCCAGCCTGTTCAATATCTATATAAAGCCTCTAGAGAAGATTCGGTGGCACCATGGACTGACTTGTCAGCAGTACACATATGACACCCATCTCTACATCATCTTCACCTCCCATGCAAATAACACCATTACCCAGCTCTTCAAGGGCTTGGCTGAGATCAGCAAATGAATGAAGAGAAGTTGGCAGAAGCTGAATTGTCACAAGAGCCTGGGCTGACGATGGTATAGGAAAGTACTTTACATTTCCATAATGTCATCCATTCTCCATTGCTGGAATTAAGACTAATTGAAGATTTAATGTTCATCTGAACTCATTCATCCTGGAAACCCCAATAACTGTTGCTGCACAACCCTCAATCCCTCAGCACTATTTCTGACTGGATGACTTGCTAGATTGAACCTGGCCCTTGTGCTTGACTACCACAACCTAGCGGGTTTAGAAGTGACACCCCGTACAAGAATGCTTCAATCCATTTACTCAGCAGCATGAGATCACGAAACAAGCTTGAGCGCTGTTCTTTGCTCTGCTTCACCACTCAGTCCCAGCTTAAATTCAAGGCTCCACCCTTATTTTCAAAGCCTTCATGACCTTAGCAAAAATTGGTGTAAGGACATCCACACTTCTAATATTATATTGAAATCTGACAGTTATATTGCTCTGTAACAAAATATATACCCAATGTGAAGGTGTGTGCACCAGAGATTCCCTAGTGCCTAGGACACAATTATGGACTCCTGATCACCTCCGGGAGACAACCATAAATCTCAAAAGTGCAGAACAAAAGCGAAACTCCAGTTTTCCAACCCAGCCTTCCCATCTCTATTCTAACCATACCAGAACCACCAGTACAAACAAGTGGTCCATGACTGACAGACAGGATGAAGTCTGATTCCCAAGGGCACATTCCAGTGGGAGTTCTCTGGTGCCGGATAAAAGGTGAGCTGAGCTGACAGCACTATGATGCTCCTAGCACAATCAGGCTCTCTCATGTACCCATCTGCATCTCCCTTTTAACCTTGTAGGAACTTCACTTTCAGATCTGTATTCTTTCGCTAAATTAACTGACCAACAGGCCCACACTTTTGGGGAGATGTGAAGGTAGGGCACATGGAATCACATACACTGATAGACATACACTCACAGCATGAATACAGAGGCATTGTTTTGCTAGGAAACAGTTACTGGCAAAAATGCCCTATGTAAAAAATAGGAGAGGAAAAGAAAGAGAAAAATGTTGAAGATGCCTTGTGTTCGTTTTCATGAGCTCATAAAGTAATTGGAGGCAGATACATAAAGGTATCCAGGAACATCTGAGGAGTCATTGCTTTCCAACACACCAGTGACAGTCAGACTCAGAAGCTGGAGAGAATCACATAAACATTTTCAAATGACAAATGAAGCACTAATGATAATCATATCTGAAATAAATTTATTTCCTCCTAAACCAAACACAAGCTGCTTTTCAATTACATGAGACGCAAAACAAGTCAAAAAGTCTAGAAGGTACCATTGAAATACCCTTGAATCTATAACTCACTGCTACAGAGGGAGGGGGCCTTGTTTTAAGGTTGCACTTCCACATTACTTTTGAATTTCCTGACCACTGCTGTGTTGCAATATATCTAACTACGTTTAAATTGCCTGCCAAGGAAAGTAAAACAGAGGTACCTCAATAGGGGAACCCACCAGCTGGGTATCTATACAATATTCAGAATAAATGCTCTGATAATGCAGAATCCTCACGATGCATCTAACATTGCAGGAACCCCCCAGCTGGTTTTGCCTGGAAGGAAAAACATGTATGTATGAGCAGGGATACTGTTCAGAGACACTAAAACACGTTTATAATACTCCATCCTGTTTTCTTCAGCACAAAAATAAGCCCTGAAGAATACATGTCAGATATTTATTTCTGACAACTGGCAATAACTTCATGCATTTCAAATGCCAGTCGGAGAACTTTTCAAATGATTGAAAGGTGCAGGAAGGTCAAAAAAGCTTGGAAGTCTTGCCAAGGATGATAAAACTTTGCTGAATTTGTTAAACTTGCGCTCCCATGAAATTTTCACCGCAACAACCATTCAGCTTGACATCTGCCTAAATCTGTCCAGACCTTTGGGCTAATCTGACAAGAAATAAGTGACCAAGCAAACCATCAGACAAGAAACTTGGAATTACTGAAGAGATCCACTCGAAGCCTTGCCACGGTGGGGTTATATCTCGTCAGGCCCTTCCAGTGTTGATTCCAGCAGCAACATTTGGGTTGGCACACCATGCCAGTGAGTCAGCATTTTCAAATTACAACTGAGAAAACAAGGGGGGGAAAAAAAAAAAGTTGGTTTCATTATTTGATAAGGCAGCTAGCATCATCATAGAAGTGCTCAATTTTTAATGCAAACCAACTCCTGCCCGTTCCTTCCCAAAATTCTGCCTCCTTTTCTTAAACGAACAATTCAGAAAACAGGCAGGGTATGCTGATCCAGTTACAGGCATCAATAGTGAAACGGGATTACGTTCCACTGGTTTAGAGCATGAGCACAACCCTGGGTGGGGCCACTGGAGGATCAGCTCTTAATAAGGTGTCCAATTTATAATCTAGCAGGGTGAGGAGCAACTGGCTCTCAGAATGAATAGCTCTTCTGTGTAACCATCTCCTGAGGCTGGCTGCCTGGCCAGCCTGCCTCATCCTTTTCTCTCTCCCTCACGGATGTTACTCTTTTCACTAACATTTTTTTTTTTCCCCCCAGACTGGAAATATAAAGAGGAAGGAAGACAAGGTATCCACCCGTATCTGGTTGGACACTGCAAACTGCAGCAAAATGAGCAAACTATCTGCTAGCTTTACAGGAAATAAACCCCTGGTATTTACTTATTCCAAAAAGGCTTCATTTCAACCTAAGATCCTGCTCCCAGGGACTGACTTCGTGCCAAGAGATGTCTTTATTAGGAATGTTCTGTGCAACAACCCCAGATCTGTGGGACACCAGGCCCTACACACAGCGCGCAGCCCATGGGGCAAGGAGGAACGGTCACACGCTGCAGAGGACAGGAGATAAGCAAAGGGATGTGATTCCCAAACTGATGCTCTCTCCAGTTTTGTCTTAAACCTCTTCTGTTAAATGATGTCTGGTGACTCCGCCGAGGGTTGCGAAGCTAATAAACTGATCGTTTCAAACAGCCAGACTGGCTCCCTCGGACGTTATTTCCGACAGCACATCCCCGAGATGCCACGACCGCCTTATCCGCCGCGTCGACATTTTTCCCCTTACGGAGCTACAGGGCCACAAGCATTTTCCTCACGGGTAGCCGAGCTGCATCCCACAGAGACGCCCAGCCTGCGGGCCAAGCCCGGCCATATCCCAAGGAGGGGCTGCAGCGGGGGCGAGCGGGCCGTGCGAGCCTGCGGCGGGCCCGGCGGTGCGGGGAGGGCGGCGGCGGCGGCGGCGGCCCGGCCCCCGCCCGGCCCAGCGTACGGCGCAGCACCCTCTGGCGGCCCGCACAAACCCGGCCGCGGCCCGCCCGGCTACCCGCAGGCCGGCCGTGCCGAGCCGGGCTCGGATCCCGCCTCACGGGAACACCTGCCACAGCAACCCGGGAGGGCAGAACGGCCCTTCAAATGGAAGCGAGTGACTTAGCGTGCAGGTCGGAAACAGTCAGAGACGCCGATGAACGAGCACCCGTCTTCAGCTGCAGAAAGACCTGCAGGAAGACTTAGCATAGCAGTTCTGCAAAGACTGGCAGCGCATTTGAGCATGTGTCTCCCCCCCCTTCTCCGATCACCAAAGCGGTTTTCTCCCCAAAGATTCACCCTGCCCTGGGAGACTTGTCGCAGAGCCTCCTACACCTCCAGGAGATACATTTAATGGTTTTCCTTTCCACGGTGATGATCTAATCTGACCGCTCACAAAGCATAAATCTGCAGCACATAGTGTGCAGGAATGACTGCTCCCCGGTACCTATAATCCTCCTTTTTTTCTGTCTCTGTGCTGGCAGTACATTGTGTAGAATGACTCTCTCCCATCTGCAGCGCTTAATACACACCAAAAAACACCCCTTAAATACAACTTCACCTGAAAACTTTCCATTATTCTGTGCTTCCCCCCCCTTGCCAAAGCAAAGTGAAAGCTGATACAACCAGCCATTTGACTGATCTTTGTCAGGGTCGGGGGCATCTGGGTCCTGTAGGATTTTTTTATAGTAGGAGTCTGTTTCTAGGACCATTGGCTCTTTTGCAGCAGGATGCTCTTTTCAGGATCCAGTTTAGGCTGAACTCTGAAAGACCACAGAGAAAGAAGAAGCAGGGAGCATGCACTCAACTTCCTGGAGAAGACACCCAAACTGTTCTTATCAACCACAGTCAGTCCTCCCCGGGCTCTGCGGCTGGTCCCGGCAGTTGCCAGCACTGTGGGCTCAGAGGGCATGAGAAGCGACCCACAGCTGGCCTAGCGGAGCCTGCCCAGTTTGATCAGTGTTTTCAAATTAGCAGCTTGCTCAGCAGCCACATCATGGTCTGTGTGAAATGCTAAGTGTCATTAGCAGTCTCTTGGTCCAAAATGTTCGGGAGAGCCACTGTTCTGTCCCCATCCTCATGGGGTCTTTGCATCTGGGAGGAATGCCTGGGATGGAGAACACAAAAGGACAAGCTGGACCAGAGTACCCGTTATGCCATTGAAAAAAAATGAAAATAAGATGTCAACAACTTCTGTGGGCCTAATTGTTTCTTCTCAAACAGATTGTTGGCTTATGTGAATCAGGGTAGCTCTGCTGAGTAAACCAAAGAATGGAAGGGGGGGAGGGGGATAGCCTTGGGATCAGAGAGCCACAATACGGGTCTTTATCCCCATTGCTTACTGGCTACTGAGTAACATTAACTTACTGCCACCACCCCCCACCACCAAGAGATAGTGGCACTAAGAGAGGTGAAGAGACACGGGGTGGCAAACAGCAAGACTGCGTTTCTGCAAACACCACCGTGCAAGGCCACCTGAAGGATCGGGCCTTGACTCCCTCTCTCTGCAACTCCCACTCTTGTTCTGCTGCTCAGCTCTATCATGAAACTGAAACGCACAAAACTAAGCTGATTAAAAACCAGAAACAGTTATTTTCTGAGCCAGATTGCTTTCCTCATTTGGTCCACCTTACAGCCACGTGCACTCTGGACCAGGTATAAAGAAAATACAACTGCTTCTTTCAGCATCAGTGCCAGCTTGAAGAGTTTATCAAACTACAGCCTGGTGTAGTTTGGGAAATCCCACAGAGAGCAAAAAGAGAAGGAAGCTGTACTTTAATTTCAGCAAAACACTGAACACAGACAAAGAGCAGGCAGTGAGTGAGTGATGCAAACACACCTAGTCAGATTTCTCCACTGGACCTTCAAGAGTAAAAGAGGTAAAACATCAAGCACAAAGGGCAGCCTGAGTTCTCCAAACACAAAATCAGGACAAGCCAAATCCTGTCCAATTGCACAACATTAAAGAGTGATTCTGTGCTCTCTTACCTTGTACTAAGGGAACAGCAATGTTCTGACCTGCAGTGATTTATGTGTAGCAAATTCATGCTCATAAACAAGTGAGAGGAACCAAAATCTCATGCCCTAATCCTTCCAAGCAAACCCAAATTCTTTATGGGCATGCAACATTAGGCTGAGCTTGCTGCTGAAGGAGGTAATGTTTATCCTTATTTGAATCCAATAAAGGCCAAAACAAGAGAAACAATGCTCAAAGAGCTCGTCTCCTTTACATTTGCAAATAATGCTACCAAAAAAATTAATTGCTTCACGTGCTTTACAAACATTAATTAATTTAGCCTGATGTCTCCCCAGCTGGACAGGTGTTATCATTTCCACTGAACATATGAGCAAGCTGAGTAAGACAGAGCTGGCCCTGTTTTTTCTAAGTAGCATCTAATTTTCAGTGCACTTCTGTGTACAGGCAGTTTCTGTTAATTTTGGCTAGAGCTATAAATGATTAATACATGTGCAAGACAGATTCTGAGTATCTCAAGCTACTGGAGGGCTAAAATTAAAGCCCATGCTTGAAAATGTGAACCTAAAGGACTTGCCCATGGCTGGGCAAGACAGGAAATCTGTTGCAGGATCAGGAAAATAAGCCAAGTCTTCAGATTCCTTGGGGCTTGTCTCCACAAGAAACATAGGGAAGCAACATAAAATTGCAGCACACCAGAAACATTCTCCCCAAGTGGACCCTTTGGTTTTTGATGCTTTCAAAGAGCAAGTTTTAACCCCTCCATAAATTCATCCCTTCCCCACAAACACAGAGACACCCACTTATCACTGCTGAATACCGTAGCTTGTTGTCACTGCCTAAACTGAAAGGTGATGGTGACATGAAGGATGTGGTGACTCAGGAGGCAGCAATAAGAAAGTCAAGGGTAAAGTTTCACTTTGGTTGCAGCAGAAAACTTCTCCATGAAGATGCTCTTGGTTTGCAATCAGCGATGAAGTAGCTTACCAGCATTTCAAAGAGGGGTGAGCTACCTCCCACTTGGCACACACAAAGATTATGTCTACGCATTTTAGCAGACACAGGCTATCTGAGTAGCTGCCCCCATTAGCTGGAGCATGATGCCAGCCCGAAGGAGGAGCTGTGTGGTTTCACGCTAGAAATAAGCAGCAGGTCTCTCTGCAATAAACTGTCTAGAGATAATCTAACAACGTCCACGCAGGGGGGTTGGCTACAGAAGCACATCCTCCCAAGCTAAGGTGCTGGTAGAACAGGCTGTCCTCCCAGCCTCTGGTTACCATCCGTTCAGGTCTGCTTTGCTGAACTGTGCTTGAATGCTTCTCACATTTTTTCGGTCTGAATGAGGTAGGTTAGCAGAGGCCTAGTACCTCAACGTTATAAGCTACCACCCAATGCAAGGTGGGAAGCAGTCACCCCATGGTCTACTCCCTGCATCTGAAGCGGCAGGAACCTCCAGCACCAGGGAAGAGCTGGGTACGGTAACTTCTGCCACAGCCTACGTGAACATCGATGGCCTAAGTGCAGCGTGACTGCATCCAAGAAGTTCGTGCTCTGGCTTGTCACATGCCAGCTTTCACATGGAGATGAGCCTGGTGCTAATGCATTAGGCTTGGCTAACATTTTAAACAGTGCAGTCATAGCTTTGCCATTACTTAAATTCTCCAATCGGTAAGATATAGCTTAACTGGCAAAAATCAGTGTAGGCTACGCCTGCCAAAACTGGTCCAAAGGAAGACGTTGGTACCCTGCAGCGAGGATGGCAGCCAACCACAGGGTGACCACCCAGTAGATGTGTACACTGTGGAGGCAGGCCTAAGGTTGCTTTATGGTCTTGGAGGACTTGAGAAGAGTAGGACCACCAGAACAGATGCAACACTCTTTTTGCCACTTCAGGTTACGGACATGCATCTGTTCAGACTGAAGCAGAGCCCCTTTGTGTAGCTCCCCCTCATCCCTCACACACCCATAGAGATGCTTACACCTGCTATCCCATGACACGGAATCAAGTGTTTGTGTAGCTGAGCTCTGAAGACGTTTTTAAGGGCCTTTGGGTCTAAAAAAAAAAAAAAAAAAACAACCCATCAAACATCCTCCCTGAAAAGTTCATCTTTTCTTTTAAGTGGATCATTTCACAGAACTGGCTTAAAGGGCAGCTAGACAAACAGCTGAATCAGCACAGCTGATGAAGCAGTAACCTGGGGCAGCGGAGAAGGAGCCGACGGGAGCAGCCGCCTTGCTCAGCTGCAAGCTAGAGCAGTACGCCTGGCTGCAGCCCATACCAATACTTTCCAAAGTGTCTGTTTTGGTTTGGATTAGGTGGGTTTTTTTCTTAGGTTTCCTAAGGAAATTAGGCTTATGCAATTGCTCTGTCCCTTGGTCTTCCTGTAATCCCTTTCAAATCCGCTGTCCAATCTCAGTCAAATCTGAAAGAGTTTCGAACATAGCATGTCCTTCTAAATCAGCCAGTGTCTGGGTAGAAGCCCAAACTCGTGTCCTCTGCACGGAGAAAGTCAGGCAAGACCCAGCTGCCAGCCAGCGCTGCCAGTTAGCCAACACATGACTCTGGCCTGGGCTTTCAGGGGGACAGGGAGGGAGGTGAGGTGGTGGACCTGATGCTCACCCTATGAGGCCAGGCTTTATCACTTTGATTGCTCATGCACAGCCTGCTTTAATCCAGACTTTGAAACTTATGGCATGTAGACTTCAGTATGTACTTGTCTTTTAAAAAACAGTATGTATCCTTCTGTAAGTCATTAAGATGTAGTTAATACTTTTAGCTCCATTCAGTGATTTCTGTATCAGGCTATTGTAAGATTGTCTTAACAACACAAGTATTACAGACATCCTTAGTGCAGAAAGGGTGCTATTTAATTCTGTGCAGGGGGCTCAAATGTACCGTTTGTGCAATGTGATGCCTGATACTGTATTTATATTGCCAAAACGCCTTTTCTGTGGGGAACTCAACACAGAGATGAATCCCATCTAACATGAGAGGAGAGAAGCAACTTGTTATCCAGATAGGTTATTCACTGATCTATAAATCAGAAAGAATAACAATGCATACTGTATTCCCGCCTGTTCCCACACACTCCTTCTTGTCATCACAAGAGGTCTTTAGTACCCTGAAATACAGCTTGACAATAAAAATTAATTGAAAGTGCGCTAGAATCATTAACTTTTGGAGCTTCACAGTTTGCCCATCCTTAAATAACACTGGTTATAAAATCCTGTTTGTGCTACAATTCCTTGGCTCTCTGCCATGTAGCATGTACAGAAATCAGCAATATGTGCAGCAGGGACTTAGCTGGCTATAATACGAGCGCACATAATGGACTTTCTTCTTTAGCTCAGCAGCAAAACACTGACTCAGATCTAGAGACCGGTTATAGTCCCAGCGGCGTTTACTCCATGTAATTAGCAGTATCAAGTGTGTTGTCTTTTGGGTAGCCTGATTGTTTCCATATGCACGAGTACCTTCTGTGAACGTAGACAGAGCAAGAGGCAGACGGCATTCAAAGCGTGCGCAGCACTACGGGAAGCACATATGTTTTAAATACATTATCTCTACAATTAAGAAGAGTTTATAAATCGGTCATATAAATCTTCAAGAACAGGGCCAGCAGAGAAAAAAAAAGACCTTCTTTTCAAGCACAGACTCCACCTGGGTAACTGCTCGCACCCAGGTCCCCAAGATGGGGCAGACATCTCCCTGCTTGCTGATGGGAAAGCGACATGAATCAGTAGCTCGGGCGGAGTGGGGAGCCTTGCTCCGAAGCCGGCGCGCGTTGCTCCAGGCAGGGAAAGGCTGTTGATGCTGTGTTGGGGCCCGGCCGGCGTTTGAGGTGGGGCGTGCCTGGGAATGCCGCACAACATTCATCTTAGGGGCAGGTACTTGCTGAAATTCCAATTACCAAGAGAGATGTCTGAGGCAGAGCAAGGCCTTGCCGTTGCCGTGCAAGGAGGTGCAGTTTTTTTACCTCGGGGTAATGTTTCTGACCGATCCTGAGGTAAAAAAGCAGCAAAGCTGAGCAGCTTCAGCCTCACTGCAAGGCAAACCAGGCGAGGTCAACCCTGAATGGGGGTGTGCTGCTGGCCTTGCCTGCTTTACCACATCAGCAGCAGTTTTTGAAAAGAAAAAAACAAAACAAAACACCACACCTTGAGAGCAGGAAAGACAGGCCCTGATGTCCATTTTGAAATAAAGAGTATAGAAAGGAGTTTGTTGGGGTTATTTGCCTCTTGTTCTCTCTCTCTCTTCCATGCCCCCCAATGTTGCCACGTCTGACGGGTGCTCTCTCACCCCCAACCACCAGGCCTTCGCCCCGCAGCCGGCAGCATGGCCGGAGGCTGTGAGGAAGCCCGGAGGGACAGGGAGATTCATTCCCACTGCGGCCTGGCTCCTCCTGCTCCATGCGTCCTTGGGATCCTCCAGGCGCCTCTCGTTACAGCAGGGCCCCTCCGCACCTCACCCTTTTGCAGTGGTGCGCCTCGAGGCGCGCCTTGCTCTTTGGGAAAGGCGCTCCCAGGATATTCCCTCACATGTTTATTTTTATGGCTGCAGTAGGTGCCTGAATAAAGGCCATCTTCAGTAACTGTCTCAGGCTGCTCCCCGGCTCCTGCCCTCAGCACACTCCCTCGTGCCATCGCAGCCTCCCCACCACCCTCCTTCAAGCCTGTCCAAACCTCCTGCATACACATCATCTGCTTTATCACTTTGCTAACGATATTTCAGTATCTGTTCTGTAGCAAACCACTCTTTATCCATAACGTGAACTTGCCAAAGGAGAGTGCTAGACCTGGGTATTACAACCATCATCTTTATTAAAGCAGATACAGTAAAGGTTTAACCTTAAAACTTGCCTTGCAATACAGAAAACACACCCCTGCGAAGCACCTTTAAACTTGAGCAACTGCAGCTAGGCTCAGTGTCTGTACCAACTTGCATCATACAATTTCACCTCCCTTTCTCCCCTACCTCTAGGAACCATCACAAAAAGCTCCCCAAACAAGCTGTTTAATTAATAAATCTTCACTATAAAGTACCACAAAGCAGTATTTTGTGCAATAAATCCAGACAATACCTTCTTCTCTACAGCTCTTCTTGGAAATATCTTGCAGTTGCTGATTTGGATAGGATTTCTGCAAGCCTAGTAAGAAGTAAAAATCCTTTATAGAAGGCATGCGCTACTCATCAACAATTGTTCATTAAACAGTCTAGCAGTTTGTTTCAATCGTGTCTTCTGACATTAGGAATGGAGATGCTACTATTTTAATAATAAGCTATCAAACAGTATTGCAAATAGTCACTGTTCTTTAATTTCTTGAAAAGCTCTGAAGAGGGGAAAAACACATTTGCAGCACAGCTGTTGCTGCCTATTCAGAAGCGTGTTTTATCTCAACAAGAATATTTGGTTATCCCAGTGAAAAATACTGCACTTGAAATTAGTTCAGTAATTTTTACATCTATCGCTGTTATCGTTCTGCATTTATTATTTTCTTGGTGGTTTCTCCTGGTTCTTTTCAAATTTTTCTTTGCTCATTTCTACTTAAATGTCTGTCATTGACAAGTGCACTTTCACAGCATGCAGTTGTTGTCGTAGTCACAACAGATGCAGGGAAACACAATGTATTCACTTGACCTAAAAAACATTACCAGGGAGCGAAATAACCTGTTTGCAATCTCATGTCCTTACAGACATCCCTGCAGGTGTGTAACTCTTCCTTAGTGCATGGCTAACTATAGGTGCCAACCCACTGTTGTGCAGAAATACCTGAGGAAGATTTAAAGATGCTTGAGGTACTGCTACCAGCTTAGTACTGGCAGCACACAGGACAGTGCATGCTAATTTAAAGCTTACGTAAATAATAAATACATTTTAGGGCCCTTTTATGTGTAAAACATTAGGTTAAATGAGAAGACCATTTGGTTCAAATTTAATAATTAAAAATACAAATGTACTACATAGTACCTAGAACTTTGCTACATGCACATTTATATATATAGAGAGAGAGTATCTGGAAAACCACCTTTTCCGTGGTGATGGAAATAATATACTGCTTATGTGTCATGTTATTTTGAGTCATTATTAATCTATTACTCAACTAGTTTTGTAAATGTGGTACAGCACTAAAGATTTAGGGTGACATTGAGGATTCAGGCCCCCGACTCCACAGATGTAAGCATGTGTGTAACATGTGCTGAAGTGCTTACAGGAACAGAGCAGAAATATGTATCAAGCCCAAACTTGAAAACAGGTGGTTTTAAGTTATACAAGCCCAAGAGCAGTGAACAATTTTTTTAAGCAGCTACTTTTTGCATTCAGAAATTAAAGCAGCTATTTTTATTCCCATTTCCACCACTCAAAAAGAAAAGACCCCAGCAGGCTGAGAAAGCAGTACATGAAATCTAAGTCGTAATTTTAAAACTGAGACTCCTTTCCACCATGGGGGGGTGAGGGTGCAGGAATTCACTTTTTTTGCCTTTTTTTTTCCCCCCCAGGGACTGCCGGGCTAGCAGCGGCCTGTGTCCCAGACTGGCGCGCATCTAACACTGTGGGCTGAGGGCAATTCCTTGGCGCAAACCAGGGCAGCCTCGCAGAGTGGGCTCCACAGCATGGCTGGAGAGCAGTCTGCTCGTGATTATAGCTGGTATTTTGCAATAACAGAACCGGAAAAAAACCCAAAACAAAAACCAAAACAAAAATGGCTTCCATTAACATCTCTCTCAGCCGAGGGAACTCTGAAACCCGGCACCTGCTCAGGGGTGCTGGGGGCCGCCTTCCCCTCTCCTTGCCTCAGGGGCGGCCCCATGCCCTGAGGGGAGGCAGCTAATGCCAAGGCCTGGAGCAGGGCCTTGTCCCCCCTGCGGCTGTCAACCCCCTCCTGAGCTTCCCCAGGCCCAGCCACACTCCAAACGTTGGTACCCCCGGGGTGGCACATGCACCCCCAGGCTATGTCTGCACCCCCCAAGCAGCAGGGCATGCCCAAGCTTGTCTGCACCCCTCCTAAGTTGCAGGGGCCTCCCGTGGCCTGGTGAGGCCTGTGGCTGCCCGTGGTGCAAGGCCGGGGATAGGTGGGCAGCCCTGGTGCCGGAGTGAGGTGAGGTGGGGCGTGGGGGTTAATGTCTGCCCCCAGCGTGGGATGAAATCCCTCTCAGCTGCCCGCAGGGGAAGGGAGTGTCCCTCGCACGGTAAGATGGGTGCTGTGAGCAGCCGCTGGGATGCAAAATCAGTCAGGAGCTCCCTCTTCTTACTCACCTACCTGCCCGCTGCAGCAGGAGGCAGGAGGAGGTTTTGCAATATCTGGGGAAAGGGATGAGCCCTGGGATCGTGAGAGTGGGAGAGGAATGGCAGGGTTACATAAAGGAGGTGGGCGAGAAGGGGAGCAGGACAGTCAGACGCATGCACCCAGGCTAATCCGGAGGCGAGGGGATGGCGGAAGGGTTGTTGGAAGAGGAAACGGAGCGCTCACCCAAGCATGGCTGGCCGGCTGGGGAGTGGAGGGAAAGGGGACAGCCTTATGCTGCATTTGGTGCGGGTGCATGCTTCAATGCGTGTGCGTGAAAGGGCTGGACAAAAGAAAGAAGCACCATCACAGTGCGTACAGGGCAGCAAAAGGGAAGACCTCCTTTCCAGGAGGTTTGTGGTTCCCCCTCCTATTCTCTGCACACTGCTGGGCAAACCTGCACGTCTGCTGCTTGCTAGGAGACAGCACACGGCTTGGTGGCTGCGGGTGCGTGAGGCTTGCTAAATGGAGGCTCCCGCTGCCCTGCTGGTTGCTGCTGTGCTCTGGGAGGGAGGAGGAGATGGAGGAGGAGGAGGAGGGAGGGATGTGAAAGTGGGTCAGGAATGTAACTAGACTCTGCCCCCCTTGTTGCAGGCACAGGCGGCGCTGCCTTAGCGATAGAAAGCAGGCATTTCACTGTTGATGTTCCCCAGTTGTACCGGCTGACGGTTACTAAGGGATCCTGAAG
Source organism: Balearica regulorum gibbericeps (assembly GCF_011004875.1). Lineage (NCBI taxonomy): Eukaryota > Metazoa > Chordata > Aves > Gruiformes > Gruidae > Balearica > Balearica regulorum. The sequence goes on from NC_046185.1 coordinate 95,523,447, forward strand.
GATGTGTTTCCCTGTGACCCTTTGAGAAGAAAAACTTAGTTGCCGCAGTAACCAAGTTTGGCTTGGATGCAATGATGCAGTAAATATCATAGGTGAGCTTGCTAATGGAAGAGGAAGCTGAAACTGTATAGGCTGGATAACTCTTGCAGTCAGGTCAGGAAACACTTAAAAAACGTCCCAACAAACTGTATTAGTTAAGTACAAGACTTTTACATTTCCTGATACAATAAAACTCTCATAATTTATCCCCTATGCATTGTAAACTACTAAGAAAATGGAGATAGAAATAAACTGACTTACTGATGTAGCATGAGGTGCAGAGCTCACCCACAACTCTGCAGCAGCTCTGTGCAGCCCTTTTCCATGCAAGTAATTTTTGTTTGACGGTCTGAATTTTTGAAAGTTAAGGGGTGTGAAAGAAGGTGAATGCTGACTGAAAACCTTAAGTTTGCACCTGTCTTCTTTTCAGCATTGTTACTTTAGATTTCAGTATTGATACTTAGATTAAAAGAGAGAACTTGTCAACCCTGCTCCTATAGGAAATCCCCAAACTAAATAGTTTCAAAGTGGAAAACTAAAAGAACAAGAAAAAAATACTCAACTTGAGGGCCAGTCATGCAGTGTTCCTTCCTATTCCCTCCAGCTCTTATCGTCTGATTTCCATCTTCCCCATAGAGAAACAGATCTTTATTCACACGGCTGGGCAATCACTTTTCAGAGTGAGAATGAAGAACTGAAAAAAAACCACAGAAGACCGATACTGTGATATATCCATTTCTTCTTTAGTTTTCTTCCGGAGTCATGTTTTTTCTAAAGCACTGGTATTCTGATGAAAAAATGGATTGCTGTACATGGGATCAATTCTGCTCCCAGCCTGAGGATCGACAGAGCACTGAGCTATCAGGCTCCCAGATGCATCAGGAGTGAGGGGACACATCGAGTGTGCCACTGCAGGCCAGGCAGCAGATAGGTATGCATCTAGTCAATGGATGAGGGTATGTGTGTACATTTCATTAAGGGAACAAAAGTCACTGGAGCAAACTGTGCAACTATTCCTTTGTTACCCCTTTGAATTATTTGTCAAGGAGGTATTGCTATAAATAAACATCCCTTTAGCTTCTTTCATCTCTGAAAGCCATTCAGTGTTTAAAATCATCCATGCCCTTTAATTCAAGGACGTTCAAGGATGCACAACGAATCTTACTGTTTCTACTTTTTTTGTGAGATAATTTGTCAAGTTGATTCCCCAAACATTTGCTACTAAAAACTAAATTTAATAATAAAAGTTACATGGACGTAAGCAAATTGTGGTGAACTATAACTAACCTATTGTACCACTACTACTGCTTTAAGTAAAAAGTAGAAACTAATAATGGTTTAAGTGCTGTTGGCCACAAAGGTTTTCTTAAAAAGAACTCAGTGGAAGACCTGGGTGATGATAACTCATAGATTAATGTAGCCCATTGCCTCCAGTCATGGAAAATATTTAGACAGTCTTTATCCACACTTTTAAGATCAATAATTGCTTAGGTATGTCATGCTTATGCTTTGTGGAACATTACTTGGTTTTGTCAGCTCTCCTGGCAATGCAGAACAGTCAGTGGACACAGTCTTTCAGGCCTCTGCCGCCGTGCAGTCTTGCAGATCTGGTCAGGGGGATCCCATGAATCTCTCTCTCATTATCAGATGAAAATGCCAGGCTAGAAAGCTTCCTCTTCTGGGACTGCAACAGAAAATGTTGATGGTCCTACCTGTTATCAGCGTATTTCCATGTGTGTTGAAGCAACCCAGTGAGCTGGGAAAACTAAACATTCCAGAGAAGCAGCACTTCTGTTGGCAACCATTCCTTCACTTGCTGGCAGGGAGGGTCTGATTTCATTGTTAGGCTGGGCCCTTTTTATGCCCCTCTGAACAAGCAAAGGGCATGTTAAGCCTTATGGAAACAGTCACGAGAGAGAAAATCCTCCTGTGCTCTGTGTAGGAGCATGGGGTTTTCTATCTATTCCCCCCGCCCCTTTCTGTAGGGATGCCTGGTGTGATGTGAGGAAGGAGGTGTGGCCAGAAAGTTGCTGCTTTCTAGTTATTCTTGGCTCTAGCAAAGGCCTTTTAATTCAAGGGTAAACGGCAGGGACCTTGACGCTGCTCTAAATCTGTATCGATGTCTTAGAGGTCCCCAGAAGGACCAGATAATATGGCAAGGCACGAAGCACAGCTTAAGTGTAACGGAGAATTAAGACCTACAACCTGTGGCTGCTTGGAACAGGAGCTGATTGTGGCATCCCAGACTAGTCCTTTACTGCCAGGCTTTGTACATGGGCCCAGTCTGCAGTGAGAGGCTAGTTAATGCAAAAGCATGGAAAAGGAAACACAGAAAAGTTCTAGGTCCGATACCTGAGTCCATCTGCAAAAGTATTTTTGCTTTGTTTTTGCTTTAACTTGTACACTGGAAAATTAGAAGGAACATCACCCCCTACCCCCATTGAAAGAGGGCATTTTCTAGCTGTGTTCAGTCAAGCCCCCTGGTTATTAGAGAGAAAGAAAGATGTATAAAGTTTTACCAAATCATGTTAGCAGGCTAGTGTGCATGGTTTAGTAAAATACTTCTTTTCTGAGTAATTTTAGCATGTTTTGGCTTCAAAAAACATAATTTCCAACATTAACAATAATAATAATAAATTTTTTTAAAAGTATTAGCTCATCTTGTTTCCACCTTGCAGGGCAACTATTTTGCATCCTACTAAAGTGGCTTACTGGCTTCAGGGAGAGGATAGATTGGGCCCCATTAAGATAGATTTAAAGATTTAGCTACATGCTATTTTGGAGATGTATTTCCTTGGTTAATATCTTGTTTTTACCAGGCTGAATTGCAGAAACTTCTCTGTAAACAGGATGAAACAATAGCAGCAAAGGTATGATGCCATACCATGCTGAATAGGGACCTCAAAGTCCATTACCATTTTAATGATGGTATTGTTAAGCTAAGTGCTCTCAAGATTAAATCGTTTGCTTCATTAAGAAAAATATGCTATTTATTGAGTGTTTTACCTTTAGCAACCAAAATACAGTAGTGTCTGGCTTGCTTTTGAAACTCGCTCATGTAGTTTCAAAGCTGTTTGCAGCTGGAGACTGTCAGCCGCTCACTGTACTTACAAAACAGGTTTAAAAGCAGACACGGTTAACAGGATGTGACATAGCCTCTCTTCAGCACAGTATGTGACACATCCCTGTACTTTTTTAATAACTTTGAAAGAGGGTGCTTAAGCTTAGAATGCAACAAGTCTCCTTAAAGTTTGCATTCAACAAGAAAGCCTTAAGAAATGTATATTCCACATGTGTCTTATTGAGAATTATTTCAGTGAACTTTTGCTTATCAGTACTGAAAAGATGTGTTAAAACCAGTCTGACAACTTTTTTCGTAACGCCATGTGCTGGAGGGCCTTGAGAAAACAGTTTTGAAACAATATCAGAGCTGAACTACTGAAATACTTTGAACAAGAAGAATGTTCATTAAACACATTTCCCTGATTTTTTTAGTGTCTCAAACAACAAAAGTCAGGTATTTTGTGATTTATAGCCCTTTTCCAGTGAGATGCTTCAGAAGGAGCTCGAAAGATTTGCATCTTGCAAGTAAGAACATGGTGGACTTAAAATGCTTAACCTACCCTATTTTTTCAAAATTTTAGCCGTGAATTTACTGGATCCTGTTTCAAAACATGCATATAAAAGTGTTAATTACCCAGCCAGCTCCCCTTATCTTAATTCACTGTAATTCAGCCAACACCCACGGGAGAGGCTATGCAGAGCCTGGACCACGGGAGACGCAGGGGTTTTATACTTGATGGGAAGCAGTCACTGTGGTATAATCCTGCTTTCTCTGACTTCCCATTAACTAGAACTCCTTGGAGTGAAATTAGGTTTCATTGCCCCAGGCTGTACTCTTTTTCTCTCCTGCAAAAGGGCTGTGCTTCAGGTCACAGGGCTCTGCATGGGTCCTCCCACCCAAGCCCAGGGCACAGTCACAGTGCCTGACGGATCAGCTCCTCTGCAGCCACCTGGCACTAACTTGCTCTGCACTGGAGGGCTGAGGAGGAAAGACATGGATGAGGACTTCACAAAGCACACTAGCTTCCTATTTGTCTCCCCCTTTCCAAATGCAGATTTCTCAGTACTTCTCAGCACCCCCCCCCTTTTTTTTTTTTTTTTTTTGATGTGTAGCAGAGCATTTCAGGTCAGAATGGGTTATTCAGCACCTCTGAGAAACACAGTCTCATTGTATACAGCTTGCTCTGAAAAATCAGAACTGAGTGGCACAAAAACATCAAATAGGATTTAGAAGAAATCATAAATGTCATTTTTCAGAATAGATGCTTCCTAACATAAAACATGATGCAAACAAATAATAGCATCATGTTAGAGCAAGGGGAATTGCGTTTGAAGCATACCAGCTGAGAGTAGAAAAGAAATTTTGCTAAAGAGGAAGGGCCTTCCAGTACAGCTGGTCAGCAGCATAAGAATTTAAGAAAAATCAGGATAGCGAGAGAAATATGTACATGTTGTGCTATACAAATGTAGGGCCCCACTCTAGAAATGTACATCAGTCACTGGGGATGCTACCCAGCAGGGAATGGTAAAGGAAGAATCTTCTTTACATCTGGGGCTGTTCTGAAGAGCTGCTGTTGATGGTGCTTCCTCCTAGGCATTCCCAGGAGCTGCATCTCTGTCTGCTTTGGAAAGTAGAGAATAGATGGTGGATCCTGGTATTGGCACGACCATTTACACATCCGTCTTGGTTTTTTCTTTGAAGTCTTGGGTAATAGCAAACAAGAGTCCCTGTAGAGATGACTTTTGCAACACAGGAAACACCTGTACACCCTCCTCAAATTATTTCTCCACGTGACAAATGCACACCAGCTCTGCTGTGTCACAAGGCCTTTTCACCCTAAAAGTTAGGGTCAGGAGTGACCTCACAAAAAAGCACTGGACAAGGCAAAATCCTTCCCCTAAACCTTCCCTCCTCTCACCTCCTACTCTATGTTTTGACTCTCTGCTTTTTTCCTCTGTATTCTTCAACCCACACCTTGCCTTCATAAAAGCATCAATTAATCATTCCCTATATTTACTTCTGTGTCTGTTCCTGAGTGGCCGAGGACCAGCAGATTCTTTTTTATTGCCCATGTGGGTAAAGCAGAAGTCCAGCTACAGGCTGGTTTGCATTCAAAAGCTGTAAAAGTAGAACTGTATCAGTCAGTGATGCGATTTCTGCAGTTTCTAAAACTTTTTCTTTAAACATGGTTATACAGCTGACACCTCTCTTCCTTGTTTAACAAGAGCCTTCATGCACTGACGTGTGCACCATTGATAGAAGCTGGCCGGGAGCTAGGAGGGGGGGCTCCTGTTCCTGGCCTTTCTACATCTTGCTGATTCGTTCCCTTCTCAGTGCCTCAGTTCCTTCAGCTGTACAATGGGGCTCACAAAACTGTCCTTTTTATTATAAAGTGATTTAAGATTCTTGGTGAAGAATACGACTTGAAATTAGACAGCAGTAGCTGTTGCAGAAGTATTATATACTGCTGTCACTGCAAGGGGAGTTATCGTATTCGCATACACAAAGCAGCAAAACTTTTTTCAAGGTTAGCATCTTCTACTCTTCAGCCTGGCTAGGGTAGAATAGCATCTTAGATAAGAAAATGTTCGTGCGGTGTGGTATCATTACTGTGGTCTTAAGATCTTGTCAGGATCCTGGCAGAAATTATTTGCAATAAGGTAAAAATAAAAAATAAAAAAATGAATTTCTCTTTTGACCAGTTATTAACCTTGAGACAGTCTATACTTACAAGGAGGTAGTAAATGTCCTATGCACAGTATCTCTTCTTTTGTTCTCTGAAATCAGGATGGTTTCTAATAATTTAAGTGTTGTTATTTTATTACTAAGTGCTACTGTATATATCTTAATATTTTACAGAAAACTAACAGCAGGTGAATTACACAGTTCTGGAATTCCTTACCGTTGGATATATCAGTATTTCTGTAACTTCATCTTTTCTCAGAGCAGGCCTCAAAAACTAGTGTTGGAGGATGTAGCAAACATTGGATAATTCAGGAACAGTTTTGTAAGCATTTAGACCTGTCAGTTACACTGCCTTGTTTTCTTGCCAGTGAGTATGCCCAGCGTGACATCGAGTTTGTTTTATGAGAAACTGAAAGTAACTTGGAATGAAAATCCTTCCAATTTAAAAATTAATAATAATTCATTGTGCTAAATCACGTACACACCTTTGATACCAGAGACACTGTTCCTTAATCAAGTATCTTAATTTACTAACAGATAGTTTACATTACATTATTTTTTTTTAAGTAACCAAAATGCACATGCAGATTTAGGGTTAGGTTGGTTCTAGAGCGGGGAGGAAAGTAATTGCATTGCGTCTTCACCCTCCTCCAACTCATCCCCTAAAATAAAAAATTCTCCACCAAAGTGACAGACTATATAAGCTGCGCAATAGTTGTATATGTTGTACATGTTATCAATCTGAAGCTGAGCCTTTGCATCCTTACACCATTCTGTTCCCAGATCCTCTAACAGCCTTGCACTGGGTCAGACACTCGTTTTCCAAAGAATGCCCCAGAAAGCAGTGTGTGGGTGATACTATAATTCTGTATATTCCTACAATGGAGCAGTGTGTCTGCATAATGGGATCGGGAATTTTGCTTTGCGGAGTTAATGTGAATGCCAAATGATAAATAAAATGCTGAAATGAAAAATAGGCCCCGAAGAATGGAAAGCATTGTAATAAGATAACATTTATCTTTCTAACAGTGGGCCCTCTGAAGTCTGCAGAAAGGGTTTATGGATGAGACATGACCAGCAGAGAGCATGCAGGATCATCGCTAAGAGCAGATCACCAGAGTTCTGTAGAATCACAAAATGCACGGCTATTTAATTTTCGGGTTAATAATTCATAGAACCTTGTGATATTCAGAAGCATTTGGCAAGCATCTTCTAATATTACTGGATTGTTTAAAGATGTTTGCAGGTCACATTTACAAGTGGATATCTGTTATCTGGCATTTTTTATATGCAATATTTTTAACAGCTCTTTTTGCTGTTATCTGCATACGAACTCTTTCCCACTGTACCAGGAAACTGTATTCCATTCATAGATAGCTGACTCCATCCTCTCATTTTTCATGCATAAAGGCTATAGCAGAATATATCTTTATGAGATCATTTTGTTATCCCGTTTCCAAATCCTTATTATGGGTGCCTGATAATCAAAGAAAACCTTACTAATCATATACATTTTGAAGTTATCTACATAAACAGCTCTTAACTCATGTCACTCTTCTTTAAAGTTCAACCTATTTCTTCATTATATTATTTGTATTCCTGAAAGCCTTTTCTTTTGTGTTCATAGCAACCTTCCTATTTCTCTTTAATCACAGTGGCCTCCACCACTTTTCCCAACTGTTTAGAATTCGTTGGGAAGAATTTAAGTTGTTTTCTTAGTAATAGTTTTTCAAGTGTTTCAACATGCTGCAGTGTATTTTACAAACTGTAGAGGATTTAAAATGAATATTTCTTACCAAGTTTTACTTTTAAACCAACTTCCTGGTATTATTCAGAGAAAATATTATTGGTAAGTAGATTTGTTCCGGAATTTTCCCACACATTTCTGAAATGCAATTTTACTTTTACATCCCAAATTTTTCACTTAAATGTCTGAGTGCTGATTAAGCCCTTCTTGGGAGTGCTTATTGTGTCAAAGATGACTCATTCAATATCCCAGTAGTTTGGGCAGTTACCTGGGATGCAGAAAAGTGTTTCCATTTATTTTCATCCCATTTTCATCAGAGATCACACATAGTTATATGCATTATGCTATTAATTTTTAAAAAGGGATTACTGTAGTTTGACATCTAATTCATACTCATGTGCTTAAGTTTCAGGGTTGCTCAGCAGCCATTGAAGCAATGACCGTGCTCAACATCTCTGAAAATCAGGCTATGTAGGTGCCTTGAAAATACAGAATCAAATATCTAACTACAGGCAACCTAATTGGAAGAAAGTAACTTGCCTTCCACCCCCCCCCCCCCCCCGCCAATTTATTGAAAATGGATGAAGCATTGGTTCCTAGCAGAAGCAGAGCATATGACTTAAGGGATCCCTTGCTCGTTCAGATGTGGTAAATCTGATACGTACATTTATGATGCCTGGGAAATCTCACGATTTTTCTATTTAAAAACTAAACTGTAGTTATTAAATTCTATAGTCTGATTTTCAATGTATTTGTTTCATTTTCTAAATTCTAAAAAAGGTTCTGTTCTGTAAAATTTGGGGAGAAACAGCTGGCAGTATGAATTGTGACATCATGTATTTTACTGATCTGAAAGCTTAATTTAGGCCTTCCTAATTACATGAGGTTCCCTCTTCTCGCATAGCCCTGGGATAATTGGATGGTATGGCAGCCCAAAGCCTTTGGGATGCTAAAATAATCATGCATTAACCCTATAAACATACTTTTGCTTTGATGTTATCACCACTAGCTGCTAGCTGAATAATTACAGTTCCCTTGTGATCAACCTTCATATGATAAGAGTGATAGCAATGATAAAGAGGATGAAAAAAGTTGCAAGACACTTGACATGTGTTTTTAGTTCATATGACGAAAGGACATCAATTTATAGAAATTGATGTGGCGCATGCCATGTAATTAAAGCTTTTGGTCCCCATTTTATTACTGCAGGCAAACGGGGCTTGCACTCAGTGGTGGGGAGCAGCCACAGGAACTGGTTGTGGCTCTCTGATATCTGGCTGAGATAAGTTTATGCTGTTCCCTTTGGCAAATCATTGTCTTTTAAATTCCTCAACGCTTTGTTCAAAATACAGCTGTGTTTCAATAATAACTTATTTCTGTATAATTCCAGTTCAGTGGTTTTTATTACATATGCTGCGAACATTTTCACATGAGTACTCCAGCTGTACACCAGTTCTCTGCAGTCAGCGCTAGCCCAAAATCATGCCAGGAGCTGTCTCTATTAGTTTTCCTGTTACCAAACTTTTTTATACCTAACTATTATACACCGCTCTCATCTTACTTTCTCTTCATTCCACTGTTGTCCTAGCCCTGCAAAATGCTCCACTGTTATGGTTAGCCCCAATTTGCTGCCACGAGATTTTGCTGTAGTTCCTATTTACAGGCAATATTATCCCAGTACCAAGTTCTACAAGAGCTGTCAGTCTCCAGATATGAAACCTGAGCCCGCTCATTCTTTTCCAGTGTGATTGGATAATGTGGTGTTCATCATAGGACAGGACTAATGACACCAAGCTCTACTGAATCACCACATGCAAGTAGGCACAGGGAATATTTCCTCTCTTTGGTGTGTCAGTAACCTGGAGTCTAGACCAGAAACATCATCTGCGGATCTGTCTTTAAGAATATCCCAATAAAAGTGTGTGGACTGTGTGAATCATGTCCATTGGTTGGTGGATCAGGGGGTTAACAGCTAACACAAAAACATCAGGCAGGATTTTTACTGATTAAGTCTGTGCCCAGAGAATGACAGACTAGATCTTCTGAGGTGAATCATCCCCACTTACAGCAGAAACCACAGTTGAGAATTTCATCTCACTTAGAAGACTATTTGCCACTCAATTCTTTATTGCATGTAACTATAACCATAGCAGAGCTCCTATAAATACCAGGTAAAAATGAACAGGAAACAAAAGCAAGCTTACTTTTCAGTCAGAGAGACCTTTCATGAAACTTTCTAGCCTTATTTAGCGTGCATACGCGCATGCGTGTGTGGATAAGTAACTGTGCAGGACATTGGTGTCCTTCAGCTGATGGTATTTTTACATGTGGACCACTGCTCAGAGGGCTCTAAGGTGATTTCATCACATTCATTTTTATGTATATTTAAATCAGGCTTTGCATCCAAATCTCTACAGGTAGAAAGCCAGTGCTCCAATCCATTGTGCTACTGGGCACCTTTGCAGTGTTCTACTCAGCCCTTCTTTTGAATTGCCTTCTGTATAATTCTTATTCTAGTGATGTTAGGCTTCACCCTCAGGCCTTTTGTTGTTTGTTGTTTTCTTTGCATTTGACCATTTTTTCAATAATTTTGCTGAACTGCTCATTTGCACTCTAAGAATTACCTCCAGCCACTTCTGAGAGGTAAAGGACATAGCTTAATGAAACAAACTCAGAAGGTCTATGTGAAGTGAGTATATAAGATTGTTCAGAAAATTACTAGAGAAAATCTTATTTGCATTTGCCATTTAATCAAAATTAATAGCTGAGAAGATTATTCCACCGGTGAGTTTAGTGAGGCACAGCAATCTATTATCAGTTCACAAGAGGTTGCAGGAAAAATATTCCATGACTGTTAGGATTTCAGGATGTTTTCATAGACATTAATCTCAAACAATTTAATCCTTTGCTGTAAGCAGATGGGCCACTGATTGCAAGCTGAAAATTTGGAGTTTTAATGTTTTCTGCCCTTTCTAGTTACTCGGAGTTCTTTTGAGGAAAAGGGTGATGTCTGTGCCCTGTTCTTAGAAAAACTTTCTTTCAAGAGTCAAGATTTCCATTCAGTGAATCATTTCAGGTAGCAGTTCTCTTACGCTCATTTTAATAATAGTGGTTTGGTTTTTTTTTTCCTTTTCAAGTTTCATTTTAGATAAAGCATAGTCCCATCTGACCACCAAAGTAATTGAAAAGAAAAAAAAAAGTTTAGTAGCACATCTACCCCATCTGCCAAATCTTTCCTCTCCAGATGCTCATTAAGAGAGTTTTCACCTTCTTTCTATTGCACAAGAGGGAACAAGATTATGGAACATGTTATCTTTATACAAGTAGAAGACAGGAATGCAGAAAAATGTATTGAGAATACTTTCCTCTCAATAATCCTTTATTTAAAAATGAAGATAAGTGAATGTTGAATGATAAAGGAAGGCAAAAGTGTCAGTATTAGGACTTAAATGCTCTTATCCACATTTTCCTAATATTCAGACACTTTGCAAGTATTGAGTTTTCTTTTTTAGAAGCCAGTATTTTCTTATATGAAAGCTCCAGAAACGATCTAAACCACGTCCCTATCTTATGCCACTCTGGTCCACAAAGCTATCTTTTTCCGCCAGGAGAAACCTTCTGCTGACAGTTTTTGCTCTTGTTGTGGAAGTAATTTTATTATGTCAGTAGAATCATTCCTTTTACCTGTCTTAATCATGTCTCTGTTATGGACAATCTGCTAATACAGTATGGCTCTTTTGACAAGCAAAGAGCTCTGCTGGTGTCGTTACACCCCTGTACACTGCAGCGGAGGTATATCTACCATGATACAATTTATATCAGCCAAATTCTGCTTTTGCCAGCGTGGCTTATCTTATCCTTGTCTGAATGGCACAAGCTGCGCTGGTGAAAGTATAGTTCTGACTGCATAACTGTGAACATTCGCTGCTTTTGGTAGTGTAGCTCAGTTTTAACCTCAGTTGCAAATCATATCCCTTTGTATATCTGACTAGTGTAAGTAGGCCTGCACAACTTTATGGCATAGACCCATCCTGAGGCAATTTTGCCTCTTGTTTAAGGAGGCACAAAGAACCATTTAAGTAGGTACAAAAGCACAAGGGGCTCTTTTTGTGCTCATTTACCTGAGCCTCTACCATTTTCTTCTGCTTCCCCCCTTGATTCTTTGTCTACTGCATCCACTGGCCATTTTTCCCTGGGAGTTCGGTTCCTCTCTTCTCTTCCCCAAATCCTGGCACTGCAACCTCGCCCAATTTACATTAATCTCTGCCCTTGAAAGTTGTCCTGCTTTTTCCTTCCCTGCAGGGTAACTGCTCCCTTGCATACTTTCTTCATGACTGCTGCCTCACTTCCTATTTCTTCACTTCTCCACTGCTTGCTGGCCCTCTCTGCCTATTTTCTGCTGCTTTGTGAGTGCATCTCAAAGCACTGTCTACCGTATTTTCCCTGGGCTGGTTGGGGTTTCCTTCTTCCCCACCCCCTTTTCTACTTGCACTCTTTGAGCTATAGTTAGCTGTGGCATGAAGTTAAGAAAATAAAAAATGTAGGCTGGAAAAATCAAGAGAAACATCCTAACAGCAAAATCTGAAAAAGTACAGATCAAGCTCTCAACAGAAGCTCTTGAATCCTCCATAAGTTGAGGATATTTAAAACTAAACCAAGACAGTACTGAAAAGTATATTGCATAGAGCAATACTGTGGCAGCCTTGGGGAATGAATAGCAGGTATTTTCCATCCCTAGCCTATAAAACCAAAAGATAGTAAGTAATGCTCCAGCTGGATATTGCTGCCCTCCTTTAGCAGCTGCTGTCTCCGCTGGTGCTCTAGCAGCCCTTCGAATGACTGAACATGAAGAAGTCACTGTTGGCGTGAGCATTTATTTTGTTTGTAAGAGGTTTCTGAATCAGCTCTCCCTAGGAAATGGGACATGGGGAAACACACAGCTGGCTTACTACTTGCCTTCAGGAGGGAAAATAATCACATTTAAACTAACAATCAATTAGGTGTGAGAGGCTGGGTGGTCAATAAGAATGAAACATGTCACATTCAGTACCAAATCACAAGCTGGGCATTAAACACTAACTTCTTTTTGCACACCTGTGTTTTTTGCATTACCTGGCAACAAAAGCTGCTGGGCAACAAGGCAGAGTTTTAAAAGAAGTATTGCAGTGGGTGGTTTTGCTTACCGTTGTTCTTTTTCCCGCTCTGGCTCTACACAGACACGCTTGCACATGGGCTATACAACCTGTTTCTGAAGGCTGTACATTAGTGATCACAGAACTGTTTGAGAATGTAAATGTCAAACATCTGCTTGCTAGTTTTTTCATGCTACATTTTTAAACAGTCTGAAGATTAAGTAGGCTGTGCTGTTCCAAAATTTGCTAAGTCATTTAGTATGCAGGGGGGATCTTACTTAGTTTTATCCATTTAAAATGTACTATTTTTTTAAATCCTCCTCTTTCAAGAATTTTTGTTACTAAAATTGTAATAACACTATTTTGTGCCCCTGTTTGTTTTGGTTACAAAGCTGAAAGACGTGTCAGTTATATATCACTTTAGCCATTCTCTACAGTTACCACTGTATATAGGATAATGGTATATTCCATATACCTGAAAGAATAGGTTTCAGTTGTTGATCTTCCCCAGAAAGGATTTAGAAACATTGGTCATTGCTAAAATAGTTTAGGGGAATAGTTTATGCTACTTTTTACACCCTGAAAATCAAGGCTAGGGAAGGGACTAGTTCATCAAGCTGGTCCAGTCCCGGCAGCAGGGCTGCTCTGCATTGCATCTCTCTGCTGGAGACTCCCACAGTGAAAGGAGAGAAGGAGATGGGGCCAGCAGCTCTTGCAGCCAGAGACTTCAAGCAGTCCTGCAATATGCCCTACAGGCTGTGATCTAGGGGGGAAAAAAAGTGGTGTGGGTTTCAGAAATACTGCCTTTGCGTTTCCAGATGAGTCCTTAGACAAGAGGTAGTAGTCTTAGCTGGCTAGGTGAGTCAGCTCAAGGTCTGTTTTGTACTGTTGAAACAGCTCAGGGCGAATACTTAGCACTTGATCTTTTATTTTTGCTGTGTGTTATCACTAAAATACTGTCTGCTGAGAACAGGTCACAAAACAGAGTGGATGGCTTGGTACCTGAAGAACTACACCGGGATTTGGGGGGAAAGACGGGTTTTATTTCCAGCTTTGCCACTGCTAGCCTGTTGAGATGTGAGGGAAATTGCTTAAGCATGTTGTATTATGGCAGCTTTTCTTTCACTTACTGAAGGCTAATGTTAAGATAAGTTTGGACTGAAGCTTCGGCCTTGACTTTCTGATCATCCAAAGCTGCCCTCAGAGATAATGGGTGGGGTTGCTGCAGGAGCAAGTTCCACCGCTCTGCTCCCTCGCTCCCCAGCTGCCCGATTTCCAGAGGCCAAGGTAGCTGAGCGCAGTGGTGCATCACATTTGCCTGCACAGGGAGAACGGGAATGCTGTAGGATGCTGTGTCATCTGACAAATGCTCTGAGAGAGTTTGTGGCTGGTCTTACGTGATGTGCTTTTCTGTGTGGTTTTCCACTGTACAAATTCATCAAGTTTAGTTTTCCAAACATTTTTTAGGAAATATATTTAATTGAACTTACCCCCTTTTATTCTGTATAATTACCCTGCCTGCATGGAGGTCACACTTGTCAGTTTCGCATTTGTTCTTGTGGAGTTTTTGATCCAAAAAAACCCTGTGTCTCAGTTGAAGGAAAAAAAAAAAACCCTCAAAAGCAAAACAAAACCCCAACCCATGAGAAGATGCAGCAGTGGCATGTTTGTTCATTTAAAGAAATACCTGGTTGAAATGTAAAGGAAATTCAAGCATTTCTTTGGGTCTTAGGGTTTATAAAGACTTATTTCTCAAAGCCCTTGGGGCTGTATTCTCTGATCCTCCAAGCAGGCTTTTCCCTGCGTTACTATCTCAGCTGAGTTTTTCCTCTTGGCATGAGTGAGGACATCAGGAAAAGGATGGAGGCGAGAGGACTCCGGATGCTGTGCAGGCATAAGCTCAGGCAGTGGATGGGGCCTCCAATGCCTCTGACATCATCCTCTGTGGCTGGACAGCCGTGCGTCAGGGCTCCTGGCAGCTGCCCTCACCCACCAGTCGTGAGGTGTTAGAAAGTCAGGGCCCAATGCTGCCTCTTACAGTGTGTAAAATACTCCTGGTTAGTCAGAGAACTGCCTTACTCCAAACTGGTTTGGCTGAAAGGGATGTGTAAGCATTGCAAGAAATCAAAGTAACTTCTAAGTACCATGATCTAAAGCCAAGAACATTGATAATGTCTAATAAGATGGGGGGGGGGGGGGGGGGGGGAAGATTTTCTAGCTAACCTTTACCTCATCTTTTAATGTCAATGTTAGCTTTAGTCTCTGTGCTTTAAGACATCGTTGTATCCTCAAGTTGCAGCCTTCATATAAGCTACACATCCTGTTTTTCTTCTCTCCTTGAATACCTTTAATCAGCATCTCTGATATTTGAATTGTGGGTGGGTGCAGAGTTGTCCTTTTCTTGGGACCGCAGCAGGTGGCTTTTATATCACCAACATGGCTATGTCACCCAGTGGTTTTAATGAAATTGGTAATACACAAAATACCTTCACAAAGTTATTGTTTTTATTTGTACTATTGTTCATTGCATTTCACATCACAGTGTAGGATCAGAGAGGTGTGTGAGGGCTACACAGAAGTAAGAGAAAGTCTTCTTGCCCCTTAGCATGTTTACCATCACTGCTGAGTATTGATGTCATGACATCCAGAAAGTATACAAACCATGTGCAATCTTAGGAAAAAAAAGACTTAGTACATCAATGGTCATAAATAAAAGTGATAGAGGAGATGGGATAAAAACCAGCAAGACAGATGGTAGAAAATACAGAGTGAAAAGGATAGCTGTCTCATGTAAGCAACATAGTAACATTTTGGGAGAGTCATTTTATTCATAAAAGTGGATTTTATCATACAAAAATTATATCTACTTTCTCTTTCACTGGAATGAAAAAAAAAAAAAAAAAGAAACCATTTGCTCAAAATTTCACATTCAGTCTTAGACCACTGTGGGTTTTGACCTCTCTGGTGCATTATAAAAGTTGGAATGATGGAAAGTTTGAAAATGGAGTTATTTTAATTCCTCTTGCCCTGTGATAGCCCAGAATTAGAACTCATTCCTAAACTGTTAAAGACACATCACTTTTTACTATTTCATAAACCCTGGTAGTTAATTTTTTTTTTTTGTTATTACATAACTTTTTTTGCCTTTTTTTTTTTTAATTTACAGCATTAACATAACATAGTATGTGCTGGTTCACCCTTCATTACATCTTTCTGAAAGAATAGGGATGTTTAAAACATAAAAACATAACTACGATTTTAAAAAAAATCTACATTCTTCTCCAAGCACTAAAATCCTGATTTTTTTCCAGTGCGAGCTTTACAATACCTACATTATTTGCATTTCCGTGTTTATAGAGGAGATTTCAGATGCTGAATTGAACAGTGTTTGTTTTCCTGTCTATCTGCTTACTAAACTTGGCTGCTTAAGCACCTCTGAAGTTAGAAAATACAGTGAGGTTGGATGGGAATCTTCACGCAGAGGTGGTCCAAAATGCCTCCAAGAGTATTCTAGAGATATTAGCCACAGGTCAGTGAGACATGTGTTCCCAGCTTCCAAAGATCATAGAATCATAGAATGGTTTGGGTTGGAAGGGACCTGAAAGATCATCTAGTTCCAACCCCCCCTGCTGCAGGCAGGGACACCCTCCACTAGACCAGGTTGCCCAAAGCCCCATCCAAGCTGGCCTTGGACACTGCCAGGGATGGGGCATCCACAGCTTCTCTGGGCAACCTGTTCCAGTGCCTCACCACCCTCACAGTGAAGAATTTCATCCTAGAATCTAATCTAAATTGACCCTCCTTCAGCTTAAGGCCATTAACCCTTGTCCTATCACTCCATACCCTTGTTGTAAACAGTCCCTCTCCAGCTTTCCTGTAGCCCCCCTTTAGGTACTGGAAGGCTGCTAAAAGGTCTTCCCTTACACAGTACTTCAGGTGGGGTCTCAACGAGAGC
This sequence comes from Balearica regulorum gibbericeps, assembly GCF_011004875.1. Classification (NCBI taxonomy): domain Eukaryota; kingdom Metazoa; phylum Chordata; class Aves; order Gruiformes; family Gruidae; genus Balearica; species Balearica regulorum. Next base: position 95,540,069 of record NC_046185.1, read on the forward strand.
AGAGGGGCAGAATCACCTCCCTCGACCTGCTGGTCATGCTTCTTTTGATGCAGCCCAGGATATGGTTGGCTTTCTGGGCTGCAAGCGCAAAAAGTATGCAAAGATGATTATCCATACAGGAATTTGCATCAATTACAGCAATTTAAGTAAACGTCTGTGCAAACAAGGCCTTAGGTTGTAAACTCGTAGGCCTAATCTCCACGCAGTTTATATGTATGTGCCATGCAGGCTTAAATCACAGAAGTCTTCCAATGTGAATAACATGTTTTAAGGACTGAGCTTGACATGGACAACTGTTCAGGTTTTTGTTTAATAAGATGCCTGACCGCAAGAGATACTGAAGTAAAGATGTGAGCTGGCTATAAAACTATTGAATTTACCAACCATTCTGGAGGTTTGCAGGTATAGTGGGGACAGAGATGAAAAGGTTAAAGACACTTTACAATCAATTTATTTTTAATGACTTCCCTTGATTGTTTTTTGGTAGAATAAGAGCCTTATAGCAGAACAATAAGAATGCACTTTCTAATGTTTGCTGCTGTATTGTGGGATAAATTATTATATAGCTGTTCTGTCAGTCAGGAACTCCACTTTAACAGAGCTTAATGGTATTGAAATTTATACAGAAAGCTCACGTGCAATACTGCACAAAATTCAGCTGACAAAAATTCAGCCTGCAGAAACCACCACAACAAACACATGTAAGTTAATGCTGCAGTTTTGTGTTCCAAATACACGTGTGTGCCTTTCGGTTTGGCAATTTCGGCATTTCCAGGCTCCAGATCACCAGACCTACAGGTGTTTTACTTGGAGTCCCAAGAGGGTTATTCCTGACATAAAAGACAGCTCGTGTCTTCAAGACAAGTCCTGTGTACTGCTGGCTTGTATGCCTTTATCCAGTATTTGAAAAGAACAGCGCAAAGGAAAAGTTAATAGTGATACCTTACAGGCCAAAAAAAGACTGTGCAGAGTTGGTTGCAGGCTGACTGCCACACACCTGGAATTTAGCCTTCATTTCCATGTGAATCCCTTTTCAACCAGGAGATAGGATACCAGGTAAGCTGGTACAAGCCTTTTGCCTACAGGCCAGGACTTGATTTCTTTAAAAACCAGCCTGCGACTTCAGGTTCCATCTCACCAATAATAGCTGTAAAAGGCCTAGTTTTAGTAGCTTTAGAAATAGTGTCAATAACCATTTCCTTAAAGAGTAAACTGGTTCCTCCTTTACTCATTGTGGCACTCCTGGCAAGCAGTTTTACTTTCCTTTTTTTTTTTTTTTTTTTGTGTCGAGCTTTCAGGATGGAGTGTATCCAGATATTTTATTTTTCTCAGGATGGAGTGTATCCAGATATTTTATTTTTCTGTATGGTTATTACTTGTCAGACAGCTCTAAACTGGTACTGGCTTTAAAGTGAAATCCCCACGCCTGTGAACAGAAAGACTCCATCACTTGCTGAGCCTTCCACATCTTTCACCTTCCACTGCAGTGAAAGCGACGGAAAGGACCGTACGTGCAGTGCCACATACACTGCGTGTGCGGTTTGTAACTACCTGTGTCTGCCAGCGTCCAAATCTTGCCTTTGATTAGACACGGTATTTGGACCTCCTGTTCCTCAGCCGATGCCCCGGGTCTTGTTAAATTTCATGTCTTTCAGGTTTCGTCAGCTGGATGGATGACTGACCCCAGCAGGGACCCAAACCGCCCAAGGACGAAAGTTTTCTGAGGAAACAACGCACCCCAGGAGCTGACCTCTCCACGCGGAGCAGCGGGCTCCTGCCCGCGGCCGCTGTACCTGGTGAGGCGCCGGGCCGGGAGGAGGAGGATGCACAGACATTTCCAGGGCCAGCGGAGAGCCCAGATGAATTCCTAAAGCCAGCAGCCAGCAGCGCGTTACCGCCACCGGCCGCCGCTGGCGGCTCCGGATGCGCTCCAGTCCCGAGCGCACGCCGCGGCCGAGGACAGCCGCCGGCTGTCGGGGGACACGCACGCCCGGCTGGGAGCACGGCCGCCGGCCGGCCAGGCCCGCCCGGGAGAGCCCCGCGGGCGCGGCCGGTGGAGCGGCGGGAGGGCGCGGGGCGCCGCGTGGCACCTGGCCGTTCCCCCCCCTTCCCCCCCCCCGCCGCGCGCCTGCCCGGGGCATCCCGCTGCTGCGCTGCCGGCGGCGGGGGCCGGTGCGCGGCGGGCCGGGCGGAGGTGGGGGGGGGGGGAAGTTGTGGTGGCTCCTGTCCTTAGCGGCGCCCCTCCCCGCGACGAGGGCGAGATAGAGATGCTATTTGCAACAGGCTGCTGCCGCCGCGGTAGCGCGTCCCCGGGAGAGGAGCCGGAGCGACACGTGATGTGTCTCCTTATCAGGGTGCGCGGGGCAGCGCGGGGGCGGGCAGGGGGCGGGGGCGCCCGCGGAGCGCGGCGCGGCGGGGTCCCTAACCGTGCCCATCTCTCCCCTCCAGGGAGGCGCGGAGGACGGGAAGTTAGCGCGGAGTTGATGAACTTTGCACATCCACAGAAACGCCATTTTGATTCCTTTTTCCGGAACAAGTTTGCGGCTCCCTCCCGTGCGCGCTCCCCCCGGCGCGCCCCCGCGCCCCCCCAGCGGCCCATCCTCCCGGCATGTCGCGGCGCAAGCAGCCCAGCCCCAGCAAAGTCCGGCGTAAGTACCGCGGGGCTGCCCGGCCCCCGCGCTCCCTCACAAAGGGCAGAAGCGTGCCTTCACTCCGGAGGGATCTCTTTTTTTTCGCTTCTTTTCTTTTTCTTAACGGGGGGGCGGGGGGGGGGAGAAGAAAGAGGAGGAAAAATAAACTTCTGGGAGGGGGCAGGCGCGGGGAGCGAGGACGTTGCAGCGTGTCGGCTGGTCGTGCGACTTCTTTAGAAAATTAAATGGTTGTTAGGAGGGGAAAAAAGTTTCCTTTAAAAAAAAAGAGGAGGAAAAAAAGTTCCCTGGCAGCGGTGGAGATGATGAGTTCGTGCAGCCTCCCTCTTCCCTTCCCCCGCTCCTCCCTCTCCTCTCCTCCCTCCGCGGCTCCTGTTTTTTTTTTTTTTTTTTTTTCCCCCCTTCCCTGTTGCAGACTTTCTACCAACCAGCGGCACCAGCCGCGGCGTTTTGCCTTCAGGACCTGATGCTCATCCATATTAAACCGTCTGAGCTCAGGAATCCGGCCAGATCATCCCCCCCCCCCTCCTGCTGCAAAGTTTATTTTTAACCAGCCACCGCCACAATTTGGATGGGGCTGCGAGGAATCAACATCTTTTAGCACGGCTCGCCCCCGTCTCCCGAGCCCGCAGCCGGTTGCCTTTTAACTTTTCCTTCGGGCTTACTTTCCTGCCGGCGGTGGCGGCGGGTCCCGCGGCGGCCCCTGCCCGCTTTTCCCGGACGGGAGGGCCGCGTCGGAGCTGGGAAGTTGGGATGAAGGCGCCCCTTCTTCGCAGGTACAGCCGGCTTGCGCCGCGCATCTCTCCGCTGACTTTCCGCCCCCCCCTCTATTCCCCCCCCCCCCCCGGCGGGGCCGGCCGGCCGTGCCTGCCCTTCCCTGGTACCCCGGTACCTCTCCTCTCTCCTCTCTCCCCCTCTTTTTAATTTTATTTTATTTTTGCCCCTTTCCTCCTCTTTCTCCACCAACACCCCCCCCCCCACTGTAGGGACGTGCGTGTCCTTTCCCCTCTCGGCCTGCGCGGCGGTGGGGGGGGGGGAGCCAGGCCCGGGGAGGGGGGGGCGCTGCCCCCCGCGGGTCCCCCCCGTCCCGCTGCCTTTGTGCGGTGCCAGGGACACATCCCTGCGCGGCGGAGCCAGCGGCGGCCAGGGACGCCCGGGCGGCGTCACCACTACAGGAAGGAGCCGGGCAGCATCCGAGCCGGGGGGGGTTGGTGGTGGGTCCAGCCCAAGGCCGCCCTCGCCCCCTTCACCCCCCCCATCATGGCGGGGGGGTGGGGGGCAGTGGAGACACCCACCCCCCCCCGCAGCGACGGTGTTTCGGGTGAAAACAAAGTTTCGGGCCGCGCGGCTGCCGCCCCCCCTCCGCCAGCGCCGCGGTGCCCGGTGCGGATGGGAGCCAGCCGCGACCCGTCTCTCAGGCGACTGCGCTCCCCATCGCCGTTGCTACGGGCCGGGACCCCCCCCCCCCCCCCACCCCGGGGGCTCCGCAGGGGCCGCAGTGAGGATGCGAGGCAGATCCTCCCGCCCACTTAATAATGCTCGGGGCTGGGCTCTCCCCCCCCTCCCCATCCGCCGACGGTGCAGGGGCGCGGGGGGCGCGGGCCGGGCCGGGCGCGGCTGTTGTTGGGCAGAGCCGGGCCGGGCCGGGCAGAGCTGGGCCGGGCCGGGCCGCGGGGAGCGCGGCGCGCCGAGATGCTGCAACTTTTTTTTTTTTTTTCAGCAGAGGAGGGAGGGCGGTGGATTGAACTTTGTCATGTCGCAGATAAGTTTCCTCTGGCTTCTTCTCCCTGCACTTCTCCCCCGCCTCCCCTCCGCACGCACGCTTGCTTTCCCCCCCCCATTTTTTTTTTTTTTTTTTTTTTTCTCTTCCTTTTTCCCCGTTTCACCTCTCGGCTGCAGTGTCTTTGCCTGCTCGGCATCCTCGCCGGGTTACGCAGGAGGAGGAGAGTGCTTCTCCTGGCTCAGCACATTTCCCTGCCCGGCCCAGCTGCACACCCCGCGGAGGCCCGGGCGCCTCCGTGCCCCGCCGCCCTCCCAGCGGCTGCACCGGGGTGTCTGGCCTGGAGCTGATGCTCTGGTCCTGCCTGCCGAGGAGCCAGCATCTTGCCTGGGAGCCACTGAACTGATTTCTGGAGGGAAGAGAGGGGGAACCAAGTATCCAGTTTTAATCCCGACTCCCTCTTTCGCCTGTCTTCTGTTGTAGATAAGATCAAGCGTGGTTACGTATTTGAGAAAGTAGCTAAACGTCTAGTTCAGTGTGATTTGGGGGCGGTGGTCTAGGAGAAACAGCAAATGCAGTTGATGTTTCTTACCATTCCAATATCCAGCCTCGTGCCTTGGAAAAAAAAAATTGCTTATTAACAACAGGAGCAGTTGCTAAATAACGCTGTCTTGTCACCCCTGCAGCGCACAGTAGACAGCTGTTATGATGGCTAAAGCTTTTTCGTTGAGGTCTGTCATTTTGACACAAGCACTGAGTTTTGTTACCGCAGTTCCTGTTTTCCACAGGGTCAGTGTGCGTGAAAGGGATGCTGTGACTCAGGGTCAGGCCAGCCATATTTGTTTTAGGTTTTAATTTTCTCTTTGAAGACTTAAGGGTATATAGTCTTTTCTCGGTGTGCCTGCATAATGCCGATTAGCCTTAACGGGAGTTGGGTACATGCAGGGAAGAATAGGCCCTTTTGTTTGTTAGAAACCCAGAAACAGCATGAATCCATCATCTAATCAATCAAGAGTACCGGGGCTCTCCCTCACCTGCCGGCAGGGACACGAACAGCCTCCTCTCTTGCTACAGGGCAGCTGTGCTCAGCCCGGTGTGGCCTCTTGCGGTCCCTCACCTTCCTCCTCCCGGCAGCCGTATTTGGAACTGAATCGTACTATGTAGTTGAAAAAACACCATCCTTCAAGTAAAATCGAGTAAACTTTTTTCCTGCTCTAATTTCACAGGCAGCTTCTAGTTGTCAAACTCTTGTTTGTCCATCAGTAGTGACTATGTAGCTACTCTTACATGTTTCTTTTAATAACTAATGACCCTAAAGAATATGTATTTTTGGCTTGCTATTAAGACAGAATATAACAGGGTGTTTGCTGACTTTTTCTGGGGTGTTTGTTTGTTTTTTCACTGGACCTGGGTGTTTGAAACTTTATTTGCTTGCAGATTTCAGCGTAGTGAAAGATCTTACTCAGACTGGGCTCACCCAGGTTGTGTGCCCATTCTTTACTCTTTACAATATTCAGTGACCCTCTGATCAGATGGCTTTTCTTTTTGATTGTGAGGGTCGGGAGATTCTTGAAGTTTCAAAACTGGGAAAGCTGAATGTCTTCATTATCTGTTAGTAATATCTGTAATCTCCTTTGGTACCAAAGGCAAGTGCAGTCTTTCCCAAGGCATACAAACATTGACTTCTGTAGTGCTTTTCTCAGTCCTTAAGGATTTTATCACTTTGCCTACATCAAAGTCACACTACAATCATAACAGCAGCTTGACTTTAGCCTGTGAAAGTTTCTTCTTAAGCAGAAATAGTTTGGATTGCTCTCAGTTGGCTTTCTCATTTAAATAAAAACTGTTCATGTGCTAACGTTGTATAGATTAAAAACATATAGATAAATCCCTTTGGTTGTGTTCATTATCCCTTGTAAAAGTAGGTGGTGCTTAGAAGGTCATAGGATAAGTGTTGCTAAGCAGCTAAACAGAAGGATGCTAAAATTAACCTGCGTGTTTTTCTAAGGGATTCACTTTTTAAGTTGCAATAAATTTTTTTATTGACTTAAAATACATTTTTCGATAGTAAAACATCTGAAAAAGGTGCATGAATAAAGCTTTCCAGGGGACTGTGTCGAGTGTTCAAGTTATCTACATACAGGAGTAATTCCACCCTCCCCCAGTACGCCTAAATTTTACCAGCATTGGGCCCTCGATTTGTGCCCTTTGCAAGTGTCCTTGCAGAGTTATCTGTTGCTCCAAGAGCATCTGATGTATGTTGGATAGCAGCCTGTAGGGACAGTCTTGGGAAAAAAGAAACTGCAAAGGTTCCCCAGGAACAGGCAGAAAACAAGTAAATCCTGTTAGTCTGAAATCCATGCATGTGCAGAAAAAGCCCCTTTTAACTTTTTGATGAATGATGCCTACATTTGGAAATCTGTGTTTTAGGTATACACTCTTAAAACATGTGAAATCATGTCTCTTTCAGCACAGTAAAGGTTTTAAAATGAGTGCATTATTGGACCATGTTACTGGGCCAGTTTGAGAGAGCTGCCTTGGTGATGTGGTAGCTTCTTTCTTGGGAGGTAATTGTAGAGGAGGATGGTAGTGCAGCTTTTGGTTCTCCTGAAGGTAGTGAGAATGCCTGTTGCTCTATGTCTTTTTCTTTTACCTCCCTTTTGAATTCAAGCAAGACGGTCAGTCATGGGATTACAGCTTTAAAATACGCTTTTTCAAGAGTATTCTGCAGCTTGGAAGGAGGCCAGGAACTGTTCCGTGTTCTTTTGAGTACAGCTCCATCATGGATGGAGTGCTCAGGTACCCTGCAGCTTTGCTGGGAAGCATCTCAAGGAGCAGATGTAAACTTTGGGGGTGAGAAGGAATTGCCCTCTGAGACCACACAACGGCTTGTTTCTTGTTTTTAGGTGGGAGATCTGACTTGCCAAATTGTTGCTCAGCAGTTAAAGCAGATTTTCTTTGGGGATACATATGAGGAATCCTTTCTCTGTGTGTGTCAAGGTTTGGTTTTTGGTGGTTTTTTTTTTTTGGGGGGGGTGTTAAATATCCTACATAAATCAGCGACTATGGGAGCTGTGTCATGTCGTCCCCGTGTCATCATGTCCCCCCCGCGTCGTTGTGTCCCCCCCACCCTCAGAAGCGTCTTTATGGGCAGTGATTTCAAAGGCAGGACTTGGGTATCTTTGAAAGTACCACGCTCTGGTGATAGACTGAAAAGTTAGCTATTTGTGTGGAGCCAGGAAGGGCTTGAAACTTGCAGAGCTTTGCCAGGCCAGGTTTGGTTATCAGCATTTGATTACAAATGAAAATAGGTGAGGTTGGCTGAGGTGGGAAGTGCTGGCTCTGTTCTGGGGTACTTCTGAACAGGAATTTCAGGAGCATTGACTCTTTGTTCTTCTTCGGTGCAAGAAATCTGATGATGGCTTATCTTTGATGTTTGCCAGTCATGATGTTTTTCCCACCTGAAGGTGTTCCCTCCACCCCACCCTGCACCTCTGTTTTGAATAGCAACATTTGAGGGCCAGTCACTTAGAAGAGTGTGGGCTTCCAAGGCAGCAGTACCAGAGCATCTCACCCCCCCTTCCCTCAGCATTTTGCTCAGAGCAGGGTGACAAAACTTACTTAGAGCTCAGCCTAATGCTTTATTATGAAATATTAAAAGTACAAATAATTGCCAGCTGGGGCATATGCTGTGGACTCCTGTTGGTTGGCTTGTTTGTGTTGTGCTGGAAAAGGGTCAGAACAAGGAAAAGGGCCTGGACAAAAGGGAGAAGAGGCAGTGGGATACTTGGTTCGTGGCTGTGTCGGTGTTAAACCTGTTAGAGCAGCCTCCTGCAGTCAGAAAGGAATCGTCCTGGTGTAGCTGAGCAGCACTTGGACCTGTGCTTCCTTTAGAAACAACACAGGCCTTCTGGTGTATCCTGCTTTCTTCTTTTTTTTTTTTTTTCTTTCCTTGCCTTCTTTTTTTTATTTTTTTTTTTTTCCTTAGTGGCATTTCAGCTTTCAGGTTGGCCAGCCCAGCAATCAATAAAGGTGGTTGCCTTTGAATAGGTGCTTTACACAAAAGAAGTAGTCGATGGGTGGAGACTTGTTTATTCAGAGTGATTCAACTAAGTAAGGCTAAGAGAATCTGAATGCCTCTTTAAAGATGTAGAGAAAGGCAGCTGTTTTAACAAGAGGATTCACCTGCAGAGTCCCAGCCATCGGCAGAGGTGCTACAGCAAGGGAAAAGAAAAGCTGTCAAAATCCCCCACGGGCGTTGTTAGGCTCCCGAACTAAAATAGGTATTCCAAGGACCATTAGAGAAGGAGGCCTTTCAGGCCTTGATTACCTCTTCATTCCCATTGCTCATCTTCCCATAGAAATACTTGGAATGCAACTTTCAAACTCCACTGTTTTCCTGTACCTAACCATCCTGAGCAAAAATGTTTTGTGTTTAATCTTATTTAATTATTTACTTATTTAATCTCAGGATTTCGAGAGATCTTTTTCCTTTTGAAGAAGACATTCCTTCATGCTGGTGCTTGAAGTGTCTTTGAAGATCTCTTTCCATGAGGGATGTTATTTGTGTAGAGCTCTCAAAAAGTGTGGGAGAGCTGGCTGCACACAGTGGACAAGTGACTTCCCAGTGTAATTTCTGTCATCTTTGAAAAATTGAATTTGGACTTTTAAGTCACTCTGGGTAAAGAGTAGGTTAAATGCCTTTGATATTTTCTATGCTAATGTGCCTGAGTGACTTGCTAATTCACTTCTAAAACATAAATGTATTTTGTGGTTAATATTGGAAGTGTCAGCCTGGGATACATGTAAGACTTCTCCACTTGTCATCTCCTGGTGGATATTTTGGCAGGTGTTAGCATGTGCTTTCTTGAAACAGCACAAACGTACTCATAGGAGTTTTAGGAATGGGTGGCCTGCATCATCTGTCCTTTGAAAACGGAGGATGATCATCCATTGACAAACCTTTTTTTTCTTAGTTGATTTAGGTATGTGCTTCTCTGAAGATGAGAGAAGCAAAATGTTCACGTTGAAGTGTAGCTGGCTTTTGCTTTTACTGTGTGTGATTAGCTGCCTTTAACTCAAGCCCTTGTTAGTCCCGTTTTGTACAGCAGGTGATGTCAGTGTTCAGGTGTATCAGTACCTGGGAGTGCTTTGCTCAGTGCACTTGCATCACAGCAATAAATTCCATTCCCGTGTTCAGGCCACGCTCCTTCACACTGCTAACATTGTGGCTTGGACAAGGGAGAGCTGCTCTGGATTTTGCACCAATAAGCAGCAGTACTTGTATTTCCTTTAAGGAGCAATATCACTTAATTTGGGCCACTCACAGCTTTGGGTAGGGGAAAGAACCTAGTTTAAGTTCCTCTTTTTGTTACACAAAATGCATTTTCTTCATTAAATGAAGTTCATTATATCTCACTGCTCTTAGTGTTTTGAGAACATGAGAAGCAGCCAGGACTTGAATACCTGTATGCTGTTCTTCATTTGTGTGTGCATTTTTTCTGATGTTGATGCAGTTGCCTGTGTATTGAGGACAACAGGTGGCTGTGGTGTGTTGTGCATGTGCTTGCTTGCTTCATCCCCTCCCTCTCCCCAGAAGCCTTATGGTGTCCTGAGTCGGTGTTCACTTGGATAACTTTTAGCACAACTCACATATTTTGCTGTCTATACATCCTGATGCTTTTGGATGGAAGGAAGGCAAGCTGCAGGAAGAGGCTTGCTTTTTAAGTGAGACACTGAAGGAGACGCTGAAGTGGAAGCGCATGCTGTAGAAGCTGGTTGTGGAGGAGATGTAGCTGGGTTACTAAGGGCTTCCATTTGTGAGGTTTGACTGTTATTTTCCAGGGGAAGAAGTATCAGTGCAATGACAAGTGCTTCTCTACAGAGCCATAACTTATGCCTTGTATTATGTTGATTTGGAGGGTATATTTATTTTGCTGTGTTTTTCTAACAGCTGCAGGTATAATTTGTTCTTCCTCCTTATCACATAGTCCAGCCAGGTGTCGCTTAGTACATTTCCAAGTAAGGTTCAAGACTGTGGTCCTTGGCAGCTTCTGGAACAAGTCCTGGAGCAACTTCCAGCCTTTACAGCAGATAGGTGGCTTTTCTGCTTGGTGAAATCTCCTGGCAGTCTTTGAACTGTCAGGAGCCTGACTCTCCATGTTCCAAAAGGGTAAAGAGAGCTGTACCACAGTGCCGCTATTTCCCTGGTGTAAACTCAGTTTATCGTTGGAAACTATGCTTTTCTTTAAATGGCGAAGATTTTATTTTCATATCAGTGCTACCTACACTTTGTGGGATAAATCTTCTCCATCCTCTGTCTCCCTTCCTCCTTTTTGGGAAATGGCAATGTCTTTTTGCTAAGTGTGAAGTGGCCACAATGTTTGACCTAACCAGAGGGTGCATTTCTAGGGGTGGGTGAAATGATCCGTACCTCGGAGTGGGTGCCGGTTACCTTGGGAGGAAGCCGTGCAGATTATAAACTCTGCAGGAAGGAACTGGTGGATTCTGTAAACTCTGCAGCCCCGCTGACTGCAGTTCAAGCAGTTCCCAATCTCTACTTGCAAAGCTTTAGGAACTTGTAAGCTCTTTAAATCTAGTGACTGAGGATTTTCCATCATTCTCTTTTCCCTTGAGAAATAAAAAAAAAAAGATAGAAATAAATGGTAAGGTTACTAATTTTAAATGCTCAAAAGTCAGCAAACGAAAGTTAAGGTGTTCACAGAACAGTTAAGTGGGCCAAGCTGAACACAGATCGTGCCCCATTACGGTTACTGCTATGTGTTAAATAAATCAATAGATGTGTAAATAGTATGTAGAAGTGGAAAACATGGCTTCATTTGAATCAACAGCAAAATTCTTTCAGGCTTCACTGGACTAAGATTTTATGTGGGGTATATACAGCTGAAAGCTCTTGAGCATTCATAGCATGAAAGGCGCCAGGAAACTTTAAAAAACTGAAACACTAATAGTGTCTTTGTATTTTTCTGGTGCTTGAAATTCCTACAGGTGTAGTTATGAAGTCAGTGCATCTATTTTCGGAGCTTGTTTGATAAACAGCAAACTGAATTTGTGATATAATAGCCTGTTTTGACTAAATTCTCTTCCATACTGGTTTTGGGCATCGCTGAAACAGTGTGGCCATTGCTGCATCCCTCTTCTAAATCCTAGAGGCTGGGCTTTAACTTTCTTGAGTATATTTGCTCTGATGAGTGGGAGGAGGACTTGTCCTTCCCAGGCCTGTCCTTCCCTGCAGGAAAAGGGGAATGTAGACTATTCTCCCCGAGGATGGATCTGGGGCAGAGATGGCCCCTGTGTGTTTGGGGCCAGAGTTTGTATTTACACCATTGCGTAACTCTTAATCTCTATAGGAAAAGATGTGGGTTAGTAGATTTGCAACGCTACAGACTTGCATGTGGCCGTGGTCTGCCTGATAGCCAACGACGTATGCTAGTATTGCATAGTAGATGTACTGATGCCTGCCTGGGGTCGTTCTGGAGTATTGGGTGACCCTGTGCAGAAGGATCTGCTGTTGCCTGACTTTTGACCTCATGCATTGGCAGCCTCTTTCGTGCCTGCTCTGCCTGAATTGTCTGACTTGCAGTAAATGTTTCCGTTTGTGTGCTTGCTGTCTTTTCAAAATGATTGCTAAAAAGTATTTGGACCAAAAATAATTTACACTGGACAAGAAGATGCCAACAGCATGTGCAAATTGCACACTGTAGTTACTGTCCCAGCTAGTGATTCAAATGGAGCTGCACAACCCAGTAGCACGGATGTGGATTAGGAAAGTCCAGACTGCTGATTTAAAAATTTCCACTATTTCTGGAAATGGATGTTTATAAGAGCTGCCTAGTCCAAAGACCCAAGAAATGAGCTGCTGGTGGTCTTTGTTTAATTCCCAGTATACAGATGCCAAGTGTTATGCTTTGATTTCCTACACTGTATACTCTTCGGGGCAGGGATCAGCATTCAATTACTGAGTTTTGAAAAGCCACCTAACACATTGTGGAACTGACCTGCTCGGCACTACCTCAGTATAAATGTTTAATTATAACTATCTTCTTACCCCATAGTGGAGCCTTTCCAGATATCAAGGTTGAGGCATGCTGGGAACCTGCACTGCTGCTGCTGCGGTGTCTGCATATAAACAGAGAGCTTTGGTTGTAAGGCAGAATTTGGGCAGCTCTCATAAATGCCTAGTTTGCACATGAGGGACAAAGATTATTTTTTTATTTTTGGGGGGATCTGTGTCTGGTGGTTTGGTTTAGAAGCAAAACTACTCCTAGCTTTAATATGTGTTTTAAAGCATCACGGTCAGACCATGTCCTCCTCTCTCCCTTTTGCTTTAGGTCTGTATGTAAAAATGACAAATGTCAAGGTTCTGAAATTGAGAAATTAGAAGAAGAAACTGGGAATAGAAAGATGTCACCTCCTCAATACGTCATCTTCCCAAGACTAAAATGAAGTGCAATTGCTGGCTCTTGCTGTTCACAAAGTAATCTAATTCTCTTGCCTTGAGTGACTTGTGTTGTAGCTTTAAACTGAATTCTTAAATCATCCCAACAGTGATGTATGTATCATTTGTTATGTTTATACAACATGAAAGCATATGGAGTAATGGAAACATCTAGAAATAAGACCTCCAGAGAAGACTTCCATTTTAATCAGGTTACTTACTTGGATTAAACCAACCCAAATTTAAAACATGTGGGCTCATGTACTAAACTAGTTGCATTTTCAACACTCCAGGGGTCCGTCTGGGAGTTTATCGGTGCGTTGTCTTAGTCTGTCCCAGCCAGCTTTGTAGGAGCAAGCAGTTTGGTGTTACTAAGGTTGGAATAAGCTGATGTCAGATTTTTGTCCACTGTGCATAGCAAGTAGAGGTCAAACACTTGTACAGCCGGTGATACTATGACTTGTTAAGAATGTACGCAGCAGGTCGCTTTTCAAAACATCTTTTGAAAAGCAGCCTGCGAGAGCAGTGCCATGTAGAAGAGACATGCATCTTCCTCTGGCATCAGCAAATGGATGCATCCTATCACATTGGACTGCTGAGCATGTTTAGTCATGTTACTGTAATAAGCTCTGGGAACAGGAATGGGTTCTGCCCTGCTGCGCTTCAGGAAGATTTGAATGAATTTGACTGGTTTGTTCCAGGGAAACTCCTGTTTGTATCTGCTGCTTCTGTGCTGGGTACAGAGAAGGAAGAGTCGAGTTTGTTTCTTGACTAAAGGGGGGTTCCTTTGCAGTTCAGGATTGCTAACATTACTGTACTTAAATTATTATCCCTTAGAAGAGGTAAAATTAAAAAAATCCTAAGTAACTCCTAGAATCCTCAGTGTTTCTGGTGCTGATAGTGTACAGATCTACTTGGTTTTGAGAGTCCTCTTTGCCCAGATAAACTGAGTGTTAGGGACCCGTCTCTTGCTTCCAGCTGTAGCCTTCAGGCATCCCTCTATCTCCTGCCCCGGTGAATCATCCTACAACATACGCAGATGTAAATTTTAAATGTGCTGTGGTGAGGGTTGCCATCTTTATCCTTTTCATTTTGTCTTAACACAGCTTAGCCTGATGGCTCTCAGGGTATTTTTTAAATTTGCTGGCGTGTGTGTATGTTGGAAGCAAGTCTAGATCACACCAAGTACTGATCCTGCAGACGCTTTAAACACAGGTATAATTCTACTTAAGTAGGTTGTTCCATTTAAGTCAAAATACTGGCATGGGCGGTTAGGGGAAGTGTTTTGGGACTGGGGCCTGCGTTTAACTTTCAGAAAAAGTTTTCCTGACACAAGCCAGAATCTTTAACCCGTGTGAGCTGCAGCTCCAAACTCCTCTCACTGACTTCAGTTTCTGACCTACTTGAGAAGGTTTTGCTCAGCCAGAGGAAGTGTCACAGGTCTTGCAGCCTGAGAAGAGTTGGTTTTGAAGAGAGATGGCAAGAAGCAGGGCCGTGTACCCGAACTCCTTTGATATACAGTGTCTGCAAGAGTTAAGTGAAAGCACTCCAGCAGCTCATGTGCTCTCTGTGTGTGCATACTTTCCTAATCTTGACATGGGGTCTGAGCTGCAGGCTCTGAGGGCTTACGTGAAGTTGGCTTGGCTGTCACCTTTTCTCTCCCCGGATCTGGCTGCGGCTCAGCATGGGGATGCTCCCCGCCCCTGGGACTACCAGCTGCAGATAGCCAGTTGCCTAAAACCTGCCCCGGTGGGGCTGGCGGTGCCGAAAGGTGCCCTGGCAAGCTCGCCTGCCCTGGCACTGCATCCCGCCCTTGCGGGGAGCGGGAGAGAGAAGAAAAAGTGCTGCGGTGGCCTCTTTCTTGCGTCTGGAAGATGTCTTGCACCCACCTCGCACTCTCAGGTTGGTCTGGGTGAGCTTTCTGCCTCTCATCATTTGGCTGAAGAACAGCTGTCTCCAAGGATGGGTCTGCTTTAAAACAGGGGAACAGCTGTACGGAGCAGGGCCCGCAGGAGCGGGGCCTGCGGGCCGGTCTCTTATGCTGGCAGGCTGTCCCTGCGCATGGGGAGAGGAAAGAGAGAGCACGTGTTTTTCTCCTTTAGGTGACAAAGTCCTAAGGGCAATTTGAGCCTTGCCTGTCCGGGAGGAAAAACTACAGTTCCTTCAATCCACAGGACGCTGTCAAATATTGCTGAGCATTTCTGACCAGATGCTGGAAATGAAAGCTGCCTTTTTTTTCCCTTTTTTTTTTTTTTTTTGTTGTTTCGCTTAGGTTTCCTTGGAAAGGCTGCCAGTGGCCACCTCGCCCCACCCTGCAGACGTGTGGGCGGGAGTGGGGGTAGCCGGCAGGAGGGAACATCACCAAAAAGGCAGAGCGACTTGGCTCTTGGCCATGCACAGGAGCAGGAACAGCTGCCTAGATGGCCCCCAGAGCCTCACTGATGTCAGCATAACCAGTGCTCCTTAAAATGCGGCACCGTGTGTGGGTGGCAAGGGGGAGCAGGGCTGGGAACAGTTTTAGGGGGCATGCAGTACGTAAAACAACCTCTGTGATTTTTTTTTTCTCTTCCCCCTCTTCAAAACAGACCTCTGCTTTCTGTAGGAATGGGAAGGTTTTGCATGAGTGAGTGAGAGTTATGAGAAATTCATAAAAGTAGAGCAAGTTAGCAAAAGCAAGGAACAGAAGGAATACATGTCGTAAAATTTGTGTGTGTTTGCGTGTGTCTGTTTGCTTGGGTTTTTTTCCTTTTAAGAGAAACATGGCTAGGAACATTTCAGCATTGTTGGATAAATCTGTCAGTCCCATTCCCTTCTCTCTCCCCTATGTTGTCTCTGAGAACCTGTCACAGTGTGACAGATCATACTGTCAAACATCATACTGCGTTTGAAAAGTATCTGGCTTGCCGTATGAAATACGGCAGGATGTGGCATCCTGCAGGGAGCATGTTATGTGTGCTCGCTTGGCCTCCTGCGCTTGCTTGAGCAGAGGAAGGGAATGCACATCAGAAGAACACAGTTGTTCGCAGCTCCCTTCCACTCCTCTGTGTTGATCCAGAGAGATGGCACTTCGTGTTAACCCATGAGGTTTACCCAAGCTGTCTTTCCTCGTATGTTGATACCAGGTGTCCCTGATGGTGAGAGCCTGTGCGTGGTTAAAGGGTGGTGCGGCTATCTATCTGACCTCTGTGACATGGGATGCGCAGTGCAAAATTATGCCTGCAATAGGTACTGAACTGAATGAATGCGAGTTCCTCTCGGGTCTGAGATTACTCCTTCCAATTTAGTAGCTAATACAGTAGTTTCCGAAAGTTGCAAGAGAATCTGACGTGTAGCTGGAAGTGCTGAGGGAAGAGGACACCAGCTTTTCCAGAACTGTGCAGCTCAATCACAGAACGAGGTTGGACTGGACATGAAACTGGATTCCAGGGTGACGTGGTGATTGCAGCCTCTGCCGGCTTTGCTTCTTCCCACAGCTGGGGAGTTGATTTTCCCAGTAGGCCTGTGCCAGCATAGTCCTGCTGCTAGTCTTGTGGTGTTACCCCAACACAGAAGTTGTGCTTGAATTGCTTGCAAGTGGTATGCAGTGCACAAATGTAGGCGACAAGGGTAAGCCAGCCTATCCAGGCCTGTTGCAAAGCTGAATTTGCAAAACGCTGTCTCCATCAAGGCCAATGTAATAAGTTGCAGAGATTCTGTCTTGAAAAACAAACAGCGTAGCATAGGCATTTGGGGAGGAGGGCGTTGTGCTCTTTTGTAAAGCTCTTGCTTTTTGTTAACTCAGGTTAACTTCACGAGTCAGCTTAACGTTCCCTATATCATTCCAGAATTCTTGTCATAATTAGCAAAAAATGACACAGGGTCACAGCAATTGTATGGGACTGAGAAAACATCTATTCACATTCTTTTCAATTGGAACAGTGGCATGAAGAATTTATTTACTGAATGTCATAGAGGGAGACAGTAACAGAGGCAGAAAAAGAACCTGAATGCTCTAAATCCAGTCCTGTGTCTTCACCATTAGATCATGCTTCCTGTCTAGCATATGAATCCACATAAAAACCTTGGTTCACAAACAGATGACATTCAAGTACTACCAGCATTGTAAAATATGGCTAGGGCTAATATATTTGCTCTGACTTTCATCTTGAGTGCCTGGTGGAACACCTGTAAGTATTTACATTTTAACATGAGCTTTTGTGCTTGTGAAAGCAGACAGTTTGACAGCAATGACCTCTCACACAAAAGCCTGAATAAGTGATGAACTTCCAACAAATCCATGACCTGAACTCTGCTGGATGCGTATTGAAGGCGACAAGTTAATATGGCCCGTGGCAGTACCAACAAGAGGCCTGGCTCTGTGCTGGTCTCTTCTGCTGGAGGTGGTCTGTAAATGTGCCTCTAACCACCGTCCCTGCCCAAAGGCCTGGAAGTAAGTGTGCCTGTGCTCACTGTGTAGGTGAGGGCCTCAGGCAAACATTTGCTGCAGAATGGACTTCAGTTTTTCCGGAGGTTTCTTGTCCTGCTGCTCTGCTCTGATCCTGGGTGAAAGGCTTGGTTTGTGTCGCAGAGAAGACAGAAGTGTGGATGTGTCTCTTGCCTCCCAAGCAGTGCGCTTCAGAGTTCGCTGTGCTTAAATTGAATTGAGTGGTAGTTAAAACTTCAATTATGGGCAGCTTTGGAATTGAACACATTTCTGCTGCAAGCGTGGTAACCTGTGGCAGTCAGACAGGGAAGACAGCTGTGGTACGGTAACCTCTGAAATCACCCTGACCTGAATCACGCTGAAGCTGTGGCTCCAGCGACATTTCCTTGGGACTGCCCTGTCCTGGAATGAGCAGTTCCTGGTACCTGCTTCTCCAGTGAAACCTGGGTTTGGAGCACGGAATGCCTCTTCAAGCTGACAGAAATGCCTCTGGATCTGTGGCAGAAGGTTTTTTTAGTCCTGTGGAGTAAGTCATACTGCATTTTTCACCTGCAAAACTGAAAACTAGAGGGAGTCCTACTTGTGTCTAATACCAAGTCAGACCAAAAGCGACTCTAGCCCAGGATGCTGATTGATGTGGATTTATCAAAACAGAATATGGCAAAAGGGCACCTATTAATGATTCTTACCTAGTGTAGTCTACCAGCAACGTACAGCTTCTGGAATCTCTTGAGCCAAAGGGTTTTTATATAGGTTCAGTATTTAGGTTCAAGAATCCTTTTTCCTGAGCTTGTCCAGTGGCTTTTTGAACCTGTACAGACGCTTGGCATGTTGTGGTGGTGAGTTTTGCAGTTTAACTATGTGCTTTGTTGGAGGGGAGGTGAAAAACCAACCTTCTAAACCTGCCATTTGATGCTTACACTTGATACCATTTAGGACTTGTACTATGGGAAATAGCAAGTAATTGTTCACTACTCACCTTCTCCATGCCTTTCAGGGTTTTGTGGACCTCTGCTGTATCGCCTCTGTGGCTTTCCTCCCAGGTTGTAGTCCTGATCTGAGTATCGGCTATTAATGCAGAAGCTATTCCATGCTTTTGATTATGTTGTTCACTGAACACTTGTTAAAGCTACAGTTTGCCTTGTTAACATCTATCACAGGCACATGCCAAAAACGCTTTATTTGCCTACATATTTATTGCTGTAAGACATATACTTGGACAGGCTTAAAGATTTCCAGGTGCTGCCAGGATTCTCCTCTTCAGCAGCTTTTTTTGGGAAACTTTCTCAGTGTTGGCAGGTTACAAGCAGAAGATGCTGATCGGGTGAGGGTGTTTGCAGGTCTGGCTCAGTTACTTCTATCCCGATTGCTTGAGAGCTGCTTGTTTAAAGGGTTCTTTGCTCTCTCTGTCTTCCTTCCCAAATACACTACCGGATTCTAAGAGCAGTGTCCCTGTATCCCTCCATTTAATATTCCCCCCCCAGCAATGGCAGCCCTGCATACCTAAAACTTTAGTGAATGCAACTTACCCAGAGACAAGGGGCATTTGTCCTTGCCAGCTCTGGGGGTATTTCTTTGAGCTCCACCCAAACCAAGTGATACTGCCCACAAAAATGTTTGCCCACTTTCCTCATCCAAATGCTAGACTGCTTATATGGGATGATAACTAGGATTCACCCAGCTGTTTGGTCTTGGCAGGTATCAGAGGAATTGGTTTGAGCTCCTTGAAGTAAAATGTTTACTGATGTAACTTTATTATGTTCCCATTCCCCCCCCCCCCCCTTTTTTGGTAGTCTGCCAACCCACTTGTCCACCTGTAGGACTACTCTGTGCTGCTAGACTTGGAAATTTTAATTTTTGCAGCCAAAAGAATTTTGCTTCGGTACTAACCATGCTGCTTGTATTTACTTATGTTAGATCGCTCCCGGGGTGCTTTACAAATTGGTGCCTACAATGCTACTGAAACGCAGCTGCTTCTGAAGTGGAGAGTGAGAAAGGAGAGGTTTAGATCAGGTCATGCTAACCCCTTTCTTTCTCTGTGTAAAGTGCTGCGCATTCTTCAGTACTGACATAGCCTAAAAAGGAACCTTGGTTTTTAAAGCCCTACCTTAACCTGCCTACCAAATGATGCATGCTACTTGATTTGTGTTTAGCTGATGAAAAACTTGATTCCAACTTGCCAGAACTGGGAGCTTAGTTGCAGGTAATGTGAAGGATGACACTAGCAATTTCAAGCCTTTTGGTAAAGCCTTTCACAGTGAGACATCAGCTTTATCTAGGTTACTTATTCCCTTTATTAAACTTCTCAGGATTGATGAAATATAGTGGTTTTAGGAGAAACAAGCCCTGCTCATCGTGTAGTACTGATTTATAAAGATAATCTTTCAATGTTGCTGTGTATAAAACTATTCTAGTAAGCTGTTCAGCACTTACTACTGTACTCTGTGGGCTCTGTGAATTATATAGTGTTTGGAAGTAGCTAGCATATCTATTTGGAGAAATGAGGCAGGGGCTGTCCTGTGGTTGTACTTCTGACTGTTGAATTGGGAGCTTGTGCTGCTATATTGCAGCTCTATGCATTTAGTATCCTAAATTTAAATTTAATATCCTAAAGGCTGCATGAGGACCAAGGAATGGAGCCTTAGTGTGACGTATGCTTTGCAGGTGTCTCTCTGCTCCTGAATGTTAGATCAGGAAAACCTAAAACCTAACATAAAGTGATTGTGTATGTGTGTAAGCAGTAGGACATGTTTATGTTGCTTTAATTAGTAATTTCTTAACTACCTTTTTTCTTAGGGTACGTATCCTAAATATTAAAGGTCTTAAATATCTTAAAGGTACATCCTAAAATGCTAGGCCAGGAAGCTGATAGGAACTTTTTGTATTTGTCCCCCTGCCTTTCAAATGTTCAATTTTGGCTGGATCGGTTCTCTAACTGACTTGCTATGCAGCTGATTTAGTTGTGCTGGCACAAGGAAGCAGTGGAGAAGACATAGCAGAGGAGGACAGGACTTCTGACTGCACTGCCAATAGGACAGATTTTAAAAGCCCATGCAACCGTCATTAAAAAAAACAGTGCTAAAACCATCAAAACAATCATGTCTTTGTAGTAAAACAGGGGCTGGGAGGAAATGTGGAAGAACCAAGTGGAGTGAGTGCCTTTTTGTCAGTTTATCTTTGCAGGGGCCTCAAATCAACCTTGGATGAAACAGGAGGCATCTCTTGCTAGGATGGATCCAGGAATTCATGCAGCAGTGTTGCTGGGTTGATTAATTCCTGCACACAGAGCCTAATCCAAGCTCGGCTCCATGGGTGGGGGGTCATTAGCAGTGTCTGTTGTATCTGTCCTTGTAGATAGGAACTGCATCTGCTCTGTTGGGCTTAGGATCTTTGCTGGCTTGGAGTTGCAATGTTGAAAAAACAGCACAGCCATTTTCGGGAGGTTTTATTTGAAGATGCTTCATTTTTAACTTGTATATTCTTATCTGCATTCTGGCTTCTAGCTTCGTTGAAGGTAAGAGTAAGTGTCCACTCCATGGCTACTATCAGTTCATGGGTATCTTTGTACCATGATGCCCGTAACTGTACTGAAAGAGTGGCAGGTTTATGTTAATAGTCACTTGCCCCCACCACCCCTTTTGCTTTTCTCACCTGCCCCCGTCTTTCAGGTACCTTGTGGTGTTTGCCTTGAAAGATTGTATTTAACACCACTTGTATTCAACACCTTTCTCTCCCACCACTTCAAGGCAAGTATTCTTCCAGGTATGTGACTACAAACAATGCAAAGGGAAAAATCTCAATGGAGATCTGTGTGCGATGTTAGTTATCTCTTTGAAGCTGCCTTTTTCTTAAGTCTTTTGATATTTAGGTATTTCCTCCCAGCTTTCCACTTTCTGGTGTGTCTTTGCCTGGATAACTAAAAACATTCATAATGATGTTGAATTAGTGACTTCAGAATGGTTTCCTTGGCAATGTGCATGTGCATTTGACATCATAGGATGAAGAAGCAGTTTATAATCTACAGCAAAACCAGCTTAAGGAGGGGGTTTTGGTTTCCATAATTTGTTTACCCCTTCACCTCTAGCAGTCCATTTCTGTTGTACTGTAACTCAGCTCCTCTTCAGAGATGCTGAGACAAGGGTTTGTGGGGTTTCTCTGTAAGCCTTATCACCAAAATTATCTGAGTAGCCAGTCCTCTTTCATTTTTTCTGTCTTTTACCAACTTTTGTTTCAGTCACTAAAGGGGAAGCAAACTGTAGGCTCTGCCTGGCATGGGAATGAGCAGCTGGAGGAAGGGGAAGAGGTTCTGGAGAGGTGTTGACCCTCAGCGCAAGTGGCACAAAACTACACGGTGTTTGTGTCAAGAGGCTTGAGAGTTTTCAGCTGTGAAGACAGTCTCATCTTCCCACCTTGCTGCACATTCTCTGTCAGCTCTCTGGATGCAAATCTCTTCATTGCATTAGCTGTGCAAAAATTCCGTCGCTTCTATAAATCGGGTCTCCTTTAGCTGTTCTTTCTGCTCCCAAATTAATTTCCATCTTAAGAGAGTATCTTTCTTAATTACGCTTGATATTGTGTAAGAAGATCGTGTTTCATCATGTAAGATTGTGGTCCAGGTTTTGTTCTGGCTGAACTGGTACAAATCTGGTGCAACTTTGCCAGTGTCAGTGCAGTGTCCTTTGTGGAAGAAGTCGGTTTGTGTGGCCAGGAGCAGAGTATCAGTCACTGTGTAAGACATACCAGCTTAAAGCAAATAATAGTGAAGATTGATGTAGGTTTTATTGGGATGTTCAGACTTCTGTTATAAAGTACGGAACTAAACATACGCTGAAGGCCAAGTAAGTGCAGTAACTGCAACAGCAAGCACATTTCCCAGAAAGTTGTCCTCTTGCAAGAGGACATGGACTGTAAAGGGGCTTTAGAGCATCTGCTCACTTGATACAGGCTCTATCAGTGGTTATCATCAGTTACAATTGGCCATTTGTCTTTAGATTTCTGAAGTTATTTTTTATAACTGTAAGGGGGAGTAGCATGTAAAACAGGGCAGCATGTAGAAATCTAAAACTCCAGCCAAAAGCCACCTCCTTTTTGTGTCTACGTGTTGCAGCTGTCTATCTCTTGGCAGCAGGCCGCCTGTGTAGAATGTGAGGTTTTAGCACTTTAGTGGAAGAGTGAATTAAGGAGTTCTGAACTTAAAACATTCTTCTTTTCTAGGGCATTTTCAGTCTTTGCCACTGCTTAGTTATTTGGAGACTATTTGTAGATTTGTTTTTTTTTCTTTCAGTAACTCATATTCACCATATAAGAAACTGAGGCAGGTTGCTAACTCTTTAATTTTCTCAGTTATTCTACAGTTTAGTAATGAGATTAATTGGAGCCAGTTGCACGGATGCCCCAGCTGGGAGGAAATATGAAAAAGAGCATGTGTATATTTTTTATGGGGAGGAGAGGAAGAAAGGGCAGATTTCAGTTTTTCTCTGTGAAATAGACTTTTGTATAAGCCAAATAAATAACATTTTGTTTAAGGGATGTCAGCATACCATTTTGGTTTGGGACATGTTGTTTCTGCATAAACTGTGGATAGCATCACAGCACCTAGGGCATAGTTACACCTTTTAATCTCCCTTCGTTACACCTGCAAAGGCAGAGGATTTTGCGAAATGAGCCAGCGTAGCAGCTTCCCTCCAACAACTCAGCACTAGGAGTATTTGCATTTTGGAGTAAGTAGATGCACAGTTTTGTACCATGCAAGCAAATTGACAAGGGAGTGGTGTAAATAACACATCGTGAAGCTTTCCATTAAAACTTATTTTTAAAAAGAATACCTCGTGTGTTCAGTTAACGCAGGTGGTGTCAGAGTGGAGGGTGGAAACTGCGTCCTCGGCACTCTGAGAAGCGGAGTTGGGATGATGACCTCCATCTCCCTCACAGACTAAATCCTTGCCTTTTGCCCAGGCTTTTCATTATTCCAGCCTGGTCTGGGATACGGTTTTCCTTTCGGCTGAGGCATTTGTACTGCTGTCGTCGTTGCATCCGCCCTAGGCAGGCGGAGAAAGCCAGCACGGGCAGTTTCCTATGCCGGTAGTACTGCTGCCTTGCTGGCAAAGGCTGGGCTTGTCTGACTTAAAAAGGTATGGTTAAAGTCATTCAGCTTTTGTGCGTGTGGATGAAACCTGACTTTTTGCTCCATAGAAAAGGTTAAACCGTTCCGAAACACATGTTAAGTTTTTTACTGTGCAAAGGCCATGTGGTGCTTCAGCAGGTTTCGGCTTTTTTTTTTGTTTTGTTTTGTTTTGTTTTCTTCATAACTTTTGCACAACTTTTTAAGCCCTGGCTCTTCATGAGGCTGGCATTAAAAGGAGTGGAAATCATCCCGGGGAGAGGAAAAGGACAAGCTAACCTTGGCACCTGGGGCCTGGCTATTATGTTGCACTTCCTCTGCGGGGCGGCGCGGGGAGTGATGTTCTCACAGCAAATGGAGGAAGTTGCTCTAGCAGAAGCAGTGCTTCTGGATCTCCTCTCGCCTGGGGGATGGGGCAGGGTGGTGAAAGAGGGTTACACAAAGCACCGAGGGGGAGGAAGAAAAAAAAAAAAAAAAAAAAAGAACCACCCTGATCCCTCAGCTATGTGGAAAGCTCGACAAACTTTTTGGAAAACTGAATGCTTGGGGGAGGGTTGGGGAGCAGAGATTGTTTCCCTGGCGGCTGCCGGTGGTGGGGAAGGTACCACGGGAAGGAGCAGGGAAAGGATGGAGGGGAGCGGCCGCTCCTCTCCCTGGTTGCTGACTAAACAGTTATGTCAGCTGGCAGTCGGCGCGGCCTGGGGATTTGCGATATAGCTCCTGGAGGGTGGGGGTGGCTGCGCGGGGGGAAGGGAGGGGAAGGGCTGGCCCTGCCGCAGCAACTGCTGCTGCTGCCTCTCCGTCGCGCTCAGGGCAGGGAGGCCCGGCCGTCGGTGCGCTGGGCTGCGGCGTGACCCCGGCAAGTTTTCGCAGTGATGCCCGAGCAAAGGGGACTTGCGTGTATCCGCCAGCCTTGTTTGTGCAAACGTTGTCGCGATGCCTCAAATAGCAACCCCAGCTCGCTGGAAGGCTGTCCTGTGCGGGAAAGCGTTCCCATCTGACTGGTACCTTTACCTTCCTCCCTCGCTGAGTCTGGGCCCTCTGGAGCATGCGCCCGTGCCAAAAGAGTCGGAGCCTGTTGCTGGGGCATGAGCAGCGCGCTCCCATCCGAACCCGGTGCTGCTTGCAGATGCTCGGGGCGAGGTCAGCCCTACAGGGCAGAGCTGCGTATTTGTCCTCTGCCAGGCTCTGGCTGGAGTCACGACGACGGTGCGAAGTGCAGAGGCAGCTGCAGCAGCAGCAAGGCTTGGCCAATGCGCTGCCCGCTGGTCTGCCACCGGTAGAGACTTCCCTGTCTAAGCACAGCCCAGTGCTGTTAGAAAGTAGACAGTGAATTCTGGCTGCCTTTCAAGTTTAATGTTTCCTTTCTTGGCCTTGAAGGCAGATGGAGCCCAGGGTAGCCCTTACACAGAGCAGGAGGTATTTATAATGATTCTTTCAGGTTGGTAATGTTCAAATCCTATTTTTCTGTTCTTCTTGTTTTGGTTTCCATAAATCATGTGCTGTAAAGTTGGAACAGCCTTGGAACAGCTGTGGCTTTTCACCCATGTGCTTCCCTCCCCTCCACCCCCCATTAGGAGTAAGTGAAGGATGGGTTGCATGTGAATCACCTCTATACCTATTTCACTTCTCCTGTCCCAGCAGTGAAAGACAGAGAAGGACCCTGTCCTGACAGGCAAAAAGGGTGTGTGTCTCAGTTGTTTGAGGTCAACTGAGTTAGCTGAACACAATTAAAGAGGAAAAAAAAAGCTCTCTTGATGCTCCTTAAGGTACAGCCTACCATGTCCGAAGCCATGTTTGTGGCTATGCAAGACTGGTTAATGTGTTAACCTGCATCTTAATGAACATTAAGATAGATTTTTAGTAATGTTAATCTGACTCAACTGAGCTACCATGGTTGTAGTCGTGAGTGAACCTGTCTGGCCCACATGGACAAGCTTGCTGGAGGCTTTAGTTAGCAGGACAGCACCAGTCAGTGTTTCTAATGGCCTAATTAAGATGATTTGCTGCCTTTTTTTTTTTTTTTTTTTTTTTTTGCCGAAGGTGAGTGAAGGCTGTAGAAAAGTGTTTGTATTGTGATGTGGAAATCTACAGATCTTGCCCAGGAGTTGCTTTGTTGTACCTTTGTGCAGCTCTCATCACCTCATTGCAGTTCTCAGCTGGGTGTGTGGTGCCTGGCACTCCTTCACAGCACACCTGTGCTATGGTTATGCACAAGTCAAAGGGTAGCATGATTTTGTAGGTCCTTGCAATCCTTTGCTGAGCCGTACAGATGAGCTGGGCAGCTGGACTTCTGTCAGTTTGTTCTCGATGTAGGTGTCTGCAAGCCAGTGTGGGAAGGTTATAAAGCACTGAAGTATCCGAGCGACGCCTCAGTCTCCATTCTGCTTTAAACATTACACTTGCAACTGGCCACGAGAGCGAGTGCCTTGTGAGAGGGTGTTAAAATTGATAAAACCTGAATCCCTAAACATCTAGCTTTTTTCCCAGCTTGTTGTAGGTAAAAAGACTTGTTTGGTGGTGGGTTTTTTTTTTGAGCAGATGAAGAAGTTTCCAGGAGATAGGAACTCAGAAGTTACTGTTAAGCCAGATGTACCTCATATGCTTTTTAAAACAGTCAGATTGTCTGTGGCTCTGCAAAAATGGAATTATTTTGAAAGGAGAGGGGTACATAACTGCTTGAGTGCTTAGACATGGGGTCTGAAATGCTGAATAACCACAATTCTCGCTAACTTCACAAGGAACGTTTCTGGAAATGGCTCTTGATGCATTGGGTACAAAGCACTACAAGTGCGGGTAAACAGTTCTTTAAAATATTTTGGCACGCTGAGAAAACTTCAGTGAGTGCTACTTGGAAGCTGAACACTTGACTTTTCGTGGATAAGATCAGTTTAAATAGGTGTGTTTTTCTTCCTTCTGTGTGTATGAGAGAGGGGAACAGGAGGGCAAGGAAAAAAAATCAGAGGAAAAGACCTTGTTGCTGACTTGGGAGACTTGTTTGACCTTCGGAGCCCTGTGCATTTGTCTGTGGTTTCCAGCCAAAGGCTCTCACTTTGAGAGCGCCTTGCTTCTCGTGCTGAACTATTTTTTGACGCACTGAATGAATGCAATATGTTAACACTCCTGTAAGGCCCAGAATTGCTTGGCTGCCCCTTGCCCTGCCTGCCTTGTGCTGGCTGAAAAGGTACCATTGTTTGTTCTGCAAACAGTGGGTGATGGTTGTTTCCAAGGTGACTATGGCACTGTTGCTGCCCTCTAGTACAAAAAAATAAATAAATTGGATTTAAACACCTGAGAGCATCCCACTGTCACCAGAGACGGTGGGAGGGAGGAAAGAGCTGATTTCTAGCGCTCTCTGGGGCTGATGATTAGAATAAAGGTGGAGAAAATGGCAGTAAGCTAAGAGGAGGGGGGTGCATACATTTGGTTTACGCTACAAAACATTCTTCCTAATAGTGCATGGATACAGCTATTGAAACAGGTGATTATTTCTAAGGATGTGTCTCTGATGAGAAGAAATGATGGTGAGTTTAAGCGCTGTCAATCATACTGATCAACTGTTGTAGTCTGAGTTTACATTAGTAATATTCTGCTTTTTCACTTAATTAAAAGGATATTTTGATGACTGCTCAAGCAAGGATGTATGGACAAGGAAAGCTAGAAGAGATCACTCAGCAGTTCTGCTAGGCTTGTAGGTTTTCAGATTGTTTTGGAAAACAATTCTTTGGGGATAAAGTATGCATCCCCTGGAAAGAGAGCCCTAATAGTTCTTTCATTGCTTTTGTGTGTTCTTGGAAAGCCTGTGGTACTCAGAACAGTGACTTATTTTGAAGTGTCTAGGTGGATGGATTAGAAGAATTTTTTCAGTCCTCTCCCTGTGCTGCCTGCCCATCTACTGATGCAGCTGTTTAGTATGGGGGGGGGGGGGAAGAGTGAGTTTAAAAAAACCCAACAAACCGACACTTTTTTTAATTGGTCATGGATGCTGCTGGCAGAACTTTGCCTCCCCCTACATCAAGTTTAGTACAGTTCATACGCAGGTTTCAGTAAACATTAACCACTTTTATCAGGGCTCGCAGCATGCTGAATGGTTAGCAAAGAGCATGTACTGAGAGAGACAGAGAAAATGAACGAGTCCAAGGTCAAAAGGATGGTAGATTTTTCTTTATTAAAATGAGGGGTGGAGAAGGTTGACAACACTTGTGGAAAAAGTAGGCCCATGTGAAAAACATGGTCTTGTCTTTAAGCTTTCATCCAGGTGAGAGTATGCGAGGGTACTGCAAGGAGGATGAACATCTTTAATTTTTCTTCTGCTCCAGTAAGATGACCGCAACACATCAGTCCTCCTCACGCTCTTGCTGACAGACAGCATGAGCTCCTCATGACTTGATCAATCCAGGGCAGAGTATGATCTTTGCTATCACTTCTCGCATCTTTATATAGGCCTGATCCTACCCAGCATCCACAAAGCTCCCACTAATTTCAGCAGTGTGCTGCCAAGCAGCAAGAGATCACAATTTCCTCCCCTCCCTGCCAGCGTGAAGCGATAATAGAAAGCCCTCCTGGTTAGGAAGGGTGGTTAAGGAACTGTGGTTTAGCAGTTTGCCTCACCTTTCTTTCTCTTGGGTGACTTGGATATTTCTTCATTGCTCTTGAGGGGTGCAGTGCTGCTATATTTTCTGCAAAATGAGTTACTGTAGCAATTAAAAAATAGTTTATCAGCTTAGCAATGAAAATGAGGTAATTTGCAGGTAAATTCATGAAATTATTTTGAGGTGTGGAAAAAAAGCATTTTGAGAAAAGCATGTGACCTGCCTGAATGAAATTTGTTGAGGCATCTGATGTCAGAGTTCAAATTAAGTTATTTTTAATTGCGCAAATCAGCATATCCTGTCCCTCCTAGCTCCATTCAAATAATACTTTGCAAAAGAAAGAAGCAGCAGCGTTCACCTGCAATTTTCCTAGAAAACAGCATCATTGAAAGGTTGTACCTTATTGGAAAAACACAGATTTACTTAAATGATACATCAAACACAGAAGAAATCCAAACCGTCTGTGGCTGATCTGACAGTAGTTTGAGAAACACCCTCTGCTGCATGCCCCTCAAATAAGAAACGTGTGCGCACAGTTAAAAATCTCATCTTTGTGGTGACACAGATGATTCAGTGCAGGAAACGAAAGGAATCTCATTCAGCAGTTAAGCATTTGTGGGGCGGGGGTGTGAGAAGGTCATGATGTTCAGCACACCCAGTTAGAAACCTTCAGGCTCCTTTCCCGACTGTGTTTTATACTGATTTAAATCGGGGCTGATACTGGAAGCATCAGCGCGAGAGGCAAATCCCATCCCGTTCGTTCCACCTGGATCAGCTGGGAGTTGAAAGAGAAGGGACTTCGTTGTTGGTTTTAAATTTTAACTGCAGGCATTAGCTATCCGGCTCAAACCAATCCCTTGTCATGGGAGGTGCAAGGGCTCAGCTGGAGCTGAGCTGTGGGGTAGCCAGGCTGGTGTGTGGAGGAGGGCCACCAGCAGGGCTGCAGTGGTGGCCCGTGTTCTTCGTCCTGCTGTGGCTGCGTGGTCCTTGGGGTGCCAGAGAGAGAGGAGCTTTAGATGTAGGCTTGCAATTACAGACTCTTGGAAGATGCTGTAGTTCATCTAAATATAAAATATGGACTGTGGTTTTGGTCTGAAATATTTGTGGGATTTTACCAAACCACTACAAACAAACAAAGTAAACAGCAGCAAAAAGTGACACATTTCAGGCAGGATTTATTTTTTATTTTTCTTTTGCAAGGTGATGCGGAGACTTGTATTCTGTGACTCAGCGTTCAAAGGAAAGACATTTCTCAAATTGAGGACTTCTTTGTTCATCTCTTATTCACAGACTTCACAAAGAGCTTTTTTAAAAAGTTTTTCAGGAGGCTGGGATGTAATTTTCTTTTTAACTCTGTTGATGTTCTCCCACAGCTTTCCAGGTGTTTTCACCTCCTTCTCCAAATTTAAAACAAAAACAAACAAACCAAACTTCCTTTCCTAATAAGTCAATCGTGTGTTGTATTAGAAGCCTTTGTAAAGTCTATGGAGGGGAACAAAATCATGTGTGCTACTTGAATTCTAAAATACATTCACTTAGTAAAAAAGGCAGGTTTAATGGGATCATGTACAAAACATTATGTGTGTGTGTGTATGTGCGTAAACTTTTGCTTTGCCTGGAAACTGAGGAAGGAATAAAGTAAGAAGGACAATGTTTAGATTACTTTGATGCCTCTGCAAAAGCAGTTGCAGTTTTGTATTTGCTGTAGGTCTCCAACTGATAAGCAGCACTAATGAAGTGGCTTTTCATACAGTTTTATTGAAATTATTTATGCAAATACAGTGCGAACTTTATTGCAATAGCAGTCATTTACAGTGCACAGCTGGTAAACAAAAACATTACCATTCATTCCCTAGTGCTTCAATAGCTTCTGCTCGGTTATTGCTGCTGTAGCCGGCTGTGCCTGCTCCCAGCATTTATTCCTCAACTCCAGCAGACCCACAGGTTTTGCCTGGTCATAGCACTGAGGTGCAGGAAGGGCTCTTGCTCCTGAAGAACCACTCACTCATCCTGGTTTGCCTTTTTTTTTTTAACCTCTGTGGAAAAATACTTGTACTGTCCAAGTCTGTAAGACTGTTCCCGTCTGAAATTGTTTCATAAGAGGTTCTCAGGGGACAGTTAGGTGCACTGTGGGCAGGAAGAATTACATGTGTCCCCTTTTCAGATACCCTTGCAAAGGCTTCAGTGCAAGAGTACTCTCTTAAATCTCTAACACACAAAGTCTTTTGATAATATAGTGAAGGGACTCATTCTGTCGACCATTACACAAAATTTCTGTCCTCTCTCCTTCAGCAGCTGGGCTCCCCCTGGCTGGGGAAGACAGTCTCATTACTCCCAAGCTATTGTGGTCAGGTTTGGCTTGGTAGAAAATTTTTGTTGGGTGAGATGTGAGAGACCTCTGTGCCACATTGAGTGCCAGGAGAAAAACGGGGTGGATGCCCCACCGCAGCCTTGGAGCACCCAGGAGTGGTTGGGGACACTTGGTTTTTATTTCCTATCAGTGTGCAGGTGGGCCTTGGTTCATTTCTCCTCTTACAGAAACTTTCACTGGCTTTCCCACTGAAGTTCAGTTACAGTGTGTGATTTGGGGTTTTTTTATTTAATTACTGAGCTCAGTAGAACGGAGCAGGTGACAGGTATTTATTAATAAGCCCTGCTGCTTAGCTGCCATTTAGGAGCACTTTTGTGTCAACTAGCGTGGGTGTCACATGTATCTTAGGGGCAAGCAGGATTCGGCTTCAGTGATGCAGATGCCAAGTGTGTTTAAGGCAGGCAGCAGTGCCCGGCATTTCAGCTTCAGGAGCCAGAGCTCCAGGGGCAAGGGCAGACTGCACGGCACACTCCCATCCTGGAGCACAACCGGGGTGTCCACAGACCCGTCTGGGCTCCCCGGCATGGCGTGCTGACCAGCTGAACCATCCAGATGGCAGCCACAAGCCGAGCATCCCTGTTGTGATGTGGCAGGGGCCCTGGAGAAGTGGCCGAGTGCACACCGAAGTCACTGCTCTGCCCAGCTTAAAAGCCTGGATTGTTTCAGTCTTGCAGCTCTCGTGTAGGGTCTTACATTCAAAGCACTAATGACTTCCTCGTTGGGACCCAGACTCTTTAAATTTTTATTAAAGGGATTGTCTGTGCTGACATTTAGCTAGCACCAGATGTTGGCTTTTAGTTACCAGTGTGGAGGTGGCATAGCTAATAAAGGCAAGGGTAAGAAACTTGTGAGAAACTGCCTGTCAGATGTGGCTTTGTGTAATGCAGCCTGCGTGATGTCTGTCACTTCTTCAGGGGCCAGCGTTCTACAGGAGAGCTTTTTTTCTTTCCTCCTTCTTTTTCTTTTATACTCTTGACTGGCCAAGTGTTTTCCAAGTGCATGTCTTTTTCAGGTGGCCTTGGTCTTTTGTTAGAGGCTAGCTAATGCAGGGAGAGTGCAAAGGTAACTCAGTGGCAGGTTTGGGGGGGTTTTCCCTTAGATTTTGGTATTTCTTCTGTACATAACTTTACTGTAGATCATAACTTCTCCCCCTCAACCTCTTTTGGGCATACCCTCCCTCAGAAAATGTCAGCAAGCGATTGTTTCCTTTGCAGAGCTGCGAGCCCCTAGACAGAGGCTTTTCCAGTTTTATGAATGCACCATTTGTTGCTGAGGGCACAACTGTTCGATATAACTGGCTGCATCCCACTCTGCTTGGGACCAGCATGCACTACAGCCAGGCTATGCATAAACCAGATTTTTGTATTAAATGGCACCATTTTGTCCACAGCAGCAGTCTGTCTGTCTTTTGTGTGTGTGCATGTGAGACTTGCAGCTTTCAGATGCAAAATCTATAAAGAACAGCAGTTTTGCAGAAATACATGCTACTCAGCAAGCGTACCATGCTATTTTAAGGTTTATTTTTCTTAGGGAGTTCCTGATGAGTGATATTTCTTCATTATTTTGTGTAGGCGGGCCAAGGCAAAAGCACATTTTAAAATATTTTATAAAATGGATGCATGGTACAACTTTACAAATGTAGTTGTTTTATTGGGGACATAATCATAACTTAACTGAAAATACATGTAGCACTTTGAAAATGTATGAAGTGTATGTGCTCATTTATGTTTTATTGTATGTCATCAACCCACTGTTTTGCCCCCCCCCCCCCCCTTTTTCTTGTTAAGTGCTGCAGGGCTGCAGACTATAGATTTAACCACTTAAAGATGCTCTGTCCTTTACATTTTTAACTACGTCTAGGAAATTTCATTTGATGTCAAACCTGGGGCTCTTTCTCACTGCCTGCCCTGCTTACCTCCCTTCTGCGGTCAGCACAATTCACTGTTTTGGGCCTAAACAGTGCGCACGCAATGCACATGGCTCTGGGCTGTTGTGGTGGGTCAGGGGGAGGCCGGGAGGGCTGTGTGGCCATGGAGCGCCGCTCCCGTCTTAGTTGAGATGAAGTCTTTACTATTTCCCAGCACAGGTTTCTACAGCTCACAAGCATCTGCGATGCTTGGTTTATGCTTAAAATAATGCAACATCGTCCGTCTGGCGGAGTGGGAGGTCCATGAGGAGGCGCAGTTGGGGGTTAGTGGGTACCGCGCTGTTTGCATGCTGTTTCTCTGTCGTTTCCCCCTCAGCCTTGAAAAGCAGCTTTTGGAAAGTGCCGTCCCCATTCTCAGCTAGGTGAGCACAGGCTGTAAAACAGGGAGGTTGCATGAGGCTCTGGTCCCAGCAGCTGAATTGCTGCTTAGGCTTTTAGTCCACGCTGCCGATCTCATTTGTCTCAATGCCAGGAGTTTCTCCTCAGAAGCACAGTGGGCTCTTTTCACCGTCTCTCCTCTCTCATACCTGTTAAGCTCCCCCCTCCAGCAAATAAGAACACCTCCCAAGCAACCCCACCAGCTTAGAAATTGCACACTTGTGCTTCAGGAAAAATACTTTCCGTGCTCCATCACCATTGTGTTTAAGAAATGGGGAAAACTGGAAACACCTCTAATTTTCCCTCTTTGAAGAAGGCAGTACTGAGTGGAGAAGATGAGGATTCCCCACCTCACCCTCCTTTGGGTACCCGAAGGAGTCCGAGCATTGGGCAGGCTTGCCTGAAACGTAATAATCCATCTACCAAAAATAAGTAATTTTTAAAAAGTATAGTTTTGCAGCCTTTCTGTGGAGGTTTACATACACACACCACCCCCACACCTCACCATGTTCCTTCATATATTCACTGCCCACATAATGTTACCCGCGGGATGAGGGTGGGAGGGGGAAGCTTGTTCTCTTTCATGTGACTGCAGCACAGTTAATAATTGTACCAGACTTCAGGCGCTCGCGTGACCAAAGGGATTGATCGAATCCGTAACTGGACAGAAGTTTTTCAGGCACGTCTTCATGCCTTGGCATCCCAGCAGATTCAGAGGAGGAGCCAGATCTGCTTTCTCTGTGATTGCTCATTTGTTATGAGCTGGCTAGTATATGGCACTCAGAGACAAAAGCCACCCTGTCCTGAAAAGCCCCCAAAGAAAACCAGTATAGTAAACACATCTGTAAAACCGTGTTCAAGTTACAGACTGCATGTGTCTCACGTGCTTTTGAATGCTCGGTCCACCCCCTGCACCTTCTGCCTTAAAAAAGGGGTGGCAAAAGAGTTTGATAAAATGCATCAAGTGCTAAACTGTTGATATGATTTTTAAAAAAAAGAGGAGTCTTTGCTCAAGCATATGGTTCCAACACTTTAATGGACTGCATACTTGCTGTGGGAGTGGAAGGGGATGTTGCAGGCTTACTTTCAGTGTACTTAGAAATCTTTCCCACAGCATGAAAACTCCCCAGAAAACATGTGAAACAACCGACTGGAAACCAGGAAGTTTCTGATGCCTAGCACTCATTGCTCTGAGGGATTTGCTCTGCTCTGGAGGTCATGTAATAAGCTTTCTTCTTTGTTGGCTTCTCTAAGTTTATTTTACACACGATGGAGGGGTATGTGTGTATTGCTGAGCTTTTAGGTGTCCTCGTTTCTGTAAGCATGTTTTTGCCCCTGGTTCTTCTGTTACTGCACTCCCATGATTACTAACTGCTTAAAATGGCTACTGAACCACCACCACCGTCTTGCCACTGGTTACCAACTGCTTTACCCCTGTCTGAAACCACCCAGCGCAGTTTTGAGTTGATGCTTTTGCTGCTTAGCAGGTATATTTCTGATCTTTGCACTATCTATTAACCCTGTGAAGACTGTATAGAATGAAGACGTAAATCTGCTGTGGTGATGATGGTATGTCCTGATGCTGTGATCACTGCTGCTGCCCCCACACATACTCCGGTTAAATTTGTGTGGCATGCAGTTTTCTGGGTGTGTGGTTTTGGGGTTTGTTTTTTTTGCTTTGTTTTCTCACCCCCTTACCACTTTGTATAGTTTTGGAAGTTTTTTGAGGAGCTGCAGAAGTTACTAAGGTAGAAAAGCAGCAACAAAGGTGGGAAGTCTGACAGTTGAGGGCTGGTGGTCCTGGTGAGTCGATAAGGAAGATCCAGTTCCCTACAGTAAAGAAGTTGTGCGTCCTGTTTCAGCGTGTGGTGGGCTCGGCGTTTTGTTTTCTACCATCTCCTTTCCGTGTGCCTATGTTTGTGATGGAGTGCGATGGAGCGTGAAAGGAATCGGAGGAGAGAAGGGGCTGCTGCAGCTTGGGTCTGTTGCCAAAAAAAAAACAACCCAACAACCTCGACCAAAAGGAGAGTTAACCGGAACATACCACAGAACAGGTTAGGCAGGACATTGAAGCCAGATACAAACCTTCTCCCGTGCTTTAAGGCATCTTTGGTACACTCCTCCTCCCTCAACCCATTCAGGATTTCCCCCCTCCTCCCCGTTATGAAATAGCCCTGTGCCGACTGGGTTTGAACCTGGGGCAGGCGGATGGTTGCAGCGCTTGCTTGCCCGCTGCCAGCTGTTTCTTAAGAAATAGAGGGTGCACTTGTCCGTGCCCGTCATCCTGTCGCAGAGGCAGAGCTCTGCACGGCGTGCATCTGTGTGTGTGTGTGTGCGCCTTCCTGCCCTCGCCGGGTTGCCTTGCAAACAGTCCCAGCCGAAAAGTATAGCGGGGGAGGAAGAGCAGTGAGGAGACAGGGAATGCTGGCGGGTGGAGCTTGGAGGGCTGATCCTCCATGTAGTTAATCATTACTTGCAGCATAACCTGTTCCTGTTTTCTAGAGGTTTCACTGGCACCCGCAGCCAGAAGCATATGAGGAATATGTCACAAACTGCTTTCTGAGCAAGACGGTTTGCCTTGTAGCAGCAAGCCCAGCATCTAATACAAGACATCATTTCTTCTGTAACATGTTTATGCCTAATCGTTCAGTAAACATACCATATATAGTCCGGTTCGTGCTCACTATAACACCCTGCTGCAAGGCGACTTTGCTAGTACCGCACAGATTCCTTAGCTCCTGGTAACCGGCTGACAAATAGGATGTTGCCATATGTAACATAAATATTCCACACAACTGGGGTTTTTTACACTCCTGCTCATAGTGCATAAAGCACGCGTTTCTGATCATGACAGTCTTAAGTCTGGCACTTTTTAAAAATGAAGAGGATTGTACAAAACAAGGTGCCTTATCAAAGGATGGACCAAGTCCCACAGATGCCTGTTTCTTGCAGAATAAAGATTCCACTCTTTCCATAAATGTCAGACGAAGCTTGTATTTATGAATCAATGTTTTGGGGACATTTTTCTTTCTTTTTTCCTCCTCTCCCCGCTTTAAATGCCTGTTGCCTCCTAGGTGGTGGGCCCCAAGCTAGAGCTACAATTCACTGAGAACGTTATCTTTTCCTTCTAGCATCTTGCATAGAATTTATCCCCTTCCTCTTTCTCTGTGCCCTCTTTTTGTTTACCCTTTGCTAGCAGGGTACTGAGCATGGCAGAGGACATGAAGAGCAGCACTGCAGCTGGATTCAAAGCTTTATCAGCTGTTACATACGGTTCGCATTCAGGTTTTTCTTATTTTTTTAAAACATTGTGAAATGACTTCAGTAACATTCTGACTCTTTCTGTGCTAGCAGAAGTGGTTCAGGAAAAGGAGATGAGGCCTGCCTACCTAGACCGGGGTGGGGTATCTTTGCCTTACTGTGCCTCCTACTTCTTGTCCCGTTCCTTGATGTGTGAGAAGACAGCGTGGTGATGTGGACCCCAGATAACCTTGCACAGAGCTTTCTGCCTGTCTGCTTGGTGATGGGTGTTAGCACCTGGGTCCAGCAGTTTAGTGACTGGCAATGTCTCCTGTACCGCTGAGACAGTTGCTTAATCGGTGAGGGTGCTGCTTAGATGCAAATACGTACAGGTGGATTTTCCTCCAGTGATTTGCTCCTTATTTGGGCAACGCTTCCAGAAGGGGAGACTTTGCAAGGAAAAATGTTTGGGTGTTATGTAAATGTACAGGACATGCATTTCTCTGACTTGTCTCTCACTGGCCTCGTCAGAGTGAATTATGTCTGACTGCTTGGCAGTTAATTGGACCATCCTTCCCATTTCCTAAGCTGATAAGCCCCTCACTGTCTGCCTCAATCAGGCTGCTTTGTTTGAGAAGTTACTAATGCTGCAGAAGAACAGAATAACTACTTTCCTATGTACTGTAACCACGTGAGGTGCTCTGATCGATAAGTCTATGAAGATTCACCGTATTTCTTCAGCAAAATCCTTTCACGAGACTGACGTGTACCGTAACACCAGGAGCAGTTGACAGGCACTGAAAAGTAGGTATAGCTGGTGTACTTAATACATACCTTGTCCATTTTTGAGAGAATTGCATTTGTGTTTAAGTTAGCTTGTCATCAGCTTTATTCTGGCAGATGCTAGTAGCAGTGTGGAGTACCACGGGTGTCTGTAGTTGTCTGTCCATCAGGATTGGGTCTCAGAAATGGCTCCCTTTTACCACAAAGCCTTCAGACTGGGACTGTCTTTCTTGATGTGTCTTGATGGTGCCTAGCCTAAAGTGGGTGTTGCCAGAAGGTGAGTAATAAATGATGATTAATCGTCTCTGAGCTATGGATGAGTTTGTATGAAAAAGCACTTGGCTGAAGGCTGTGCTTCAACAAGCTCATCAAAATTAACCACGCAGGAGACAGTAGTATAGCATCCCAAAGGCCTGATTCTTCCGTTTTTGACTGGTTTTGTTTTGACTTCTGTGGATTTACTACATCTGATTGGTGGAGAAACATGGGTCCCTTTCTCTCCAATGTTAAATGGTATCAGTATTGCAGATTGCAAATGGACTGAGTGATACAGAATTGTATGCACTAAAAGTAAACACCCTTTTGTCAGATTGCTCAGTAATCTTTTTAATACAAAGGTGTGGTTATGAACCTTGCAGGTATGCATCCTCCTGTTAGTACCATTGAATCTATGATACAAATGCATAGGAAAGATGCAAAGATACCTATTCCTTAATTATATCTTGAAGTTGAAAAGTAATTTTATTCTACAGGAGACCACTTGTCCTTTGCTGTCAAAGCTGTAAATAACTAGAAGTAGAAAACCTAAAGCCATAGTGATTTTTAAAATAGTTTCCATTCTGAGTTTACATATTGATTTGAGCAATGCATTGTGTCTGTTTGATCGTACAGTTATTTCTAAAACCTTTTGAAAAGTAGAATTCGTCACAGAAATCTTCCTTCTTCCCCCCCTCATCCTTTGACTATTTCTGGCAGCTTTCAGGGCCCTAAGCACACAAAGCAAGTATTGGAGGACTTGCTCCTTGCACAAAAATTGGGAGGACTAGGCTTTTTTGTTCTTGAAAAGCTTTCCAAAGTGGGTTTGTCTTGACTTAGGCATAGAGAATGTAAAGTATGCAAAGAAAATAAATGCGCATCGCATTATAAGCCTACATTTGTAGGTACACTCCAACCTCAGGAGCTGACCACTGGTTTATTTTTCGTTGTACCTCTGAGTTGGTGGTGTTGAGCCCCAGGATGTCTGTGGCATCGCTGGAGGACCAGGAGAGGACGTGGCCACTGTTGAGTTCAAGTGGCTGTTAGTGGTGTTCAGCCGTTATTTGTTTGTTATGTCCAAGAGACGAAGGAACTTGGGTGAGCTGAATGGGGGGCCGGGTAAGTAGGGTGAGATCTGCCAGAGAGGCTGAGGGAGGCAAGCACCAACAGTGGCTGGATGGCCATCCCTTCCTCCCAAGGGCTTGTTGGCAGTCATCAGACCCAGACAACTAGCCGATGACCTCTTGTACTGTGACTGATTTTATTAGCATTTTTATTGCCTGACATTCAAGGTGATGGGCGGAGAATTTGCATTTGGATTTTAAAGTTCCTGAAAGAGTGTTTGTGCTCTGTGTCTTGTCTGAACCTTACCTAAGCTGGTTCAAGCCCAGCTAATAGCCACTGATTCAAAGGCCTTGCCATCTACCGTGGAATCAGTGAGCTTCAGTTTTTCTGAGTGGAGGTGATGAGGAAAGAGGGGGAGGAGGTGTCTATGTCTTAAAAAAGAGTTGAAAAACTGGAAAACAAGCAACTACTCCCTATGAAGTTCTTGGAAAGAAAGATGCTGCATATGTAGTAGTTAATGTGAATTGCACTCTGCATGCATGGTAGTACACTTAGGTAGCCTGCAGTGGAGTCTTAGCAACCATGAATAGAGGGGAAGCAGGAGGCAGCCTGGCTTCCCAGGAAGAGCTAGGGGAACATCAGGGATGGAGAAGTTTAGGAAGTGTTTAGCCTCAAAATTAGGGCAACTTGAAAATGAATTAACTGCAGGGCCTGTAGTGATCTGTGTGGTCATGTATGTATAGGACCTTAAGCACAGAAAGGTTTGGGGTGAGTCTGGAAAGGGTCCATGTTTAAGGAATGTAGTTCTTTGGGTTCCAAGATAGCTTTTTGTGTAGACAGCATGGAAAACGATTACAAAAACGAGTATTACAAGACAATTAATGAGATAGGAAACTGGCAATGCTAAGACTTTGGCTCTTGGACCCAAGTGATTGTGAGAGAATTGCAGGTTTTTTCTGCTTTCTTTTTCCAAGCAAACATTTTCTGACTTGTGAACAACCACAAATGGAGTTTGTCCTATGGGCTTAAAGTCAGCAACCCCAAAAATGCATCGAAAATCTCTCTTGACTTTCGGAATGAGAGACTCTGACAGCAAGTGGACTCGGGGAAGAAAAGATACTTTTAATGTTTGCTGGCAGGGCCACCAGTGTTGTCTGAGACTTCATCTGCTGAGATGTCAAACCATCTGTTTTCACCATTTTGGATCAGAGGTGGCTGGGACTGACCAGACCAGTTTTTAGGGAGCTTAGTCAGCTTCCTAATTTCCAGGTACGCTGAAAGAGTCACCGGGGACAGGAATAGAGAGAGAATATCAGTAAGTTCCTCTGCGTGAAAGAAGCTGGACTGCCAGGAGGATTTTCAATTGGAGATCACCAGGCAGCTTTATTATGGGCCCAGCCTTCCCTTGCATGAGGCTCTACCAAGCTTTAACCATTTGTGCTGAAACACTACATGTCAGGTGTTTACCTTCAGGCCATATTTGTTTTGGTTGAAAGGAAAAGAAGTAATAAAAAATAATTCTTTGGCCATTTCTAAGAATGCAGCTAAGGCAAAAGTAACTTCAGGTTTTTAGTTCTTTTTCATGTCCTCTCTTTTTCTTATTGGAAAGAAGACAAAAACACAACAAACCTTGAATCCCTGAAAAAGGAGGAGAAAGTCTGACCTGTTCTTCTAGTCCTCAAATCTGTAACACGGGGGCATTGAGATTTGGGAAGGGCGAAGTGGGTGGGAGGTTGCAGTTACAGCTATTGAAGGAATAAGCTAGCTATTGATTATCATAGCTGATAATCATCAGCAATGGTGATTTCTCCAGTGCGTTCTGTTCTTAATATCTGTTGCAAAATGGATGGTGAAAAGGACTGCGCATGACCCGGTGAAAGCCAAGCATCCTCGTGTCCCTCTTACTCCAGACCAGTGTAGGCACCTCTGTTCCGTATGGAGTAAGGGTAGCTTGAAAGTTGTCTGACAAGATTTACACACCTTGCCAAACACTGCGGGTCTCCTAAATAAAAACAAAAGCCCAGAAGTTAGTAAATACCTATGCATGTGATGGAAACAAACTTCCTGATGCAGGGGCCAGGCAGCCTTCCCTTGCAGACCATAGCTTGCACTGGCACCGTTGTAGCTTCTGTTGAAGCTAATGGGTCTCTTCCATAGAATGGGCCTATTAGTATCAATTCATTAGCAAGACTGAGGCTTTGATTTGTAATGAGCCCTTAAGTGTAATTTTCAATAGCCTGCTGACTGTATCTTACTAAGCTGCCTGGGTGTAATACTTACCTTTGCTTCCAGTCAGGAGGAGTATCTAGAGCAAAAAGGAATGTGCCACACCTAGGATCTCTGGAGTTGGCTTTTCTGGGAACTTCAGCCACAGAGAGTGAAATACCCCTGATGCTGTATACACAGGGTGAAGGCGACTGCTGTCTTTAAAAATATGCATATGAAAATGGGAACTGGAAGTTACTGCAAAGTTGCATTTGCAGGTATCATAGCAAGGAAATTTTTAAAAAAACAGACCTGAAAAGTTTTACAGCAGTGAGTATCTCAGGATACTCCTTGACATTTCTCATTTGCTTTGCTGAAGTATTAAAAGAACCTTTGGTTTCTGTAATTATGGCTAGCAATTAATAAATTACTTCAGGGTTTTGTTTTGATTTGATTATATACAATGCGTGTGTATAACACATATTTTAATGTACGTTTAAAAACTCCTTTTTTTGCTTGATTATGGAAGGGGAGACCATAGAAAAAGTATTTTAAGTTCTTTGACAAGACACTTGATTGAAGTAATTTATTCATGCTAAGCACCCCAGAGCAATATTGAATAGCTCTGTCCTCCGTTTCAAGAAACTCCTCAAAATGAAAGAAAAATCCCTTTTTTGTATGTTTTCCAAGATATAAAAAACTGCATTTCAAAATGGGTTAAACAACTTAGTGATTCATACTCCATTTCTTGCAAACTTCCCCCCGCCACACACCCCAAGCCCAACCACTTTTCCCCTCTGCTCTTGCCCACAGAATTACCATGCAGCTAATTTTAGAGGTGGGTTTACACATTTGTTTTCAAAACGCTCCAGTCTCCGTCTCTGGTAATCCACCAGGTGGAAGCAGATGTGTAGAATATCTGTACGTGTATTTGTAAATCTGAGTTTGAGCACAGGGGGTTTCCAAGAGGGCCGAGGAACCCTCGGCAGTGTAATACCATCAGTAAAGCAAAAATTTGCAGTTAACCACTAGCTGGATTCGTTGGTGGTTTTTGTTCATGTGGTGGGCCGGGTGACATTGTATTAGCCAATTCTTCTGATGGATGGTTAGAGATCAGTTGCCTGGCTGTTCTGAATTACAATAGGGAGAAGGCTATCAGGGAGGGGATGGGGAGAACAAGAAAGGAAGTGGTTTCTTAGAGATGGGTGCTCTTCTTGTGCCAACAGAAGTTTTGGTCTCCTAGCCTCGAGCATGCTTTTCTGACCTACAAGCTTGTTCGTAGCTTACTGATGTCTTCTTCCCTTCCACCCGCCTTCCTGTGAACCACCTGGCATCCCTGTACGTCTCTGCTCTTGCAAAAAAATGACATCTTTGAAGTTTGGGGGATTTCCCTTTTGTGTTCAGCCCTCAGAACGATTTTGCTTTGAGCGCATCTTTGTCTGGAAATATGCTAAAAGTGCTAAAATTTTTATTTTGTTTGGTTGAGGGATGGGTGGGAGGGCAGGGCGAGTCCACGTGGTGTCAAGCAGGAAGCCTGAGGTACCTCTGAGCGACCTCCTGAAAGCATCCCTCTGGCCTGCGAATGCTCATGGTCTCCTAAAGGCAGTCATTTGGAAAGGGGCTGCACTATCCAAATTTACGCTGCCTGCTACATTTCATGGAACAGAAATGGTTTGGCTGCATACTGCTGCATGATTTTATTCTGTCCTTCTACAGTTTTTGTTGTTTTTTCTCCATTGACCTGTTGCGCTAAAATTCACGTCCCTGCCCGACAAACTGCTGTTAATAACTTAAGCTTTACTTATAGGGCAAAGCCTGGACATTAAGACATGTTGAATATATATTGGCTTAAATAATTTCCTTACTGACTTGTATTCTTTGAGTTTTGCTTAATTCTGAGCATGTTACAGAAGCAATCAAATTGCCTTAAAGTGAAGTGTTCTTTTCCAGCTATACCAGTGAAGATATTTGCATTTTAAGTCCAGAGTTGCAAAATTTAGTCCTCTACTTGTACTCGGTGCATGTTAGGACAAAAATAAAATGGAGGAAGAGCTGAAAGAAATCGTTTGCATCACTTGAGGCCCAGTGGGAGCTGAGGGTCAGGATCACTCTGAGAATTAATCAGTTCACTAGAGAATATGATAATACGAGGAAATGATGGTATTGCAATAAGGTTTTCATATTTTTTTTTTATTAGTAGCAGAAACTTTAAAAATAAAAAGAGAGTGAGAGAAAGCCTGGGAGCAGAAGTGGCCTGAAGGGGAAATGACCAAGACCAGCTTAGAAATGAAGAGAATGGCGTTTCAGGAGTGCTGCTTCGCTGCGTCTCTGTGAAACTCCTTTCTGTCTTGGGGGGGGGGGGGGGGAGAGAGATCGCAGCCCTCCAAAATCTGGTTTCTTAATGCTGTTTTGAGTAAAGCGAAATAGTTCTGGGCCTTCTGCTTTTCTTGCGGATGGAGGATTTTAAACAGGGAATGCCAGGCCTGCAGAAAAGTGACCGTAATTGTGAATTTAAAAGCAATGTGCAGCCTTTCTTGTCATTTTTAACAAGCCAAAGCGTCACAGAAATCTGCCCAGGCAAACTTTTGGTCCTGCTGTGCCCCAGTGCAATAATTATAATGCAGAAACAGCTGATGGGTCATGTCTCCAGCCCTGTGCAGAGTTATGACTTGCTACCTACATTCCATGTTTAGCTTCGAGCGATCAGATGGTGCAAGCAACGTGAGATAGCAGCGCCTGAGGACATGCAGCCAGGCAACAGGTCCTTTCTCTCTGCAGCTTTAGTTTCTTTTCTCCGCCTCTGTCCCATCCCGTCCCCTTAAGGTGATGCATTTTACAATAAATACTGCTCTCTGGAGGGGGTCAGCTGCCCGTGCGGGAACACATGTGCCGTTCCCACTGTGCTGTATGTTAAGTCCAAGGGCCCAAGGTTTGTAAATATTGTTTCTAAAGTACCTGAGGACTCCAGGTGAGCTGCTTGCCCAACTTAGCGGGGACTTTGGAGCTGCCGTTGGTACATGTGGTGGCACATGGTGGCAGACTGTTTCAGCATTGTTACTGATGTGACTTAATGAAGTACGAGTTGTATTGGAGGGGGTCGATCTTGTCTTTCTGCATGGGGAAATTTACAAATGTTAGCAAACAAAAAAGTTGAAAATGATGCTTGATTCAGCCATGTAAAGACTGAGGGAGATGTGGAGAGAGTGGGATATTTTGGACTTGTTTTGTGCCTAGCACTGTGCAAAAGGTACACCTAGTCCTTCATCTAGGAAAAATTGGATAGGTAAGCAAAAAATTGCTAACTCATTGCCTGGGACTACTCTTGCTCCCCTCTTCCAAGGATGCCATGGGAGAGGTGCGGTGCAGACATTTTAATTGTGGTAGTTTATTTTATTTGGAACTTATTTTCACTGGGTTTTCTGAACTTTTAAATGATAGGAGTGTTCTTTATGGCAGAGGGGTTGCAAGCAAGCTCTGAGCTGGAGA
Organism: Balearica regulorum gibbericeps; assembly: GCF_011004875.1. NCBI lineage: Eukaryota > Metazoa > Chordata > Aves > Gruiformes > Gruidae > Balearica > Balearica regulorum. The sequence goes on from NC_046185.1 coordinate 95,583,741, forward strand.
GAAGGGAGCGAGGGGGAGCAGAGGAAGGGAGTCAGGAGATGGAGGTGGCTGTGAGTTTGTTCCACTACATCTTTTCATCTTTCCCTGGTACTGCAGCACGGCGGGAGTAGAGTTACCGACAACATTCTTGCTCAGGTCTCTCATCCCTCACTCAAATAGAGGGTGTAATTTGACGATGTCTCAGCTCCCCTGTGTGAAGGCTGTTGATGAAACTATATGTGTGTGTGTTTTTAAGTGAAAAACAAACAAACAAAAAAGCCCCAAACAAATGCAGATCCCAAACCAGGTCAATTCCGTGATCCTGGATCACTGTGTGGTTGTTCAAACGCTAGGACTGGCACGAGACCGGAGGGAAAACGTTTGGCTGGAGCTGTGGGGTTGAAGTGAAGACTGGCACTCTGTCCTTCTGAATGCCAGCCGTGGCTTACACGAGGTTAAATCAGTCTGTACACCGCAGGCTGAGGCAAAGCAGAATGGATTAAAAACAGGTTTTCACTTCTAGCCTTGAGTTTCCTCACAACTGCACTTCTCCATCAGCTTGTGGGGGGTATGTGTATTTCTGCATCTCAGCTGCTGTGGAATATGAGAAACATCTTTTTACAGGACGGTTCTTGCAAACTTTAGTATTTGCTAAGGTTTTCCATATTCGAACTGCTATGTCCACAACTTTCACAAATAGGTTTTGAATCTGGATTTTTTATCTCCTACTTCTCCATCTGTATCAGCTGTTATCGGCTGCAAACAGGTCAACAGTGAGGCCTGCTGGGCTGCTTAATGGGTGGCCGCCTGGCGCTGCCTTTGGGCTGATGCAGATCGTTTTTATTGGCCAAGGTTATCTCCCTGCTGACCTTGTAGCCAGAACGCAGCCTCTCTCGGTGGCACAGAAATTGTGAAAAGGAGGGCTTCTGAAGGAATTCATAAAGGCTGGAATTGTCCTTTCTGTTTTTGTAAAAGCCGCATTTTATTTTCATCACTTCTCTGAACGAGGAAAGAAAGTGCCCTGATGTTAAGTTTGCAAATTCAGAGAAGGTCATGCTTGAAGATTCTTTTCTTCTAAAATCCACTGTGGAGACTGCCCAAATTTAGCATGGCGAGAGGCTGCTGTACCCCAGCGCGGCTTAAAAGCCCACTTCTGCTACTGTACTTTCTCAGTTGTTTGCTCCCTGAGCATTGATAGCTTACTGTACATGATAGACAGCATCTGATTTCTTCCCAGCTATAGACTTTCATAGCAGAATGTCTTTTCCCTTGGTTTTAATTGGTTCGGTTTACTGGACTAAATATGTTTGCGTGCTTTTGGGATGAAGAGGGACTTCTGTTAGCTGTGTAACAGAATGAGGCATGGGGATTAATGGGGGGAATGGGGAGAGAGGGAGGAGTCGAGTGGGTTTTCCTTTTTTTTCTAGAGGCATCAGGCTCCTCCCGTAGCAAGAAAGAGCATAGTACATGGAACCTAAAGACCTTTAAAGTACATGCTGAAATGGATGCTGGGAAGATACAGTACAGCGCTTGGGCACAACTCCAAGGCTCCCAAGGCAAGTAATATTTAAACAAGCTGAACAGCCCCTTTAGGCAAGCAGCAGGAAATCCAGCACTGAGCTTTGTGTTGTTGCATGGTCAGCAGAAGATAAAAGCTCAGGCTATGCAGCTGGGGTTCCCTCCTATCACTGGATGGCAAACTGTTAAGAAAAGATAAAAGGACAGAAAAGAACAGGGGGTCGTCTTATTGAAAAGCATTCCTTCATATTTTAAGCCATCGAAGTACTTTGAAATACATTGGGCCTGATGTAAGTCAGAAACAGCGTCATCGGCAGTTCTGGTGTGTGTTGGAGCTTTTACATCAGTTGGCAGGCGAAAGGTGAATTCGTCCATCTGCTTCACCAGAGATAAATGCTTAACATGGGTAGAACTGTGGTACACATAGATGCCTCTCCGTGAGCCTCACGGGGGGCAGGAGCTTCCCAGAACTTTTGTAAGAGCAGGGCAGGTAATGGGGGGGCTACTGCTGGCTGGGGGTTTCATTCTGAAATGCAACCAGCCTTCAGCTGTATATAGCCTTTCCAGGTCCCGCTTTCTGCAGCTGATCCTTGGTTGGGGACTATTTTAACAATGAGGAAGAGAATTTAAAATGAATGAGATTGCTATTTCAAGTCATCTAATCATTTACTGTATTCCTCCCCTCCATCCCTCCTCCTTTTTTCCTGCATCACAGCACTGGTGTCTTGGGAAAGAAAATGCTTCAGAGCATTTGTTACCAATTTAGCAGCAAGTACGTGCTCAAATTTGGGATTTCTGAGATCTGTGTGTGCCATATGTAGGCAAAATGTAATATTTGCTAGTTCCAGTAGAAGGGAACAAACACAAATTCGCTGTTCTTCAGATAGTGTTTCTTTAATCTAGTGAGACTTACATTTGTGCAGCCTTTTTGTTTTGGTAAGACGGTTAACTGTCCTCCCTAGGGTGCCTAATTGCTTATCATGAACTAATCAGTCCCCTGGGTATATGAAGGGATGAAACACTGCCAAGATAGAGCCTGTGACTTCCCCCAGAGGTGTGATAACCCTCCCAATTATCCCACCCTTCCGGGAGCTTGCTTACTGCTATTTTAAAGATCTCGTTACTTCAGAAATTATCCATGTTTAGAGATTTTAGGAAGTTTTAAAGGAGTGTATTTGCTGAGGAACCTTTGAACTTGTCAACTTTCATATATTTTCTGTCAAATCCTTATTGAATAATGTTTCAAGTGTGACGTACGCTGAATGTGTTGCTGCTGCCTCTTCTGTTTATGGAAGTGCCTACCTCCGCAGCCCCTGTGGCATGCCAGGCCCTACCAGGTGAGGAATGGGCCAGTTTCTGTCTTCAGCTATCAGTAAGTAGGGATGGCGAAATCTTCTAGCTTCAGAAACCCCTTTTGAAGTTTAGATGAAGGAAGGAGTGAAACAAATCTGGTGATGACTCTCTTCTAATTTTTGGTAAAATGATAGTTACGCATTACTATGTGTGAAATGAGTGGGTAGATTAAGAAAAGTTTTTCACCTTACAGTGAAAAATAATATATTTAGCTGGTGGTTTTGCTTGCTTTCTCCTTTTAGTTTCTTGTTTTAACTCATTCAAATACACGCTTGTCTGCTCTAGAGGTCAGATGGCTACCCAATTGGTGTTTTTGTCTTGTATCTCTTTATATTGAACAATTGAGCTCCATAAGGCATATAAAACTTACTACAAAACGATAATGTCTGAGCTGGAAGTGGAAAATAGCTCCTGCTATTTAGTATCTGAGTTCTGGTGTTGAGGTTTTCTGTGTCCTTTACTTTTGCTCTGAATGAACATCATTTTTATATGAAGGTTAGAGGATGGAATCTGTCAATTGTGTAGAAATACAGTTTGTTCCCTTAAAGAGTTGTAACCTAATCAAAGAACAATATCAGATTATTTTTTTTTTTGGTGGCTCTTTTAAAACACTTTAGGTCTCGTTCACCTCTGGTTGTAGAGTAGATTCTAAGTGACCTCAGCAAGATTAATGTAAATATATATATATTGCCATAGTATGTACTGGCTTAAAACTGTGAAGCAAGGAGATTTCATTTTTAGAATTAACAGAAAGTGGCTCTGTGGCTGTGTATGTATATATGGCTGAGAAAATGTTCACGTAGGAACATCGCTCCTGAAAAGAAGTATGAATTTCAGTATCATAGATCCGATTATGATACTTCAATGTTGCTTCACTATGTGTGCAAATATGAAAGTGTTTAGTCAAGGTTCCACTGGCAAACTCTTGCCGTCCTGCTGCAGAATTTGGAGTGGGTGTACAGGCCACTTGGTCGATGTTTTTTGTTGTTGTCGTTTGTTTTTCTCTATGGTGAATACTTGCAACTACTACTTTACCCAGATTTGGATTGAACCTATCCATAATTCATACCAGTTTGTTTCAGGCTAGTGTTTTGGTATATTATATGTCAATGGGAGTCAGCAGAAGGAAATGAGTTTCCCTTTTCATACGTGAATTGTGGGAAGAATTGTCTGTATCATCTGTTTGATGGCAACGTGTGAAGCACTAGCGGTGGAATTGGTTTTTTGGAAGAGGAGGGTGGTTTTGAACTAACAGCAGACGTTTTTGGCTGGAGAGATAGCAACTTGAAACTTCACTTACTGAAGAAACCTGTTCACAATTTTGTCTGTTGTTTTTTTTTTCCCCAGCGTTCCTGAAATAAACTTCCTGCAATTCTTTGCACTGTGCAGGTGTCCAGACTCCCCTTTACTCATGGTCGCCTGTGCAGCACGTCAGGCGACTGAAGGCTGTACCTAAAATTCTGCCAGCAGTGCAGCGCACTGCAGTGGTCTTGATATCGTTACGGTGGACACCTTGTACAGCTGCAGGCTGTAGCATCCCCTCCTAGTCCGAACAACTGAGTATTGCGTTCCAGGAGTCTGCACGTGTGGAGGAGTGCCTGGAATACAAAAAGGAAAGCTGCAGAGATTGTAAGCTGCTGCTTGATCCGTGTGGCTGTTGTGCCGAGGAGCATCAAAACTTTGCTGGATGGATCCGACAGCTCGTTGCAGAGTAGAGGGTCAGTCTCGCTGGTTATTTGTGGTTATTAACCTTAGTGGATTTTATGGTTTTTTGTTTGCTTTGTTTTTATATTTTTCTCTGTGTGCATAAGAGGATTGTGGCCTTGCAACCAGAATGCTCATGTTCAGGAAACTTAAGGCCGTTCCTACTGAAGGGCTTTGAAGATCAGCAGGCATTTCCTCCAGGGTTTACAACATTGTTGGAGGAGCCAGTCGCTGCAGAAGTCTTCAGGCCTATCCATCTGACTTTGGTCATTCCTTACCTCACCAGCACGTGGATTATGCTGTTTGCAGACTGTCTTAAGCTCCACGATGACCTCCATGGATTCCTCATGAGCTTTTACAAGGCCGGGCCTGTGTACTTTGTAAAATCCTTTAGAAATGCCTGCTAGGCTTTTAAAGTCCCAGAGCAAAAGCTATATACTGCAAGGAACTTGGAAGGTCAGCAGCTGGATGTGGTTGTGGATGAAGGGGGGATTTGTGTATGTGTGTGTATGCAGTTCTTGTTTTGAAAATACATCTTTTTCAAGTCAGAGAGAGATACGTCCTTTCTGAGGAGTCTTCTTGTACTCATCTGATGAAGCTGAGGGACTTTTGAATTCCGTAAGAAATTGTTGAACTGGATCCCTGTGCCCTTTTTTGCACGTGTGTTGCAGTCTATGAAAATTAACAGATGCTGTTTCATTTTGTCAGTGTGCAGGAAGCACCTCCCACAGGTTAGTTTCACTGTATGTACTTCAAAATAGAAAGAAAACTCGTGCTGAAGAGTACCATTGGCAAGTAGCACTGCCTTTAAAAATTTTCCTAGTGGCTTTCCTGTGAGGATCTCAACTTGGAGAGGCTTGCCAGCACCATCTACTGCTGTAATTAATTTACCTAACTAAAACATGAAAGAAATGTTGTATTTCAGTATTTAGAGCTCTGCAAACAACCCTGACGGCTACCTGCCCAGCTGCTATAAGGCAGTGGGTGTGCTCACAAGACTGTGGCAACTTGTTCATCAGTGATGGGAGAGAGATGTTTTTCTCAAGGCTGGGTTCTCCCTTCACCTGGAGGAAGCACTAAACCTCAGTTCGAGTGATTTGTGGTACTCTGGCATGTATGGCAAATATATATCTAGAATAACCCCAGGTAAAATTAAACAGCTAGCTTGTATCTCTTATCTCTGGTTTAGAACAACAGGAGAATGGCAGCTGATGGTCATCTATGTTTAACATCACATGGAGATGATGTAGATGGTGTGTATCTATTCCCGTCCTTAGGAGATTGTATGAGATGGTTGCTTTGAGACGTGTTTGTGCCTCATACAGCGTGGGGCAGCGGGGTGGCTTTGGCTAGTGGATCTGCTCAGGGTCTGCCTGCTGTGGAGATACCAGCTAGGAAGGAGCGCTACAAGTTATCTTGCTCATGAAAAAGTTGTGTAGCCACTTTGGATGCTACAGATTGAGGCTGCCATGACAGGTGCCTCCTAGGGTGAATGGGAGAGTGAGGGTTGTACAGCACACTTCTGAATGCCTTTGCTCCAGCACATCTCTCTTTCCTCCCTGGGGCATGTGGTTTCCCCTCTTAAAATTTCAAGCTAAAACTCTGTAATTAAAAAATCTATTTTGGGGGGTATATGTGTTTCTGAACATTTTAAATTGTCTTGATTATAGATTTTGTTGTTGTTGATGTTTGGAGAGTGGGATAGGGGGAATAGTTCCTGTGCTGACCAGAAACAGAAGACAGGAAGATAATGATGTTAACAAGGTGGGGGAGAAAAGGAGGTGTTTGTTTAGAGAAAGCCTAGTCACTAAAGCCTGCGGAGCAGAGGAACCCTGCTGATAACACAGATGAAATAGTCTGTCTCTTTCCTAACTTTAGAGGAGTGGAGCTTTGTAATAAATGGCTGCCATGTGGCAGCTGTCTCCCAGCTTCGTGAGCCTGGCAGTAGTTAATCCTGTCAGCAAGTCATGCTCCCTGGAAAGGAGCAGCGAGAAGAGCTGCAAACTCTTGAATCATTCTCTGTGCAAAATATTTGCATGTTGAATCTCTCTCTGCTTAAAATGAGTTTGGTAATTTGGTGGAGGTTCTCATCTTTAGGGAGCATTAGAGTGCAGCTGTGTTGGTTTTTAAATAAAACGTCAGAAACGTGCTGAGATGTTGTGATTCTTTTCCCTCTTTAAAAAAGAAAAAAGCTATTTTAGTTTTGGAAGGTAAATGTTCCAGGCTACAAAACGTGCTGTGTAATGAGGGGATGGTCTGTGTTGCTATCCCTGTGTGTTATGAAATTACAGGTTGAGTGAGCATCTGAGATCATGGTTATCCTTAAAAGCTTGAGGCTTTAAAATTAATCTGTTCACTTTAATTTGCTTTTTGTATTTTGCTGAGCACATAGTGTTTCTGTCCTTTCTCCACAACCCGGAAGACTAGAACTTTGGCTTTAAAAAAAAAAAACTAGAGATTTTTGTGCAGTAATGTAACACCATCAGATTTTTACAGGGCTTGTGATAAAATCATGATGGGTGACAATGCTACCACCAGGAAATGAGTTTTAATCCCAGTAATTTCTACTCTTTCTTTTCTCATGTCGTGCATCATTTTACTGTGTTATCTTGTGAGGTGTAAAGTGTTTTGGTGTGCTACCTGGTACGATGCTGCAAGCTGAGAGCACGCTAGCATCTCCCGCAAAGACAGTGTGGTCGGGCTATAAAGGATGTGTTGGGGGCTCTGTGGTAAGCAAACCGATGCTCTCCCGCTTGGGCTTGCCTGCACAAGGAAATTTACTAGCACGTGGATGCAGTTACAGTGGTGAAATGCCATGTGGGACATAGTTACTCTGAAAGGAAAGAGTCTTTTCCTGTTTTAGCTTACCCTATTTCCAGAACAGTTTTTGTAAAATGGCCCGTGCATTCAGGCCCTCTGTGAAGCCCTCTTTAAATCTGCCCTGGAGGAAGAGGGTTGCAACCGGGGTGCTGTGAAAGAAGCAGGGCACTAGCACAGGAGATATTCTGTATCTTCCTCAGTGTGATTCATCCTGCCCCTCTCTAATCCCTGCCGAACCTGTCCTGCTGCATGCACACAGCTCTGGCTACGTGTACAGAGCAAGTGTGAGGGGGCGAAACGTTTTCTCGTTTCTCCCTCCAGAGATTTGCTTTGAACCTTTACCTCGAGTCCCAGGTCCGAAGCTGCCCTTGGCTGAGCTGCTGGCCATCAGGGCGAGGGATGGGGACAGGGACGGGCCCTCCCTCCTCCCCTCCTTCCCTCCCCGACAGCTGCAGGCACCAATTGCCAGCCAGCAGCCCGGCCGCATGGTTTCGTGGCTTTTCTTCCTCTCGTTATTACTGTTCCTTCTTGTTTCTGCAATGCTGTGCAGAGGAACAACCAGACCGATTGTCTCCTCTCAGGGCGGGTGCCTGGGCATCTGCAAAGCCAGTTGGTATGGCACAGGAGCCCTTGTTTTTTCAGCGACACCAGGGGCTATTGATGGCAGGCTGGGGCTGTGCTGCTGCTGCACAGATGCTTGCTCTTGGCCCACCTTAAAAGGACAAGATATCCCGTGGTTTAGACTGGCCATATATTGTTGAGGATGTCAGCATCTCCGTCACGGCTACTCAGCCAAGCCCAGCATCTCGCTTTGCCTGCCCCACGTCCCTGCAGCCTCTCTTCAGTCAGAGCTGCAGAGCATTGTAATTAGGACTGCTTGGAGGGGAGGTCGCTTTTCTTCTCTGTTACTCAGAAATGCTTTCCATCTGGCTCTTCCAAATGCAATCCGTCTAGCTCACCCCTCGGGCTCTTGGGCAAGTATCCCATTCCCTCAGCACAGTGCTTGCTTAGCCATGTAGGTGATGGGACATCAACCTATAGCTTCCCCCCTTCATGGTTTTAAGTTAGCTGTGTTTAAAAGCAAAAATAAATTAAAAAACCCCAAAGCCACAGAGCTACGTTTTGGATTGTTTCCTCATTTTGCATCCCTTATCCCCTCTCACTTGTCTGAGACGGCGGCAGCAGGAGCAGATGAGGTTTTGTGTCCCAGGGCAGTGCTTCCCTGGGGTAGCCGGGGCTCCCCTTGGGCAGGCGCACCTCCCCTTCCTCGGCCTGTGGGGCAGGGAGACGCACGATGGGGGTGCCCGCTGGTCCTCGCTTCGGCTTCCCCCTGCCTCTCTACTCTCTTGCCTTGTCCTTGGCTCCTTCGGGGCAGTGTGGGCAGCGGCGGTTTTGACAGGCAGCATGATGCCGCTCGCCTGACCCGTTCCCGCCTTCATGAGACACCTCAGTCCCGCCTGCTGAGGGAAGAGCCTTCCGGGCCCGCTCCCTCCGGTCCCTGGCTCTACTCCGGGCTCCCACCCTCTCCCTCACCGCATCCCAAGGCTGTCCCCTCGCCTGGAGGGAGGTGAGCCAGTCCTGGCCCGAGAGAGAGCCGTGGTGGCCAGACCAGGGAAGGCTGATCAGCGCGGGGAGAGACCCCGGGCCGTGTCCCAAGGAGCGCCGCCACACTGCGGCTGGTGCCAGCCCTGGGGGGGGATGCGAAGGGACTTTCTCGGGTCGCCACTTCATCTAAGGCAAATAAACTGGAGTCAAAGCCAAGAAACACATCGACTTCCTGGAACTCTGCGAGCCGTCCGCACAGCTGTCCCCACTCCCCGAACACATGCAAAGCAGAGCTTATAAGGACAGACAGTATTGCTTTTGTGTCCCTCCTCAGCCAGCGGGGAGGGCGCAGGGGAGGGGATGTGCTGGATAAGGCCCAAGTCCTGTCTTGTCCTGTGTTCCCCCAGCATTGTGGTTCCCTGTGACTGGAGGGAGCTGAGCCTCCCCACGCACCTCCTGACGGCTGCGCGGGCAGGCAAGGATGAGGATGGAGGGGAGTTTCAAGTTGTCTGTGCGGGAAGGAATGGGGGGGATGTCTGCTTACAGCTGCCTATTTTACTCTGCTGTTGTCCTGACTGTATTTTTTCGCATGTGTCTAAAAGTGGTGCTCGCAGCCCCAGGTTTGCTAGGCTGTCTTCAAATCTCAATATCCTTTTTGCTTGAACAAGCTCTCAAAGCTGACTGCAATTTGGTGACAAAGGCTTCCTGGAGGGCCAGGTGCTCACCCACAAGCTGATATGAACAGTGAGGATGAGGAACAGTTCGTAGATACTTCTTTGGTCAGGGCGGGGGAGGAGGGCTAAGGCGTTAGAAAATCTCAAAATTCATCAGGTCTGTTGAGCCTAAATGTGGCCGCAGGTTATTGCAGCTCTTGCGGTGCCGTGCATTTTGTGTGGCACTGCCATCCCTGAGAATGGCAGTGCTGGTTGGGAGCTCAGTGCAGGCTCGGCTCAAACCCTCTGAGGTGCCTACCGAGCATGCTGGCAGAGACCTGGGCTTTCCTCTCAGGAGCCAGGGGGCCGTTGGGTTTTGCTTTCAGTCTCGGTGCTGGAGCAGCATGTGCCTTGGTTCTCCTTTCTAGCCTAGCAAGACCACAGGCTCCTGTGCGAGGGCTGTTCCCACAGCACACAGTGCTTGTGAGAGGAGCAAACGTGGGTGCCCTGTTCAAGTTAGCAAATCAAGCGCAGAGCCAAGAAGACAGGTACGAATGCATTTTATATTAAGGCTGCCTGGTGTCTCCATGCATTGCTGTAAACCAGCTGGACCATATAGGTGAATTTCATCCAGGAAACCCCTGCTTCACCGGTGCAGCATCTCACTGTTACGTTAGTGTAGCTTCCTTGTTGTCAGTGTATTACATCAATGTAACACCAGAGTATCATGGTGATTCAGAGTTGTCGTTTGCTTAAGGCATTAACTAAGTTCAGATTCAGGTATGCTTTATGGAGCGATGCTTTTGTTCGTCTGAGCCAAAGTCCTGAGGACCATTAGTGGTCCATAAGTCCGTAAGAAGGTGACTTTCAAAACATACATAAAAACTAAGTGTGCATGCATATCCTATCATGCACACAAGGTAATAAAACAGGAGGAGTAAATATGTTTGAATATTTAAAATTTAGCCTGTTAGGTGTTGTAGCAATGGTATACAAAATAATCTGGAAATACGGGGGACGTCTTGTTCTTGTTTGGCGCTTCTTCTCATGCCCATCCCCCAGAACAGAAGGTGGTCCTAGCTCAGTTTTCAGGCATGTCCATGAGCGTGTGCTTCACTTGTTTATTCTGTGTCTGGGTGTATCTGCCTGTGTATGCGTTAGGTAAGAATAGGCATGTGGATGTTGTGGATTTGTAGGGTTATTTCAGGCAGCAAAGTATTACACATGCGCTAACATAGGTAAAAGAATTGTATTGCTGATAGCTCAGAGAGTTCATAGCAAGATGAGCAGTCTGTCTTTCAGTGCTCAGAGAGTACCTTTGTTGCTCCTTTTGGTTGTTGTCTTTTAGGGTTTGGTTTGGTTATGTTTTTCCCTAGAAGAAAACAGTAGTTGCAAGTTCAAAACCTTTGGGGTAACATTCTTGGTTTTTACCGAAAGAACGACCACCAGATACTCCCATGCCACTGTCTTTCTTTTTATGCTTGTCTTCCTTTCCCCATAGGCTGCTCTGTACTGGTGCTCCAGCAGTGGTGACAGCGAGGTGACGCTGCCAGTATAAATCTCTACCGCTGTGGTGCCGAGTCAGCACCAACACTTCAGTAGCAAGGGCAGAGTTGGTATTAAAAAGGTCAGTTGGGAAAACTTTTTTCGTTTGGTTTTCCTTTGCCTTGAGGCAGTGCTTTGAATAGTGTTAACCCTTTTTTCTTCCCACACAACGCCTTTTCACCCTCTTTCCTTTCTGCCAGCTTTGATGCAAAATCACGTTCAAAATGTAGCGCGGGTGATTGTGCGCATCTCTTGGGGTGGGAGTGACCATTTGTGCTTGAGAGTGTCACCATGTGCTCTGGGAGTAAAATCTGCTCCTCTGTGTAGAAGCTTAGTAGAAGACCAGTGCATCAGAAACTCTTTGGAGCGCAGTTTAGCAATTCTTAGGTATTATAATCTCAAGGGTAAACGGCAAACTTTTGTTTATTCAAATGCAATATCCCTCTTTGAAGTTACGTTCTCATCTAAATTTGTATACTAGAAGGTCTGGCCTTTATTTAAATGATCCTTGGGTTTTTTTCTACCACTTAAAAAAAAAAACAGTGGGAAAGCCTTGAGTAAGCTAATAGCATTGCTAAGATGGAAATGATGAAGAAGGCTCAGGATTCCTGTTCGGGCCTCATGGGAAAAAGTGGTTTGAAATGCATGTGTGTGGGGGTGCGCATTCCTACAACTGTCATTTGTTTCCCCTGTTTCTCCTCCCCCCCCGTGTTCTGTACTACGTACTACAGCATGTGTAATGAAACTAATAAAAGTATTTGGCTGAGAGTGTTAATCTTTCCCTGGCCCAATTAGTGCACAGCTTCTACTTTAACGTTAATGTGGATTTTTTTCGGAAGGCAGAACAATGAGCAGCTTTGTGCTACACACCAGGTTTTCCCCCTCCTTGCCTGTATTGTGTGTTTCTTCCTATCTATTCCAAAGGGAGAGCTCCTGTGCAGAGACTTGTACAAGCTCCCAGGGGCCAGGACGTGCTGCTCTGCGCTTCTGTAGCCGCCTCTCAACGGCAAGTCAAGTGACTGTGACTCTGAAGACTCATCATTTCTTCTCCTTTCTTCTTCCTTCCCCTGTGGCCCGTGTTCTCCTTTTTGCTTCATCCGTGATGCTGTTCACCAGAAGGAGAAGCAGCTGTAACTGTTGAGAGTGGTCTTAAAAGAAGAAAATTAAATACAAATAAATACACATAAGTGAAGGAGGGAAGTAACCGTTGATGGGCTCAGCTTTAACATACAGTGGAGTCACACTGTATCCCAAAGGAGGAAATAGGTCTAGCAAGTGTCTTCCTGTACAGACTGAATGGGAAGCAACAAGGCTTTTTTTCTCTTTTTTTTTTTTTTAAGCGCTTTGCTTTCTCGGTGACTCTCCCATTAGCTGGTTGTGTGGGACATCAGGGGTGGGTCTCTGTCAGAAGCAGGAGCTAAAGGCCCCTCAGGTTTCTCTGTGGGGTCAAAGTTTCCCCAGTTTTATGGTTTCAGCCACATCATCAAGTGGAGGGGATACATTCCTGTAGGAGAGCCAGGTCTCTTGGTGTGGCTGTGTAAAGAGGGCTGCTGCGTTGTTTTGTTTGCCAACCCCCCCCAGCCATGTGTCAGCGCTTTCACTCTGTTGCTTGCTCTCTGCTTTTCCTCCTTTTCACAGAAGATGACTGTGACATTGGGGGGGTTTCTTCAAAGTAGAAGATGACTTGAATGCTTGTGACCACTTCCCTGTTTCCTAGAGGCTTTGGTCCAATGTTGAATGCAACCTGAGGCTGCACTGTTTGCCAGCTTATTTCCTGTTTTTCCTCTTTCCTGGAGGTCTTTGTTTTCTTTTGGGGAGAGGGAGGAAGAAGGCTCCATCAGCAAGACCTCCTAGCAGGGGCATTTGGTGTGAGCGGAGGCAGCTTGCATTTCTGAAGGCAGCATGGCATAGGGCATCCATCCATGCTGGTTGCTGCCTGTCTGATTCCAGGAGTTTCATAGGTGCTGTGGAAAAAAAAAAAAAACACTTCCCCATCCTCGGCAATGCATTTATTTAAAGAAAAAAAAAAAGGGTGAAAAAAAAAAGCTGCAAGAGAAATCTCTCAGTATGTTCCTGCCTAAATGTGCTCTGCCACGGGTTTTCCCACAGGAAGGAGTGATTTGGCCCAGTATTCTTATTGTTTCTATATCCTATTGCAAATAGAAAGTTATGCTTCTGAAATCGGTGTGTGCTGCTCATGCTGTTGTCTTTGTTTCAGTGGTGCATTTTTGCTTCATGCAAGAGAGTGGAAAACACATAGGTAAATAGAAGCATGCAACAATAATACCTATTTTTGCAGAAATTAAGTTGCAATCTTTCAACTGCTTCCATAATATGAAAATGTACGGTACAGAAAACGGTTTGAAAAACGAGATCTGTGACTATATATCTTTGCTTGCGTTAGCAGGAAGATATTTAGATTCAGAAATAAAATAACTGTTGGTTCATAGAAATTATGAAAGGGTGTAATAGCACAATACATAGTTTTCTATGAAACCATGAAAGAAGAACAGAGAGCAAGCAGGCAGGTGTTTCTTAATGTGTGCATGTATGACTGCCTCTTCTCTTTGTGATGAACATTTCCCATTTTCACTGTTGCTAAAAGCAGCACTAGGAATTCCGACACTAGTTCTCTGGGAAGCTCCTCAGCTATCTTAAAGTTACCTTGGCCAACACAGAAGTCTTCGCAGTTACACAATAGATTGATTTTTTTCCAGGATGAATCAGTGGTGACATTAATGTCCTAGGTATTGACTGAAAGAGGAATGAATAGGTCTAGTTCGGAAGGAAGAGTTATTTTGGTTGGGTTTTTTTAAGGACTAAAGCACTTATTTGCATTGTTTTATCAGAAATCCCTCCAAAAAATTTAAACTGGTCCTTATTTTTGGTGGTACTAAGCAGATACAGCAAGCAACTTAGAAGATTTAGGCTAGTCTCCAAAATAACTGTTGTGCTTATTCTCTTCAAAATTAAGTCAGCTGCCACGTAAGTGGTTAAAAAAAGATGGGGGGGCGGGGAAGGAAACTACTGTGTTGCTCTTGAATGAGATGGGCCTTTTTTGAAAACAAAAAAAGAGCAAATTTATAACAGTTAAGAACAAGCAAAATAAAGACAAACAGATACAAGGTTCCATAATTACTGGAGAAATACAGAAGGATGGGTGCTTGGCCTGACCTTGGGTCAAGAAATCCCTGTGTCTCAGGGACCACTAGTGGTTTTTTTTAGCAGAAAAGTATAAAAATGACTAGGGAAGAGTTACCTTGAGTTGTTCAGGATAGCATAAAAATAGTCTTTTTTGTCTGTTTTTGAAGATGCAAATTGAAAACAGTGTTTGTTAAGAACTTGATGTTACCCAGAGCCTGGGACACTGGGCTTAGTCGTATCCTAGGTTTTGTCTCTAGACTGCGCTGGCTCACTGCGTCAAGTCATCTGTGTGTCGTTCCTAAGAGGGTCGGCAGTTAAACGCAGGAAGCTTGAATCTGCTGCTTTGCCTGGCATTGTGTGAAATGAGGAACTGCTTGACACAAGCTGGGTCCTTTCTCTTTGTCTGCCTTTTCTTGTGCCCTCTAAAATGTCAGTAGCTGGGATAACGTAGTCATGTATTGTTTGCAAATGCTGTTCAAACAGCACTTGGAGATGTGTTACATGACTGATTTGCATGTCATCCTTGAGAACAGGGATTTTTAAAAGGAAGAAACCCAGTTGAGTTAACCGCAGTTTGAAGCTGATGGTCTGCTTTCTGAAAAAAGGAAAACCTGTATGAACTTTGCTGGATGCACTTTGCAAATCTGAGATGATGAAATGTCCACAGTGTGTTTGTTTCCATAATGAAATAACTATTTTGCTTGTGAGGTTGTAAAGGTGTATTTCTCCAGTAAAAATGTATCAGTAGTTTTCCATATTAGCAATAACCTTTTCCAGGGGCTATTGCCTCGGGCAGAGAACTCCTCGCTTTCTCATGCATTGATCATTCGCCATGACCTCTAAAAATTATGTTTAACTGCCCTGTCATTCTCCAGCCAGAACAGGCATCCTTCCTGAAACCCCAACGATAGCATGATAAGTTTGTGGTTTCAGAAAGGGGTGTGGAGAAATTCTGTCAGCACATACGATGGTTGCTTATGTCTTCAACTCATCTGGAAACCTTGGGCAGTGGGTGTAAGGAATGTGCCAAATGGTCCCAGAAACCTCAGTAGTCAGTTCACCACTGCTGGAAGGAAGAAAAAGGTCACCATGAATTCATGTATTGGAGTAAATGTTAATCCTCCAAGAAGAGAAGAGGGGAGGAATGTGTGTATGAAAGTTAATTACTTAAATTCTCTAGCTGCAGAATATTCTTCCAACTTCTTAATCAAATGTCATGACAGTCAGTGATGTGCTAGCTTGTTCTCTCCCTTCTTTTTTTGCTGGCTGAATACTGGGGACCAAGCTGGTAATGGTTCCCTTTCTTTGCTTGCCCAGGTTTCGACACTGGCAGAGGCAGCAGCATCTTGCAGCCCAGCTGGGAACCCAAGCTCCCTTGGCTGCACTGGTGCTGTTTAGGTGCTTCTGTCACCAGACCTACACACCAGTCAGGGGAGCCCTCAAACTAAAGGGCTGTAGTCTTATTTTGCTAAAATGGCTTCCAGAAAAACTTAATTCCTTTCTCTTTTTCCCTTCTCCCTCACATAGTGCTAGAGGGTGCTGCTGAAGAAGAGGCTGAAGAGCCAGACGCTACTATACATACTACACTAAGTGAGGACACCAGCAACCAAGAAGAGAGCCACAGTCAATCAGGGGATAAAAATGAAGGTAACTGGTTTGACTAGCTCTATGTGAGTCTGTAAATTAGGGCATTGATTAAGACTTGCAGAAACATTTCTTACCCTTCCATACCCCTTATGTGTGTGAAAAGTATGAGATACACTGAGCAGAAGTACTGGTGCATACATTTCTTTCCCCATCCCTAACCTTTATCTGTTTGAAAAGTATAAAATAGGTTGAGCAGAAGCATGGGCATATAAATACTCAACTATCACCGCAGGCTTCCAAACTAAGATTTTCTTGGCTCCCAGTAACTTGGCACCACATTACTTAGCCTCAAAAAAACACCTGTTTATAATGCTCAAACTTATCTTCCAAAGACAGTATTATGCAGAGATCAAATGTTCACAGACAAATGTGTTCCTCCTTTTTCACCCTCGCATACTCTTGTCTTACAGTGACTTTCTCACAACACACATTAAGAGTCTGTGCTCTCTACTAGAAGTGACAGAGCAATAGACTTGCAGGGTGTTCCTGTTTGTTTGGGAGACTTCATTTGGGGGAAAGAAGTGTTTAGTTTGAAAGCATTTTCCTTTTCAGACTCCTAAAGAGGAAAGTGGAAGGCCTTACCTGTGTGTTTGACGTGGTATGTTGAGAAACAAGAGATGAGATTTTAGGTGTGTTTTGAATTCGGTATCTGAGACGGGAGCATCCCTGCTACATACAGAATGTGATGGAGAAGTCTGAATCTGAACCGCTTTAGCTGTGGTATTAGTTGTGGATGTAACACATATGTCCCATGGGCTAATACAGCTTGGTAGACCAAAAAGAAAAAAATCTACATAGATGCCAGCTGTGGCAGTAAAGAGGTATTTGGGGTTTTATTTTGGTTGGATTTTTGCTAATTTAGCTTATTCCATATACAGAGCTTGCTTAAGCTGTGCTGGAAAGAGAACCCAGTACCCTACACTGTGTTGCTAATGCCTTAATTGTGCAATTCTGCTCAAAACACGTGCTTGCTTGAATGATTCTGCTTGCCAGAGCGTGCATTCATCAGTACTGCTCTACTAGTTCATGGTGATCACAAGGTACCGTGAATAATACCATTTTACAGCAAGAGAATTTAAGGTAAATCACTTTATAAACCCCATACTGAATTAAGGTTAAAAATGAAGGTAACGTGAATGTCCTGTGAAAAGAAATGTATGCCTTGTCCTATGCATTCCAATATGAGAAAGTTTTCCTATTACAAGAACTCCAGTTAGTATGGGCTACTGCTTGTGCTCCATGATGGTCCAGCGGAGTGTGATGCGAGTTACAGGCAGCTGAAAATACTGTGGGGTTTTGTTTTTTTTTTTTCAGATGGCCTAGCAACTCCTATGTGTGTTTTTGTTTTTAATTCCAGAGAAGCAGCTGGAAAGCTTAAACAGCTACAAGGTATCACCAAGTTCACCAAACAGTTCAGACGGAGCAGACTTGTCCTCCATTGACGCCATGATGTCAGCAGTGATGAACGTGGGGAAGATTGCTGAAAATGGCGGGAACTCTCAAAATGTCAAATCCCCCTCAAAGTCTCCTGCACCAAATCGGATTGGCAGGAGGAACCAGGTATGTAAACCCAAATGCAGGAAGGGCAAAGGGGAGACAAGCAGCTGCATGGGAAGTGATAAGACATAATTATGTGTCTTTGTTTTGCCTTTTTTCCCTCAGTGGGTATTTCTTGCTTCTGCCATTGCTTCTCTGTGTATGTTTTCTGGTGGCTCTCCAGAACATAACTTTAGAAAACTGAGAATCGAGGGGTCCGCTTGCTTGGATTCACATGTAAAACATTTCAACACAAGCAATGTCATGCAATGGTGAGCTGGTCTAGTAGATGCCACTAGCAGTGACAAAGCCAGCCAAGAATTGCTGCTTCTTCCTTTCTGCATCCTTTCTCCAGGCTCTTGCATTTGCCTAATGTGTTGGGGCACCAGTTCATTTCATGAAACTAGGAGAAAAGAAATAGCTCAGAGGGGAGCAGAGCGGTGTGGCAGGGGGCTTGGCTCGGTCGACGCGTGGAACCCCTCATGAGGTGTGCGGCTGTCCCCAAGGAAGATCCAAGTGGTTTAAGGTTAAAGATGGTCCTAGAGCAAAACATCCTTCAGGACGCTCAGTTCACATGTGTGTAATGTAAGATGCCCTTACTTCATTGTTAATAAAACTATGAAGAGCTATTGCAGAATGCTTTGTACAAATCTTGCAGAACAAGTACATGTAGCTTTTATAAGGTTTTTTTTCCGTTTACCAGTTGATGGCACCAGTTGATAGGAATATTAGTCTAAACAAGTGAAAGGAGAGAGTCATATCAGTTAAAGCTGTGATTATTTATATCCATGTTTTCTCCTGCTGGGCAAAGCCCTACCAGTGGAAGTGCTGCAAAATGTCAAGAAATACCCCAAATCCCTGTGTCCATTTGACTGTAGAGCTTGCAGTAAAGCATGGAGAATTTGTAAATGAATCAAGATGTAACAGGGACCAGAAAGGTTGAGAGGCATGACTCATGTGATGTTCCTATAGTAGTTTATTAATAGCTTGCCGAGTGGCTGCCCAGTTGACAGACTTATGACTTGTCTTAGATTTTTTTGCTTGAAAGGAGTTAAAAGCCATTAACTGTAAGTGAACATTCTTAAATTAAGAGTCTGGGCAGTGTACAGGCAACTGTGTTTGTAGGATTGTATTGTCTAGCACCTGGCTTTAAGGTTTATTTGCAGTGTTCCCACTGAGTGGCTGCCCTGGTTCCTTGATTTCATCATGTGAGGCACTGGAGTTCATACTGGTCTCAGTGGCAGTGCTATTACACAGCTGTCCGCTGGTACACCATGTGGTTTGGCTTCAGGGAAGTTTATTAGCATTAGTGACCTTTATTCCACCTGATATTTCGATGGGCATTGAATCAAAGGAAGCTCGAGAGTAAATGTGACAGGATTAAGAGGGATTCTTACAGCATAAAAATAAACAAATATATTGAAAACATAGTAAATAGCCTATTTGTTTGTAGGCTGAAAGATCGTTATCACCAGAGGGGCAAATGGCTACATTACTGAGAAAATAGAAGTGAGATGTGAAATATTAAGTGGGTATCAATCCAGTTAGTAACCTCTAATGCAGCAAATTTCCACTTTCAGCGTAGCAGAATGAAAGCACTGAATTGTTTCAGTGTGTAGCAGCGCACAGGTCTCAGATTCTGGTCAGAATGTGCCCCTTATTATAATTTCAAGGATAATAACAGCTAGTTTTCTGGGACTGACTGCTGTTTCCCATGAGTTGGCAGCGAAAGATTTTGCCCTGAACCTTTGTCACAAAGTCTATGGTTCCCTTTATAGCATTGACTCTAGTCTACCCATAGTCTAATAAACATGTTCTCACATCAACCTGCATCCATTTTAACTTCTCGTTTGCTTTGATCTTGAAGAAAATAAAAAGTGTGACAAAAGTGTTTCTTTGAGCTGGAGAAAAACAAATAGACTTAATGCACAACTCCAAAAGCATTTGCTATCAGTTGAATGCAGAGCAGTCGTGCCAGGTTGACTTACTAAAGGGAGGGTAGCTAGCAAATTAGCTGCTAATTTTATCTTTCAGTTCAGGAAGTGTGTTTTTACCAACCTGGCTCCGGTGGGTAGCTGAGTGCTATGTTTTAAATTTGTGAGTGGGGGTGCTTTTACAGTAGGGATGCTAATGTTTTTTGGTCTGGATTGGGTCAGTCAACAGCATTCCTGTTGTAGCTACCCTGGATTTGCTTGAGCTGTGTTACGGTATGTGGCATGTACCCTGTGTGACCACTGGAGAAAGTTTGGGTTTTAGTTAATAATAAACCCCAGATTCAGTACTAATCAGCTCTGGCTGAGCTATAGTGTGTTTCTGATCTTTGCTTCAAGGTGAACCAGTAATTACTCCATCTTCTGTTAATTTGCTGATTCGAAGAGCAGGCAGTCTGGAAAGCAGGCTTTGAAACAATCAAGTGCATCATGTAGAACTACAGCGCTCGTTTAAAGGAGGGGATGCGCAAAAAAAAGTAGTAGGTTGATAATTTTACAGAAATACCCTGGGGATTAAACACCATCTAAATTGTCAGCACAGCTGCAGGGATTTTCCTCACGGCACAGTGTGCTTGTTCTCTGTCCTGAGCCAACTTTAACAGGGTTGCAGTATAATTGGAGCTGAACATTACTCCACAGACAGGTTGCATATAGTAAAATTAAAGTTGTATAAGTAGGATGGAATGAACACGTGTAAATCATATGTTTGTATTTAAAGGGGGGGGCACTGGGATAATGGATTTTAATTTTATGGGGGTGTTCAGACTTCACAATGGCAGCCTTTCTTGCTTGCTTTCTAGTGTTTTGCTAATAGTAATACATTAGGCCCGCGTGCGTGACCTACAGTGATTACATTTAGGATGGAAAGCTCTGAAATACAGTTAGAAAAAGATGTACAAGAGAAACAGTAGGAAGGACTGGGAAAGCCTAATCCTTGCAGTCCTTATCCTTTTAGAAGTGAAGTCACAAGTTTTGTTTGCTTCAGGCAAAATGGGAAGATAGCTCTTCATCTATGTCCACAGGTCAGTGAAGTTAATATAAAATGACCATGGCCCTATTTTTGAAAACACAGTGTTAGATTTTAATAGGGGACTCTCTAGAATGGTTCTCCAAATCATGTAGGAGGGGATACTGCTTTATTGAGACTTAAAAAACCCTTTCTCTAACACTGTGTCCCTCCTAACATGCCAGAGAATTTGTCACTGAGGTTGGGTTAGTCCTTCTCAGTGTTCTCCACAAATGCTTGTGTCTGACAATCTGGAAATGGTTGCTTCTGAGATGATGACTTTTGGGATGGCACTGGGGGAAAAGAGTTGTGTGGAGAGAGGAAGTGCACAGATACACTCATACCCATCAACTCTGTCCCAGATAAAGAGCTACTAGAGGGTGGGTTTTCTTTTTTGCTTTTTTTCATGGTTTTACTAATGATACTTAAAATAGCCAGCAAAGAAGTTCAGTAGAACATGTCCTTTTGGCATAAATATTATACTTTCCCATCAGTCGTGCAGAGATGGTTTTTGTACTCTCCTGTCACCAGAAGCTTAGGTAACAGGCAGTGAATCTATCCAGCTGGTGAAGATTTGCATCATTCTGCAGAGAAATGAGGTTTAATTTTCAGTGCCAGACTCTCTTCCTTTTAATATATAAAGGTGTTGGTGCAGAAGCCGCGCTTGGGCTTCTTAGTGAGGTGGTGAAAATACTCTTTATGTCATGCAGTAGCCATCCTTGCAGACAATTCAGGCAAACGCCTTTGGTTCCTGCAAGAGTGCCATTTCATCCTTGGCTGAAAGAGTGGTGGCTTTGCTCAGTGTCTCAAGGGCATACTTAAATCAGGCTGAGCTCTCCGGTCGACTTCATTGTTTGTACTTGTGGTTTGACCACGGTTACTCCTGATTCTCACCTGGGTGGAGAATAACCGGGTTCATAATGTGTTCTTTTTGAGTCACGTACACTCTTGTATTGTCACCTCTTTCTTGCTATGATCTCATCAGATCTTGCAAGCTTCAGAAGGGTTGGGCCTGGCTGGTGTGCCTGGATGGGATGCTTCCAGGAGAAACACAGGATGCTAAGGGAAATGGTGCTGGTGATTCAGTAAACGCTGCTCTTCCTTCTGAGTCAGCCATGGAGCGGAACATACAGCCCCTAGAAAAGAGCACTGGGCTAAGTGCCCTGCCATCGAGATGGGGTGGAAAACCTGAAGTCCCGATGACTTGTGCTTATTAAAGATCTTTTGGGAAGATCAGTGGCATTTGCCCACATATTCTGGCAGTGTTCCAGTAATTACTTTCTGCTCACCTAAATTCCTCCTGGCAGTTTGAGCTGGTCGCAATAATTGCCTTCACTTCCTGTCCTAAACTGCTACTGCTCAGTATCTGTGTGCTGTTAAAACAGCTGCTGTATTTCTGTGGTAGTTGAAATGGCCCCTATTTATAAATTCAGAAGTTTCTGAAACTTCCCTGAGAGATCTATCGGGATGATAAATGTATATGTGCAAGTTGTTCTGTTAGGAGTTGCCTTTTGTACTTAGGATGGATTATATTTTTTCCATCCCCAGCAGTAACAGCTTTCGAGTTCTTTTATATCGATATTCCTTCTGATATTTTTTGTTTTGTTTTGTTCACAGGAAACAAAAGAAGAGAAGTCTTCCTATACCTGTCCTCTGTGTGAAAAGATTTGCACTACACAGCACCAGCTAACTATGCACATTCGTCAGGTACGCAGAGTACCAGCTCTTGATTTCTTACTTTTATTAAGAGTGTCTGGTTTGCCTGTGTGCGTGTTGCAATCATGAAAAACAATTCCATGTGCAAACCAGAAATGCTTCATTATAACTTTATTCAATTGTTTTGCTTGTATTTTAGCCTTCCCCTTGTATTTTCTTTTAAAAAAACCAACTCACAAACCCAACCCTGAGGTGGGTAATTTTCCTCCCTTCCTTCCCCAACACTCCCCCCGACCGTGGCTCAAACAAGGATGTATGTCCTGTTCTGTATAGCTTAAGGATCTGGAAAACCACTTCCATCATGAGGCATAAGTCCTGTTTTCTTATCCTGTTTGAATACAAATCCCTTTACTGGTCATGCAAATTAAGAAGCAGGAAGACACAATGTTTAAATCCTCTCTGTGTAGAAGAGCCTTTCGTTCCTCCACAGTGCATAGCAATTTTGAGAGACAGAATTAAAAATACACTTTTTTTTTAATGGAAGATGCACTTTTTTATCAGCTACAGGCCTCTTCTTGCTCCTCTTGAAATATATGCATACTTTATAAGGAGGTTTGGCCTTTTCTATGTCAGAAGGTTCTGCTTGGGATGCTAAGGTTGTGGCTCACCACTGTGAGTCCACTAGATACTTAATATTTCAGTTTTCCCTCCTGTACTGTAACTGTTACTTACTTTTTTTTCTTACTCTCCTGGGTTGGTTTTTTTTTGTATGTGAAGAAATCTTCAAGTCTCTGAATGCAAGTAAGAAAGAGTGCTGCATATAGCACAGTAGCTAATGGCCATATTTTGGCCCTGTAATGCATTCTTATGGCTGTAGAAGTCTGCATGTGCACTCAGAAGCAGTTTACTTCTGTTTTCTTACTACACAGTTTGAAATTAAAGAGCATTTGTTTTTCAGTGTCTCTCTTGTGCCATGAGGTTCGTAATGACATCCTCTTTCTGTTTTCCCCCTTACCACTCACCCAAACTCAAACCACTGCGCAGCTTAAAGTATCTCAAGGTACCCTTTGTCTGATGGGTTGTTGCTGGATCCCTTTCTGTCCCCTTCGGCTATGTGGCAGGCATTGCAGGCTGTATGAAACAGCTTCTTGTGCTGGTGCATTTAGGAGTTAAAAATGAAGGGTGGGGGTGGAGTGTAGGGGGGAGGGCTGGGGAGGAGAGGTATATACAGGGCACACCTTAATATAAGGTATTGTGCAGAGTGGCTCTTTAAAGCTGCTTTTAAGATGTTTATAGTTCTTGCTAATATTTTACTGGCACTTCAGATGGGGCATTCAATGAAAAAAAATCATTGCTTTCTCTAGCATAACACTGACACTGGAGGGACAGACCATTCCTGCAGCATCTGTGGAAAGTCTCTGAGCTCAGCGAGCTCCCTTGATCGCCACATGCTGGTGCACTCAGGTGAAAGGCCTTATAAATGTTCAGTATGTGGACAGTCCTTCACCACCAATGGAAACATGCACAGGTGAGTGCTGATCGTGACCCAGGAATTTGGATAGGGGGCTGTTTTGTTTCCTTGGAAGGACTTGCAAGCTGACTAAAGACACTTCTGGGGGCAGAAAATGCGGACTATCTGTGATCTACAAAGATGGCATGACGCACATACACACTACAACTACTATGATGCTGAAGTTGTGGGAGGAAGTCAGAGTTGAGAAAGGTCTCCTAGCTGTCTTTGCACATTATCAAGAGTTACTACAGATATCCAGAAGTATTGCTTTTTTGGTTTTACTAGTATTATTATTTCAACAAATGTGATGGATTTTTCTCAGATGACAAAAATGTATAGCCAAGCTCTATAGGAGCTTCTAATTTTGTATCTTCAGAGTCGTGGATACAAGTGGTTGTATTGGAACATCTCTGGCAGTGTTGTATGTTATGTAATTAGGTATCCAGGTGCCATTGTGAAGATGCCTCTTCGGAATTATAGATCTTATTTTTAAATGCATACCTCAGTACTTGCTTGTACCATAGATAACTTACTGGAGTATAGATCCAGAAAATTCTCTGTAACCCAAGTTGACAAATGTATTTCACGTAGTTTCCTTTGTAGGGATGTAGCAATATGTACAGTTGTCAACTGGAGAAACAAAATGTTAAATCACATGGATGTTCCTTCCTCTCTCTCATCCCTCGATTCAGTATTCATTTATTTGCATGGTTGGAACACCTCAGAGCTGATTAAGACTTTGTGAATTCCCACATAGCTTCAGTCCCCATATCAAAGAGTTTACAACCTACCAAGAAACTGCAAGACAGATGGGGAAAGGAATACGGTTTATAAGCAAAATAACAACAGTGATGCTTATAGACTGGTTCTGTGTGGGAGGGAAGAGATCTTGTTTGCTCGATTATTACCAGTCATTTTCCAAGCAGTGTGCTATACCAGGAATGGTTTTGGTGACAATAGGAAAGATAACGTAATGCCACACAAAGGCAGCAGTAGCCGCTTGCAGCTTTACCTTTTCTGTATCATATTGTCCAGGTTAAACAGGTACATGAAAACAGAGGAGAAACAGGAGGGAATGCAGTTTCATAATTCCATACTTATATAACTTATACTTGATTGGAATTGGGGAGAGTTGCAGAGAGGAAGATGTAAAATGGGAAGGGAAAGACACAAAGACATTCAGAGGAGATACTCACCTTGGGCATTGAATAAATCACAAGTCTGACTCACCTGACCAGAGGTGTTGCGAGCCACATGTTTGCCAGACTGCGTCATTACTCTGTCTGCCGTGAGGAAGGCAGGGCAGCTGCTGAGTTGCAGCTGATGCCACTGTCAGCATCCAAGGGTGAATACCAGTGCTGGGACTCTGGGGTGGTCGGACACTTGTGTCCAGGTCCTCAGCCCGAGCTGCTTGCTGAAGCACCCTTGCGTGGTTTGTTTGGCTTTTTGCTCATGAGGCATCTCCTCATCCTCTCCCAGAAGCAGGAAAGGGAGGCTTCCCCTGGGACTTGACTCCAGACCTATCAGATGTCAATGCAGTCACCTTTGCTTATGGGGGTTTCCCTGTATAGCAACTCTTAACCATGCCTTAGCAGCAAATTTGCCAGAATGGCCAGGATCAGTGACTTGCCCAAAAGAAGTAAGTACAGATCAGAACCTTCTGATGAGAAAATTGTTGGGTTTTAAATTTTTCTCTTAACAAGATGTTGCTTGAAGTTACTAGGATGAAGTGCTGTATTTACTGACTGTACTAAGAAGGACCTAAGATCATGCAAGGAAAATCATCCTATTAAAAGTTCTTTCCATTTGATAGGTTCCTGTCTGCTCTGTAAGACTCATTCTTGTGTAGCCCAACACAGCAGCTCTGTGGGACGTTGCAGAAACCTGTTAACTGAGCTTGGTGGCACTGCCACAAGTGACCCCAGACTCATGGCAGGGCAAGATCCTGAGCACACTGAAACAGGCTAGTTTTCCTAAAGGAGGATTGTGGTTGGCAGGACTGTGCCACCAATTTTTTGCAGCAACCTTTTCTTGTTGCTATAACAGACTATAATAGTGAATCCTGTTGCTGAAGTGGAAAGCGTGAATGTACAAGTAGGCAGATGAGGATAAATGCAAAGTGAAATGAAATTTGCTATCTGGTGCTATGACACACTCACAAGGAAGATGTTTGTTTTGCCCACCGGGTACCTGTGGTACCTCCTTCTGAAACAGGTATTTCTAGTCTAAGATGATGTGAAGTAAATTCTTTTGTAGGCATCTCAAACTTAGCTGTAGCATCAGGTCCAATGGCCTGCCAATGCTGTGGCTGAATGCCTCTCACATCACATCCAAAACTGTTTCTGCCTCAGGATCCCGGAGCAAGGACCTGCTTGCCAGGTCCTGCCTTGTGTGCAGCTCCCGCAGGCCTTGCTTGTGGTGGTGCTGTGTCTGTTCTTCTGCACCAGCTGGATGATAATACAAGTCCATTTTTCTCTGCTTTTGTGCACAGTTCTTTTATTGTTCGCTATTTTTGTGCTACGGTATCTAAGTAGTGACAGATACATGCCCAAAACAGCAAAGAATAAGATTTCTAATGTGCCCCTGGTAGCCAGCATGGTGCTTTCCCTGTAGCATCACACAAAGTGTGGGATCAGAGAGAGAAGTTGTAGGCTTAGCAGAAAGTTGTGAATGTGCTACTGAAGAATCAACATCACTTGTGAAGGTCCTGCAGGAGCCTCCTCAAGTATTACTGCGTTTACATCAAATAAGCTTGGTGCATGAGAGAGGGGTGAGGAAGAAGTTAGTCTTCCAGTAACGTCTAGGCACATACTACGTACATCCTCTCTTCTCTTTCTCCCCCTCTACCTTGTTCTGGCTGTTATTTAACTGTGTATTTTTTTAATCCAGATTTTTAAAAGACCTGTTAGGGGGAAAAAGTCCAACAAAATGGTTTTGTCAAGGGAAATATTGTGCCATAGGAGTGCGTATTATTGTTCCGGCACAGGATGAAATTTCTGATCCATTTTTCCACCTCATAGCAGCCAGGTCATTAGACATTCAGCTGAGCAGAGGAGGGAATGAGTTTTGGTTGCTTTTTTGGCTATTGCATGTGGGCAAAACTTTTATGCAATAGACGGACTTTTTGTGGAGTGGGAATACTCTTTTCTGCCCATCTCTTTTCTGGGTAAGTCTAGCTGTGTTGGGGTGTTGCATACACTCTTTACCTGTTAAATTGATGCTGCCCTTCCTGACTCCCACAATACATAAAACACTTCATTTGTAAATGAGTCATAGCCTCTCAAAGTCCGGTTTCTTTTTGTTGTGCTCCTTGGCTCCTTGTCAACAAGTCAAGTTGAATGGGCACAGCAGACAGGGGTGGAGGGGGAACGTTCTCTTGTGCAGCACCATTCAGAAAAAGGTTAAAACCTGCTTCCTTTTCTGAGCAGGGTGACTCTTGGCCAGGATTTTCAACAGGGAACTGTGAGCCCCAAGGCATCTCAGCAAATTCTCTTAGAGTTGCCAGACTGCTCAGGAGTGGCCTGAGCCTCCTGTGGGGACAGTTGCTGTTGGAGAGAGCAAAGGTCTCTGGAGAGTGCTTGATGTCCAGCACAAAAAACTGATTTTCTCATTCTTCTGAATGTGCCATCAAGCTAACTGTATCAGTGCTGCTCCTTCTGTTTGGAGAGGGCTGTTGCGATCTGGTACGGTAACAGGGAGATTCATCAGTGTCTCATATCAGGAACCGGAATTGCTCTGGAGGAGGAAAGCTGGAGGCAATGCTGAGTTTTTTACAGAGATTTCTTTTTGACCAGTACTGGAAAGAGCAAGTCTTGTTGGAAATAACAAGCCTTCTAGCATCAGGGACCATTTTGGAGGATGGTTTTCTTCGGGATTTTTAGGAATTTGGAGGAAGGAGTTAGATCATAGTAATTTTAAGCTCCAAATTCCTGGAATGGAACTGTGATGATCAGTACCTGAGAAAATCTGCAATTTAGGATATGCTAATCCTCACACTTTTATGCTAGAGACACAGACACTATGGCTTTCTCTCGGTCATAGTTAATTAAAGTTGAGTATTCTCAGATCCCCAGCAGGAGCATAAACTGTGTGGAAGGAGGGTGTGTGTGCATAAAGAGTTTTCTGTAGCTCTGAAAGAGCTGAGGATTTCCAAAGTAGTGTCTCAAATCGATAGATTGCAATTACTAAAACCTTTCCAAAGGCTTTCCATCTGTACTGTCATGGTAGCTCCCTAGCGAGTTTATCTACAAATAGTGCCAACTCTGAGGAGCCCTTTTGGGTCTAGACTCTGCCACCAAATAGGAGGTGGCAGGCCTCTTACTCCATCTCCTCCGCTGCATCTCCCCGAAATGCAGATGGAGGAATTAGGCGGCTGCTGTGGGTTTTAGTGGTGGTGGTGGTGGCGGTGTGTAAGCTTTAGCAAGGGACCTTGAGGTTAAGAAAAGTCTTTGCTTGACTTACTGTGGTGCATTCCAGTAGAACATGCATCAGGCTTCAGGGGGAAGGGTGATGCCTCCACTTGCTCCAAAAGGGTTTCCTTTGTGGGTAGGAGACTTTGCCAACGGCTCCTTTTCCATTTCTGTGACCAAGGACTGTCTGTGCCTATCACTTTAAACTCGCATTTTCCTCCCTGCCAAAGACATGCTCTCTATGCAACTTGAAAATGTTAATAGGATATAAATGCCAGAAGGGGGGCGAGAAATAACCTTCCCACCAGTTTCCAATGGGTAGCTATTAAACGCTCTGTGGCAAGTCTGAAAAGGCTAAAGGCATGATATATGTATTTCAGCCACAGCTTCCCCAGTTTGGTAAACGAAGCTGCAGTGTCCACAGCTGATGTTCACCAGACTGTCCATATAAGTGCGGTAATGCAAACTAACTGAAGTGTTTCATATGAAACCAAAACATCACAGGTATCTACCTTCTTTCTCTCCTTCCACCCCTTACTCCATACCTAGCAAAATTCTTCATAATGCCTTTTTATTTACATCCAGCTTAGGTACTTGTAGGCTGTTTATGCACCATCTCAGGAACAGGTCTCAAAGTTTGGGGATTTTTTATTTTTTTGGCACATGCGAAACACCACATGCAACAACCACATGCAGAAGTCTTTGAAACTCAAACTGGAAGATCTGGATCGCAGAAGCTATGCTTTGAAGCGGGCTTACAAAGGGTCCTATCAAAGAAGGTATTTCTTCTTTTAATTAAGAAGGCACTTTAATTCTCAATCTTATTTTCAGTGCTAGATAATTTTCCCAAACTTCTCTTTTTAATGCACTGTGGAGGGACAAATAGCTGTTTTTAATCAAGGTATGGTACTATTCTGATGTTCAGATTAAGTCTTTTTTTAAACAACACTTGTGTGTGTATATGTTGCTGAATGAATTTTTTGAGAAAGATAGAAAACGCACGTGCTGCAGGGTAACCTGTGAATTTTGATGTTTTCGCTGGCCGTCTTCACTGGCAAATGAAGAGCGACGCTTGGTGAAGATTGTGACGTGCTGGTTGGAAGATGAGTGTTGGATCCTGATAAAGGCACAGGGGTTGAGATGCATGTGCTTTCATGACTTCCCCGCTCTCTTTAACACGGATCTGTGTGTGTTGGGCAGGCATGTGTACAGGCAGCTTGTGACTTTGCAAACAGCCAGTAGGCAGTGTCCCCTCAAGATCTGGCTGAATCCATCCTCTCCCTGCATTCCACCTGTGAACTGGTCCTGTGTTATTTATGGCGTTGGCCCGCTTCCAGTACGTTGTGTGTGCTTTGTAGGGTGCAGTGCAGTAACAATGCCCAGCCTCTAAGTACAAATAGGATCTCTGCAGTCTAGCACGTGCAGTCTGGCATTTGCTTAAGATGGGAGATTTTGGAGAAAGAGCATAGCCGAATGTGATGATGAGCTGCTTTTTTTTTTTTTTTTTTCCAGAAGAGGTCAGGAACTGCCTTGTTAGAACAGGGTTTGGTTTCTGGTGGTTTGCAAAGATGGCCAAGTGGAAATTTGGTGTTACACATTGGGTAGCTTTGAAAAACTGAGCATACAAGATCTTGAAGCTAAAAACAAATAGCCAAGGAACTCTCCAAGCTGAAAATGATTGACACTTCATGCGTGTGAAAAGGCCTTCTCTTATTGTTTTGCACAATAGAAATGTCTCTTTGGTCATCTCCTAAGGAGCTTTTATTTCAATGTAGTAATTGGTAGGCAGTGCTCTTAAATATGAAGAAGCAGGGTGTATTACAGGCTTTCAAATCCATTCCGTATATGTGAGGGATGATTTAATCACTGTCAGCATGCTAGTGAAAGATACGCTTCAGCAAATGCAAGTGCCCTGTTTCTTCAGCAGGGATAACAAAACGAAGGACTAATTTCTGCCTCTAGTAATTGATAACTCTAGTTGTAGGAGACAAGTGAGATGCGATACCTGTTTTGGTTTTCTTTGCAATAAAAAAATTTCTTACATTTTTGCTAATACATTTTGTAAGTAAGGATTGGGAAATAGGTGGAGAGAAGGTTTTTTTGGTCTTTATCCTATCAGCAGATATATCCAGAGTAAATGTTTGGTATTCTGCTGGGATCCCCATGTTTTGAAGAAGATTAAAAAAAAAGAAAGAAAAAGTCAGGCTTGTTCAACAACAGTATAGCAGTAAGAGTTTGTTTCTCTGTGTCTTTGATGAGACTTAGAAGACTACAGTATTTTTAATGGTCCCAGACAGAAACTTTTGTCTGTCTCACTGTTGCTGAGTAGATTGCTCATCTTTTGCAAAGACTTTATACAAACTTGTATTTAATTCACATGACATATAAATAGGGTGCTCCAAAAAAACCCCTCCATGGATATCTTCAGTGGTAAGAGACTCTGAAGGAGCTCTTGTGCCACAGACCCTTTGTGAGCTGTGAGAGCTGAAAGGAGATGCCATGGTTTCAGATGTGTTACATGCTGCTAGTAGCCTTGGACAGTATCCCTCTTCAGTTATCATTAAAGAACAGCAAAGGAAGTTAACACAAAAACACAAATGCTGAGATCTGATTAGAATCAAGCGAAGCAAGGAAGTGCAGAGTTAAGATTTATACGCTGACCTTAATTAGCTCCATTGTTCTTGAGAAGCGAAGCGTACACAATGAGGAACGTTATACTTGCATCTCCAGAGCTCTTCAGTACCTAAACATAAGAAAGACTTCAGTGTGCTTTTCAGTCCTAGATTTTGCATGTGTTGCCTTTAAGTAATAGCTAAATCTGATCTTGTGCTTTGTAAGGCTGTGTTGTTTTTTGGGTTTTTTTTGTTGTTTTCTGCAGGCAAAAATAGGGGATGCGCAGTTCTCAGTAAGTTTAGATTTCTGATGCGACTTGTGCCAAGGGGAAGGTGGTCTGACATAGCAGAGTAATACCACCCTCCTCACGAGCAATAACATAAATCTCTGTATAACAGAGCGTATTGAGCGTAGCTTAGTGCTGCTTTGTTGCCCATGTCACAGTTCAAATGAGCACAAGCCACTTGACAGATTAGACTCTAGTCGGAGAGGCCTTGATCTTTCCGCACAAGCACCCTTTCAGGGACATCACCTCCTCTGAAGGTTTAGTATTCTCAGGGATGTTACCTCCCTTTCTCACCTTGAAGAGCTACAAAATAAATACAAGCCTTAACCTAGCAAGCACTAGAAAATCCAGGCAATCTTTGCGGGGAGTTGAGGTGCTTTTAGTCCTTTGCCATAAGCCTGCCATTAATGCAATTCTTGGGAGATGTTAGCTCTCAAGGTTAACAAGTAACGAGTTGTTTTGTTGGCATTTTGGTTGGTGGTTTGTCTTCTAACTTGGAAGATTCTGTGTTGAAAATTCTGGTGGTGAGAAAGTTTTCTGGGAGAGTTTGTATGTTAAGGTAATCTTTGCTCAGCCTGTTATGCGTGCATGTCAGAAATACTTGCATCACTTCTCTAATGAATGTGTGTTTGCTCAGTTCCTACTGTTGTCTGAAAAGACTCCTGGGCCAAGTACCGACAAGAATGAGGAAAAAGTCTATCTCAAACTGCATTTGTGGTTGCTGTCGTTCCACCTTTAATGTACGTCTTCCAGCTTTACCTTTTCTCCCCCCAGTATCTAACCTGTTCAACCTGTTCTCGTTCAGCATGCTGGAACCAGCAAACTGCAGAACGTACCCCCCTCTCAGGGTCAGCAGGTTTTTTCCTCTTTCTTTTCTCCCCTCTTTTAAAAATAGGCTATTTGTTAACAGTAGATTGTCAGCATTTGGGGAATCTAATCAAGCTGTAAAAAACAGTGAGGGCAATCTTTGGGCTTAGCCAGGGCCTTTCAGTTAGTTTTTTGAGCCATGATGCTCACCTGCATGATGCACACAGCTTAGGCAAAGACACTGTCTATAAAGTAGTAGTGCCATTACACAGCTGGTAAATAGCACACAATATGCAAACACTGCTTTCTCTTTCTTGAGGGCATCTATAGATATGCTGAGTTCTTCAGGCTGTCCTCTTAGCTGAAGTTTTCTGAACACTCTCAGTGATTTTTTTGGTAAATCCTCAGAGTCAGCTCTCCAGTGTTTCGCATGGAAAGATGTCTTAAAAGTCTTCTTAAAATAGAGGAGGTGTACAACTTCTGCTTGGCTCATTTTTGACATCAAGCTACCTCAACGTGTCATCATTCTTAACAGTTTCAAACTGAGGCTAAGGAGAGTAGGGCAATCCATATTATGAACTGCACCAAAATTAATTTCACTTGAGGGCATAAGTTCCCAAACTCCTCTAAAGTAGGACAAGTTTTGTGGGGACTTCTGTTTCCAGCTACTACACTTGACTAAACAGACTTGTAACAAGATGTGAAACCTTTTCCTAGTGCTTCTCTGCTCAGCGGGGGAATGCTGTGAGATCACCACTAGTGAGGAAGGAGGACCACATGTTCAGGAACAGGAGAGGAAATGGCCTGAGCACGTGAAACCCCTTTTGCTAGGATGCGTTCCTCAGCACTGGGAAAAGTTTGCACAAGTTGTGTGTGTGCAGTGATAACCCCTTACTTCCTTGCCCCTTGAGTTACTTGGTGACTGCTGATACTGGGGTGATGCGAAGACCCTGCTTTAACGAAGATATGCTTCTCTTATCTGGTGCAGCTTCCTTGTTTGCATGCATGTGTGTGCTGGGGGGGGAGGTATTCGGCTCCCTCCATGCAGCGTCCCCAGCATTGCTGTAGCCGTCTATTTTTTCCTCCTTGAGCTGTGTGACGCAGCAAGTTGTTCTGTGCCGTGTGCCATCAGGATTGCTCAACAGTGGTGTGGGAGAGGGAAGCAACTGCATGAGGGCTTTGCCTGGTTCTGGGAATTAGCTGGGGCTCATGTTTGCTTGGTTGGTAAAAGGGTGCAGATTTGGGGGGAGGCAGGATGTACCTGGGACTTCTTCAACTGTGTTTGCTCTTAAGGATAAAACTATTCCTCGTTCTGACATCCTGTCTCTAATATTCTCTCTCTCTGGCTCTCTTCTCACCCCATATTTTCCTGATGCTAAAATCTAAAACTTCTTTAATTGTCCTTACCATCTAATAACACTTATTTTCTTTAAACATGAAGTTTCCTAAAAAAAATCAACAATGAAGTCATTGACTAAGGTTATATACCATGATAACTAAAGGACGTGTCTGAAAAGCACAAATGTCCAAACATACGAAGGAAAACAGCAGTTCAGGATGTACCAGAACAGCAGTTCCGGCCAGGTTTTGGTACACTTCTAAAAATCTTATTCCTGATTAATTTTATTGTTGTTAATAAACTTTTGTCTCCAAGTTTAAAGAAGTGCAGGGGCCTCAGAGGGATCTTGTTTAATACTGTCTCTTATGAAAGAGTTTCTTACGGCTTGGAAGTCTCCTTGCAGTGTTTGGCATTGTTAATGTAGGTCTGCTCTGAATTTAATACAGACTGCAGGCAGGCAGTTTGGTGAAATGATACTGGGAAGCTCACACTGCATTTCCCTCCTCTTTTGCCCTCCCTTATGCAAGGGTTGATGCAAACTGCAAACGAATGCTTTCTTTTGCAGTCCTTTGGGACGCTTTAGCTTTGGAGACATGGTTTGAATCACTTCTCTGTCACAGCATCATCAGGCAAATATTTGTCTCCTTTTTTTCCTTTGAGGTGTTCTGACAACGCTGCTGGTACAGAACAGGAGTAACTTTGAGCCAAGCTGGGAATGCATTTGTATCAATCTCAGCCTGTTTGAACTTGCTGACTCTGCGTAGCAAGTAGTTGCTTAAATATCCGTGAATGTAGCATAATTACTCAGAAATGGTACAACACACACCACCACCCCCCTTTGGATTTGTAGATCAGTATCTTTCACTCGTGCTTGCAACCTGCCTTTATTCGCAGCAAAGAAAAATTTTATTCAAGGTTAAAAACACAAAATGCTTTGTGTGCATGTGTGCATATTGTGTATCCTTAGGTATCATGTATTGGCAGCTGCACGGCACTGGTTAACTTTGCAGACTGTCCTGGTAGCACTGGAAAGGGATTTCTAATCTGTCATTTGAACATAATCACAGGCGGCTCTTGCAGCCTTAGCACACCCAGCTAGTCTTGGTGGATCTAAATAATAATGCTCATGTCATCCTAATGATGCTGTCTGCCACCCCGCTGTAAGGGTATATTTGCTTTGCTGGGAGAACCTCATTGCGCAGGGAGATAGACTTGAA
Source organism: Balearica regulorum gibbericeps (assembly GCF_011004875.1). NCBI lineage: Eukaryota > Metazoa > Chordata > Aves > Gruiformes > Gruidae > Balearica > Balearica regulorum. The sequence goes on from NC_046185.1 coordinate 95,618,022, forward strand.
CTTGGGGGGATGCTTACGGCACGTCTCTGCGGTACTGCAGGCTGCAGCGATTCCCAGGGGGATGCCAAGGGGGCTGCTACACCCGCAGGCTGCCACATGCTGCTGTGCAGGGAGCCTCGTGGGGGCCCTGTTAGCTCCGATAGACAGAGAGCTAATAAGCACTGGGGCCCGCCATGAGGATAATGAGCCATGCTGCTGCGCCAGCAAGATTGTGGCACCTGGGTGCCCTGGGGAGTGCTAGCTGGGGGGATCTCCTGCCGTGCCTGGTTGCAGACATGTGGCTAAAATGAGTCAGCGCTTCCCAATCTGATCTGTCCCGGGACCTGTTCGCTGCACTCTACTCTTTCACTGCATGCGTTGCAATGGCTTCTTACTAGCATAGCCATGGAGATTTCTTGCTGTTCAGCTTCTCTTTGTTTATCCCATGCTAGCATTCAATGCTGGTTACCACTAGAATATTTGGTGGTACTTGTAATTTGTTTTGAGATCTCTTCGTAGTTATAAGAGGGCGTTTCCCAAATGGTTGAGTTTTTGGTATTCCAGTGTCTCTTGACTTGCTGTGAAGTGTGCATTGGTGTCTGAGGGCTTTTTGGGTCATTTTGGGGTTTTTTGAGGATACAAGTAGCAAATGAAACAGAAACTCTTCCAAGAACATACTGTGTCTGATTTGCAAAATTACCTGCATCGTTCTGGTTCCTGTGATTACAACTGGCAAGGGCTGAGTGGATTGCTCTCTTAAGTGGGTGATGTTGGTAATTAGCACGGGAAATACATTGTCAATACAGATTCTCTACATGTTTTAACAAACAAACAAATGACTAAACTCTTTAACCCAAGGGTATAATGTTACTGCACATTTGACTTAAGTTCTGGTCATATTCACGAGACTCTTAAGGAGAGGGTTAGCGGCAGTATATTAAGCGATTGCTCCAAAAAATGCTGCTGCTTCATTTGCTGTTTAAGATTTACTTCCCATGCATGTCAAATGGCAGAAGCTTTGAAGAGGAGGTCCCTGTGTTTTCCTACATTTCTAGACAATTTGGGCTGAAGTAACATTTGTTAAGCAGAATGAAAATTAAAAAAGTGCCAAAGATTATGTGACTTAGAAATCTCCCAAAAGAGATGTTAGTGTAATTTTGAAGGCTGTCTTCTCTTATTCTGTGAGCCATTTTTCATTCCGTGGGGCCTGGAGAATGTCATGGTCCAAATTTCAATCTGTCTTGGATGCACCTTGCCCTCTTGTTGGTTCTGATACAGTGGCACGAAGTTGAAGTTTAGACAAAGCAGACCTTTTCTTTTTTTACCAGAGATGTTTGGTCATGTTCTGAATGATATGCTTTTTCTTTACTGTAGATTAGTAGGGTTTTGATCCTTTGGAGATTATTTATTGTTATTTGACAGTAGCAATGCAAGTTAAAGATCTCAGGGAAGAAAACAATGGAAGAGGTACAGCAATTGTATCAGCTACGTTGTTCTTAGGGATCTGACCAGCTCAGTCCTTCCCAGACCAGCTTGGTGAACTTGAGTAACTCTTTATGTTGGAGAAAAGAAAAAAAAAAGGTATATTTTAAATAAGGTGAAGGATGGAAAGCACTGGTTTTTATTCTTAATCTCTGAATGGTTGGATGTGTGGCTCCCTTGTCTTTAGATAAGCATCAGAGGTATGAGTATCATCCCCTTGATTTTGGGATCAAACTGCTCAGAAATCACGAGGGAATTGAGGAACAGCCCTGTGCAATACAGTAGAGTATAGGGTACATCTAGTGGTAAAGTGGAGAAACTTAGAATAATATGTGGGCTATGAAGCCAGAACCTGAACTTGATACTGTCAGATGATCTTTCTGGACTGATAATGCCTGGATTCATTGGCCTCCCCATCGCATTTCCACAGGCGTGGAGACATGAGGGAGGAGGAGGGTGTTTATACATGCACTGGATCCTGCTCTCAAGAATTAATCTTGATTTAGATGCTGGACTTTCCAACCAGGCCTCAGTGAAATTGCCTGCTGCTCCCCCTCTGACATGCTGCTCCTTCTAATCAGACCTACCTGGCATAAAACCTCTTGACTGAAAGCCAGCAGTGCTTGTGCTGCCATAGTTATAAGGGAGAGATTTAACCCTGGACCCTGCTCAGAGGCTGCAGGTACACCCTTTTGTTCCACACCTCCCTTTTGCCTGGGTCTGCATGCTAGGCAGGCCCTTTCTCTTAGGGATGTGGAGCACATCAGCAGCCGTGGAAACCCAGGGTGCAGCTACGGTGTGGTTTTTCTCCCCAGAGTCAGAGGTGAGGGATTCCCACGCATGCTGAGGGATGCTTCCTTTCCAAGAGCCAAAGTGGCGCTGATCAGGTTATCTGCATGCAAAGCAGGAGCTCCTGGTTTTGTTCATAATTCAGTGGGACCCGGAGCTGGGAGCAGCTGCATCTTGCTTGCAGTTGCCTCTTTCAGGATGCTTTGACTCCTCGTTCTAGCCTTGAGCCAGCCAGTCAAAACCTGCCCACGTTCTGGTTTTTGGCATTGAAGCTGTAGGCTGCCTGTTTCGAGACCTCCAGAAAGCTTATATGATCAACATGCAAATCCTCTCGGCATTAAGAAAATAACAGCAGGCCCTTTTTGGAGATGCAGTAAAGACTGGGATGTGACCAGCAGGGAGCTGCATGTCACTTCAGTAGGACACATGCTCTTTTTTTTTTTTCTTTCTTTTCTTTTTTTTTGTCTCCTATGAGTCACCTCCCTTAGGCACTGATTCCAACACCAGCCACCGGGAGAAAAGGAGTAAGGCACTTGAGCTCCGCATTTGTTTTATTATTGCAGAAGTCTCTCCTTCAATGTAAAGTAGCAAAGTATTCACTTGCTACCGTTCTGGTGGAATATTCACTCTTCTGAAATCACACTCGGCATTACAGTGTGGGGTTGAAAACATTTTCTGCCCATTTGTTTTAAAAAATAAAAAAAAAAAAGGAAAGAAGCTGGGGGAATTCTCGTGCAGTATCTTTTTAGTCATCCTGTTCACGTGACAGTTAGAGGGAAGAGGAAAGTTGTGGCAGAAGAGGGGAAGCGGAAGGTGATTCTCACTGGGAGGATGGAATGGAAGGCAGTCAAGCACTTGAAAAATGTGATTTTGTCAGGAGGGCTGACTGGCACACAGTCATAGCACAGTTGGATCCTCTTGGCTCACCTGTGAAATTCCTTGTGCGGGGGGGGGGAGGGAAGAGATTGCGAGGAGCGTTTTTTCACATACAGCTGTGCTGTGAAAAGAACAGTGTGTAGCAAGTTATCTGCATTTTTTGCATAGCAGTTCTTAGACGTTAAGAGTTTAGTTCAGAGGTGGATCAGACCTTGTTTGGAAAAGACTTAATTTCCTCTTTCCATTTCAGGATTATTCTTTGCAAATTCTTCTGGCTCTCTGTCTGGTCTCATTTTAAATAGAGTTCCACCACTTTCTCTGAGAGGTTAATCAAGGCTAGCTAGCACTTAGTGCAAGTGAGTCCTCCCTAGCATTAAGCTCACATTTTTATCTCCTTCCTTTCATCCTGTGTATTGTGGTTCCATTTTAGTGTTCCACCTTCAGTACTGTCCAAGTGTATGCATACTTGCATGTGTGCTGTGGAGACTTAATAACCACCATAAGAAGTGCAGGTTTCAGGGCTCTGTACCTTCCCGAGCTTGTCTGCTGTTCTGGGCTTGCTCTGTAGGATGGCTCAGAGCCACAATTCATTGATTTAAATTAGAAAAAAACCACCAAGTTTCATCCACTGTGGCTCTGGCTCTCTTCTGAACTGCAGTAGTGGTCACTTCAGAGCTGCTGGCACATGTTACTGTAACCTGCATCTGTGGCTGAATATGAGCATTTCTGTGCATATGCTTATTTTGCCGGCCCTTTTTTTTTTTTTCACTATATTTTCACTTAAAGTGTTGAGTGTTTATCTTTATTTTTTGGAACTGGTGAATGTCATATCTTTTTCCTTTATCATTGCAAGATGCTGACAGCCAGGCTGACTTATGAGCCTGGCTTTCGTATTCAAAGTATGCCAGTGTTGTCAGGCCAAAATATGTTGTTATAGTCACAATGGGAAAATAACTTCTAAGCACAGCTTTGTTCCTGTTCTCCTTGTATCTTGGCAGGCTAAACAGTGAGGTTGAGCATTTTCAGTGTTATATGTAAGATCTAATCAAGGCAAACTCTTCTAAAGGAGGATAAGGCAACACAAATATTTCCCCCCCCCCCCCCCCCCCCCCCCCCAGTTAGGAAACATTTTAAGTAAAAGAAGCCTTGGTGAAGGGAGTGTTTAACTTTAAAATAAAGGTTATGGATGTGACTTGGCATCTGCTGCACTTCAACCCAAGTGAGGTGATAAATGTTTTCTCAAGGCAGAATGACATCCATGTTGCAAAGTAAAAGAGAGAGATGAAGATTGTGTCTATCCTTTGTACTGCTCAGCTTTATCTTCCCGCTTATCTTGGGCTGTAGCTCTAGTAATCTTTTTCCTCTCCACCCTTGACTTGATGTAGTGAAACTTGCTCAACCTGCCAAAGGAACAAACCTGCTGGCTGTAATGTGGACAGGTTGCGACTCTCCTTGAGAACTCTGGAACCTGCTGCTTTGGTTTCAGATTTTTCTTTTTCCTTAATGATCACACGCAGAGAGCTATCACAGCCACTGTGATATTTGACCTACACAGTAAAAGTCAAAGGTGCAGTCAGGGTGTCTTCCTGTTTATAGCTCAATAGCTCAGGCTGCTTCCTTTCAAATATGCAAAACTAAAACATGAAGGAATTACCGCATTCCTTGCTGTGGGTATGGATTCTGCTCTTGCTTTTAGGGCATGGCAAAAGCGTGCACGTTGCAGAACGGAGAACTGCAAGCTGGGGGCAGCCGACAACTTTGATACCAGACGTAGCAAAGCCCTGTCACTGTGGTGCTGCACCCACATTAGCAAGCCCTGCCTTCTTAGCGTACGTTATATTGCAAAACATGGCTGGCCTGCTTTTGGACTTGCAGAGCCAGCGTGTTTGCATGCATTAGGTCATGCCGGGCAGAGGTGCCAGGTTGGACTGGCGCTAACTTAGAGGTCTCAGCAGTTTCTCCTGTTGGTACGCTGGGATGTGCCATCGCACTCAAGTAGGAGCAGCTCCATCGAAACAGGCGGAGTTCAACAGGTGGACAAATGGCAGGAGGAAAGAATTCAGCCCTGAGGAGGCTGTTGTGCATGGGTAGCTACTGAACAGGAGTTCTGCATACTTGTTACTGGCAGAAAGGAGGCTTTAAAAGAAAATAGGAACAAAAAGTCCCATGCTTAATGCATAGCAGGTTTTTTTGTTGTTTGTTTTCTGGGTGAATGTGATTTAGCTTGACTGCTTTTGCTCTCTAGCTCTCTGAAAAGTAACTGGCCAAGTAATACTAGCTATGCCTCAGCCAAGCTGCCAGAAGGTTAAGCATGCAGGTCATGTGTGTGTCTGGGGTGGGGGGACAGACGGGCACATGCAAAAGCCTCTATCTCACTTTCAAGAGCTCATGGAAACTGAAAAGCAGTCTTTGCCAAAAAGAAAAAAAGAAGGAGAAAAAAAAAGACCAACAAACTACCTTCCAGGTTTTGCTTGCCTGTGCAATTGAATACTGCGTTTTGTAGTTCCCAGATGCTTTTTGAGTTTTATCTTCAACCATTGTGGACAGAAACCCTTTGAAAAAATAACTGGTTTCTTCTCCCTTATTCTTGCATGAATACAGGCAACTTGCTCCTCAGTCTGTTGATTTATCAGTCGTAGGATGCTCTGGGATTGACTTAGCTAGGCATGAAAAGTTAGATTAGTGCCACAAGGGAAAAAACAGAAAAATACCAAAAAAGAATACAGACAATGAGGTGGTACAATACCAGTAGATGCCTTCCCTGCAGATTTTATGAGACCAGGTAGCACTGCATTCATGCAGGTGAATCAGTTAGCTTTGATGCCTGTGGTGGTGGGGCAGAGGAGTGCACTGCACTCCAGAGGCCGTGTCAGTGCTCCGACTTCTCCCTGGGTCGTGTCAAACCTGTAGAGAGCCAAACCCTCAGAGCTTCAACCTTCCTTCTGCTCCCAGTCAGGCGATCAGCAGGGAAAGAGGTCAGACAAATTCAGGAACGTTTCCGTGATGCTGTGCCCAACCTGCTGGGCACATCTGCACACAGATGCTCTCTCTTCCTTGAACCTCCCTCCCACAGTGTGACTGACAAGTGTCACTAGTCCACTGTTTGTGTGACCAGTGAGCGTTACTGGGGGGCTGAGGAAGACACATTTTTCCCCACATTGACCTGGTCCCCCAAGCAGTCCCAGCCTTGCCAGGTGTTGAAAGCAGGCAATAGCTGAACAGCCATTTTAATCTCACATCATTTCTGGTACATGTGGTACTTTTGGCTTGAGACTGTTCCTACATAAGAGCCTCAGGAGCCTGGCTGTAGTTTGAGATGGTAATTTAGATGCCTTTTTTATTTTAAAGGTTCAGAGATTGTAAAAGGAAATGTTTAAAAAAAGCGTGTGAGGAGACAGTCCTCCCAGCAGCTCCAGTGGAGTCTGCCTGTGGGTCAGTTTGGTCCAGTGTGTTGTCTTGAAGCATCATGCCCTTGGCATCCAAAACTAAAATGGATTTTATGTCATAATACCCAAGCAGTTATGAGGACATATGAGACTGGTCTAAGTTACAACATTCACTCATGTTTGAACATGATAATGTGCAGTTGAGTTAAATGGCACGGTCCTGAGCTGAATTGGGGGTGTGACTTCTGAAGGATGTGCCCAAATGCCATTAACATTGTCTCCCTTGTGCTGTTTTGAAGTCAGTCATATGGACAAAGAGGAACTCTCTGCTGGACTCCCATTTTTACCTATTGTAAGCAAAAATTTCTATTGCATGTAGAAGCCTAAGTTTGATTTTTTCCAAAAACACTCTAAAGATGAAGTGAGTCTAAAGGCCCTACATTTTTTTAAAGAAAGAAAATTTACAATTTGAGTTTTTAGTACTCAGAAAAAGAAGCACAGGAGCAATTCCCCAGAACGAGACGACAGTGTCTTCCTCAGGTTGCAAATATAGAAAACCAAGAGACAAGCGGGCCAGGTATAGAGATACTCATGAGATTGCTTCCTGAGCTATCTTGTCCCTCTCCTTTTCCAGTATCTTTGTGACAAGAAGTAGTTGTATTCATGGGAAGCAGGTTTGTGAACATGCTTTGGTAACACAGAGTTTTGCAAGCCATACCTGCTGCAGCTTAGCAGTGTGACCAGACAGATCTTGACTTCAAAGCTGCAATTGAAATTTGATATTGGGATGCACCCATGTGTTAAAGATGAGAAGGAAACAATTGTATTTAAGAAGTGTTGCTCTGAGGTTGGCATATACCGATCCATTTAGGGTACTGTCTGAAACTCTAAACGGAGAGCCAGCTGAAGATGGGACACTGTTCTTGCACTGAGAGAAGTGGATGCTAAGCTGCAGGCTTTTACTTACTACACCACCACAAGTCTGGTAGGCTGAGTGTGGAGATTACTGTGCAGTATGAGGCAGAAGCAGGGCCTCTTGAATGTTGGGGGACGGGCATGGTGTTCATGGGGCTGGATGGTAGCAGGGCGAGTGCCGTGCTGTGGGTCAGGGCATGGGGGAGAGCTGCCGGGCCCCCTGCCGCAGCCCTGCATGGTCCTGAGTGCAGCAAGGGGCCCACACTGGATCATGTCCCAGCTGTTTTTCAGCTCAGTCCGATTTATGGGATCTATGCTGGTATCCTTTAAAGGCAAACTTTAGAAGTGATGTTGGCATTAAAATTTACGTGGACTTTCTGCCCTGATTTGCCCGCTGACAGTGTCTTTTTCTCCCTCCTGCTCAGGCACATGAAGATTCACGAGAAGGATCCGAACAGCACAGCGAGCATAACTCCCCCGTCGCCACTGAAGCGCAGGCGGTTATCTTCAAAACGGAAGTTTAGTCATGATGCTGAGATGGACAGAGAGGAGAGGACACCTGCAAAAAAGGTTCTTTACGGGGCACGAAGCAAAAGACTTTCCTGGCTACCTCCTAAATTGTCAGCTGTTGTGTTCATCCAATCAGCATAGAAATATTAAAATGTAGTCTTGTTACAGCCCTGTACATATTTTAAGATGCCATGCTTTTCCTGTGTAGCCAACACTGTTGTCTGAGATTGAAAATGAATTTCTAATTTCAGAGATTCAAATAATTCAATTTCTTAAAATTCTTTATTGTTTAAATTTTTCGATTTGCTTATGATTTCTATTAGATAATTGATGTTGGATGACAAGAGAATGAACTATTCTTTCACTACTGCAGCTTTTCCCCTAGTGTTTTTTTTCCTCCCATTTACTTCATAATACTTTGCAGGATAGTGATTGAACTTTTAAGTTTACTTCAAAAGCAGCAAGAGCTTAAGTCTTTTTTTGTCTTAATCTGGAGAAAAAAAAAAAATCTGTAGTACATTTCCCTTTCACAGTAGCATAATCCTGCATTATTGGAGTTGCAAGAACAACCAGAAAATATTTATTTGAAGGCTAGACATTTCCATTATGGTTTTGTTTATGAAATACTTTAGTGTATTTCAGTCATTTATACAAAATGTGTGGTGGCTGCCAAACTTAACTCGACCCTTTCCACTTATTATCTCTAAATGGCAAGCTAGTAGCAGTTCCATTTAGCTCAGTATCCCTTGTTTCTGTGCATGCTTTTCTCCCTGTAATCAGAAGAGGGCTATACAAAACATGCAGAAATTCATTCCTTTTCCCTGGACCACTTGAGTCAGGAGTTGGCAGTATTGCAGTGGCATAAATAATTGAAGCTGACAGCTCGCCTGGTTTTCCGAAGGGGGAGGAATGCTAGTCCAGTGGTGTATAAACATATGGGTTTATAAGTTGTTCAGATTGCAGTTTCTCATTAGACTTCATGTATCCGTGACTTAGCTGCACGCTTCATGTCCTACTGAGCCTCCTTTTCCGTCGTGCACATTCTCACACACGCGCGCAGAGGCTCTGTCGCTCACCCTCTGTAATGCTGAAATGAGTCATCTCTGGTCGCCTGCAGCAAAGTTACGGATGAAGCCTGCTGCTTTTTTTTTTTAAGAGAAGGACTTCAAATGGATTGCATGTTTGGTTTGTTGCTTAAAATTTGGTCTAGTGAGGTTTTTTTCCCCCTCTCTCTGAAGGTTGTCGAGGATGGTCACTCCGGTGAAGGGGATAAGAAGGCTGAGGAGGAAATTTATCGTTGTCCAGTGTGTTTCAAAGAGTTTTTTTGCAAGTATGGGCTGGAGTCCCACATGGAGACACATCCAGATAATTCACTGAGGTAAGAAATAGTCCTGAAAGTGTTTCTGCTCACCAGATGGCCTGAGAGAGCCTACTGGGGAGGGGCAGAAACCGTTCAGCCCCCTGCACTGTTAACTTCCCCCCTTTGTGATTCTGAACAGGTTTTTAAACGTTTCTGCCTCATCTTATGTCACCAGGGTGCTTAATTTTATTATTTTTTGCAAATACAGGAAATCTTGCCAGTTAATAGCTGGGAATGTTTTTAGAAGAAATTAAAGCATGCCTTCCTCCCCTCCAAACCCATCACTGTTGTTTCATAAAACTGTAAAATGCCAACATTGCAAAATTTTAACAAGTTAAACTAAAGATGCCTAAAACATGAAGTAAAACTAGATAAAAGTATTCAGGTACCAACCTATGAGAATATTCTGCTTGGAGAGAAGGTGGCAGCTGGATAGAAAAATTTTGTTGTCTGTCCTGGGAGAGAGGGAAGATAGATGAGTTTCTGGTTCCAGACTTTCAATAAAATGTGTTCTGCTTTTCTGCCTGTTGAGGTTAGGGAATGATGTGGATTTTGGCTTAAATCAGCTTCTCTTAATAAGGAAAAATTAGATATTAATTGTTTGGGAAGGTGCTTTAGTGTTGTGTTTTGGTTCAAGTAATTGCCCCTGGGACTCCTGATACTTTTTTATTTCCTGTTTTTACCATAGAAAAATGTAGAGCCAGATATGTGAAGATATAAAAGAGATATTCCAAGTCTAGTTTAAACATGTAGAAAAGCTGCTATTTTAGGAAAGGAGATTGGCCTTTTGCAGAAGCTTGTCAGTGTTTTAAGCTTAATTTTGGATGTCGGACTCTAATCATCTTTTTGGAAGGGTACATAATTCAGCATCTTGAAGGGTCAGCACTCTCTCCTGAATACAGTGTCTTAATAGATGGCATGAAGCAGAGCCATCCCATTCTATTAAATGGGATTCATTCTGTTAAATTTTCCATTTTTTAAAAAATTAGAAAACTGTGGTAAATATGTGTAAAACCATTTTCAAGGCATTGTAAATGCTGCAGTTATTGGGAAAAGGTGTTGGAAAGCTCTTTATTACGCTTTGTCCAGCAGATAGTAGTTAATTAAATGCAGTTTGCTGTTTCTGAAGTAAATGAAGTAAATTTTCATTATAAAGAACAACTGAAACAGTTTGTCTCTGGTAAGAGCTCTGCAACCCCTGCAAAAGGGAGTCTGAGATAATTTTGCCATACACTTTACGCTTTAGAGAAAGAGGCTATCATATTAGGCTTATCCTGGCATTAACCTCATTTTGAAGCTTCTGCGAAGATATGACCTCTTTGCAAAGTTATACACCATGGACCTGAGTAGAGAGGTGGATTCTCTTGCTTTGAGTGATGAACAGAATCACTGCCCTTCTAGCGTGGCAGCTTTACAGGCTGCTGCGGCACGGCAAAAAGACACACTGGCTGTGCAAACATGCTGTTGCTCTTCATGCAACTCTCTTTCTACAATTGGGAGACTTGCTTTTGGATAATATTCTCCTGAAATGGATTTTGCTACCCTTGATTGTGTTGAGCAACAAAGACTAGAATGTCTCCTTAAATCAAAGCCATGATTGTCAAGCTCTGTGGGCATGAGTTAAGGCTGGTGCTGGGATGCTGGCCTTTTGGGCTTGTGTAGAAGATGGTAAGGGGGCTTTTGTCAATATTTGCTTTAGCAATTTAAGATGTGTCAGTGGAGATAGGGCAGGACAAGGAAGCTGTGGTCAGCTAGCATATTTAAATGCAACTTGCCCTGCCTATCTGGTTTAAAACACACCTGTTGTCCTGGTCTAGACAAGTCAAATGGCACTGTCTGCTTGGCCCAACCTAGCAGAAAATCCTCTGGTAAGTAGAGCAGTCTGGGCTGATGTTAAGGTGCCTCTTTTCATCCCAAAGGAAATGGGTTAAAATCCTTGGCAGGCAGGGGCTGTAATCCTCTGGTTCCCAGGGTTCTGCAAGACAGTAGGATTCAACAAGATACACTGAATATGGCACGCTATTCTCAGTCCTGAGTTCATCAGACCGGAATGATTCCTCTTGGTGAGGCTTAGGGGTGGGGGTTTTTGAGTGAAAGAGATGAAGAAAATATTTTGCTAGAGCATCAGAGCAGGAGGCATGGTGTGTATGGGTATGCTTGTGGCAGGAGAGCAAACTGCAAAATGTTAGAAGGTGTTCATCAAATCATGGTGTTTCCCTGTTATAGAAGACAAGGAGGAAGAACTCTCCTTAAACAAAGTTCAGACAAACAAAAAAGCACAGCAGCTGTGTTATGAGTAAAGAGCAGGGAGCAGAACACGCTCGGTCTGTTTTTATTGCCAGTATTGTAAAAGTGGAGTCACTCGATCAGGACTTCTGTGAAGCGGGTACCGGATGTTGCGCATCCGAGAGCCAGATGCTCTGGATCTGGCAGTTGGTTTGCAGCTATCGCTTTAGGTAGCCCAGCACAAACTGTTGTGTCACTACCAAAAATAAGTGATGCTCAATTTGCCTAGCTGTGCCTTTCTTTGTAAACCAGAGGGCAAACATCTGGCTCCTTTCTGCTCCCCCAATAGTTAGTGTAAAAATTATTGCAGACATCAGCTCTGGAGCGATGCACCAACATGCATTGCCTTGATGGTGGTACCAGCCTCCCTTCAGGGGTGCATCCCCAGCAGCACCAACGTGCTGGGGTGGGCAGGAGCTTCTGCCTAGCTTCCTTGGGGTCTTCTCATCCTGCCACTGCGGGGCTGTTGTGTAAATACAGCCCAGAGCATCTGTCTGTCCCGGACCCCCTCTGCTAAATAGCAGAAAAGGTAAGGCTGTCTGGCAGCCCCCATCAGTCTGTGAGCAGCTAATTTACAGGGTGGGCCATTACCCTTCCAGATAGTGTCAAACGAACAACTTTAAATCACAGGGTTAGTTGTTCAGAGTCAGATGAAAAGACACCCCGTATTGTCTTCCCCAATACTGCTTTTTCATGTAAAGCCCCGAGGAGCGGGAGCCCCTCATTGTTTACTTGCAGCAGAATAAACAATACTTAATCTGCTGATTGTGTGAGAGGGGGCTCCCACTTGGGAGAGTATCTCTTGATTATGTAAAATCCTAAATCGTGCATCTTTGTCTCCTAATTACGGTAAGAACTGCTCTGCTCTTGGGAGCAATAATAGCGCCCTTTGTTCCTCTGACAACGGGCTGTGGCACTACATTTCCTTTGTGGCATTACCCCCCCCCCCCCCCCCGCCCCGCCCCGTCAGTCTCCGTCCCTTTGAAGCCCCGGGACCTGCACCCTAATTAGTGATATGAGCTGGTCCCAGCAAGGTTGCCCGCAGTCCCCATGAGCAGTGGGAGGTGGCCCGGGGTGCTGTCTGACTCCCTTCGCCTCTACCTGGATTCTTTAGAGAAGCCGGCTCTTTCCCTGTAGCTGGGGCCTCAGGACACCGTCTATTTTGGTGAGTTTGTATCTGAGTGTCGATATAATTAGCAGAGTGCTGAAATGCTTTGCAGCCAATAGGGAAAATGAGAAACCTCACGGAGCAGGGTAGCTTCTCTGGAAACTTTTGTGGTGGAGGGTTGCTGTCAAACATGGTAATGTGCTTGCAAAGGTCGCCTGACAGACAGCTCTGAGCAACATCACCAGGGCGAGCAAAGGAGACGTGAGGATTTCCTGGGGAGAAGCCTCTCGAGGCGCTATGTGAAGTTTCTCCTCTTTCCTTTGGCAAGTACAGTGGAACAGGCTTAAAGTAAAATGTGTGGCTTTTAAAAAAGTACATGACTATAAAATTCCTCTGTTGGGTTTCACTGTAACCAGAGCATACCCTTTATATTTCCTCTCCTTCTCCAGGAGGCTCCTTACAGTACTCTCTGTACCAACAGCTAAAGGTTTTTTAATTTTTCCTTCCTCACAGCAGCAAGGAAACATTTACGCTGCCTCTCATGCCCGTATATCTTCCTGAGGAGAGGAGGAGGGAGGTATTGCTAGTGTTGCAGTTACCTCCTTTCTTAGAGATATGTCAACATTTCTCAGCAAGGATAGTTGTGCAGTTTGAAGATGATAAAAGCCTGGATCTTAATGAGTGTTATGGGGACTTTCTGATCACATTTGGTTGAGTATGGCATTGCCTTCAGTTACAGGATTTGTTTGCTAACTTTTTATAGGAGACAAGAAATAAATAGACATTGCAGAGTGTGAAAGACTCCGTCTGCTTCAGTCACTGAGCTGACCTGGTGACCAGAACCAGTAGATGCCTGTTGCCATGAATGGATTCAGGGTAGATTAAGTTTTTTGACCTTTTACAGAGCATGTCCAAACAGTGATATAATATACTAAGCTTTGTGACTTGCCAAATCCTGGGCATATTTTCACAAGGACAACAAAAGTAATTCTCTTGCCCCAGGGTAACATGCTTCTGTAGAACTTCCAAAGAAAGAAAACCAAAAGCCATTTACAGTCTACCTTGTTCTTCAAAACAGCCTAGCAAGTTTTGCTGAAACTTGTAAAGTCAAATTGGCTAGAGGTTGAACGCCACTATGGAACGCTGTTGTTCTGAGCAGTTAGATCCGTAACAGGCATAGCAACAGAAGAGCTCAGGTCCCGGAATGGAAAGTGTCAGGACACCCTGGCCATTGGTGTTTGTCGTCATCTGCTTTCAGTTTTGCCAGGGTAACCACTGTGAGCTCTCGTTTCTGAAAACACTCCCAGATGAAGAATGCTGCTGTTGTGTCTTGGCGTTACCTGGCTTCACTCAGAAGGAGCGGACAACTTAAATGCCCTAGGAATGGTCTCCTGGACTCCGTGGGTAAATTGTTTCGCAAGATGTCATGTGCGGCTTGCAATTCAGTCGGGTGGTCACCAGGTTTCCCCGTTTGCCAGCACATCCCCATTCTTAAGTGCATGGTGTCAGGTGGTGGGATGCTGCAAGGCACCTGCACCTATGTCCCAATCTTAAGTTAGGTTATCCAATGCACATGAGCAGCCCCATTAGGCAAGACAAAAGGAAGTGGGTTTTGAGTCAAAGTTATTCCAGCTACTTAGAATATTACATGTTTATCGCCCAGTGACTGTTCTTCAGGGCAGTTCTGCACATTGGCTTTGGGGAGATAAAATAGCCAAGAAAATAAATTAATGTAAATTTAAAGTGTATGGACATGATTACAATCATTTGCACCTGTAAAAAAACTAGTACAAGACTAAGTTGTGTACAGAGCAGCAACATGACTGAGTAAAAGTACATTGTACAGGATATGAAAGAAAAAAAAAACCACCAGAAAAAGACCCTTAAGTTTCATTGCTGATTTTGCCAATGCCTACTTAAGCAACTTTAGGAATTCGTTTTCTATCTTTTCTCTCCTTATGTAGGGGGAAATAATTCTGCTGACTTCATTTTTGTGAAGCACATTGCTTTCTACATGTGGTCAACCTTTTGTGGGAAGAGGGTGTTAGTGACATTGCAAACTTCCAAGAGAGAATGTGTTTGAAAACTAAATGTGGTTTGCAATTTATATTACTTGTGAGACAAAACTACGAGTTCATGGCAGGGAGAGGAAGTTTTTTCCTAGTAAGCTGACACTACTGTTACTAGAAGCAACTTGAAGCATGAATGACAAGTAGTCTTCATGCAGCATTGTGAAATTTCATACCACTTTTCCATCTCTGTCACAACTGTTGGTGTGCACATAGATAAACCTCATTCCTTGTTAGCACTTCAAAATGTGAAACGTTGTGCTCTTTTAATACAGTTGGATAATTCTGAGGTGGTTGTATCCTACATGATTGTTGAGTACCAAGACAGAGATGGAGAGCACTCCAGCATAGACATGTTCATGGACCTCCTTGACCTTTGGTTTTGGCACACTATACTTTGGCCCCGATACTTCCCTTAGTCAATGTTTGAGATTGTACCAGCAAGGATAGTTTAGGTAGGAACTGCTGCTAGAGTTACTGAGTACTGAGTCAATGCTACAAGACTTGTTATAGCCAAGGATGGAGGTGCACATGGGTCAGTTGCGTGGTGTTGCTCTGCTCTGCTCTGCAAGCTGTTTGCTTGGTGTCTTGCTGATAGGAACTAGGAACTGATTCCTGATCTCTGTTGGCAGAATTTTCAGTGCAGGAGCAATTCCACAAGCCAGCTGGTGACAATGAAATCCAGCTCTGGTAAATGCTAGGACCAAAAATATGCTGTGGTACAATGCAGCCCTTAATGTTGATAAGGCAGAGGAGAAGGTATACAAGTAAGCTGGTGAATGCACTGTTTTACTGAGCAAATGGAGAAGTAAAATCAGTGGGTTGGGCATCTGTTTGTATGCTGGCTTGCAAAAGCAGACCAGAACTGCATTTTAAGTGCTTTCTGAAGTGTCTATTCAGAAAAAAGAGATGGGAAACATCTGAAGAGCAGTGCGAGTCCAACACTGGCCCAGAAGTGGTCAGCTCACATCAGGGAGCTCATTGTGCGAAGACACTGGGAATCCAGAGCAGCCGGGTAAAAATACCAGATAGTGAATGGGCACAGGGAGCGACGCTCTGATGTGAAACTGTGTGGTGTGTCAGATGGTGTTGAATATCTTAGCTTGGTTGCAAGAATAGAAAGTGGGTAAAATGCAAAGCTGGCTGCAGAGGGAAGCTTCTTGTAAAAGGGAATACAGGAGGGAAAGGGGGCTGAGCCAAAATAGGTTATTAGCGTGCCTGCCTGATCCTGATGACCAGGATTTGTTTATACATGGGCTCTCTCAGAGTGCTGGCTGCTGCTCACTGTGTTAGCAGTCACGTCTGCAGGCTGAGCGTAGCTTACCTGCAAACGTAGATAAGGGCAAGGGTGTTCAGTCCAGATTTGGCTGCACCTATTTCTGAGCCCTGTTGTCATCAGTGGATGGTTACAGGATAGACAAGCGCCTGTAGATGTGTTTCTTCTTACGTTACTTATGAAAGGTGGTGTTGCTTTTTTGACATGATAGAAACAGAGACTTTTTTTTCTAACTCTTTCCATTAATTTTAAAATTATATTTTCCATATTTGAAAGATGTGCTTGAAGGCAGGAAGAGCTTTCCTTTTCTTACCCTGACAGAATACCAGAAGGTCCACTTCAGTTTGTGTGCACGAACAAAGACTTTTATTCTGGATGCTGTGCAGCTTCCAATTTTGGTAGCTATAGAGGACTGTACTGGCCGTGCTTTTTTTTCTCCCCAGGTTTGCTTGCCCTAATTATTAAACCCTTCATTGTTACTTATGTTTATCTTCAGCTCTTGCTTCGTGATTCTGTCCGGCCAATTTCTTGACACTTCTGATTTTTAAAACTTCGTCCTTTGTTAAGTGAAAAGGTCATTATAAGAAAATGAACTACTTTCTTCGTGCAAGTGTCTGCAGGCCATCTCCCTTTTTCCCTTTATTTGTTCTTAGTTGCAAGTTAATTCTGTTGAAGTAAATGGCAGAGTAAGCTACTGCTCCACTGGGGCAGAGGCATTAAAATCTGGCACTGCTGAAGTGTTGCTGGTCCACACAGTTCATTACAGTGTTGGGAAGAAGTGAAATCTTTTCCTGATTTTTGTTTGCTCGCACACACAAAAAGTTAAAAGATGGCACAGAATGGCTCGTGCCTTTCTATTAAACCTTATAGCGGTTAACTTCACTTGAGCTACTCTGACTGTGGGAGTGACGACACACTGGTACAGACACTGGCTCTTCAGCATGCCGACAAGTTTCTGAAGCACGACATCACCCTGTTTTATATCGGATCTGCCCCAGCTCCTACATGATATTTTTCTCGCCTGGACCACGGCGCAGCTGTAGGAATGCACATAGCATTGTGCATCCCTCTATTAATAGAAGGGCTGGCGCAGTGGTTTCAGCCCTTGCTGCACCCAAGGGTGGCTTCTTTGAGGGAGAGGATTAAAGGGAGCAATGGACGCATTGGTAACAAAGTCAAACAGCCAGTGGGGAGGTAGGAGGGAGAAAAAGTTAAAAGAAAAGTCCTGCCTTTGCTGAGGAGGTGAGGCAGCGCACACTGAATTTCTGGTGAGCTGTGTCTGTCCCCCTGTGCGTTGAGAAAGGGGAGGGGAACCTCTCCAGTCTGTTGCGCCTGGCCGGGAGCAGGCTCCTGTTGCTACTGTGCTGCTTGCGGTTTCAGCACCGACCCATAGCATTGGGCAAGGTGGAGATGGGAGAGCAGCAGGTCCTTTGGGGTCAGACACGCTGTGATGCTGCGGGGAAAAGAGGCAGGAACGGTCATCGCAGGACAGCAGAAGGACCCGCAGGGATCCCCGGGAGGGAGGCAGGAGCGGCGTTCACAGCACTGCTGCTTTTCCATCACTCATCTGCGGCAAGTGGGAGAGATTAGTGCAGCTGTTGGATGTTATTTCCCAGGGCTCTGGGTGTGGAGGCCAGGAAAGGTTTTAATGCAAAAGGAGATGAGTATCTGGACCTGGGTGGGGTTGCACAGGAGCAGAAACCAATTTACTCTCCCTCTTCTTCCCTTCTCCTTGCCCCAAAAGAAGTAAGAAAGAAGCAAAGAAATCCTTTCCTGAAGGGGAGTATGTCTGTAACCTACTAGTATTTCTTTCATAGCTGGTGAAAGCCCTCAAGTTTAAAACTATCCTTTCTCCACCTCCCCCTCCTTCTCGGCCTCCTCTGCAGTGCCCGTTACCAGTGTGGAGGCTGGGAAACTACTCCCGTCCCTGGTGCGGACGTGAGTCAATGGCAGGGAATCGCCCGTCTTTCTCTTCTGCCGAGTCGTATCGTTTTTTGGTCAGCATAGGATTTTCTTTGCTCGTAAGGAGAGCTGCATTAACTCTGCAAATAATGTGAGACAGAAAGGAGAATAATAAGAACAAGGGCGGAAATTTATTTATGGTACGTATTAGGGATTTCAGTGGGAGGAGTTAGATGACTTAATAATTGTGTATTAATGACTTCTGTCTCAGGATATGTTTCATTCTTGTTTTGTTTTCCTTGCTTCTGTTTGTGGCAGTTGCTAAAGAGCACAGAGAGGAAAAGAACAAAATGGTACCAGGCTTTTTATTTTAGATAAGGCCTAGAAATTAACACTGGGTTTATTTGTTGATGTCCACGACATGGGCAACATAGTGAGCCGCATGGGTGAAAACTTCAGGTTTTGGTCTCCTCTTGTGTGGTTTCAGAAGTATAAGTTGAAGAAAGCTAAATGTCACTTTCCCTTTCCCACAGCCAGCCTCAGGTAATGCAGAGCATAACGTTTGTTTAATTTCTTGGTAACAGAATGATGGATATAAGTATTTGGCATTTGCATCTTGACTACTGAAATATAAAATTTAGAAGGATTGAATGTTTGACTGCATTACCCTTAATCAAAATTGAAACTGATTAATTTAGCTTAAACTTTGGCTCTGCTTTACCTTTCTAAAATGTCTTTCCTTTTCTTAAAGAAAAAAAGCTATTTCCATTGCTGACAAATTGGAATTGGCTCACAGGAGAGTGTAATGCAGGGCAACAGGCATCGCTTATGTAAACTTTTCTTGCATAGGTGCCGCTTGTCCTAAGTGTAGCAAATCCTGGCTTGCCTCTTGAACAAGCTGCACAAAGCATTGACTATTTCTTAAAGCCTGTTAAAATGCTTTTATAACCTAATTAGCATTACAGATTTCAAGAATACTAACTTATTTTAGTAGAAAGCTTTTTAATGGTGTGTTTTTTACGGAGACCTTGTCTGCGTTTAAAAAACAAATGAAAAAGGTGCACTGGTGTAGTAATAATTAAACAGACTCGCCTGGCGTGATACATGGCCTGAGCACCAAGGTCAGGCTGGTGATTGCACTGTCATTGCACAGTTATATTTCGGTTCTGCTTTTTGTGTTTTAGCAGTTTTGTTTTCTCATCTGCTTGCTCTGTACACCTCCGCCAGCTCTGTCCAGAGCCCTAGTATTACGTTCACATTTTACAGGTATGAACAACTCCGAAACATAAAGGCAATTGAGAATGAAGCTCATTTTAAAGTGGTCTTAGCTGCTAAAAGCAGGTTGTTTTTTTTTTTTATTTATAATTGAATCTCTGTGCTTGGAACTGAACAGCGTTCTTCTCTCTGCTCTGTAATCGTATTTATAGAAAAATGGAAAACTGTGGCCAAGACTAGCAAACACATGATAACACAGCAGCTTTTCTTTGCTACATCTGGAAACTTACCTTGCAAGTAGAGTGCATTTATCTCCACTCAGGTGTTGAGCCATTGCTCTGCCTGTTCTGCTAACAAGCTCAGAACCTGTTCTCTGCAGCCATACCATCCGTGTTTGACTTGGCACTACACATGGACAGACTTGTGAAATCGTAAGGAGAGGGGTTTTTTTGTGCTGTTTTGTTTTGGTTTTTTTAAAGTTCATGATGAGCAAAGTATTACCATATGTTTCAGATGCTTTATTTGATATGCTGGACTTTTCAGACTTTCCACATTTATATAACTTTTTTTTTTAAAGCAATTTAAGTGAGATGAAAAAATGTTTCTATCACCTAGGATTACTTTTTCTTGCCTTTCTTAGACTGTGTTTTTAGATTTAAAAATACTGTAGACATTGGCAATAGCTAAAGATGGAAAACAGTACTAATGAAAAAACAGAGAATTTAATGGTTAGGCTTCCTTAAAAAATGCTTCCAGTTAATGCATTATTAGGCATGGCAGCTTACTTAATTTTAAATTAACACAAGCCTTAGTCAATGCAGCATGTTGCTTGCCTTCACTAGTTAGGTTTTGAAGCTCGGCACCTGTAAGTTTTTCTTGGAGGTGGTACACGTCCATATCTGCATCTGCATTGCTAATTGTATTCGAAGCTCATGTCATCTCATGTGGGAGAAACTCAGACTCCTTTCCTACTTGAGGTGAGAGGGAGGGAATTCAACAAACACACGCATGTGAAAAAAACGTTGTGCATGCACTCGGGCAAACGGGACGTATTTTAAATAGCTTGCATCCGTAGTGAAGACTGACAAGCCCAAGTGAGGTCTGCAGAGCCTGAGAGACCTCCCGAGCCAGCGGCATGGTGGCACCCCTCAGCATCAGGAGTGGCTTTACAATGACCTTCCTTGTCCTTGGCGAGTGGCGCGGGCGCAAGGTGCCAGCGCGGTCGCTTGAGCCCGCCGGGCCGCCTGCTCGCCTGGGGTGCCGGCTCCAGAGAGGCTGCTCCCAGTGTCCCCCAGGGACGGCTTTTTTCCAGCTGTTTTTATTCCAGCTCTCCAAGCGGGTGTGCCTGGACCGCAGAGGAAGGGAGGGCATCCACGGGTCCCTCCTGTGGTCCAGCTCCCATGTGGTCCTGTAAACTGTGACACCAGGGGAAGGTGCTGAGCCGGGGCACAGTGCATTTATATGCCCCGAAGTGCCTGCATCTTCAGACGACAGGCGTGATTTAGGAGCTTCTTTTTGACCAAATGGAAAAAGAGCTTAATCCTTTTCCCATCTTCTCCTTTTGCTGGCTGCTTCTTCACTCACAGCAAGGAAAATAGAAGACTAAGGAGGAAAGAGAAAAATACGGAGGGGTGTTTAATTCGATGCATTATAAAAGAGAGAGAGTACATATTCCTTTTCCAAGATATATTTTGTTTTGGGGAGGGGAGGCAGTTCCCTTTGCATGGAAAACACCCTTTTTAAATTGCAAATTTTTACTGTCCTGAGGCATAGTAGTTGATACAGGTGTACTGTGAAGGATTTTCACACGGGTCTCTGCTCTGGAAGATTTACTCTCAAGTACAGCTTTTGATGGGAGCCTTAAATAAACCAGTGCTTAAAGTCAGTGTGTCACAGCTGATGGAGGTGAGGGAGCGTAAGATGGATGAGGCGCACCTCCCCGCTCTGTGTGGGGGCTTGCTGCACACCAGGAGTGCTGACTCCTGCTCAGCCCAAATCCTGGGGGTATCGTGGCAGGTGCCAGCTCTCCCAGTAGCTCTGTGGTCCCGTCAATGGTAGTTGTGTCTACCCCGTCACGTGCGAGGGGATATGGCCGCTCTGTTGGGTTGCTGGTCCAGGGGAGGCCAGGCAGATTGGGGACCCTGGAGCTGTTTTGAGACACCCCAAGGTGAGGGTCTGCGTCCCTCTGCAGAACAGCTGGCTCCACACACTGCCAGTGATGCTGCTGGTGGCGCAGGAGCATTGCTTGTAAGCCATCGTTTTCCGTAGGGTGACGTACCAGGAGGAGCATGTCAGAAGCGCTGCTTGCTTTAACACAAGGCATTTTCATCACCTCTGAAAAAGAATTTATTTCAGCAGCCTGCAAGTTCTTCAGGTGACTGCTGTAACCCTTTAATGCCCTCCTTCCCCTCGTGGTTTTGGTGGTTGTGTGTTTTTGGTTTTGCTGAAGATGAAAGCTTTGCATCACAGAATAGGTGCTGCCAAGTGAGCGGGAGGGGAGCTGTAGATCCAGACACTGGAGCAGCCCTTCATATTGGCATTCCCCACCCCTCACCAGAGATTGTTGTGGTATTTAGCAGACTTCTTTAAGTAAATATTTGCTTTGTAAATGGCATTGGTTTGGTATTTAATGGAATGCAGGGGCTGTGGTGGCAATAATTATTAAGGTAGGATGCTACTGAATTGACAGGGGAGATATAAAAGATTAAACCTCCAGCGCATAGTACTTAACGTCCCAGCCTTTTGTACCGTGATAACAAAAGCTGTGTTACATGTACTTTACACTTGCTTCTTTCACCACTCAGAGACTATAAGTCCAATTGCTTTGTGGGTAACTTGGTTATCTCTTCATTTTCAGGGAATAAAAAAGGTCTGTGAAAGTTTATGTAGTGATAAAAAGAACAACAATGGGAGTTTGTTAGGGACAGGACAGGGAGGGAGTGGTTTCAGGAATTTGTCAGAAGTCATTTCTAATTGCAGGATGTTTTTTTAATGAGTAGGCACATGTCCTTTTCCTTGAAGTGGATGGTGAAGACAGTATAGGGAGAACTAAGGCAGGGGGAGACATGTGAAAAACTCGTAGCACATACAATATTCTCACTGACAAAACCTGACTGCTTCACGTTCACTGACGTTTGCTTCTGTGAAACTCATGCTTTAGTTGGGAGCTGGAGCTGTAACCACAAGGAACCATGTTGAATGAAACTGTGTGTCACTTGTTGAATGCAAAGTGGACGTGACATGTCACGCTATAGAGCTCAAATCCCAGATATTTAAAAGGCAGTAGGCTTGTTTGTTGACATGTTGGCCAAATGTTGCTGTATAGCTCTTAACTGCCTGCAGCATAGCTGCATTTCCAATACCTTTGATCATTTAACACAAGTCTGCTTTATGTGAAACACTTTTGTTTAGCTAAATTTGGGATTTGAGAACTTAAGAAGAACAGGAAATTATAGCAATAAGGTGTGGGTAGGGAAAGACATTGCTTCTGCATTTTTCTTCGGGGCATGCTGGCTGTGAAGGGGATTTACATTGTGTGTGCTGTGTCAGAAGTGTTGAACCTGTTTCAGGTCTTCCTCCTCTCACCCTCCTCCCCTTCAAGGAGCACTAGTTTTTCTTTTAAAACAGTATATTTCTCATAACAGCTTTGAGAAAAATCAGTGAAAGTTTATGGAAGGGCAGTGCAGAGAAAATTCATACACAGTTATTTGAGTGGCGTGCAGTAGTATGTTTTAAGCAGTAGTTAAAAAAGGTGCTATTTATACATTTGCAGCTGCTTGCTACTTAGGTCTAGTTTAGCCTCTCCTTGTCACTGATTTTTTTGAAATGTCTTTTATTTTAATAGTATTTTTAGTAAAAATAAAACTGTGTAAAGCCATTGAAATATTTTATGCCAGACTATGGGAAGGTTGTTAGAAGGCTGTGGTCTCAGCTGCCACTTTGCCGTCTGCCCACGTGGGACACTCAGTTCTCATGCACTATATTCTTTGAACTTCCAGTGAACCTAACAGCCAGAAACTGGTAGAAAGTGACTGTGACTGAAATGGCCTTTCTGTGGTGATAGGTTTTTGACACGCTGTGGCTTCATTTTGCATTTAGCAGGTTCTTAGTATCATGGGGCGAGAGGAAGGAGGCTGGCCTAGTGCGAGAAGAATGTAGTTCTTAAGCTTGCAGCAGTCAGTAATTTCTGTTTTTTTCCTTTCCAGGTGTGACATCTGTTGTATTACCTTTCGTACTCATCGGGGCTTACTGCGCCATAATGCAGTTATCCACAAGCAGCTTCCCAGAGATCCCATGGGAAAGCCTTTCATTCAGAACAACCCTTCAATTCCGGCAGGCTTCCACGACTTGGGATTCACGGACTTCTCCTGTAGGAAGTTCCCCCGCATTTCTCAGGTACCCTCTGTTCTTCATAGCTTATGATACCAAGTGATGGAATGCATTCTGAATTAATTGAAAGACTCGTCCTTGATGGGGCAGAGATTGGGTGTAGAATATTTTGTGGAAAACACGTTACCACTGTCTGTGTAGGCTTCAAACACTTCCTGTCTTTCCTTTTTCTTTTTTCATCTAAAGAATATTTGGTGGTTGGGGGTTTTTTCAGCATTCCAGTGGGTAACAATTAGTGTAAAGGTCTACAAAAATATTTTAAAGGAAAACTTGGGTGGTATTAGATCCTTGCCCCTTCCAGCCTGCACATTAGTTCTCACCTTCCCCAAATCATCCCACATCTAAAATCAATAGGAAGGACACCTGGTAAGGAAGGCATTATTTATTTTAATTTAGTGTAACAAAGATGCAGTCGTGGTATGAAAGATTTTATCATTAAAAACTTTGGAAGTCACTTTACTAAATGGTGACATCTTCAGTGACTTCTTCAGAAAGCATTCCCAAATACCTTTCTACTACATTCCTTACATGAGTTCTGAAGATTTTGCACCTTTGAGGGTAACTGACTGGGGAAAGGCAGACAGGTAGTCTGTTAATATTTTTCTGAGAGCCATTAAAGCTCTGTCAAACCTTGCCTGCCTTAGTTGGTTTGGGTCTGGATGAAGCTGCTTATCTATTAAAAAAGAAAAAAAAAATCAACAGCACAATCCATCAGGACCACGCTTCCTCAATATCTAACTTTTTCTTACTTTCCTTGGATTAAAGCATTGATTTCCAGCTTTTCCGGCTACAGAGTGGGAGACCTAAAATTTGCTGCTGGTCCAGGGGAGCATGTAGGTCATTCTGTAACTCTAATAGAGGTTTGATGTAAGAGTTACAAAATCATGAGAAGAGAGAACTTTTTAAACAACTTGGGTTTATTTCTTTTGTAATTAATGGCAGACATTTAAAGTTATTAAGGGATTTAAATGGTGGGACTTCCCTTTTGTAATAATTTTGCTTGCACTGTCAGGCAAGACCTACAAAGTATCTGGACAAAGTGTGTAGAGTATATAAAGGTCTTGCCAGCCCTCTACTTAATTTATCACTTGTGCTCTTCTTTGATGTGGAACTTTTGCAACATGTGAGCTATCTGGGTAGCATTTAAATATAGCATTTGGATTCGTGATCGTTTTCAGGGACAGGTATAAAATCCATTTTGTGAGGTTAGTATTTTCTTGGGAGAATAAATGTAATCAGACATCGCTTTCTGCTTTGGGCTCTACATTTCATTGATTTGCTTTTGCGGATGTTATTTTTGGTTGGTTTATGTTGTTTTGCCTTCTTGGGTACCATTTTGGTTTTTCTCCCCTCCTCCTAGTTTTCTTTGTAGTCATAAAGCTAAAAGGAGATAGTCTTACTGCCCAGCTTACTGAAGTTTGCTGTCTACTGAGGCTTCTGTCCTGTCAGTGAACTGAGAGAGGTTTCTGGAAGGGAAGTTCAGGATGGAAAAGTACTTGAGAATCTGAGTAGCCCTCTGAGGGAGTTTGTCTTTATAGAAGGGAACTTTTGGAGAATCAGCCCCTAATTTAGATATACCACTTAGGTGACTAAAGCCTGTGGAGCAGGAACATCTCCATGCCAGGTAGGTGGTGGCTGCTCTAACCTCCTTAACTTGGGCAGTGGAAGAGAGAGTGAACTGGGTTTGGTTTGCAGCAGCATGTGATGCCTTTCCAGTTTGAGATGTCTACTCTAAATATTTTTGCATGTCTTGCAGGTCTGGTGTGAAACAAATCTGCGAAGGTGCATCAGTGACTTCCATCGATTTATTTGCGAGACGTGTAACAAGGCATTCCCCATGCTTTCGGCACTCAAACTGCACACAGAAACTCACGTGGTGGATCAGGGAAAAGATAAGCACAAGCCACAGTCCACGACCCCACCCGTCGAGAACCCAGACCAGAAAGCCTCATGGCATCCTTTGGGCCTACAGTACACCAAAGACATCAAGCCTGTCAAGCAGGAGGACAATACACAAGATGAGGTCCAAGAAATACGGCTCAGAGCACTGAAGAGTAACCTACCTCAGGAACCCGGCAGCACCGGTCTGCTCAGCCTCTCTCCTTTGGAAGCTGCCTCTATGGGAGGGTCATTTTCAGTCCTTCCCCCTACAAAAGAAAACATAAAGCTCCTCTCGCTGCAGCCTTTCCAGAAGGGTTTTATCATCCAGCTGACAGCAGTATTGTGGTAAAACCCATCTCCAACGAGTCTGCCATTGAGCTGGCAGACATTCAGCAGATCTTGAAGATGGCTTCTTCTGCTCCTCCTCAAATCAGTCTTCCTCCACTTTCTAAGGCACCTTCTGTCCCTGTGCAGTCCATTTTCAAGCATATGCCGCCACTGAAGCCAAAGCCTTTGGTAACGCCCCGAACAGTCGTCGCAACCTCTACACCTCCTCCTCTTATCAGTGCCCAGCAAGCCTCCCCTGGCTGCATCAGCCCAAGCCTCCCACCTCCCCCTCTGAGGCTGATCAAGAACTCAGTGGAGTCCTCCTCCAACTCTCACCTCCCCCAGCCAGGAGGCAAATCGAGTCCTTCCTCGCAGTCGCTCCTCCAACCCAAAGTAGAGCCTTTAACTCAGCACGAGATGAAGACACAGCTGGAGCAGGACAGCATCATCGAAGCTCTCTTGCCTCTGAGCATGGAAGCCAAGATCAAGCAAGAGGTGACAGAAGGGGACCTCAAAGCCATCATCGCCGGGGCAGCAAACAAGAAAGCCCCAACCATGAGGAAAGTTTTGTACCCTTGCCGTTTCTGTGACCAGGTGTTCGCCTTCTCTGGTGTCCTGAGAGCTCACATCCGTTCTCACTTGGGTATTTCACCATACCAGTGCAACATCTGTGACTACATCGCAGCTGACAAGGCAGCACTGATCCGGCACCTGCGGACACACAGCGGGGAGAGGCCTTACATCTGTAAAATCTGCCACTACCCATTCACAGTCAAAGCCAATTGTGAGAGGCACCTGCGAAAGAAGCACCTCAAAGTGACCAGGAAGGATATAGAGAAGAATATCGAGTATGTCACCAGCAATGCCGCAGAGATGGTGGATGCCTTCTGCTCCCCAGACACCGTATGCAAGCTATGTGGCGAGGACCTGAAGCATTACCGGGCCCTCCGCATTCACATGAGGACGCACAGTGGCTGCCAGAAGAAGAAGCCATTTGAGTGCAAGGAGTGTGGCACAGCCTTTTCGGCCAAGAGAAATTGCATTCACCATATCCTCAAGCAGCACTTGCACGTACAAGAAAGGGAGATTGAGAATTACATCTTAGCAGTGGACTGCAGTGCCCAGGAAAGCCAGACAGATGCTCCTTTATTGGAAGACAGCACTTATATGGACCGCAAGTCCCTGACACCTTTCCTGGAGCCACAAAATGGCTTCCTGCTTGGGACGTCGTCTCATGTTCCCATCAAACTTGAACCTACGGGCAACTTCCCGATGGATTTTGACGAGCCATTAGATTTCTCTCAGAAGAACAAAAACCTGAATGCTGTGCAAGTGAAGCAGGAGAACCTGTTTGGCTCTTCTCCCCTGTCCCTCTATGACTGTTCCATGGAGCCCATCGACCTGTCCATCCCCAAAGCCCTGAAGAAGGATAAAGATGATGTCCCATGTGAAGCCAGAAATCAAGAGTTGGCTGCTTCTGGGAACAGTGATAAAGCCTATAACTGTCTGCAGTGTCCTTTGGGTTTTGGTGCCAATGGGAACTCAGAGAAAAGCAGGGCTGTTGGACATTCCCAGCCACCAAAAGGTTCGTTGCATTTGACTGTCCCGATCATTTCCCCGGCTCTCCTTGGCAATTCTGCCTTGCTGAGACCCTTGAGGCCTAAACCACCACCACCACCTCTCTTGCCAAAGCCTCCAGTAACTAAAGATCTGCCACCGTTGGCTTCCATTGCACAGATCATTTCATCTGTGTCTTCTGCTCCCGCTTTGCTGAAAACGGAGGCTGCAGACGCCAGTCCCAAGGCAGCAAGCAGCTCCACTGGGTGTGACAAATCAGGGAATGCCAAAGCAAAAGTGACAATCGTGACCGCCGTTCAGAGAGACTCCAGCCTGCCCAGTGACCTGACTCAGGCGTGTGATCCAGAGCAGTCTCCCATTGCCGATGCTGGGTTGACTAAGAAAAGAGGTAGAAAGAAAGGAACGAAAAATAAGCCTAAACTTAGCAGCAGTGTGGATCTGGAGTCAAGTGGGGAGTTTGCTAGCATAGAGAAGATGCTGGCTACCACAGACACTAATAAATTTAGCCCGTTTCTGCAGTCCACTGACAATTTCAAGGAAGAAAGCAGCAGAAATGGAACAAGTGAGGACGAGAAGGAAACTGCTGAAGATAAGCTGCTGAGAGGGAAGAGGAACACTTACTCAGACTGCCTGCAAAATATCCCCTGTCCTTACCGTCCTCGAGTCTTTCCATGGGCAAATTCCCTGCAGCGGCACATGCTCACTCACACAGGTAAGAGCGCCTTGTGCTCACGGTGGATTGTAGCCCCTGAGGATGTTCCTCATGAAAGGGCCTCCCCGTGAGGAATCTTCCTTCTTGTCCTCTCTCTGATGCCTCAGTGGTATTCTTTGTTATCTTGCAAATCCCTAGCTGTTGCTGTTGTATAATGGTGGTGGTAAATTTTTCAGTAATGGAATAATCTCTGTGCCTTTGAGTATCAAGGGGGCAAATTAAACTGCTAAAACCCATTTGAATTCAGTGGTATAGCTTAGCGTATCTGGGAAAAGACTCAGGTTCAGATGTTCTGATATTATTGTCTTA
Source organism: Balearica regulorum gibbericeps (assembly GCF_011004875.1). Classification (NCBI taxonomy): domain Eukaryota; kingdom Metazoa; phylum Chordata; class Aves; order Gruiformes; family Gruidae; genus Balearica; species Balearica regulorum. The sequence continues at coordinate 95,646,371 of NC_046185.1, forward strand.
TCTTGAAGGTGAACGTGTGGTGTTGAATATTTCATTGTGCCTTACATCATTTGTTTGGCTGCTTCCAGTGCTCTTTGTCTGCGTCAGTAATGATAAAAAGATCCATAAAAATGAGAGCAAATAAGTATAGAATTGTGGCAGGAAAATAAATAATATAGTCTTTAGCATTTTGTTCTTGCGGTGGCTTTTATTTGACAGATCAAAGAAGGAGGATGCAAGAAACATCATCCTGAGCATTATGTAGTAGCTTGCCTCTAGGAAATGTTTCTTATGACAACTAATGGTGGGCTTATGCCCTAAGCATGGAGAAGTGTATGGAATCTTTAAATATTGTGCCGCTGTATAAGTAACCTCAACCCTGGTGTAAACAATCGGAGAAGTTGGAGAGGGAGATTTATTCTAGGTTTGGGGTTATTTTTCGTTCTTTGCTAAAAAGGAAATACTGTGTCGAATGCTATGCTGATTTGAAATTCACTCCTTTTTCCACCCACACTGTAATAAAGTAATTAGTAGATTCTCATCCTGCTTGGGAGAAAGAGAACACAAAGCTCTACTTGCTGTTGCTCCCTTTAAGTCAGTCACAGTTGTTGATATTATTTTCTTCATTATGCAATCTCAGCTCCTGGTGTAAAGAGTGGAAGTTAAGGATATTTGTAAGAAACTTGAGGGAATCAAGTACAGCCTCATAGGAGATAAGATAACTTCATATTTTTTGATGGAATTGAGGTTTCCTGAAGCAACTGATTCATGTCTGTGCTAAAGAGGGAAACCTGAAGAGGTAGAAGAGGTTAGCTAAGAGATTTAAAGGGAATCTGAGCTGTGGAGCAGTCCCTATTACAGTTTGCTTTGGGTGATGTGAGGACATAACTTGCAAGGTATCAGTGCAACAGTGAGGCTATTGTTTTCTAGCCCACAGAGACCAAATTATTTCATCTTATTAAGCATACAGTTTACTTTCAATGGTGAAGGAGAGCTTTTTATTCATATCAATTGTTTTCTAACACTCTGCTCTCCAAAAAAAATAGGTAGTTACTGAAGAACTGTTCATGAGACAGAGAACAATAGAGAGGCTTTTCCCAGACTAAGGGGTTTGACCTGCTTATTGATGGCAGACTTCCAAGGTAGCAGCACTGGTGTAAACCCTTAATAAAGACAGGAAAATGCACTCAGCCATGAGTTGTACTGGTAAAACTTGTCTCCCCTACCACCGCCTGGCTTGGAAGGAGACACCATCCTTTCAGAAAGCCTGTGCTTCCCCTACAGGGAAGGCAAGCAACTGCCGCTGTAGCAGGGCTGGATCCTCAGTGGAGAAACGAGATTTTTGGTGATGCTACGGCAATGGCAATAATCAGATTGAGGTTGGTGCGCCCTGGCAATGATAATACTGAGCTCTTTTCTAATCATCATCAGAGCAGTGTCGAGGGAGACTTGTTGCGGAGCACCAGCCCACAGCAAGCTTTGACTGGCCTTGGGGCATCTGCTTTCAGGTGACACTAGTGCTCTGTTTCTAAATGGAGTTGACAGCAGCTCCCTTGTGGCAGCAGTGTAGATGAAGCTTACTGGATGAGAGAGGGAAAGGTAAGCTAGGAAGGTAAAAAGAAGGCGCTAGGATGTATTCAGGTGGAGCGAGCCCTGTGTTTTTGTGGTGAGTATCAGGTGCTGGTGGCCTGGGAGGAGTTTGGCAGCTGCGTGATAGATACAGCAGTTTGTTGGGTTTGTGTTCCTGGGTGGACGAGTCAGTTTTCTGATGGAGACACCTACAGTGTCCTAGTGCAACACACCGTTTCTGTCCCCACCTATTGCACAGGCAGTGGCTTGTTAGATAGCTCTGGTTTTTAAAAGGAGTTAAAAAAAAAAATCTATTCACTAATCTTATTATAAAGAGAAAAGGGGAATTTATTGTCTGGACTTGGTGGCTGCTCCCTGACCTGGGAAGAGAAAAGGGACCAAGAGGCTGATGTGAATGGGATAGATGAGAGTCCTGGTGATTTGCCTCCCCAAAACTGCACGTGTTGGGTATCTGCTCCATAGGGAATCAGTGCAGGCAACCTGCTCTGTGCTCCTAGGTTTCTGTAGTGTGCTGCGATCAAAAAACAAGGCAGTCATTTGAACTAAAAGGTGGCAACTAGCTCTTCTCCATCCATTTGTAGGGAAGTTGTTATTGGAATAATTTGTATTAAGTGGTCTAAGCTAATAATGAGTGAGCATGGTGAGGAAAGGTATATAATTTGGGGCATTTAAGTAGTATCTATATATTACCAGTTTTAAACTACTGTTTTTATACAGACATGAAAGATTTTGCAAGAGTATCTTTCAGGTTCAGTAATTTTAAAGTTCAATATTTGACATGGAGGACTCCTTCCATTGAGGTGTCAAGATCATATTTACCTTTTGTTAAAAAAGTCCAAAAAACGCACACGCTACCAGTAACCACATCCCTCGCACAACCAAAAGTCTCTCTTGTGAAAGTTTTCACCCTGCTTACTCTTGCCTCACCACCACTGTGTGTTTTTAGTTCAAAACCATTTCCCTGAAGAAGTATACACCTTCCTCACCAGTTCTTATTTTCATGCAAAGCTACCAAGAGGGGCACTGTGAATTTGGCATAACTTGGTTGTATATGGTGTTTGACACAGTACCTGTGTTTTGTTTTGAACGTGCTTGAACACTTGCTTTTAATACTTTCTTCTCTTGATGTCTTTATTGTTTAATTTACTCTTCTATGTTCAACTCGGTTTGCCTGCCTTTTTTGCTCTTCTCTCCTGCTCTTGACTCTTTTCATTCTCAGAGCAGCAAGTAAGATGTGCCCCTGCAGGTGGTGCAGTTCGTTTGCTCCTTTTATGGCATGTGCATCAGACTAGATTCATATAAAAATTAAAATAATGGTCTTTCTTGGCCGTTAGTTTTTATAGATGACCTAAATATCTTTGCAAAGAATCACTTGAGGGTGTTTTCAGAGTGCTACTGCCAGATCTTATTTGGGCCAAGATTATTTTTGGTTGAAAGTGAAATTTAATGGCAGAGGAGGTTTGTTTTGTTTTGGTTTTGTTTCATTTTGCTGTTACAACTGGAATGAACTGGACAAGAAAAGATCTATAAACAAAATAAAGTAATAAATAAATAGAATACAGTTACATCTAGCCCATGAACCTGAATGTTTCCTGTTGACTGGAGGACACAAGTCGTTTAAAAAAAAAAAAAAAAAGATCTGGAGGCATTTTTATTCTTTGCTTTTATGACTTCAGTCAAAGCAAAATTTTAGGCATCTCTACTTCACAACATTTGTCATTACCATGATAATAATGTGTTTCCACTAGGACAACAATGGCAGGGGATATCTTAATTAAGAAATTATCTTCTTACATGCTCTGTGATTATTTAGATGACCCTTTCTATTGAAAAGACTCCCTTCAAATGACTGGCTTCCTTGAAGTGTCCAGCCTAGACTATGTCCTGCTGTGCTGCTAACCAAATTTTACAGTCAGTTCTGAGTCAATATGTTGGCACAGATGTATTTTAATCCAGGCAATGACCATTCTTATGAAAAAAGTTAATAAAAAATCAAATCACATTGCACTTAAACAGATTGTTTAGGTTACCTCCAGTGAGTCAGTATATTTATCAGAAGAGCAGTTGCCTTTAAGGGACGACACAGGAAGCAGAGAATGCTGGTTTTTTGAATGATCTTTTTTGTTGCCTTTAAAGGTGACATGTTTGGAAAGCAGTCTGGTTTCCATTTGGGAATAGGACTGTAACTTGGGGTGTGAGGATTGGAGTTTGCACCGCAAGCAGGATTTTTGTTTGGGTCTTGAGACTCCAGCTAGGACGTTTGTGTGAAAAGAACAGTATCTTATCTAAGTATTGGTCTGTATGGCAAATATTTGGTTGAAACGGAAGTTTTAAAGGCTGAAAATATGAGAAAATTGTGACCTGAGATGCAGGTTGAGTTTCAAGTAATTAATCCCCAGCTAATCCTGTCATTGCATGCTTGAAAAGAAATGTGGAAAGGAATTGGGCTATCATGAAGCAAAGGATTTCTGCTCAGCTTTGAAGTTCTGTTTTGTATTTGCATTGTGAATGAAGCCAAATAAAAGTGCAGAAAGTGGTGGTGGTTGTAACTATAAATTTATGGTTGAGTTAGTAGGCATCTAAAAAGAAAGAGTGACTTGAAAGCCTGCAAAAAGCAGTGCCTTGATGCTTCTAAAAAGTTGTGTTAACACTGGAAGAAAATTAAGAGAAAGAAACAGCGCCTGAGTTGTGAGATGCGGGGAATCCCTCGTACGGCTTGAGATGTTAATTAGAACAGAACCAACTTGCGGAAGATTAAAGTGAGAAACATACCTACAATGTTGTATCAAAGAGGCTGCTGGCTGTGGAGTGGGGGGGGAGGAATTGTCTGTGTTCAGAGGTTTCGGGTGTGAGGTGGAAGGTGTGGTAACAGCTGATCTCCTCTTACAAGTAACTATCCTCACAATCTCTTTCTTCATCACGAAGATGTTTTGCAGGACTGCTTTCCTCATTGCACTGCATGATCCTGGCTTTTCTTTCAACTCTTCCTGCACTCAGTCCCTTTCCTTGTTCTAGTCATTTAAATGAATTACAGACATGAAAAACTTTCTCCTGTGGGGAAGGAATTGATTGCTTATTCAGCATACGGGGCTTGATTCCACTGAAGTCAATGGAAAGATGCCCCGTGGCCTTGATGGAAGTTTTGTCAAATTCACACAGGTGCTAGACATCTCAGGAGAGAGCTTGTTGTTGAGGAGCTTATGGTCAGGATGTTGTCGTTGGTCACCAAGCAGTAAAGGGGGAAAAGGGAAAAAAACCCAAGTTTCTTACTACGTATTAGAAGAACAGATACACTTTTTTCTTGTGTCAGGCCAGAAGCCCTTCCCTTGTCGAAAATGCGTTGTTGTCTTTTCTACCAAATCTAACAGAATTTGCAGAAACGCTGGAGTTGCCAGCTGCTGCCTGAAGTGAAATGTGCTTGTGCGCCAGTCTAAGGAAGAGGACGGTGAATCTCACAGTGGCACGTGCAGTTTTTCCCAGCTGTTTAGAACAGCAAGCCCAAGTTGCGTTTGGTCGGACTGAACGCTGCAGACAAGCGAAGCGCAAGGACGTGCGAAGTGCCCTGCTGCGTTAGAGCAGTGGTACATACAGCCAAGTACTTGCGTCTCCGGTGGTAGCAGAGGTGAGCGTGTGGGCCTGGCCACTTCCTGCGGTCTGTTCCTCTTAATGCTGTACCAGCACCCACAACTGCTGCATTAGGGTTGTGTGTTAGAGGGCACATCCCTGCCTGCTCCCTTTACTGCCTGTTTATGGACCTGCTGTCTGCAAGTCTCTCCAACTGCTTTCTGAACCCGCTGATGGTCACTGCCTCCAACCTCCTCATCTGTCATCCAGCTCCAGAAGTTCACTACCTGCTGCACAAGGAACTGTTTTTATTCTGTTGTCAGCTGATCCCCTGCTAGTTTCAGAGAGCTCACCTTAGTTTCCAGTATTGCAGGATTTGGCGAATTGCAGTTCTGTGCGTGCCCTTTCAGCTGTCGTCACGATTTGTAAACCTCAATCATAACACTCCCTTTTCTCCTTCAAAATGAGAAGCCTGAGCCTTTCTGGTGTCTCCTCGCAGGGCAGCCGCCCCATTGCTTGGATCAGGTTTGCTGTGTACCATCTGCAACATAAGTATCTCCTTCCTGTGATGTGGAGACCAGAAGTGCGCACACCGCCTGAAACAAGGGCACACCAGGGCTTCATGCAGCAGCCAAGGGCCACCCTTGGTCTTGTTCTCAAGATCCTTGCTCATGGTACCCAGTGTTTCTTGGCTTTAGTTTGGCTGCTGCTGCAGGCCAGGCCAGTGATCCTGGAGACCTGTCAGTGATGGCTCCAAGACCTCCTGCCTCAGCGTACCTGCCAGTACCACATTCAGCATGACGTAGGCATGTTTTAGATTATTTTTTCCAGAGGTGTTCTACCTTACATTCATTTGCATTGAAGCTCACCTGCCATTGCATTGCTCCCTCTGTTTTGAGAGTCTGGCAAGTCTTTTTTGAGGAGATTGATTGTCAGATCATGCAAGGCTTTGTTGTAGGCAGGTGAGTGGCATTTAGTCGGAAAGGACAAGCTGACACGAAACCAAGGCTGAGCACAGTCACTCGGGGTTTTTCTGTGCTGACCAAATGGGATAGGTGCCAGAAGGAAGCTCAGCAGATGGTGGCACATGTCCCTTGACTGAAAAGTGTTTGCACAAGGGAGCCATCCGTGTAAGAAGGCGTTCACACCTCCGGGAGAGACGGGGTCACTTTGTGTCACTTTGAGTCAGCTTCACAGGACAATTGCTGAAGTACAAACCTAAGAGCAGCAAGAAGTTGGCTCTGCGTGTCAGGGTAGTTAAAATTACGAATCAGTTGTTACTCTCAACCTCAGGGTAGCTGCTGATCAGATTGCACAAAAGCCTGCACAGGGCTCTTATGTTTCCAAACTCCAGTTTGTTTGGGAAAGTCTGCTGTCTTCCCAGGCTCTCTCTTAATACGGCATGGTGCTTTGCAATGATTCAAATGTAGTATTACAGGTCTCGGTACTAGTCTGGCATTAAAATCTGCCATGCTGGAGACATGTTACAACGTGATTTGATCTTGCCTATCATGAACAGGCTAAGTTGTCTTGTTACCATGTTAACAGCCTGTAACTTCACAGGGCTGTAGCACAGTATCTGGGGGGTCACGTGGGCTCATCCTGCCTATGCAGACAACAGATGGCTACAGCGCGAGAGAGGAAGACTCATGTTATAACATGATTCCCTCACAGAACAAAAGTCTGCAGAAAAGGCTGTGAAAGTGCTCACCTCCAATGATCTTCACAGAACAAAATTAAAATGCCCTACTTGGGTCTATTGAAAACTTTCTTTGTAGTCAGAGGGATCCTAACGCAGCTCAGCTGGTCAGCAGGGTGAGGAGGCAAGTGTTTCTAAAGCTGAGTGCTGGCACAGCATGTAGGACGGGTAGGACTTTGGTGGAAGGTAGATGTTGTTCTGAGCACTCGTGCAGCTGGCACTGGCCTGGTCAGAGTGGTTCGACCTGCCCCAGGCAGACGGAGCCTTGGGCCACGGTTGGATAACACAAAGCACTTAGTGGCTGTACTGGCTCGACCTGTTCCCAACTGTTCATCCCCACAGCTGTAGCTGACCCAGCTGCCGAAAAAAATGAAGAGGGCAAGGGGAGGGACCGGCAGTCATGAGATCAGTTCCCAGATCTGGCTGGCAGTATGGAGCACAGTGATGCAGCTGAGGTGTGGAGCTGGCAGCATCTCCTGGGAGGCGCTAGGGATAGATGCTGTTGAAATTGGCTTTTCTGTCAAATGCTTTGCATCCTCAAAGAGCAGCTTTAGACAGCAAAGATCCTATACTGTTACAGTTACCACGTGCACTTTATAGCACAGCTTAGCGTTTATAACTGACTTCGCCAAGTGGTGTTGAATCATGGTCCAAAATCATTCAAGTTTTGGACTTGTGGTCTCCCTCCGTTGTCCAAAAAAAATGGATTTCAAAATTAGTGGAAATAAATTAACAATTTGAAGCTGTGGCTCAGTTTAAAACGGGGTCGTTTCTCTTCTTGTGCTGGTTTGAAAAGGTGAGTGGTGTGCTTGGGGCTCCCATGCAGAACCCATGTGAGGGCTTTACTTCAAAGCAAGTAATAGTCCACATTTCACTGTACACTGAAAGGAAAGGGAATGAAGGGAGATGCATGGATGGTGTTTGGTCAGCCATAAATGAAGTGAAGCTTTAAGACGAGGTTTAAGACAGGAAGTGCAATTCAATAGTGTCACTGGGAACAAGTTATAGAGTTTCTTTTGGTCTTGTTTTAAACTAAAACAAAAAACAGGATGGTGGTTTTGAATAGGATTCAGAGATGAGGAAGCTGTGTAAGTGTAAGTGATGGGGCTTGTGCGTGTCCTTGCTGCATTGAGAGGAAAGGAATGGTCTGATTAAAAGCACCTGAAGCAAACTGAGGATGTCTCACCCGGCTCGAAGCAGTCAGACCAGAGGAGATCTGTACCGGCAGAGAGGAGTACAACAAAATTGTGGAGCGACTTAATGAATCACCCACTTCCATCACATTAAAAGCAGCCCTGCCTTTGTCTCCTTTGGGCTTTCTGAATGCTCCCTTCTTGCAACAAAATACAGTTGAGGAGGAGAGATGTGGGATGGGAATGGGTAAGGGATTATCTCTTACGTAATACAGAAAAAGACTTTGCTAAGGAAAGATCCCTTTCTTAAAGAGGCTTGTCCCTAATGTGAGAGGGTCGAGCACAATTGCTCTGTGCTAACTAGGCAAATATTTACAAAGTAAGTATACTCAGCAGTGAATTTTCCGATTAGTGTTTAGCAGAATTCATCTTTGCTCTAGATATCTGCCACTCTGATCCCTCCAGAAATCATGTGAGCCCTGGGTATAGCAGCAGACTTTTTGTTTTTCCAAGCTGTTCTAGTTGTCTGTACCTCTGAACTACATTTGTGGGTATTTCCTAGAGGACAAAGGGCTTGAAACTGCTTTTTCAGTGTCAGGCAAAGTTTAACAGCCGTTCCAGAGCCACAGCTCAGGGTAAAGCAAGAGTTACTTGCCATTGGGATGCACGGCAAATAGAAGAGCCATGAGGTTGGCATGAGTGCTAGAGTTGTTGTTTGGAAGATACTGAGAAGATGGTGTATAACTTGCTGATTGTATTGCCGACTCTACATCAAACTGCCTTTCTGCTAAACGGTGGAATTCACTGTAAGCTGAAAGTCTGGGGGTGTGTTCCCTCCCTCCTTCAATGCACATTTCCCCTTGGTAGGTGCAGTCAGAGCTAGTCCTGAACACCTTTCTTTGTGTTGGTGACTTCAGCTGCTTTCTTGAAGTTACTGGGGGATTGTACCTTGTGTCAAAGGCAAAATGTTTTTGGTGTTTTTTTCTCCATAATTTGTTTTCTCCTTTTCCCCCAGATATATTCAGTTTCGTTTACTGTAAATAGTCCTTTTCTCTCTTGAGTGTTTTCATTTCAAAAGGCATGCAGATATGGAAGCTCCCTCAAGTGTAGGCTAATTAAATATTTAACTTGTATGTGTGCATGTGGTATAATGGAGGTGGCTAAATTTTAGTGTTTACAGTGTTTACAATAAAAATGGACAAAGATAACCCTCAAAATTCTGCAAGTTGACGCAACAGGTTGGAAAGATGTTCGCCAGTTGGTGGGTGAAAGTAGAAGCAGCATTGTGTGAGTGGGTCCAGAAAACCTACAAATTTACAAGACTGCTACCACCTAGTGGTGGCTGCCTCTATTGTAAAATAGAAGACTAGCTGGGGTTATTTCAGTTAATGTAGGGAAAACAGTAAACCGTTGGCTCATCTGACTGATAATGCCACCATTATCCATTTCCAGTGCTCTGTCTACTCCAGTTTTGAGCATTATTTATGTGATGGGTTTTCTAACACTTGTCTCAGGATGGCAGGGATGTTTGGCAATAAACACTTGTTTTAAAGTCACAAAATAGTTTCCCTTACAACACCCTGTTTTATCTAGTAACACCTTAGCATCTCAAGCTCTACTCTCTATTCCACCTTAGTTCCCGGAAAAAGAAAACCACAGGGAAAAAGAATCAAACCAGCAACCTCCCCACCTTGATCCATATCTGCTCTTTTATCTGAAACTTTCCACATTCGATGTCTCTCTTGATAATTTGGTTTGTGTATACAGGAAAGCAGTTTACTCCTCTTTTTCTTTCTTGCCACCTATAGAAGATTAAGGAGACTCTTCTGACTGGGCGGGCTGAAAACTGCAACTGGAATTGTAAATAACTTCAGCAGAACAGTCTTTTCTTTCCACAGTTTGAAGGAAAAAATATTTTGGCTACAACTATATAGTGGTTTCTTTCATGCAAGCGGAAAAGTTTTTGGATTCTCAGATTGAGTCCTTGAGGTTTTGCTTATGAATATATCTCCTGAGAAGTTCATTTTTTCCCAGGAGCTGACAAGGCAGCAGCTGAGCTACCAGTGGTTGCTTCGTGTTGCCTTCCTCTGCACATCCTTACCTCCCTGCTCATCTCCTCTCTCTCCCTTAACTTGCCCATGTTCTTTGACTCCGGTGTCAGAATTGACCTCATCAAATAGTGTCACCTTCTTGTCCTTGCTTCAGAGGAGTGACGTGAACTCGGGTTGTCCATGACAAGGCAATGTATTCTGCTCCCACGATTGCTGAAGAAGTGGTGGTGGGTGGGAGCTTGGGCAAGTGGACTTCCTCGCTCCTGTCCTCTTGACTCGCCGAGTGTAAATATCTGAGATAACAAAACAGATCAGAAGGCATTTTACCACCTTAGTAAGTGAAAGATGGGAAAGGGGTGAAAGAAAAGGCAGGCCTTTTCCCATCTACCTTGCCTTCCTCACCACCTGGATGCAAGCAGCTGGTCTGCACTGTAAATCATCAAAATTCTGGAAACGGGAATTGCCCGTCTGAGAGAAGCGTGGCCTCATTGGAGGGGTATTTGCCCAGATCTGAAAGCTCAGTCAAAATCCTCCCCCTTGTGTAAGATACAAGCCTGCTGGAGTTGTATGGCCAGCAAGGTTTTCTGTTGCTGCAGATAGGCCTGTAAGCAGGGAAAAAACCAGCAGTGTAGGCCAAGCCTGACCGCTGCTGGAGCGGACAGAGTGGCTGCCAGCACAAGACTTCCCTTGCAGCCATCCCTTGCGCTGCGGCAGAAATCCCACACCGGATCCAACGTGGCTGTTGTCACGATTGTTGTGTTTCACACAGCTTCACAGCTCCCCTGCTGCTCTTCCAGTTCGGCTGCCGCAGAGCCAGGCTGACTCTCACCCATCCCCAAACAGCCGAGGTTTGTGCAAAGCAACTTGCTTTTTCACCAGCTGCAAAACCAAACACACAGGTTGGGGGTAGCCACAGAGCAGCTCGACTAGTCGGGAGCTGCTGCTTGCCGATCTGCATGAAGTTTCATAAGGGCCCTGTGAAACTCCTTCTTGACAAAGAAGACGGCAGGTCTGGTTTGTGCAGGTAAGAAAGAAGAGTGCTCACCCAGGCACGTACGCGTGTCAGCATGTTCCTGGCTACGTCCCTACCGGAGTCTTGAATGTGTTCATTCAGGGGTGGCGGGCCAACTTCAGAAGAGAAAGCCTCTGTACGTCTGTGCTCCTGGGGTCTGAAGTCGTCTTTGCCCTTCCTGAAGGCGCATTGTTTAAACTTCACATTTGTTTTTCTCAATGTCGACCGCATCTGTTTGTCTGTGCTAGCAAGGCAACATCATTTACCATGGTGTGGATCTCCTGTCCCTTGGAGTGTATCTCTCATGCACAGGAAAATGTAATTGCAGAGCAGCCACACAAGAACAGAGTAAAAGCTGGGAAAGGGCCCAGGGCACAGAGGAGAGGAAAAAAGGAGATAAGAGTTCGGGGATGATTCATTGAAGGATGAGTATACTTTTAAGAAAAATAATATATTTTTAGAAATATTGGAAGCAGAAGAAGAAAAATTTAGAGAAAATTAGGAGAAAATTGGAAAATCATGCATGATATATGACATCTTGAAAGTAAAAGTTGTGACTTCTGCGTTTGAGAGTTTTTTTAAGAAATTCTGGTTCTGTCTTGCTCTTACTGGAGTGCTACCAGTGTATATTCCACTCATTCACTTTGCTCCTGATATTTCCTGTTGCAACTTATTCTGCAACCACTGTCTTCTGTTTGGTCAGCAGAGTTACAAAACATCTCTCTGGGCAGGATAAAAGTGGAGCTGTCTCTATGTTGGTCTCCTGTGCTCTTCACTCCTGTCCATCCTAACAAGAACTCACATGGTTTCCTGCCCCGCTCCCTAATGACCCCCTTCCATGCTGTCCTTGCAGTTTTTCTTTGGCCTAAGGCACGTCCCCTTGGGGCAGCGTTTCCTGACCTCGCTGGGGAGGGGACAGGTGGCCCACGCCTGCCAGGAGGTGCCCCCCACTTTGCTGAGGACGAGCAATGATGGCAGGGGTACAGAAGTCATTTTAGGTGCTGTTAGTGTCGCTTCAAGGTCTTTGCTTCTCAGACCCCCTTCACCACTCTGTTTTTAGTCTCTTCATCCATCATCCACCATCTTTGTGATGGCAGCAACCAAAGACAGCTGGGGAAGAAACTCCTCTTCCCTGTTGTTCCTTTTCCTCCTGCTCTTAGCCTAAAGGCAGCGGTGACTACGGGGTCACTTCAGTCCAATGTAAACCTGTGCTCTGGTGAAAAACACCATGTGAACATGTTGGGGCCGTGCAAGGGCTGGCCCAGGAGTGGGTAGCCAAGGAAGGACAAGGACCCTTCCAGCAGCAGCGAGGAGTCACATCGGTTGCCATTAATCCTTCTTTCATCCCCACTCTTGGGCCAAGGCGAGGCTCTGCCGGTGAGAGCCAGATGTGCTCGTCCTGCCCGCAAACGCACTGTGTGGCGGAAGGCAGCAGGCAGGAATCCATAGCTGTGCTTCCTTTTTAAACGTCTCCCCTGCATAGGTAGGGCCTGGGTTTGGCTTCTGGGCTCACTCCCTTGCTTGTGCCGGCAGCTGCGAGACCCGGCTACCTGTGTGCAACCAGGAGCACAGTGTGTGGGCTTGGCTTCTCATACGTGCCTGGCTGCTGTTTCTCTGCGTTGTGGAGCAGTGCTTCCCCTTAATTATTATGCATCGGCATTTTAGCTTGATTTTTAGAAGTGACCTGTTTTTGTTTCTAATAGCTTTTTTTTTTTTTTTTGCCTTAATATAGCTAAGAGATAAGTAATGATTCAAAACAGAATTCAAATGCAGATTCATAGGGCACTTGTAGGTGAGCTTTGTTTTCAGATGCCCACATCCTCAAATTCTCTAGCATTATACAGAGATTATGGCTCGGTTGCATGTTTTAATGGGCAGATAATTAGATGAGCAATGAACTTTGTGGAAAGCTTTTGTGTGATACACTGTCTATGTAAACGGATCTGTTTTGATTGAAAGGTGAGATTATTTTTTTTGACAGGTCACTTCTCCCCTTTTTACCCCTCCCCCCCAAGAAAAAGCATATCGAGGATTATGCTCTATTAAGTGATTGTTCATGTTTACTGGAAATGCTGCTTAGCTTTGACATTTGTTTAATGGCCATTTATTGTCACTTTTGCAAGGAGATAGGGTCGATGCAAGTTAGGTTGCGTTCGAACTACTAAGTGCCTGAGAACTATCTTCTTATCTTCTGTCATTACTCCTTGCTTATGAAAAAAGCCTGTAACAGGAAATCTAGGCAATTTGGAGACAAGCACATGTTGTACTGTGTCAAATGGGGAACTTACTTAAACTGCTTTCCTAGAGTTTCTAAATCCCTGTAGTCACTCAGCAGCTATCAGGCTCACAGATGATTGCTAAAATGCCTGGTAGGTTGTGTGCTCCCTTGGCTGCATGCTGTCAACGAGGAGATGGGGCAGAGGACTTAAAGGAAGGAAAGTTTCAACTTTCAGAAAGCACGACTTGCTAAGTTCCTGTCCTGGAACAGTTGCTGGAAAGTGGCACTGGGGATGCAGTTACAGGCCGTGCATCATCGTCAGCTTTGGCCTCCGGATCCAGTCCAGCTTATTTCCTATTTACATGGACACTATTTGTATAGAGCTTGGAATGGGTACAGCTCCAGCCCTTGTTCTCCTCGAGTGCCTGATATGTTTTACTTTTTTTGACATGTTACACCTTCAGCAATGTTAATGCTACAAACTGATGAGGAAGCAGAGGAGGTCATTAAGGTGGATATCTTAAGTGGGTTTTGCCTTCTTGTTGGGGTAACCATGAACCAACGGAGGATGCTGCCTGTTACTGCATCTTGGCTTTTATGTTTTGGTTCCAGGTGGTATCAATGCAACAAAGAGTATGTGTCAAAGACCCACATGTGGACAAACCTTTGCATCTTTTGCTTACATGATGTATACCCAACTTTTTTAACTGACCTCTGTGTTACTGTCTGCGCTAACCTTTAACATTTAATTGTACCAGTTGGTTGCATGAGGCCTTTACGTTCCCTTTGAAAAGCATTTTCCACGACTTCTAGTTTAAAAGTTAGTTTGATTAATATGTGGTTGTATATTACTTACATCTGTATCCAAAATTCATACATGAAATATTCTAAATAATACATCCACATGTCTTGATATGGTATATTTGATCTCGGCTCTTCTTTGATGTCTCAGCATTTTGGCATCTCTGGTAAAAGTGAGTATATTAAAAGCGAGTTCAAGAAAGTGCTGAGCAAGTGAGTGTATTTTGGAAAAAGAATGCATTTTGTTGCAGATTTTTAATCATCTTATTAATTGGGCTCCATGGTGTTTTGATCTCTCTTCGGTTGAGTTACTGGCCTGGGTCACAGATAAGAGAATCATATGTTGGGACACCTGATCAGAAGCAATGCTCGTGGGTCCACGTGCAGCCTTGCTGCTGGTAGTTGTGAATTAACAGAGTGTCCCACTGAAAGTTTCTCTCTGTTTGCTTGCAGACAGCCAGTCTGATGCGGAGACACTAGCTACAGGAAACGAAGTCTTGGACCTGACCTCCTGCGAGAAGGAACAGCCAGAGGAAATAACAGAGTTACCAGAGAGTGAGTGCGGCCCCAAGGAGGAGCAGAAGGCTGACTCCCCTCCGGCAGAAGAGGATGCCGAAGAAAAAGCGGATGGATATGAAGAGGGCCCTGAGGAAGATTCTGTAAGTAACAAAAGTCTTGACCTCAATTTTGCCAGCAAATTAATGGACTTCAAGCTGGCAGAGAGTGACCAGAGTGCAGGCAGCAGTTCTCAGACTGAAAGGAAACATGCCTGTGACATTTGTGGCAAAACCTTCAAGTTTGCTGGCACTCTTAGCCGTCACAAAAAGGCCCACACTCGTGAGGACAGAAAGGATGAAAGGAGCAGTGAGGATGAAAGCAAAAGCGTTCAGGATGATGCAGGAGCTCCCTCGATGCAGGACTCTGGTCTTGAGCAGGAAGAGTCTCCGATGGACTTGAAGGTAGTGGAGTCTCCTGTGGACTGTGAGGCAACAGGAAAGGAGAATGAAGAGAGCGAAAGCATCTCTGAGGGGGAAGGCACAGAGAGAAAGTCCACTGAGAAGAGCAGTGATGACAAAAAACCAAAGACTGATGGGGCTAAGAGTACTGCAAAAGCAGACAAAAGAAAGAAAGTCTGTACTGTGTGCAACAAGCGTTTCTGGTCTCTGCAAGATCTGACGCGACATATGCGGTCTCATACAGGTAAGAGGAGACTTGAGGGCAGAGCAGATTACAAGCAGGTCTGCCACCAGACTGAGGCATCTGCTCTGTAGGTGCACAATTACTGCTAGCACTTGAGGTTGGAGACACTGGTTTTAGTCCTACAGGTGTCTGCAAGGTGTCTTCTCTGCCCCAATCCCCCATGCTGCATACAAAGCCTGTCGAGGGAGCAGGAATGGTCAGCGCAGCCTTATCTTCAATTCCCAAACTGTTTTTCCCCATGCCTGTTTGCAGAGTTTAGAGGTGAGGGCAAGTATGGAGATCCCCGGGGAAGTTACTCAGT
Organism: Balearica regulorum gibbericeps; assembly: GCF_011004875.1. NCBI lineage: Eukaryota > Metazoa > Chordata > Aves > Gruiformes > Gruidae > Balearica > Balearica regulorum. The sequence goes on from NC_046185.1 coordinate 95,661,919, forward strand.
TCGGCTTCTGACTCCCTTCTTGTCATGTTTACGTGGCTCTACCTCTTCCCAGTGTTTTGATGAGCAGTGGAGAAACCTGGCAGTATATGATAAGACTTCATCTCTGAGTGAAAGTTTAGAGAGAGAGAGTCTGGTTTCGTGTGATTATCTAAGCCTGGTACTGGTAATGTGCTGGTGATCTGCGTGACCTGCTGCTTGAGTGAGAGGCAAAGCCACAGTGGGCACCCTGCTTTTCATTCAGGCTTGGGCAGGGAAGGTGGAACATGGGTGGCAAAACACTCGTCCGATGACTTGACTTGGCAGCTGAAACACATGGGATTGCTTTATGTGATAGTTTGCAGCGGTGCCTTGTAAATGAGATGAAGCCATCAACCAGCTCGAGGGTGACTTAATCATTCATCCTTATTAATGCATCCTTATTAATGATGCATTTTACCTGTCAGCGACCTGTTCTGATGTGGGAAAACTGGTGCAGTTTGACATTTTGTATCTTTTGAAGGTGCTCTCTGCTGAAGACAAGATCTTTGTGGTTAACAAAATATTTGTGTTGTAATTGACAGTGATGTGTAGTAAACTACGCCAAAGACCTAGTGCCTTAACCAGACTTTTACCCTTCTGAATCACAAATATTGACTTCTTCAGTGCAAAATTGACCTGTTTGCTTCTGGCATTGAGCCACAAGTGAAACAGGGGACAGGTCCCATTCTTGTGCCTGTTTTCATACTAATTCAGAAGTTGGGAAGATTTTAGTATCTAAAGTACTGAGCTTTACCCCAAGCAATACACTGCTGTGTGCCCGTGAAGATTTCCATATCATGTGTTTTAAATGTTTTCATTGCCTGCTGAGATATGTGGACCTTGTCGGTGTGGGGTTTTTTTCCCTTTGTTTCTCTTTTTTATTTGACACTGAAGGATGTTTTAGCATAGAATAGGTGTTGAATGGGAACCTGGGACAGTGCTTTCTTCAGATGTAATAAATATAAATACCACCTATCATCTCAACTGTTAGATCAACGCATTTTCAACTGAGGATTTTGCCTCAGTGCTGTGTGTTCACTGTCCTCATCCCTCTCTCCTTCCCACTCATTCAGATATATTGGCACTATGCTGTCAGGTTGTAACATTGCTTATACTTTGGTTTTAATGCGTGGGGTTTTTTAAAGGTAACTATACGGTTTGGGAGAGTCTTTACTCAGAAGAGGAATGTTTAGGATACGCTGGAGTGCTTAAGAAACCTCTGCCCACCTGCCAAACAGCCATTAGGCTGGAAATGTTTCCTTCATCCCATATGGGCTGCTTCCCAGTAAGTAGTTGTGGGGTGCTCTGGTACCGCCTGCCTGTGCACGGGGTGAGCTGCGGCAATGCACTGGCCACGGCCACGTGCTGGATGGGCAAAGACTGTCGGCCAAAAATGCTCCTGGCACAGGGCTGGAGCCGTGCCCTCCCTTTATAGCAGATGGCTGAGCAGGCCACCATTGAGAAACGTTTCCAAGAAGCGTCATGCTTCCCAGGGACAGCAGGATGACCTGCTTGCACATTTCAGCCAGCCACCTCAAGTTTGTAACTGGTTTTTTTTTAATGATCCCAAGCGTTATTACAAGTGAGAAATGAGCCGTAAGTGTCCTGTTGTGTGTGCTCGTTGGCGTAAGATAGTGTCTTGATGGAGTCGTAGTACTGAAAAATCTTTAATAGGTGCAATCAGAAACAGAGAATGAAGCGCTCAGGGTGGGACCTTCAGTTCTTCAGGGCCGGCAGCACCTTGGGGTGCTGTGCCTGGTTGGGACTTTGGGGGAATTTTGGCTGTGGGGCTGTGGTTGCTTTGGATGACCTCATGCTTAGTAAAGTATTCAAGCATTTCAGGTGCAAAAAGCAGGTCTGAGATGGAAGCAGACTACCTGTTGGTTACAGCAGAGGATGCCTGCAACTGCTCTGTGACTTAAGATTGCATAATGAGGAAAAATTTTGTCCTCCGAGTAGCATTTCTGGAATGGGTGTGAAGATGTTTTTCAGGGGCTTTCACATGTCACTCCTGTCCTAAAGCACCAGTGGGCTGAGGAACGCCAGCAGCTCTGTAAATAACATCCTGAAGCAGGCATTTTTCACTCAGTCTGTAAATTTTGATCACCTCTAACAGACACCTGCCATGTCCCATGAATGCCATACAAGTCTAGGTCTTTTAGCTGCTCTGTTTCCATTTTGAAATGTGGTGACGCTGTCGTCTGCTTCACAAAAAGAGGAGGGGTGCTTGGAGCGAGGGTAATTCCTGACAGCTTCTCATCAACTTCAGTGTGTTTTCCATGCTTACCCGTCTGTCAGCATCTAAGAGAGGGGGAGATGTTTTCTCATGTGCTTTTCGGTTCAGTTTTTAAGCACTGTTGACTACAGCAGATACCTGGGCAGTATCCTCATCCTTCCACCTCAAGTCCTCTCTCTCCACATGTGCCAGGGGCCAACCTGCAGCAGGGAGCCCCCGTGGTGGGCTGATTTCACAAAGGCTTTTGAGCTCCACAGGGCAACCGCAAACTTCTTCCAGAAAAGTTGCTAAATTAGATGGGATGCTAACAAGCACCTGGGGCTTAGGGTCTTCCTCCCGCCTTAGTGCAGGGCCATACCAAGGTTGTAGAAATCTCAAGACACTTAGTTTTAGTTTTTCATTTGTGCCCCAGGGCATTTATCTGTATTCCTGCTTGCATGCCATCAGCTAGTTTGCTAGTACAGAAGCAAAACATCTGCATAAATGTGACATTCGTGTTTGATACAGGTACTGAATTTCCAAAGTGTAGAGCATCTTATGCTGCTTGAAAGAAGAGGGAGGTGCGTTCGTGACCTTACGACTGACTTTTTGTATTTTAATTCTCTTCTAGGTGAGAGACCGTACAAATGTCAAACCTGTGAACGGACCTTCACTCTGAAACACAGCCTGGTTCGTCACCAGCGCATACACCAGAAAGTCAAAAATGCTCGAAAACATGGAAAGGAGAGCGACAAGGAGGAGACGCAGTCGAGGTGTGGAGAAGACAGCGAAAATGAGTCTAGCCACAGTGGCACCAACCCCATCTCAGAAAACGAGTGCGACTCCACGGGGGTCGTCGGTAGCCATACGTCCCTCACGGGAAGCCGAAAAGAGTTCCAGGCCGGCACGGCCAAGGACTCCCCCAGCAGAGAGGAGAGGTCGAGTGGGCGAGGAGCCAGCACCTGCCTTGCCGAGCCCACCAAGAGCGCACAGAAACAGACCGCAAAAGACCAGGAACCTCGGGGTAGCTCCGAGCACGAGAGGCCCTCAGGTTTCATTCAAGACTTGCTGGAGATGCACAACAAAAAGTCTCCCATGAATCACATCCTTGCCTCTGCAGACAGTGCGCCTCAGCTCTTGGGGGTTGAGTAACTGGCTAGGAGGTCGGACCCATCCCAGCACGCAAACTGAAGCCAGCAGAGCAAGGTTTCTGGAGTCTTTGGTTTTGGAAGAGTGACCTACAGCTGTGGGGAGAGTATGGCAGACTGGATGCGGTGCCATATGCCTTTCACTATAATAATGCAAGAGACTACAGTATATACTGATTTGAGTGCCTTACTACTTTATTAGATCTTTTGGTATCATAGATTTTTTTTCAAAAATGATTTTTTTTTTAATATTTTAATGAATTATTTGGAGAGGACCTTTTTCATTTAAGCATTAATGTTACCTTTTGTATTGGTGTGCGTGAGCTTGTTCTTGTATATCTGTGATAGTCGCTGTGTTTGTTCTCTGAGCTGGAAATGGGGGCAGTGGGGTGGGAGGCCCTTGGATACCACAGCCAATAACTGGAAGAAAAATTATGTGAATTTCATATGAAATAGTCAGAGGAGATGCAGATGAGATGTTGATTTATTGTTTTTTCTCAGTAGATGTTCTTGCATTTGCCACACGGTGGAGCATTAAGCCTGTTCCAGGCCTGAACAACGTGGCAGTTGAAGGTGTTCAGAGTGGTTCAAGCCAAAAGCAGGAAACACGACGAATTTCAACCTCACGCTTGTTGCCACTTTTCAGCGTTAGAGATGGTCTTGTAGTTCCTAGGAGGATTTTCTGGCCATCGTGGAATGAGCGTGTATGCAGAGAAGAGTTACATAGCATCGTAACCTATGGAAATTATGCACCCGCTGTTATATATGTTTGATTTGCTTCAGTATATTATTATTATTATTATTTTATTATTATTATTTTATAAATTCATCAGTTCGCTTGTCTCTGCAGTCAGCAGAAACCAATGGGCAATATTTGCCCACGCAGATGTATAACACAGCTTGGATCCCCTCTCAAAAGTGTTTTTTGACTTAACGCTTTCACCAGCTCCTCTTCTTATGTTGCAGCTCTTCTACTGTACTTTAAACGAAACCCTTCCTCTGACCGGAGAGTCAAGTGGAGGCCAGCGAGGTATCATCACACCTGTACAGGGGAACATCTCACTCGTGGTGGGGTGCGAGTGCGTGCGTGTGAGTGCGTGTGCGCGTGCGTGTGCGTTGGGGGGAGCAGCGTGCGAGAACGGGGCGGCGTTGGGCCCCTCCGGGTGCATAAGAAAGGCACTGCGAGTGCTGGAGTGATCTTGTTGCAATCACATCGGTGACAGCGCGTGTTACTTAAAGAGCAAAGTTATTCCGTCTTCCAGTTGCAAGCAAGCAAGAGAGAAATGCGAGCCTTACCGTCATCTTGCTACTGTCATGTTCTAGAGCAAGAAAATACTACTGGTAATGAAACTACAGATATAAGACATGTTAAAAATAAATAAAATAAATTAAAAAAAAAAAATTCTTCCTGAGATTTTGGGGTTGATGCTTGAAGACTTGAGGTGTGTGTCTAAATTTCATATCAATAATTTAACCCCTTTAATGCTGGCAGCTGGGATTTCTCCGTATGGCTCCTGTTGCCGGCAACAGGTGACACTCCAGCCGCCAGCATTGAAGGGGTTAGGCGAAATGTCTCCTACTGTAGCTGCGCATTTTTAGGAGTGCCCAGCGTTTTTTGTTGTCCTTGTCGTTGTTGTCTTCTTGTTGTTTGTTAATTGTCCTTCAGTCATGACCTCTGGGACAGACAGAGCCATAATAGCATTGCCGGAGCCTCACTGTGCTATTCCACCACCGCAGCCCCCCAGCCCAGCCCAGCCCAGCCCGCACTGTGACCCCCCTCCCTCCTTCCCTCCCTTCCCCTCCCGCAGAAATCGCTTTTCCTGCTCTCACCAGAGATGGAGGAAGTGGGCCTCGGACCCAGTCTATATTATATAATATATATATATCTATATATATCTATATCTATATTAAAAATTCTCCGAAAATTTCTGGAGACTGAAATCTCACTGTCCAGAATTCAAAGGAAGAGAAACGTTCTCGAGTAATATTCTTGCGAATAGAATAAGAAAAAAATGGTTGAGGTATATGTGATTTCTATTTTGTTTTGTTTTGTTGTTTTAAATAGGGATGTTTGAACCAGTTCAGAAACGAAGCTAGCGCCAGATATAGATAAATCAATCACAACCAATGATTCATTTGAAACTCTACCCAGGTGCATTCTACTTAATTAAAACCAGTTCACACATCCCTTAAATTGTTATTACTATTATAATTATAATAATAATAATTATTATTATTATTTTGGGTATTTTTTTGGTTTTGTCATTTGTTTTTTTGTTTTTGTTTCTGGGTTTGTTTTTTTGATGGTTTTTTGTTTTTTTTTTTTTTTGCAACTCTCCACACTAAACTGCGCAATACTGTGGGGGAGAAGCCATTACTAAACTATATGCTGCAGAACAATGTAGCAAGTAATTAATTCCCAGCAGCCTGCCGGGACATCTGCTAGCAATAATCACTATTGATTTAAAGCTTTATTTAGCCTTTATCTATATCCTAGTAGAGTATAAGGTCTTGCCACATTTTATTGACATTTTTATTAGTTGAGTTTGACTGAGAACCGTTGCTGTTGTTGGGTTTTTTTTGTTTCCCCTCCTCCCCCAATATTAAACTGTGAAATTTATAATGTGTTTAAACTATGGGTGAATCTTAGGCTTTAGTTTGCATGTTCAGCTAATTTGTCTCTATACGATTTTTGTTTGAATCTTTTTTTTTTTTTCTCTCTCAGGGCTTTTACAAAAAACAAAAAACAAACATAAAAAAAGGATCTTCTGAAATTCTTTTGCCTGAGTTGCAATGGACTTAACATTGAGATAATTCAATCACTACATTAAGCACTTGACTGTGAAAGCGCAAAAAAAAAAAAAAAGTAAAAAGAAAGAACCTTGTTTGAGGCTGTTGTGAAATAACTTTTGGGGGCTATGTGACAGTCTGATTCCATTTTCAGAATGATTCATCATCTTCTCTCTCCTCTCTGTGTGTCTCCTCTCTCTCTCTCTTCTCTCTCTCCACGAAGGAAGTTTAATCCTAGTGATTTCATCCCATGCAGGAAACAGTAATAAATGTGTAGAATTCATATTTTTCTAAAGGGAACTTAAACTGCTGCTACGAATTGTGTACAAGACTGGTTTATGCCACATGAACAGAGACTCACACATTTGTTTTGGTACTTTTATTCCTCTTTTTATTCAGTTGTACAGTACTTCCAAATTCAAAATAAAAAGTTGTTCTGTATCAAACCATCTAAGCAATAAAATGTTATATTTAAAAATTATAGGTTACAAAATGGACGTGGCTCTTCTTGTGGGTTTGTTGTAACTTGCTTTCAGGCTTAGCTGCTAGTGGACGATGTACGAGCCGGAGCTCCTCTGTGCAAATAGTGTCGCTGTTTCTCTTCCTTCGCTCAGACTGAGTTTGAATTGGAGATGATTGCAGCACTTTGAAAATTCACATTCATTTTGACCACCATTTTCTGGTAGTCAAACCCCTTTGAAAGGGTGCTCTTCTCTTGGTGCAGTTCCTTGACGTAGCGACCCAAGACAGCAGAAAACTACTTCAGTGCCTGTTTTCCTGCACAGGCGTTAGGTCAGGGTTCTCTGTCCTCTTTTTTTATTGACTGTAGCCCTGTGAGCACATCAGTGAGCGTCCTTCTGGCACGTTGTGGTGATTAACAGTTGTATCAGTCCTTTTCTGTATAAATGAAGTAGGTTTCTGCCACCGTAGTTTTATTTTTGCGTAAACATGTATGTGTATGGCTGTGAAGTCCTCAGGATGTATTTGAAAGCCACGTGCATGTGTCAAAAAAAAAGAGAAATCCTTTGTTTTAGCTTGTCAGAGCCACCTTAGCTCCTATATGCTTTCCTATATATGCGTTTCACAGGACGGTGAGCCAAAGAATCATGTGAGTTGCGTATCCAGTTCTGGAGGCCAGGGAATTGCAGCGAAGCTGAGCATCTGCATCTTCCTAAGTCCTGCTGGGATGGTTCTTTCTGGTAGAGAAGCGAACCAGATTCAGAATCAGAGACATACCCAGGGCGTAAATCTGCTGCTGCTTTCCTCCCTCCAGCCTCCTCTGCCTTTGTGACAGAGGTTAAAACTCCCCACACGCCTCTCTTTCTCTGGTGAGGACCTGGTCCCTCACCGCTGCACAGGGGCAGGTTGAAAGAAAACCAGTCAGCCAGGCAGCTCTGCCCCCAGCCAGGGCTCTGCGCTGAAGCAGGGCTCTGAACTGCCTCTGGGTGGGCTGAAGGGGTGGAAGCTAGGTTTCTCAGGGAGGAAACCTGCCTAAAAACACTTTCTTCCCTCTCCCAACCCACTGGTCTGAGAAATCTCCCCTCCTCTCATGAGACCGATGGGAAACTCGCATCCAAAGGTTGTGGGGACCTGTCGTGAGGTGTGAAATCAAATGGGAGGAGTTCACGTGGCTAGGAAGTGACTGACTACTTACGAAGTAGGTGACTTAGAAAGCACTTGGTTCTTGGCCATGGAGGGGTAAAATGGGTGTGCCTGGCCCTTTTTCTACCTAACTTTGTGGCCATCCCTGAGCTGGCAGTTTCCCTGCTCTTCTTGCCTTGACAGGGAAACATCCTGCGGGCCGGCTGAACTTGGCTCCTTGTTGGTGTTTCCCTCCCCCACTGCCTCCGCTCCTCTCCGCACCAGCTCCTCCAGTAGCGATGGCGGGACCTGGCCTGAAACACCAGGCTGACAGAGGGACGGGGAGGTGAGGGTGTCTCCATGGGCCTCCTCCAGCTTGCTGCTTCCTTGCCTCATTCCCTAAAGCTTTTTTCCCCGCCATTTTAAAGGTGCAGCCGCAGGTTACACAGCCCAGGCCCCGTGTTGTGGGTCTGTCCCACAGCAGTGCCTCAGGGCTGGAGACCACACGCTTGGCCCCAGAGCATTATGGTTTGGAGAAGACCCAAGTCTTCAGGGGATGCCTTGGCAGCGAGGGGCACTGGGAGGGTGGTTTTTTTGAAGTGCAGAGTAGGAATCTGTGGGCCCTGGGGATGGACAGGAGGAGGGCTGGCTCAAGATAGCAGGCTTGGGTGGAAACTGGCTGTCACAAAGCAGGACAGGGAGATCAGCACCTTTTGCAGTTTTACTGCTGCTGACATGCAAACTAGTAAAGAGAAGAATAAAAGTGTGTGTTTTCGATTACCCAGCATTTGGAGGATGGGAGGGCTGTATACCTATACTTCGATCTTCAGAAAGTGAGTACAGTGAAAAATCATTTGCTGTTGCTGCTGTTAAAGGCATGGTTTGCCCTGTTCTATTGAGAAAAGCCTCTCTAGTCACTAGTTACACTCGTCACGATTCAACTAGCAAAGGCAGCAAGGTGTGAAAGTTCACCTGAAACCTTTCCTTGTTCACAAGCCTCCAGGTTAGGGAATCAGACATGGCTTTTTCTTTAGACATTTCTGTAGAGACTGGGAGTTAAGATGGGATTGAAAACGTCCGTTTTGGAAACTGTGAGGTTTGGACTATCTGCAAAAAGGAGATACAAGACCCCAGCACGGAGTAACTGGTACTTTCTGTATCTATGTATGTCAGACGCCTAAGAGCCACCATCTTCTATCATCCACTCTGATAATGCAGGACAAGGAAAGGATGGAGAAATGCACAATGAGGACATCTCTAACTGCTGGACTGTGGAAAAAAGGGCTGCGCTGGCATTTCCCAGAACTAGGGTACCCAAGTAGCTGACATCAGGGCAGAAAGTGAGTAAAACCTGTACAGTGCACCAACATCTGACGATGTTGTGGGTCACTTGAGCTCTCCAGCCGAGGAGCTGCGTGAAGTGTTACCCCCTCTAATCCTTTTCCTTGGCAGTATATTGCCATCACGGACCATGGGGAGAGGGTCGATGCCCCTGTGCTGCCACAGCCAAACAGGCAATAAGGAAGATGCTGGGTTTTGCTCTCCAATCTTGTTTAAATAAGGGAAGTGGAGGAGCCACATTTTGACTTGGTTTTAAAAACCTCCTTCATGTCAGAGAGGAGCTGAATGTTTCACAAGAAAAAGGTCCAAGGTTTGTGGACAGGGCAAGAAAGTGTGTGTGGGATGACGTTGTTTGACTACATATCTCCATCTTAGACTGCCTGTGCAGTGGCTGACCAGGGGAGGTGGTCAGTTGCCTGGCTGTGATGTACTGCGGGTTGGTAGCGCTGTGTCAGTGTGGTGACCCCTGGACTTTGGGTCTTGGACATGCTCCATAGTTCCTGGGTTTGGGTTTAGCCTCCAGCATTGCCCCAGAGCTGCTCTCCTTGCTCCGTGTCCTCACATGCACGTGCAGGGAACAGGGGAAACACATGTCCAGGACCATACTGTTGTTGCTGTCTGGACACCGGTGATCACTGACACCTGCAGATCACAGGGTTTCCCTCGTCTTGGGCAATTAGTGCCATGCTGGCTCACAGGATTAAAAAAAGTGGAAATATCCCTAAAACGACAGGAGGTTCAGCACAGCTGGTATTCCTGAGGCAACAGCTCTGCTGAGGGGGTATCTGGTCACAGCCTGTTCCTCTGGTTTTAAAGTAAGGATGCCCCCACGAAAAAGCGACAGGCTCATTTGTCCTGTGGTGTGCATGTGTTTGCTTGGGACTTCTTAGAGGAGTAGGGGGCCACAGCCCAGAGAGAAGTGCTCTGGGGCAGAATTATTCAGTGTGTTAGGATCTCTCACCAGGTGCAAAGGCTGCAGGAGCATCCCTGTGTGCTGCCAGGGCTCCTCAGTGGCTTCACCTGGGCAGCGAGGCCCATTTGAAGCAAGGAGGGGAAGGAGGTGGAGAAAGAGAGTAGTGTTGCATTTGCTTACTGCTGAGGCAGTAGCTCTGTAATGTAAAAAGATATTTACAAAACCATTTTCTAGTAAGGTTTTTTTTTTTCAAAGAAATTAATTGGATCAACACCTGGGAGAAGGACAGCAGAGAGGCAGAGGGAAGTTGGCTTGCTTGAGGACAGCAGGGAGGATGCAGACAGAATAGGATTCCTAACAGCTGCAGGAACATCTACCTTGCTGTTGCATGTGTCACCTCAGGTAAGTGATGTGTAATCTGCATATGTGTGTCACAGTGTTAATGGGGTGCCTGACACAGGAAGAAGTTGATTTAATTCTCTAGGAAAATGAAAACCTCCAGAGTGTTCCTAGGTAAGGGGCCAAGGTGCCTTCATTTCAGGATGCATCTGAAATCACCCTGAAACTAAGTATAGGTGGAGTTGAGAAGCATTGCTGAGCCTTTCCAAAAACTCTAGTATTGCCTCTTACTTCCAGTTCTTTCTCAATTCCCCTCTCAGCCTAAAAAAACTACATCCAAAGGGAGCAGGAGTTTTTCATATGTTAAATACCAGTAAGTGGGAAGACTTCTCTGGCTCACTGAACCTCACCGCGTAATGCAGTAGAAAACCTTGTAAGCAATCCTCTGAGTAGTAGGAACTGGAAATAGCTTTCTTCTTTGCTGTGCTGCTTGTTTATTTCTCCTGTGCCAGATTCGTCTCTCGTTTGGCAAGGAAAACTGCCAGGAGCGTATGAGGAAACTCTGGACGATGGGCGTTTGGAATACACCATCGTGAAATTGTTTGAACTTCTCTGGGGCCTTTCAGCAAAGGGTTGTGAAGCAGTTTACGAACATTGGTTAGTCAGAGGCTGTAAATAAGAGAGAAGTTTGCTGGAGAAAAGGCTTTTCATCATGAAAGGCCTGATCTGTTTTCATAATCTCAGAGGCAGAGGTTAATGCAGTAGAGGCCAGCTCTGCTGCGGGCTGACTTTCAGTCGGTAATTTTTAGCCTGTAACCATGCAGGGAGCGTGGTTGTGCTGCTCATAAAAAATGTGTGAAGGTTAGGACAAAATGTCAGCCAGAGGGGTCGGTGGCTGTACTATAATGGGTGATCTGAGCAGCTGGGATATGAGGAACAGCAAAACGTGCCTCTGCACAGCAAGTGTGCAAAGAAATGGTCCCGCCTGAGTGTGTGTGCACACGCAGGGCTGGCAGCCCCTGCCTTCAGGCAAAGAGGGCTTGCAGAAACGAGTTCAGTTTCATTTAGGTAACTGAGGCAACCAACATGTTAACCTCTTCTTCCCATCTCCTGTTACCTGATTGTACAGAGGCAGCTTAGATTTGCACCAAAATCTATGAACTGTTTTATGTGAGCAACATCTGACTCTTGGTGAATCTGCACCTGAGACAAATATTTGTATTTCACAGTGCTAGTTGTGAGATATAGGTTTACTTTGACCAATAAATATTTCTCCCAAGTATTTGCAACTCAAGCTTTTGGGAATGGAAAAGTGATTGGGTAAAACCTGGTGGTAAACAAAAAAGAATGTAACCTTTTCCATTGCTATTTTCCTCTATTTCTACTGAAGTGTGGCCCTACTTGATGCACGGAGCTCCTGGGTAGCAGTTGGGGAGGAGGTAGAACATGAGACCACGTGTTCTGTCTTGCGTGCTGCTGCTGAGTGGGATACAATACTCGTAAAGTTGCTCACTCTGCCAGTAAATCCCTTTGTGCTGGCAGGATTTAACACCATTTCATCCGTTGCCTTCAAGATGCTTGTATGACTAAAGCTTTACAGGCTTCAAGGTTACATACGTCAGGTCTATTCTAATGCACAGCTGGAGAAAATCAAAGTATCAAGCTGCCTGTGAATACACAGCAATCTGTGAAAACTCTGCACCACAACACAGCAAGTTTGATTTGTGATCTCCTGTCTAGATCATTATCTGCCAGTATCTTTTGGAGTTGAAACCACAGAGGCTGCCTAGCGCAGCTACCTGAAACCCAGAATCGGCACTGGGCCGGTTACAAAATCTTGCCAGGGTTGCAGGCAAGGGAAAGGGAGGGAGCTGGAGAAGTGAGCAACCTGCGCGCCTCACAGGTGACGCGTTCCGGTATAAGATGCAGAGCTACATGCTACTTCTCAATGCATTTGGCTATTACTTCTTGGTGAACGCACCTCTTTTGGAAACAATTTTTTTTCTTCTGAACCAAAATATTCTAGCAGCTGTAAAACACCTGCTTAAAAATTAAGGTACTTAATTTGCACAACACTTAATTAAAAGTGACAGCAGCTCCTCCCAAGAGCCCCACTTGTGGCATAGCAGCATGTTTCTGAAATGCAGCTGTGGGATGTTTTGCAGTTTGCCGATGATCCTGTACTTATTGCCGCTGCAGTCAATCAGTGACATCTGGGTGCAATTCTACAAATTCAGCAGAATAGCAATGATGGGGTGATGGCCCTTGGTGACTGTCACCCAAGGAAAGCTGGGGCATAAGCAAAAGGAGTGCTGCACCTAGCTAAAGGAGTAGGTGATACCCAGTGACGCGGAGGGACTTCAGTCCCAACAGGACCTTGAGGGAATGTCTTGTCCTGTATGAATGTGGAAAAACGCTTCTAAGCGAAGTCAGCAATTGCTCTGGCTGATGCCTCGTACATCATCCTCATCGTACCTTTTCGTTGGGGGCGATCGTAATAGTATCACAATCTGCCAAGACTACTAGTACATTGGAAAGCAGAGGGTCCCTGTGTAGCGTGGCTTTTAAAATACAAGCTAAATCCCGTTTAACTTGTCTTTTCATTCTGAAAGACTGCCTTTCCTGTGGTGCCTAGCGGGGAGATGTGATTCCTGGTTTTCAGCTTGCTTACAGCAACCAGTTAGGACTAGTTGGGCAAAATGTCACCTCCAGCTGGGAGAAATACTTTGACTCTCTGTGAATGAACCACTATTACAAACAACCAAGCATTAACAAAGTCTTAAACACTAGCTCTAAGGAAAATATAACACACTTCATAATCAAGTTTGTTAGGGTATTTACACTTGCTTCTAATGATAACCTGTTATTTTGGTGACAGTGTATGCCACATTCCACGTGATAGTCATCAGATGCTACTTAAACTCGTTTTTCCTTCCCAACGGAAACCTGCAACAGGGTATTTTAAGACTTTCCTCCTGTCTGTGTTGACTTCTGCTGAAGAAAAGAGTTTTCTTTCTGTCTCTCTTGGGAGACTTAGTAGTGGACTTGGCAGCTGCAGCTGGGAGCGAGTGTGCTGCCACACTAAGGTCCCATGCACCAGTCGTGTCTAGTGCTGTGGATCCAGGCTTGTGCAGGGAAGTGTGCTTCAGTGTTGTGGGGAGATGGGACTCTGACTCAGTTTTCATGGAAAAAATACTCCCGCTGAAGTCAGAATGCAGACCTATTTGTGTATGAACATGGGCAAGTTACACATGGAGTTAAAAGGCCCAGTTTAGTCTTAATGGCAGGAAACCTTGCTGAAGAACCTAGGACTTGGAAACCAAAGGACAAAGCAGTGATGTGTATGCAGTGTCACAGTTATCCCTGCTTCTGCAGTACTTTAGGCTGACCCTGTAAGTGGCTATAGCCCTGATTTTTTTTTTTAAGCAAATGCAAAACATTTATATTTACAGCCTTTCAGAGTTTAAGTTTCACATTCTCAATTATTTTCCAAAAAAGCACAGAAAATGCAGTGCTCCTACTTCAGTGACAAAGACATAGCAAAGTGATGAAGATAGACACAGCTGTAACAAGTTCCACCTAGTGAACCTAATACTGTGTTTTATCTCCAGAGTAAATGCTTTAATCACACACCATCCACCAATGCAGCTCCAGCTGAATGAAAGGCTAAGCTGTTCAGGCCCTGTGGGGCAGGGCTGTGTCTGTTTGCTGAGGTTATATTGAAAAACTTCTCTTGTCCAGACACTTGTGTGGCTACGTACATTAACTCTGACTATTCTCTTTGCTATGTGAAAGAGCCACAGTTACTGTCTTAAGTTACAGTTTTACAATGGGAATGCAAGTGGCACAGGGAAAACTCAGTTAAGGCAGGACAAGCTGTGGTTTCCATGTAAGGCTGAACAGACAAAAAGTGATGAGGAAAGTGGTTTGGTTTTCCTTCACCAGTTAAGGAAGTTGAAGGTTGTAATGCTGACATTTTACTGCATCTTGATTATAACTTTATATTAATCATGACTACTAATATGAGGGGACAGAAAGACTACTTAAATTAAAACTGCAGTGACTGGCTTACAGTAGAGACCACTATGAAGTCCCAAAAATCTGTCTTCATCTTTTCAGGGAAAGATGAGGCAGACTTCAAATTTGAGTTATTTTTATGTTCTCTGGGAGTTAAATGCAGAGATGTTAAGATATATTTGTAATTTTTCCCTAATTTATCCACAGCTATAGTTCACAGCTATAGGAGTCTCACCATCCTTTATTTTTAAGCTTTTTTTTTTTTTTGCTTTTTTCCCCCCCCAGCAACTCTTACCTTCTCCTGTCTGGATACAGTACATCTGCTTGAACTGATACCCGCTGTATTCCTGCTTGGAATAGTCTTGTTTCCTTGGTTAGACAAGAGCATGCACTTTTAAGCTATAGGGATTGTGGCCTTGTTATCACCTAGTGCTTCAGCAGTCTTTCAGCATCTTAACAGATCCTTTTCATACTGCCTACAGCTTCACAATAGGTTGTTCTTTCTGGAAATGTAGGGAACTATGGCTCAGTTTAATGGATCAGGATTCAAGAATTTACTCAACATTTTCCTAGGGCCCTCCCTTACTCTCAAAGAATTTTAATCTTAATCCACTGTCCAAAACATCACAGAATACTTCCTCACTATTATTCCCATTCCAAATGTAGTTGTAGAAAAGCAGCTTTTTAAAAAGTGTTTTTACTCTTTGCATATTTGCTTCTATAGATTGCTTATCAAGGAAGAGAGCACCAGCATACCACTCAGGCTTTTTGGTGCCATACTCATGCTTTATTAAAAAAAAGCTATACAATGCTAAGAAAAAAATAAATCAAGGTTATTTTACAAAAAACCTGCAGCCATTTTCAAGAGATCTGATCTCACTTATAAGTGAAAGTCAGCAGGTAAGAAAGTGTTAATTTAACATTTCAGTTGCAGTACATCATCTGAACATAATCATCCAAAACAGTCATTCTTAAACTGACTGTTGATTGTATTGACACAAACAATCATCTATATTATTTGCTTAAAAGAAATCCCTGGGAAAATTTAGACATAAATGGAAGAATGTCAGAAGAATGTTATTTAGCCCACCTATAAGCTCTTGCAGAAACTGAAAGATCTTTCTGGCTTTGCTCTCTGTAAGTTAATCACAATTCCTCTGTGTATTTAACATCAAGCTATACTAGTGCTATGTCTTACTATCTCTACGGAAGCGTATTGTACAAGTCTCAAGTAACGAAACACTCCTGAAACAGCCCTTGTGTCACTCTTATGAGGTAGGTAGGGTCCTTCCTTTAGAGAAGAGAGAAAACACTTTTAACTGCTGCTCAGTACATCAATGACCAGCCTATGTTAGTACTTGACTTTCCTGCTGCTTTCCTCAATTCAGAGCTTTCAACTGCAGTATCTTGTTTAGCACTGTGCATTCCAGGAGTAAAAATAGCAAATTATGCTTTTGATTACATTCATTCCAAGATAAGAATGATGTCCAGCCTAACTGTTTAGAAACAAGCAGAAGTACTGCCATCACTAGTCTGCTCCATTCATCTCCATGGCCTACAATTTAATTATCTTGTACATGAAAAATAAAGATGAGATTTCATCCTAGAGTCTGACAGCAGCCACTCTTCTTTCGCAATTAAATGGTACTGGGGGGGGGGGGGGGGGGAAATGAACTGCTGTCACACAGCATACAGAGGGCTACAAGTATCAAATGGAGTTCAAGCATAGCTACATTAATGCTTTGTAGACATGAACTCTAAAGCAGTTTTTCTTAGCCCAAATACAGGCTCATTAAGCCTTCCCAATTTTTTTTTTAATTAGTTAAGGAGAAAGTGTTAAGGACCACTCTTAATTCCTAAGGCCATAGTTTCATCTGAAGTCTAAAACCATTGTTAGCATCTCTTACTAATAAGGAAGAAACCCCAGTCCTTGCTTTTCTTCTCATAGCCTCACAAGAGCAGTTGCATGGTAGTGTAGTAAGCTTCCCGAAAACCAGGCCAGTGAGAACACTAGATTACACAAATGCTTGTGCTACCGTATGACACAGGCAGAATTGCTACTTGTTCCATCTTACAGTCAATGAAACTATATGCTGCTCAGCTGATAATACTACTAATGATATCCAGCAATATACCTGCAACACCAAGCATCTGTATGTGTTTAAAAATTGAGAAGAAGATTCAAGGACCAAAAAAAGTTGTTAACCAACAGGATAAAGCAACAACTATGTTCTCTCACTTGAGGAAATCTGAGTGTAGTAGATTGCCTTGTTCACTAGAAATAATGTAAGAAATACCAAAGTTCAATTGCCACTACACACTAGAACATAGTTGCTAAATTTCACTTACAGCAAACTAACAAGAAACAAGGAGTTCAAAACTGTTACTTCATTTATCATAAGCAATAGCTGACTGTTGGCCAGAGTTCCCAGGAACTGCCTCTGGCAGAGAAAGTTACTATGAAGGCATCCACAGCGAACACCAAGTTGTACAATCAGTCTTGGTACAAGTGGACCTTCCCTTGCTGTTCCTGTGCAACTTCCTAAACTGTCTCCTCTCTTCTTTCACGCTCTGAAATTAAGCATTTGGATGCTAGCCACTGAGTGCAGAGAAGAAAGCTGAAACCTTAAAATACTTATTTGTTTCTTATTTGTACAGTGTTTCAGTCTTTCAGCTTCTCTTAAGCTTCTGAAGGCCTAACTTGCTCCAAAACTCAATCAGTAAGGGGTAAACTTCTTATCTGAACAAATAAGACTAGGATATTGCAAATTAGTATCCCCTGTTCTGATCCTTTGTCTTTTTTCCTGGAGTACCACTGTATCTAGAGCAGCTCTCATCTCATCACACCATCACACCACCCCCCCACCCCCCCCGGCCCCAAAAGAGTACCTTCCCATCTTGGGAAGAATTAGAGCATACAGTTTAAGATTACCTATTACTAGAAAGTAAAAAAAAAAACCCAAAACCTCTTGATTTCAGGTTAGAGACATAATACAAGAGAGGTAATTTAGAAGTTCAGTACATCAGGTATTGCAATAGCTATAGGGCTTTAGTATACAAAGTATTTAATACATAAACACTTTGTTGAATCAATGCAAGCTTGAGTATAAGCCCATAAACCTATGACAGAGCCAGTTAAATTGTATCACTAAAGGCAAACAAATTTGTTCCACACAATTTGAGTGGAGTTACCTCTTACGCAGGTAGCATTCAACTGTTTGCTAAGTGATCTGTGTGTTGATTCATCAGTCTTAACTATTAAAAATATTCTGCCCAGACTGGCTATATTATCAGGAAGTTGAATAAAGCATCTTTGGGGTTGCTTTTCCCATTCTTATCTTTTCCAGAGCAAGATGAGTCAAGAACAGCTTCACAGTTCATTCTGGCAAAGTGTATAATAAAATAGTGCCAGTACATGTAGTTTCAGAGCTTTGATGCTTCAAGCACGCTATGACATAACTTGCAAGTATTGCTCTGCTCTCATTGGCTCAGAAGCTCAGTCCCTGCAGAGCAAGTGTAGGTCTAAAAGAGCATTTTCACATGTGGGGATCAGGAAGGTGAGGAAAAGATGACAGAGGTCTCACATCAATGCCTTCTCCTGAACTCAAGCTTCCAGGTAACTTTCAGACACAGAAAGAGACATGCAGTTGAGATGCAAGTGATTCCAGCTTTGTCCAGGTGCCTGAACAGCAGCAAAGTGACATTCTGCATTATCTGTTTCTTTTTACTGTCAGTTAAATTCTTGAATGCAATGGAAATGGATCAATACCTCAGCTCCTGGTAATCATGTAAACTGTGCCTGCCACAAAAGAGAATCCCATTTTGATTGCATATAGCTTTTCTGCTTTAGTACTGAACTAACATGTATAGTTAATAATGGCTATGCATCAGTGTTACTAGTAAGAAAGACAAGGTGATAGAAAGAAATTAACTCAGACCAATGTGCTGACAAGTGGAAAGAAGTTTGAGATTTAAAAGCTACAAAGGGTGAATTAAATAGTTTGCCATTTAAAAAGATTACTTGAAGTCAACAGTTTTTCAATTCAGTTTCAAGTGTGTACAGTAAATGCAAAGCTTTAAGAAAAGTCCACATTTTGATACATATGATATTCTAGGTTTTGTGAGAGAACCAAGAACTTACTGAAAAGTTGTTCTGGCTTATTCAAGAAGTTCTTGAGTAAACATTGCAGAGCTACCACTGTAATCAGAATACCTAAGCTGCTGGCATGACTCAATAACTAACCATTTAACAAGTTGGGTAAAAAAAAAAATTTATGTAGTAATACCAATTCAGCACACAAATTCCATGCTTCACAAATTCTGCTGCTGTGTAGGAGTCTTCCTAACATCTATGCAGATTAAGTTCAGATTTTTATGTCACTGCATGCCCAGATCACAAGAGCAGCAAAGTATCTACCACTACGAGCAGCTATACCCAATTGTGCCTTTAGAACGCAAACTATGAGGAAATCTAGATGATCAGTGCCTCGCCACTGAAATAGGACCACACACAAACTTCAGTGTGTGCATACTGTAGAGAACAAAGTTACTCACTGACAATGGAAAATTTATACAGATTCTGATACAGATATGATACTATCAAGACAGACTAAATCACTAGACATTCCGGTTAGGGGGAGGACAAAAATCCTTCAAAGACAGCGTACAGATGACAAGCCAGCATTACAAAGAACTCTAAAGGCACATTTCAGGTAACATGGTTCTGTTAAGACCAACTCTTACACACGCAGGCACAAATCTTAATGGCTACCTTCCCCCCCTCCCCCCCAACAATTAACAAAAGAGAGAAGTGCATTTTCAGTAATATTAACACCATTCAGTTAATCTGTTCAGTCCAAATGTTTAGCAGTATTTTCCTTATGGTGATATGGATTCTCTGCACTACTCCAATCCAAAAAACCCAAACAGGCAGGATTAGTAAAGGTTCAACTGTTGTACTAGTTAACATTTACTCATCAGAGCCCACTGATCTCTTCTGTGCCCTCTTGTAGGGCAACCTCCTCGGTGAAGCTTTATCTAGATAAAAAAAAAGATAGTTGTATTAATTGCTAAGCTACTTCAGATTAGATGTTATGACCACGTATTTTTCACCCTCCCACACACAAACAAAACTGCCCTTCTAGTGCAGTGCATCACCACAGAGAAGCCAGTTCCAACAACTTCAGGCTTTTTAGCTATTAGCATCCTAAATAGAAGGTAACAAAAAAAAGAATGTTCCTATTCTATAACATGCAAATCCTGGGTGAGTGTTGTTCAATTTGTCAGTTGCTAAAATGCAAAAAACCCAACCCCCACACCATCTCCTGATGAAACTGCGTGTTCTGCTGTTTAGAAGTTTCATCTTCAATAATTACACATTTATAAAGTTAACGAATTATTTTCATCATTACTAGTTTGAGTTCACCTGCCTGAAGAATATGTGATTGACCCTCCTTTAGACAGCTTTGTCTTGCATGAAGTATTCCCACATTCAGACAGATTAACAGCAGGAGATAAGTGTTTTGGTTGCGAAAAACCACACTTTTCCAGGAACCATCCACATTTGACTAAGAAGATGGCACTTTGTAATCAGATATCCCATACAGGAAAGCCACCCAGCTTTAGCTGTATGATCACTGGATGCCAGAAGCATCATCCTACATTTAAGACTTTATGATAGGCCTATAGTTGTCTTTTACAATGATGGTCCTTAGGTTGGTAGAATCTCAATCCTTGTAATATTGCAGAGAAGCTACAATGCTTTGTATGAAGTGCTGAAGTGATTGCTAAATGTATCTGTTGACTTAAAAATGTGCATTTTCTTAAACAGAACCATCTCCAATAAAACAGTTTAGAGTACGTGCAAACACAAGGGGCAGCCATCATGCCATTATATGCCAACATCAGTACAGTATGAAGTGTCTTTCAACAATAAAATAGTCAAGAGCCTCTGAGGACCTTGAAGGCATGTATTTCAAAAGATGCCAGCATAGGGTTCTAATTAAAGATAATCTGGAGCTAAAGAAAACCACAATTATGAACTTAATACCCAAAGTCTTAGGTATTTGTATCTTAAACATCAGTTTATTTAGCTTAAGGGATGAGGGGAACAGGACCCAAACATTAGCAGGATTTGAACCCATTTAAAGGCAGCTTGCTCTATGGAAAAATTAGCATTTAGAGCAGTCTTTCTTGCTGGATTGAGGCTTTTCAAATCCCTGTGTCTAGATTTTATACTGTCATTCTTGTGTCTCACAGAAGACAGTGTACAAGAAAGCTTCCATTTTCAGAAGTAAAACACCAGTCCCTATATCTATGTAATATAAGTACAGTTAAAAAGGATGAAGGAATCAAAAGACTGAAGTCATCAACTCCTGGCACAACTTTGTATCATAGCTAAGGCCTCTAACACTTCCACACTGAATAAAGCTCAGAATACATTTATTTCATCAATACAGGAGCCTTTTTCAAGTCAAGGTAGTTCCTGCAAAGGGTTTTCAAATCACTTCTCTTGCCTAGGATGTGCTTTGTTTTGGGTAAGGCTATCTCACACCAGCCAAGGCTACTGGTGATAGGACTTCATCTGGGATAAGGAAGGCTCAAGAAGATAAACTTGACTATTAAACTATTATACCCAAGGCTGAGGTTAATTTCTCACTGACACAAGATGCACTCGGCCACTGGTCATGGTCCACCTCCCTCATGTAACATCAGCCCAACACTACACCAAGGTAGCAGAAAAGGCAAGATACACATCTGTATTTTAGATAAAGGGTTCTGGGAACTGTTAGAGGAGACAACAGTATTCTACTGAAACTACATTACTACAATATAACCAGAAATAATATATATACCCATATTTATAATATATGAAAACATAAAATTATATTTATAGAAAACGTGTTGGTGTGGTTGCATGTATCTGTTCTACAGTCTTTTACTGCTCATGCCACATCACCAATCACTGCATGCAGGAAGCTGTACTGCTATCCATGCCTAGTTATCACATGGACAACACATTAAGCACTTCCACTCTTTAGATCATGAGAGTTTGCCTCACCTCTTCTACTCTGCACTGAAGCCATGGGAAAGCAAGAACAGAAGAAACAGCAAGAGAAGTTAGAAATATCCACAAACACACAAATAGTCTAAAGAAATCAGATGCTGTGTTTACTGTTGGCATTTCAGATATCAAGTAGAACTTAGTGAGTTTTTGGACTTGTGAAGGACATTATTACCAAGTCTTAATGTGGCTTTCATTAATACACACTTCTAATGCTTATTGAAAAAACTTTGGTCTATAGGTAAACTTCCAAACAACTTACAGAAACTTTGAAATGAGAGAAACTTTCTCCTATTTAAAACTCCTTTTGATCCAGCTTTTGGGTAGAGGTTTTATACTGCTGAAAAAGAGTCTAAAGAACAAATTGTGAAAATGACTGATAGTCATTATTTTACCATTGAAGCTTGTTCTATACAAGAATAGGCTGTTAATCTACTAGTCTAATCATTAAGCATAGCACTTTAAACAATTTTTTGTTCCCTAGAACAGATGCATGCTGTTCTGAGAAATTGGTATCAGCTACTTAGTTGCAACTATTTAAGTGAGTTTGTTACACTCTAGTTTGTGGAAGGCAGACTACTTACTTATTTGATTTAAAGTTTCTTGGGGAATCCAGCTCATATCAACATCATTCTGATTCGATGTTCCCATCTCTACTTTCTGTACTGGTCTTTTCCTCTGAAAATTCAAGACAGAAATTTTTTTTTCTTTCCACAAAGCTTTGATAATACAAGTATTAGAAATAATTAATAACGCTATATTTAATGAATTGCAATTATTTCACCAAGACGTAAACTTGAGGCTAGTCAATGTATGAAGCTGTCTTTATAGCTGAGCTTTAACTATCTTTACCATTAGCAATTTATTGACCTAAACTGGGCATTACCATTTCTAATGCCTCACGATACTTATTCCACACAAAGATATCAAGGTTTCATGCATGCCTGGGCAAGTTCATTACACCTGTTACGAAAAATGGCTGATGATTAATCAAACTTTATAATAAAACCAATTATCACACTTTCTCAGATTAGCACAGTATTTCTCATATTAGTACAATATTCTCTCACCTTGCAAAATAGATTTCAAAGCACAATAATAATTCCATGCTTCTTTCCAAGGGAAGCTACTTCAAAAATACGATAAGCCAGACTGCACAAAGACATAACCTGTGCATTGCATGCAAATGAGACTTAAGCTTTCAATGGCTTTTACTTGCCCAACCACTGACACAGTCAAACCCTTAGCTGTTACAGCATTATACATGGAATCTAGAAGGCCCTAATCAACATTATGGCAAAGCATTGATAAGAACTAAATAAAGGACTAGACAGCCATTTTCCCTAAAGTTTATCTAGATTAAACTAATAGATAGAAGGAGAGAGCATGGGTAAAGTCTACCCAGTAAGTATTGAATCAGTAGCTGCACACATCCAGTGACTGGAAGGTATCAAAGCTTCCAATTCAACCACTTCAGTGTGGTGCCAATGAGCATCAAGTAAGCAATCTAGACGTCTCCCATTATGAACATTTTTAAAAAACTCTCTTGTTTTCCCAGTAATCTCCAAGGTCTTAGAACTTTAGAAGATTTACTTTTATAACTACCTGTACCATTGTATGCCAGAAACAATTACAGAATTGCTTTCTCTTCATACCAGCAAGGTCTTGTATTAAGAAGTACATAGATAAAATACACTACCCACCTTCCTAGATTCTAGTAACTGATGTAGGCCAACAATGACAAGTAGACCAAGTCCAGCAAGGAACATATACATGAAGATCCTTTAAAAAAAAAGTTTAATAAACTATTAAAAATTTTAAGTGTTTAAGAGAGTTTACAGAGAGGCATAGAGACTAAGCCTAGCTTTGGCCACATGCCTACTTGATCTTTCCCAAGAACTTTTGTAGGGGGTGGGAATGACTCTGAAACCGAAGTGCTAACAAATATTAAGTAATTATTCTGACTTCGATTTCAGAAACTGTAATCCTAAATTTAATTCTGAACAACGGAACATTTGAAAAATGCCATATAAACTGAGAAACTGTAATAAATAATTACTGAAATTTAGTAACTGCAAGAAGTCTTGCAATATCATGTTTCAAGACATTGGGTCACAGGTAATATTTATGTTTGTGACAGCTTTAACCACTTACAAATCCCTTAGAAATATCTTATATACTTTTAGTATACTACTGCAAAGCACGTACTGCTTGGATACAACTTTATTGACAACTGAGCTTTGAAAGGCCTTGTTTATCTTGCTCTGTGTTCCAGAGTTAGAATTCTACCTAAGCAAACAATTTTTTAAATCTGTGCATTTTGTTTTGAAGAACTCTATCAGAAATATCTGTTGATACTTAGCAAGAGGTGAACATAAATGATATCTAAAATTAATTTGAGAAGCAGGCAGGAGTTTACAGGGAAAGAATCTATTCCAAATTGAACATCTTAACTCAGATTTATGACAAAGGAAATTATGGAGTTAAACTACAGAAGAGACTTAATTGAATGTCCCTGGTTTAAGGTAATTATCTATTCACAGGACATGAACTCAAACTGGTTCTAATAATTTGAATTCTTTTGAGAATGCCTTTATCAGAGTATCACACATTTTCACGTGACCAATTGTTCTTTCACCGATGCTATTCTATTTGAGAAATATGAATTAATGCAACAACTTTCTCTTTTGGTTGACCTTTTTCAAAAGAAAGCTTGCTCAGCAGGCAATTTCTATCTGTGGCAGGAGAATTCAAATAGTCAGCATTGTCTACAAGTATTTCTGAAGTGTTTTTAAGTCACAAGTTATCTTAAAATTCCACTCCAGTGTTAGAATATTTAAAAGCATGTCAGTACAGCATATGCTTGCAATATGTAAGAGGTGTCAGATGTACTTAAGTCTAAGACAGAAAAAACCACTCCTGAAAGATACCTTCTACAGATAGGTGATAGTGCAAAGAATGAGCGTGAGTTCTTCTATCTCATACTCCAAATACATCTTGGATTGTACTGGAGTGTTCCAGAAGCAAGTTATTGCAGTCTTCACAGTAGGACCCACAGCCCAGTACTATGGACTCTGCATCTTTATCTCTTAGGAACAAGCACAGCAGCATAACAAAAGCTGAACAGCTTTGAATTGCTATGTAGCTGTGTAACATCAGTTCTTATTCCAGGCTTAAGCCCTCTGAGCCAAAGCAGATGTGCAAACTGCTCACTGACATAGTACCAACTATGAAGATCCCTAGTATTAATACAGATCTTAATTTGGGAAAAAAGTTTGTATTTTCAGTATATCAAAACTGTACAAGTCAAACGTCTGCTACACCATCAGCAAAAACAGCAGACCTAACATTCAATAAAATGAGGATACAAGAACTATTCCCACTGGCCCCATCAATAACCTGTTCTACCAGTATACTAACTAAACTTGAACATCCAGCCTCCTTACGTTTCTCCATCCAGCCCATCTTCTTTTTCAATAATTGTAACAGTTTGATTGAAGACAGCATCTTGAAACACATTGCCCTATAACAAAGTTCCACGTAAAGTTTTAAAGTCATTTCTTGAACACATACACAAATGTTTATCTTTTTCTACGTTCTTGGAAAATTTCTAGAAAGAAAGCAGTAACTCCTGCACAAGACTTGATTTAAGTTTATAAGCAGTGCAAATTTGACTCTATGTATAAAAGCACAAACTTTTTGGTACAAGTACAAAGAACAGTCTTGATGTTAGCAAGTCACATCTAGCCTTGAATATGTTCTTTCCTATAACATGAGATATTACATGTGAAGGGTTCTTATTAGAACAATCAAAACACAAAGTCTGTTAAACTTTGACCTGCACTAACAGAGAAAAGAATCCCTTGTTTTAATCCCCATTTATGCTTTTGGATAGCCTTCCCCCAGATTACAACTACTGGTCATTTCTTTGCTCAAAGTCAAATTTGCAGCCGGGATTCAGGCTGATAGTTAACTTTGTCAGTAAAGCCCAATCTGAGAAGCACAGTAAAGTTTAAGTTATCCTAAAGAAAGCTTCATTTTTTTTTTTTAAATGAGTACAGCCCACAACTACACAGTTCTAAGATATTCTAGCCTCCACTGCTGACCTAACTGTCAAGTTTAGCATATATGGAACTAAGTGCATACGGGGGACTATTGTGAAACATATGGACGGTTGCTTACTGTGCTTCTGTATCTACTCATTTGCTTAAAAACCACAACGGCATTCACTGTCAAGTTACTACCTCTTCAGACTAAGCAGTTTCTTCCTGATAATTTCCACATCAAATAGAAAGATTAAAATGAATTACAATACCAGGCTTACATTTACATCTCTGTAGTTGAGATTGATAACTAGTCCGAAAGGACGACCACCCATAGGCTCAGCAGGGATGAAAGAGTACTCAAATGTGGCTTGTCTCTGTGGTGGAACTACTGTATTAAGAGGGAGAGCCGTGAAGTTCTGGATATAAAACTGGTAGTCTTGAGGATACCGGAAAGAAGCATCGAGAGACTCCACAATGAAATCTTCTGTACCCTTATTGGTGAAGCCCACCAGAAATTTTACGATGTTGTTTGCTGGAAAATCTAAAGCACAAAAATATTCAACCATTAGAAACTTCATATACCACCAGACCTAGCCTGTTTCTAAATAGAGAGTCTCTAGAACAGATTCTGGGTTTTTTTAGCACTTCACTGTTTTATGTACACACTGATATAGTCTAAGCAACAGTAAAGACGACGGTAGATTAGCACAGGACTCTTACCTTCACCTTTCACAAATAAGATGGTTGTATCAGCACTAGGTGAGGCTTTAGGTTCTCCTGACAAGTCTTCTTCCTCTTTTTCTTCTGTCTAAGACAAGAGACTTTTTTGAAAAATCCTATAACGAACAGCGAAGCAAAGACCATGCTTGTTTCATGAGAATCCCATGTGTCAAAGCATGAAACAACAGCAAGCATTAGTATCAATTCCTGCTATTGCAGGATTAGCACATAGTCTGTGCTCCCTCTGGATTTAATTAGCATAATTTTCAGCATTCATCCTTCTACTTCTTGTATCTGACACAGTGACTAATCTGAACTGCATTTAGCTGTATTGAAAGGTTTCTTATCAGAAAGCAACAGTAAGGTCTCCCTTTGGGGGTGGAAGGAAAAGAATAGACTCTAAATGTTAAGTGTTCACATCTAAGCTACTTCTATTTAGAACACAAGTATTTCCAAAATTACAGGCAATCATAAGGCAAATGAGTTACTTTCACTACAGAGTGAGTATTTATAGAAGCTTTCTACTCAGTTGTAATTAGTTTTGTTATGTATGCCTGGAAATACACTGTTGGAACTAAGTAAGTTCGTGGATTCACTTGTTCAAGTTCACCTCTGATGATTCACTTTTTTAATTTGGCAAATGCAAACACTAAGGGCTTATTTTCCACATGGGGATCATGGGATCACCACCTCCCCCAACAAATAAAAACAAGGCTGATTCCATTTTGAACTGCCTGAACTAATTGCTTTGAGTTAGATACTTTGATTTCACTGCTTACACAACCTCTTGAAGCAGCGGATAGCTTACTGGATCAGTCATACATGTACCCTGACCTAGGGATGCCATGAAACAGAGCTGAGCACCTAGCATCTTGATGCTACTATCTTCTATTTCAGTGACAAATACAAGAAGCTGTCTAAAGTGTAATGTTTTATACCCAACTAACAGATTATCTATTAAAAGCAAATTACATCCACAAGGTTATTTAATAATATTCTGTCAGTACTGAATACATAGCATAACTTCTACCACTTAGCAAAGCTGGTCAACCATCAGTAAAAATCTAATAGAAACAAAGAACAGTTTACTAGGTCTCCATTTTTATTATGGAAGTCTTATCTTCCTGATAATATCCAAACTTCCTTATTTTACACCAGAAATTTGAGAAGCTTTTTGTACCACTTTAAGTACACTCAGTGTCTTGCAAACCTAATACTCTACTGCTACAAGCAGATCACATAACTACATAAATTATTTAACTTTGTCACACTGAAACAAGTGACCCCAAACAGCAATATGGCCACTGGTATAAGAGGCATACCCTGCAACACATATCAGAGACTAGGAATGCAGTAAGTGAAAACAGGTTTTCAGTATTAATACCAAGCTTAATTAAGAACTAAGATAACTTTGCCCCTTGAAAATCAATACCAAAGAAGTCATAATAAAGTAGTCCTGTACCCCAATGTCCTTCCCAGTTTACTGAGATGCAGCTTAAGCTGGAAAAAACTACAAGGGGCTCCTATGAGAATCTAGTTCTCTCAGTTGGGGTTCTTTTTTGTGAACTGCAGTTTTGCTAGTCAGAAATGAGGCTGTCCTCATGTGGTTTTTCAACTGGTAATTCAGGAAGAAAAGACAAATCCTTCTGAAGCTTCAAATTCAACAAGTTTAATTGGAGAGTTTGAAACACCTATTTGGAAAGAGCAATGCTATTAAACACATTTAAATATATCTAAATTATCTAGCTTCA